>NC_050573.1:517507640-518890140 GCF_011100635.1 Trichosurus vulpecula
CCATTTTCTGCCTTGTGACACTTTCCTTTGAGATAAATACTTATTGAAAAGTCCACTTTTCCCCTTCCTTCTTTGAAACCTTTTCTTCTGAGAAGCATCAGATGGTGGCTGATTTTCCATGCCAGCTTATGCACCAATAAGCAAAAAATCAGCAGCCAGCCTAGCCTGGATTTGAGTCCACTGAACTTCATAAGAGTTGGCTTCAGCGAATGGCATCCTGTGCTGCAGCAGCAACTGTCAGAGGGGACAAGCAAACAACCCATGTATAGAAGTACTCCTTCACCTTTAGCCAATTAACGAACCTCTCTGTGTGTGTGTGTGTGTGTGTGTGTGTGTGTGTCTGTGTGTGTGTCTGTGCGTGTCTGTCTCTGTCTCTATGTCCCTGTCTCTGTCTGTCTCTGTCTCTCTCTGTTTCTCTCTGTGTCTCTGTCTCTGTCTCTCTGTATCTCTCTGTCTCTGTCTCTGCCTCTCTCTCTATCTCTCTCTGTCTCTCTGTCTCTGCCTCTGTCTCTGTCTCTCTGTCTCTCTCTCTGTCTCTCTGTCTCTCTCCCTCCCTCCCTCCCTCCCTTATAGAAAGAAAGAAAGTGTGCTTGAAGCAGTCCATACTTTTATAAAGGGCCCTGAAATTATGTTCCAAGGAAGTTCTCAGCCACTCTCACCCTTTTTTTTCCTCTTAACTGCACCAGACAAGAATCTTCATCTGCAGCTTGGTTTTCATGTGAGAGTGGGGGTGGGGGAGGGTGGGGTTGGGGAGGGGGAACAGGGATAAGAAATTTCTCAAACAGTTAAGCAGATAAGAAATATCAATCCAATTTGTTCAAGAGTTGCTTGTCCATATAATTTTTAAAACAGTCAAGTTTGGTTTCATGAGAACTTTTTTAAAAACTACTTTTGGGATAGAATTTAAAATGAAAAGTTATATAACCCTGTAAAATAATTCCATAGGAAATATAACATTGAGTGTACACAAAGAACACAAATTATTTAATCAAATAAAGAGTATCATAAAATCAAATAATATATGTATATATATAAGCATATACACATACTGTATATACAGATATGCTATTTATACATACACACTCTGAGTATAGTAGTATACTGTAGACTGCATAGTACTATACTGTAGAGTGTTTATATATGTGTACTATATACAATACAGTACTGTATTACATAATGTATATACGTGTATTACATAGTATATATACTAGTGTATGTAATGTATATTCTTTGTGTATGGTATATATACATATGTTGTATTGTGTGTATATCTATACATATATGTATATACATGGAGGTATGTATTTACATACATCTACCATGTATTACTATATACTGTATAAATACTATACATGCTATAGGGTATGCTGTATGTGTATATTATAGTGTATATATGTATAATACTACTGATTTTCCCATAAGAAATGAAAAAATGTGAAAAGTTCAGAGAAATATTGGAAGATTTGTAGGAACATTGATACAGAGAAAAGAAAAGAAAGCCATGAGAACAACTTCTATGATAACTAAAATAATACATACAAAAAATAACATCAAAAACCAGCCAAATGCAAGATAAATGTAATCTTAAAGGCTGTGAGATGTGATCACTCTGTTAGTCAAGCTTTGCTTAAATGTTGGGGTTTTTTTGTTAACAATGAAAGGTTCTCTGGGGAGGGGGATCATATCGGAAAATTACTCTAGTATAAAAAACAGAAAGCATCAATATACTTTAAAAAAACCACCACCAGATAGTTTTCTAGTAAGCTATCTGTTTAAGAGCTTATAACTAAGCCCATGTCTCCTTTATCATTTCCAACTAGCCAAATAGAATAAAGTAACAGCAACATCCTGCAAAAAAGATGAAAAAAATCATTACATGAATGCCTTACAAAAAAATTGAGCAGGAAATCTGATTTTTTTTAAAAAAAGGAAAAAATTGAATCATGAAAAGGATCTCATTTAATTAATATATATGAAGTGAATTAAATCAAGTCAAAAAATTCCTTATGTTTCCACCCTCAAAATAACATATTCTGAAAGTTAGAGTTTAATAATCAGTTTTAAAGAATGGGCTTTGATGAAACAGGAGGAATTTGAGTTCTCCCTTAAAAAAAAACTGAAGTCAAAAATCACCTTGGCAGAAATTAAAGTATAGACCAATATCCCCTACAGCACATGGAGATAAACTTACAATGGATATATGGCTTAGGCACATACATGCTCTAGACATAAACACAGTCAACTTTGAGGAGCAAGGAAGAAATTGCCTTCACAATATAGAGATAGAAGAAGAGTTCATGACAAAACAAAGGATAGAGAAGACAGAAGATAAAATGGACAATTTCAATTATATAAAAATAAAATGTTTTTGCACAAACAAACCTGATATACTTAAAATTAGAAGGAGCCATGTAGCCAGGGGAAAAATCTTTGTAGCAAACTTCTCTGATAAAGGTCTCTTATTTAAAATATATAAGGAACTTGTTAAAAATTTATAAGATTAAACATCATTTCCTAGTAAAGTGGTCAAAGGATATGAACAGGCAGTTTTCAAAGAAAGGAATCCTACCAATGGACAATTATGTGAAAAAAAATTCTCCAAATCACTAATAATTAGAGAAAGGCAAGTTAAAGCAACACTGAGGTTCCACTTCACACCCATAAGATTGGCAAAGATGGAAAAAGAGAAACATGGCAAATAATCAAAGGGTTTCAGGAAAACTGAAAAATTGATGCATTGTTGATGGAGCTGTGCATTGGTCCAACAATTCTAGAAAGCAACTAATATTGAATTCTACCCCAAAAGTCACTAAACTGTGCCCCTTTGACCTACCTATACCACTGACAAGTTATTCACCAAAAGGATCAAAGAAATAGGAAAAAGACTAATATTTATTCTATCTATACATATATATATATATGTATTATGTAGGTATGTATATTCATAACAGCTATTTTCACAGTTTTTCATACTGGAAACTAAGGGCAAGACCACATTGGGGGGAATGGATAAATAAATTATGGTGTATTAATATGATAAAATATTATTGTACCTTGAGAAATGATGAAATACTTTCAGAGGAAAGTGGAAAAAACTTTTATGAAGTGATACAGACTGAAGTGAGCAATGTATAGAAAAAAAATTACGTAAGAACAACAGAATTATAAAGGAAAAAATTACTTTGAAAGACCTTAAATGTCTAAAAGTTGCAAAAATAAGGAAGGAAGATTAAAAAATATTACCTCCTTGCAAAAAGCTGGTGAACTTAAAATGTAGAATGAGACATATATATTTTGTACATTGCCAATGCCAGAATTTGTTTTGTTTGACTATGCGTATTTGTTATAAAAGTTTTCTTTTTATTGTATAATGGGAGAAATAGTTGGAGGAAGAGTTTTTAAAATGCTTATAAAAATAAAATTTTAAATTATAATAAAGAGAGAAACTGAAGTTGAGCAGAGCATTAACAGAAAAACTCTTCAAAAAGACACATAAAAAGAAACAAGTATGTATAGGAAGAAAAGGTGAAAAAATTAAATCAATATGTATATGCTTTGGGATTAGGTTATTGTTGTCTTTGTTTTTATTTATTATTCAGAGGGTCATTCAGAGAGCAAAGAGAAATAATATTTGGAGAGTACCTAAAAAGAATCAAAGGAATTTGGATGAAGGAATGAGGACGTATAAAATTAAAATTTCTAGAACTAGAAATCACTCTCTCCCATTCATAAATTATTCATCTCTGCATGTGGAAATGCACAGAGTACTGTCTTTCAAGTGAAGAATTGGAGGGGGAAAGGCTGGGGAATATTCAGGTTGGGGCAAGCATAGAAGTGTCGCTAAACTCAAATCAGACAATGGATATAAAGCATTTTGTGAACCTTAAACTGTTACATAAAAATTAGTTATTATCACCATCATCATTAGCTTACAGTTATAAGGCCTGCTATCTGGTTAGAACTTTATTCCTTGAGCTTTCTCCTGCACTCGGGCTAAACTCAAGCAATATTTTCAGAGCAAAACAGAGGTGTGCTGGTAAATGTTTAACAACCAGGATCTCAAAAAAATGTGAACACACTTTAAACTTTAATCGGCCTTATTAACACTTTCTTAAATATAGATAATGAACAAAATGATAAATCAATTATAGCAATGAATTAAATAATTGCTTATTTCTGAGGTGTAAAAGCTCACATTGAAAATTTCAGAGTAGGCTCTCAAGAGTGTGTGAGAACTGGTCCCAGCACATCTTTATGTGAAACATAAACAGATTCCTTTTCTAATGTGAGTCCTCCCGACTGACCTGGGTAAGAAAGGTGATTATAAAACAAATCATCAAAAATGATTCACTATTGGTTAAGAAAAGACAAAAAATGTGTTCCTTTTGGTCTTCCAACCTCCCCAGTAGGCATTAAGAGAGCAGTGGGAAAACATTGGGAGTGGATGAAGAATCTAGAATATGAATGAGGAAGAGGAAATTAAAGCTAGATCTCATTGATACCAAAGGAAAGCTCATGGGATGGTATATTGCCCAGGAGGTGAAAAGATATATAACAGGCTTCTAATCAGATTCCATTTTTGGAGTACCGTATACTTCAGGAGCATCGACTTTTGAGGTTGTGGCTAGGCTTCTCAGGAACACCTGCCACACAAGGGAAGAGTGACCTTTTGCTCAGATTGGAAGGCTAGTGGATGAAGTGACAGGTCCACATGGTTGATACAGGTGGTCACCTGGGTCTCCTGATTCTAGATAGAGGATTTCTTCTACTTCATCACCTCCTGAAAGAATTAATATTTATTGTATCACTGAGGGGAAAAATTTTTTCAAACAAAAAATAGAGGAAAACAAGACATGGCAGAGATCCAAACTCCCACTAATAGTCAGGCTAGATAGAAACAGAAGCATGGCTTTGGTCTCCTGGATGTCCAAATTTGAATAAATGTCATGGATAGAAATAGGAAAAGATTCTTCACTGCAAAGTTCATAAGTGCGAGATAAGATTGGGAGTGTCTCATAAGGGGAAAGGAATAAGGAAAAGGATGAATTAAACTGGCACAGTTTTTTGGAAAGAGCATCTATACAAATGTAGTTCAAACTAAAAGATTGGATGACAGGGGGCAAGTGGAAACAGGGAAACTTCCTGCACTACAATCTTATACAAGCTATAAAAGGGAAGGAAAAGGAGTAGAATAAGAAAGAGAGCCAACCACAGGAAGATAATATTGCTTTAACAAAGAGGGAAATAAATTAATATGACCAAATTTAATGAAGGAAAATGTAAACTTAACAATAATAAACTTAAATGTGAATGAATAAAACCCTTCCATAAAATAGAAAAGAATAATAAAGTGTATAAGAAAACAAATACATCAATTTGCTGCATATAAGAAATTCACTTAAACTATAAAATACTTTGAAACTGAGGCACTCGACCAAAACCTATTATGTTTCAGGTGATCCCAAAAAAGCAAGATAATGATTTCAGATAGCATAGTAACAGAAAGAGATATTATCAAGAAAGACAAATAGGAAAATTAAATTATATTTAAAGGCATTAAACATTATCATATTAAATACATATGCATCAAGTAGTATAACATCTATTTCAATTAAATAAAAAGCTAACCAAATTATTTGTAATAAGTAAGATAATGTTTGTAGATTTTAATATTCTTTCAGAATTTGTAAAACATAACACAAAGGTAAACCAAAAAACAAAATTATAGAATTGAACATATGGTTCATGAACTAGATTTGAAGAAGCTATGGTATTTTAATAATAGCAAAGAATACATGTGTGCATAGATGTAGATATAGATAAAAAAATAGTAACTCCTCAACATCAACATGTTTGATTTTCATGACTTCAAGCATTCAGATGATTTTATATTTTCACTTTTCTCTTGGCAACCATACACATTTGCAACTATGCACAACAGAGAAAAAAATGAGAGGCGTGATGCCTACTAGCCACTTCACTGATATTGTTCACCCTACCATTGTAATGAGCTCCCTGTACATTCATTGCATATCTTTGTTTGCCTTTAAAATTCAAGTTTTGTGTTGCAATTATGCCCCTAAAGTGTAGTCCATTGGGCTGTCAGCCCAAGCCAGTGATGTGGATTAGAGAGAAAATAAAGGTGTTAGAAAAACTTCATGCTGGAATGTCTGCAGCTGCTGTCTACTGGGAGACCCTGAAGGATCTCAAATGGCATGCAAAGCAGACATCACTGACAGATTATTTCAAGTTGGTGTGTCCTTCATTTTCCAATGTCATCCACCAGCCATGAAGGACAGTGTTGGAGGTGATATCAAGACTTCTCTGAGATTAAGACTGCAGCAACTGAAGTCCCGGCAACATCTCCCTTGGTTTTCAGAAGGCAGCCAAGGTAAAGAGGTTTACAACAGTGTAGTATACCATACAATGCCCTTACACCACCATTTGACACAATGGAAGGTAAGATTCAGGTTTAAAAATATTTTAGTTTTAAGAATTATATTTGTTGTATAGTATTTATGGTACTATAGATTTCGTGTGTTATGAAAAGTGAATATTGAATACTGAAAATCAATGTTTTACTTTTAGTTTTTGTTTTTTATTGAGATGTTGGCCCAAAAGGTTGCAGAATTCTAGGGAATTATTAGTGAGAAAAAATGGTTTTTGTGCTGCCAATTTTGTATGCTGCATTTTACAAGTTATTTTATAGTTACTGTGTCAGGTAAACTACGTATTATTAGAATTAATATTGTGTTATAAAGAATTTTATATAGAAAAGTGTATTTTCACCAATCTCTAGTGAAAGATTACAGTTTTGGTGGCCAAAAGAACCTAACCCACTATTTCCCATAGGTTCAATGCATTGACATTCCCATTTTTAACTTTTGGGTCATTTTCTAGAAACATTACACCCCACAAAAGTTGAGCATTGACTGTATAGGGGTGTGTGTCTCTGTGTGTGTGTGTGTGTGTGTGTGTGTGTGTGTGTGTGGTATATTCAGTGTTACACAATACAATCATAACAAACAATAAGAAACAGAAAATGTATTTGAACAAGATTGTTTGATTCTAAAACCAGTTTTGACCACTTTTTCCACTGTACCACAGTGTACCCCATCATGAAAGTTGAATAGATTTCTAAAGTAGTAATGCAAACAATGAACAATTAATTATATGGAACAAGTACTCCAAATCACTAATAGAAGCACAGATTGAAACAACTCAGAAGTTTCACCTCACACAAATAAAACTGACAAAGATAATATAACAAAAGTAATCAACATTTCAATAGCTGTGGGAAGCCAGGCATACTAATATCTCGTTAGTGAAGCTATGAGATGGTCCAACAGTTCTACAAAACAATTTAGAATTATGCAAGAAAAATCACTAAGCTGCACATGTCTTTGACACAGCAATCTTACCAGTAAGGTCAATGACAGAAAGACTCCATATGTACAAAAATATTCATACCGAAACTTTTATTGTAGCAGAATTATAAAAATAAAGTCTGTACCCATCAATTGAGGGTGATTAAACAAATTATTATATATTAGTATAATGGGATATTATGGAATAAAGAAATGATAAATAAGAGAAATTCAAAGAAACATGGAAAGACTTGTCTGAACTGATGCAGAACAAGGAGCCTAACACTGTGAGAATAATATGAATAGTATCTGAAATAATGTAAATGAAGACATTAATATAAGAAAACAAAGTTCATATAAAATGCAATGACCAATGTTAGTTTTAGATAGCAAGCATGAGAACACACTCCCTTCCATTCTTTTGAGAGTCGGTGAAAAGTGTC
This sequence comes from Trichosurus vulpecula, assembly GCF_011100635.1. Classification (NCBI taxonomy): domain Eukaryota; kingdom Metazoa; phylum Chordata; class Mammalia; order Diprotodontia; family Phalangeridae; genus Trichosurus; species Trichosurus vulpecula. The sequence goes on from NC_050573.1 coordinate 517,515,451, forward strand.
ATATACTCAGTTAATTGTGGTCACTGTATTAATGCCATTTTGCTTAAATGTTTTTGTTTTACTTTTTATAAATAAAAGTATTGTGCCAGGTACAGGGAGGGGAGAATGGGAAGTGAGGGCTATATTTTTTTCCAATGAATAAATAAAATGTCTTTAAAAGTAATTACACTTACACAACCTCTCACACTTATACCCTTATCTTCATTCCCATTGCTATCCCTCTAGTTCAGGTCCTTAATATCTTTAGTCTGGTCTATGGTAACAGCTTTCTAATTGGTCTCCCTGACTCCAGGCTTTCTTCTCTAATTTATCCTCTAGAAAGATGCCAAAATAACCTTCTTAAGAAACTAGTTTGGGGTAGCTAGGTGGCGTAGTGAGTAGAGCACCGGCCCTGGAGTCAGGAGGACCTGAGTTCAAATGCGGCCTCAGACACTTGACACATTTACTAGCTGTGTGACCTTGGGCAAGTCACTTAACCCCAATTGCCCTGCCCAAAAAAAAAAAAAGAAACCAGTTTGATATGGTTATTCCCCTATCCCAAAATCATCAGCAGTTCCCTATTTCTGATCCTCATTTGGCTGCCTCAGGCATATATTTTCTGATACAATTTCCTAATAGTATTAAAAGTTGATTGATGAGTATGGAATAAGAGTAAAGAGAAGTTGATGGTCTTAAAGACCATTTCATCTAAATTATTACATGGCCTTGATATCTTGCACTAATATAAAGTGTATCTTCCTAGCAACTGGAATATTTTTACCCATCAATGTCTCTTCCTTAGAAAATATTAGATAAACACTAACCCAGTCTTATTTTTTTGACTCTCCATTTTCCATACTAGGAGAAGCACTCCTGCCCTTTTGACTGCATTTATCATTACATTATCAATCCAACATCAGGTGAGGTTGGTGACTTTGCATAACCCTCTCCCACTCAAGCCCAATTCACTTGCATATCATGGCATCACCTCCATGATGCCATGGTCTACTTTGAAAACTAAAGACAAACATTGACTTCTGTGAGTTTAGGAAATTTGCAGTGAGGAAAATCCCTCCACCAATGCACATTCATAATTCTCTGAAACTTATAGCTTTCCTTATTTAGAGTCAAACTATATCCACTAACCAGATATGTCAAAAAGATCAACAAAGTGCAGCCCCAACCAGACTAAATGTAAAATGAGGAAATATTTGACAACATAAATAAATATAAAATAAAACATAAGTAACACTATATTTTAAAACTGAGTCAATATGTAGTAGCAAGGATCCTTCTGATGAATTAGTGGTTCACATTTCTGTTTGAGTTAGACATCATTGGACCATGCTATTCTGGTTCTCCTAAATTTATCTATAACCAAATATGCACAAGCATATAAAAGTCTGTATTGCTTTCTTCTTCTCACTGACAATCAAAGAGATGACAACTGGAGAGGATGGAAAGTAGACACAGGAATCCATGCCACACTTTTTTCAGTTTCCTGTCTTTATTGTGTCATTTATGCCCATATTCTGTATCCCAATGTTAACTTGATAACAAGAATTCACTGACGATTCTCCATGTTCAAAAACAACCTACATGAATTGTAGAATATAGCAAATAGAAAGCATTAAACACTTCATGTCAAGCATGAGGAGACCACCAGTGATTGGAATCTATGCTTTAGACCAGGTGATGGCAAACTGTAGGCCACAGGCCAAATTCAACCTGCCTTCTCTCTTTATAAGACGCATGAGCAAAGAATGACTTTTATATTTTCAATGACTTTTTAAAAGCAAAAAGAAGAATAATATTTTGTGACATGTAAAATTTATATGAAATTCAAATTTCAGTGTCCATAAATAAAGTTTTATTGGAACACATCCATACTCATTCATCTACATTTTGTCTATGGCTGCTTTCATGCTACAATGCCAAGTCAATTAGTTGTGACAGAGACCATATCTTACTCTCATTGCCTTGTACAACTGTTCAGACACACTACAGATCATAATGACCCAGTTACAGGTCTACATCATTTCAAGTACCACTTGTAACACCATATTAAATATATACGTACATTTTATTATTACTACCAGTAATTATTACAATTCTTTGTGTTCAGGGCCAAGATTGAAATTTTTTTTTAAACAAGAGGAATTGCCCTTAACCACTATTATTAAATACTAAAAGGCTTTGGAAATTAATTTTTCTTCACAACTTGACAATGCTTCCTAATGAAAGCAACCTAAAATTATGAAGAAAATACTACTCATATGTGACACATACTGGCGTAAAGTCAATTCATTGACAACTAATGTTGTTTGAATCACAAGTAATATTAAGCTGCTTTTACCTTTTCTGGGCTGTCAAAAGTTAACAGAAGAAGTAAGATCTCCATTTCCAAATAAATTCACAGCAATACATTTTCCAAGGTAAAACTACAGTTCCAAAAGCATTTTCAGACCTTGATGCAAATGCAAGAGAAATACAGTCTTCAAGAATTCATCTGGGATACCAAGAGGGTACCCCATATTTCTAAATTCATTTAATTATGCAAGTGAGGAGCTTCCACCAAAACTCCAATTGGAAATTACTAATCTGCTAAAAGACCAACATCAAGAGAAGAACATATAATCTATTATAATAATAATCTATAAATGCTTTCCAAGCAATGAAGACACTCAATTAAAATTCTATGCTTATGCACTGATATCAGTATCTGAAGTACTTAGCTGTGTGAAAAGACATTTTCAAAGATGAAATACAGAAAATCTAATAACAAATCAGCATTAACAGATGAACATTTGCTTTTGGTTTTGATGATAGGGAACACTAACTTTTAACCTCAAATAAGGGAAATTCTGCCCTTCCCCCCAAAAAGAGAATTCCATTCTTTTCATTAGCAGGCTGATATTAACCAAAAAATGTCCTGAATTTCATTTTTATTATCATTTGTATTTTATTAATAAAAAGTTGTGGAAATTTATTTTCTATCTCATTATTTAAGTGCCTACATAATAATATCCTCAATTTTGCCTCTCAGCCTCCAAAGCCTAAAATATTTACCCTTTGGCACTTTACAAGAAAAACTTGCCAATGCTTGATTTAGAGTCTGTAGCACCTAGATCCTGATTCCAATGATAGTAAAGCCAATGTAAAGCATAACTAACTAAACTGTGTAGGTCATAAGACACTTCATGGCTAGTCAGCTTTCATTTCCTGTGTTAGATTGAACAGGGTTATAAATCTGTGAAACAACATGGAGTTGATCTAGAATAACCAAATTAAACTTTCTTTAATGACTCAGTACAGAATATATCCAAGATATAAACCAATGTTCTCAAAAAACAATTAATAAAAGGAGTCTCAACTAAACCAAACTAGTAGGATCTGAAATTTTGCTTTTTAGTCATTTCATTCATGTCAGACTCTTCATGACCCCATTTGATGCTTTCTTGGCAAAGATATTGGAGTGGTTTGCCATTTCCTTCTTCATTTCATTTTACAGAAGAGGAAACTCAGGCAAACAGGGTGATATGACTTGCCCAGGGTCACCCAGCTAGTAAATGCCTGAGGCCAGATTCTAACTCAGAAAGGTGAGTGTCCCTGACTCTAGGCCCACCAGTCTATCCACTGCACCACCTAGCTGCCCCATATGAAATGTATACAGTCAAATTTTCCAGTAAAAATCAGAAAGAACATAAATTACAAAATGGGTATTTGCCATCTTCTAAAGCTAACAGTGATGATAATGAGGATGATGATGATATAATTAATAGCATTTATCTAATGCTTTAAGGTTTGCATAACACTTGACAAATACTATCTCATCGAATCCTCACAGCACCCTTGGGAGGTAGATGTTGTTACTGTCCCCGTTTCCCTGAAGCAGATGCAAGTTAAATGACTTGCTCAAGATCACCCAGCAGACCAGCGTCTGAGGCTGAATTTTTATCCAAATCTTTCTGACTCCAACTCCATCTCTCTAACCACAGTGCTGAAATGAACTGAACTGAACAAAGTAATCTAGATATAATTTCACCAGTATACAAAATAGTTCTATTATTAGGATGTATTTTTAAATTAATAACAATAATCCCACATCTGTAGAGCATAGAATTGTAAGTCTAGATCTAAATAATACCTCAGAGGTCAATTAATCTAGCACCCTCATTTTTATAAATGAGGAAACAGAGGCCAAGGAAAGTTAGGTGATTTAACCAAGGTATCACAGACTGTAAAAATCACAAGTGGCATTTAAGGTAAGAACTGCTGACTCCCAAACCAGTTCTTTTTCCACTGTACCATGCTGTGTCTTTAAATACCTGTAAGTACTTTTACATGCATTATTTCAAGACGACTCTGCGAAGAAACTATATGCAGATTGATATTTTCATTTTACTAATGAAGATATTGAAGCATAGGGAGTCAAAGTGGATCCCCAAACATTCAGCCTCTTCACCCATTGTTCCTTTTATCACATCATTTCGGCCTTCTAGGATCTAGACACTACGATTTTGTTCATGCGGCATAAACTTTCAAGAGCTTTTTAGCAGCCACAGTACGTTAATAGCTCATTATTAAATATTCCCTCCGTCAGATATTTTCTGCTACTACACACCCATTTTTAGGGAGAAAGTGTAGGCAAGCCTTGAGATTCTAAATGATACCACTGCATGAGGCTGAACATCATCCTAAGCATGTAGTGGGCACTCAATAAATCCTCATTGGTTGAATAATACAAGATGTTATTAACCCAACCATAAAATTAAGTAGAGTTCAGGGATCATAGATAGAAGGATATTTACAATGTTAAAAGAAATTATATTGGGGAAGACTTTTATTAAACTCTGAAAATACAAACCACTGGTATTGTCTTTCAGGTGACAGAAGGTAAGCCAGTGATAATTGTTGTATATCACCCTATGATGTCTTTGGTCCTCTTTGAAAATGAAGACAAACAACAAATATTTGGGATATAGGAAAATCTAATTACTTTTTAAAGAGGATTAAAAAAACACTACCTACAAAATCCCTCTTATATATTTCAAGACTTATTGGAAAGCATTAATTAAAGGTTGAATTTTAAATTCTTGTTTATTTTTTATAGTTTTAACAACCAGAAAACAACTTGGTCAGTTTTTGGAAACTACCCAACAAAGGAACTCTTAAATTTTCAGAATGACTTACAATACCACAAACTTATACATTATAACCCGTGATCAATTTTCATTATACTCTCTAAAATAAAAGAAATAATAAATTTTAAAGTCTTGTGTCTTGTTCCATATATGTTGTTACATAAAATTTCAAAAGAACAAAATAATACATCTAAAGGATTTTAATTATTAAATCATTTCTGTTTGGTTACTATTTGAAAAGTGTTGGCTTTTGTTTTTACAGTGCTCAAAAGAATAAATACATGACATCTAGCTCTCGAGTATAACACGTTACTGAACACACCAAATTGTTCACCCATAACATACCTACAAGCTTAAAAAAAAACCCATAATGTGATTCCCGTGCATACCTTGCCTATCATATCTTTATGACTGCAGGAAAGGTAAGGAGTAAAGGAGAATGTGCTAATCATTGTAATTATTTAGAACTGAAGGCTCTAGAAAGAGTACATATACAGATTTAAATTTATTTACTAAGTGGTGAAAAAAACAACAATAATAAAAATATAGCAAAAAAATTCCTCTGACTTGCAGAGGCTTTGGAATTCCTGGCATTCCAGCTATATCTGCTTGAGGCATATGAGATTCAATAAAGATACAGACACAACTTGTTTCTTGACTATTTTATATTCAGTAATTTTTAATGAAGCCACTAAATTAGGCATAACTTAGTGAAGGTTTAATGTAGTTATGATGAATATATTTTACTTGATTAAAATGATAAACTCATGCAGCCTTAAATATTGTCTTAAAAGATTAACTACTGTCATTTACAAATCTGGGGGAAAGGTATTTATAAGTGAATGACTATTCTGGAAGGAAAATTCCTTTTTGTTCAATCTATTTCCTTAATTTAATCAATCATGTTTCATGATTAATATTTAAAATGTCTTAAAGAGTACAGTGCCCAGCAATAAAGAATAAACTTGTTTGGGCAAACAAAGACTCAATTGGAAGTAGGGATTCAGAAATTCATCCAGTTATTGTCATGAGTCAAAGGAAACCACTTTGGAGACTCACCTATCTCTTCTAGCTATATACTTTGATCTAATTAACTAGATAATTGCCAGATCTAGATTTCACTTTGTGCTATGTCTACATAGCACAAATAGCAACATAAATTAATTTTTTTCTGCTCATCCACCCACCAGATTTGTGATTGGCACAACCTGGGTAATATCTATGTCTACCACTATAGGGAAGAAGCAAGAAGAGTTTGCCTCAAGATGGAACAAAGTGAATCAATTTATTTTTGTTCTCATCTCCCTGTTTTTGATTAAGCATTATTAATAACATTACTGGACAACAGTACAGGGGGAAGGCCTTTGAATTTCTTAGTTTTAATCCCTGAAAAAATTTTCCCATAGGAAATCTTTTCTTCGTTTGTACTAGACTGGCATTATTAGAATTAAAAAATTAATAAGAAAATTTATACAACAACTTACACCTAAGAATTCCAGAGTACTTTACTTGCACCCAAACATCAATCATCTCCTTGAAACAAATAAAGTAATGTGTTCAGCTAATAACTAACATAGACAATCAGTTTACCATCCTCTCCTAACACTCCTCATAAATGTAAGGCTCAATTAACATAGTCCTACCTTCTTCACATAGTTTCTTTAACCTTGAATCATGAGGATAATCTCACTTCCTTTTTATATTATTCGTCAACTTCCTAATCAGTAGGTCATATATTTTCTATATCCTAAAAACCCATTTCTTTGGCAAAGACAAAAATATACAAAAGGAAACCTAAGAGATGAGTTAAAAATGCTGGAGTGGGGAGGAGTGGTATGTGAAATATTTTTCAGAATGAGTTGACAGTTACTTTGAAAAGAGTATTTTATTTGTAGTGAAAGTGGCTTCTCATATACACTACCTACTATTTACTACTAGATACTACTACTACTACCACTACTACTACTACTACCACTACTACTACTACTACCACCACCACCACCACCACCACCACCACTACTACTACTACTACTAATAATAATAATAATAATAATGATAATCATTTAAATTCCCTGCAGATGAAGAGTTGATTGAAAAGGGACTAGGAGGAGGCTTGCCATAAATTAAAAACCAGGAACAGGCAAGCTTTTATGGCTGGGAAATCAGCACAAGATGTAGAGACAGGTTGGACCAAGAGTTCTTTTTTTTCCCCTCTGTTTAGCTCCACAGAAACCTGAAAATTGGTGACTTAAACGTCTGTCTTTGGTCATCTGTCCTTCCCACTTTTCCCAAACCCACTCTGAGTAGACGAATCAGTAGGATATTTCACCTGCGGATCTTCTGGACCCTCCATCTCTCGCCTCTTTTCCTCTGACTGGCTTTCTCAGACTCTGTAATTCCGTCTTTCTCCCTCTCTCTCCCTGAGTCTCCCTGGAGTGGTCCCAGCCGGGCTGAGGACAGCAGGCTGGTGATAGGCGGTGGCGCTGACAGGAGGAGGAGCCTAGAACTCCGGGTCTAGCCCGCCCTCTGCTATAAGCCTCTTTGCAGCTTTCTCTCTCCATCTCCTCTCCTCCTCCTCCTCTCTCTCTTTCTCTTTCTCTCTCTCCCTCTCTCCCTCCCTCCCTGAGCGTCCCTGTAACTGAACAGTGAAAATTCACATTGTGGATCCGCTAACAGGCGCAGATGTCATGTGAAAACGCACATGTTCTGCCATCCACACAGCCTTCCTTTCTTTCCTGCCCCCCCTCCTTTTTTGCTCCTTTCCCCTCTTCTTTGTAACTAACCAAACCACCACCAACTCCTCCTCCTTCTCCTCCTCCTCCTCCTCAGTCCAAGTGATCACAAAAGAAATCTTCTGAACCGGTGGTGGCATTTTTTTTTAAAGCAAATACATTGGAGAGAAAGACAACAAAACAAAACAAACCCAGGCACCAATCAGACAACATATTTTCACCCTTCCAGAAAACAGCAACAACAAACAAACAACAACAACAAAACCCCACCTGACCAAATAGTCACCACTACCACCATCATTATCATCATCACCATCATCATCAAAACCAGTTAAGACAGCAGAGGCCTCAATAGCTACACAGCAGCCAACACCAACAACTGGCAACAATAACAGCCTGGGAGGGATGGTTTTCTCGGCAGAACAGATCTTCGGCTGCAGCCTCCACTCGTGCTGAGAGGGGATTTTTGTGCTTTCCGGGGTGCGGGCTGGTAGCAGCTTCATGACTACGCGGAGCGAGCGATCAGCAACACCATGCGAGGTAAGGAAAGGGAACTCGGCGGGGGGAGGCGGAGTGGGCAGGTCGAGAGGCAAAAAGCTCTGGAGAGATGGGTTCGCATTTGAAGATGGGATGGCGTGGGGGGAGGGAAGCGGTGGGGACGAGAAGCTCAGTGGAAAGTGAAGGAAAAGCTTGAGAATGGGGAATTTCACAGAGTTAGTGTTCGTAGGAAGAGCTGAGAGTGGCCTTGTTGGATAAAGTTTTGAAATGGTGTTGCTGTTGCTTGAATTTTGTTTGGGTAGGCGAGGAGAGGCTTTTGTTTGATTGTTTGTTTGTTTGGGACTTAGGGAGGACGGATGTTCTCTAGTAGAAACTGTATTTTATACTTTAGTTACTTGCACCGAAATCTCTCTCTCTCTCTCTCTCTCTCTCTCTCTCTCTCTCTCTCTCTCTCTCTCTCTCTCTCTCTCTCTCTCTCTCTCTTTCTGTTGTTTTCTATGGTCATGGAAGAGGGGATAGGATGGCCAGGGAAAGGGAAAGAGGGAAAGCATCTTATCCCAGCAATACCATTTGGTAAAATGCAACAAGAGCCACACATGCTGGTCGCCAACCTCGGCTTGGGAAGATTAGGGGACAACATCCACTCCTGGGAGACGGGTATGGGAGGAGTAGCCGCGTGCAAACCAACCCCTGGACCATCTCAGGGAACCGCGATGCATCTTCCCCGAGCGTGTAAATGTTTATTGAACTTGGCGGGGGGGGGGGGGGGGGGGGGGATGGGAGGGAAAAGCTGGGCGGGGGGGTGGTGCAGGGTAGGTACTATAGGGCACCGGTCAGGCTGTGGGGAGACTATCCCCTCCTTATCTCTTGCTGCTCCTCATCCCAGAGTCATCGCTGTTTGTGGGGCGCTGAAGAGGCTGAGCGGGAGAGGAGAGGGCCCTGGGGAGGGGTTGGGGTGGGGGGAGTTGTGTTTGAGAAGTTAGTTCTCTCACCGACTGAGCTTGCTAGAGTTGGGTAGGGAAGGCAGCAGCTACTTGGCTTCCTTGAGCGCTCCCCCACTCTCTGCTTTCCAAGTAAGAGAGGGTGAAAATAGAACCATGCCCCCCCCCCATACACACACTGTAGCTTCTGGGGTTAGTGGAGGGCCGGGGAGGTCCCATAGGCGGCGTGCTGGGGGGGGGGGGGGTCTGTCTTGGGAGACACCTGTGCTAAGTTATTTTTGTCTGCCTCCTCCCCTCCCGTAGTCCCTCGATTCAGGACTGTCAAAATATTATCTCCCTCCATGCGAGTCGATTCCCCCACCCCATTCTCCTCCTCACCCTCCTCACCATCATCCTCCTCCTTTCTCTTATCCCCACTATTCTCTTCTTTTCCCTAGAACTTGGAGCTGACTCATTCTTTTTCCCTTCCGCCCCGCGGGCTCCTTGCATGTCAATGCATCAGGGGACTAGCTGGAGAACGAGCTCTCTGCTCTCTGTGTCCTCCTCTAACGGAGCCGAGGTCGCTTCTGGTTACTGACATTCCCTCCCCAGCCTCTTAAACTCTAGCGCCGCTTCTCTGGGTCTGCTTTCGCGGTCCCTTCTTCCCTCCAAACCAGCCACTGCTCCCCGACCCCTTGATTCCCTCAACCACACCAAAATACTTTGTGCCACACCATGACAGCCAAAGTTAGGAACAGCGCCGAAACGCTTCAGCTTCCGCCACTTAATGACTTTGAAAAGGAGCCGAGAGTTAGAACAGCAATTAAATTTTCTCTGGTTTCTTTCTTTTCCCACACACATCCCTCCATCTGTAAGATGTTGGGCTGCAGTTGGGGCCCACGCTGTATAGGATGGGTCTTGGAGGAAGTGGGGGTTGCAGACCCTCTTCCTCCTCCTTCTGCCAGAGGGAAAAAGCATTAGTTATCATCTGCCCAGCTCCCTTCCAGACCACTGTCAGCCTCTCACTGAAGTTTGATCCCTGCACAACTGAGAGGAACAGCCACCCCCTCTAGGTTGGGACCGCGACGTGGGGATGGGGATCCGCTGTGAGTGTGCACAAGTTTGTGTCTGCTGGGATAAAAGGGGGAGGGCCCACGTATTGCGTTACACCAAAGAAAGCTGGCTGGCTGGTGGTGAGAAACACCCGTGGGAGAGTTCGTGAGTCCGTGGATGGTAGATTAACGTGAATGGGGCAGAGGACGCGAATCCGCGCTCCTGAGCTCTGTGTGTGTGTGTGTGTGTGTGTGTGTGTGTGTGTGTGTATCTTGTTGAAGGCTAGTCACGTGTTCCACTGACCAACTTCTCTGAAGAAGCGGGGAGGCGGGCAAGGGAGGAGGAGGGTCACTGTCCCTTTTTCCCCTTCTCCCTCCCTCTCCAGCACTTGGTACACACATAACGATCGATTAGCGATAAGAAACCCCAGATCCCCTTCATTTTTTTTTCTGTCAGGTTCCTGTCCCATCTCTTTTTCTTCCTTCCTTTTCTGGGTAGCAGAAAACTGCTTTTCCTGATACGTTAGCTTACGGGGGGGGGGAGGGGGGAGAGCGAGGGCACGCCTACACTGCCAAGATCTGGAACGTCGCCGATCCAGGCTTTAAAGCCCAGCCACACACACACACACACACACACACACACACACACACACACAAACACACAAAATTGCAAAAATAAATAAATAAAGCTGGCGGAGGGGGCGGCGGGGGGGGAATGGCAGATAGCCCTATGGCTTCTTTCATTTTGCCAGGATTAAACAGTTGTGTTGTGTTTTTTTTACGTGTCAATAATATTCACTTTGGAACTCACTGGAGTGCTAGACTTACTGTGCCCATAGGGCTAATGAATGAGAAAGAATTTATTGACAATCTCTCTCTCTCTCTCTCTCTCTCTCTCTCTCTCTCACACACACACACACACACACACACACACCACTCCTTGAGATTTCCTGACTTTAAATTTTTTCTATTACATTTTATTTATATCTACAAAAAGGACAACCCCCACCCCCACCCCACCCCCATTACTTATGCCAAGAAATTGTGGCATTACCTTTCTTTCCCAAGGCATACAGGACACTAGAGAGAGAAAATATTAAAAAGAAGAAATACAACAGAGCAGTCCCCGCCTCCCCATTATTACTCCTCCCCTTCACCCTCAGTGAATTTCCTTTAGGATGCCCTCCAATCACTGATTTTTAAAAGGGAGGCCTGAGGGGAAAAGACACAGTTGAGAAAAATATCCTGTCTACTCTAGGCGGCTTTGAGTTTGGATTGAATATAAGTGTGAACTTGAACTTGGGCAAGGGAAGGGGGAGGGGCGGCGCAGAGATCAGCTTTTGATTCTAGGTCTGAGTTCCTTACAGACTGAGGAAATCCCCCCTCCCTCTGTTATAAAGAAGACGTTATATTATGTACAATAATAGGATAGATTCTTACAGTTGGAGAGAACTTTGGAGATGAGCCGAACTCAACCTTCTTATTTTACACAAGGTGAAACTGAGACCCAGAGGCTTGCCCCAAAGTCACAGACAGTAAGTAGCAGAGCCAAGATTAAAGCCTAAATCTTCTTGGGGACCCACCGTGGGTTGTTTTGTTTTGTTTTCATATTCCACAATCTCAATCCTACCACGGCAGTTTCCAAAACAATGCCTCGAGTCCTAGTTTGCCTGCACTTTGTAGCTGGGGTGGTAAACTCAAGGCCCTTGGCTTTCGGCAAATGGGTACAGAGACTACTGGTTCTGATCCATACGTCACTCAGGGGACTACATACAGTCCACCTCCTTGTCCTGAGTTGAGTGGAAGACTCAAACTCACCTTACAAAATGCTCTAGTGGGACTGGGACCAGGGCAAGAAGACAGTGGCGAACTTTGTAGTCTGCTGACTCCCGGAACTGTATTCTTCCCCTCATCCCCAACAGAATTTAGAGAGGAGAGTGAGCTGTATCCCTTTATGCAGGATTGGAGGAGGAGGGTTGTTTTATTTCTTTTAGATTATTTTACTCTTTGTCTGAGTGGGGTGGCTGCGGTGTGGGTTTCTCAGCAAGGAGGGCACAGTCGCCTAAGAAGGCATCTTCGCATATCCACCAGCGTTTGCATTATTTAAAAGAATGACTTCTGAAAACGGGTTTTAATTGGGTCTGACCATAGATGAAAAAGAACAGTCTAAGCCTGGATTTAGGTCTTCCAGAGAGAAAGGTGAGTTGTTTCTTATATGGAGACATAACTCTGCATCGTATTTTCAGTCATTTCATGAAGCACTACTCCTAAACATCAGGGGAGGAAATCAGGGTACTAGGTTTGAAGTCAGAGAAACTAGGTTCTAATACTAGCTCTGTTACTCAGCTACTCATAGTACCTAGTCACTTAACCTCTCTGTGCCTCAGTTTCCTCATCTGCAAGATGAGGACAAGCTTGTCTTTAAAATTTCCCTTCCAGGTCTAATCGTAGGATCTTAAATGTAATTATAATTGATAGATTACCAGGGTTCCAACAGATTTTAAACCCTGTTAAACACAGTTTGTAAATGCAGTTGGATCCCCAGATTTGTGACCACTCAATTATTTTCTATTATTTAATATCTTTTCATTTTGATTCACTGATCTCTTTTAAGTGCTGCTTATAGAGACATACCAGCCCCTCTTTCAAGGTACTTGCCAGCAGGACTAAAGTCATCTAGATTTGTAGGGACTTTGAGATCCTTCAGAAAATGTGTTATTCGGGCCTTATAAAGTCCCAATAATAATTAGGTGTTACTAATCAATATTTTTCCTTCCTCCCACCTACCCCTTTAGAAAGCTCATTCCAACAACATTTCTTGTTAGTGGTCCATTAATAATTTCTCATTAAAGTAGCCAGAGAACTAATCTAATGCCCATACTCAAAGCTATCTACATAAAAGTCCCATTTAAGCATTTCTAAAAGCCATGTTTCAGGCATTGGAGAAATGTTATTCAGAGAAACAATAATTCATCCTTATGCTTTTAATTTGTGTGAAACTCTCTTACTAGGCCGGTTATTAGCAACTGTTAAAACACAGAGCAGGTTAACAAGCAACTAGGAACTTTCCGGGATGACTGTTATCACCAAAACATTTTAGGATTTTTTTTATATTTGCTTATTAAACATTAATTTCTTTTTTGAGTGGATATTTTGAGAAGGAATTCTTCAGCAAGTTAAAAACTGTCTAAGTAATAGCCATGATGATACCTTTTTGTTATCATTTGACATTTTTTAAAACTAGAACCTATTTTACTTCCACCAGTGATAATACGCACACATACACACACACATACACACACACAGGCACACATGCATGCATACATGCACACAATACAAAAACATTCTCCTTAACAAAAAAGTAAAGATTTCCTGCAATATTATCCAAGTAGCATGGTGTCATACTATTGCAAGCTATAAATAACTTTTGTTTTCATATACTTTCGGGAGAAATTTGATGACCTTACCCCAGGATAAATGCAAACATTTACGTGTGCATGTGTGTGTGAGTATATAAATATGAGTACATTAATAGTTTTCTAGCACGTGTCTACTGTTATGGTATATTCTTCAATGTACTTTAGAAAGAACTAGCTAAAAGTGTCTGTTAAACAAAGTAAAAGCTAATTTAACTGTACTGTACTTGACATTATCTAGAAACAGCATAAAAGTTTAAGGTTAGGATAATAATCAGCATCATTGCAAACACAAAATGTTATATAATATGTTATCAAGCCTAGCATTTCCTGTAGGCAGAATATTCATATTTTCCATTAAGGATTAACCTAACAAATGGCAATGGATTATAAAATATTTTCTCAATTAAAAATAATACTCTAAACTTTTTTTATAGATGTTGATACTTATTATCATTTTGCTAGCTTTATTAATGAGCCTCAGTGCAAAATACTACTTAGAGCTGGTACTATCATGAAAATATTCTTAAAGAGATTAAAGTGTGAAATGAATAAGCATGACATAAACTATGCTGTACATTAAATAGATTTATTACTTTGAGTGTACAATTTTTTCTCCTATCTAGAGATGTACAGCATGCTAGCAATTTTGCCATCTTTCTAATGAGCTACATTATTGGAAAAATGGCCACATCATTGGAATGGCTGACATTCTGGCATGCTGATATACTGCTACAGCTTTATCGCTTTATCGAAGTATAAAAATTTTGGACAATTACATCTGTGTTGAAACTACTACACATTAATAAAATACAAGTATCACAGTTAAACACTTAAGAAATTGCTGCTAAAGGTAAAACCCAATGTAGTTTTAACCATTTTCACAAACATAAATATAGCATATTGATTTTTCTTTTCAAATTCATAGTGCTATAATTATTCACAAGTGAGATTCTTAAGAATATATTTTTGCATCCTATTTATTTAGGAATAATATTTTTGGAAAATTACAGTACCAGAATGTTTTTCTCCACAAAGACTGAATATTTAAGAATTTTATAGCATTGTAAAAAAAACCAACTATTTAGCTGTGGTCTCCCAACTTGAATGGAATAATGCCTACTAGGAATAAGTATTTGTGGCTCATAATTAACCTAGAATTTCTCAACGTTTTGACAGTTTATTTCAAAGTATTTCTTAGGTCCTCTAAAGGATTTTGTGGGTCTGCTGTTTGATCATCTGTTCTGTAAAGCGGTGAAATAAAATACACTAATTACATAACTATTTTGAGATCTAATTAAGGGTAAGATCTGATAAAAGATGCATGATTTGTTTTTTTTTAATGGTTATCATGATTTTAACAAAAATCCACTTCTAAATATTTGTTTTAGAGTTAATAGAATCTTAATCTTCAAGTGTTTGTTGTGCACTTCTTGTTTCAGAGAAATGCAGTGTTTGGAGGCTTATGCTGATCCAAGATAATATTCTGAATAATATGTATGCATATATATGCTCACTTGTTCTGAGATGCTGAGCACCTGAGAGGGCAAAAAATAGTTTATCATCACTATTCCAAATTCTAAGCCTCCCACACACATTATATTTACATCATAGGGACAATTTTCCTAGTCATATAAAGGGAGTTAATATATGGGGTACTGAGGCAATTGCTAATCACACATACTTTAGATAACATACATACACCACTATATCCAGATAACTCAGAAGGAGAGGAGCAAAATTAATGAATTCAAGGATGCCAAATAAATCAAATTTTCCCTCTCAAATTAAGCAACACATTCATAGACAACAAGGCTTGTGCTATGAATTTGAAGGATGTCTGCTTTGTTGCCAAAGACAAAGGAAGCACACAGGAATAAATATTGATTGAACTAATCATCTGATGAATAGAAATGAGATTTACCAGTGCACCAATATAATAGGCTATGTTGACTAGCCCTTTCGTAGGGCATATGTTGCCCTTTCAACCCATAACCCTAGCCATTCAATTCTTAATGAGAGAAACCACAGGTGTTATAACGACATTTTATTGTACATCAAGCAAAATATAATAGATGTGTAGGCAACTAACAGAATAGTTGAATGAAATTCTAATAAAAAGGAAAGACTGAGTTCAATGTAATTGCAAAAATATTATGTATTTTAAACTACATTAGAATTTTAGCTTGTCTGATTTCCTTTTTCACATAAATTCCTTTGACTATTGATTGAATAATTTCCAAAAACAATTATATTTGGTGATTACTGATAATTGTCATTATTCAGCAAATTATTAACTTTATTCTCTGGCACTTTTCTATTACTACCTAATGACAAGTTTTACCTTGATAATCTGATGTTTTGCATTATATTTCAGTATTAAATTATATTTTGTGTTAATTTAGTTTTTAAAATAGTGGTCATAGTCTATTTTTTGTAATCAAAATGATGTCTTTTCTTTGTATTAAGCATGTATAAAGTAGAAAGGCACATACCTAACTTTGTCAAAACGTGAGGCTGAATACAAACGTAAATGCAACGGTTCTGTCTCCAACTGCTTTGAAAAAGATTAAAGCAATTTAATATGCGATTCCAATGCATGTAACTTAGCATTAGTGTGAATTGTTTTGATGAACTGGCAACATATATTTACACTCAATTCCATGAACCTGAGGTATAAATTATATAATAACATAGTTCAGAATTGGGTTATCATCATCTGATTCACAGGAGCAGAAAACTCCAGGATCCTGGGAAAATGAAGATGTGGCTATTTATTGATCAGCTCATCTTCCCCTAGTTTAGACATTACAATTTACTCTTATGAACACAATATTTTGGCATTCTAGGTCACTTGAAAGATTGTGGATAACCAAACAAAATTAGGCACAAATAAGATCATACTCCAAATAAATGTTTTCCCCAGTGCTTTCCAATAAGCCATCTCTAACCTTCTATAGCCTAGTTTCTACAATTGCGTATGTTGTCAAAAGTTGTTTTAAACTGAATTTGATCAGCATTGGGTCATATTGCTCCATTGACCTAACATTAAGAAATTATGACAGGTATTTTATTATTGAATCTGTTTATTTGTTGGAACTTATTTCTGTGTCTTAGTTTGTCTATGGTTTTATCCTGTGTTTCTGATACTACATTTGTGGGACCAAATTATAATTTGGAACATGAAAGGTCATAGGATTCATCTGATCATAGATCGATCAAGAACTAGAAATTATCTCACAAGTCATATAATCCGACTCCTTCATTTTTTTAAGATTATAAAACTGAGGCCCAGAGAGGTTAAGTAACTTTAGTAAGCCGCAGAGGTGAACTTTGAACCCAGATCTTCTGACCCCAGAGCCAGTGGTATTCTTTCAACTGCTACATTGTGAGTTCAGTTTTAGTTCAATTAGCAGACAAAATCTGTTACATGTGTGACTAGAAGCAAATGAGTCACATGAGGATTCAAATAATTTTGTAGAATTTCATTATATTGTAAATCTTTATTTTCTAATGTGCTTGATCTTTCATTTTACAGGAAGCAAAACTAAGCTACACTCACTAAATTATAATTTGTGAATATGAATATCTTCTCCAGCTTTTCTATATTATACAATTGTGCATGTGTCTTTTTGATTAAAAATGAATAATACTTTAAAATATTTTAATCAAAACACTTTAAAAAATTGGATAGACACTATTACCCAAGACTGGAAATGCCTTTGACCAAACCACATTAAGCCTATTAAATAACTGGCTTTCTGTCCAAACAATTAATTCAAATGAGTAACATTATTATATGTAAAAGGTTGTAATCTTGGTCTCCCAAATAATTAATTTTCTTGCATGTTGAACTTTAAATAATTTAATAAACATTAAGATATTTTATAGATAATTTTTATATTGTCAAAGTATAATTTATGGACAGATATTCATTTAGAAAAGTTTGACTAGTGTATCGAATGACTTTAGTCAAGAAAAACTTTCAAACTCACTTGTAAGATTTATTTTAGAAAGGGAAACACAGATGAGGGTAGGAGAAAAACAATAAAATAGCTGCATAAACATGAGTTTGAAAGAGACAGACATAAGGGCGAATACAATTTTCGACAAGGGACAGATCTTATTGGCCATCTTGTCCAACACTCTCATTTGATAGACAATAAAACTAAAAAAAGATTGTTGAATTAAATGAATTGAAATTAATGCCCCAAGAGGCTGAATGAATGACCAAACTAGCTAATAGCACAAGTGGGATTAGAACCCTCATCCTTTGGTTTTCAAGATATGCATTAAATTTTTTGAGACACTAGGATATTATACATTTATTAAAAAGAAAATTGTCACAATATCGAGCTAAATTATAATCTTGAGAACTAGAAGAAAAAAATGAAACTTTTAAAAATGCTAAACCAACTAGCAGTGAAAATCTTAAATACTAGATTCCAAGGAAGATGAAGCTCACTGTATTATGTTAATCCAATCCAATTCAACCTACTTTTACTTTTAATAGTATTTTTTCCAATTACATTAAAGACAATTTTAACATTCATTTTTTAAAAATATTAAGTTCCAAATTTTCTCCCTTCCTCCTCCCTGAAAAGGTAAGAATTTTAAATAGTCAACCTACATTTATTAAGTATCTATTATATGCAAGACTCCTGCATGGTCAAATCATAGAATCACAGATATTTCAAACTTCCAAGGTAATAACTTTTTCTATGACTCATTCAATTTGTTTAGAATGTTGATTAAATGAAATTTATTTATGCCAGCTAATAGTGTTCTTCTGACACATTAACACTGAGAAATATTACTAAGTATTTTATTTGTTCAGCCTCCTCTTTAGAACTGAAGGTATTCAAACAGTGCTTGAAGAGTTATCTTTCAAAGATGGTTTCAAACGGTGGTTCTCATCCTTTTCAGGGATTTGATTTTCATGCATGTGAAATCCTTTTTATAAAGAATTATGTAGACCCCACCTCTAAGTGATGGTAGATGTACTATTGCTGTCCAGTGATGAAGAAAACACATACTGAGAAAGCTATATGAATTCAATAATGCTTTCAAATTAATCTGTTTTTTTTAATTTCTTACAATATTATCTACTTCCATTAGGAAAATAATAATACATATAAATGGGAAGTAGCATAATATAGTGGATAGAGAGTCTTACTACTTGAAATCAGAAAAAAATCTATATATGTATCCAACTTCAGATACTTACTAATTGTGTGGCTATAGGCAAGTCACTTAATACTTCTCAGCTTTAGTTTCTTCACATCTGAAAAATGAAAATAATATTGACACATCATAGGGTTGTTGTGAGACCCAAACGAGATAAGAAACATAAAGTTATTTGCAAACCTTAACATGATATATTCATATGAGCTATAATTATTTTCATTCTACATATGCTTGTTTGTCTCTTAATGCATGTAAAGTTCAAAATGGCAATATCTAGTTCACATATGTATCTGTGGATCCGCTGTAATGATTAAACCACTACCTCCCTGCCAGGGACCCCTGGTCTAGTGTTCGAGAGTCATTCCAAAAAAAGATATCAAATTGTTGAACAAAAGGTAATGCAATATAATGACTTATATCTCCTTAGACTCTGAGATTCAAAGTCACACAAGTGGAAAATAGCAGATCCAACCTAGAACACAGGTCTCCTGACTCCTACTTAGATAGCTACACCAGTGTTCCTTTGGTGATATGACTCAGGAATCTTATTTAAAATCATCATTAACCAAAAAAGACATATGACTACTGTGTAGAATCTAGTCTACTCACATTGTGTTCAAATACAGAAACTTTTTGGAAAGACACAGATAACAAGTCAGTCCAAAAATATGTGGTCCAAAACTGGTCTATAGCACATACAGCTTGTATGGAAACATTTCCTGTGTGATTTCACTTATGTAAGAAACTCACTGTGAAGAAACTAGCTTTAATAATACAGATCTGCAACAATTCTCTAATTTACAATTTTAAAGAATCATCTGGGTCAAGGCATTAACTTACCCACTATTTCTCAGAGGCAGGATTAAATCCAAGATCTTCCTCAATCCAAAGATCTATTCCACATTGCCTCTCATGTATGGAAACATTCCTAGTCTTATTTCAGCAAAATAAACCCTATTTTTTCCTATTTTGTTTACAAGAAAACACTTAAAACATAAAAGAGGGCAAACCTATATCGTAGAAAACAAAGCTGCTGGAACAGAATTTGGCCTAATTAGCTATGAATAATGAACATTGTTGTGTTGTTGGGGCGTCAGTTTCCTTATCTGTAGAGTTGAGGTTGGGGTAGATAAGATGACCTCTAAGGTCCTTTTCAGCTTTAAATCTTTAAACCTATGTTGCTAATCCCTTTTGTCATAAGATTCTGGTAGGGAAGAAAATTACACACTTTTAATTATTTAGCATGGTCTATATTAAAAGGATACTTCATTTCACATGTCCAAAGCATGTGTGGAGAATCATGAAAATTCAACAGTGACCTTATTGGCATATTAACAATGAAAACTGTATTTGCATTTCCCCAAATTACATCCTTATCTTCTAGATGAAGAAGAGTCACCAAGAATCATCTCTGTCTAGATGACCAAGACTCATTTATTTTACAATCCTCATTCAGTTCAC
Source organism: Trichosurus vulpecula (assembly GCF_011100635.1). Classification (NCBI taxonomy): domain Eukaryota; kingdom Metazoa; phylum Chordata; class Mammalia; order Diprotodontia; family Phalangeridae; genus Trichosurus; species Trichosurus vulpecula. Next base: position 517,535,840 of record NC_050573.1, read on the forward strand.
TTGTTGAATAAGGCTACAGACTTGAAAAAAAAACGTAGCTCTTGGTTTCCAGTTACTAAGTTTGAATAATAGTAGACCAAGTGTGAAGAAACTATAATCCTAAAGTCACTCAACATAAAAATTTCCCATTGACTTAGGTGAGAATGTTACCTGTCACTTAGCAGAAAAATTAAATATATATTTAAAAACAATCCCAACCTCATTCCAAAGTTCTGCAATTATTCAGTGTAGACAAATACCTTAGGTAGATAACAAGCAAAAGCATTTGCTCTGGAAAAGCATATCATTAAAGTCTACAGGATTTCTAGAAATAGACTGAATGTTTATATTTTTAATTGTTTAATATTAAGATTTTAAACATCCTAAAATTTTAAACTGCATGTTATAGACCAAAAATTAAAGCCAACATCTAATATATTTTAAGAATTTGGTACTTTTTCATTTAGACTAATTCAAGTAAGAGCAACTTAAGAGGCTTCTCTTGTATTTTTAAGCATTTCTCTCCTATATGTTTCTCTCCTAGTCTTGGAGTATGAGAGGGGAGGCAGAATTGGAAATACCTTTTTAAATGACTTTTTAAATAATCTGGAGACACTAGAATAATACATAAATCTATCAATAATGCTTCATAAAGTTAAAAGAACTGGCAAATGGATACAATAGGAAAGTAGTATTCAAACTCTTGGCATGTTTAAGCAATATAAGTATATAAGGAACCAAACACTTCTTTGTGCTGAGGAAAACTAAAATACAGAATATCATTGAGTTTTCATTGGAATCTATTGTCATTTTCTGAATTTACTTGGAAGTACTTTTGCAGAAAAATTGAATGTGCTTTCAAGGTAATTCATGGCTTTGTTTTGTGAGGGGTTCTTAAAATATTATTTAACATAATTCATTTAATACTTAAAAATACAAAGGGAAATATTATTAAATGAAATTAGGAATGGCACCACCAAGGATGGGGTGTTTTGACCCAAAAAAACTAAGAGTATTGGCTCTTTATCCTGACATTAAGAATTTGGGGGCAAAACATTTAGTATTCCCCATTGTCCTGCTATGAAACAACCGCAATTGTAATTATGTTCATCTATTTCAAAGAAGACCTATAAGAATTAATGTTCGTAAAGATTTCCCTAAGTGTAAACTATTCTTGCCAAATCATTCGCATGAATTCAAGTAAGATATTCTGAATATTTCTAGCTTGTCTTGAGGAAATTATTTCATCAAAGGTTGTTAACAATTTCATTTCATAATCACTCACTAATGAATTCCCTGAAATGTTTTTTCCCCATATTGAGAGTCAACTTACGAATTGAAAACCTTAACAAGATCACAGGTATATTTCTCCCTCCTTCCACACCCCAATGCTTCAAGGACTGGATTTAATTGTCTTTTCATGGCAAATATTTGTAGGAGTTTTTCCTTGGATTTCTTCTTCACTCACGTTCCAGTATTATGCACTTACTTATTTCCATATAAAGTTAATTCATCAGTTTGCACCTTTGTTATTAGCACTCCTTCTATTTTTGTTGTTAGTTTTAGATCACAAGCTTTTCAATCAAAGGGAAAGGTTAAATGACCTAGGACATAAATATTTATGGACAAGAGCTTAATATATATTTTCTGATTGACTAAGATTGATCCCTCCATCAGCATTGTGAATTGACAACCATGCCTCTCTTTAATTTGTATTGAGGGTCTATTAATGTCAAATCAGATCCTGTGAGTAATATGAGTATGAAATATTTTCTGAACCACTGTCAACATTTAAAGATGTTATGGCTAATTATGCCCATCAATGTAAAGAATAGGCCAATTAAATTTCATATTAATGTTCAAAAAAGGCAGAATTCTGTTCCATCCTTTTTAACGTAGCAAGTAAATATGCCGTACATTTTAAAAATGAATTATAATTTTCCTTATGTCAAACTATCATCTTTTTTACAGGTTTTCCCGGTGGTTTTATTGTTGTTTATATTTTCACATTCTATTCCAATATCTTTGAGAGCACTTTTATTATTTCAGTATTATTGATTTGTCAGGCTCCTGCAGTGTATTCTCTAGTACATGAAACATAGGCAGAAGCATTGTCCCCATCTTGGCAACTTATGTTCTAGGGCTGTAACTGATCATATTATATAAAGTAAAATATTATAATATATTATATGCAATAATATATTGCATTATATTCCAGAACATGGTTAAATTTGACCATGTATACTGTTGGGAAGAAAATAGATTGAATCATATTCATTATCAAGTTTTTTTTAGCATAATTAAGTTGGAAAAGATTATAGATCCCATCCTAGCTTTACAGATCCCAGCCAGGCTAATGCTTTTCAGTTTCTAGTATCTTAAATCTATTCTGTGCTTGATTTTTTTTCAGAATACTCATATATTTTTCATAGACATTAACTGTTGATCATCATATTGCAGATGCTTTTAAAATCTTTCTGAAAACATTTAAGAAGGGTGCTATGTGAATCTGAAAGGATTTAATTAATTCTATCTTATTTCTTTACATTTACATTAAATAAATGACTACACTTTGTGTTTGTTTAATATGTTATATTTTTCAAACTGCTTTTTCACATACCATTTCGTTGATCCTCACCACAACCCTGCATGGTAGGTAGGACAGATATGAAAAAGTAATGTAGTTTTAATATCTTAGCAATTAAGTGGAGAAGAGTTTGATTAATAAAATTTTTAAACAAGGCATTAATTCTCATGTTCCTTGCTTAAATGAATCCTAATTACCACATTGCTCCTTTTTCTGAAGCTCCAAAGAAATTTATTCAGGTTTAAAATGTCAGATGTTCCAAATAAATTAAAAACAAGGACCTATTTTGTGTCTAAAATCTCAATTTTGAAGGGGAAATCAATTACTGAAATGCATTCTTTTAGAGAGTATACTGTGTATGTATACATATATATACACATACATATGTACACATATCACTATAAATTCCACACTTTTAAAATGTAATTCATAGGTAGGATTAAAAAAGGATTACTTCTACTCCAATTCATTATCATTATATGGTCTTGGTCATGCTAGTTTGTCTCTGTATCAGTTTCTCCATTCACAAAACAGAGTCGATAATGTTTTTAAGTTCTTACTAGTCATCAGGTTAAAAGTATACAATGTAGAAATAAAACAGTATAAATTTACTAACTATTGCAATATGATCAGTTCCATGAATTATTAAGCATTTGTGATAGATCCAGAGAGACACAGACACAGACCAAGAGATAGAGACTACACTGATTCTCATACTTATGCTATATAAAAATATACTACATACTATATATTATGTAATATGTGTTTATGTATTTGTGTGTGTATTTTATAGAGATTCATATAAATAGACATGGGATTCATGTAGTCTAATGGCAAGACTAAACAATTGAGGATTACTGTTTGACTATACCATTGACACAGTTCTGTGACTTTTGAAAATCAGCCCATTTTTCTCTCTGTCCCTATTTCTTTCTCTTTACAAATGGTTTAGTTATGATGTCTGCCAACTGTCTGCAATGGAAGTGTGAAAGGAAGATAAATAAAATAATGAACCTTCTTTTCCCCCTCAGATTTAGGAAACCCTAACATTACGGCTAGCTAGATAAGGGGAAAAGTCAAGTGTTACATCAGACTAGAAGCCACCCTAGAGTCAGACAATTTTGAACAAAGGGACAAAAGGTAAGGATGAGATGAGGGAGCTAAGTCAATCCTTCCCTTCATTTTCCTCCTTCCCTCCTATTTCCTTTCTTTCTGGTCCCTGCTCCACACTATAACCCTCATGTAACAGAACAAGGTAGCAGTTGACCGACTCTTCTCCAATGTGTGAGATACCTGAAGCCGGGGCTCCACTCTGGAAAAGGACCCTTTCCTACATTTCCCATAGGATGTATGGTTTCAGTATCTTTACATAATATCATTAAAGTGAGAGAAATGTTTCTCTTTCCTTCTTTAAAACACAATTAGGATACTTTAATCATTGTTTTGTACCCCTACACTGGCCTCCTCACGTTTGGGAATAGACTAAGATAAATAATGGATATCCATAGTGATGCGTTCACTACCATAGAAAAAAAAATCATTTTTCCAAGGACTTCCAAAATAAAGCAGTGTGTACCACATGTCTTAATTTGGTTAGATGACCAGGAAATGATGATGAGTTCTCAAAGATTTTTCCCACAGAACACATGTTCCAGCAGTTCCTATCTAGTTGACCAGGCTTTCCATATGCCCCAAGAATAATAACCAACATTTGTGTAGCCCTTTAAGGTTTGCAAAATGCTTTGCAAGTGTTATCTCATTTGCTCTTCACAACAACTCTATAAGGTAGGTGTTAATATTATCCACATGCTATAGATGAGGCAACTGAGATGGGGAGAGGTTATGTTACTTTGCCCAGGATCATACAACTAGTTCTGAGGCAGGATTTGAACTCAGGTCTTCCTAATTCCAAGTCGAACACTCTATCCACTATGCCGTCTAGCTACTCTGAGGATCAACCTAACTAAATTCAGAAAATGAACACCAGTCACAGGAGCCGTCTTGAGATCAGGGAGCTTCCTCTGTTAAACTCTGCTGATTTTTTTTAAGCAGATGATGACTTCTTTCCGGCCACAGCTACTCATAAGCCCATCTACTAAATCATGGACTAGGGATCTGGGTAGAATAAGTATCCATTCTGATAAAAATTGGAAATCTTTTGAATTGTTGAAATAAACTAGATAGTTTCGTTCTGTCTCTTCCTCTTTCAGAAACTCAACTTAAATCAGAAGGCCTATCAGAGCAGGGAGTCTGTGGATGGATTCATCCTATGGTGCTCCATTGTCATGACAAATTAAAGGATATCTTCTTATTTTCTATGACTGATTCATAATTGTAGATTTTATGTATACGAGTCAGTATAGTTTAGGGACAAAACTAAAGAACTGAGGACACTTCGATTGTGGCTTTGGGTCTTTGGTTCATCATGTTACTGTGGCTACACTCTTCATTCTTCTTCTTCTCTGTGGAATGGAATTAATTCTATCAGCCACCTACCTACCTTGGAGGCACAGGGTGAGGATAAATAATGAAATCATGAGCTCTTTTCAGATTTGGAAGGGCACAATATCTTGACAACTTGGATAACAAGGAACAGGAAGCCTGATAACTGCTTAGAAGAGGAAAATATACCATGCTAAACTCACTTTTTTTTTAATGGAGAAAGGTAATATGGAGCTACCTTGTGGCAAGGGAAATAAGATCATGTTTTCTTCTGTAGCCAATTAGATAATTCTGGCAGAATATGAGGCTACTGAGATCAGGTTCATAGGTTCAATCACTTAACAACGAAACTAATTTCACTTTGCCCATATGTGCCTATTGAAACTCCAAGTGTGGCTTATATATACAAATATGCATATATATATATACGTATTTTATATGTGCATATATGTTTATATGTATGCACATATGTATATACCATTGGTGAAAAGAGACTAGGCAAAATTCCACATTAATAGATTTAAGGAAAATGTATTCTTAGGAATGAGGAGGGGTAGAGGAGACAGATTAATGCATCTAGTCCAAGGGTGGGGATCCTGAGGCTTCAAGGCCACATGTGGCTCTCTAGGTCCTCAAGTGAGGTCCTTTGACTGAATCCAGACTTCACAAGAAAAATCCCCTTAATAAAAGGATTTGTTCTGTAAAACTTGGACTCAATCAAAAGGCTGTACCCAAGGACCTAGAAAGCCACGTGATCTAGTCTGTTGAAAGTGATCTAGTTGTGTATGTGTATATATATATATGTGTATATATATATGTACATATACATATATACATGTATATGACTGTGTATTCATTTGGTAATATCATATTAACAAATGAATGAATGAATCAGAATGTTTTTTTAAACCTTAATATGTTTATGAGATGGAAAGAATAAAAGAGAGTAGATGAAATCATAAATTTAGGCCAAAAGGGAAAAAAAACACAAGACTTTGTAGAGTTTGAGATACCTAACATTCAATAACTCTCAGAAAATAATTGCATTATTTATTTTTAAAAGTAGGCAAGTACCCAAGAGATTGCTACCTCAGGTCACTTTATGATAGCGTTTACATAGCAGTGATGTGATAGATCGGAAATCATCAGAAACAGAATTTCTATCTTTTGTACCAACTCTGGGTACAGTGGGGAAGATCACCACATTTCTTTTCTTATGCTGAATCCCTAGAGCCAATCTACTGCCAAATTGTCAACCCTACCACCATTACGTCTCTCTAATTTGCTCCCTTCTTTCTACACACTTCTACCTCTATCCCATTTCAGGCCCTCATCATCTCTTGCCTGCACTATTGCAAATAGGCTCTTAATTGCTCTTCCTAACCCCAGTCTGTGCACTGTCCAATTCATCTTCCATGCAGCTGCTTAACTGATAATCTTAAAATAAAAGACTAACCGTGTCACTCTCAATTTAAAAAAAATCATTAGTTCTTTATTGCTTCTAAGATACAATGCAAAATCCTCATCCTTGTATTTAAATTCCATTCTGTTTTTACTCCTATCTGTATTTTCAGACTTACTTCATCTTGTTACCATTCAAATTCTTTCTCTTCCAGTCAAGCTAGCCTGCTAAGTATTTGCAGTGCAGAACTCCTCTTCGTCTACCTCCAGTTGTGCAAATGGTTACCCATGTCTGGAATGTATTCCCTATTCAACTCAGATGCCTAGAATTTCTATCTTCCTTCAAAATATAGCTCAGGCATGACCACTTTTGCTCTTCCACCATCACTATTTGTTAGCATTCCCTCCCTCATAAAATTAATTTGCATTACTTCAAATATACTAGGTATTTACTTACTTATATAAATGTATCACCTCCAGAAAATTGTAAATTACCTGAAGGCAAATGATATTTTTATTTTGTTTGTGGTTTTTTCTTTAATTCTCAGGGCCTAGTACATAGAAGGGAGATAAGGACTGGACCAATGATTTCATTACCTTAGAGAACACTTAAACTAGAATTCTATTTACCAATGGTCAGCTCCTTCTCTACAAGTTAGAGCCTAGAGTAGGGGTGGGGAACCCATGGCCTCAAGGCCACATGTGGCCTTCTGGGTCCTCCAGTGTGGCCCTTTGACTAAATCCAAACTTCCCAGAGCAAATTCCCTTAATAAGAGAATTTGTTCTCCAAAACTTGGACTCAGTCCGAAGGAGGTATCCAAGGACCTCAAAACCAAGTGGCCTTGAGGCCACAGGTTCCCCACCCCTGGCCTAGAGCAACAAAAAGTTAAATGTCTTGCTCAAGGTCACAAACCCAGTATGTATCAGAGGTAGGTGTGTTAAGAGGTAGATAAGAGACAAAATCTTTCTGACTTCAGAGCAAATCCTTTATCCACTACCCCATGCTGCCCACACTACATTTGCATGTGTTCATTGTTGTTCAGTCATTCAGTCAAGTCTGACTCTTCAGGACCACATTTGGGGTTTTTTAAGCAAAGATACTGGAGTAGTTTGCCATTTCCTCTCCATTTCATTTTACAGATAAACTAACCAAGGTAAATGACATTAGGTGACCTGTCCAGGATTACCCAGCTAGTAAGTGTCTCTGAGGCCAGATTTGAGCTCAGGGAAATGAGGCTTCCTGATTCCAAGCCTAGTGTTCTATACACTGCGCAACTTAGCTATCCTTATATTCCCTTGCATATAGCAAGCACTTAATAAAGGTTTGTTGTCACTGTTGTTACTATACACAGGCCTCTTATTACACATAATCTACACACTAAATGTTTGTATTATCACTGCATACTTAGTAAAAATCTACCTATTACCCTAAATAAGCCATTTTCTCAGGACGTAAGCAAGTAATTTTACACCAGGTCTTTGCTAAAATATGAAGTCCTATGGAACAAAATTACGTACAACATGAATGTGTCTTGAATCCTGGATAAAAGACCAGACTCAAAACCAGGAAGACCAGGGTTCAAGTCCTGACTCTGACACATATTGGCTGTGTGACCCTGGACAAGTCATTAACCCTCTCAGTGTTCTAAGCAATTTTCAAAGACTACATATTGTAGAGAAGGTATTGACTTGTCTTGGTAGAGGGAATTTCTTCAACCAGGAGTGGCCTATAGCAGTGAAATCAGAGGTCCAATCCCTACCCTAATTCATTTGCAATCTATTGTTTATGTCAAACTTTTTGAACCTTCCTGTGCAGACTTGAGGCACACCCCAATCACCTTTAGTTCTGTCCACATTGCTTCCCATTCCAATCACATACCTCAGCCATTGGGACTGAGTATCCCTCTTCAGGCTTAACAGTTCCTTAAGCCCAAGAAGTGTAATTTCCTTTGACTCTTTATTCCCAAATCAAAAGATAGGATAGAATGACCCTCACCAAAGGAGAGAGCAAACACCACTATCAGTGACAATATGTATTCCTTGAGTTCATTTTGTATTCATTGGAGAATAGGGTAGCAGGGGTGGGGAACCTGCAGCCTCAAGGCCACATGTGGCTCTCTAGGTCCTCAAGTGTGGCCCTTTAACTGAATCCAAACTTCACAGAACAAATCCCCTTAATAAAAGGATTTTCTCTGTAAAACTTGGACTCAATCAAAATGCCGCACCCAAGGACCTAGAAGGCCATATGTGCGCTCAAGGCCTCAGGTTCCCTACCGCTCGGTAGACAAAGACATTCCCTTAAAATTTATAAGATACAATTTATAAGTATCTTTCCTATGATCATGAAAAATACTATTGCGTTTTCTCACAATTTTCAGGTTTGTGAGTTTTGAAAATGTTGATTTTATTTTTGGAAAGTGTTTTATGTGGGAAATCACTGTCTTTTTTGTAAACAGACCTCTTATCAATTACATTCCTTTATCCCAACCCTCTCACATTTGGTTGCCCAATGGTTCTCACCAAATGTCGTAAGACAGATGAGGTCTTTCTCTCATTCCCAAGGAAGGCTTTTGTCTTAGGGCAGACGGTTGGTCACTCTTAAAATTCCTTTTCAGTCTGTTTTCAAGTATGAGAGTTGAAAAATAATCCCCAAATTTTCTAATCCTTAGAGAAATTTTCATTATCTTCCAACCAAACTACTAGTTATCATTCTCTCCCTACTTTGTTGTGTTGGTACTCAAACAGATGCTGGAGTCTGGTGTCAAAATTGTATTCAAGGGCTTTTCAGTATAGCAGAGCTTGAAAAAGCTTTTCCTCTTTTAAAGGAAACTTTGAAAACCCAGGACTATCTTCCCAACATGATAAGATGTCAAAATAGGAAGAACTTTGAAAGGACTGAGTGTCAGAGTTTTAAAAGGCATGAATTTTTGTCTCAAAATGAATGTTTGTTTCTATTAATTCTTCCAGTTTAGGAATGCTTGGTGAATTTTATTTGATATTTATTTTCATTTCAGTGTGAAGCTCTCCTCCTCTTAAATCCTTCTCTGATGGTGGTTTCAAGTTTACTATAGATTCTCAAAGACTACTTCAATGTAGTGCAAATTTTGGTAGATTTTACCAAAGTGCAATGTGTTTTAGAATGGGCCTGATGACAGACCATGTCTATTGCCTGGGGACTAACTTTTCTGGATTCAGAGAGTTTCATCACTAGTTTGGCCATCAGGTGATGAATTTTTCAGACATAACAATTCTCAAAAACCATTTACTGAGTCTGTGGAGAAAGTATGTACATGGATGAAACCACAGATCTTAGAATTTCAGAGGTCTTGGTATTAAAGCTGTTAGTGTCACAGACACTTTGATACCAAACTTTAATAATAATAATAATAACAGCTGGTATTTATTGAGCACATGCTGTTAACAAAGCCCTGGGAGTAATAGAAAAATAAATAAGATCCAGACCCTACCCTCAAGATGATTATGTTTGGTAGATGGGAGATGGCGATAAAGAAAGTACAAAAATTAACTATAATCGAAGGCAGAATGTGGTAACTGCCATAGAAAATACATAAACAAGATGTTTTGGGCACTCGACTCCAGCCTTATGTAGGAATCAGTGAAGGTTTATGAGGGAAATTATCTTTGAAATTAAAAAATGGGTTTTTACAGGACATTCCAGATGGAAGGAACTCAAAAAGAAAAGGCACAAGGATGGGAGGATATGTCTTGGGAATTAGTGGTCCCATTTGACTACTACTTGGCTAGTTGGAAATGGAGGAGTAATGGCTGGGGGAAAAAAAGGCTAGGGCTATATTATAAATGTGCACACACTGAGCCTCAGATGTGCCTAGACAAACCCTACTGTCTCCTTTCTTATGTCTCTTTTTTAAAGTGTAAAATTTTAAGTAAAGTTTAGTTAATTTAAAAAAGCTCATAATTGAGTTATAGTTCCCTTAGCACAATGAATAAAAATTATGCTCTTTATGATTAAATATTCAGTTAATTTTCACCTTAAAATGATAACAAATATTCCCTGAGTGTACACCATAATGAAATATCCTGTACATGTCTGAAAAGGCACTGAATGGTAAACTAAGGACAATTGGACTTGCAGGTGAAGGACATTGTTGAAGATTAGCCAGGGAATGTCATGATCCAAGACCATTTTAGCATTTCTTGATACAAGTTGTCAATCTCACCTAGACTAGCATATAAAATGAATGGGAAAAAAAATAAAAGAAAGCCAGTCACTAAGGAGAATTTTTATTTTCATAAACATTTTGTACCAATAATGAATGTTATGCATCACTGTATTTGTCAGTGGAGGATGAGCCCAAAGCAGTTCAATCACAACTCCTTCATATATGTATACATAAACGTGAAGATCACAGGGTTACTGATTTTGCATTGTCGCACCACCCATAAAGAATTCACAAGTGTGGTTTTCGGTTAACATTCTGTGGCATTTTAGGTTTACGAAGTGCTTTATGCACATCATCTCATTTGATCATCACATCAGCCCTATTAGGTAGCTATCATATTAATTTTACAGGTGACAAAACTAGGTCTCAGTGAAGTTAAGTGACTTGGGGTCACACTGCCAAAAAATGTTGAGGTAGGATTTGAACCCTGGTTTATCCTGCTTCTCTCCAGTACTCTTTTTATTCTTCCATGCTGCTAATGTTCCTTCCACTCTAATAGGCTGCCATCATAGTTTCTACAGTGTAAAGCTGGTAGCATTTTTGTTCATGTTTCTGAAATGAAACATTTTGAAGATATGCTTCAATTCATTTTTACTTATTGACTTAGCCTCATATAACTTGTAATACACCAATCTCAGTCCCTTATGGCCCAATTAACTGCTCACTCAGTCAGCTGGCAGAAGGCTAGGGTGTGGTGGTGTGGATATTAACACCTTGTTAGTAGTAGAAAGTGTGCATCCTTATGCACGATTTATTTCAGAATGCAAAGTTGAACAGAAATAAACTCAGAATAATTGAAAGAATTTGATTAAGCTTTACTCATCTTCAAACAAAACTTCTGCCAGTTTTATTTTTTATTTAAAACTTGGGCCTATCACTTCTGAAAAATGCCTATTTTCTGAAAATATTATCTTTCTCAACTAATAGTAGGATTGTAAAAATCCCTATTTAATATGTAGATGAGAGGAGCAGAACACTGAAAGAACCAGGAACATCAGTTGTGTCAATAGATATAAAGCTGTTCATTTTTAATCATTTTACTATAATATACTATAATTTTTCCTATTTTGCAAATATGCTTTAAATTCAAATAATTACAAGTGGGTATTATAATTTTACTTTAATATAAATTTTTTACCCTAAAATCTCAATTTTCTTTGCCTTATGGATTAAAAAAACTGAATTACATCAGTCAACACAGCTTGGTCCTTCAAGGTATTCTTAAATTCTGGTCTGTCTTTAACCTTTCTGATACCATGAACCTATTTGGCAGTCTGGTGGAACCTATATGACACACCTCAGAATAATGTTTTAAAATGCACAAAAATATGCTACATTAGGTTACAAGAGGAAATAATTATATTGAAATGCAATTATCAAAATATTTTGTAAAAATTTCAGACTCCCAGTTAAGAACCCTGATATAGATGGAATTATTTTTAACCCTAAATAATTACAAAGCATGTTTAATTAGTTGTGTCAATGTTTAATGCTAAGTTTATAATAAATTGTTTTAAAAGTATGTGTAAAAATTATGTATTATTTATGTTTTGAAAAGTTTCCATTTGTAACATCTGTTACTTCATTTACATAATCAGTTCCCTCTTATCTGCACATGAATTACCCTCTTAGGTCTACCATCAACAGACACCTAACTAGGTCACAATTCTCTTCACATTCCCAGATAGGTCTAAGCTGATATTTGCTCCACTCAGGGTACTTTTGCAAGCCTAACACATTTGTAAAGATTTCTTCCCTAATTTTCTAACCCAACTTCCACAATGTCAAATGAATTCATCTTTATCATTATATGTTTTGGGCTATTCATTTTTTCCCTACTTATAATAAAATATTCATCTATGACTTTAATACTCTAATGGATGCAGGTTTTCTTTGTATTGATACTCCCTCTGCTGGTGCAGAGAGAAACCCCTCCATGATTTCTAATTCCACGCAATTCTTTTTGATGCATCATCATCATCATCATCATCATCATCATCATCATCATCATCACCATTAACATTCATATAGCACTTTAAAATTTGCAAAATGCTTTATATATATTACCTTATTTGATCCTCACAACAACCCCATGGTATGGATACTGTTATTATCCTCACTTTACAGGTGAGGAAACAAGCTGAGAGGTTACATAACTTGCCCAGAATCACATAGCTAGAGAGCAGTGGAGGCAAAATTTGAACTCAGACCTTCCTGACTCCCAATGCAGCACTCTAACCACTAAGCCATTTAGGTGTATAATGTTTTTCTATAACTATGCTATGAAGGGTCAACCCCATACAGAGGGGTATCCATGCAGAACTCAGACTATCCGTGTGTTATCCCTCATTCTTATAACAGAAAAGATTCACTTCCTTTCTTAGTCATACTCAAGTGATCTTATTGATTCAGGTGTTCCCTTAGATTTTTCAGATTAGAGCAAATCCCTGCCATCCCTTGCAACTCTTGTCTGTGACATTCCAAAAGTTTACCACCAGGAGTCCACCCAGTATGCTGGGGTACTTCCTTAATATCTCCCAACATCATTTTGATACCAATGGAGCACTCCCTACCTGTAATCCTTTCCTATTACTACATGACCAACTCTTCCTTTTTTGTTGTCATATACTTCTTTGATGACACCTTTTACTTATGTTTTTCTTCAGAGTTACATATTGGCTAAATCTTGTTCACGCCCATTATGTACCCTTCCAATTCACATATATGGATCATCACTGATAGCATGTTAATGGCTATCTATACCTTCCTTGCATCTTTCTATTGTCTTTGAGTTATTTGTAATTTTTATTCTTCTGAGATGGTTTTTTAGGAGAAAAAATATACTATTATAAGAAGAACATTTTTGTTTAAGAGATAGGCTATAATTTGTGGTAGCAAACCAGTCATTCAAATTTTCCCTTCTTGTTCAATTTTGATCAAATGGAATGGGCTGCTTCCAGATGAAGCAGAATTATCCTCATTAGAAATTTTCAAAGATAACCATTTCAAACAAATGATTGTCAGGAATGTTGCAGAGGGCACTCTAATTCAGATACGAGCTGAAATAGAAAGTTTCTGAGGTCCTTTCCTCCTTTCTGTGATTCTAATTCATTATATATGTATATGTATATATATATATATATATATATGTATATATATATATATGTATATATATATATGTGTGTGTGTGTGTGTGTATTTGTATACATGTGTGTATACACACACACACACACACACACACACACATATATATATATATGTAGAGAGAGAGAGAGAGAGAGAGAGAGAGAGGGAGGGAGGGAGGGAGGGAGAGAGAGAGGGATTATCTTATAGTTTCTATTTTTCATCCACTTTGGGTGTTTTCCAACATAAATAGTTGAGCCAATTTATTTCTCATCTATTTGCATTTCACTAAGGAAATTTTGCAGTGTTCCAGGTCTCAGTGCAATTAGCATAATATTATTCACAAATAGAATACCTAAACTCTGTACAGACATCTTCCTTGATATTATAGAACATATTAAGTCACTATTTGTCTCCATGTCTAAAACTTTGCTTAATATTGATAATCATTGGATCATGGATTTGTCTCTGTAGTCATCTCCATTCTAATCTTAAATAATTTTTATGGATGAATAGAATATTATTTGAGGAAAGACATTAAGAACATACTGTTTTGTGAAATCAACATCTAGTAGATTATAGTGGAAGCTTATACCCTCAGAAGTCCCAGGCAAGTTGTGTGACCATTAAGGTATGGTCTTCTGTAAAGAATAATCAGTAAAAGGTCTTCAGTTCCTTTCTCATATTTTCATAATATGCTCCGGTTCTGGTGCTACTCTCTCAACTCTTCACACTGACAGTCCAGGTTGCTGGAGCTTGGTCACTTTATCCTCTCATGGCTAGAAACCCTGAGTAAATAAGAGGTATCTTTTCTAGTTTTTTGTAGTTTGAGCCCCTTCTGAGGCTTCTCCCACTGCTACCGTGATTATATTTTTATATCAATTGACATGATTTGACAGCAATAGTCAGGCTTAATTAGCTTTTAGAATTTTTTTTCAACTACGGTGGTAAAGTTCTCACAATTGCAAGGGAAAGTGAGCTCAAGCTTAGCACAAACATGGAAAAGAAGACAACTCAGGGATCCTAGAAGTTTTTTTCTTCTTCGTTTGTTTTGGTTTGGTTTGGTTTTTTTTATTTGTTTTGCTAGAGTCCTGAAAATATCCTCCTTAGGCATGGTACAGATATCCTACTGACCCTTTCCTTACTTCATCCAATCTATTCTCTCCTCTGGATACAGACAATGTCTCCAGCCAATGCCGAGGCAAAGGCTCTCTTCTTCCCCTACCACAAAATGATTCCTTCTCACAGATTTGGCTAGGGGCTTCCACCACTAAGCTGCTGGACATTTAAATCCCAATTCTAAACTATTTCATTGTTTTATAAAAGTCCCACATGGCATAACCAAGTCCTTTAGCCAATCAAACAGATTTCCTGTTCCAGATGTTTACACCTAGTTCCACACAATTTCCTATATCTGGTTGCTTGTTTCAGCTGAGATGTGGTCTCACCTGGTAAATGTATCAGGGCTCAATGAGATGAGGGGATTGATTGACTAAATTGACTCTCCCCACACTTCCATCATCAAGAATTCTCTCAATGTGTGTATAAACTATCATATACAGTATTTTTTTCACATTATTATCCTTTTTTTAAAAATTTTGTATTTGCCTTAACTTTTTCTTTCACCAGGTCAATGATCTGACTAAATAGAGGTAATAAATTTTGAAATAACTGTTTATGGGCATATCTAATCATTTTATTTCCATGAACATATTTATATTTAATCACTTTCATTTTAAAATTTATATCATTGAAAATACACCAAAATCTATTGCCTTCCTACTTTACTTAAGAAAATATTCATAATGTAAAGCCATGAGGCTTCAGAGTTGTCTGGAAGCCCTTCTTCTATTTGATTTCTTGGCCCCAAACTATGTATTTCTGACACTTTTTAACCATCTTTCTTTTTCCCATTTTGGTATTGAAATATGTAAGTACAAAAGTGTAAGTGAACTTGGCTTTAGTGGATTTGTAAAATTCTTCATGAAACTTATTTACTACTTCATGCTCTGCAATAGCCTCTGGTGCCTGTGATGCAATTATCTTCATAGTGGTCTGTCTATTTTGGTTCACCAATAGCACTGCCTTGAAAAACAAAATAACCAAGTGTAAATCCTGGTTGTATTCCCTAGAGCACAGGGTGAAATCAAATATGCCAACTATCTTATTCACCTCTAAGAAGGACCTGGGAGCCATGCTTCCATTTAGATGAAACTTCATGATTTTTTTGTCTCATTCATAGCAAGAATTTCAATATAATTAGATTCATTTCCTACAATGATGTGTCAAGTCACTGATCATTGGGTAAGGATCACATGTTAAAAGTCCCAATACTTAAAGGAATGCTTGGACATAGCATAAAAACTGTACAGTTCTTAGCACCCTCTGTCCTCTTTTCAGTTGCTCTACCACTGGCATTTTAGAAGAAGGGAGCTACTTTGAGGGCTTTTGTGTACTTTCATGGATTCCAATGGCCAAGAAAGTGATCAAATGGTAACTATGATGAGCCTTTCTGTGGCTAGCAGAAACCTACTCTATCATGGAGCCCATATTCACAATATTTTCAGATAATGTGGAGATAATCCTTAGCTTCAAAGTCTATACCAGATTGATGGAACCTATCAAAGCTTTTGCTCTACTTGCATAGACTCTGAAAGACTAGAATCACCTCCATGATACCATGAAGAATTAGAGGAAGACTACTGGAAGAACCCTTCTTTGATAGTTGGACTGATATTAAGTTAACTGTATTTGGTAAACACTTATTAAATGTTCTCTGCCTGTGCTTACCTATCTAACATAAAAAGATGTTTTAACACCATTCACCAAAAGATGTCATAGCACTATTGGAAGTGAGAGTGACTTTAGAAATTATCCAGTTAAATACTCTTATTTTATAGTTGGGGAAATTGAAGCAGAGAAAAGCTAAATGATTTGTCACATAGGTAATTAGTAGCAGAGTCAAACAGATTTAGAAGCCTAGTATCTTGACCACTAGATATGCAAACCAGTACTTTTCCTATTAAACCACATTAACTTAAAACAAATGGTAAAATAATTATTATAAAATATTATGTATGTAATGTATGACGATCTAAATATTTGTCTTGCTAATTTTCCAAAAAAATGTTCAATAGACTATAATAAATTTTAATAAGAGGTATGTATATTATGTTAAAAGAGAATAGTGAGCAAACAAAATACTTTTCTCCCCAGTTAGCTTCCAATATTTGAGTTTTTGTAATGTTTTCTCCCAGTTTTGATTACCTGAATATGATCAATCACCTTAAAAATGTGTAGCTAATTCTATGAATGGTAAATAATAATCACTTCCATAAGAATTTATTTTTATGTATAGAGTTAGTGTGAATCCACTTTCAACCATGGAACTTCTGATTTCCTCTAGTAACTAACTTATAAGCCACAGGGACAGCTAAATTTATTTTATTGAGCTATTAAGTATAGACTATATCTTCAACAAATATGAAATATTCCACTTGGCTTTGAAAGCCATTCACAACCTGTTTCTTTCACATATTTCTAGTCTCTTTACACTACTCCCCTCCATGAACTCTCTATGGTCTATCAGCACTGGCTCTCTTGCTGCTCCTTATACAGGACATTCCATCTCCCAACTTGGTGCCTTTTCACTGGCTGTTCCCCATACCTGGAGTGCTGTCTACCTTCATCTCTACCACCTCAATTCCCTGGCTTTCGTCAAGCCTCAATTCATATCCTATCTTTAGCGAGATGCTGTTCTACCCATCCCCCACTGCAAGTACCTTCCCTATGAGATTACCTTTCATTTACACTGTATACATCCTGTGGGTTCCTAGGTGTTTGCATGTTGCCCCCCCCCTTTGAGAATATGAACTCTTTGAGGGAAAGAACTGTTTTGCCTATTTTTATATCTCCTTAGCACAGTATCTGGCACATAAACACATAATGCCTTTTGACTTGACTTGATTCTTAGACGTTTCTGGCCTTCACTAAAAACAATAGTTTACATCAAATGTAGAGTAAAAATGCCTCCTAAGAAGCTTTAAAAGGAATCATCTTATAAGTGTTGGAGTTCACTGGTACTATTATTCTGTGACAAATTTTATCTGAGGTTTTTAAGCTAAAAACCATCCTTTGTGTATTTGTAGATTCAGGTCAGGTCTGGCCTTCTCAGTAGTTAGAAGAAGTAATATAGTACAATTTTAGGAATACAAGGAAGGACCTGATGTTTCCCCAAATTCTCCCGCATTCATTTAATTCTACCTAGAGCTTCATTTCTTTGCAATTTTTTTTGATATCTTAAAGAGATCAAGAATGAATCTCTCCCTGGAAGAGGAAACAGCATCAATTAATTAACAAGCCATTATTAAATTCTTACTATGTGTCAAGCACTATAACTTATAAAAGGTATCAGTCTTTTAGACCTCAGTATGAATAAGTTTATCAGACCCTTTCTTGGGTAGAGGTTTTCAAAAAGCAAAAAAAAAAAAGGGGGGAGCCCAGAAGTACACAAAGTGTATGGGATGTGGTAGCAGTGACACCACCCCCCCAACTAAAAGAACATATATCAAGAAGACTGGAAGTACTAAAGACAAAACTACCATCCGTTTTATAATTCCGTCTGGACTCTGATATACATTGTGTGTGTGTGTGTGTGTGTGTGTGTGTGTGTGTGTAAGAAATATTTAGTAAAGTGGGGGAAGGCTCATCTATGTGGAAGATGGGGGAATTCAGGGAAGGGAGATACTTTAGCCTTTCCTTCAAATACATCTCCCTCTTGAGTACATTTACTTCCATCACAATGGACTAGAAGAGATCCTTGTTTAGTGGTGCAGAACCCCTGAGACCTAATTTAGCTTTTATAGGAAATTCAAAAAGAGAGATGGAGCAAGAGAAAGAGAACAGAACAAAGATGTGAGTTTGTACAGGGAATATTGATACTTGTGAGTTGCTTCTATAACTTCTTTAAAAGAAATTTTCTAAGTAAATGCTGAATTGGACTTTCTGCTTGCAGAGGGCCCATGCTGCCTTAGCTGAACAATAAGTTTCCCCAGTTATCTTTACAGCTCCTGATGGTTTGTCCTCTTGGAGGCTGAGGTTTGTTGTTTTCTTTGCCGTGAAGGTCAGAGAACCATTAGAAAAAATATTATTTCCATTTAATTCTTTCAATGTGTCATCAGAAGGATGCCCTGATATAAGAAAGTTACACAAATGTGAATTAAAAATATTCCTGACAAGGCATTCTAGCTAATCCAGTTCAGTTCAGCCTGGGGGTCATTTTTTATTCACATTGTATATAGCAGTTTTCCAAGAATGGCGTTGCATCCATCTTCTATAGATCACATCTCAATTAAAGCATTCTTTGAGATATAAGTACAATCAGGGCCAGTTGTTGTCCTCTGCACTTTAATATAGAAAAGGCCCATGATTTGCTAACTGTAGCACATAGCATAGATTTTTTTTTAATACTTACTCTTAAGGATTTCAAAGATAGGTGAACTGAGGCCCACTTTTGTACTTCTTTGTAGAAGAAAAAAGCCAGTGACTTAAACAGTATAGATCAATAAAAAAAGACAAGACTAGAGAACTCAGGAGTTCTTACTGTCCCTTATCTATTTCAACCATTAAAGTTCCTGGTAGTGTCTTACACAAAGCCAGGTTGCCAGGAGAACAGATGTGAAATCATTAGTGAAGACAGCCAGAACATTCTCCATCGATGTCAGGGTGAAGTAATGGGCTGTGCTACATACATAGCATCAGCTGTTTAAAAATGTTGGAATAAAATGTCAGCTGCTTTTGACATGTCCCTTAAATTTGTAGGGCTGTCTTGGTTTTTTCCTCTGGTCCCTGGAGCCTGCACATAGAATATGATTTTTCTCATATCTTACATGATTATTTTGAGTCGTACACTTGGTTGCCAGACTTAGGTCTTTTCAAGTTACACAGCATATTTGCTTTCTATAGTCGATTTCTGTGGAGCAGAGGTTTTTAACCTGGAGTCTTTGAACTTTTTTTATCATTTTAATAACCACAAATCAATATAATTGATTTTATAATTTATAATTTTATAATCCAATTTATTTTATGCATTTTAAAACATTATTCTGGCCAGTCCGTAGCCTTCACCAGATTACCAAAGAGGCATATGATAGAAAGAAAGATTAATCTCCCTGCTATAGGCCCTAGAGTTTCTAAGAGGGATTGTGGGATTGTGGTGGTGGCACCCACCCTCAAAGAGGAGAGAGAGGAGGAACCTGGAGGCACTGAAAAAAGATTCTATCCATTTCACAATGTTGCCTAAACTGATATGTATATATGTATACAGTGTTCAATTTGGAACCTTGGGAGTAGGGAAAACTTGGGAACTGGTAGGATATGAATAAAAAATGAATTAAAAGAGTCTGTGCATTTATAACTCAGGTTATGGGCCTTTACAAACTTAACCAACATACTCAGAGAAGTTGACATGAATTAATCATATTGACTTGAACTAAATTAGTATTTGGTCTGTTGGTCAACTGATGCTGATAGGATCATATTCCACTCTACTGAAGAAAATAATCATAAAAAAACTTAGCTAAAACTTGATTGTCAAAGAGTAATAACCATCCAGTTCCTACCACAGTGCCTGGCAAATATCAGGTGCTTTAAAAATGCTTGGCAATTGACTGGTTGACTGATTTATCAGGCTATTTCATATAGCTTAGGAAAAACTTTATGTTTGTGTTGTGGTGTGTGTGGGTGTGTGTGTATGTATTTGTGTGTTTCTGGGCTGATTTACCTGAAGTGATGTTTTACTTCACTTAAGGAACTGATGAAGCAACCAACTAGTATTTTTTGAGCATCTACTATGTTCTAGGACTATGGATACAAAAATCAAAGTGACTTTATTATAATAGAATAC
This sequence comes from Trichosurus vulpecula, assembly GCF_011100635.1. Taxonomy (NCBI): domain Eukaryota; kingdom Metazoa; phylum Chordata; class Mammalia; order Diprotodontia; family Phalangeridae; genus Trichosurus; species Trichosurus vulpecula. The sequence goes on from NC_050573.1 coordinate 517,556,478, forward strand.
AGCCACAACAACAAAGATACCTATAAAAGAACTAGATGTTCTTTGAACTCTTTATAGATTTTTAGTAACATGTTCAACAAATCATATGGATCAGTCCCTCCTTAATTAAAATATTCCTTTTTTTTCAAGCTGGCTAAGTTAGGAGGTTAATTACAGAAATTCAAATTCAACTTTTAATTCCAAAAACAAGTAAAATGAGATTATTCATACATATTTAAAGGACCCTTCAGATCAAATAAGAGGTATTGGAATTCAATGTGTATTCAAAAAAAAAATCAGTTTGAGCTCAGCCATATGAAATGGTGTCTCTAATACTTGGGTAACAATTCATCCTTCCATTGTTTTCCAATATTCCATAGAATTCTTCAAAATCCAGCCCAACTTCTATCATCTCTGCTGAAGAGTGCTGGAACAAGTTATTAAAAAAGTCAGATAGGTGGTATTGTGGATAGAGTCCTAGTCCTGAAGTCAGGAAGAACTGAATTCAAATCCAACCTAAAAGACTAGTTGTGTGATCCTGGGCAAGTCACTTAACTTCTGTCTGCTTCGGTTTCCTCATCTGAAATAGGAAATGGGAGTAATAAAAGCACCTACCTCCCAGGGTTGTTGAGAAGATAAAATGAGATGCTTGTGAAAACACTGGATTTTAGTAGGCTGGATATTAGTAGAGTGTGCAGAGAGAGACATCAAGGGCCTAGAGCAGTGTTGTTAAATAGAAAGGGGGCCACTAAACCATATGTAAGGATCCCTATGGACACAAATTGAGTTAGTTTTAAAGTGTAATGTTATCTCTGCTTTGTTGTATTCTTATCTATTTTGTTAAATATTTCCCAATTCTATTTTGATCTGGTTCAGGCTGCACTCAGGAGTGCGGCGGGTCCCATGAGGCTAACTGCAGAGTCTCTGGTCAAGAGCATTTTACTAATGCCGAAAAGGAAATCAGTGCTGAAACTTTCCGAAAATAAGGCCATGCCTCAGTTTTCATACCCTTAAAACCAGGAAAACAAATGTACCCACTAAACAGTTCACCATGAGATTTTTAAGGAAAAATAAATAGCTTTGCCTCTCACAACAAATGTTATTTATTGTCTAAATCTTGCTCCTGTTTCTCTGTTTCAAAACTCTATTTGCCACTCCAGTGTAACTAGTAGCTCAGAGCATGCTACAAGTCTGAGACTCTTGAGAAATATCGTTCCTGTCAGATCTTTCTTTTTTGCAAGGTTAGAATACTACGTTTTCTCCAAATTGTTTGCTCTGAATAACTGCCACAGGCCCAAACCTCAACCGCATCTTTTTGCATATAGCTTGCCCTTCAGAAAAGCTGTTCTTAAAAAAAAAATCCTTTGTTATAGAATCTCCAGTTGTACCTTTACATTTCTAGCCTTCTACTCCCATGACCCTCTTTGAATTTGCTGGTAGCTTTGGTCTTATTGATTTCCACAGGGTATATTGAAAACTCCGTTGCCACCTAATGAACTGTATTGTCAATAGAGTAATTGAGATCACACATTTGTGGATCAAAAGTACTCCATCATCAAAATTCCGAGGCACAACCAAAAAAAAAAAAAAAAGAAAGAAATCTGAGTCACCCTCCCCTCTACTTTCGAAAACAAAATGACCAAAATGATTTTGCTCCGTGACTTTACTACAATATTTCCTTACTCATCAGTATGGACGTTGAATCAAAACAGAAAAATTGAGTTCATATCGTTAACCCCAGCAGTGATCATAGAGCTGCAAGGCGGCAGTGGGTGTTTATCCCTATGAGGATGGGGACAGAGGCTTTGTATTTGCCGAGATGAATCATTTAAAATGCAGCACATTGTCTGGACCTCGCTTCCCCAGAGGATGGTGTTGATACCTGTTTCTAAAAATAGTTGCCAAAAAGAGAAGCAGCATAAATCAGTATCTGAGTAGGTTATTCTTCACAAGGAACAACTCATAAACCAGAGCCATTGTTTAGTCATCCATGGTACAGAGATAATCAGCTAAAGAATGGAAAGAAACATTGTGATGAATAGGGGAGCCACAGCATATCACTATTAGCTTCTAAAAATGAGTAATACATAAAATATCTATGAGGAGTTCTGCTCTATCTTAGAATGCCAACTAATCCTCATTAACACAGATTTATTTTTTATATATTTGAAAGTATATAATGCTCCTATTTTAGTCCAAAAGAATAACAAATAGCAAATATTAGATTTTAAAGGTTACTTTGCCTTTAATAGCTGTTGACCACCCAACATTTTCTTCTAATTTTCATTCTTAATCTGTTCCATTCTAATTTTTATCCTTGTCTTATATTAACTTCAATATTTATTAAAATAGAAATATTATGATCTCTACCCTGTCCCCTTTCTATCCCTTACAATTTTCCAAAATCTTGGGTTTTCCCTTACTTACTTTTCCCTTTACTTGTGAAAATATTCCTCTTTTCTCTCCTTATTTTCCTATCTTCCCTCCATGTATTCTCAATATATTGCCCCATTCTTTTTTGTTCCATTTTCTTTTTAATGTCTTTCCCCAGTGCATTTTTCCCACCTATCTTATTCACCATTTCAAATCTCACATCGGCTTGAAATTAACAGAAAACTTGTAATGAGTGACTACTGCTTAATCTACCTCCTTTTCTTAACACTACTTCATTCACTGATCCTGAAATGTGTTGAATAATTTGTCAATGCCACTTTTCCAAAAGATTTTTGGCAATAGTTTTAATTGATGCCATAGATGGATAGTAGAATGTCACATATCTTATAAATGTGTGATCCTTACTCCCTGCCTTACCTACTCAAACACTCAGGAAATCTGGAAGCAAACCCAGCTCCCTTAATCCTTGCTAAATAGATAATCGACTTCTTGATTTTTGCTAATAGGTTAATTTCTTTCACAGAACCTGAAACCAGTGGTTTAAGTAAGTGGAAGTCTGCTAGCCTCTTCTCATTGTGAGAGGCTGAATATTTGTCTTGATGTCTGCTTAGCAATAATGAAAATAATAATGAAGATACATTTAAATAGCCCTTACATCTTACAAAGCACTTTCCCCATAACTCTGAGAAGAATAGTTTATGCCACTCCCCTCTATTTTCGTAATTCAACAAATACTTATCTTCTGTCATTTAGGGACCCATTATAGTGGGGACTAAGCTTATTGCTAAAAATAGAAATAAAATCCAATTACAGCTGAAAATGGAAAAGATCCAAAAATTGCAATATTTGTTTCTTCCTTATACACCGTCCATGAAAAATGGGAAAGTTGCTTAGTAGCCTGTGTTAGAAAAGAACATGTTTGCCAAATCTCTAAGGCTTATATGCAAGCTAACTTCTATATAACTGGAGGTGAACATAGAATAGTGGCTAGAAGGCTTCAGGGCAGAAGGACCTGCGTTTAAGTCCCGGCTCTAACATATACTAGTTAGAGGCGTTTAAGAGTGGATCGAATGCTGGGCTTGTCAGGAAGACCTGAGTTCAAATCCTGCCTCAGGTATTTATTTGAACTGTGACTCTCAGCAAGTTACCAAAACTATCTTAGCCTCAGTTTCCTCATCTGTAAAATGGGAATTGGACTCAATAATCTCTGAGAATAATAAAAGATCCTTTCTAGCTCTAAGTTTATGACCCTAATCCTACAACCATAAATAAGTCACTTAAGTCTCAGCATCCCAGGCAATTCTCTAACAGAAATGGTCTGATCTCCATTAGTGGAGACATTTCTTTTTGGAAATTCCCATTGGTGGAGGAGTACCCTACCTTAATGAAAAAAAATTGCAAGCCTGGACAAAACACACACACACACACACACACACACACACACACACACACACACACTTGTATTTACATTAAATTATATTTTATTATAGATATAGATATAGATATATGCACACATGTTGTTTTTGTTGTTGTTCAGTCATCTCCTACTCTTCGTGACCCCATGGAACATACTGTCCATGGGGTTTTCTTGGCAAAGATACTGAAGTGGCTTGTCATTTCCTTCTATGGTAGATTAAGGCAGACAGAGGTTACATGATTTGCCCAGGGTCACACAGCTAGGATGCATCTAAGTCAGGATATGAATTCAGGTCTTCCTGACTCCAGGCCCAGCACTCTCTCTACCGTAGCTGCCTCCTACACATACACATACATATATACACAGAAACATATATATGTGTTTGTGCATATACATTTATATGATTAGTAAAAACTTTAGAAAGAAATTAATTTTATCTCAATTTTCTTATATCCTGCATAAGTGCTGGGTAGGTATACCAAAATACTTCCTGAATTAAATTTTATTTATTCATAATTCTACTCACTTGATCCAATAGCCCTACCAGTGGGAAACTGAAATCATTGAGTTATCCAAGCTTATAATATAAATGTATAAATAATTATAATCCTTAGATGAGGAATAAGTTTGTTCAATTACCACATTATCTAGAACTGGAAGGGACCTTAGAGAACAATTAATCCAATTTTCTCACTTTACAGATGGAGAAACCAAGACTCAGAAAGGCAAAGTGACTCAAGGTCACACAAAAGAAAAAAAGCCAAAACAGGATTTGGATTTCCCTCTAGGTCCAATGTCATTGCTCTTTTCCCTTTCCCCTGTTACCCTACACAAAACTGGTATTGTTAGATGTTACAGAAGAAAGGACAAAATTAAATTTTTAAATGTTTTTAAAGTCTATTATCCCTATCATTTCTTATGAAACCCTTGTAAAGTGAAGAAGTTATAAGGACTTGAATTCTGTATTGATTTTTCATTATTAGCTAAGGGTTTGCAGGTTGTATAAAATAAACCCTAACATCCAGACAGCAAGAAGCCACATTTCTAAAATTCTTTTCCAGAAAGCAACAGGACAGCAAACAGCTATTTCATTAATAAAGTTGTGGTTACAGAATAGTGGACCTTTATTTCTGATGTTTCCTATAAGAAAACTACACAATTACCTCTATAGTGAATGACCAAATCCTCTTCACTTCCTTATTTTCCACCTCACAGGTGATGAAAATAGCCAGTATTCTCTGTGTTGCTAGGAGTACAATCATCTAAAGATTTATGGCATTAGCTATGTCAACATATAGAATGTCCCCAATGTCTTCGTACAGTTTTAACTATCTGCCTTAAGACTTTAGGGACAACCTTTATTGATTCTGAAAGGCATTGGAGGACTTTTTAGATATCCCTCTGGAAAGATGAATGATTCACAGAACTCACCTCCTACATTTTCATCATGATTCTAGTTTCAGCTGTTTTTCTTTTTATTCTGATTCAAAGAAACTCTCCAATAAAGTAGTCATCTGTTTTCTGAATTTACTAACTTAAGTGATCAAATAATATCTCAATGCATGCTGACAATATCAAACCAACCATGTGATATTGTATGATTGAGGATCTCAAGATGGAAGGGAAATCAAGTCAAATCACTCATTTTATAGCTGAAGTGTCTGCAGACCAGAAAAGTTAAGTGACTTGCCCAAGATCACAAACATCACCAGGTTTTGACTGTATACAATTACAGTTCATGTCTATATAGAGTATTGGCATTTGTAAAGGGCTTTGTGTACATTATCACATTTAATCCTTATAGAAACTTTATCCCCATTTTATAAATGAGGACATTGAGGCTGAGAAAAGTTAAATGACTTCCAGGATCAAGCAGCTAAGTTTCTACAAGCTGATGTCAACTAGGTGACTCTGTACCACACTGCCTCACATGTTTTTGTGTTTGGTTAAATGTATTAGGTATAGTATATGGCATGTATACCAATATATCGTAATTCAGTTGATAAGAAATGGTTTTATGAAAAATTAGGAAAATATAATTAGGGTTTAAACAACATTGTGCCATTTAAATTATAAAATAATAGCTTCTCTTTCTATTCCACTTTTCCCCAAGGGAAACAAAGGACTTCCTAGCACTTTCCTACTTAATGCTCACAACATCCCATTGAGTAATTGAAGACATATCTTTAATGTCTTGGCCAAAGCAACCAAGGGTTGTCATTTATCCAAGATCATAGGAACACAAATTTTTTTTTCTGAGTTCATGTTTTATTTCAAGAGCTATAGATTACATGCTAAGTTGACAGCAGGTCCTTTAGCCAGGGAACTTGATGATGGACAAAGTATACACACACACACACGCACACACACACACATATACTGAGCTCCATTTATGTTTCTTTCACAGATGGAGTTTTTTTAGACCTTGCCTTGAAGTAAAGTATGAGCAAAGCGATTCCTCCATAAGTGGCCAGTACATAATTCTTTCTGCCATTAAGGGTGTATGAATTGAAGTATTTCTTAAAACCAGTGAACTGATACTGACTGTCAGATTCTGGACATGCCATAATTGAAATCCCGACCGTAGGACCCACCGCAGCCGCTGCCAGGAACACAAATTTTGAAGTGGAAGGAGAATGGGGAGAGAATAAGTATTTTTACTGTGCCTACTAGGTACCAGGCACTATCCTAGGCACTTTACAAATGGCATCTCATTTGATCCTTACAACAGCCCTGAAAGTTAGGTGCTGTTATTAATCACCATTTGACAACTGAAAAAAATGAGGCAAACAGAGGTTAAGTGACTTGCCCAGGGTCACACAGCTAGGAAGAGTCTGAGGCCAGATTTGAACTAGGTCCTCCTGACTCCAGGGACAGCACTCTTATCCACTGTACCACCCAGCTGCCCCCTTGAAAATTATAGGTTGCTATATAAATGCAAGTTTTTATTATTATATACAAACATAGTCTGAAAGTACTCATCTTAGAGTCAAGAGGGATCTGGGTTTTAATCCTTCCTATAATATTTACTAGCCCTATGACTATAGGCAATTCAGTTAATTTCTCTGAGCCTCAGTTCCTTTGTCTGTAAAAGGAAGATTATAGTATCAGTACCGTCAACCTCACAGAGGAACAAATGATATATGCTAAGGGCTTTGAACATCCTAAAACACCATATAAATGCATTATTATGTGGGGAGCATGACATGTAGGATAAAACACGGGATTTGGGGGGGGGAAATCTATGTTCAGTCTGTGCCTCTTACATTTACTAACAATGTGTCCCAACAACCTTTCTGAGACTCAGTTTTTGCACGATTAGTATAAGATGATAATTCTGGGAATGTATACCACATAGGGTTGTCACAACAAATGTGGTACCTGTTTGAAAAGAATGTTAAAAGTTCAGAGTGCCATGTCACTGCCAGTTGTTACCGTATATACATATATTATTGGTCATTTGAGTGATTACCTACAGCAGTAGAAAAGTAAAATGTTTCAAAGTAAGCTAAGAAATTTTCATGATTCTTTAAAATAGAAAGAGGTACATACCTCTGTTGATGACACATTCGTGTGTTAGAACGGAATATAAATTCCTGGATGACAGGAATGATTTTTCATTTTGTTTTATGTACTCAGGGCCCAGTACAATACTTTATATATAATAGATATATAAAAATGCTTGTTGCATTTAATTGAATTGAGTTAGAAAATAAAATAAATACTGCAAAAAAGCAAAAAGACCATATTCTAAATATAAAACAAGTTACACACAGGAAGGGTTAGGAGAACTAACTGGTATAGGTAAATATTTCATCTGAATACCTTTTTGCCAAAACAAGAGATTTTGGCTAGAAAGATGTTTTTAATAATAGATTTTCATTCTTTATTTATTTATTTACTACCGAGATTTTGCCTTGCATTCTCCCAGAGCCATCCTTTATAACAAAGGATTTTTTTGAGAAGGAAAGGAAAAAAATTAAGCCAAGCTGATTAGCAGATCAAAAAAAAAAACTGGCATCATATGCAAGTTCAGCACAAAGTAGGCAAAGGGGGGTGTCTTCCCATATCTCTCCTTTGGGGCCAAGCTTATTCAGCATATTTTCTGAACATTCAATTTTGATTATTTGGGGGTTGTTCTTTCCATTTGTATTGTTGCAGTCATTTTGTACATTATTTTCCTGTCTCTGCTTACTTCACTTTGCATCAGTTCATGTAAGTCATTCCATACTTCTCTCTACTCATCACGCACATTCTTTCTTATTTGCAAAATGCTATTCAATTCCATTCATACTGTACAATTTGTTTAACCAGTCCCCAATTAATGGGTATCTATTTTGCGTCCGATTCTTTTCTGCAACCAAAAAACAAAAAACAAGTGCTGCTATAAATATTTTTGGTGTACATAGAGCTTTTATTTTTGTCAATGAGCAAGATAAGTTTTGGAAGTAGAGAAAGGATAGAATTTAAATACTGGGGAAAGGGAAAACTTTCAGAAATGTGGTACCTACCATAGAGACGAAGCCTTGAAACTTTGAAAGACATGTATAACTGCTAAAAGGTGTTTCTGTCCCTCCCCCACCTAATACTTGAATGATCATTTATACTCTTCTGCACTTGTTTCTTTCTATGTTTCTTCCTAGAGGAGGAGTGCACTTGGGGAAAGGTCAGTCTGTCTTGGGTCAAGAACACAGGTATGCATGGAGGAAGAGATTGAATAGCTAATGTGAGCCAAAGTATCTCAGGGGATACTGAAGGAATACCATGGTTAGCCATAAGCATATATCATCATCATCATTATCATCATAGCTAGCACTTCTGCAGCACCTACTATGGGCCAAACACTGCTGTTTTACAAATATTATCTCATTGGATCCTCACAACAGTTCTGGGAGGTGGATGCTATTAAGCCAGATACCTTATTCAAACTCAGATCTTCTTGACTCCAAATCCTGCCCCCAATCCACTATGCCACCTAGTTGCCTTACCATCAAGGAATGTATAAAATAAAAAAAACTGAGGCCCATTAAATTTGTCATGCAGCTAGTTACTAGCAAAGCCAGAAGCAAACCTCCTATTGCCTGACTACTTATATCACATATTGCCTGCCTTAAGCAAGCAGAGGATTAACTTGAAATTCCAAGAAAGTATGGAGGGGAAAATGCTGCATAACCGCAGTTGTAATTCAGAGTTTAAGGTAGTGATTGACTACTGTAAAGAGGGAAGGGAAAATGTGGAGGCCTTTGGAGGGGTGGATAAAGCAAACAAACAATTTAAGCAACACTGTCTGTGAAAAGCTAACCAGTTATAATGCCTATATTTGACATGAACAGAATCGAAAGGATGATAACCGGCATACTGTTCCTGTGAGGCAGGTGAAGTGCTGGTATTATACATATGAACGGGAAGGCTAAATACAATAAGAGCTTTTGGCAGAAGCTAAAAACTTTGCCATTCAGTTTTTAGAGTTTCTCCTTTCCAAAGACTAAGGCATCAGGTAAAAGAATACCAAATTGGTTCTTTTTCAAGTAGTGATGTTAGGAAAAGTGCCCCTAATATGATGGCCAAATCCCAAACTTAAAGTGGTTATGGATTACAACTCTCTTTTACTGTTTGTTTTTTTTTCCAAGTCAAATAAAATAAGCTGAAAAGTTCACTAGATTCTGACTTCTTATCTTACTATATGATACATAATGCCAGGATGATGATCGGATTCTAAAATGATATGAAAATCAGAAAAACGATTTACCTGCTGACCAACATAATGTAAAAACAAAAAAAAAACCCTATATGAAAATATATAAAAGAGAGAGCATCAACAAAATATTTTAACATACAGAAAAAAAAGAATGGTGGAAGAGGACACTTAGGGAGTGACTTAATTACTGCCTCATTAAATGTAATATTCTACATCATATAGCGTTTATTTCAAAACAAACTGTACATAACAGATGTTCACAGTTTCTTATACAGTTCTTTCTTATTCTTTGTATATTAAAATGTTATTGATTGGCTTTCCTATATTGTTACAAAGGAAAGATTTATTAACAGGTGGGAGTTGTTAAGAAAAGACAACAGCTTTTTTTGTACTCATTCAGTCATTATTTATTTTTTCTTTTGAATAGTACTTTATTTTTTCAATTACATGTAAAGACAGTTTTAACATTAATTTTTTATAAAATTTTGAGTTACAAATTTTCTACTGCCCTCCTTCCCTCCCCTTCCCTAAGAAAGCAGACAATTTGATATAGGTCATATATGTACAATCATGTAAAACATATTTCCCCATTAGTCATGTTTGTGAAAGAAGAAACAGAACAAAAGGTGAAAAAACTATGAAAAAATAAAGAAAATAAAAACAGCATACTTCAATCTGCATTCATATTCCAGCAGTTCTTTCTCTATATGTGGACAGCATTTTCCATCATGAGTATTTTGGAATTAAGACAACAATATCTTTAAAAAGCATCAGTAAAATTTATTTTATTTTTAAATAATATAATCTTAGCACTCAGGACCAAAAGGAATAAAAGTAACCTTAGGAAAAAGAAATGATTACAGTATTATATGGCAGTAAGAAACAGAATTTGGAAAAGAGGGCAATCCTCTGCTCCCCTTATCTAGGGTATAAACACACATACCGAAACAGTTAATCGTAGCCTTGAGTGAGGCTCTTCTAGATGTTTCATCCACTGGTTTAATTTTTTTTCCTTTCAGGATCTAGTACCTGAAGATTCATTGAAGTTGTATATATAAGAGAGTGTTAGGGTGCAAAGGTTGCTGGCATTTTCTTGCCCTTAAATTAAGATGAGGTACTGTCATAAAGCATTTTTAAAAGATGCCATCCATGCAGCACATTTCTTAGAAAGGTATTTTTAAGAGATGAGGTTCATATGTTTTGAATTTATTTCCCTTCAAACAAAAACTTTTTTTTAAGTTCACCAACTTGTCCAGACTAGTGATAATGTTTATACATTGATTTAACTGGAAAGAAAAAGAAACCATTACTAACCTTGTCAACAGCTTTACATATGTTAAATACCATTATTTATTCAATTCATTCTATTCCCTGACTTCTACTTGTGTTCAAGAAAACTAGAGTATTCAGGATGCCTGAAATCATAGGGTCAGGCCAAAAATTCTGATGTGATTATGAATTAGGAAGTTAATACCAAGTTAGTCAAAAGAAAGGACTAATTCATGACTAGTGAAATGCTAAGTGAAAAAGAGGAGATGAAATGAGAACAAACTGGGGGATCTCGAAAGTGTCTTTAGCTTTCCAAGGTGGAATACAAGGATCTATCAAAATGTAAGCTTTAGTAAGACCCAGTCTATTTCTATCAAGTTGTAGTCAACATACTAGGACTTATGACTACTTTCCAGATTTTTTTTGAATGGGAACTTAATTTCAAATATGATATATGATATATGATATATGATATGATATATATCAAATAATATGATATAGTGAATAAAGCAGTGGCTTTAGAGTTGGGAAATCCGAGTTCCAGTCTTAGCTGTGATGTGTATTAGCTGTGTGACCTTTGGCAAGTCAATTAACCTGAATAGGACTCAGCTCTGTGCAGTGGGAGTACTAATATTTACACTTCCTCACTGGGTTGTTGTGGAGAAGGGACTTTGTAAACTACAAAATACTATACACATGAGTGATTATTATAGAGATTATGACTGGTCTAGTGATTTTATTGATACACACAACTTCCAATTGAGGAAATTTCCTCTACCAAGATTAGCACCTCTCATGAAATATATAGTCGTAGATATTTTTGCCTAGGTCACTGAAAGATTAAATGGCTTGCAGAGACTCACACATTCATCATGTATTAGAGAAGTGCTTTGAACCCAGGTCCTCCTGACTTTAAGGTCAGTTGCCTATCCACTGCACCATTCTGAAAATCTTTTATATTGTATGCAAACAGAAGCTTAAAATATCACAAATGGACCATACTATAGAACATAATTCGATAAATGATAAAGGATTGTTTTTAATGGTCATTTTAATACAGGACAGTTTTCTGCACTCATCATAGCAAGTAGAAACATCATGTAGACATGAAAACATTATCTTAATCATTGAAGAATCTTATAGGGTATCTCAACCCCTTCATTTTGTGAAGAAGGAAACTGAGGTCCAGAAGGAACTAGTGATGGAACCAAGCAGATACTACAGATAGTTGGTAGTCAATCCAGGACCATCCAGACCCTGTCTCTTACCTTCTGGTCTGGTGATCCTTCAAAATACTGTGTTAGCCCTATTGGAGTTCTGGAAGACACAAATACCCATCATTCCTTTCCATAAGAATACTTTCCTCCTTTTAAAACATTTATCTTCTGGTAGTGGTTTTTCTTTCAAGACAGGTTAACCAGATCACTATTAACACCATGGCATGGCTGATGACAGTTCAGCATTATTTCCAAATGGAATTAAAGAGTCAGCCGTATGAAAACTGACATATAAGTGGACAAGCAAGCAGATGATCAAAAATACAGCTTGTCATAGTTATTCTTGTAAAATATATATTCAACTACTCCAATAAATTTACAATTTCATCAATATTTGTTACTCCTCTTTAAGATTTGCTGCCCCTCCATATGGTGTCTTTTTTTTGTGATTCTTTTCCACACCTTTCAATAAATCCTCCAGAAAGAAGCAATCTGTCCCAAGAAGATTGGTCACCAGGTAATGAATTTCTTGGGCATAAACACTCATGAAATTAACAAAAAAATCTAACTCTATTCTGTTACCTAAATTTTAAAGAATATTTCAAATGAGTGAAGTCACTATATTCTAGTGATATCAAAATAAAAATAATTTACATATATGTATATAAACTCCAGAAAAGCTGTATATATGTGAATCGAGTGTTTATAGTACACACGTTGAAAAATTCTTTCAAGTGTGATTATGAGTAGAAAATTGATGAAGTAAAAATACAACTTTCTTGGTTTATCTGCACTTCCTGTACTTGCTTTACTGAAAAACAAATGTTTACTGTTGTTAGAGACACAGTCAAGGCTGCCACAGAAGAAGCTGGATCCTCCATTGCCTCAGGCACCATGAACTAAACTGTCAACTCAGCTCAGTTTGTGATGGAGAGGAAAGGAGAAAGCCCTTAATCAAATTCTTATGTCTGGGATGTTTTAGGAGTGGAGAGAATGGACAAATTGACTTTCAATGCCCGTTCTACATGTAAAATTCTAGGTTAGTGATAGTATAGATAGATTACACTGCTTTACAGTATACTGAGATAGTAGGGAAGCAGAAATTTTAAGGAGCTTCTATTTCCCTGTCAGAGGGAAGGAATTGGGTAGAAAAGATGTCATGAGCTATGGATAATATTAAAATTAGGTGACTGTCAAATGAAAGAATGACTGGTTAGCAGCAAGAGTGGTGAACAGAAAGATAAAAAGAAGAAAGATGAGGCTATGAAGGAGTAATACCAAAAAAGGAAAACCACTGATGTTGTGAGTTTAAAAAGAAAAAGGAAAAAAAGTTACCCTAATTTTTATCCTTCTAAGTATTCTTACCTATGTTTTCTACATTCACAAGACTGATTTCTAAAGACCTCCAAGTTGAAGAGATATAAGGGAGGATAAGAAACAAAAGCTATAATTTTCTCTGTACCAGAATACTTATTATTAATTGAATAGGGGAAGCATGGCATAGTGGAAAGAAAGCTAACTTTGGAGATGAGAAACCCTAAATGTAAGTCCTACCTTTGACATCCACAGTTGTGTGATAATGGTACCTTAACCTGTCGGTTCCTCGAGCAACTCTTTGAGACTACAAATTTCAGATAAATTGCGGTGGTGGAGATCTCTATAATGGTAAAACACATTTATCTAATTACAAAGTCAGATGGTTCTGGTCAATGACAGGTTCCTGTCAAAACTTTCTATTGTTTTAATTCATAAATAAGTTAATCTATAATGGATTATTAATAATTAGAAGCATTATGAAATACCAGGACTGTTTTATTATTGACCTCAAAACTTCTCTTGCAGCTTGTGAAAATTGCTCTTGAGAAGACAGTGATATCCCAAGAGGCAACCCCTCGTACAAATTAATCTAGCACTATGGTGGTGCTTTACTGGAAGAGAGCAGTGCTGTCTATCAGTATGAGCTCACACCTTTTTAAAGATGCAAACTGACAACCCAAACACTGGAATTTCACTGATTATTTTACCAAGGTGACAATTGACTAATCAAGTCACAGCACTAATGCCACACTGCCTCTTTTTAAAGTTGCTGGCACACTTCACTGTTATCCAAGTTCATTGGATAAAACAGATCAGCTTCTGACCATATACATGGTCAAATCAAATCTTATTTTAAAAATATTTCTGTTGTTCATCTGTAATAAAATGGCTCACATTTACATAGCACAAATTTTGCAAAGTGTTTTACGTACATTTATCCAATTCAATCGTCACATTAGCTGCATGAGGGAGATACTACAGGTCTCTATTTTATGAATAATGAAACTGAAGAGGAAGAGTGACTTGTCCAGGATCACACAGCAAGTAAGAGTCTGAGTTGGGATTCGAATGCAGGGTCTTCCTGACTACAGTTGCAACACTCTTTGCTATGTTACACTGCTATCATTAAGCCATGAAAGCAGGGATGAAGTTATATTACCTTACTTAAATAAATTCCCCTGAAAATTAATAATAATAATTTTCTTTTTAACAAAGATTTTCTGTTAAGGTTTCAATTGTATAATTCAAACTTTTTAGGATTGTCTAAGATTCAGAAATGTGTGCTCTTTGGACAACTGAATGACAAACAGATATTGTCATTTGAGGTATCAAGGTGCACAGGGAATAGACTTGGATTCAGGAAAGCCTGAGTTCCAATCCTCTCTTACTAATTGTGTAACCCTGGGCAAAACCCTGTTTTCTTCACTCAAACAATAAGTACTTAGTCAGTGCCCACTATATGCCAGATAGCATGCCAAGCACTGGGGGTAGAATATAGTCCCTCAAAGAGCTCACAATCTAATGAAGGAGACAACAAGTAAATATGTACAAACAAGCTATATGCAGGATAAATAGAAAATAAAGAGGGAAGGCACCAGAATTAGGAGGTTGGGAAAGACTTCCTGTAGAAGATGGGATGTTTTAATAGGAACTTAAAGGAAGCCAAGGAAGACAGTGGGCAAAGATCAGGAGAGAGAACATTCCAGGAAGGAGGGACAGCCTCAGTTTCCCCATCTGTTAAATGTGAACAATAATAGAGCTTACCTCCTAGAATTGTTTTTAGGATCGAATGGGAATTCACATTTGTAACATGCCTTACATACCTTAAAGCACTACATATACGCTAGCTATTCATATTTCATTTCATTTTTGGTGTATTTTATACCAATCACACTCTTAAAAGAAGAAAATGCAGTTACTAAGAAGCAGCTAAAGATAAATTTATTCATTTCCACAGTGAGTAGTGATCATACAGAATTTAAAGATTTTATGGAAGTTTCTATAAATGGGATTGGTCTCTACAGAAGATCTCATTCTTCAAAGTGCTGAAAGCATTGCCACTTAAGTTCAGCAGCTGAGAGATCTTGGCCAATATTAATGCAAAGTGATGCGAAGGACGATCTGTGTTCCTTTTCATCTAAACCAACACACTGTCACTCTGGATGAAAATAAAAGCACACAGTGTATCAGGAGGTAGTTTCCAAGCAGGATTTTCTGTCAAGCTTACCAGTCCTTCTTCAGATATCCAAGACTTGCACAATTCTGTCTTTCCCTTTCTCCTCTCACCACACGTACACACACACACACACACACCACAAAGTGGGTAGTGTTATTGTAATTCCTCCCAATATCATTCTGCAAATGCCTCAGTGAAATGTAATCGTGTTTCAACAGCAGAAGCAGCATCTTGTAACAAGTATCTGTGTGGAGAAACCAAAATATAATGCCAGAGACCTGGAAAATATTTTAAAGGAATCCTTCGTCTATTTCAATTTATTTGGGGTGGGGACAGAGCGGAAGCATTTTTTATTGGGGTTTTATACCCAGACCCACAATACCTATCTCCAAGCACTCTTTTGGAGGGGAATGGAGGAGGACTTGGTCTATATTTATTAACAATGTAATTGTATTCGTATGTGTCTTTGAGAACATGAATTACCTCATTAATAATGAAATCAGCCATATTATGCCCGGGTAATTGCCGTGCCCTTGTTGCAATGTTGCTTTGTAGATGTTTTCTTCGGTTCTTTCATAAGCATGTGTCTCTGTTCAGCAACTAGGTTTCAAATACTTTGAGAGTAGGATTTCCAGTCATGGATTTGGTATAAAATACACTCTTAAGGAAAAGGAACCAAATAACAATAAAAGTTCCTTGGGTGTTCATTATTACCCACGGCACCGAACACAAAGTTCTGCACACAATATACAATAAATATTGATGGATTCATAATAATCTATAGGTTATCCAAAGGAACTAGAATCCATATTTCAGGGTTACTTCACAACTACAAACTCCCTGTGAGGGTATATGATAACACATTTGGACACATTGAGGCAGGGTGGCCCGTTCAATAAAATGCTGGACATAGAAGCATGAACACCTGAATTCAGATCTTGACTCTGAAATTTCCTGGCAAATGTAACCATTGGCATATCACTGAAACCCTCCGAATCTCAGCTTCCTTCTCTGTAAAATGAAGGCAATGATACCTGTAGTACCTCCCTCCCAGAGGCAGTATCATTGTGGCGATTAAAAAGATTTGAGAGGTACAGCTTTTGGGCAATTTAATCATTTTATTAATAAGACCAGCACATTTATTAATAAAAGGATGGTTATTTGGCCGTCTGTCCTTAGATCAAAGAGAATCATGGTAGTAGGCTCAGGGCTTATATGTTTGGGGGCTTTTTGGAAGAGAAGTGGCAATCAACTCAGATTATTTAACAACTAATGAGAAAAAGAATATTACAATGAGGGGCTGACAGTGACATCATGTCACCCTTGGATAGAGAGACTATCTCTATACACAGACCACCCCCAGCCTTGTGCAATCAATTCAAAGAATTTATGTCCCACCCAAGCCTGAGCAGAACACAAGGACTATTATTCCACATGGGTGGGGTCTTGAACAAGAACGTCCAGTCTCACTATCAGCAGTGTCTTTCAAGAGACTGAACTTTTTAAAATCAGGACTTTAGAAAAAGGGGAACACTCTGGATCTCCCCAAATCATTGGTAATTAATAATCATTTCTCTCAATCATATAGTAGACTATTGGACTTGGTGTCAGGAAGACCCAAGTTCAAATCCTGCCTTTCACATTACTAGCTGCATGACAGTACATATATATATATATATATATATATATATATATATATCACTTAATCCCTGTGTGCCTCACTCAGGTAACTCTATAATATAATAAGTTAATAAATTATATAGGTGTTTCTAAGTACTATATAAGTTGTTGGGGTTTTTTTTAATTAGCATTGAGTAAGAGGATCATTTTTTCCTATTGTTTTCCTAACTATCTCATGAAGACACTTGTTAAGGCATAGAGGCATAATAATCTGAGTCAGTGAAGGAGCTGCCACACTGCTGAAATTTTTTTTAAAAAATAAATCATTGAAATATTGAAGGACTTCCCTTATTTCAGTTACAAAACTTATAGAACATTTCTTTGACATATTTACCTGGGTTCTCATTCAGCTCCTGCAAATCCAGGAGCAAAACCAAATGTACTTTTCTTAGAAGTTCTGTTCAATTTCATGAAAAAAAAATCTACTTGTAATAATGATGGTAGTACCAGTGGTTTGGAAAATAGTCATGGTGATAAGGCCAACAGGTATTGAAACTTTATCATCTCTACTACATGATTCCAAGAATTAATTTATTTTATTGTTTTCTCTAGCATAAAAATGATTGTTTAAACTTTATATAACAATGATCATTATAATTAGCAAATTAGGGAGAGGGGAACTGGGAGTTTTATGTGACCCTTCCCATCCACTCACGACCATGAATTCCAACCCCTTTCCCCGGCACCATGTATATAAACAGGCTTGAGTTTTTGCCTTTGATAGCATTTTATTTGGAATTTAACAGAAAAATAAAGGGGTGTGTGTGTGTGTGGCACTAGTTTGGACAAGCATATCAAATATACTGAAACTGGTAGCAGAGATGACCATAAGTCCAAAGCTAAATAATACTACTGTTTTCATGGATCGCATTCATTTCTGAGTAAACAGCCTACATTTGCAATTCTTCCATTAAGAAGCATGTTCTAAAGGGTTTTTTTAATTATTAACATTATGTACAGAAATATTAGGGCTTTAAATATGCTGAACTTGTTCCTTAGACTGAAAAGGGAAATTTGGTGAAATTCTTGGAGATATAATTTGCTGGCTTGCTTTCTTGCAGGGTGGGGAAGGTTTTATCAAGAGATAGAAAGCTTCCTGTTTGACTTAGTATCATGCATGTGAGGCGCTAAGCAAGAACACCAAGGTTGTGTGTATAAATATGAAAATAATCTGTGAATTCTGTTAGTGCAACAAAATATAGATAGACATATATATGTATACAAATATCCACTATGTATAGATTTATATACACATATACATATATCTATATATGCACATTCAGTTAGTTAATAGTATGGCCCCCAAAGAACTGATTCGCCAACTCAATTATTCACTTATTAACTGAGTGGGTTATATTTGTAAGAGACACGATCCAAGTTTGATTTTCTACTCTAGTTTTATTTTGCCTTCTAGTTCACAATTAGGGGAGGCATCATAGTGCTGCTGCATAATATTTCCCATACCAATATGGGATTTTCTGCATGCATCATCATTTCCAGAAGTGAATAGAATGCTGGATCTTGAGTCAGAGGACCTGGGTTCAAATCCCATCTATTCTACTTGCTACCTACATGACCTTGACATATCACTTCATTTTTTTGTGGCACTCATTTTTTCTCATCAGTCAAAGGAGAAGGTTGGATTCCGTCTCTCAGGTCTCTTCCAACTCTGTATGATCTTATGATATATCACCCTTCTCTGATAGCTCTGCCTTCTCCTGAAGAGGAACATACTAAGCCATATATAGAAAAGGCAATTTCTAAATGTCTTTTAGTATTTATTATCACTAAGAGAGACCTAAGAAAGAAGGAGCTTCTCTCAAATAGGGAATCTGTCCATAAGAACCAAGGTGTGTGTGTATATATATATATATATATATATATATATATATATATATCTTCTACTGAACAGCATCAGTTAAATATGATTGATGATGGCTTTTTTATAATTTCTTTGATCTTATTTCATTGCAGACTTTTTTCTCTTTAATCCACATGAATAGTAATGACTACAGCTTAGTGGAGCTGTGAAGAAGTAGATAAGCCATTGTGAATATTTTCCCTTCTCAAGTTGAACAAGAGCACATGGGCTCTCACATCTTTAATGAGGTTGTGAGACCACAGTATTGCCAAAGAACCGTATTTTGGTCTGGGTTCATTTGACCATATCTTTGTGGTTGTTGCGTTTTCAGAATGAAAGTGATTATTTAAACTTTATATAACAATGATCATTATAATTAGCAAATGGGGTCTGGGTGGGAGGATTCAGGGAGATCCCTTCCCATCCAGTCCTGACCCTGAATTCCAACCCCAATCCCCAGTGCCATTATACATAAATAGGCTCAGCAATGCCTGGAAAAGATGCTGAGGTAGCTGTTGGGGCCCTAGAGTAGAGACAGAAGATAGAGAATGCTCAGAATATTTTGACATGATGATTATAATAATATTTTCTCTCTGTAGTTACTGTACCCCAAAGTGGGGATGTCAGGACATTACTACTTCTTTTTCTGTTTCCTCAACCACAAAACTAGGCTTAGAATTGGATTTGGCAGCTGCTGAGCTGCCCTAATATAGCAGCAGACGAATCCAGGCAAAGAACAGATCTATCACTGTATCTGACTGATCTTTCTGCTTATGCACAGTGACAAATTCTCACCTCTCCATATAGATCAGCAGGCTCTGTAACCAGTCAGTCACACAGAAGTTGTGACAGCACATCACAAGATTGGCAATTTGGAGCCCTAGAGAACAAGGTGAAACATGCAGTTATTTTACGTGAAAACTGCCGTCTTTCCCATGGCAATATGGGGGTTTGTGTGAGCATCATCTTCCCCTAGAAGGGCATATTCCCCCCTTCATTTTATTAAAATGGAGAAAGAAATAAGGAGAAAATGGAGACCAGAAAATCCCTAAATCTCTGCTATACAAATGAGTGATATATACTGCCACTGTATGAAACCTGCCCAAGACTCTTTTTCCCTCCTTCTAAGTCAAAGTCTAGGATGACTTAATCAAGGAAGCATCTGGTTAATAAAAGTGCACCTACTTGTCTCAAGGATGCCAATGCAACACCCAGTATGACAGTATGAGAAAATCTCAGATTGAATTTTTAAGTTCTTCCCTTCCTACTTCCAATAAAAGTTATACACCCAGGGGATTTCTGTTTTCTAGCATAGAATAGGAATCATCTTATTTCATTGTTCAAACTTTGGGTAAGGCTGCCATTACAATAAATTTAGGGGATTTTTTTTTGCTATTGCATTTTTGTGAAAATAAATAAATCTCACAAAAATACCACTACAAAATTTAAAGGCATAAAGGTGGAAATTGCTCTCATGTGTTCAATAAAACTAAGTGGAGTCAGAGGCCTTTATGGAAAGAAAGTAAATCTGGAAGGAGGTGATGGCTTGCTAATGGAAAGTGTTTGGTTGAAAAGAGCATCAATGAAAGATTAAAAAAAAAAGAAAAGAACACACAGAAGAGAACAGAAGGAAGTTCATAAGGGGACACAGACAAGCAGGGATGATTTGTTACTATTATCATCAATTTAATATACCAGATGTCCCAAAAGCCTGAATGAAGTTTTAAGCTATTGTGTTAGTACAGTTTTAAGCTGCTAGCACTTTAAATTGCACTAAGACTTTTGGGACACACTGCGTACTCTAAAAAATAAACAGCAAGAAACAGTGAACAACTTTATATACAACCTTTGTTCTTGTTCTTTGCATATTGAAATGTTGGTGTTTAAGGTCATAATAAAAAAATTAAATTTAAAAAATTTTGTTTTGTTTCTAAAAGTGTTGGTCATATGAGAAGTTTCATAGCATAGTAGATACAGGGAGGCTTGGAGACAGGAAGATCTGTGTTCAAATACTGCTTTTGACACGCTAGCTGTGTCACCACTAGCCAATCATTTAACCTCTTAGTGCCCCTGGGTAAACTCTCTGAGACTAAAACTTGCAGATGAGTTACTTATTTGCACTGGTGAGAGGAGTTTCTAAGGAGATCTCTACATCAATGAAATCACAGATCAACCACTGGCATCACATATAGTAACCCAATGGCTTAATAAATGCATATTTATTTAATGATTTAGAGAGCAGGGGAAAACCAATAAGTTAATACAAGAGATACTTCTAGAATAGAAATTCCAAAGTCATTTAAAAAGAAAGCAAAATTTCATGACAAGAATCATACAGTATAACAAATTCCTTAGTTTATATAAGCCGCTGAATTTTACCTTTGAGCTAGCCAATACTAGATTCTGTCTCTATTCAGTTTATATTTTGTTATTCTTTAGATAAATAAAATGAGGCCTTGTCATTTTATACAATTTTATTGTTGTTCAGTTGTTTCAGCTGTGTCTGACTCTTTGTGACCCTATTTGGGGTTTTCTGGGCAAAAATACTGGAGTGGTTTGCCATTTCTTTCTCCAATTCATTTTACAGATGAGGAAACTGAGGCAAACAGGACTAAGTGACTTGCTCAGTGTCACACAGCTATTAAGTTTCTGAGGCCAGATTTGATATCAGGAAGATGAGTCTTCCTGTCTCTAGGTCTCTAGGTCTGGCACTTTATCTACTTTACCATCTAGCTGTCCCCATTTTATAGATGAGAAAACTGAGTCAAACAAGGTTAAGTGACTTACCTAGGGTCACATAGCTAATAAGTGTCCGAGGCCATATTTGAACTCAAGAAGAAGAGTCTTCCTGACTCTAGGCCTAGCACTCTATCCACTATGCCACCTAAATGCCCATAAATGCTAGCTATTATGATAGGTTGTCTGGGAACCAGAGTGTCCTATGGAACAAGGCAGCTATGCCCAAGTTTCTAGACCTCCATTCTTCTAATCCTTATTATTGCTGTTGGGCAGTCATTTTGATTGTATCTGACTTTCCATGACCCCATTTTGGAGATTTTCTTGGCCAAGGTATTGAAATAGTTTGCCATTTCTTTCTTCAGCTCATTTTACAGATGAGGAAACTGAGGCAAACAGGGTGAAGTGACTTACCCAGGGTCATACAGCTAGTAAGTGTCTGAGGCCAGATTCGAACTCAAAAGGATGAGTCTTCCTTATTCCAGTCCTAGTGCTCCATCCACTGCACCACCTAGCTGCCCTCTATTTTAAACAATGGAGGGAAGACAATTGTAATGCTTAGCTCCTAGGACAGCATCATACATCTGTCAGGCCCACTGCACGTATCAGTTGATTTCAATGATTCAGGACAATACATTTACTCTGTCAGATAAGATAGCATTTCCTGTTGCAGGCCACAACTATGCTAGCTAGTAAGCTAGCACCAAAGTTAATCTGAGTCATTCAGAAGTTATTTTAACTTTAACTCTTCTTGTTCCATTGATATATCGGTTTGACATTCAAAAAAAATTATGAAGCAAATAACAGTGTCAAGAATTTGATCTTCCCAGTTTCCTATTATCAACTGCTACTTCAGTCTTATTACACATTTTTCCCCTGCACATACATTAAGTTTAGCCCAGAGAAGCTCAGTGACTTTTCCAGGGTCACATAGACAGAGGCAGAGCTAGCATTTGAACCTGGGTCCTCTGTCTCCGTCAGCAATCTTTCCACTTTATCATGTTGCCTCTTTCATCAGTGTGGGAATTCACTTCAGATGGCAAAAGTCTTAATGAGTTTGGTCCAAAAAGGGTAGGCCTTGGTGGATAACCCACTAGTGATAAGCATCTCCACATGAACTAGTTATTGGGATTGTTCAATAGTTTTTCAGCCGTATCTGACTCGTTGTGACTCAGTTCGGGGTTTTCTTGGCAAAGATACTAGAGTGATTTGCCATTTTCTTCTTCAACTCACTTTACAGATGAGGAAACTGAGACAAACAAGGTTAAGTGGCTTTGCCAGGGTCACGCAGCTAGTAAATATTGAGGCCAGATTTGGACTTAGTTCTTCCTGACTCTAAGCCTGACCACTCCACCATTAGCTGCCCCGACACATGAACTAGGTTGGTCTTCAAATGATAGACAGGTTATGGGCCTATAAGTCTCATATTAAGTAGAAAGAAAATCAACTTATGCAGATATGGAACTCAGTCCTTTTAAAGGTGATTTCATAAGTCTTCCTACACAAACACCTTCCTCTGATGCTTCATTATAGCATGGAAGTAATATGTTCTGATAGGCTATGCTACAGCCGGTCTTACCAAGATGGAAGGACGTTCAAATACGGAAACCAGTGACTGATTAGACATTCACTACTTGACGACCAGCCTAGCTAAGTTTATCATAATTCATCATTAAATAGATAACACAATGGTAAATTTTTCAGATATAGTAACTCTCAAGGCCCAACTAAGAAATCACAGATGGCTCCGAACCCATTGGTGGAGGGAAAACTCATACTGGCAAAAGCACAGATTCCTGAAGATTACATTAATTAATTTAAAATTTTTGCTAGGTCCCTACTGTGAGTCAAACACTATACCAATTGCTAACGATACAAATGCAAAAGCAAAGACGGTCTCCAACATTCTAATGGGGAAGATCACATACCAAGGGGAGTGGTGGCCAGGAAACAGTATTTTATTCTGGAAATTACCAGGATGGTGAGGGTGGGGGGGATAGAGTAATATTTTGACATATTCCACCCAGGTACAATGGTAGAGTCCATTTGATCATGGCTCCAGATGGCCTTATAGGGCAGGGAAAATGTGTAGGAGCATAGCAAAGAGGTTGCCATTGGTAAGGAATAGAGCAAAAGAGTAAAATGAAAGATGGCCAAGGTTTCCATGAAATAGTGGTCTGGAATAAGTAATCACCAATAAAGAAGGCATGGCTACAAGGCAGAAATTTCTCCATGGAGACAAGGAACTTGGCAAGGAGGAAATATCTGGAAAGTTGGGACAAGGGGAGGTCAGGAATCTTCAGGAGAGAGGTTTTCAATGTGAAATCCCAACTCTTAGGAAATATTTTTTGAAGATTTTAGGAAATTTTCAAATATCTGTGTTTTCCTTTTTTAGCAGCATTCAATTGCAAATTAGAGGTATTAAAACATTTATATAATTTATCTCATTTGAGCCTCATAATAACCCTGTGGCATAGGCAGGAAAGTTGTTATTCATATAGCACAAATGGGAGAATGGAGACAGAGAACTTATATGACAAATTTGGCTTGTTCACTTAAAGACCAGATTTATTTATTTGGTAAAAATAAGGCACATCAGGCAAGAGAATGTTAAACAAAAGGTCATTCTGAAATAGAAAAAAGGGCAAATCTTCTGCAGTTAGTACTTTGATACTTAAGGATTTTTCTAGCACTCATTCTCATCTTCTCTACCTTCAGTTCATTAAGAAGCACCCTAGATGCTTCTGAAATTTAAGAACATTTATTTTCTCCACATGTTCATGAAAGGAATCTGTCTGTGAAGATGAAAATATGAATTTATTACAAAAAAGGTACCTCAGCCATTCATATTACTCTGGCTTAAAATATACTATTTCACATACATTTAAAGTGGTAAGTAATTCTAATAGGTTTTATGAATGGTTTGGGGATTTAAGGGAACTCCCCATGTGGAAACACCCTTTAACCAACTCCTCTGAAAATCAGTGTTTTAGCCCATTTTGTGAGACACTGAGAGGTTAAGTGCTTTGTTGATGGTCACACAGCAAATACATGTCAGAAGTAGCATTTGAATCCAAGTCTTCCTGACCCCAAGGCTGACACCCTCTCCATCATGCCACATTGCAATTCCATATTTATCAGAATGAAATGTGAACACAAAGAATTAAAATCCATTTGCAAGGAATTTATAAAGACCAAGTTAAGAATGATATGTTCTGCCAGTGACAATTCTTGTAGTAGCATTTCTTACCAATGCCAACCTCCTTGCCACTCTCATACACATTTTCCTCCCCACTCTTAACACCAAGTGGTAAGCAAGAACAAGAAAACAAAAAAGTGACACCACTGATCAATGACCAATCATTCGTAGTGATGGATAGGCTTTCCCCCTGGTGTTTGGAAGTCTTGTTTTGCTCTAGATTTTGTTTATTTTTGCAATGCACTTTGGAATTTTAGGTAATTGGTAGTGGTTCTGCAATATTTTAAAGTATGATTTGCTTTGGATATGGCAACATGGTATAGCAGATAAAGATCTAGTCTTTGAGTCAGGAAGAACTGAGTTCAGTTTCCACCACTGACATTTTCTCTATTTGACCTTGGCTAGTTAACTCACTTAACCTCTCAGGGCTCTAGATAAGTCTCCAAAACTATGAATTGCCAAGAAGATAAAGATTTATATTGGTAGAGAAAATTTTCTCATCCAGGAGTTTTCTAAACCAGTTCCCTAAACCTAACCTTACTTTGAAAATCAGTTCATAACATTTCCAACCTGGCTTCTTGTTGAAGTGCCCCTTGGTAGAAGGGACAAGACCCATAAAGTCCAGTCACTTTGATAACGCTTGGAAGAGACTAATCTGGAACCTTTCGGCAGGTGGTATAATGAATAATGCTGAACTTGGAATCAGAAAAACCTGAGTTCAAATCCTGCCTCAGAGGCTAACTAGCTTATGTAACCCCGGGCAGGTCACTTAGTTTTTCACAGGATCAGTTTTCCCATCTGTAAAATAGGAATAATAGCGCCTACCCCACACAGTTGTAACGATCAAAGGAGATAGAATGGGTAAAGGACTTGGCAAATCTTAAACTGCTGTTTAAATGGTAGCTATTATTGTGATTTCCTGTTATTTCCGGAATGGAAATTATTTTTAAGCACAATTTCAGAAAAAGCCTTCTGGTTTGCAATTCCCTACCCCTTCCCAATTTAAAACATTAAAGGAAAAATTAGTCTTTCCTTCACACCTTCAGATTGTTCCTATTTACAATGGCGGCAATCATTTCTGGGCTTGGAAAGGGAAGGGAAACTCCATTTTGTTCAAGGGGAAAGTTTGTCAGTTACACATCAGAGATGTGAGGATAGCATAAACAGAAATAAAAACTATCCCTTTCCTGGTTCATTTTTTTTTCTGTCTGTGCAGGAAGACCTCTTTAATCTTGGCTATTCCCCAAAGAGTAATAGACTATATATGTTCTTTAAGTGCAGCTGAAGTGTTAGTTACCTAAAGATGGGGGAGGGGGAGGCAGGGTGCCACCCATTTTGATTAATAAAAGCTGAATTCCTCATTCCTGTATCTGAGCACAAAAAAAACCAACCCCCCAGGAATGAGTCTCCTCTCAATCCTGCCTTAGGTTTTGTTTTGGCACTACCAACCATCCAATGTTTTACTATTAGCATGTCAACCTTTTCAACAGTAATGGATTTCCATACTCCCAGCAAGAGAGCAATTGTGTGCCACTTCATGGGTCAGAGATTCTTTGCTCTTTTCCTTTTGCCAGCATTACCTGCCCCCTGGCTCTCATCTCTGGTGGCGGCTCTAGGGGGCAGGCGGCAGCAGCAGCTACGAGGCTTGAGCAGTGTGGCTGTGACCTCAGAGGAGTTCAGCTAGCTAGAGCCACCATCCCTGTCCCAGCCTGGTCTTTCAGTTTGTCTTTTCAAGGTTTCTGGAGAATCATCAAATACCCACTTGCTCTTCTAATTTCAAAGAATCTTTTTCAAAAGATCATTGTAAGCCCTCCTCTGGGGAAATTCAGACAGTTATAAAGAAAGATGTGGAGTTAGACATGAAGGGAAGAAAAAAGAAAAAGAAACTATACATGAAGTGGTACACATGTGCACTAATGAAGGCAAATAGAGTTAGTAAATAATATCTCCCTAATCACTTCTATCAAAAGCTAATAAAATACTATACGATGATCTTTAAAAGAGGATTGGGAGATGTTTTCCTTTGTAGTAATGCAGAGGAAATTAATATCATTTCATCAAAGCAAGATAGGAAATTACCAGGAAACACAATCTCAGCTAAATGAATATTATATGAAACCTAGTTTCAACTATACATATAGAATAAGGTGCAATGTGGGCTTGCAATTAAATAGAACACCTTGAAGCTGGAGGGATCTTGTTTCCAATCCCCTGAACCAGGGTTTAAATTGGATAGAATCTCACAGGATATAGCACGAGTGACTCTTTGTGGTGGTGTGGGGGCTGTGAAATGTGCTGTCAGCTGGCACGATGCCTTTTCAGTTTCTTATTTTGACTTCATTACTGTACCTGAAACACCCGCCCCACACACACTCCAACCCCCCACTTACCCATAAAACCTTGAGCATGTCTTTTGCCTCTCTGGCTCTGTCTCTTCAGGTCTGTGTCATTCTTCTCATTTAAGGACAAGGCTATTGATGTTGATTGCTATCTGTGAGTGTGTGAATGTACCAGGAAAGACCGGTACGTGCCCAATGCACTTTTCTATACTTCATACATGTAATGACTGTTCTTTGGTTTCCACCTACTGTAGGACAGCTATACTCACCTCAGTACTGTAGATCACTTTTTTTTAAAGGAAACGTCTAGGTTTACATTTTTTTCATACTTGTACCATTGTAGAAGCAAAGAAAAAATGTTAATAATTTGAAGAAAAAACTGAGAAGAGTCAAACACATAGACCTGACTCCAGGCATGTTTTGCTTGTCTATAATGTCCTGCCTTCTTTCTAGCATGCTTTCCTAGTTTCAGTGATGCCTGATTACTCTGTACATGAATGAATTAATCGATTAGCCAAACAATCAACCAATCAAAGAAAAGCATTTGTTAAATGCTTAATATGTGCCCAGCACTGTGTTAAGTGCTGGGGTACTATGGCCTCATGCTGTCCTTCACTACCCCTTCCCCACCAGCTAATCATAACCCTTAAATATGCAACTTCTCTCCATAGTCTAAATAGGCTTTTCCTTATATAACTCTTTTTTCACATTAAACCTGACCTTTCTAGTGCCCTTTCCTTCACTCCTTGATCTGTTTTATGGGTAAAAGCTAGCTATTCTGATGGACTTTAATCCAGAATAATGTATGAGTTGGTAATAATGGCTGAATGTAGTATCTTTCCCAGGTAACATATTTTACTTGAAACTGTCTTCTGGATATACAATTCCTTCATATTAACAGGAGTGACTTTAATGGTGAGAATTTTAACCACTAGACTTTTCCCATTTGTTGATAAAAAGCTCTTAGAGGAATAAATGCCTTTTCCTATCTCTCAATTTACCCCTACAAATAGCTCTATGTAGGGCCAGGTCAGTGGACAGTCAAACCCAATCCAACAGTGTATGTTAAGCTACTATGCAGTAGAACTCCAGATACAAAAGCAACATGAAAAATAGTCCCTAATTTTAAGGAGCTTACATTCTACTAGGGAGATATGCCATGAAGGAACAAGTGCATAAATGAATGGACATTTATTAAATGTCAAGCACTGTGCTAAGCTGGAAGTAGAGATAGAAAAGTGAAACAGTCTGTGACAGGATCAATATCTACTAAGGCACTCTGCACTCCTTTTCCCTCCCTTCTATACCTTGAATTAAAAAGGCAACAAAGCTGGGACTTGATTGACTTGGGGGGTGGAGTAAAAGCTTAAACTCCCCCTCCCGGGAGTCAACTTCCTTATAGCCTCTGTTTGCCTTAATGTAGCTTCCAATTTACCTAAGGACATAAAAAAATCCACCTACTGGCCAGGGGTCTGCCAACTAGGTGGATGTCTCAAGCACATAGCCACTCTGCCTTACTAACCAGGTAGTATTTCCATATGAATACGGGAGATAATGGAGTCTGGTCTGCTGGAGTTCACTCTAGTTATGTACTTGTACAATATCCTTTCAATTTTAGGACTAAGCAAGTCTCCTTTTGTTAACTGTTCAATGACCTATGACTACCTCATTTCCTCCCAGTATAGAACCTGGTCTAACAGCCCTTACTGAACATACTCTGGGCTCTCAGGAAGCCCACATTCTAATTGGGAGAGACTATACTGGAAGAGACACACACAAAGGCCAGCTTCAGGGCCAATTGAAAGGACCCATGGTCCTTATAGAGCAGAAGCAAGACAGATCATTATGTATCTTCTTTAGTTTCAGTCCCATTAATGGAACCATATCCATATTTGCCATTGAACCACTGGACAATGCAAGGATTTCAGTGACAAGAACTTCTTAGTCTTCCCCTGAGAGCTTCTAAGGAAGCAGGGGTAACATCTGCAGAGACAGTGACTGGTTTGGGGGACTGGCTCTCATAGACAATGACTTCAAGGGGCTGGATTCCCAGGGTGCTTGAATATGGAGTCCTAAAGTGCTTACTGATGACATCAAGAGAGAAGGTGGTAGTTGAGGTAGTCAAAGTAGTTGGACCCCCTAGTTCATGCATCTTGTGGCTGGACAGAAGATAAATAATAAATAATTATAATTAAATGAATAACAATAATCTGGGTTGGGAGACAGGGCTAACAACTAAATGGATCAAGAAATGACTTTCTTTAAGTTTTCCTGATCTCCTCAGGTGCTATTGACCTTCTATGCTCTCAGATACTACATAACACCTTGTTTACTGTGCTATCACTATCTGTATTTGTAACATTTACCAGCAAAATTACATCCCATAGGAAAATGAGTCCTTTGATACTCACTGTGTATCCTTTCCCTTTTCTGGATGTCTCATCTGTATCACAAAAGCAATCTGTCCAAAGGAGTACTTATTTTATTCCTTTCTCCCTCAAACCCATTGCTCTTCTAACTTCCTTATTTCTAACAAAAGTGCGTCTTTTTTTTAAAACCTGATACTGTGATTTGTTAGATTTATCAATTCCCAGATAAAATTTATAATGAAATAAATGTTATTTTATTTTAGATAAAATACTTCAGTTTTGAGTTTTGGGGTATAAAAGGTAGATTCGCATTTTTTACTCCATTGAAAGAACAGTTTGTCAAGTACAATAAAAATTCAATTCCAAAGAACCTAGTGCATAAATGCTATGCTAGATATGAGCCTTCTACTTTGTAAAAGATTTCTTTTATCTTTCAGGATTCATTATATTCCTTTCAGTCTAATTCTCAGTAACATGGCCATTTCACAATTTGCTTTTCTAGAATAAGGATCATTGTTCCAAGAGATTTCATTTTTCATTCTCTGAGGCCTACCTAAATAATTTTAGCAAATGGTAATATAAACACCAATTATTCAAAACATAATAAATTTTATATGCAAGCATTTTTGTGTATTTCATGGTTACTTCACTTAATTATTGTTTATTATTTTTAAAAGAAGAACCTATTTTAATCTGTTTGTAAGCAAAGAATAAAATAATTAAGCAATTTTTTCAAAATAATTAAGAGTAATACACTGGCAAATGACTGCTTGTAACTCGGAGAAAAACATCACAATATTTTAGAAAATGAAATGTAGAGTTTTCCATACCTAAGCCATTATTGGATGCCAGTGAAAAAGAACCTATTTTGTTTCCAATAGCTGTACATCTGCTCAACAGGATGCCAAGCAACTTCCTCTTAATTAGGCAACACCAGCCTTCAATCCTTTCAATCTTTCAGCTGGCCAGCACAGCCCTTATAAGTCAAGTGACAGTTCAATTGTAAGCCTAGGATTGGATATCACCTCGAATTATTCTACCTTTCTTCATAAGTGAGGTAAATCCTGCATTCTTGATGGTAATGAGCACCAAAATCCAGCTAGTGATCCAAAGAAAACACTAAACATCAAATGTCTGTCCCATGCTGCATATTGTGTAGCAGCTAGAGATGAAGTATGCCTGTTGAAGTAAATTAAAGTCCATCAGGGCCGTTGATTGGAGAGGTGGAGATCTAAAATGATAAATTTTAATCAGTGATCCAAACTAGATCTAATCTTGATTCAGTTCAGCTTTGATTTAAGAAAGCATACCTTCAAATTTATTAGAAATTGAGAAAAATTTCATCATAGATTATGGCTGGTTTGAATCAACTCCTTTATGAAAATGTTATTTGGATGAATTTTCAGTCAGTGTTAAACAGGAAAATTAATATTACTATATGAGAGACTGTGACCCTGGACACACTTGATCTCTCTGAGGCCTAAGTGCCAATATAAAATAGAGAAACTTTCCTAACTGGGAGTTGCCTAGTTGCCTATACCAGTGAAATTAAAGGTCTACCCTTTAATAGGCTATATATGCATGTGTTATATGTATATAATTATATCTAATATACTAATTATTATTAATGTATTTCATTAATTCACCTTCAGAGAGAGAGAACACTAGGTGGCATAATGCGGGACCTGAAGGCAGAAAGACCTGAGTTTGAATCCTTACTACTCTTATGACCCCTCGTGACCACTTCACCTCTGTCTGCCTAAGTTCCTCATCGATAAAATGTTAATAATGATAGCACCTGCCTCCCAGGGTGGTTGTGAGGCTCAAATATGATGATACACGTAAAATGCTTTGCAAACTTTAAAGTGCTATGTAAATGTTAACTCATTACTATTATATCTATATAGGGCAGTATGGCAAAGTGGAATAAGTTCTGGACTTGTAGGCAGGAAAACCCGGGTTCAAATCCCACCTCTGTTCCTCGACTATAGGCAAGTCATTTAATCATTCTGAACCTCAGACAGCTGTCCAAAACTGAAGTTACAGATGGGTTGTAATCTGCTTTAGTGGGAGGAGGTTCCAATATTGTTAAAGTCATGGTTTGTTGACATATAAAAGTGGAAATAGCGAATGACGATGTTGCCAAAGAAAATTACACTGAGTCAGTTCAATAATTCTATGCCATATTTTAATGGTTTTTTTTGTAAGGGGGGGGCAGGCAATCAGAGTTAAGTGATTTGCTCAAGGTCAAACAGCTATAGTGTCTGAGGCTGGATAGGAACTCAGGTCCTTCTTACTCCAAGGCCACAGCTGCCCCTGCTGTATTTTTAAATGGTATCTTTAGGTAGAAATGTCTCTATGTACCAATACTATATAGTTGGTCTTTCCAGCCCCGGGAGCTTTTTAAATAGGTGGGACAAGCCTCAGTCAAGGTGGAGAAGAGAAATATTTAGGGGCATACTGAGGCATGGATTTTTTTAACATGAGCTATTTGAGAAACTCTAGCGGTAAACACATAACGAAAATGGACAGGGTACTTTTTTGGGGTGTCAAGACGTTGGACTGACTACAGGTCTGAGAAGCAGAGTCACAAAGGGTGATAAACTCTGAAAAAAGCAGCCGCTGCCCATGTACTTTATGCACAGGACGGACGGTGAGCACCTATCACTTTATCAGCTTCAGAGGGGCCTTCCTGATCCCCAAGAAACAAATCGCTACCTAGGAGAATCTAGACCAACAAGGATTACTGAGGCCTATAGTGTTACTCAGAACACAACTCTGAAAGAAAATCTTTGTCTCCTCAAAGCACACGTCTCCACCAATTTCAGTGGCATTCACTTGATCTTCCCTGTTGTCTTTTCCAAGAAAAGCAATGTCATGCTGGCGTAAAAAGAATGGCTGGTCAGTATAACACCACAGAGAAAGGACAGTAGAGAGAACATGAAGTTCAAGGTGCTCGATTTTCAGATGTAGACAAGACAGCAAGTTTTCTTGCTCTCCAAAACTCAGTGCCAAGGGCAGAATTGTTGTTTATTTTGTTTTTTATGCTAACAGATGTAAATAATAAGAATGGGCATTGGGGGAGGGGGAAGGAGGCGGAAGGCAACAATTTTGCTTCCCCTGCTAGTTTTTGTTCTGATTTAAATTCTTCTGTGTGGCCAGCCAAGGGATGTAGGAGTCGGGGTGGGGGAATGAAAGAATGAGACCCACACAGTTTAGGGGGGCTTCTTAATAGAGTCCCCTTAAATGAGTTTGGACTTTATAACCTTAAATCAGATAAATGAAGTAGTCAAATCTATCATCTTACTCAGCTTGGGGGCACAGTGTCTAGCTTTTGTCTGGCAATGGCACGTTAGCTAGGCATGCTAACTCATAGAGTCATCTACGACTAAAGAGCTATCAGGCTGCCCTGATCAAAAAAAGGTTTTCTCCACTCTGCATCCTAGCCGATAAAACCGACATGGTCAGCAGTCCAGTGACCCTGAAGAGATAAAGTCCTGAAGTGAAAATATCCAGCGACAAACGAAAGTGCAGCACCCAGTATAGGCAACATACATGTCTAGTAGCAATCATAAGACCAATAGAGCAATGCCTAGTAGATGACACAGCCATCTGAGAACAGTATAATTCCATCAGTGGAGGGCATCAGCAACTCCATATCAGAGGAAGAGTATGTTTGCTTGGCAACCTGAGTTCCTGGCATGTGTTCTTTACATGCGGTAGTCGGTCGCAAATCTGCCTTATGTGTGTTCCCTGCATGTGCACCCTCCCCCTCTAGCGATGGGTAAGCTATGGAAGATTATTCTAAACCTGGACATGGGAAGAATCTTATCTTGTCACTATTTGCTATGCTATTTGGTTATATGTCTTTTGTTTCAACTGTGTGGCTAACTGGTAGAAGTAAAGACCTTAGTGGAGCCTTATGCGCTATGGTTTTGAGTGAGTGCTGCCCCAAATCATGTTGAGTATAGCTTTTCCAAGACTCATGTGCAAGAGAAGGTGTCCCAGGGACCTTAGACATGAAGAATCTTGGACTTATTGAGGTTAAACAGCTTGCTTACTAATGTCCTGAAGGTAGCTAATGATAAAGCCACGTCAAAAGAACACAAGTATCATGATGTTATGTACTTTCCACAATATCATGCTACTTCTATCAATGGAAGAATGACAAAATAAAAAAACATATGTCATAATAAAGAAGTAGAGAAGGTCTATGATATACTTTGTAATATGTCCAGGCTACTCTGATCACACAGGGTATAGTATTGTATTAATTATCTCCTGATTTCATCCATATAGGCAACTCGGGATATTAGAATGCTCTCTAATACAGCCATGACTTAGTAGGCAAGAGCTGGCCATTAAGATCTACAGATCATAAAGGTTGAATAATTTCCCCCAAAATGGTCACACAGCTAGAAAGTATTAGAGGTGGAATTTAAACTCAGGTCTTCTTGATTCTAAATCCAGCACATTTTCCATTGTACCACGTTGCCTCCTTTCGTATTAGGATCCCTCAGAGTAATTGTGGAGGAAGTTGTCATTACATTACCACAGAAGAATCTTGATAATGTGGGCATCCATCTCTTCACGATAAAAGATGACAATATAATTAGAGGCATATATTTTTGAAGAAAAAAAAGAAGTGTAGCATTTTTACAAACCAAAAATAGATAGAGATAGAAGATAGAGATAGACCGAATGAAGGAGAGAAAGAAAGAGTAAGGAATAATGGGGGAAAGAACTACAATATTAAATGTTACTGTCCAATAAAATTCTGTCTCCTTCCCTCCCCAGAAAAAAAAAAAGTATTTCTACACATATTGCACAGATCTTGATATTGCTACAAGACAGAAGCAGAATAAGCCATGGTGTTTTGGTCTCATTCCTTGTGAAGTGGGGAGTCCATATTAAGATGACCTATGAAGCTTGTCTCTCTGGTGTTCCTATTTTGGTTCTCTTTCACATTCTGTACTTGATCTATTCCAATTCATGGGAAACTTTCTGATGAATAGACTATCATGAAGGCAGAGGGATATGTTATTGCAAACTAAGGTGGCTATTGAAAGAAGAGTTGACATTCTAGCATGAGAGGTGGTTTACCAAATTCGAGTTTTAAACTAAATTTCAATAAACTACATAATAGATTCATAGAAGCAGGAAAGTTCAAGTTCCCTACTATTCTATTAATGTAAGCTGTGATTCCTGGAATTTCCAAGGAAATCCTTTGCCTTCATCTTGATTAAATGTCTTGCTATCCTGTATCTGTTACATTGGTAACATATTTTTGAAGAGAGGAGTTACAAGGTACTACAATGTGAGCCATGAACAACTTCATAAAAAATGAAATTGACTATATCATATAAGACAGGAAATTATTGATTATCAAAGCAGAAATCATTCCAGAATCAGTATTGGTTGCTTAGAGCTAAGTCGAAAATTAAAATTAAATTAGAAGAATAAAAATGAGATTAAAACATTGCATTAAATTGTAATCACTCTAAGAGGAACTATATGAACAAGCTATTGACTCAGCAGAAAGGCAAATGGATTAACAGTAGACGTTGTCTCTGATTAAAACTATTTCCTTGAGAGGTTTAAATAATGAGGAATAGTCACCAAAAGCAGGAGATCATTTTAGCCCGGGAACTACCATTTGATTTCCTTGCTAAGAATAGCACAGGAGCTTAAAACATCACTTCCTTGGAGTATGAAATCATATGAATTCTGAACAGCATCAATTCACTTGACAGTAAAGAGTGAAGAAGTCTGCAGAAAGCTTGGCATGAGTACCAACTGAGCCAGATCATGCTTGGAGTATATAAATGAAACCAGAAGATGACAACTAGATTCAAATGTAAGAGATCTGCCAGCATTTCTATAGTGCTAGATTCTTATTGTCAGTGTTAGCAGACCCATTACATTTGGACTCTGGCATTTCAGTATACAAGGTACTAAACAAGGAAACGGAAATTGCTCTCATGAAAATGAGATCATGAGAAGTGTCTGGATCTGACCAAGTACAGACTGAAGAAATCTGCACTGGAGACAACATCATTTTTAAAACCAACCAAGAATGAATTTTCAAGACATGTAATCAAAAAAGCAACTGAGAGAACATTAGTAACTCCTAACCCAGTGGCATTCTCTCATCCCAATAAAAGTTTTATGAAAATGGTCTAAGCAATTATCCATTAGCCTTGACAAAAAATATGAGAATATAATAGGCAAGATTTCATGAACCATTCTCCCTGCTATATTTTCATAGTACATAATTTCTTGGAAGCTCTAGAAAATATGATATTGATACATTTGTCACTAATTTTTTAAACAGCATAATATTTGACTTGAAAGAGCAAAAATCACCTCTAAAATTCTCCTCCAATAATGCCTCCCATGCATATGTTAAGGTCATACAAGCTTCCTCTATAGAACAAAGCATAGAGATATTTTTAGTCATTTGGCCTCTTATTAGGAAAGTCAAGTGAGATTTTTAAAAAATAATATCAGGAAAACTTGTATGTTCACCAGAGGTGTTCAGTGGTGTTATAGACTTAAGTGCTGATATCCACGAATATTTTAAAAGACCAAAAGAGGGCTTTGAACATGTTGGGGAAATCCTCTTTGAAGGACATGTAGAAAGACATAGGCAAGAAGCACCCAAGAGAAAAAGAAATGGATCAGTTACAATACATACTAGTTTATCAATACCAATGAGATCATAGAATCATAAGTGTTTTATATTCATTGGTTATAAAATATATTTTCACTTCATATAACGTTGAATTAATAGGCACCCTGCATATTTTTAAATAAGCAAAATCTATACCCTTGTTGTTCACATCTTGAAATTTTCATGACTGGTTTCAACCACCAACCATCAACTATCCACAAAAGAATTAATGACCCCATAAACATAAAGAAGAAAATCTGAATCCTGTGATTTCTTTTCTAATGAATTTTTAATGCTATCACTTGTCTTTACAAAATCTAGATTTCTCCCTGTATCCTTCCACCTCCCTACTTTCAGAAAACCATCACTTATGAGTTAATTTTTTTAGAAAAGAAAGAAGAAAAGAAAAGAAATGCAACATCACACTCAAATGCGGATGTCCCACCACTGCAAAGGAGTGGGGAAGGGAGGGAGTAAAGGGTGTCTTTTCATTCATCCTTTAGGGAACATTCTTGTTCTTTGTAATTCCGCAATTCAACTGTTTTGTGGTGCTTTTCCATTTACGTTGTTAAAGTCATCGTGTACTATTATTTCTTTGCCTCTCCTTGTTTCACTTTACATGAGTTCACATAGGTCTTTCCATGCTTCTCTGGATCTATCATGTTCACTGTTTCTTACATCACAGTAACATTACATTCATCAGGTAATCAATCAGCCGATAAACATTTATTAAGTGTCTACAGTGTCCCAGGCACTGTGCTATTCACTGGAGACACAAAGAAAGGCAAAAGACAGTCCTTATTCTCAAGGAACTCATAGTGCAATGGGGAGAAAACATGCAAACAACTACACATAAACAAAATGTACACAGGATAAATTGGAAACAGTCAGCACAGGGAAAGTACTAGAATTAGGGGATGAGGAAAGGCTTCTTGTACCACAATTCATTTAGCCATTCCCCAGTCAATGGATACCTACTTTGCTTCAAGTTACTTCCACAGAAAGTGGTAGCAAATTTAAATATTTTGGCATATTTGGAATATTTTTCTCAGGGACTTCCTTGGTGCATATGTAATACCAAAACCTTACCGGACATATTTAATATAAAATTTTGGGTTTTTTTAACCAGTCAGCTGCTTCCCTTTTTATCATAAAGATATTAATTTTGTCTTATAAAAGCTTTTAAATTTCATATAATCAGAATTATCCATTTTACCTCTTAAGATTATATCTGTCCTTTGGTTAAGAATGTATCTTCTACCCATGGCTTTAAAAGGAATATCATTTGCTTCTCTTTATGGTATGATCTTTAATATTCAGGCCTCATATCTATTTTAAATTTGTTATGGAACATGGTGTTGGTCTGAGCCTAATTTTTACCAGTCTTTTTTCCAGTTTTCACAGTAATTTTTATTAAATTTGGAGAACTTTCCTAAGTAATTTATGTTTTCAGGCTTATCGAACACAAGTTCCATTATTTCTGATTCTCTTTTATCTCATATCAATTGATACAATTTTCTGTTTTATGGCAGTACCCCATATTTTTAATTATTGTTGCTTTAGAACAATATAGTTTGAGGTCTTTCCCCTAAATTCCTACATTTTTCATTATTTCCCTTGATATTTTAGATCTTTTGCTTCTCCATATTAATTTTGTTATTTAATGCAGTTCTAGAAAGTATCCCTTTGGTAATTTGATTGGTATAGCATAAAATCTGTGAATAAACTCTGGCAGTTTTATCATTTTTATTATATTAGCATGGCCCAGCCATGAGCACCGAATATTAATCCAGCAATTTAAATTTGTTCTCGGTTTCTTTGAGGATCACTTCATAATTAATCTACAGATGCTTTGCTTAAGATCACATAGCCAGTTAGCCATAGATCCTGAATTAGGACCCAGGTGTACTGGCTCCCCATCCAGTAAATGAACATAATGAATACTGCTTCCTTCCTCCTACTGTTGGAACTGCAACCTGAGAAAGATCATTTGACTCCCATCGTCATTGCTTTTTGTCTATGCTTCCACTATCCTACATCAAGAGAATGTCCTCTTCACCAAGGCGCTTTGGTGCTTTCTTTTCTTTTGGAATAATTGCAGTCACTTGTTGTTTGGAAGCTGCATAAATAATGAGCAGGCACAGCCAGCCCTGTTTTGCCACAGCTAAACCTTAGAAGAGAGCCCAGCACTAACTGAGGTCCAGCTTCTTCCAAATGCAATTTGAATAACTTTAAAAAAAGAATAGAGGTCTATTATCTCTTTTCACAAGCCCTTATCTGATCATAGCTTCAATACAAGCTTTTTTGTGGAAGAAGGAGTTAATACAAAGGTCCCAGTAGAAGTAGAAAGATAGTTGAAATACTAGCCTGAAAATTCAGATGACCAGTGAATATTTGGTAGCACCCAGAGCTTATTTGGGGTCCCCCTTGCTTTCTCTGATGGTAAGATGGTATTACAAATTCAGTCCATGCTCAAAAGGGATCTTGTCATCCTAGAACTGTACCTGGCATCTCGTTTCTACAGTTGTTAATATATCCAAATACTATACAGTTACCTTGATAGTTGTGTTTGTATGTGTGTGTGTGAGAGATTGTGGTTGTGTGTTTATCAGGAAACATGCTATTTAGAAAAAATCAACATTAGGAATATGTTATGGGAGTAAACCAATAATCAAAACAATGCCAATTCTATTTCCACTGCCTGGCCTCAGTCATTCTACCTCAGCAGCCCCCTCCTAGCCAGGTTTATTCCCCTAAACACTGAGGATATAGCACGGCTGGCCTCTTATGTAAGTCCGAAATCAGATCTGGCATGTGGCTTGTTTGAGCCTGTCACAGATGCAGTGTGCTGTATCCCCCTCGACAAGGCTGTTCAGCATAGCATATGACTGTAAATCTTCTTGTTTCATGCACTACAGTGGAGACCTTTGTCCTGGGGCAGTTTAGCAGCTTTCCCTAGACCCAGAAGGGGCCAGTGATCAGGAGATATTTTAAGTGGGAGTTTACTCATTTGGATGGACAAAAACCAAAGGCTTTTGATTTGGTGGAAGGACAATAAAACCCAGTAAATACAGGCACGTTACCACTTGAACTTCACTATGCCTTTATTACTACTCCCCCCATAAAAATCATAAATAACTGAGTAAAAATAACTAACCTTCCCAAGTGGTGAACAAAGTGCATTTTTAAATAGAATTGTGTTTGAGGATCTGTCATGTACTATTATATTTTCCTTTTTTGAATACATTTTAATTTTTGTCAATTATCAAACATGTTTTCTCCCTCCCACCTGCCACCACCCACTAAGAAAGGAAGAAAAAAGTAGGAAAGAAGGAAAAATATGAAAAGAAAGAAAGGCTATAAGGGCAGAAGGGAAGAAGAAAGGGGAAAAGAAGAAATGAAGAGAGAAGGAGGAGGGAAGGAAAAGAGGGAGGAAAGAAGGAAGGAAGGAAGGAAGGAAGGAAGGAAGGAAGGAAGGAAGGAAGGAAGGAAGGAAGGAAGGAAGGCAAATCCTTGTATCATATAAGCACTGCTAAGAAAAAAATTCCCACATTGGCCACAGCGAAAATCATGTTTCTTATTCTGCATGTTAGTCCATCATTTCTCTGTTGTGATGTGGGCAGCACTTTCCATCATCAGACTTCTGGAATCATGGTTATCATTGCACTGATGAGAGTTCTTAAATCTTAGTTCCAAGTTACTATTTCAGAAAACAGTTGGTTTAAGGGACCTCCCCACCTATGTTGTCAAAATCCTGCAGTGTCTGTTGTACAGGTTTCAAATACATGGTAATTCAAATTAGAGCTCAGAGCCATTGTTGAGCAGTAGCTGCAAATAAGAACTAATAACATTTCCTCCTCCAGTTTATAAATGTATTCTTGACATGGGAGTTTGCATATAGTGTCAGCATGGAAGGAAAAAGGCATTAGTTATTGGAAAGCCTAGCAAAAGTTTCCCAGGAAAGACACATTTCAAACTCTCATAGCTGAAAACACAATTTAGGGAGTATTGGGATTTTTTGTTTATTTTTGTGAGGTTTTAAAAAAATAATTTAAACCTAAAATCTTGCTATATATTTACTTATGCTTGCACACTCAGCTCTAACTCACTGTCATTTACAGCAGTCCTGAATTACCACTTAGCAGGTTTGTTACTATCTGACACTACCATTTCCATCCAAATGCACATGAAATATTTTTAGAGATTTAAGCATGATGGCCATTGCATAACTCTTGGGCATCGCAGTAAAATAATTTTAAGAGTATTTGGACTTGCTTAGGGAGGAAAGGAACGTATCTATATGAATTCAAAATAGGAACATTATTGAACTTTTCACAGATAAATGCAATTACAGAAATTCGGTGACCATTGCTGTAGGTTCTCTCTCATGGTGAACAAGTGTTATATGTCCCTCAAGGGGTAAAATGAACCCCTGAAGAATTAGCTCTCTGCTTTTAAAAATTGCCATTGACAATGTTATCTACAGCCAAGAAGGAAGCTTGAACCTGATTCAGAGAAGCAAGGGTTATCTAGCCAAAAAGCAGCATAGGGTGGCACATTTATCTGATGAATCTAGGACCATCCACATAGCCACTGCAGGTAATTCAGGACACAAAGCCCAGCATTCCCTGAATTCTCTGGTTTCATGGATGAGTCTTGGATTTCCCAGATAACTACACAAGACATTATGTTGCCTTTTTCTTCCACAGCTATTGACTGGTCTCCTGTGAGATAGGTGGCACAATTATAGACCACCAATGAAAGCAGGGAGCCAGAGAAGGTGTTGGAGTATGGGAGTAATGTGGTCAGACCTGAATATTGGAAATTACTGAATTCAGCAAATGTTTATTCAGCACCTACTATGCATACAGCTCTATGCTAAATGTGGTAGGGGAAAGAAAAGTCTAGCATACAAATTCCACTTCAGGTTGGATTTTAGTCTCAAGGTCAAAAAACACAATTGATATACCACAGGTATAACTTTGGACAAACTTGCTGATATGCATCCCAGGCACACTTCAATTCCTGGCACATTTTGAGTGCTTAATAAACACATATTAATTGTCTGACTGATTGGATGAATGAAAGAATAAATAAGCAATTTTTTTAGCCAGGCAATATGCTAAGCTCCGAGGATACTAATAGAAAAGCAGAATAGTCTCTGCTTTTAAGGATTTCATATTCTAAGAAGGGGAGACAACACATAGAAGATATCAGCTGCAACTCAAATGGGATGACCCTGTGGTCCTTAGAGTACAGTGGCAAAGAGGATGTTTCTTTACTGTCTCTTCACTTAATAAAATCATATCTCTTTCTAATGTTGTCATCTGACTATCCAAGGTGGCAAGAACTTGTTTTCAGGGTCTTCAGGAGTTGTGGTTGCAAGGTAGATCATATGGTGGAGGCAGGGGTAAGGGCATTGTGGAGAGGGGGAGGAACCTGCAGAGAATCTCATTCCCTCCTTTGATACAAGTCACCATCCGCACTTTCTTTCTCATCCTAGTTGATTTTTGTCAATGTCCCATTATGAAATTGCCACAAACAATCTTGGAGACGTTATATGTACCTTTATAGTAGGAAAGAATCACAAACAACTGAACCGTCTGTTACTCCTTGTTTGCACCATACAACCAGACTCCCTTCTTTTCCAATTATATGTTTCCTCAGTGATACTCCTCATGCCACTTCCTCAGCATCAGTTATCACTGGAAAAGTTCTTCCACACACCTACAGTGAGTGTTTCCATTGTTCCTTGGTCAACTTTTTTTTCTCATAGACTGTGGTGAGCCAGGATTTGTAACAACAGAACAGATAAAATTTGTGTATTTGTACTTGAAATCATTAAAAGTACTGCGTAGTTTCCCAAGTACAAATCCTCTCAATTCTCTTCTTTCTATTCAATTCTGGGGGGAAACTTGTGTTTGTTTTTCGTTTTCGAAGAGGACATCAGGGAAATGATGACATGACTTGCAGTTGACTTGGATTTGAGTGAGGAAGGGCTGTGCAAGGTCACCAGCCTCACTTTCTCCTCCAGAGCCATCTGGGTCCAGTGACCATTCATTAGGATGACTGGAGATGACCCAGGATGCAATGGGAGACCCTGGCCCTTTTGGGTTACTGTCCATCTGTAGTGCCTGCCTCAAATAAATGTACTAACACAACAATAGTACCTAAAATTTACATAGTATTTTACAGTTTCCAAGGCACCCTATACTTATTATTTCATTTGATCCTCACTGCACCTCTGTGAGGTATGTACTATTATATTTCCTAGTTTATGGATGAGGGAGCTGAGACTGAAAGAGGTTTATATGACTTGTCTAGGGTCACA
The DNA here is from genome assembly GCF_011100635.1 of Trichosurus vulpecula. Lineage (NCBI taxonomy): Eukaryota > Metazoa > Chordata > Mammalia > Diprotodontia > Phalangeridae > Trichosurus > Trichosurus vulpecula. Next base: position 517,599,133 of record NC_050573.1, read on the forward strand.
TTAACTAGTAAGAGTCAGAAGCAAAATTCAAACTCAAGTCTTCCTGACACTAAGCCTGGTGTTCCAACTACTATGCCACCTGGTTGTGTCAAATATATTTAATATACCAATTTAGTAGGCTGGACATCCAGCTGCACAGTATAATCTATGTATGTACAATCTATATGTATATGTAACTATATGTCTTTATGTATATGTGTGTGTGTGTGTGTGTGTGTGTTTGTGTAGAGAGGAGGGAAGGAGGGAGGGGAGGAGAGAGAGAGAGAGAGAGAGAGAGAGAGAGAGAGAGAGACCAGAGAGAGAGAGGGAAGGAGAGAGGGAGAGAGAGAGAGAGAGAGAGTGTGTGTGTGTGTGTGTGTGTGTGTGTGTGTGTGTGTGTGGAGAGAGGAGGGAAGGAGGGAGGGAAGGAGAGAGAGACACAGAGAGAGAGATACAGAGAGACAGACAGAGAGACAGAGAGAGAGAGAGAGAGAGAGAGAGAGAGAGAGAGAGAGAGAGAGAGAGAGAGAGAGAGAGATGCAGAAGTCAGATACAAGGCAACCTTGGAGGCGAAGGCACTAGCATCTGGAGGTACCAAGAAAGGTCTCATGTGAAAGTATCAGTCAGTCAGTCAAAAAGTATACCAATATCTGGTATTTCCTCAGCTAAAAAAAGTGATAGAACAAGTCCTTACAGCTACCACAATGACCTTTTTAATATTTATGTCTAACCATGTCACTGCCCTACTCAAAAGCTTCTCTGATTCTCTGCTGCCTATAGGACAAAATAACTGCCATTTAATGGCCTCTCTCCACAAGCAGGCAGACTGTAATGGCCTCAATGGCCTTGGACTAAATGGGACTCAATGGCCTTAACTGTAAATCATAGGATAGGACTAGAGGTCCTCTTAGATGCCTTCCATACTTCACATTACTGCCTTTCATAAACTCTTTCTTCAGGCAAACCGGAACTACTTTCTCAATCTCAATCTGCCCTTTCCCATTTCTGCATCCCAAATGCCTAGAACATATATCCTCCATATCTTCATCTCCAATACAATATAGACTCAGCCCCTAGCAAAGTACCTGGGAACATAACAGGTGTTGAATAGACGTGTATCGAATCAACAAATCAATTTATCAGTCAGAGATTTTTTAAGTGCCTATTATGTGCCAGACATTGTATAGACAAAAACAAAACAGTTTATATTCTAACAAAGGAAAGAGTTGTATGTATGTTTATATAGTAGCTATGTGTATATTATATATAGCTCGATAAGCATATATATATACATATATATATATATAAAATGTGTGTATATGCATATGTATGTGTGTGTGGAGAGAGAGAGAGCGAAAGAGACAGAGACAGAGACAGAAACAGATGTAGGGAGAGGGAGAGAAAGAGGAGAGGGAGAGAGAGATGTAGAAATCATATACAAGGTAACCTTGGAGGCAAAGGCACTAGCATCTGGAGGTACAAGGCCTCGTGTGAAAGTGTCAGTCTGTCAAAAAGTATTTATTAAGTTCTTAACTATGTGGCAAGCACTTAAGTGCTAGAGATACAAATAAAAGTAAAAATAATCCCTGCTCTCGAGGATCTCCCACTCTAAAGACGGAAAGATAGGGAGATAAATCTTGATGGAAACCAGGGATTTTAAAAAATGGAACATCAACTGGATGGGACTGTGACTATCAGCTATTCCAAACCCCTCATTTTTAACGTAAAGAAAACAGAACCCAGAGAAGTGATGAGCTCCCTGTCCCTGGAAATATTCAAGCAGAGTCTGGGATCAAGTAGCTCCAGATATTGTAAAGAGAGGGAGAAGGGTAGAGTAGATTCTCTTCAGAGTTTTGTAATCTAACGATTCAAGTTAAGGAGCTAAGACAAAAGCAGTCAATTCCTCAAAGCCCAGGCTAACATATAGTGGAAATCAGTTGTAAAAGGAATCCCTAGAGCTATTTTCTTCCCTTTGCAATTCACCCTGGATTGCAATTAACAACTTTCCTTTCTTTTTTTTAAAGAGGAAGTTACACCACAGTTCAGCATGGGACTATGAAAAGAATGCTGACTTTGAAGTCAGGTTCAAATCCCAGGTTTCCCACTTAACTACTCTATGACCTTAGGCTAGCAGTCTTATGTTTCTGGACTCAGTTTCTTCGTCTGTAAAATGAGTAAAATGGACCAGATGACTTCTGAGATTTCTTTTAGTTCTAAAGCTATGATCTTGTTTTCAGGGTGCTCATGGTATATATTAGGTTGTAATATCAATTAAATTGGGACTTTCTTACTGTTTTAAAATGATTAATTAAGTGTCTTTTGAGTCTTACTAAGTGCTAAGCCTCAGGCCCAAATCCCTATTAAGTGCTAAACCTATGTGGGTGTGAATTGGTAACTAAGGTGGGGCCCCAGGTGGGGCTAATTAAGGGAGGCCTGATTAGATCTTTGCTCCTAAATTTGCCCCAAACCCCTAATTACTAGATGCTAAGCCTATGTGGGTGTGAAGCTCCCAGGGTCCTAAGGGGAGGTGCTAACTCCAGAGCCAATCATAGGAGCCTAAGTTCTGGTCACTCAGATGACATTTGTTGACATATGAAACTGTATAAAAAAAGAGAAGACGGAGTCATTTGCTGAGGGCTCTCTCTCGGTGGCGCGCTGATGTGGAGACACTGGGCAACTGTAGTTAAGAGCCCTCCAGCTTGCCTGATGTCTGGACTTGGTTTTCTTGGTAACTATGAATTGTGATTTGGTCTGTTTCTAATATATCTTTGTATTTGTATTTGCTCCGAAGTTCAGGGTGCTGGCTTTTTTCCCTGTACTTAGTGAATGGTATTTGTATGCTGAATTAAAGTAAGCTTGTTAACCCCTTAACATTGCTTTCCTTAGTAAAGCAGATCAAAAGAACCTATGCTGGCAGTGTTCTCGTTGTTGGGCTTGTGTTGGTCTTTCACCCCCATAGCTCCTGCTAGCCAGATTGTTGAAACAGGGAGCCTGGAAAAATGAAAAACCAGGCAGCTAAGTCCTTACCTGTTTATTTACCTGGAAAAACATCCACAAATCATTTGGCATATTCCTCAAGAATACTTTGTATAGAAATGTACCTCTAAAGTAACGCATAATGTCCCTGGAGTTAACCTTCTTTTGGGGAAGCTGTTCTCAAACGAAAAGGGGTCACAGAGTGAGCCGAGAAAATGTAATCCTCCAGCAGCTTCATCCAAAACTAGCTGTGCCCCAAACCAGCTGTGCCCAGTACATTAAAAGGATGTTTAGCTGAGCCTGATCAGGAGCTGGCCCAATGACAGAGCTGCGGATCTGGGTGATTCTAGTTTGGAATCTGCTGCCCTTGGTGTAGTTAGCATTTGAATCATTCCCATTATCTTTTATATATCTTCTTCCTTCTGCTTTTACTGGCCATCTCTTCCTCTATTCCCCACACCCCACCCCCATCTATCTCCGAGCAGGCACATCTGTATCTGTTGTTTTCGGCACCTTAACAAGCTCCAGAATTCTTGTCAGCAGTTTCAGTTCTGGCCCCATGTTTCAACCTCTTAGATTTCCCAAGTCTTATTTCTCCCACTGAGGTTTGAATACACATGTCAGTGGTACTGTTGTGCATAAGCAGAAGAACCAGCTAATTGCCAGTGAGCCCAGGACTTCATAGACTTTGGCTGGAACAAGTTGCTGAGCACTCGTCCACTGTAGTACAAGCCCCACAGGAGAGGGTTCATTAAAAGAGGAGGCATGTAACTAATACCTGTTAGCGGAGTTTATAAAAAGAAAAGCCTAGGGGAAGAGTATGATTGACCCAATTAATTAAGACTCCAATCCCTGGGATTATGGGACAGTTGTCACCTAGCTTCTAAGTGCCTTGCTAGCCTTTTGTTTCTCTTCAATGAAAGAATTTACTTATTCTCCAAACCAGATCTTCCAAATAATAGTTTGTATAATACTGAGGGTTTCCTGGACGTGCCTAGAGTAGCTTTTCTCACTGTCTACGGTCATCACCATTTCAGGTTTCGTCATAGGATCATAAATTAAGAGTAGAAAGGGACTAGGGATAATAATGACAGGAATTAGAGGTCTAGAGCAGTGGTGTCAAACTCGAATGGAAAGGGAGGCCACCAGACCATGCCTAAGGATCCCTGCAGGCACATACTGACTTAGAAAATCACGTGTTAACATTATCTATGTTCTATTGTATTTTTATGTATTTTGTTAAATATTTCCCAATTGCCATTTATTCTCAGGGAGCACTCAGGACTGTTGTGGCATGTGTGTTTGACACCTCTTCTCTAGAGTTAGAAGGGAACTCAAAGGTTATTCAGTCCAACCTCCTCATTTACAGAATCTCCTGTAAGTCTCATGAATTTTAAGGTCTCCTGAGAAATAAATTGAACTGATCAAAGTCACATAGGTACTAAGTAGCAAAGCCAAGATTTGAACCCAGATCCTGTGACCCCAAATCCTGTGCTCTTTTTACTCCTCCACATTGTCTCCTCTACAGCCTCTGGGTCACAGGTTCCAGTTCAGGCTAGGTGGCTCAGTGGATAGAGTCAAGAAAACTCATCTTCCTGAGTTCAAATCTGGCCTTAGACATTGTAAGACTCTGCACAAATCACTTAGCCCTGTTTGCCTCAATTTCCTCATCTGTAAAATGAGCTGGAGAAGGAAATGGCAAGCCACTCCAGATGGTGTCAGCTACATCTGACATGACCGAACAACATCAATGGCACAGGTTGTAGAGAAATATGAAAGTCATCAGAGGCAGCACTACTAGTTCATTAGAAAGTAAAAATATGGTTGGATTCTGGTGAGGTATTGGGTTCCAACTTCCAACAACATTGGCTTACCTATTTCTGGGCCTGGCCTTGTGTTTTGTTGTTGTTATTTTTATTGTCATTCTTTCTTTTCCCCCTTTTAATATAGTTATGTCCTCACCTTTGGTACCGTTCATCATTGACAGGGATTAGAAAACAGATCCACGCAAAATTAGAACCTAAAAAAGTTAGTGTTCGTAATAGAACATCGAAATAGGAAAAGACTTTGGCTCTCATGTTCACTTGCTCTTGGCAAAGTAATAAAAAGTCATCTGTATTCCTATGACACTTTTCTTCTGAAGAGCTGCAAGGTTCTTTGATATCTTCCCCATCAGTGAAATGAAGAGAGTAAACTAGATGACCTCTAAAATCCCTTCATATTCTAAATTATAATTCTGCAGCTTTGTGGTAAGGTTTGCAACACACTTCGCAAATATTATCATATTTAATCCTCACAACAACCTTGGGAAGTAGATGATATTATTAATAATCAAATAATTAATTAATTTAAAGATGAGGAAACTGAGGAAGAGAAAGGTTAATTCTATTGCCTAGGGTCATACAACTAGTAAGTGTCTGAGGTCATATTTGAACTCAGGTCTTCCTACCTGCAGGGGCAGCTAGGTGGCACAGTGGTTGGAGTGCTGGGCCTTAACCTGGTTGGCCTCAGTTTCCTCATCTGTAAAATGAGCTGGAGAAGGAAATGGCAAACCACTCCAGAATCTTTGCCAAGAAAACCCCAAATGGAATCGTCAAGAGTGAGCCACCACTGAATAACTTTCTGACTGTGAGTCCAGCACTCTTCAGAATTTTGTCCAGCATTGTGATTTGATGGATGTGAGCAGCTTCATCCAGAGATGCAAACTGGTAACTCGGCAGCAAATAACTGTCTTTCAGAGATGCCTGGAGCAATGAGAGATTAATTGCATGCAGCTAATATATGTTAGGGGTGAGACTTGAACCCGGGTCTTCCTGACTGAGAGCTTGGCCCTCTACCCACATAGCTCACCACAAAAATCTGTGTGTGAATTTACCAACTACTTAGTAAGTAATAGTTTTAAAGCTCAAGACAAAATGATCCTACTTTTATGGCTATTGTAAACTAAAAGCGTAGGCTTTAATGTTCCATATTCATCAACAAGAATGACATTCTATCACCTTTATGGAATCAAGAATCAAACAGGATCATCTTTATAGCACGATGTAGAACAGCCATCTTTAGATTTTCTGAAGCCTGAGTGGTCTTGAGTCTTCTCTCCTTGTAGCACCCAAGGCCTCCAGCCCAGCCCCATATTCACAGTGTTGTAATACCCAGTTGTACCCTAGATATGATTTAAGATCCTGGTCCATTAGAATAGGGAAAATCAATTTGGGGCCCTCAAAGCTTGAACCAATGAATCAAGTTAGTTAAAAGTTTTTGTTATATAACATGTATGGTAGCATTCTCTACACCCACATGGACACAAATATGCCATTGAAAATTGAATGCCTGGCATAATTATTATGCATTTGGTTAAAGAATAGAGCTTTACAAACATTCATATTTCAGATTAGGCCTTTCTGAGAGCAGAGTCAAGGCTCTGGTTATGCTGAGTGGGTCTTTGATCTCATTTCGTGTTCTCTTCTGAGTCATTTGGCTCCATAATAAACATTAATACCTTGGACAGCAATCATAAATCTGAGTGTCACTACTCCATTATTACCCTCATCGTAGTGCTACTGGGAAACAAGTTCATATAGTTTCCCCCATTACAGAGCTGCATCACTTGGGACACTGTCAGCTTTAAACGACTGAATCAACATTCCATGGCATTGTAATAATTAAAATGAAGCTCATTTCAATTGGTTTTTAATGTATTAAATGTATGGTACTGTGGAAAGAATCAGAGAACTTTGGTTCAAGCTTTGCCACGTGAGAGCATGGGTGAGTCACTATGAGTCACAGTCCCTAACCTGTAAAATAAGAGGGTTGGACTTCATGGCCCCTAAGGTGCCTTCCACTTCTTATTCTATCATCCTATGTTCTCATGTGTGAGGCATTTATTATCAGTTCTTACAAAATACATTCCAATTAGCCCTTGTCCTCCAGCAGCTTGCATTCTACTGACTGAGCTTGAATTTAAAAGGTAGTAGTGTTTCTTATTCCCAAGGCCTCTAATCAACTACTGCTGCCATACTGCAAACCAATAATCAACATTCTAATGTATCACAGAGAAAGAGAAATGTTGACATGTGCAATTATGGGATGATGTTAGCTACACAATGAATAGGTCTGTATTTATGCAAAAGCAAATGAAACAAGAAAATCTGTATACATGCTTTAAGTCAAAAAAGAAAGATATTTGTGCCTATGGTAATAGAGGTGTTTTCAGGAAAACAGTTTCCTTTCTTAACACTGCCTCTTCCACTACAGAAAAGGTCATTTTTCTGTATATGTCGTCTACAACATAACTGCTTCCATGTGAGTCACATAAGTCGGAAAGAGTGATAACTTGTACACTAGCCAATTTCCCCCACTTAAGGTGTTCACAAATCAATTATCTTTGTGTAGAACATCCATCTCCTGTTCTCTTCTCCTTCTCTTCCCACTTTGTGTGTGCCGTCCTCCTCCCTTTATATGGGAGGTGCTGTTTCTTTGAATAGTTGGTAAACATCTGGCTTATCAAAAGGTACACAGGATGAATGTGAGCTGAGTTTTTATGTAATTATTATCAAAATAGCTTCCATTAGGATGTAAAAGGGGGACTTAGAGGTGTAAAGAAGACAGAAAATGTGGTGGTACAGAGCACAAATAGGATGGTATTTCACAGGATCTCAGTTCTGGTGCCTTTTTTAGAGGGTGTGAAAATGAACTCGAGGTACCTGGGTAAGCCTGGTAAAGAGGCGGATGATCAAAAAAAATATGGCTGATGGAGCAGGGACAAGATGCATTCAGCAAACCTATTTCTACTTCCATCTTTCAGGATTTTTAGTGCAGAGATGGCATAGTTGGGTGCTTAATAAATGTTTGTTGTCTGGCTGATTGATTGATTCAGGTCTCTGGCCATGTAATTACATGAGCCCTTAGCAGGACTTATTTTATTTATAGAATTGTGTAGAGAAACTCCCCATCTCTGACATAAAAAATAAATTAGATTCGATCATAAAGTGAAAACTGGTTGAAGAAATCTAAAGTTACAGGATCAATAATTCAATCAGCAAGAATTTATTAAAGTATAGATTTAGAGCTGGAGAGGATATTAACTATCGAGGAGCTCAACCATCCTGAATTTACAGATGGGAAAATTAAGGACCAAAGATAAAGTGACTTGCCCAAGGTCACACAGGTAGCAATAATGGAGGTTTTCTGACTCCAAATCTGACTCCAAATCTACACACAAGCAAAGATTCACAAATGCTCGAAGGATTCCCAATTTGGGAACTTCTTCCACCAAAGATCACAGGCATGACTTAGTATATAATTGCCCGGGAGTTTGTTTGAGGAATAAAGGGGTCAAATAATTTGCCCAGAAGTACAAAGCTAGTAAGTGTAAGTGATACTTGAACCCAAGGCATCCCGACTCTAAGCCCAGGATTATCTCTACTGCATCTTGTGTCCTGTGATTTAACAATATAAAAGAAAAAATCCTTCTAGTTCTACCCCTTTCCTCAATGGTATTTTTTTCTTCCTGATCATAGAATCATAGATTTAGAGACGTAAAAGAACTTAGAAGCCTTCTTATTCCAATTTCCTCATTTTATAGATGAAGAAACTCAGGCCTACAGAAGTTAAGTGACTTATAATAATAGATTGCAGGCTTAAGGCTAGAAGGAAAATCTTAGAAATGATCTAGTCCAACTCTTTCACTTTACAGATGAAGATGCTGAGGCTCAGAGAGAAAAAGGAACTTGCCCAAGGTGATACAGGAAATAAGTGGCATAGACAGGATTTCAGCTGAGGACACTGAACCTATTTCAGGACATTTTACACTATACCATACTGCTACTCACCACACTTAACTTCCAGCCTCTAGTCCCTCCCCCTCTATTCCATGCTTCACGAACCTTGCAGATTATTCTTCCTCAGGCGTAATTCTTATCTTGTCACTTCTTAGGTCAGAAATCTTCAGTATATCTTCATTTCCTACCAAATTAAGTCTGATCTTCCTAGTCTGGCATGGTAGCCCTCCCTCTCTGATTCATCCCCAGTTTACCATTCTAACCTTATTCTTCTACTACTTCTACCCCTGTTCCCAAGTCCAGCCAACCTGGATTGCTTATCATTCATTATGTTTATCCTCTGTTCCTTGGCTCCTTTCTACACCAGTATACCCAATTAACACTATGTACTAAGGGTAGGTAAATTATCTAAGCTCCCTATGGTGGAACACTACCATCTCAACAGCCTCAACACAATGGTTTCCCAGTAGCTCCAAAGGCAGGGATGAAGAGCTGAGAAGAAAGCAAGAACCTGGGGCTTGAAGAATAAGACAGAAAGAATGATGAGAAGTTGGGGATTTTTGTGTTGTTGTGGTTTTTTTCATTTAAACAAGAGCCTTTGGCAATACAACTTATATAGATGGAATAACAAAAAAATATTGCCCAGACCTGTGACTAGAAAACTCTGTTCTATGACAGTCCCTTCACTTGGGAAAGCCTTTCTACCAATGTCACTATCTCCTATTCATACCAGCTTTTATTGTTCAACTCCCACCCATTCCAATAGAATATGAGCTCCTTGATGGTAGAGACAGATTTTGCCTTTCTTTCTGTTCTCAGTACTTAACACAGTGCCTGACACATGATTGGCACTTAATAAATGCTTGTTGACATCAAGGCCCAGTTTAGTTTACTTATTATCTTACTCATGAAGCCTTTCTCAATCACCTCAGCCAGAAGTAACTTCACCCTTCTTTGAACTAACATAGTGGAAGGAGTGAGGAGGGCAGGAATGAAATCATCATCATCATCGTCATCGTCATCAACATCAACTACATAGGTGACAGTCATATTGCACTTTCAAGCATGCAAATTTCTTCAAACAAATTATCTCATTTGATCTGTTAGGTAGGTAAGTGCTTTTATTGGCCCCATTTTATGGATCAGGAAACCGAGAGGTTGTGTTCACCAATGTTCACCCAGCTAATAAGTGTTCTGAGATGGAATTAAACCCAAAGATGACCTGATTCCAAGTTCTGTGCTTTTTCCACTGGGCCATGCTACTTCTCATGTATACCCCTTTCACCATTCAATTTAGTATAATCAACATAGAGCTATATATGAGTGACTGACCTCCTAGAATTCCTGTTCATTGAAAATATGAAGGCCAGGTTCTATATTCAGGCACAGGCCAAGACTGGAATTTGTAGCCCTCCTGTGCAGTGGTGGGAGTGACCAACCCAATGTGAATATCCCTAGCAAGTGAGATTCTAATTTTTAACATGACTATCAGACTACACTCAATCCTAGTTCTCAGTTACATGAACGTTGTTCTTTCCTGATAAAGATTCTCCACAAAATCTGATTTTGCATCAACAAATATTTATTTAAAAAAAAGAAAGAACTCTTTAGACAATGCTAATGTACCTTCATCCAAGGGTCTACCCGTTTCCAGTGTAGGATTTCTATTAAATCAGAAATCCTCCATTGATTACAGAAACTCCTGGGGCAGAATTCCAAGTGCTATATTATATGATAATAGGGTCTTAAATATGATCTTACACGTGGATGTGAAGTAGTGACTCTAAAAAATGATGTACTAATTTCAGGAGTTAAGCATTCAAAGTAAGAGGAGAAAAATTCACCTAGCAACACATTCTTTAATGCTTATCAATATATTTGTTGCCTAGGTGGACAGAAAACAAACACAGAGGTTAGGCAGATCCATAATTGTATGTCCTTGATTTTTTGTTTGTTTGTTTTGTTTTGTTTTAGAGAAGACTTAAGGGATATAGCACGGTGCAATGAATATTGGATTTAGAAGCTGAGGACTTAGGCTTTTATCCCCGTTGTACTATTTACTACCTAAATGACCTTTATTTCCTACCAAATTAAGTCTGATCTTCCTAGTCTGGCATGGTAGCCCGCCCTGACTTATCTTCATTTTACTACCTAAAATAACCTCTTTGGGGCTTCATTTCTTCATCTGCAAAATAAGGAGGTTGGAATACATGATTTCTAGAGTCCTTTCAAGTTCCAAATTGATGACCCCTATAATCCTATGTATCCACGAAAAATCTTTCCAGTCCTATACTCTCAGATTTCCTATGTCCACCTAACCAAAACTAGCCATGTTATGTCTCAAACTTATTCTCAAACCCTGTAAAAAAGGCATCAGAACTGAGGCAGAATGCTGTCCTTGGGGACAAGGACTATTCCATAGCACAGTGCCTAGAACATAGTAGGTATTTTAAAAGTATTTCTTGGTTGCTTGACTCCCAGACTAACTGCTTGTCCTTCTGGAATACTTTTGAGAAATAAAGCTATTCACTTTCCCATGTGCCCTGCACACAATCAATTGCCAATCCTTTCAATCCTACCAACACAGCATCTCTCACATCCTTCCCTTTCATACATGCTATCCCCCTAATTTAGGACATCAGAACCCCTGACTGGGACTATTTCAACACATAACTGGTCTCCTTGTCGGAAGCCTCTCCCCTATCCAATCCATCCTTCACAACCTGTCAAAATAATATTCCAAGTGCAGAAGTCCCATCATGTCATCTTCTAGCTCAAAAACCTTCAATAGCTTCCTATTTCCTTATGGATAAAATAAGAAATCCTTTGATCTGATATGGGTGACCCTCCAAAATCTGACTCCACCCTTTCCAGCATATTCCACATTATTTTCCTTCACACACTTATGATCCAGGCAAACCACCCTGCCAGCTGTTCCCCAAACCTGAAGTACCATCTCAGGCCTCCAAGTGGTTGCACAAGCCATTACCATCATTCCTCATCTCCATCTTACAGATTCCCTATCTTCCTTTAAGACTCAGTTCTGATTCTTTGTTCTCCATGAAGCCTTTCTTGATCTCCACCAGGTTTCATAGTTCACTCCCTTCTCAAATATTCCTAGACCACTTCATCTGTTCTCTGGTTTGTACCTTTACTCTTCATCTTATATTTTATTAATCTGTGTATCTATTGTATCCACTCTCTTCCCCAAAATAGAATTAAACTCTTTAGGAATGAAACTTTGCTTTTTGTTTCTCCAGTGCTAATAACAATAAATAGTATGTGCTTAATAAATGCTTATTTGATTGAACTGAAATTTTTAATGGACTCTATTTTCTCAAAAATATTAAATAGGGAATGACACTCATGTCTTTCTAAGCTTCAGGAGAAAATGTCACTACTTTGAGTGCTATTTTAAAGAATAAGTATTACTTCTATAAAAAAAAGAAGGTCACATGAAATAATTCTGCTAATCAGAAGCCAATAATGCAAAGGAAAATAGAAAAGACACCCATAACTTTGCAATAGAGAAGGAGGGCAGCAAAGTGGAAAGAGCTCCAAATCGGTACCCAGAAGACTTATGTCAAATGATTTTTCTAAAGATTGTTCTTGGTATATGCAGAACTGGTCCTTTTCTCTGAACAGACTAGAAGGTAATTTCACTTATTCCATATGGCCCAGTAACAAATGACAGCTGTCAGTCAAGCAATTTTACTACATACTGATTAGCAGGCATAAGGTGTACATACGCAAAAATCATAAAATCCCAGCTAAGAGAACATTGTGATCACCACTTTAACCACTAGTGAATACTCATCTGGAACCATCTGAAAAGCAGACTGATTGAAACAGTGTGTTTAAATGAAATGCCTTCTTGGGTTAGAACAATTTTTCTGTTAAAACATTTCTAGTTATGTTCATATTCAAGGAGAGTGAGAGGGGGGAGAGCTTGCAAGGACTCATGCAGATATCAAACTTTTTTCAACTAATCAACCACATAATCCCCACTTAAGGAACTCTAGTATTCTTTCACAATGGAGGAGAAATGATTGGAAGGGACATGTCCCACCCTCAAGCAAGCTGAGAATTACATATTGTATACCTCAGGTTGCCCTTGAAAATTGGTGAACAAATGGAGGTGGAGGGAATGTATGCATTAAGCCAAATAGTCCTCTGTGTGTCAAAAAGAATCAAGTCACTCTTGTGTGGCCTCTGCTTGACATAGAAGGAGCTTAATAGATGTTTGATTGACTATTTCTCATTGTTTATACTAAGCTATACAAATGTTTTACAGTTGTCTCTGGCATTTAGCAATTCTTCCCTTGAATGAATGGATGATTGAATAGATAGATGTGTGAATGAATGACCACCACTGTGCTAAGTGCTGGGGGATAAAAATACAAAAGTGAACATAGTCCTTGAATTCAAGGATTTTATATTCTTTTTTTCTAAAATCTTTTTAAATCAAATTTTTATTTTTGTATTAATCAGTATTTATTTTCAATCCCTTTTACTTCCTCTCTACTGAAAAAAACAAAATATATAACAAATAAGCATGGTCAAGCAAAACAAATTCCCATATTGGTCATATCTAGAAATGTACATTTCATTTTGTATATTGAGCTGATTATCTCTGATAGGTGAGTAGCATTCTTCACTATCATTACTAGTCATTGCAGTGATCAAAGTTCCCAAGTGTTTCAACGTTGTTTTACATTGCTGTTGTGATGGTATAAATTGTGTAATGGCCTTGCTCACTTTACTCTGCATCAGTCAATTCATCCAAGTCTTCTCAGATTTCTCTGAAGCTATTCATTTCATCATTTCTTATCACAAATATAGATTCATGTACCGTAAATTATTTAGACATTCTCCCATTGGTAAATGCTGCCTTAATTTTCATTTCCTGGGCACCACAAAAAGAGCTGCTATTTTAAAAAATTATACATAGTGGTCCTTTTTCCTTCTTTTGCCCTCTTTGGGTAGTATTAACCTAGTGGTGGCATGGCTGGATCCAAAGGTATGCATAATGTAGTGACATTTTGGTCATCATTCCAAATTGCTTTCTAGAAAAACTAATAACATATAGCTCTACCAACAGTGCATTAATGCACCTTTGTTGCTACAACCTCTGCAATATGTATCATTTTCTTTTGGTTTTTTTTTTGCCAAATTCACTAATCTGGTGGGTATAAGGAAAAACCCTGGAAGTGCTTTAATTTGTATTTCTCTCATTACTAGTGATGGAGCATTCTTTATGGTTATTGATAGCTCAGATTTCTTCGTTTGAGAACTTCCTGTTTACAACTTTTGATACTTATCAATTGGGGCATGACTTTTATTCTATTCTTATAAATTTGAAGCAGTTCTGTTTGTACAAAACCTTTTTAATTTTAATTTATAAAAATTTTATTTTTAATGTAATTACTTTTAATTTTTAATGTAATCAAATGATCTGTTTTATCTAATGTGATATTTTCCATCCTTTGATTGGCCATAAACTCCCCAATCCATTTATCTGAAAGACAATTTTTCTTCCTACCTGCTCTAATTTGTTTGTGATGTGACCTTTTATATCAAAGCTCTGTATCCATTAGAAGCTTCTCTTCATATGAGGTGTTGGGAATAAAAGGAGTTTACAGTCTAATAGGTGAAATACTACATAAAAAGAGTGGCAGCCAGGGAAGGATGTTCTATGTAAGGAACAGTAAGAAAGTCAGTTTGGCTGGACTATAGAATGTGAAAAAGAGAAGTGTACAATCAGACTGGAAAGGTAGGCTGGAGCCAGACAGCAACAGGCTTTAAATGTCAGAAAAAGGAATTTATATTGGATGTCATAGGTGAGATACTCTAGGGTATCTTGAGCAGAAGGACATAGTCAGACCTGTGCTTTAGTATTTAACTTTGGCAATTATGTGGTACACCAATAAATAAATACAAAGCATATACAAAGTTATGCAAAGGTATTTTCAAGAGAGAGGACACTAACAACAGAGGAGATCAGGAAAGACCTCTTGTATGAATTAGCACCTGAACTGTGCTTTGGGGGGATTTTTAGTAATATTGCCAGTGATGGTGACAATCCTTTTTTTCTGAAATATAACAGTACATATTAGACTGAATTTAGACACTGAGAATCCTATGTTGTTCTGGTGCACTACTTCCAGACCAAAGCAAAAATTCATTACTCATGAAGGATAAAGGCTCAGCAGGCCCCATTACCAGTATCCAGAGACAGCAAATTTCCCACTCTGAGTCAGTGCTTTCCTATAGCAATATTGCAAAGCCTAGTGTTTTCTTTTGAATGGAAATGCCATGAAAGAGAACACATTTGGACCAAAGTAAACAAGAACTATGAAATGAACTGTCATAAAGACTTCAAACTACTATCATTTCATTTTGGCAACCAAAGATCTTATAGGAACTTTCTACATGTTCATCAGTCACACACCTCAAATTTAAATGAACAAATTATCCTTTACTTAACAATCAAAATATAGCAATCTTTTCTGTCCTAGCTTCTTCTTAGTACCATCAGTGGAGTCCAAGTTACTTTACTGTTATAATACTTTTAAATTTGCTCAGTTTTGATGAACAAAAAAAAGGAAAAGAAAATTTTAAATAAAGTAAAATTCAGCACTGGACAGCACTTACGGTAGCTAAGTAATTGAGGGAAAAAGTGCTGTTTCCATGTTGCCTTCAAGCATGTTATTTACATTCATTTTCTGACAATAGGAGCCAACAAGATTAGTATGATTTTGGAAGGCATGGGACAGATTTAGCCTTGTTTCAGAGAGAGGTGACAAACAAATAGAAGAAGTGATTCTTCCTCCAAAAAAAATAAACTGACACATCACAGAATTCTCTTCCTTTAAAAAAATAATCTAGCAATCGGTGTGTCTCAAGAAATTTATGAGAAATTAAATTTTCATTGTCACCTATAGCTACTAAATCTTTTAAATCTATAATTGCATTTTTTAAAATATACATTCACACCTATGTTTTTCTGTCTTTAAGATGTTAAAGTATCTGTAATTATTTAAAAATAATTTTCATCTCCTGAACTATATATTTATAGTTGTAGAAGTCAGGAAAATCACACATGTTCTCAGGATTTCCTTCTGTTTGTACATAAAAGTGATGGACCTTAAGAGTGTTGTAATAAATGTGTCATGTTAGATATATATACAGATATACATACATATATGTATGCATATATATGATATAATTGCTAAGAAAAATGTCCCCAGGATACAAATATTCTATAAAAATATTACTGCATGAAGAAAATTCTTATCTGTGTAACTATAACTGAATACTCTATAAAACCAATATCTAGATACATTACAATATGCTTCTTGGACTGGTAACTAGAGAAAATGAAAAATAAGCATTTTTCATTGTCATTCACCCCCATTCATTTATCTTGTAAATTTTAGATTTTTAATGTGTTCTTTTATTGGTTTGTTACCTGCTTTAACTTCTTTATTTTTTCTGACTACATGGTGGAATATTCATGTCTCACATTTTAAGAAATTGATTATTTTAAAGACATTTGAAATGACTATACCAAATGCTTGACTCGAGCTTTTTTTTTTGAGGTTAAAGTGATGAATTCACTATGGTTACCATTGAAAGAATGAGGCCAATTCAAGGATGTCACAAGCCTAGTCTTATACTAATGTAATAAATATTTTAATTGTTAAATTATCTGTTCAGGGAAGCAGATGACATTTAGATTTTTTAATTAACACTTGAGACCAATGGCAAAATTAAAATTATTTGTTATATATTTCATAAATATGATCCTCTCATAATTGCAATATTATTTGAGGTTATATCTGCCATTGGGTATAGGTAATTAAATCCAAACAAAGATTAAAACTGAAAAAAAAATTTAAACTATCTTTTCTACAGAATGCCAAGCATCTAGATATTGGGAAATATTAGATATTATTTTCCATTTTTCAATTGTCATTTAAATATCTACTATAAAGACACCACCTTTGCACCTTTACACAGTTTAAACACGCACACACTTCACCAAATAAAAATTTCAATGCTTCATTGTAGGCTAATCATATTATATTGGTTTTTACATCCCATTTTCTTCATTAAGGATAAATTAGCATGTTTTGTGCCAGAAATGGTTTTACTTAACTTAGTTTGCTTTCCTAACTTCTTACTTATTAAAATGTTATCACTATCTGCTATGATTTGTTGTGCCAATATAATTTCACAGACAGCCAGTGTTTTTGCTGCATGTGTACATAAATGCATATTTGTCATCTTCATTATATTGGAATTTGGCTTATGCAGCCATAAAAAAACTTTGGTACATTTGCATAACTGAGCATAATATCATAGTAAACCATTCCATAAGCATTCTTGGGGGAAAATGGTCTTGTACCCTTAATACGTTTACTTTTTCCACTACATAATCTATAAATGTGTATATAAGATAAAGAGTCAGTCGAAAAGGATTTTTTAAAGTACCTACCATGTGACAAGCACTCACTAAGTGTTGGGGTTGCAAACAGAGGTAAAAGGCAATCCCTGTCCTCAATCTAATGGAGTGGACAACAAGCAAACAAATATATATATAAACAAGCTACATACAGTAAAGACAGGAAATAATTAAAAGAAGGAAGGCATTAGAATTAAAAAGGGGTAGGAAAAGCTCCTTGCAGAAGATGGGATTTTAGTTAGAACTTGAAGGAATCCAGAAGGCAGGGGCAAGGATGGAAAGTATTCCAGGCATAGGGGACAGCCAGAGAGAATACCTAGAGCCTAGAGATGTAATGTCTCATTCCTAGAACAGCAAGAAGTCCAGTCCATGGGAAGGAGATGTTTTATGAAGTTTTGAATGCCAAACAGAGGACTTTGTATTTAATCCTAGAGGTAACAGGAGCCATTGGAGTTTATTGAATAGGGAGAGGGGGTGACATAGTTGACCTGTACTTTCAGCAAATCACTTTGGCAGCTAAATGGATTGGTGTGAAGAGAGAAGAGGCCGGCAGACACAACAGCTGGCTGTTGCAATAATCAAGGCATGACTTGATGAGGGCCTGCACTAATGTGGTGACTGTATTAGAGGAGAGAAGGGGGAACATTCAGTGCTAGGAAGGAAAAGTAGAAGGCTTTGTTTCCTAATCGCCTTACTCAGTCCTTAGCTTCACTGACAGGCAAGGACATTCTTTACACACTGATAGCAAGGACTCAGGGAGTATGATACAAATAATATCTGGGTTGCATCCCACTCTTCCTTTGAGTTTCATGAGCCATTTTTTAATCCTCCTCATGATCCAAGTACTACAAAAAGTCAAAGTAATATAATAATACATAAAATGTAAGAGAGCTGAGGGCAAAGATCTGTCCTTTGCTCATTTATATCTATCACAGCATTTATGATATAATACCTTTCACAAAATAGAGGCTCAGTAAATATTTGTCAATCGTTACATTCCTACTATCATTAGAGTAAATATTAAGATAACAATCAGGTCTGTTAAATGTTTATTCATGAAGAATTCCCTCATGAACAAAAATGAGCTAAGAAAAACATTAGATCTTGGAAGCACACCATATTTAACAGTCTGAAACGCTGTATGATAGATGTCGGAAAAAGAAAACATACAGGAACACAAAAGTTATACATTTTAAGCTATAGAAAAATATGGACTTGTACTTTCATGTTAATGTTACCATTGTTAGAAAAGTATCTTTTATATGAGTACTGTTGTTCCTGGTGACATCATGTGGCTGATTATGGTATCTACAGCAGAATCCTGAGGGTGTTATAACTAAGTGCTACAGTGTAATTGAGAGAAATAAAAGTTTCTAAACAAGAAACAAAGAATTTCATTTATATTATAACTCATAATTCTGCTCAAATTATGTTTTCTTTTATTGTCTAAGCAGAGAAGAATGTGATATATAGACAGAGATATAGGTATATATACAGACATATAGATATGGATATATCCATGAGAATCCAGGGAAATAAAAGATACCACTGGGATTATCATTTCAATTGAATTAAATTCAACAGAAATTTGTGGAGCTCCTACTTTGTGCAAAGCATTGTGTGAGGAACTGGAAACACATAGGCAAAAATGAAACAAAACCTGCCCATAAGTAACATCTATTGTCATGGGAAAATACAATACATACACAAGTAAGCAAAGTTTAACAAAAGTAATTTCAAAAAAGAGAGAGTGATAGTAAGCAGGAAGATCAGAGAAGGCTTCATGTAGGAGGTGGTATCTGAGTTGTGCTTTGAAGAAAATAAGGGGTTGTAGTAGTTGGAGATGAAAAGGGAATACATTCTAGACATGGAGAACTCTAGTGTAAAGTCACAGAGGATGGAAAGGCAAAGGCAGTTAGCAGGCCAGTTTGCATAGAACAGAAAATACATGAAGGAAGCCAGTTGTGTTGTTGTTGTGTTGTTGTTTTGTCATTGTTGTTGTTTTCCAAAAAGACAGCTATTAGCTTGAACTCTTAAAGACTGATGGAGTTGGATGGGAGATGATAGAGGTAGAGTTGATGGACTTACCATTTTTTGCTTTTGCCAGTTAATACTTTCTTTTTAAAGTGTGTTTCTTCAGCTGGGTGACAGGGAAAATAATGTTGCCATATTTTCACAAAAATTTACCAAGGAGTTATTTCAAAGTATAGATGTTAATGTTATGCTCTGTTTCCATCCTGAATTTTTGAGATTTATCAATGATGACTAATAATCTAATACAATATCAATAATTTTGAGGCAAATTTAGTCACTTTGAGATTTATTAGTGATGACTTAATCACAACCTAATACAATATTAACAATTATGAATTCAGTCCAAATTTCACTTGATATGTCAAATATTGCAATCTTTCCATCATGTAATTTCTCCTGATACCTAGATATAATTGAACTCATCCCAAGTGCTAATGACTAAATTGAATAGTGGATAAATAAGTAAAGGTCTCCACATGTTGGGACAGAAAGGAAATCTAGAAGCCTCCTTGTCTGATTCCTTCATTTTACAGATGAGGAAATTAGATGCAGAAAGTATAAGCAACTTGCCTGAGGGTATAGTCAGTAAGTAGCAGAGCCAAGATTTGAACCCAGTCCTTTGATTCAAAATCCAGTACACTTTTTTCTATACAACCTCCTCTTCCAACCTGTTACCAAGATGACAAAGTAGTAGATGTGGGGGGCATCCCAAAACAAAGCTCTACTAAACATTCATCTGAAACCCTCCCTGGGCTCCAAAACTATAGGCAGGAAAGGTACTCATTCTTGCATTTTCCTGCCTCATATTCACGATCTATCCTGTCTTTAATTTTTGCTTTGGAAATTTGAAAAATTTTTGCTTTTCCATAATGAAGGGAATCCTCTTCATTTACCAAGGAAAAGGCTTCTAAATTTGAATATGTCATCAGCAAGAAATGATCCATTTGGTAACTTTACCAGGACTTCATAAAGGAAAGTTCCCTTGGGGAACCTTCATTTTGTGATGCAAGCCTAAATGAAGAGATGCCTTTTAATTCAAGCCTCTGAATTTCAACAGGATGGGGTAATGAGCAAGCAACAGAGGTGGTTTATAGAGGTGGTTCTCCTTGAGTTTGGAAGGGAAATGAGGTCCAGTAGGAAAATAAAGGCATTAAGAGCAGATTTATTTTTTTACTCCTCTCCATTATCTAGTTCACAAAAATAATCTAGATATTCCATGGCCTTGGAGCTAGTATAGGTATATGAACCATTTCTTTGAGCCTGAATTCCCAAGGAAATCTGGGGCATGCTTGGCACTACTGCTGAGGCTATTTTTGGAGACAGCCAGGTCATGTGGTTGACTATCATCAAGACAGATGCTCCACTGTGATAGCTGGCTATTGAACTAATGGCCATTGGCAGTTGATGCAATGATGGTATCATTTGTTCAGGGCAGGTCACAAAAGGAAAAAGAAGGTGAGCTTAGGGTTGATGTGATGCAAAACCATCTGCATCCCATTGCCTTGGCCCACGACAAAATTAAAACCTGTAAGGAAAAACCCTAAGCACATTTTCCCTTTACAACTTGGGGTGAGCCTCCACTTCTAATTAGCTAAATTCAAAACCCCCTTTTCTCAGTACTCTAACTCAGTTCCTTCTCTTGCACCCTCACACAGAGGTGTAATATGACAATCTGACTTAAAAGGAGCCCCAAGGCTTCCTTGTAAGGCTTTCAGAAAATGAGGAAATCTTTTATGGCATAAACATTGCAAATGTCCAAAGGATTAATTTTTTTTTTACCACAAGGGAGGGTTCCACTGGAAAGGGAGTGAGAAATGACTGCTATAAAGGTAAAAGACCTCAATAATTTTGTTTAATAGAAGAGGGGAATCAACAAAGCTTAATTGTTTTGGAAGAGTGTTTTCATGGATAAATGTTTCTTTAGATTATGAAGAATTTTCATTCATAATAAAATTTACTTGGTCAATTACAGGGTCTAGTTTTCTTTTCTAAAAAAAAAACAAACTCATTTCCAATAAACTTTTTTTAAAACTTTCAACATTATCAGTTATAGAAAAAGTGTGTGAGGTTTTAAGATGTACTACTTCCACATTTTAATCGGATGGTACTTTTTTTTTCCAAAGGAAAAATGTATTGCCATTTCAGGTATTAAACTGGAGAATCTGTGTGAACTTACAGTGTGGTCTAGGATAATTTTCAAAGGGGCAACCTATCATATGTCTAGGAGTGAATACCAATGGCACTTGTGCATGTCAGTTGAACAAATGGATTTCTCTATTAATCTTTCCATTATAAATGACACTTTTAACACTGGAATTTAGTTTAAGGAGGAACAAGGAAACCTAGAGCCCCCTGAGATTGATCTGACAACCTCAGGCACAAAGAAAGAGTTCCTATTGTTTATTTTTTTAAAAGTTGGACATAATGATCACAGAAAGTAGGGTTAGGGTTTTTATCATTATACTTCTGTGTGACTACGACAGTGTTGACACTAAATCAAATTCAATTTGCAGGAGCTTGCTAATGACTTATCCTGGTTTCAAAACTAGAAAAGATGAAGTACTTGGCAAAAAAAACCTGGTTGCAGGATGGTTTTAAACTCCTTTTGGTTCATTTTATTTATTCATGTGTTCATTCTTTTATTTATTGTCTATTTCTTTATTTCAGAGAGATGCCTTATAGAACAGGTGCCAACTTTCCTCCCTAGATTCACATTAAAGAACTCTACTAATGAAGGTTTTAGCGACTTGGTGTGGACATAGTGATAGAGAGATAGGTTGGGAGGGAGAGAGCCCTGTTTCTGTCCTCAAGTGCTCTTGAAGCAATTTATAAAGGCACGGTGAAGTACATAGAAAGCAATAGCAGCTTCATCTCTAGAGGATAACTTGGCTGTCCAGGGTATCAAAGCTGCAAGGGAAAACAAGGTCTGTGGTCAGTATAGTATTTCAGTAAAGCTAGCTACGGGGCCCTGCACACTCTCGGAATGCGTGGGAGGCGGAGGCCATTATCTGCACAGGAGTTTAAAGGAACAGAAGAGGCTTTATGATCACCTACCACCACCACAGCAAGGTGAAGATGATGCAAGTTCTAGATTTCCAGGGCTTTGATTCCCTATTATGTCTTTCTCTGGAGGCTCATCACCAGACCTGAAGGGCATCCCCTCCCCAAATACCCTTCCTTTTCCCTAAATAAGGGCCAGAACAGACTTGATAAACTATTCACTTCCAAGTTTGCCATTTCAATTCCTTGATAATTTACAATGGCAATAACTCAGTTTCTGAAACTGTTGGCAAGCCCGATGTTGAGGAAATAAGAAATTATATAATTTCAAAATTTAAGAGAGCCAGTTATCCAGAGTATCATTTAATATTAAAAACCTTCGTGACAGAGGCCAGAAGAATTGTTTGTGCCATTCCTTGACACTGAAAGTCAGTTTCCTTCAACAAATAGCTTCTGATCCTCTAGTTATCCTATAAGCCTCCTCTATCCTTCACTGTAGTGAGAAGGCACTTTTTTTTTTGTTTTTCATGTATTAATTGATTTAAAAAAAAAAAGACTGAGTCTTCCTATCTCACAAACCTGGGCTGGAAATACTACAACCACTTACCTGCTGATCCTGATGCCAAACCACATAGGAGCCTTACATGCTCAAAGAATTTTCCCCGTCTGGCCTGGTATGCCCTCCGTAGGCAGTGTGGTCACCCCCTCATTCAAAGGGGTTCACCATATTAGAGCCAGACTTAGAACAAACTCTATTGCAGATCAAGACTCCTGGAACTCAAGCAACCTGCCAGCTACAGCTTCCTTTAGTTGAAAGGATTACCATCCAGAGCCATCACTTTAGGCTCTTTATTGATTTTTACATACTTTCAATAGCAACTACTTAAAGACTGCCACATTAAAGGCCTTTGGAAATATAGTCAAATAAAACAAGGCATTTAGTAATAGAACATGTCTCCTTAAGGTTTAGAGGCATACCTTCTTCCATACCTAAGCCACAAAATGAGGCTTATTACTTTGTTATTATTGCTTTTATTAGTCAACAAAGCCTTACAGGCCCACCCATTGATTTGGGTGGAAGTCTTCAGCTTTCCTGGAGAATGTTCAATACCTTACAAATGACCTTGTCATTTAAAGTCAAGACCTGGGCAAAAACAAACAAACAAAAAAAGCCACAAACTGACAGTGCTGTTGAGAATCCAAAGCCATAGGCTATTTGTCCTATTTCTTTCTGATAGAAACAGAGAAAAGAAAGAGGAATCTTTCAATTCTGGTGAATCCTGAGAATACAGATAGAGGAAACAGGATGATAGAGGTCATTGTGGCCATGCAGCAACAGACGATAGGAAAGCAGATTTCCTATCAGCACTAGGGACAAGGTGTCTCAGAGCATTCATTTCATACATACCCAAACCACAGTGAGGTAGGCTTAGTGAAACACAAAGAACACTAGACAAGGAGTTAGAGGGTCCAAGTTGACACTTCTTGTGTGATACTGGATAAGTCATGTCAGTTTCTTCTTTTATTAGATGATGGATAGCTCCTTCCCATCTTCAATATCTTATAAATAATTAAGATGTTAATCAATCAAAAAGTACTTACTTAAGCATATGCTATGTGATAAGCACTATGCTCGGTACTAGGGGTACAAAGAGCAAAAGAAGTTGTCTTTGCTCTCAGGAAGCTTATATCCTATCAGGACAAACATGCACACATTTTAAATACAAAGAAAATACAAGGTCATGGGACCTGGGGGAAGGTACAGTTACCAAAGGGATTCAGGAAAGCCTCATGTAATAATTGGCACCTACACTAATCCAGAAGAGGGCCAGTAATTCTAAGTATATGATACTCTGGAACTTCCAAACACTGGGATACATTTGCTTAAGAGAAATATTGAAGAAAGTAATAATGAGAAATTTGAAGGTTTTCACATTGATCCTGGACATAAAATTGGATCTCCATGGAGCCATTCTGTTCCAACTGACTCTGCACACATGAGGATTTTTCTTGTGGCAGAATATAGACAGAAAGGAAAGAAATAAACATTTAGCAAGCACCTACTACGTGCTAGGCACTGTGCTAAACAATTAAAAAATCTCATTTGATCCTGTAACAACAATTTTGCTGCTTGCAGCTACTGTGTCTGTGTAAGGCCAATAACACCAACACACAGGAGGGCTGCTAGCATGGGTTTTTTCATCTGCTTTTCTAAGGAAAGCAACTTTAAGGGGTTTACAATCTCACTTTAATTAAACATACATATATCATTCACTTAGTTCAGGGGAAAAAGTCAGTACCCGAAACTTCAGAGCAAACACAAACAGAAATTACAAGCAGAAATTATATAAACAGAACAAATAACACAAATCAGCAGACAGAGCTTCTAACCATCTGACTATAGCAATACATACAGTTACCAGCGAGAGAAGCACCAACATCTGGGTTTTAAAGGCTGGAGGAGGGCTCCTTAACAGCTACCCAGAGTCCCATCTGGCCAAATCACACAAACACTCTTCCCATGAGTAAACCCCCAAAGGAAAATGCTAACCTCAGAACTTATATACCCTGTTTAGGGCCCTGGGGCTTAGAGCCTCCTTAGCAAAAGGGTGTGGGAAAGATCTCTAATCATGACTAGCACCACATCTATATTTTGTTTCCAATCAATGACTCTTGATTCAAACAAAAACAAGACTCAGAAGCACTTGATTGCCTTAGTGCTGAGAAGCGCTCCAAAACAAAAGACAACAAAAAGTCCCATTTTGCTTGCCATTACAGATCTTCACAAAAACTCTTCAAGGTAGGTCCTATTATTATCCCCATTTTATATTTGAGAAAATTGTGGTAGACAGATTAAGTAACTAGCCTAGCGCCACAGAATGAACATGTATCTTAGGATGGATTTAAACTCAAGTCTCTGTGACTCCAAGTCCAGCATAGTATCCACCACCTAGCTGCCTCCAGATAAGAAGGGGACCTCTGATTTATTCATATAGGACTGTAGGTTATCTCTTAGATAAGGAAATTCCCTCTACCAAATTTATGCATTTTACAATTTTAGAACTTTGAGAGCTTAAGTCAGTCAGTCAACAGGTCAACTGTAAATAAGCATTTATTAAGAGCTCACTATGTGCTGGGCTCTATGTTCTGTAGTGAGGATACAAAGAAAGGCAAAGTTTGTATTAAAGTAAATGACTCTGTATAGATAAGAGATATACTATGTAAATTGGGAGATAATCTCTGAGGGATGGTACTAGCAATGGGACACAGAGAGAAGGTCAACAGGAAAGACCCCTGGATAAAAATGAGATTTGAAGGAACTGAGGAAACTAGGATACAGAAATCAGGAGAAAGAGTATTCCAATGGAAAGAGCAAAGGCATAAAGTTGGAAGATGAAGTGTCATGTCTAAGACTCAGAAAGTAGGCCGGTTCAACTATATCATGGTGTATATGAAGGGGAATAATGTGTAAGAAGACATGAAAGATAGAAAGGGTTAAGTTTGTATAGGGCTGTATGTAAATGTCAAACAAAAGGCAACCAAGTGGTACAGGGGTTAGAACACTAGGCTTGGAGTCAAGAAGACCTGAGTTCAAATCTAGCTTCAGTTACTATGTGACCCTGGGCAAGTCTCTTAACCAAAGTTTGTCTTAGGTTCCTCGTTTGTAAAATGTGGTTAATAATATCAGCTACGTCCCAGGATTCTTGTGAGAACAAAATGAAATGATGTCTGTGAAGCACTTAGCACGGTACCTGGCACATCGTAGGCACTTAATAAATGCTTCTTCCTTTCCCCTTATACTTGATCCTGGAGATTATAGGGAATCACTGGAGTTTATTGAGCGTGTGTGGAAAGGGAGTGTGATATGGTTAACCTATACTTTAAGAAAATCATTCAGGCAGCCAAATGGGAAATTAATTAGAATAAATCAAAACTTCAGGCAACGAAACCAATCAGGAGACTACTACAATAACAAGTTTATATCAGATGTAGAGCTTAAACCCCAGTCTTCCCAGCTTGAAGGGTGGCTTTCAATTCACTATGCTGAGTTGCCTCTCCAAAGCAGAATAACTATGTTCTCTTAAAGATATGTAGAAAACTGTCAGAGAGGGAAGTCACTTAACTGGATCTTTGGTTGTACATCAACAAATCCCTTCCTGGAGTTCAGCGTATAGACTTAAACATAAGCTCAAATCAGATAATAGAGAGGGAGAGTGAGGGGGAGGAGGAAAAAGACAAGTTTTTCCTTTACGAGACCTTATAAAGCATGTTGATGTATCCCACTTCCCCTCCAATGGTGGGAAATCAAGAATCAAGCCAAATACCTTACAGGTTTTCTATATCTATGTTTTGGGTAAAATGATAGCCTCTATAAGATGGTGATAATAGAAGTACCTACATATCATTGTGAGGGTTAAATGAAATTATATTTGTAAAGTGCTTTGCACACCTTAAAGTGCCATGTAAAGCAGATTAGATAAACCATTTATTAAACACTATGTTCCAGGCACTGTTCTAAGAGTAGAGAACACAAAAACAAGCAAAAAGAGAGACAGTCCCTGCCCTCAAAGAGCTTATATCCTACTGGGGGAGGACAATGAAGAAAGGGGAGTTGAAAAGGGGAGAAGTTAAGAGGCTTTTGTCTTCATCATCATCATCATTAGGGTCCTCAGAGATTAAAAAAAAAACACCAGGATTTCCAGAACGGCAAAATGTAAAGGATAATTGCAGGTACTCAATAAATATTAAATAGCCCCTGTATTTGTGAGGAGCTCCAAGTCCATGATTAGGTTGCAAGTGATGTTAAAGGAAACCAGCATGATCTTTAATTATAAAGTACTTGTTAGGTCTGATTCCAGTAAAATGCAATTACCTTGGGACTTCTGGTTACATGTCACAAGAGGTTAATTTTTTTTCAAGGTGAAAGCTTTTGTGGCTTTCACAGGCTCCAATATATGTGACCTTCTCCACCAATTTCCTACCCTTGGCCTGCAGTGCCAGTGGCCTGGATGACCTTTTCAAGGATTCCCAGTTGTATGCCAGGCTTTTTGCAGCCTGCCTTGAAGTAGAGAAAGGTCAAAGAGGTTGTGATATTCAAAGTTCCAATGGCTAAAGATAATATTAGATATGCTTAGGAAGAATAGCAGACAAAAGATGAAAGACTTTAATAGGAGGGACAAAAAATTAATTTGCTTCTGTATATGCCACCATTGTGATCATGCAAATGATAGTAACAAACAAATGAATGTATAAATAAATACATAAATGAATGATTGAATGTATGGATGAATGAATAAATGAAGAGCCAGTAAGAAATGCTTTTAATTCAACCTTTAAAGCTTATCATCAGATCAAAGATTTAGATCTGGAAGGGACAATAGAAGTCATCTAGTCCAATCCCTTTCAATTTATAGATGAGAAAACTGAGCCCCAGAAAGGATGAGTGGGTTGCCTAAAGTCACACAGGTTATGAGTTGCAGTTGAGATTTGTACCCAAGTCTTCTGACTCCAAATCCAGTACTTGTCCCACTACACTATGCTTGCCTCTCTTTACCTCCCTACCAGTAAATTTTTAGGTTGCATTAATATATTAATATACTATGTTATTTATATTAATTAATAAATTATATTAATTGAATACATTTATAGGTAAAATACATAAAATGTATTAATTTTAAATATATTGATTTATTTTGCTCTAAGCCTCAGTTTCCTCATCTGTAAAATGAATATGTTAGAATAGTCTCCAAGGTATATTTCATCTCTTAATATATGATCCTATGCTCCCAGAGAGGCAAGGAAAAGAAAAATACTAAATCCATATTTTTTGTCAAATCCATATACAGTTCTGGAACTCATATTAATATTTTAATATAATCTCTATAGTATGTTTACAGGTATAAATGGTGTATGAGTGTGAGTATGGATAGGTATGGATCTTGGAATAAGAATTCCAGAGGAGAAGGCTTGTATTGTCAAACTATCATATACTTTATAACCTATTAGAGTCCTTAAATTCAATTATTTTCTGCATATGTTAATTTCTTTATATATGATTTGTCCTAGAAAATACATTTAATTCATTCACCAATTTTTTCATTTGTTTTATAATCAAAGATCAAAGTGGTTGTTTACTCTGGCTCCAAGTACTTTCTGAGCACTGTGTATAGAGTTAGAAAACTTGTGTTTAAATCTAAACTGTAACTAACCAGCTCTGTGACCAGGTACAGGTTATTCCATTTCTCTAGTCTTAATTGTTCAATCTGTAAAATGGACATAATATATTTGCACCACCTGTCTTATAGGCTTCTGTGAAGAAGGTATTTTCTAAGCCTTAAAATAGTCTATCAATGTATAGTAGTCAGACTAGTCTTCATGTTCTTTCTTTAATAATGAAGCTATAATAATAATGCATTTGTATTTAGCCCTTTGTGGCTCCAATGAACTTGCACATCTCTAACTCCTTTAAGTCTCCGAACATTCCTGTGAGGTAGTAGGGTACAAGCATCATTATTATTAACTGCAGAGTAAGGAACTGGACATTGGCTAACTCTGCACTCGTTCTACAGAAAAGAAAAGAGACTCAGAAAAGGTCAATGACTCAAGGTCACAGTGAGTGGTGAGCTAAGATTCAAGTCCAAGTCTTCAGATATCAAGTCCAGTAGCCTCTGCACTCCCCCTTCTCCCCAAATTATCACTGCCTTCAATTAAACTTGGGTTTGGAAGTCAGGATCACTCTGTTTATGGAAATCTACCGGCTTTAATTTCAGAATTTGTATCGAAGCTGCCTGAGAAACTTTTCTAAAGGAATGGAATCCCTGGGTGGGCTAGGAAGTTTGAAATGCTTTTCCGATGCAAATTCAGATGCAAGGTTAAGTGTTAGTAGAATGTGATCTCCAGTCAACAAAAATTTATATCTCTTTCCTTAGAGAAAGAGACCTGGCGTGGGAGCCACGAGTCAAAAGCAAATAGTCAATCTGATCTCAAAAGTAAAAGAAGAGCATTATAGAAAGTAGAGCTTAGAAGGCAGCTAGATGGCTCAATGGATAGAGCCACCAACCCGGAGTCTGGAAGATCTGAGTTCAAATCCAGTATCAGATGAGTCTTCTTAGCTGTGACCCTTGGACAAGTCACTCAACCCTCGTGTGCCTCAGTTTCCTCATCTGCAAAATGAAAATGCTAACAGTAGCATTTACCTCCCAGTGTTGTTGCGATGATCAAATGAGATAACAATCGTAAAGCACTTAGCACAGAGCCTGGCACGTGGTAGCAAGTGCTATAGAAATGTCAGCTATTGTTAACAGACTTTATCAAGCAGAACATTGGGCCCAGGCTAAATGAAGATATTAAGTAACTTTCTCAAAATTACACAGAGGAGCAGCTATTGCTCAATCAACAACCATCTATTAAATACTGCCTACTGACACTGGAGCAGCTAGATGGGTCAGTGGTTAGAGTGCTAGGCCTGGAGTGAGGAAAGCCTGAGTTCAAACCCGACCTCAGACACTTACTAGGTGTGACCATGAGCTCTGCCTGCCTAGGAGGCAGCCAGGTGTCTCCATGGATAGAGTGCTGGGCCTTGGGAAGGCTAGAGTCCGAATCTTATTAGTTGTGTGACCCTAGACGAGTCACTTAACCTCTGCTTGCCTTAATCCACTAGAGAAAGAAATGGCAAACCACTCCAGTATCTTTGCCAGGAAAACCTCACAGACAGTATGGTCCATGGGGTCACAAAGAGTACTGGTAGGCACTGTGGATTCAAAGCCAAAAATGAAACAGTCCCTGCCCTCAAAAAGCTTATATTCTATTGAGGGAGCTATCACGTATATGTTTAAGGAGAATCCAGGCCTACTGAACACTTAGGTGTCATAATGGATAGAGGGCTGGGTCTGGGGAAGACTAGAGTACAAATCCAGCCTCAGACACTTACTAGCTGTGTGACCTCAGGCAAGTCACTCAACTTCTGTCAGCCTCAGTTTCCTCAACTGTAAATGAAGTTAATAATAGCACCTACATCCCAGAGTTATTGTGAGAATCAAATAAGATATTTGTAAAGCACTCAGCATCAGTACCTGGGCCTAATAGGTATTTAATGAAAGTCGCTTTCTTTTCCTTCTTTCCTTCCTTCCTTCCTTTCTTTCCTTCCTTCCTTCCTTGCTCTCATACCGTCCTGCCGTCCTGCCCTTCCTTCCGTCCTGCCTTCCGTCCTTCCTTCCTTCCTTCCTTCTGTCCTTCCTTCCTTCCTTCCTTTCCTTCCTTCCTTCCTTCCTTCCTTCCTTCCTTCCTTCCTTCCTTCCTTCCTTCCTTCCTTCCTTCCTTCCTTCCTTCCTTCCTTTCCTACCTTCCTTCCTTCCTTTCTTCCTCCCGACACACTGCCTCATTCTACATCTGTGGATACATCTGACTTAATGGCTGTATATTGTTGTGTATATCAATGTAATGCAGTACTATTAGAAATAATGAAAGGGATAATTTATATGAACTAGCCTCAAGTGAAGTGAACAGAACTATGACCACAACTTATACAACAGCAACATCGTAATGGCAAACAACTTGGAAAGACTTGATAACTCCGATCAATACAATGACCAACTAATTCCAGAAGGCCAATGGTGAAACATGCTACCTACCTCTTTACAGAAAAGTGATGAATTCAGAGGGCAGAATGAGATTTTTTTAACATGGCCAATATGGGAATTTTCCCCCCTTAACTATTTATATTTGTTACAAGGACTTTCTTTTTGGTTTTAGTTTTTTTTCCTACTGGAATGGAGGAGGAGGTGGGAAAGAATGAAAATAGAGTTTTGTTATTTGGGAAAAAAAATTGAAAAAAGTATTGAGTTCAAAGTCAGGCAACCATGTCATTTAATTTCTCTGAGTTTCTGAACCCTCAATTCTCAAATGGGGACCCCTGCACTACCTTCTTTATTTTATCCTGCTGGGTTTTTTATTCATTTATTTTTAGTTTTCAACATTCACTTCCAAAAGTTTTAAATTTTCTCCCTCTCCTTCCCCACTCTCTCCCCAAGACAGCATGCAATCTGATATGGGCTCTACACATACATTGCTATTAAACACATTTTCACCTTTGTCATGTTTCATAGAAGAATTTTAATGAATGGGAGAAATCATGAGAAAGAAAAACAAAACAAAACAAAACAAAAAATAGTCTGCCTCACTTTGCATTCAGACTCCATAGTTCTTTCTCTCGATGTGGATGGCATTTTCCATCATGAGTCCTTTGGAACTGTTTTAGGGTATTGCATTGCTGATAAAGTCTATCAAAATCAGTCATGGAACACTGTGGCTGTTACTGTATAGAATGTTCTCCTGGTTCTTCTCACTTCACTCAGCATCAGTTCATATAAGTTTTCCAGGTTTTTCTGAAGTCCGGCTGTTCATCATTTCTTATAGTACAATAGTATTCCGTTACATTCATATACCACAACTTGTTCAGCCATTCCCCAATTGATGGGCATCCCCTCAATTTCCAATTCTTGGCCACCACAAAAAGAGCTGCTCTAAATATTCTTGCACATGTGGGTCCTTTTCCCATTTTTATGATCTCTTTGGGATACAGTCCTAAAAGCAGTATTGCTGGGTCAAAGGGTATACACATTTTTATAGCCTTTTGGGCATAGTTCCAAATTGCTCTCCAGAACAGTTGGATCAACTCACAGCTCCACCAACAATGAATTAGTGTTCCAACTTTCCCACATCTCCAACATTTATCATTTTTCTGTTTTGTTATATTAGCCAATCTGATAGGTATGATGTGGTACCTCAGAGTTATTTTGATTTGCATCTCTCTTATGAATTGCACTACCTTCTTTATAAAATTATTGTACATTCTTAAAATAAATAGAAAGATAATTTAACAAATGCTTACTATGTGCCAGGTGCAGTACTAAAGGCTGGAAATACAACATGAGCAAAAAAGACAGTACCTACCTTCAAAATGTTTACGTGCTACACAGGGAAGGAAACAATTCAAAAGATTCCTACAAAGTGGGGAGCAGAAGGGTAGACCCTGCATGGGAGCAAGGCTGCTAGGAGGAGGAAGAAAAGTCTGAGGTGTCAGGAGTGGAGCCAGAGAAGTAAGCAAGGATGCCCTGGGCACTTCATGAGATGGTGGTCCTGGTAAGAGGAGAGGTCACAGAAGAAGCTTCTCCATGGTGAGAAGGTTGCTGGCAAGGAGATGGGAAAATCTCTTAAGTACTTATGAATGTGAGTGATTAATGTTCAAAGTTCCATACCAATAGGGGACAACAAAGTGCAACCTGATTTTAAGATTTTCATCATTCGGCTTCAGTTAGTACTGGACCAGTAGATGATGATGTGAACTCTGCTGGGGTGAGTGCTCTTGTAGGTAGAGAACTTTCTTTATTATATAAAGATACAAAATGGTTATGTGAACTCATGGGATGGTTTTAACTTGGGGGTTACAAGAACTCGACTGAGATAAAAGGCAGAACAGATGTGTGGAGTCTAAGAAGGGAACTGCTAATAATAGCTCACATTTATATAGAACTTTAAAAATGACAAAGTATTTTACATATATTTTCTTAGATGGTCCTCATACCAACCCTGTGATTTATGTACTATTATTATCCATATTTTACTGATGAGAAAACTGAGGCCTGGAGCAAGTAAGTTACTTGTTCAGGATCACAAAGAAGGCATGTGCTGGAGGTGGGATTTGAACCCATATCCCTGACTCTGAGTCCAATACTCATCCCACTTTGTCAGGTTTTTCGCAATATTATCCATTATGATTAATGAAACCATCCCTGGTGATGCCCAATCCTGGAAAAGCCCCCTAGAGGGGCTTATTTCCACATGCCAACCAAGAGACTCGTGTCTGATACAGAATGCATTTTTCAAAATATTGACGTCTATGGTTTGAAAGCTAAGATAGTACCTATTAACATTTGAAATAAGATGTCTTTGTTTTTTTTAATCAAGTTTATTCAAGGAATCTCTTTTTCTATTAGAATTTCAACTTCTGTTTTACAATTATAAGCCAATATCACACACACACATACACACACACACACACACACACACACACACACACATGCTTCATATCAACTATATACATGGTGGATGAAGCCAGGAACCATTTCTTAGAAAGATGATGTGGTATCTTGGATAGAATGGTACACTTGACAGACTTGAGCTCAAATTCTGCCTCTGACATTTACTAGCTGTGTGAAAGCAATAGGTCATTTGACCTCTGTAAGTCTCAATTTCCTTCTCTGTGGAATGGGCATAATAATATCTCGGAGTCATTGTGAGGCTCAAATGAGGTTGTCCATGAAAACTTAAATGCTACCTAACAATATCTAACATTCGTATGATAGTTTAAAGTTTGAAAAACACTTTACATAAATTATCTCATTTCCCTCACAACAACCTGGTGAAATAGGCAGTATTATTTCCCTCATGGTACAGATGAGAAAACTGAGGCTGAGAGTTAAGGATTTAAGCAGTCAGGCAGCTAGAAAGGGACTGAGGAAGGATTTCAACTCAGGTATGCCTGACTCCAAGTCCAGTGCTCTCACACCTAGCTGTCTATACAAATATCTACTATTATTTCTCATCTCTATATCTCCGTTTGCCTCCAGCATACCTTTCATATGATAGACATTCATAAGATGATAGACTTGAAACTGAAATTTGGTGTATACAGATATTCATTAATATGGCCAATGTGTGACCTTTTGCCGCTTCCACACTACCCTCATCTGAAGCTGCCTAACACCCCTCCAAAAACTGAACTGCCTGATCTCTGGTCCTGACTTGCCTGTTAATTTTGTTACTCCAGTTTTCCACAGATATTTTGCTTTGGTGGAAGTTGTGATTCAATGTATCTGTATCTGATTTCTTCTGCCTATCCTGCATACCAGATGTACTTCAAACCACTATTCAGCTTCCGAGTTTGGAAAGGGACAACAAAAAGGAGGAAACCCACTGACACACTGCATATGCACCATATAATCCACCATTTATCAGTCGAGTAGCTAAGACAACCACCTTGCCTCTGCAAGAAAATAGACAGACTATACTGTGTCATGGTCCCTTGGCAGTCTGATGAAATCTATGGACCCCTTCTCAGAATATTTTTAAATATTTAAATAAATACATAGAATCACAAAGAAAAGTAATTATATTGAAATTTAGTTATCAAAATATTTTTAAAGCAAATTCACAGACTCCAGGTTAAGATGCTCTGTTAAGGGTTTTTTTTTTCTTTTCCATATTTCCTAGGTGCTCAAGTAGACCATTAACTCCCCATTTGGTTTTGTCACTACCATCTGGAAAGCTTGATTCAGTTTATAAAGAATAATTCAGAATGTTTTTCATTTACTTAGAACATCCATTAAGTCACCATGGTTAATAAAGAAGCAGGCTTATGTATCCATGAACCCTAGGATCCCTGATTATTCATAGATACCAGATGATGCCAGAGCAACAGAGTGATCAGGGTTTGCAGATTAACAGTGTGCAAATTCTTATGTTTTATTTTCTTTAATTTTATTTTAAGTTGAAGGCAATATTTTAGTGTTTTAAAAATATGCATGTCCAAAAACATGTATCCCTACCACCACCACCAAGTCAATGAAAAATTATTTTGGATTTCATGAGGGCACGAGGGCGATTTCTCAGCTTTATTAAAAGGCAGAATGGTAGAGTGAATAGAGAGCCAGTCTTGAAGCTAGGAAAACCTGGGTTCAAGTTCTGACTTTGACACATTCTGGCCATGTTCCCTAGGCAAATCATTAACCTCAGTACTGGAGGTAGCTCTCTAAGACTAAAAGTTTCAGAGATGAGACTGGCTTACATTGATACACAGGGTGTTTTCTCATGTTGGAGTTCCTTGTACCTATGAAATCCCTGGTCCAGTCCCTGTCCCCTATTAAAAGATGCAATGTTGTGAAACAAGAATGAAAGGGAAAAAAATTACACTTTAAACATTTATTGATGTGTGCGTGTTCAAAAGGTTTTTTTTTAAAGACCCCAGATTTAAATCCTAATTTGAACCAGTCAGATTTATTTCTCCTTTCTCCATAGGCATTAATGACGTTCCTTCTGGGAACTCCTATTTATGTCAAGAATACTAGGAGGGGGAACATTTCAAAGCAAAATTTAAAAGACTATTTTTAGTTTGCAGCAAGAGAAATATTGGAGATAGGGCTCAACAAGCCTCACTGGGGGTAAAGGTAGAGGCAGTAGACATTGAAACGACTTTTAAAATTTAGAGCCACTCCAAAATGCACTTGGCAAAAGGGTACCCATTTAAAAAAAAACTTCAGAATAATTAGTGTTACACAAAAGTTCAATGGGAATAAACAGTGAGTTCCCCATCAAGAGAGGTCTTCAGATGGTATTACCTCTGGTCAGACTGTTTATAGGAAGATTTCCTTTCAGGTATAGGATGGACTGGATGACCTTTGAGAACCCATCTGACTCTTAAGAATCTATGATTCTATGTCTCTGGGAAATCTCCAGACTCCCAGTTCAAAGTTCTTTCTACTATGCCATCTTGCCACAAAGTGGCGTCTAGAGTATGGATCCAAATCTTCGGAATACCTTTTCATGAGAAAGCCTGTATCAAAGATAAAATCTAGGAGAAGCAATGCAATATAGTGGAATGAGCATTTATTTCAACCCCGACTTCTAATTATATGATCTTACACACATCAGTGAATTTTCACTGTGTCTCAGTCCTCCCTCTACACAATGGGCTGAGGCAAAACTGCTACTTTGGGCTATCGGAAAAGCAGATGAGCAGATGTGTCCTAAAGAATGAACATGTTTTTAAAAAAAACTAATCCAAAAATAACGCTCCATTCTAAGACAAGTCAAACAATACTGAATTGCCATCCTAGAGGAAGGGAGATCTCTCATATTTCCCCTAGCTTGACTTCAGAGAGTGGGAGTTGCTCCATGGCCCCACTTTGACTGCATGTCCAAGGAAGAAAGAAATACTTCCATCAAATAACAGTCTTCAGAAGAAGGAAAGAGGAACCAGGTGGTTGATTTCTCTTCTTCTCTTTCCCAAGATCCTAGTCCTTTGGACAATAGCGCAGGATGCACATGGGCACAGACTCATTAGATTTAGGGTTGAGCTCCTGCATAAGAAATGAACAGTGATCCTCATCCCTTCCCCGCATAAAAGGAGCCAAGGACACAGAGAACATTGTCCTGACCCTTCACTAAGAGCTAAGCACCCCAGAAAATCAGGTTTGACATGGGTATGCTCTTTAGAAGAAAGGACCCCTAAGATCTAAGGCATTATTAACATTACCACAATAAAAAATATTGACAGAAAGGAGGTTTCTTTGTGATGAAAAATGATACCAGAGGCCTAGTTTTTTCTTAAGCTGTAAGCAAACATTTTGGAGGTACTTTCCTGTTACATTGGCTGATTAATAGGACTAAGACCAGATTCAAGGGAGGGGGGATGGGCAGGAGATCATTTGCTAAGGAAACAAGATTTGTCTTTCTTTCCATCTCTTAGTCCAGGTAGTCAAGTCAGAAGGAGAGGCTTCTATTATCAGGCTGGATTTTGCAGAAATAAATTAATTGCTAGCAAAAATCCTAATAAGTGCCCCCATATGTTAATATAGAAAAGAAAAAAGTTTTAAAACCAATTGCAAAAGGGTGCAGAGCAAACAAACCTTAACATAAAGGCCAAATTACTCTCCTCTCCAAATATTAGGTTCCCCAAAAATGAAGTATTTTACAGGTAGGTTGGTAAAGCATACTCCATATATAAATATAGATAGATAGATAGATATATACATTTTGCAGGGGGGGAGGCAGGGCAGTTGGGGTTAAGTGACCTGCCCAAGGTCACCCAGCTAGTGTGTCAAGTGTCTGAAGCTAGATTTGAACTCAGGTCCTCCTGACTCCAGGGCCAGTGCTCTACTCACTGCACCACCTAGCTGCCCCAAGCATACTCCACATAAACTTGAGAATGCTTTGTTTCTTTCTAGATTTCTTTTAGTCTTGGATTCATAACAACATCAATTCGCATTAAAATGGAAGGTTTCTCTTACGTGCTATTTTCATCGATTCATTCTACAATCACCAAGCATTAATTAAACATATACAGTATACAGAACATTGTACTAGGTGCTGAGAAATGTACCAAGTTTTGATAAACATGGTCCATCTCTTCCTGAAGCTTTTTAATTCTCACATTTTATGCCATTTGTTTACTATAGCCTTCATGAAAGAAACCAAAATTTTCTGATAGCTATAGATCTATAGCAGGTACAGGGTTACAGCACAGGAAATCAGAGGATCTTGGCTCAAATCCAAGCTATATCACATACTCTCTGTGACCTTGGGAAGGTCACTTAACCTATCCACACCCAAGTTTCCTGATGTGTCAAAATCAGCTACATAGCGAAGCACCGTGCCTGGAGTCAGGAAAATCTGAATTCGAATTCAACCTCAGATACTTACCAGTTGTGTGACCCTGGGCAAGTCATTTAGCCTCTGAAAGCCTCATGTTCCTCATGGGGAGGAAATGTAAGTTGGGGACAATGGGAGTCCCTACTTCCCAGAATGCTTTGCAAACCTATACTATATAAATGTTAACTATAAAAATGCTAATGATTGTCGTTGTTATTTTAGAAAGGGGGAGTTGTCTAGATGACTTCTCTTGTAGGTCCTGTTAAGTTCTAAATCTGAGATCCTAGTTACATATGTTATCACATCTGATCCTCACAGGAGACTAGCTCTAGAAGTTACTGTCTGTGTAACGGTGGTAAGTCTCTTATTTCTCCAAGGCTCAGTTTCATCCATAAAAGGAAGGAACTGGACCAGATCTTCCCCCCCAGCTCCAGTTCCACGTGATCCCTGGAAATAGAGACTGATGACTGTTTTCTCCATTTTGCAGATGAAAAGACTGAGATTCAGTGGTGAAATGACTCAAATGTGTCATCACATTTCACACATACTGGATTTCTATTTTGGTCCTTAAAGTCAAAGTTCAGATTAAGTGAAGAAAAGAACAAACCATCAACTATCAATTGATTCAAAGCAGTTTCATGATTCTTGAGATTTTTTTAGTTTCAGTATAATCAAAGTCAAAGACTCTGTCTCTGAGTACTTCTTGAGAGTACAGATGCAACACTCCATCAGGGGCAAAAATACACTGCTCAAAATGTTTTTATAGCTTAACTATAACTGAAGAAATTTGGAGGCTAGTAGGTTCATTTGGTTAGAGGTTGAGGCTAACAAGGCCGAGATCAATTTTTGGATCACTTTGTAGCCTAGTCAACTATGTGTTATTTTTTAACCAAGAACTGTCCTCTACCCTCAACCAGGCATGAGGCAAATATAGTGTATTTGCAGCTAGGTTGTGCAGTGGTTAGAGCTCTGGGCCTGAAATCAGAAAGATTCAAGTTTAAATGAAAAATACAAAATCCTTTACCATTCCCTTTGGTGAAAAATGTAAAAATCTACCAGAAAATCAAAACATACTGATGGCATGATTGTGAATGAATGAAAGGTCGGTATCTCTACAAATGAAAGGTAGCATATTATTAAACTGTATAAAATATTACATGCTATTGAGGGCAGTGTGGTAAAGCAGGTAGAGTGCTCAACTCACCAGCAGGAAAAGCTAGGTTTGAATCCTACCTCTCACACCATGACACATGGCTATGGGTAAGTGACTTAAACCTTCCTGAATCACCATTTTCCATCTATAAAATGACAATAACTAAAGCAATCTGTCAGGGTCTTGTAAGGTTTGAATGAGATAATGCAGAGAAAGCACTCTATAAACGTATAGGGACAGGGACTAGACCTGTGAGTCATTGGTATATGGAACTTCCAGTGGAGGAAATTCCCTCCACCAATGCAGTTCATCCATCACCTCCACCTGGGACATTGAGAGGTTAAGGACTTGCCCAGGGTCACAAAGTCAGATGGGGTCAAAAGCAGAACTTGAATATAGAACTTCCTAGATAACTAGGTGGTGCCGTGGCTAGAGTGCTGGATAAGGAATCTGGAAGACCTGAGTTTGAATTTGACCTCAGGCACTTAGCTGTATGCCCCTGGGCAGATCACTTAACACTATCTGCCTCAGTTTCCTTATCTGTAAAATGGAGATAAGAACAGCACCTACATCCTAGACTTGTGAAAATGAAATGAGATATTTCTAAAGCACTTTGTAAACTTCAAAGTGCTACATTTTAAGTCATTTCTCAGTCATGTCCAACTCCCCGTGCGCCCATTTGGGGTTTTTTTTTTTTGGCAAGCATACTGCAATGGCTTTACAATTCCTTCAACAGCTCATTTTACAGATGAGGAAACTGAGGCAAGGAGGGTTAAGTGACTTGCCCAGGGTCACAGAGCTAGTGAGTGTCTGAGGATGGATTTGAACTCAGGTCCTCCTGACTTCAGGTGCAATGCAGCATCCACTACACCAGCTACCTACCCTAAAGTGCTAAGTAAATGCTATCTATTCTTGCTGTTATTATCATTAATGAAGTCAGGTCAAGGCCAGCTATCTATCTACTATGCATGCTACCTTTCACCAAATGAATATCAGTATATAAATGTCTATTATTATTTGCAATAAGTAAAAAGTTTGAAGATGAAATCTATGTAATCTCTTATGGTTAGTGTAATGGCACATGATCTAAGGAAGACTAGCTATTGTTCGCCTGGAAATCTGTGCTTTAAAAACAAACCCAAAGTCACCAGAGTTGGGGCTCAATGTCAGCAGCTGCATTCTCAGGATACTTTTGTATATACAGTGGCTCCCATCTTCTCTTCGTGCCCCAAGAAAGGGTTCCCCTTCTACCCCAAGCATTGCATTCAAGTTTAATGTCATCACATAATGCACAGACACTGTATTGTGCAGAACATTAGGCCTCCCCTCTCAAATAGTCTTGAAAAGTATTTCCCCCCTTGGACCAATGAGTGCCCACTCTCTAACTTAAGTTAGGCTTTATGTTTCAGGCTCGTTTCTTTCTTGACAAATCCCTTGTTGCTTTTGTGTTTGGTTTAAAAAGCAAATCATGGTAGGGAAGAGGCCTGTTGTAAACTCATACAGGCGAGTCCCAGGGTTATTCACACCCCTAGGCATTATCCAGTGGCAGAGAAACAGCACCTGAGGACTTGTCACATCACCCTCATTCACACAGGTACATGGATTCGGTACGAGAAGGGCTGTAGAGGCCCCTGATTTCCGCTTCCCCCAATCATCTTTTAGACATTGATGTTTCGGAAGTATTACTTTTGACTTTCCAAGGTCACCAGTCCTAAGGGTATGTATTTGCCAGCAGAATATTTGCTTTGCCTGAGGATCAGGTCAATTATACTGTGTTCATATGTCACTCCCAAAGAGAGGATGTGTGTTATGGAGGGTATGCCATACAGAAGTGGAGGAGGAGGGGAAACCTGCCTTCATCTTCACACAGAACTCAGATTAAACTGTTGTAGACTAAGGGCATGAGGGTACAACTGGGGATAGAGTATGAAGTGTTCTCAGGGCTAAACCTCTTTACTTGGTGATGTTCCCTTATAACTGAATCAGAGCCCTCCAAATCTTAGTTCTGCTTGGCAGTCTGAACGTTCTAAATAGACTAGCTCATCCATCTCTAATGCTAGCTTCAGTCCTTTGTGCCCAATTTTGCCAGCTTACAAGAGAGAACAAATTCTGCTGGAGGAGCAGATTCACAACTTTGATGGGGCTGCTCCAGTTTATGGAAATGTGGCTAAGGCATGGGCTTTGTATAGAGAAAAAAAATGTCCTCTGGGAGGTACCTTCAGATAATCAGTTGACATGTCTCGGAGCTTAACTCATGCTTTCTCCCTGTTAGGCCACTTCTGACTGTCTTTGAAAGTCTCTTAT
Source organism: Trichosurus vulpecula (assembly GCF_011100635.1). Classification (NCBI taxonomy): domain Eukaryota; kingdom Metazoa; phylum Chordata; class Mammalia; order Diprotodontia; family Phalangeridae; genus Trichosurus; species Trichosurus vulpecula. Next base: position 517,640,252 of record NC_050573.1, read on the forward strand.
AATGCCTTTTTTGGCTGTGTGGGCTAAGAAATTTTAAAAGCCACATTACTGGATGAATACAAGTAGGCTAAGTGGAGTAAAGCAAGTCTTCGAGTCTCGGGGCAGTGCTACTCAATAGTCCCAGCTTATTCAGGGGGTTTTATACTGCCATGTTTCACTCCAGGGAGTACAATGCATTTGGCTTTAAATAGCAGTCTGGGGCATTCACAATGCGGCCAATTACGTAGCTGAGGTTATCTATTGATTTACAATGTCAATAGCCAAATGATCCCCATGTCAGCCCAGTGTAAGATATGCTATGAAGTCATTAAGTACACATCCAGATACTCAAATGTTGGTTCTATTTAAAGGCAGGACCCATTGCTAATGAAGACAGATGGTCTGCCAGGGCTCTCATCAGACACCACTACACTAAATCCTTGAGCTATAGGTGAAGGATTGCAGGAGACAGGGATAGAACGAGAAGGCACTGGCCTTAACCTAGGGTCCAAAGCCTCAGTGGGACTATCCTGTATGCCTGGGGCTCTGAACCTGGGGTCTGAGAACTTGTGGATTTTTATGACATTTTGATAACTATATTTCAACATAATTTGTTTCCTTTAGGATCCTGTATGTTTTATTTTATGCATTTAAAAACATTATTGTGAGAAGGGCCCCATAGTCTTCACCAGAATGTTTAGTCTTTGATTCAGAAAAGTAAAAGCTTGCCTCCATGTTCCATGCTGCCTAGTGAGACTCAGTGTGGGAGCCCAGCTCTCTGCCACAGCTGGCTCTGCCTCTGCTTAAAGCAGCTGGATTCAGAAATCAGCAGTTCCATAAGGCAGCTCTAGGGGTTAAGGGGACAACATTGGCACCCAGTGGTATGTGCTCCTGAACTGATAGAAACCAGCATGTGGTGATCTTGCTTAAAATCCTAGGGTGTTTCCTCTTAGGCTTCATGGATGAAATCCTTTGGGATTGAGGAGGAAGAAACATATACAGATTTCATCAATGTAGAGCATTCCCAGTGAAGAAATTCCTTCCACCAATGCAGATCAGAACAGCAACTCCTCTGCAAACTATAATTTTAGAGTCAGTTGTCTGGGGTCACTGAGAAGCTGGAATTACTTAAATTTCATAGCAGTTGTGCATTAGGAAGGATTTGAACTCTTGTCATCCTATTTCCGAGGTTGGCCCTTAACAAGTATGGCACACTACATTTCTGTGAAACTGATACAAAAGACAAACTGATGTAAAAGATATTAAAAACATATATGAATTGAATACTGTAAGGACTGAGAAGCACAAATTCCATACAATCTGTGTTTTTTGTTATTTGTTTGCTTTGGCCTAGATTTGTGATTTTTTATCTATGTAGGTAACTCTTAGAATGGAAACTAATGAACCATTCAATAAGCATTTATTGAAAATTTGTGTGTCAGGCATGGTGCTAAGCACTGGAAACAGAGAAAAAAAAATGAAAACAGATCCTGCCTTCAAGAAACCTATATACTAATTGGGAATATAACATGTGCATAAATTTGACACGTATATACAAAATATATGCAGAATAAATGGGAAGTAACCATAAAGGGGAAGGCACTGGTAGCTAGAGAGAGGGAAAGAAGAGTGAAAGACCAAGAAAGCCTTACCTTGGTCTTTCTTTCCTAGCTCAGTCTTTTTTTTCTTCCAATTACGAAGTATTTATTTTCATTCCTTCTCACCACCCCCCCCCTAAAAAATGGGGGAAAAAAGAAAAACAAGAGCAAAACTTTGTAACAAATAGACATAGTCAAGCAAAACAAATTCCCACTTTGGCCAAATACAAAAATGTATATCTCATTCTGAATCTGCACTCCAAGAAAGCAGCAAATTCTTTAAGGAAACTAGTATTCTGAAGGGGCAGAGGTAATGAGGGAGAGAATTCAAAGTATGAAGGACAGTCAATACAGAGGCACCAAGATGAAAGACATATTCATAATGGGGATGAACAACTTCAATATAATTTATTACAGAGTTGTCTGGGGGCATTGAGAGGTTAAGAGATTTTCCCTTGGTCATATAGATATAGTATAGGTAAGTGACAAGACTTGAACAAGGTCCTTCTGCCCTGTGTACTACACTACACCGTAATACCTCACTCATCTTTAAAGAGTCAAAAAGTGGTTGCCTTACTATTAAAGCTGATGGTGGTTACTGTAGTTGCTTGTATCAAGAGCTAAATTACTCCTGTCTTTTTTCTGTATGGAGATGCCGAACTTTCAGTTTGGGAAAGGTCTTCTCCATGTCACAGTTCCAAGTGTCAGGAAAACTGACCTGGTCTAAAATGGAGAAGGCATGGATTATTATTTCCTCTGAACCATTGTCCTCAATGTCATCTTTCCATGAGCCACTCATCTCTACTTCTATATAAACAATTCTTGCATACATGTTAGTCTTTCTTAAGATATTGGAACTCTGCTCTGATCTCTTCAAACTTAATGAAAAAATTGCGAGTAAAAATTTGTCTCTCTCTCACTTTCCAAAATATCTGCACAAGGGGCAGTTTGGTAATGAGTGGATAGCACGCTGGACGTTAAGGCAGGAAGACCTGAGTTTGAATCTTACCCCAGATTGCTAGCTGATTGATGACCTTGGGTAAAATGGTTCAACAAAACGAGGTATTCAATGTCTTATAATAGATTTCATGGCACAGAAAACATCAGTGATATTAGAAGTGTTAGGCTCTCATCACTTAAGCTACAAACTAATGGTACCCTGACTGTCTTTAATCGATGTTTTGGAGGTACTGGAGTTGTGTGTTTGTATATATGTAGGTATGTACTCAGATATTTTATTCTCAGTATCCCTTTTTCTGCCTCTGTTCCAACTAATGTGTACCAAGTTGGATTTTCTTGGCTCTTTCTGGCAGGTGTTTTTCAGTTCAACAGATTCAATTCACCAAATATTTGATGAGTGTCTACTATTTGTGAAGATTATGATGACAAAATCCAACAATGTAGGATTTTTAATTTTTTATTAATATCTTCTATTTTAACAACATCTTCACCTCTGAATATACATTCCCCTTTTCCTACCCATCTAGCCATCCCTTGTAACAATTTAAAAAAATAGAGGGGTAAAGTGTTCAGTAAAACCACCCAACGTATCAACCAAGTCCAACAATATATGCAATGGTCCACTCTCATAATACCCTACTTCTTCAAAAAAGGGAGGGGGGAGCATTTTCTCATCTTTTCTTTAGAGATAAGCTTAGCCCTTATAATTAGACGTTGCTTACTTTCTTTTTACATTGTCCTCTCTCCACTTACATTATTGTTATTGTATATGTTATTTTCTTGGTTTTACTTGTATCATTTTGGATCAGTTCATATAAACTTTCCCATGATTCTCTGAATTATTCTTATCCCTCGTTCTTAATAGTACAATTATATTCTATTACATTCATGTCCCACAATTTGGTTAACAATTCCCTAAATGGTGGGCATCTATATTGTTTCCAGTTCTTTGCTACCACAAAAAGTAGTACTGTGTCTATGAGATTTTTCTTTCCATCTTTGACCCTCTGGGACACATGCCTACCGGTAGAATCTCTGGATCAAAACGAAAATTGCAGTCACTGCCTTAGCATAATTCCAAACTCCAGTTTTGTGTTTTGATATCATTCAAGAATTGGTTCAGGCTGGTTGGATTTTTCCATAACAGCTTCATTGCAAAATGAAAAATCCTAACTTCTCCTCATCCTTATATGAACTACAGATGCTCTTTTCCAGTGTTTTAACCTCATATTTCAATATCTGAAGATCTTTGATTTGTTATTGTCTCTCTTCTCACCACTAATACAATTTTCAATTACACACACACACACACACACACACACACACACACACACACTGCCTTAATAGGTGAGTTACACTCTGGCTAAAAAATCATCACCTTGGAATCAATCTAATGAAAAGCCTTGCTCTCCTGCCTCAATTAAAAAGACAAAGGCATACTAACTTCTAGGTCTACATCTTATTTCTTAGTGGTGATAGTCATCAGCCTTGCCTTCCAGAGTAGATCTCCATCATATCTTCCCCAATCTTCCCCATCATAAAATGGCAGATAATAATCTTCAGTACGCTCACAATAGTGTAAGAAATAATGATGTGTATATTAATAGTTAAAAATTGCTTTGCCATAGTGAAAATAACCCAAAATATCCCAAGCTGAAGCACAAGGGTCCAGAATTGCTGATTAAAAGTCTTTGGCTGGATCAAATGTTAACAATGCTATGGAAACATGTTATAGAAGTGATGCAAGGTTCTAGGTCACCACCCCATCTTCTCACACCATTCTTCTGAGAGAAATAAAGGAGCCACAGATATAGCTGTGATCCCTTTTGTACCTCTTCTAGTGAGCAAATTTGTGGTTTTTTAATTAGAAGCTTAGAAAAATACCAAGGGGAATTTTCTGACTTATATGGCTGAAACTGAAACCACCCACATCCCTATTCAGTCCTGACAACTGCACTATCCCATCCTGAATCAATTAGCTATGGAGGAGTCTCTGAAATGCAGGTGCAGGACTTTGCTCACTGGGAGTTCCCTACATTGATGAAATCATAGGTCCCACTCTCCTCCTTCAAAAATCAATAATATTGGTCAAATTTATAATATTCTTTCTTCATAAGAAATAGTATAAATGTGTTTTTCCCTCACTTTATAGATGAAGTCATCTTGCAAACATCTGGGCTGGAATGACACCCCAGGTCTTCTATCTTTAAATTCAGAATTTGGGTCTTTTTCCCCTGCTGTGCCACTCTCTCTCATTACAGTCAGTTCTTTCAAGGTCTCTTACCAAGAAAAAAAATTTCTCAACCAATGAACATGAGTCAGATCTAGGTGAATAACAAAAAAGAAATAAGAAACTTTAATAGTGTAAGCAGAACAATGAGATATACAACTGTTTGGTTCCCTCAGAGGATTACAAGAAATCTTGCTTTGAGTCACTCTGTACCAACACACAACAAGGAATAATACATGTACTTCAGCTGACGAAACAAGATTCCTTTGATAGCTTAAAAGCCCTAGTCCTTATGTAATGAATATACCATTTCATGTACTAATGGCCAGGAAAGAATGAGAAATGTTTTTTATCTTTCCAGCAGAATAAAAGTTAACTGAATCATGAGTAAGAGTGTCATACTCCTATACGAGATCAAAAAGCAACTGACAGTAATGAATGATTCCTAATGATATTATGCTGTCTATAATGGAGCTCACCGGGACATGAAGTAGACACCTTCCCACCACTGATTTTAGTTTTAAAGGCATCATTTTATGTGTAGATAATAAATGGCTATCGATTTTGGTTGAAGTGAACATCAAAATTTATTGACCTGAAGTTACCAAGGTCAATATTTCCCACAGAGGGCATTATATGTAGACGTGCCCTGCACTACAACATCAATTTATGTATTATTGTTACCTGTATTTGAAACATCTTCATCAGAGATCTTGAACATTGTCTCCTACCACCAGAAAATCCTTGGTTTTACTACTGTCTTTAAATGACCTTTCAAAAGAAAATTTTTTTAAGGCTGAGAAATTCTAAAGAGGAAAAAAAGGACAAATCAGAAAGCAGAGGTAAGATCATGCTGTGTGTGGCTGTAAAATCTAGAATACCTCTGTTACAAAGAAGAGGTGAGAATTATGCAAAACCTGGAATCAGGAGAAATTGTCACAATAACTGAGACAGAAGCCTCCCTAAAACTCAAGAATTAGCTCCTTGGGTCAGACCTGCAGTGCATCAAGTTCAATATATTGCTTCTGATCCCAGTGTCTAGCAATATTTCAGAGGAAGACATTACTCTCCAGGACCTGTTAATATTTTCGACTTGGACAGCTCCTTGATTTGGATAATTTGTCTAGCTGCAATTGGCTGCAAGATTTTGAGAAAGAGTTGAGGTCTAATTATATCTAAAGATTGCTTTTGAAAATCACAGATTATCAGGGCTGGCCAGGAACTTCAAGATTATCTCAACTAAGCCCTTCCATCAGATGAAGAAACTGAAGCTCAGAAGGGCAAAATGTCTTTCCCAAGGTCATGCAGGTAGTAAATGACCAAACCAGAACTCAAAGTTAGATTTTCTGCCAGCTAAGTGGCATATTGGGTAGAGTGTTGAAAGTCAGAAAGACCTGAGTTCAAATCCTGCCTCGGATACCAACTCTATATGACCCTGGTCAATCTCTCTCAGCCTCAGTTTGCTCATCTGAAAGTGAGAGCATTACATTTGGTGGCCTCTAAGGTCCCTCCCAGCTCTAAATCTGTGATCCTATAATTCCCATTCCAAGACTGGTGTCCCAGCATTCTTGCTACTAGACCTTCCTTCTCTCCCCACAAAGGTTTGAGGACATAACAATTCTCAGGTGAAATTGATCCCTATAAAATAACCCCATGGGTAGAAAGAGCTTCTAAAGCCCACCTCAGGTGTTCCTTGAGTTACCCTTAGAGAACTCACTACTCAACTGTATAGAATACAAATGGATAGATATATTCATATTTGGGAGACACATCAGGATAAATAGACCCCTAAGTAAGCAGAATATCCAAGCAGGTGATTGAGTGTCAGATGGTTTCTTTATGTATGATGAGAGAGTAACGTCATAGTTGCATCCTGGATTTTCAGATAGTTTTTAAGGAAAGGCTCAAAATATTGGACTCCTCTTTTCGCAGGAAAAAAAATCTCTGCATATTTGAGGGAAATAGTTTTTAAGTAAAACAAAGCTATAAATGCTTAGCCAAAGTCAGAATGGTAACTAACACCAGACAAGCGTAGTTCATAAATTCCCATTAATGGGTCTAATTATTCATTTGAGTGTCCCATTGGGGTGATAATAAAATAGAGGCTGTTTCATAGAATTCCAAGTTGTTTTTCACCTACGGCACACTCATCCCAAAGCTGGATTTAACTAAATTCAGTGACAGCTGGAATCCAAGCACATTCTGATCAAATTGTTTACATCACAAGGACTCAGGTAGATTAAGTGCATTTAGTAATGAACAGTAAATAGGAGAGTTCATGCCACTCTCTTTTTATTGAATAAGGTTCTCATAATATTAGACCCCTGGGATCTTATAAAGAGGTAACTCTGTTGGCAAACTAGGTAGGAAGAATAGCATGGTGGATAGAGTGCTGGACTTGGAGTCAGAAAGACCTGAGTTCAAATCCTGCCTCAGATTCTTATCAGCTCTATGACCCTGACCAAATCACTCAACCTTTCAACCTCAGCCTCAGTTTCCTCCTCTGTCAAATAAAAATAATAATACTACCTTTCTTTCAGCTCAGAAGCATTGTGATAAAGATCAAATAAGAGAATGTGTACCTTAAAACATCAACTATTACTGTTATTAAAAAGTGGATGAGGATTTATTTTATGATCATGTGGGGCATAATCACAGCTGCAATCAGCAGCCAATAAGAATAATTCACTTTTGTATGTGGTACTTCAAGGTTTGCAAAGCCTATCCATTAGAGCAGCTCTATGAGGTAGGGAAAGATACGTTGCTATCTATATTTTACTGATGAAGAAACTGGAGGCTCAGGGGGGTTAAATGACAGTTTTTCTGGCAACAAGTTCAGAGCTCTTTCTGCTATGCCATGAAGCCTCTGACCTTAATGCTGCATCACCCTGGTCATTTGCTTTTAGTATCTAAGAGTAGATGTGAGAGAGAGAGAGAGAGAGAGAGAGAGAGAGAGAGAGAGAGAGAGAGAGAGAGAGAGAGAGAGATGAATGGGTGGATAGATGAATGTATAGATAAGTAGACAGATAAATAGATAGGTAGATAGAGAAAGAGAGATGATAGATTAGAGAGATAGATAGATGATAGAAATGTAGAGAGTGATAAGATATCAAACTGCCTGTAATGAAAAGTCAAGACCTGGATACCCTGAAACTTCAGATCCTTTTAGATACATACTCTAGGATGTTTTCTCCAAAGCTATATAGCTAAGTGTGCAGGGGCAGAAATCCATCTTTCTTTATTGCCTGCCTCCTGGGTCTAGTTCCCAGAAACAGGTGACTTGAGGAGTGACATAGTATGCTCCTTGTCATCAAGATTTGTTTCAAATCTTGCTGCTTGCATTTGGCAGCTGTGTGGCCATTGAGCCTTACCTAGACTCACTTTACCCATCTATAAAATGGTGGTATTAATATTGGTAGTAACTTCCTCACAGAGTGGTTGTGAGGTTCAAAAGAACCTCCCAGGAATGGGGAAAACCAGTGAAAATGCATGAAGTCGGGAGATGGAGTGTCTTGTGAAAGGAACATCAAGGGCAGTGTAACTGGATCAAAAAGTATATGGACTAAACCATAAGAAGATTAGAAAGGTAGAAAGGGGCCAGGCTATGAAGGGATTTAAAAGCCACACAGAGGGCTTCATTTTTGATCCTGGAGGCTGTAAGGACCCACAGGATTTTAATGAATAGGGTAATGACTTAGTCAGATCTGTCCTTTAGGAAGATTAATTTGATCACTGAGTGGAGGAGGATGGACCCAAGTAGGGTCAAGTGAGACTTGAGGAGGGGAGACCAGTAAGCAGACTATTGAAATAACCCAGGTACGAGATAATAAAGGCCTGCACCAGGGTGGAGGCAGTGTCAGAGGAGAGAAGTTTTATTAGAGAAATGTTATAAAGAAAGATTCAACAAGATTGGGCAACAGATTAGATATGGGGCAGGGGTGGGGGTTGGAGGGGAGGTTAAGCAGAGTAAGGAATGGAGACCGACAGCTAGATAGAAGGCCTGGACATGTTCAACAGGATGGTAGTCCCCTCATCAGTAACAGGAAACTTGGGAAGAGAATAGGTTTTGGGGAGAAAGGTGAGTTCAGTTTTGGACATACTGAGTTTAAGATGTCTAGTCCATTGATGTTAGCCATGGAACAATTTTAGTTGTGTTAATCTCTCGTACAGTATCCCAAAAATCTTGGAGCAATTTTAAGCTAAAGCTTAAAGAACAAAAGACAGCATACTTTTAACTATTTAAATACAGGACATTTCTTTCGATTGACACCACATAACCTAGCCATTTTTCCCTTTTGTTCTCAGTTCAGCGCTGCACACAAATCAATTTAATTTTTATCATTTGTGCAATATTTCATCACAGGGCCCCAAGAACCCATTTAAAAGAAAGCCCCAATCATGCCACCACTCAACACTTCTATGCTTTCTCCAGGTATAAAGATCTATGGGAAGGAAGGCCCTAAAGCCTGGTATATTACCTTGATCTTTGGGACGTATTGAAAATGTGAGGGGGTCAGAGAATCCAATAACCTAAAACTAAGTAGGAGCAACTGCCCCTTTGAAATCCTGAACCAGTGCATTATATTTTGTGCCCTTCCCTAGATTAGCGAGGTATGGCAATTTTATTTTACACTTCACTTCTTCCACTGCATCCTTCAATTTTGCCACCCCATCCCCTTTCTGTAAAGTGACTCCATGGTATTTCCTGTCATTATTCTCCAAAACAACGCTCCCAGGAGAGTCATGATGTGAATCCTCTTTGGCTGAGTTATAAAAACTAACATGAGTGCAAATAAGCCAACCCAGTGCTGGGAAAATAAGTGAGAACTTAGAGTTTATAGAACTTGTAGAGAACTTTTTTTTTGGCAAAGCAATCAGGATTAAGTCACTTGCCCCAGGTCACACAGCTAGTGAATGTCTAGTGTCTGAGGCCAGATTTAAACTCAGGTCCTCCTGACTCCGGGGCCAGTGCTGTATTCACTGTGCCACGTAGCTGCCTCATTTGTAGAGAACTTATAGGGTCACCCTTCATGTTGTCTAACCTTTCATGTCATCCCCATTTCTATGCTACAATAAGTTCATGTGGTCTTCGTATTCATAAAATCATAAGAGTTATAAGGGACTTAGAACTAGAAAGGAAAATAAAAGTCCCTCCAGCTGCTAGTGCCTTCCCATCTAAGACTACTTTACGTCCACTTTGTGTGTATCCTGTGTGAGATGTTGATGGAGGACTAGCACCTCTGGTGTGAGGGCTGCTTATCCACCTTTGGCATCCATCTTTACCCAACTCTGACCTGTGGCTCCAAAGAGCTATAGCAGGTGCAGCAGCCACCCCAGTAAAACCATCCTGAGAGATGGGCTAAACCAGGTTAAGGATAATGACAGGCCTCGAATCCATCAGTCAGTTAGGGGGAGTGTCTACCCCAAGCACATGAAGACTTCCTTTGGAGGAATGAGAAGATGAGAACAATTTATTTCAATAGCCATGAAGGTGGCTGAAGCAGGTGCTGGGGGATGCTTAGAGCTTGGTCAGGCATCAAAGACACCAAGATCATCCACTGCATCCTGGACCATTGCTAGCTGTCTTGACTTTTGTCTTGCCACTGGAATTCAATAACTCTGGAAAAGTAAGCGAGATTGATGACTTTGGGCAACTCTGCCTCATTTAAATCCAATTTACATGCAAGTCAGGACATCACCCCATGATATCATTGGTCCTCTTTGAAAACAAAGGATGAGCAACTGCTACATCCTGTATATGTGTGTATGTTGTCTCCCGCCACTAAAATGTAAGCTCCTTCAGGACAAGTATTATTTTGCTCTTGTCTCTGTCTCCCTAGAGCTTAGCATAGCACATGTTTAATAAATGCTTTTCATTGATTAAAAGTCATTTCATCTAAACACATTTTACAGACGAGAAAACTGAGACCCTGGGAGTTTGTAGGATCGTGTATCCTGAGCTAGAAGGAGTCTCAGGTCATCTAAATCCAAACCCCTCATTTTTACAGGTGAACTAATAGAAGCCCATGGAGGTTAAGTAATTTACCCAAGGTTATATAGGCAGCAAGTTGCATGGTCCAGATTTGAGCTTGGCTCTCTCCTACTTGTAAGTCAATTGATCGTTCCAGAACCATGCTGGACCTTAGGGATTGGAGCAAATTTAATCCCCTTCATATGACACGTGAGTAAACACAGGCCTAGAGAAGTCAAACACCCAGTATGGCACCAGTAGGCAGAGCCAGAGTTCAAAACTTCCTGTCTCTAAACCCAGGACTCTCCAAGACATCTTTGTAAAAGGCACTGAAGGGAATCAACAAAGACTCCTCCCACAATATGCACTAGTAGGTACCATTTGGAGTACAAGGTCTCTGAACACATAGGACCAGCCTGGCACCGGGATCACTGGAGAAGAACATTCATTAGCTGATCATCATCATATAGCCCATTGCTTATCTGTACTCTGGTCACCTGGAGAAAGGGAATTCATGTTTTGGGCTTTTTTTTTCTAGACATGTCTTTTCTTTGTATGCTGCTTAAGACTAAACTGCATAAAACAGGATTGACATTATGTAATTACTTGCCTCTTACACTGAGCTAACTTAATTTGCTTTTCATTCTCAGGTATTTAAGAGACCATTATTTTCCCATCAGGCTTTACTGTCTGCCAATTAAAGCATTAGATCGATGAGGTGGAGAGAGAACTTTGTTAGCAAAGGTTTCAGGTAGACATATTGGAAACATCTTTGCATTGCTGGCTGTTTCTTTTACTTTTAAGGAGGCATTTTTTTGCTAGTTTACCTGTTTTCATGACCCATTTTTCAAAAATAAAACATTGTTTTTCCAACTCTGTACTGAAAATCAGAATAGCTTCACAATCATAAATGTTTTAGTATTTGTAACTGTTTCCTCTTAGAGGAAAAGCAAAAAGGAAGAGAAACAAATTTAGAAGTTGCAGTTATTTCCAGGCCTATTTTGTCCTCCCTGATGCCCCTTCTTACATGACACACAAGCCCAAGCATCTTGTGATGAGGTGCCTCAGTAGTACCTACAGCAGAGCCATGTTTGTCTTGTGCTTTGCTGGCTAATTCTCAATGGGACTGATATCCAAACTCCACCTGGACCAATTCAGTCATGTGATCAGAAGTTATTAGTGTCCAGGGAAACATGAGGCTCTAGTTGGTTTAAGTAAGTAAGGTGTAATGACCTGAAGTGAAAATGCAAGCGACTTTTCTTCTTATTCGCTCTCATTTTGAGGAGTTAGAGCTGTGCCACTAAGGTCTTTCTAGCTTGTACCTTGAAATCCAGTCATTTTCTTTTTCTTCTGTGTCATTATGGAAAACAGCTGCACTTTGGAGGTGCAGGAAATCATAGTAATAGCCTGAGAACTGTGGGGGGAAAAGAGCCAGGACAAAGGTACAGACATTTGTCAGCTCAAAAGAGACTTTCTTCAAGGGAGAAATAATGAATAAAAAGGTCACCTTAAGCAAACCCAAGTATGAAGTGCCGTTAAAAAAAATTAATAGACTACCATTCCTGATAACTCTATGGGGAAAAGAAAAGGGATAGTTTATACAGTCATTCACCTCAAAATATGATTGTTTTATAGCACTGCCTCTTGGTTATATTTCGTGATTCTGTTAACGACCTGGAGAGCCAGCTGTGAGATAGTCAGGAAAGAGCTGGCCTTGGAACTAGAAAGACCCAGATTCAAGTTCTGCCTTTGAAACACACAGACTACATAACCCAGGGTAATCCACTTAACCTCTCAGTGCCCCAGGCATCTCCCTGGGACTATAGAGAAGGTACCAAACTGCAAGGGTAAAAGCAGTTTCCTCCATAGGGAGTTCTTTTACGTCAACAAAATCACATGTCTAATATCTCCATTCCCTATCCCACGACCTATTAACAACCTAGAAAATTGAGTTTTTTGCTTTTGATCAAGAAAGACATAATTCGAGCTGGATTAACCTAATCCCATATACCCATGCACACAGTCTTACTCTAGTGCCTCATCAAGATATAAAGGTTACACTAAGTTTTGGAAGGCTATGCTCACAGAGCACTTACCCTATCAGGTCCCACTATGCTGGAAAGATTTCAAGTATAGTTCTGGCATTAGTCTATGTCTGCTTTCCACAGACCAACCTAACTAAGTAAAAGGGATTCATCATCAGTAGGCTGGCCACTTGGTGGTGAATTCTTTGGCCATGGCAACTCATGAAACAAATTAAAATACAAAATGGCCTTCAATCCCCCATGATCCCCTTCTGCTTTTGCAGTTAACAGTGGGAGAGAAATAACAAAAAGGGATAAAGGTTGCTAGGAATCACCATTTTAGGCTGTCTGTGCATATGCATGACCTTAGCTTTTAGTAATTGAAATGTGAGATTCAATAAATGGACCACACTAATAAATCAATCCATCAAAGAATTTATTAACATCAAAATCTCTACTAAGTACTGAGGATAAAAAAAATCGACAATGATCCCTGCCCTCAAGTGACTTAGATTCTAATGAGGGCAGCAGTATGTACATCAATAGTACAAGATATATAGATATATATGTATATATATATATATATGGAGAGAGATCTATGTCTAGGTAGATAGATGATAGATAGACAGACAGATAGATGAAAGATAGATAGATATATAGACAGAGACAGAGAGACAGACAGACAGACAGATAGATAGATAGATAGATAGATAGATAGATAGATAGATAGATAGATAGATAGATAGAAGGCAACTTTAGAAGGAAAGGCACTAGCAGCTAGCAGGGCAGCCTAGCCTCCTGGTGAAGGTGGCATTTAAGATGCTCTTCCACTTAAAGAAACTCAGGGTTGTTAAGAGGCAGAAAGGAAGAGGGAAAACATTCCATCCCAAGGGCACAAAGACAGAAAATGGAGTGCTTCATAAAGGAACACAAGCCAATATTGGAGTGTAGAGGGGATGGAAGGAAATAAAAAGACTGGAAGAAAGGAACAAATCATGAAAAGTTTTAAATACCAAACAGAGGACTTTATATTTGATCCTACAGTATTAGTTTCTCCTTATAATTTTTTCTGACCCCTACATGATATTATTTGTACTATTAGAGTCCATTAAGTGAGAAATTACACAATTGGATAAGGATAGCTTACAAAAATTTCGTGGTCCTGCCAGGGGTCTGCAACCCACAGGTTGGGAATAACTAGCACCAAAAAAGGAGCACTGAGTTTGCAGTTGGAAATCGTAAGGCTGAGCCCTGGCTCTGCTGTTTATTGACTCTGTGACCCTGGTACTCGAAGCTCTCTGAACTTCTACACCGTCTTCTGTAAAGTGAAAATAACAACACTTTCACTGTCTACCTCAAAGGGGTGCGAGGAAAGTGTTCTGTAGACATAAAGTACTAACTAAATATGAACTGCAATTACTGTTAAATGTACTCTGTCAGGTAACACGTGCTTTGTTGTTCGGTTGTTTCAGTCATGTCCAACTCTTCATGACTCCATTGGGGTTTTCTTGGCAAAGACACTGGAGTGGTTTGTGCCATTTCCTTCTCCAGCTCATTTTACAGATGAGGAAACTGAGGCAAGCAGGGTTAGGTGACTTGCCTAGGATCATATAGCTAATGTCTAAGGCCAAATTTGAACTCAGGAAAATGAGTCTTCCTCACTTCCCGCCTGGCACTATATCTACTGTGCCACAACAGGGACAACAGGAGGTCCCCGCACAAGCACCACTTAATGGTTGTATTTTGGGCCCTCCTGGCTCAGATTAAATGCAAACAGTAACTGTTTCTCTTTTGGTCAGAAACCCTGAGGGTCTTCCCCTCCTTGTTTGATGTTTTATTATTATTATTATTTTATTATTATTAAAGGGGCCATCTCTTGACTCACTTCTTAAAGAGGCCTATTCACTCAAAGTGATAACTTGAAAAGACCTTAGCTTAAAAAGGACAAGGTCTCCCACTGCATCCTGGGTCAACTCCAGTTGTCTTGATCCATATCTGGCCACTGGACCCAGATGGCTCTGGAGGAGAAAGTGAGGCTGGTGAGGGAAGGATAAACCACAACTGTGCCACCTAGCTTCCCTGTAACATTTGCTATTCATCTGTAAATAATCTTTCCTTTATAATAACCATATAATAGCATGAATTAAAATAGTAATTCTCAAAAGCCTAAGAATATTCCTTTTAAGTATCTTAAGTACGAATGAAATCTAACATAGAAAAGCAGTAATACTGATTGTCAAACATTCTGAGTCTTTGTCTTCACCTTTTTTGAGTCCCTTAGCAGATAAAGGAAATGTAGAAACAGTGCACCTTGACTTCAATAGAACATTTTACACAGTTTTTCATGCTGTCTTTATGGACAAAGTGGAGAAATATGGACTAGATTATCATACTATGGTCAGCTAAACTTGCAAGTAGTCAGTTGACTCAGCTCAAGGAATAGTCATTTTAATGACTCAGTGTCAAAGTAGAAGTAGGTCTTTAGCAAACTTCCCAAGAATCTTTCCTTGGTCCTGTACTATATGAGATTTTTATCAGTGACTTAACCAGAAGTGTCAAACCCTCCAAATGTGAGTGGGAGATGTTTTACAAAATAAATACAACACAGTAGAACATAGATAATGTTAACACGTGGCTTCCTAAATCAATATATAACCCACAGGAATCCTTATTGTAAGTTTAGTGACCCCCTTTCTACATGAGTTTGACAGCACTGACTTAGGTGAAGGCGTAGATAGAAAGTCAGATTTGCAACCCAACACTAAGTTGGGTGGGATAGTTAACACATTGGATCCTTATCTTCTCCTTAGCCTCAGCTTTTCCTTCAAGACTCAGGTGCCATCTACTCCCTGAAGCCTTCCCTGATTCTCTCATTTGTTAGTGCTCTCTCCCTCACTAAATCATCTTGTATTCATCCACATATTATAAAACTACCCTCCAGTAGAATGTACAATCCTTAAGAGCAGAGATTTTTTTTCTTTTTTATCTTCCTATAACCAGTGCCTAGCACAGTAGGTATTTTGTACATAGTAAGTGCTCAATAAGCATTTGAATTAAATTGAACTGGATAACAGAATCATAATTGTAAAAGGTCAATTAAGTCAAGACAAATTACAGGAAATCGAATAGCAATAAGTGTAAAGTTCTATACCTGAGTTCAAAGCATCAGCTTTGCAAGTAGAAGACAGAGGAGACAGGGGCCACAGGAGTTAGTAGAGAAAGTTCTGAGGCTTTTAATGGACTTCGAGGAAAATGTGGATGAACAGTGATGTGTAGTAATGAAAACAAGAATTATTTTAGTGCCCGTAAGAGACAGATATGCCTGTTGTGCTCTGCCCTGGTCAGACCACATCTGAAGTGTTGTGTTCACACCACATTTTAGGAATGATACTGACAAGCTGAAGGCACAACCAGAGTATGATGACTGCAGAGTGAGGAGAGACCTAGAGACCATACCAGAAGAAAATCAACTGAAGGAATTGAAACTGTTTAACCTGGAGGAAAAAAAAAGAGGAACCTGATAATTTAATATGCAATATGCCATTAAGTGTTTAGGCGACACAATGGACAGAGTGTAGGTCCTGTAGTCTGGAAGACCCAAGTTCGAATCCAACCTCAGATATTTCCTCAGCTGTGTGACCCTGCGCAAGTGGCTTAACCTCTGTTTGCCTCAGTTTCCTCAACTGTAAAGTAGGGATAACGGCCCCTACCTGCCAGAGTTTTGTAAGGATCAAATGAGATCACATTTATAAAGCACTGTGTGCCTGGCACATAGTTGGTGCAATATAAATGCTTATTCTCTTCCCCTGGAAGAGGGATAATTTTTGTTCTGCTTGGTTCCAAACAGCAAAACGAGGAGCAATAGGTAGATTGATACAGACCTGCAGGTTTTGGCTGAACCTAAGGAAAAACTTCCTAGCAAGTGGAGCTGTCTGAAAGTGGAAAGAGTTATTTTGGACTGACTGCCCATCATACTCAGCCCAGGAATTATTCCAAATTAAGCCCAACTCCATGCCCATGTCTTCTCTCTCAATAGACAACCTCACTTTCTCCTTTAATGAGATCATCAAGGCCCCCCTTCTTACATTCTTTCATTACCCCTAATTGTTCTTAATCCATGCCTCAAAGTCTCTCTCTGGTTTTTGCAAGCATTTATTAAGCACCTACTACATACGAGGCACTGTGCTGACTTCTTTACAATATTATTTCACTTGATTCTCACAACTCTGAGAAGTAGCTGCTATTATTAGTCCCACCTTACCATTGAGGAAACAGGCAGAGGTGAGGTCATTTGCTCAGGTTCACACAGCTAGTAAATATCTGAGTTCAGATTTGAACTTGGATCTTGCTGACTCAAAGCACAGTGCTCTATACAATTGTACCATCTACCTGCCTCTATTCACCCCCTCTTCTCCTCCTTTACTCCAGACATGCCATCCCCTCAAACTTTCATCTTGATACCTTCTCCCCTTTATTACTAAACTCCTAAAGGATAAAATTGTCTCCACCTTTTCTCTATTCTAATCTATGCACACATCATGTCTATTTCTCTCTTTCTGACTGACTCTGTCTCTGCCTCTGTCTCTCTCTCTCTGTCTTTGTCTTTCTAGGTCCCTATCTTGGTCTCTGTCTCTGTCTTTGTCCATCTATCTGTATGTCTCACTCTCTTGCATACACACACACACACACACACACACACATACACACACAGAATTTAAGCTTCTCAAAATTAGAATCTATCTTTTTTTTGTACCCCCAGTAACTAAGTACTAAGCACAGTGTCCCTTAATACTTAATATGTTTGTGTTCAATGAATGCCATAAGAGGTGGTGGGTAAGAATGAAGAAAATACGGATTGTGGTTAGTGGTCATCCATTCTCTGCTTGAAAATCTTCAGTGATAAGGAACTCAACACTGCCTAAAGCCTCAAAACAAATATATAGATAGATATAGGTATGTATGTACATATGTGTGTATGTATTATATATGTATATAAAATCAGCTTAGACATTTAGAAGCATAGAATGTCAGAGCCAGAAGCTGATTTAGACATCGTCTAAACTCTTCATTTTACAGAGGAGGAAACAAAAGCTTAAAGAGAAACAGTGACTTCCCAAAAGTACTCAGATATTCTGATGGGTCCATGATTTTATCAGTGTGGGCACTCCCTCCATTGGTATGGATTGTTATTGAACCACACTTTCTCATTCAATGAGATGCTTTTCCATGTTCTTCCATTAATTGTCTATAAAGAATTCGCCCAATATTCTGGGGACCTTCCGTTGGTTGCTTATACTGAATTTTATTTTTTTAAATATGTATCGAGTGCATTTTATGTACAAGATACCCCAGGCTCTTAGATGCATTACTGACTACTCCCTTTTCCAGTCCCAGAGTACATTTCCTTGGTGATGTCTTCTATGACATTTCTCATGCACAAGTCAGCTTTAGTAATGTGCTCTGGCCTACTAATACCAACCATATGTCTTTCCATTACCCTTTGCATCAACTGCAATTTTTATTCTTCTGAGATTTTGGTGTTCCATCATTAGTAGCCATAAGGCACTGCCAGGAGAATATCAGTATTAAAAATATTTGTGTTTCTGTATGTATGTGTGTGTGTGTGTGTGTGTGTGTGTG
Source organism: Trichosurus vulpecula (assembly GCF_011100635.1). Taxonomy (NCBI): domain Eukaryota; kingdom Metazoa; phylum Chordata; class Mammalia; order Diprotodontia; family Phalangeridae; genus Trichosurus; species Trichosurus vulpecula. The sequence goes on from NC_050573.1 coordinate 517,658,654, forward strand.
TGTGAGTGAGTGTGAGAGAGAGAGAGAGAGAGAGAGATACGCTTAGATCACTAAAAGTACTGCACTGCTTCCCAAATGTAAATCATTCACTATTACTACCCTTCTCCTACTCAATTCTAATCCCAGCTCATTGCCCATCTGCAGTGCCTGTCCAAGATATACGGATGGAGAAGCGCATTTCATAATATGCATTCTTCATTCCATTTGTTTTTTCTGTGTGTATTGCTAGGCTGATCTCTTTTGTGAGGCTGTGGTTCTCATTGAGGAGACTCTATAGTGTTCCAGGGCTCACTGCAATAAGCCCAATGTCATCCACAAGCAGGAGCATCTGGAGAGCCTCCCCAGCTATAGACACTCCCACTTCTGTTTGGAATTTGCACAAGACATCCACCATGACCCTGGCAAACACCCCTGGTGAGCATACTTTTCCTTCACTGTTTTCTACTTTATTTTTGTATCGTTACTCAGAAAATGAATGAACAAAATCATCTATAGTTGTATCTGTTGAGGAAGTTTTCACATACGTGTGAGGCACATTTTTTTTTTGAGAAAGCCTTTAGGCTACATGTTGCTCTTCTAAGTCAAATAGTCTTTTTTACTCAATAAGCAATAAATACAGTGGGATATTATGTTTTAAATACCCCTAAGCTAGTTGTATGACTCTGAAAACATGGACTCTTGTAGGAATGAATGAATGAAAAATCATTTAAGTGTTTATACTGTGCTAAGTACTGGGAATACAAACACAACAGCAAGGCAATACCTGTTCTCAGAAAGTTCACTTTCTAACAGGGGAAACAACATATATACAGAACATTTTATAGCAAGTCAGTTGGAAGAGCCCAAGGGTCCTTAGTGTGCTGCAGTAAAGCAGATAGCAATGCATTTTCTTTAATGTCATTGACAGTACCAACGAGGATTGTGGGAGCTAGGCTGGTAGCAGAGTGGGTGGTCTGGGGAATCTATAAATCAACAAAAAATTGTTCAGTGTTTACTGTTTGTCAGGTACCGTATTAGATGCTTGGGACAAAAATTCAAAAGTGAGATACTCCCTGTCTTCATGGAGGTTACAGTCTACTAGGAGCCTCCATTCCAACAAATTATTTATAAAATACAGCCTGTTCCTGTATCTTGTGTTGTCTTTTTTTTCTTTATCATGGATACTTTCTATTATTTTATTGAGCATTATCATAACTATTTTGTAAAGACTAGGAAATGGACATATTGATCAGTAGTATCTGTCTTCCCAATTATCTTGGGGGGGGTGTTAATGGAGGAACAAGAATAATACCATTTACAAAAACTGGAATGGGAATCCACAGTGGTTGAGAGAATAAGTGCTGCAGGACGAAGGACATCCACTGGAAGAAAATGAGCTGCTTTCCACATTGAGACCCTGGGGCAAAATCTACTACATTTCTGTTAAGAATTCTGGACTGCGAATCTGGAAGCCTGGAGTTCAAATCCTGCCTCTTACATTTAGTAGTTGTAAGACCTCAGAAAATCCATTTACTGTCTGTTTGCCTCAGTTTCCTCATCTATAAAATGAGACAGTTGAAATAGCTGGCTCTTCAACTTTTAACTCTGTGATTCCATGATCTTTACCATTCATTTGAAATTTCTCATTGTGAATCTCTAAAATTCTGATAATTGAATGTCTCTACTATGCATTTGACCAAATCTAAATGATCTTCTGAGCTTTATCTTAAGTGCCATTTCTACTTTCTCGTTTAGCACTTTAAGTACTGAGATGCTAGTATTCAAATACAGAATTTCTATCATTATCAATAAGAATAGATTTCTATACAAACTTTAGCAAGTTCGTTGTATTTCAGATCTGTTGGTTGTCCCTCCTTTTTCATCTGTGGATGTTCTTGGAATAATGAGGCTAAGTTAGATCTTATTTCAAGTCTGATGTTGTAGTGATGGTGGAAGTTATGATTGTTGTTGTTTGGGGGTGAGACATGCTTTCATCTTTTATTCCATTGCTTTTGACTGTTTTTTGAGACAGTGCAGCTCATAATTTTCAACTATCCTTTTCCATGGTTTACAAATGAATTTATAGTTTAAATTCCATGTTGCCTCATTTGGCAAAAAAGATTAAGTGCTTGTGGACTAAGGTAGTTTCTAGGTTCTTCTGATCTGTTTTATATATGGTTAAATAACTGTAATTAATGGTAATATCAAGATCAATATCTTTACCTTTATCCATTTTTTCATCAATTTAATTGACTGTCAAGTTGAAGCATTGTAACTGCATGCAGTATCTTCTCATATATAATTTCTTATAATTTGATGGTGATTTTCATTTTCAATCCAATAACATAACCATTTATTAAGTAGTAAGAAGATATACTAAACCTTGGGAATATAAAAACAGAAATTAAAAAGGATCCTATCATATATGCTACAAGGAAATAAATCATAGAAACAGATACATAAATGAAAGATGATACGATGAGAGAGAGTACTGATGACTTGGGAAATCAGGGAAGGCTTCCCATGATAGGTGGCACTTGTTCTGAGCCATAAGAGAAGCTAAGAATTTAAAGATACAAAGAGACAGAAAAGGTTCATGCCAGGCATGAGGAACAAACTTTGCAAAGAAATGACATAACACAGACTATCAGCCAGGCATATAGAGGGCAGAATTTGGAAAACTGCAAGTAGGCCAGTTTGTATGTAACACAGAGTGTATGAAATAGAGTAATGTAAATAAGCCTGGAAAAGTAGTTTGGAGTTAAATTGTGAAAAGCCTTAAATGCCAAGCTGGTGAGTTTCTATTTTATCCCAGAGGCAGTAGGGAGCTACTGAAGATTCCTGAGTAGGGAAGTGATATAGTCAGACTTATGCTTTAGAAAAAGTATTTTCTTAGCTGGGTGGCAGATGTAGCACAGAGAGAGATAGAACAGAGAGCAACTAGGAATGTTTTACAATACACCAGATAAAAAGTGATAAGGGACAGAACTATGGTACAGTAGATAATAGTCTGACTGCACTCAGATAGCTGATCCTTTTGTTAACTAGTCATTTCTTTTTCATTGAGACATAGCCACTTTATTACATATGATGTTATTCATTATTCACTATGCCCTGAGCTTTCTGGACACTGAACCTTGAGGTATGAAGCTTCTGCATTGACCATAAGCCTTTGGTCTCTTTAATTTCTTAATCTGGAATCATATTTTTTAGTATTTGCTTTTGCCATCCTCACTCATATTTCCTTTTACATTGAGTCAACCAGTACCAAGGATCATGTTCACTTCTTGGAAGGATCTTGTCAAGATCTTCATTGAATTTCTAGTCTCCATTATCCTTTGTGACAGTCATTGGCACATAGGCTGCAGTTAGATTCATGGAGATGTATTTGCTGACATTCATTATGGACACTTCAAGAAAAGATGAACAAGTGTCCCATGAAACAGTGTTCTTTTGTACTTTTGGATGCACAATGAAATCAACTCCTTTACCTGTTTAAGGAGAACTCTTCCATTTAACTTCAGCTTCATGGGATCATAGGACTAGAGCTGCAAACTGAAATAGTCCAACTCTCTCATTTTGCAGATGAAGAAATTGAGGCACACAGAGGTTAAGTGGCTTGTCCAAAGTCATGTAGGCTGGAAGTTGTAGAATGAGGATGTGAACTTAGCTATCATGACTCCAAGTTCAGTACTCTCTCCTCTTCCCCATGTCTATACCCTCTATTTTCCTTTATAGAGAAAACGTAAATGTGGATATGAGTTAGTTTTTCTAGGTAAGTATCAACTTATTGAGCATTAAACACAGAATTTACTTTTCAAGTATAAAAACTCTTAAAGTAATACTTGTAGATAGTCCAAAAACTGTGGGATTGCTAAGAATCTCTCCACCCTCCTTCCTGTCACTCCATCATTGTCACTGCAGCTCTAGAAAGAGGATGCTAGAACCAAGGGCCACTTTGTATTTTCTTCGTTTTCCTGGGTCACAGTGGCCAAAATACCCATCGTGAGTGGCCGTACTTGGGCTGAAGAGCCTCTGTGTATTTGACCGTGCTAACCTTACACATCAATAGTTTTTTGCTGAGATTTACTTAAAGTCTTTCCAGAATGTTAGAACCTGCCAGAGATTACATTCCATTGGTACAGTGTTCAAGAATCCAAGTTCACCTCCAATCCATTATAAATCATCAGAGTAGGACTTTTGCCCAATGTAACAGATAATTAGTGGCAGAGCTAGGGCTAAATAAATACTTGATGACTGATTGTGATTTCATTGGACCTGAAAATCCTTTCCCACAAAAGGCAAAACAAAAGAAGAGTACAATCCACATACTCCCCAGAAACCTCTGCCTACTCTCTCCCTCCACCAAAAAATTCCCCTTATTTACGAAGAATTGGTTTCTGACCCCATAAAGAGAGGGCACCAGGGGCAGAAACAGAGTCAAGATATTAGTAAAACACTCTCCTTTCTTTCCTACTTTTTCCCACTCCCCAAAAGAACCTCTCCCAAATAGACACTTTTTTCTTTCCCCCACTACTTTCCCTCATGAATAGTATGAACACTTCCTCTATGATTCTAGGGCAAAGCTTCAGAAAACTATAGGTTTCCAAGGAGGATAAATTAACTGCCAATCACAGAGCCAGCCAACTTCCTCATTTTATTAAAGAAGAAATGGAGGCAGACCAAAGACCAGACAGTGAATGACCAATTACTAACTAGCATGGTAATTGTTCATCACAGAAGTACCCAAAGAACCAGAGAGTACAACAGATAATGACCATCCAACTCAATTTCCTCATTGCATGATGGAGGAAACTGACGTGGTCAAAGGTCAACTCAATGAATGGTCAACGGCAAAGTGTTAAGATCAATCAGGAGCCAGATCATTGCTGAAGAAGTAAGGATGGGTCAGAGAAGAAAAAAGAGAGAAGTATATGTGGCATCAACTCCACTCTAAGCATGCTCATGGAACACCAACTTGAGGGAGGGGAGTGGGTGGGGCAGAAATGGGGAGATTCTCATAAGTGATTTGCCTGTATCATGCAATACCTCTCAGTGTCACAAGAAGATTTGTATCTCCTCCCTATCAGAGATCTGGTTCCTCTTCTCAAATTGGCCTCTCAAGAGGTTATCATAGAGGAATATGTCAGTGAGTCCCATCCTGCCTCTCTGGGGCAGCAGCTTCAGCCTATTTTCACTTTTCAACTATTCTAGCTGTTTAGTGAGTTTTCTCTTTTACTGAATCAAAACCAGTCTCCTCTCAAGTTCTGCCCCTTGCTTCTCCTTCTGCCCTCTGAGACCAAGCCAAACAATTCTTATCCTTGTTCTACATGATGGCCTTTTAAATACAATCATGCCCCATTCCCTTCTGTTTTTTTTTCTTACCAAAAGATGATATTAGTCCATATGTTTATTCCCCTCTCTGATTTCTTACCAAGAGATACTATTCTATATGTTCTTTCTTTAAAATGTCCACATTTATAGAATTATCTTCAGAATTTATTCATTATGTGCTTAAATTTAGACAGTATTTAGACAAAAATTTACTTATCTCAGATATATCCACAGCACTTCTACAACCTCTAATCCCAAACTGCCTTTTCTAGGAAGTCTGACTACTTTTATTTACTTCCATTGTTTCCACTAATAGATTTTTTTCATCTCTCCACTGCCAACATTTGTCAAGGACTATTCAATTCCTTTCAATTCAATAGGCATTTACTGAGCGCCCACTGCGTGCCAGGCACTGCACTGGACCTCTGATTTCACCTGTGATTTTATTGATACAGAGTATTGCTAGATGAGGAAACTCTATCTATCAATGCAAAACTCTATCTATCAATGCAAAACTCTATCTATCGAATCAACAATCTATTAATACAGGTCAATATGTTCTGAAATGTACAGTCTTTTCCAGAGTTGCCTAAAGCACAGTAACTTATCCATGATCATACAGCCAATATATGTCAGAAGCACTGGAGATACAAAGACAAAGGCAGTCTCTGTCCAAGAGGAGCTTATGTTCATTAAACCACAAAAATGCAGAGACAGGAATGGAAATACCAGACTTCAATCCATCCTCATACTGTAAGGAGGCAGCTATGATGGAATACAATGTGCACAAACCATGTGCCTCAGTTTTATCATTTATAGCCCTCGCCCAGCAAGGTTCTTGTGGATATCACACAAGATAACATAATATACCATATCAAAATTTTAAAGAGCTAGATTAATGTCAGCTTTGACTCAAGTCATGCAACAAATAGCAACAATAATATGGCATAAGAAATGTTATGTGTATCATACAGATAGACTACAAAAATAAGATTTTTTCCTCCTTTTTTGTATGTATGTGCTAAAAAGCTGTCATAGCTCACAGCTGTAGAGCATTTCGGTCAAGTACACTGGTACCCTCCAAAGAGGGAGACCATATACAAACATGGCAATTTATTCTCATTTCTCCACATGGAGTTTCCTTTCATCTCTTACACAATGGCTTAGAGTTCTAGTTCTGCTTTAACAAGAGATGAGAAAGCCACTTTATCTTTCCTTTTTTACTATTGAGGATTTTAAACATCAGAGAACTTGTGTCACCCAGCTGTCTCGGGCCTCTCTAGCACTCACATTAGTTTATGAATAAAAGGAGCCCTAAAAAGCTTCTGCAGAAGGAACATCATCACCAGTTAGAAAGAACATAAGCTCCTTGCAAAGCAGTGGATGCTCCAGGAATTAATTCTCTGTTCCTTTAGGTTAACTTCCCTCTAACCCATCAGTGTACCAACCCAGTGACAGAAAAACTCTGACAAAGAAGAAAAAAGTCCATTTAGCAGTGGCAACAAATAGCAAAACACTTGAGAAATTGGTCCTGATAATGTTTTTAAAAAATCAAATTTGTGCAAAGCTATCTCAGGAGGGTGTGTGTGTGTGTGTGTGTGTGTGTGAGAGAGAGAGAGAGAGAGAGAGAGAGAGAGAGAGAGAAAGAGAGAGAGAGAGGGAGAGAGAGAGAGAGAGAGACTCCTTCAGCAATCTGATGAAACCTATAAATCTCTTCTCAGAATATTGTTTTAAGTGAATACAATGTATAGGTTTACAGAGGATCCCCTGAAATTTATCCACGGACCCCTTAGGAACTCCTGCTCTTTATGCATCTCTCCATAATCCCCAGCTCTCTCATCTCCTATGCAGAATCTCTCAGATATTACCCCACCAGGGTCACTTTTATTTCCCAAGAAACAAGCACCTACCCATAGGTGCTTTCCCTTTGAAAAAGCAGCCTGAACTCTACCTTTCTATTCACTATTGAGATACATTGGCCACACTAGCTAAAGTTAATCAAGATAGAGAATTCTTACAAAGTTTCCTCTGTGGGAACAGGATGCCCCAAGGGATCACTCATGGACCACAGGGCCTTTCATCCCTTGTCATTTCAGACCTTCCTCAGAGCTGCTAGTGATGAGAACTCTGACGGCTCTTCAGGCCGACCTGAAATGAGTTCATGGACTGAGTTTGAGTTGCCTGTGCCAACTCTGGTCTCATCCTCCTTACTGAAGAGGACCAAATACCAGCTTCTGGGGCCCCAGCAGATTAAATGATCCAGAGGAGAGATTTCAGTACTAGAGATATTAAGAAACTGAGAACTCTTCTGACTGTGCATTGTGTATACTACTCATCAGTACAAGGTTTCTGCTTAGATTTTTTCCTTTCCATTTAAATTTAGTTCCCTGTTATCAAAGCTAATACACAGGAATCATGATTCAAATCATCCAAGAAGATGGAAAATCAAAAGTCATAAGACCATAGATCTAGAAGGGAATTCAGAAACAACCTAGTCTGGTCCCTTCATTTTACAGAAGAAGAAACTGAGGATCAGGGATATTAAGTGACTTGCCTAAGGTCACACAGCTGACAAGTAGTGAAGGCAATATTTGTCTTCTGACTCTAGGTCTTTTTCCCCTGTGCCCAGCTGACTGTCACTTCCATTTAACTTTGGAATGAATTATGTTCATCTTTTTTTTTCAACATTTTCACTTTTGTATTTGAATTTTCCCTAGGACAGTGTTTTAAAACTGAGAAGTAGCATGGAATAATGTCTAAAGAGTCATCTTCAACGTCAGGAAGACCCAGCCTAAAGTCCCACCTCTCAGTGCCCCAGTCAACTCACAAAGGCTATAAATAGTAGAAAAGTTACTGGTGCATGGGTCAGTAAGTCTGTAAGTCAGTCAATAAGCTTCACTAAGTGCCTGCTCTGTGTGAGGAACCATGGTAAGAGTTACAAAAATAAAAGAAAGGAAAAAAAGTCACTGCTCTGTAAAAGCCTAAAATCTAATGAACTTACTGGGAGTTTCCTAAATCAATAAAATCAAATGTATTAGTAAAAAAAAATCCTTAAAAACTGATTTGTCTCTCATGAGCAGAAACCAATTAAACATTCCATTTCCAACAATTCCTTCTCCCACTTTACCCCCCCCAAAAAAAATAAGCCATACTGTGTGACAGAAGGAAGATAGTCTAAAATCGATTTCCCCCCTTGGATAACCTATTATGAAGAAAGTCTCACAAATGCTGCATGACAAATAATGTGTACCCCATTTTGTAAATGGGAAAAGTGGGGTACAGAAAGCTCTAAACATTTATTCAAGATCTCATGTATTAAACTGGCATTTAACAAAAATAACTCAACTAAAAATTTCAAGACATCATATCCATTATCATGAACACAGTTGGGCCTATACAACGACCAGATTTTTTTAGAGGACAAACACATGAAAAGTGGTGTTAAAGACAACAACTCTCAGGAAGAGGTGGGTTCAAAATCTGCCTTAGACACTTACTGGCTATGTGATCCTAGGGGAGTCACACTCAACTCGCTTACTCATCTGTAAAATGAAGATAATGAGACCTTTAGCACTTACCCTATAGGGTCATTGTGAAGCTCAAATGAGGTAATTTATGAAAAGTGCTTTGCAAACCATAAAGCGCTATAATAGTGTCTATTACTATAATTATTACCATGTATTAACATTACCATTATTACTGCTAATTACCATTACCAGGGCCATTTATGAACAGAAAAGGAGGGGGATGAGCCATGTTGCAAGAGTAAGACACAATATATGGAGAGCCCAGGTGCTACATTGGTACCCAAGAGGCATCAGATGCAAATGATAGTGAGTCTAGAGGGCCTGTAGTCTTCTACAGGAAGGCATAGACAAAAATCATATACGGTGAGAAAGCTCAGGAAGTTATGATTTGAACCAGTCATGGCAGGATCCACAATAATGAGATAAAGGATTCATCAAAATAAAAGGAATTTCATTATAATGGTAAATTACATTGCTAGAAAACACAGTCCCAGCCTACAAAAATTGGAGGGAAAACCAGTCCCTCAGTAGAGAATTAAGGGTCATTAGGAAAAGAAGTATTTTGAACACAGTAAACAAAGGAGGAACCCTCATTTACCTCTATTGTTCCCAGGTTCTTTTGTCAATTTGTTTTGTTCAGTTGTTTGTGAGTTTGGGTGTATTTTCTTGAGAGGAAGATATATTTGAGATAGTGGAGAAAGGAGGGGAAATGAAGCTTAATTACAGCTTGTTGGCTGAACAAAAGAATGAGGAAAGTCCGCATCCCACCCCCAGATTTATAACTAGGGCAGAGGAATGAAAACTTGCACTAAAATTTAGAGGGCATTTTGACAGTGCTTGCAATCCTTTAGGGTCTTAGAAACAACTGAACTTAGAACCTATATAACAGGGAATAATTAGTAAGAAGTTAACAGATGGGGCAGCTAGGTGGCGTAGTGAATAGAGCACCAGCCCTGGAGTTGAGGACCTGAGTTCAAATCCAGCCTCAGACATTTGACACACTTACTAGCTGTGTGACCTTGGGCAAGTCACTTAACCCCAATTGCCCTGCCTTCCCCCCTCAAACCCCCCACCCAAAAAAAAAGAAGTTAACAGATGGCACATGCTCCCTCTTCCTCCCACCACCACCCTGGCCTGGGAACTGCACCTCAGGTGAGTTCCTCCCAAGCGTTGCTCCATCCTGCTTCCTCCAGTTTCCTTACCCTCAACCCCTGGCCTCCATGTGGTATATTCTATGCCTGGTCCTGTTGTTCCTCTTGCTGGTTACAGCTCTGTTTCCCTTTCCCACCTGCCTTCAATGTCAAGAGCATACAATGAGGTGTTTTCCATATAGAGTGATATAGTGTGACTTTGTTACTTATGCTAGCACCAAAGAATTAAGCTGTATTTTATTAGATTTGGAATCACAGGATGTTTTTGAGAAGAAAGAGACCTTAATGATTGTTTAGTCCAACCCTCTCCTATTTCAGATGAAGAAACTGAGACACAAAATAGTGAATGATTCACACAAAATCACACAGCTAGTTAAGGGCATGGTCTACACTAGAACCCTGACTACTAGAGGAATGTCAGCTTGCTCTGTGCATTGAATTCTCTTCATCCAAAAAGAATGCAGGGCTGAGTATAGAGGACACTGGATCCAAAGTCAGGGAAAGCGGTTTCTCATCCAAATTCTGCCACCAACTTGCTGTGTGATCCTGAACCAATCACCTCCTTTCTTATCTGTTATCCATGCCTCAGTTTTCTCATCTGGAAGATGAAGGGGTTAGAAGTTTGATCTCTAAGGTCCTTTCAAACTCAACCTTCCCACTGCAAGAAGACATATGAAACAGTCATAATAATGGGTACTGGATCAGCATAGGCTATGGTGACCAGGGCAGTGCTCTAATCTTTCTTTTTTTTCCTGGACCCATGATTTCCTTTTTTTTCCAAGTAAAGAAATTCCCTCTATCATCACAGATCAGTCACTGTTCTGTAACCCAGGGAACTGAAGGGTTTGAATGACTTGCTCAGGGGTCATATAGTCAACATCTATTGGGGCAGAGCTTGATCTCAGGTTTTATACTCCGAGGCCAACCTCCTCTCCTTAAGGCAAGAAGAATAAACCATCCCATCTATTAAATAGAAAGCAAAACCATTTAAAATAAGCCAGCATGTTACCTGGTAACATTATCTGTACACTGTGGAAAGACTACTTTTCCTTGGTCCCAGTCATTCCAAAGCCACACATCCTTTCTGGGTCATGCAGTTTCATAGCACAACATGGCAGCGGAGCATGAGGGCATGTAGTAATGGAATGGAAACTCCTGAGAACAGGGAACATTCTGGTTTTGTGCCTAGCAAAGTGTCTGGTATATAGCAAAAGCTTAATAAATGCTTATCAAATTAAATTGAATTGAATGGTAATCCCTAGCCCTTCGTGTTCCTAGTACTATCATCACACATACCTCACAGACCTAAACATTCAGCCTAGCCCTTACCTCTCTACCTACTGTATGGTAAGGTTACGTTGACATGACCTGACAATATCCACCTTGTTCCCTTGGCCAAAAAGGGGAGAAGAAAATATTTTTATCAGTCAGTCATCTAACATCTATCTAAAACAACTTCAGTGAAGCTGAGTCTCAATGCATTTTCTCCCTACCCCCTACCCCCAATAGAAAAGCTGATTTTAGCAGCACTATTTATTCTCCAGGTTCAGTCATGGAATCTTACTGGTTCCAAAGAAAAAGTTTTAAAAAGAAGGCATGTGTTTTGTCCTAGCACACCATATTCGGTGTCTGAAGTGCTACTTGGAAGAATCCTATGTTGCTAATTGCTGACAGTGCAAGAAAAAAGAAATGATCTGGGCTGTCATTTTTTTTAAAAGTTGGCTATTTTGCTGGGAATTGATACCGTTCAGAGGCAGTGTGACCTAGAATCATAGGTTTCAAGCTAGAAGGGACTTGAGAATCTAACCCCAAAGATGTGGTAACTCAGTCCTAGAGTGGGTAAGAGATTTGTTCAAGGTCACCAACGTAATGTCAGAGATAGGATTTAAACCCAGTCTTCTGCCTCTAAATTTAGCACTCTTTCCATGGTACCATGATGTTCATATGAAATGTGTGCTAGCCAAGGAGTCGTACAATCACAGAATTTGAGAATTGGAAGGGACTTCAGTGCCCACTTAGTCTATTCATAATATAAAAGAAATCTCCACTATAACATTCCCAACTAGTAGTCATCCAGCTTCTGCCTGAAGATCTCAAAGAAAGGAGAACCCATCATTTTTCGCTTCATCGTATTTCACTTTTAGATACCTTTAACTGTGAGGAAGGTTTTTTCCTGACATCAAGCCTAGATTTGCTTGTTTCTTAAATTCCAGCCACTGTTCCTAATTCTCCCATTTGCAACTGAAAAGAAGTCTAATCCCTCCTCCTGGCGAACTTTCAAATACTTGAAAGCAGCTATCATTTCCCTTGAGTCTTCTTTTGTCCAGATTAAACATGCCAAGTTCCTTCAATTCATCTTCATATGAGATAGACCCATGACTCTTTATTAAGCTAGTTGCCCTCCTCTGGATATGCTATGACTCATCAATATCTGTTTGAAACCATGGCTCCCAGAACTGAGCACAGTACTCCACAGTTGAGATTGGATGGAAGGAAGACCTGTGTTCAAATGTAACCTCTCTTGCCCACTAGCTCTGTGAGACTTAATTTCTCTGACCCTCAGGCAAATATCTACTGTTTTCCTCTCCTTCCCCATGCAGCTGAGCTCTATGGACATTAATATACACTCAACCTATAGAATTCCAAGTATACAACCGCCAAAGAGTCTGCAGGTAGGGAACAGTTGTACCACTTGTGATTCTCTTAGAGGAAATGTTCTCGATAACCCTCTCTGAAGGCAGGATTTGAACTCAGATCTTTCTAATTCCAAGTCCCATACTCTATCAACTGTGTTACCTAGATCCCTAACTTAATGTCAGTGGTGTTTCAGTTTCTTCATCTAGGAAATGAAGATGTTTGACTAGATGTTCTTCAAGGTTTCTTCTAGTATTAAGTCTATAACCTGGTGGTGACAGTGGACTCACAAAGCATGATACCATATTAGGAAGTATAGAGGTAGTTGCTACTTTGTGCTTACTTCTAGCTCTCTAAATGAATCAAAAGGACAAGGAAAAAGAGACTTGTCTTCCTTGGGCACCTGAAATGGCATGCTATGACCATCTTACTAAACATGCAGAAGAAAAGAACAATCAATAAACAAAGGTTTTATGGGTGGTTTCATTGTTATTTTTTTTCAGTTTCCTGAAACTTGTACTAGAAAAAGACTGGCATAAAAAGTCTCTTATTTTCTAGCCCAAGGATCTAGAATCTCAAATGAGGTAGGGCATATAATGCTGATGATTAGCTTTGTCTTAATTTTCACACTGATACACTTTAAATGAACATTATTTGAAATCTTGCCCATTTTAAGGTATAATAATGATCTGGTCTATTTTAATCGATCTGAACTCTTTGGCTAAGCTATTTAGTTCCTATTAAGAAAAGGAAGATAAGCACTTTTCTGAAATATACCTTAGGCTTCTGCTCCCCCAGCGCATCACCCATCAACTGCCTTTGGGAACCAGATCATTTTTACATTACCAGCATTAACTCTTCTCAGAGTTATTAGCTTCATTGGCAAATGGTGCTACAGGCTATACTTCTCCCGCCCCCAACCCCCACTAACATACACTTTTTTTTTTAAATTGGAGCTTTCTAGCACTGTTTGTATTTATAATGTTCCTACAAAAATCCCATCTTTCTGCTCCAAAATCATTTTAAGATTCTTTATTTTTTAGCTACAAATCACTCGATCCAAATTTTTTTCTTCCAAAATGTCTACTTACTCTTTGCTGGTGAGGGCAGCAATCCTAAATAGCAATTATTTCTACTTGGAGATATTATCACAACCCAGGAAAAAAGTTTATAGATAGGGTTGAAAGGGAAGCTGGGTAAGCCTTTGATAGGACATTTATTAGTGAGTAATTCCACAGTCTTTGTTGACCCCCAAAGCAGCTATGTTTTGATAATGATTTTCCAGCAATCTGGAAACAACATTAATTTACCATTCAGTGCCTAGGATAGGGTCTTGCACACATAATAAATATTACAGATAAAAACCCATCACTCTAAGTGAAATAGAAGCAGGTATGCCATTAGAGCTCTCTCCAGCTTTCCTAAATGCAGTGTTATTCTTTGTTCTGACAGAGGAAGGCAGATCCTTAGAGACATCAATTGTACCCTGGCAGTCCTCTAAAGCAAGGGAGAGAACTCAGCATGTGATCTCTTCCTCCTTGTTCCTCCTACCTTTCTCCAGGGAAATGGAATATTTTAAGGGTTTCATTTGGCCCTGACTTACCATTCTGTATGGGGAAAAAAGGTAAAGGTAAAAAAAATTCCCCACCCCAGGCCACTGCTTATGATTTAAAAGGTGGAAAAGAAGAAATATATGAACATTTTTTCTTATCAAGTGAGACATCATTTGGTAGCAGCTAGAAAAAGAAGGACAAGGGGATAGTAGATAGAATATGTATTCATACTTTGGTGTTTCTTTCCATCAGAACTCTCCTTTGACTATCAAAGGAAACAACAGACTGATGGTTTTATTTCTAACCCATAAAGAAAATAATCTCCTCTTCATTGCCACAGAGCAAACAGACAGTGAGATTGTCATGGAAGCCAGTAGATCAGTGGCATGCAAACCAGGATAGTATACTCTGACTAGAAAGGTAGGAGCAACATTCATGGTAAGGATCAGAAAATTTGGAATAGCAGTGGTAGCTCATAAGTCCTATTGAATGCCGGTGGGTTTGGGTTCCAAAATGATACCTTTGGGCAGGGGTTCTTGGCAGTCTGTTGAAACCTAAGGGCCTCTTGTCAGATTTTTTTTTCATTCGTAGCTGAAGGAAATACTAAATTTCAGTTAAAGGTCAGTCAAAATCAAGATGCAATTTTTCCCATATGAATTTGTGGACCCTCTAAAACTGTCCGTGGTCCTCGCCTTAGAGACCTCTTCAATATTAAATTCCTAAGGAAACAATAAACAAGGGGGGAGGGGCAAAAAAAAACTAAAGAAACGCCTAAAAAGATACTTCTTCTCCCTTCTTTCTAAGAGATTGGGGTCCATTGGTGTGAAAAAAAAACTGCATATAATTTCAGACTTTTCAATATGTTGATTAGTTTTGCTGAACTTTTTCTTTTGTTATTCTTTATGAAAGAAAAGGCCCTCTGGGAAAAGGGAAAGGGAAGGATATAGCAGAAAATATTGGTGATATAAAACAAAAAAAAATCAATAAAAATCAATTTCTAAAAAATGAAGAATATTTCTTCTGAGAAATCCTGCTGCATCACCAACGCTTTAGTTTTAAATGTGTCCATAACTTGCTTAAATAAAGAACTGAAAAAGAATTCTGGATTTAAAGAGACTTCTGAAAAATCAGACCAAGATAAGGAAGAGCTTAAAAATATTCCTTCCTAGTTGGTTGATTATGAAGCTATTTTGCTTTCAACTGAACCTAAACAAGCTTCCTCCTTTTGTCAAAAACTTAAAGAATTTAATTTAAAATTTAATTTAATTTAAATTTAATTTAAAGAATCCCTCTAAGACCTAGTGAAATTTACATTCCCTTGGGTACCATGTAAGTTGTTTTTGTTCAGATCACACTGCTCCCAGCCTGCCCCCTGTCACTAGGAAAACAGCCTCAGTGGAGATGCAACCCAACAACTGCCTTTTTCAGAGGATGTAGGGCCTGCCTTCTCAACAGCCTCAGCCACTATAGACAGAAAAAATAAAGTTCTCCCCACTAAATTTCTTAGCACTATCAAATGGCTCAAAGTTGGAAACATATGGTTTCCTCAATGGAAATGACATGAAAGAAAATGTTTTTCCATCTGCTTTGCTGCTACAAAGATCATTGGGTGTTACCATCCACCTATCAGCTGAGAGTAATATGTTACATTGTCTTTTAACATAACACGAACTCCTTGGGAGTAGGGATTGTCTTGCTTTTCTATTTGTATCCACAGTGCTTGCATACAATAAGGGCCTAATAAATGCTCTTTCATTGCTCATTCATTTTCTCTTTTAGTCATGATAATACTCTGGATATTAGAGCTCTTAAAACCAATTAGACGGCTAACTGTGCTACAAGATGTCCCAGGACTGGTGAGGAAAACACAGCCATACAATCCTACCTTGTAAGGTGCTTCAGGGACATTTACTTTCTTTTGACATTTCAAATCTGTGGCACACCCAAATAGTACTGTCATCTCACAATCTTTCCACAATTTTCAGTGAATTTGCTCTATCTGCATGTAAAAGTACCTCTTAGTGGCCATGTCTCTGTGGAAAGTGAAAGATAAAAGCCTGAGCACTTGTCTTGGTATTGGATCTGGGCCTAAGTTGGTTTAACTCTAACAATAGTGCTGGGATTCATTTAGAAAGTTCCACCCAGTTCTCATTTCCACTAGGATAGAGTATTGATCTAGTGCTGACATCTCCTTACTGAGAGTCAACAAACAGAATGGAACTTAATCCTGTCACCTAAACTAGGTAGCACAGGGGATAGAGGAGCACTGGACCTGGAGTCAGGAAAACCTAAGTTCCATCCAGCCTCAGAGACTCACTATGACCCTGGGGAAGTCATCCCATCCCTGTCTGCCTTCGTTTTCTCAGCTGTAAAATGGGGATAATAGTAGCACCTACCACCCAGGATTGTTGCAAAGATAAAATGAGATATTCGTAAAGCACTTTGGAAACCTTAGAGCATCCTATATATGCTAGCTATTATTATTAGTCAGTGAAAATAGGCTCTTAAAATTTTAGGTTTATGAATCACTGGAATTTTAATAGCCAGAAGCCATTCTTTTTTGCTTAATATTTATTCACAATGGAAGCAGGCCAGAATCTAAGGAGTTATTTGCAAGATAGATCAGTGCTGACATGAATGAAGGATATAAAAGAGAAGGAAATAGTATATAGGTCCCTAGATGCAACTAAGTCCTGATTTTCACCATAAATTTTGTACTGAAATAGCAAAAGTATGCACTTTGATATTAAATATTAAGAAAAATAGCAATGGTTTCCCATGGCACCATTTCCTGAGACGGCTGCCTTTGCCAGCAAATTTCTGATTGAGATTATCTAAGGGCAACATTCTGATTAAATTGCCTCCTGTTATGACATTTGTTAGCTCACACATTTCTAGGGATGATGTCTTCTGTACTAATAAGAATGATCTTCAAGTTGGAAAGAATAGAGAAAACGCTATCTTGAAACTCAAGATAGAAGACACAATAAAGTTAGAGAGCACCTAGCCAATTTAAATGAATTCTGATCTTCCAGGCTAAGCAAAATAATTGCATTTCTAGGATATTGAAAAAAAATTGTGAATGGGACTGGAGACTCACTATCAGTATTCACTGAGAAATCATGGAAGGTGGAAGGTTTGCCAAGGCCAGAGACAGGGAAATGTCGATTTTCAAAAAGAAGTGACAGCTTGAGGATGACCCCAAGAAGTATTCTGGAATGATTGATCTGACAAATGGTTTGTGAGAACTTAGATTTTTCACGTTCTTCTGGGAGATCTCTGATCTTTAAGTTGTCTCTGTACATTCTGTCTTTAATGTCCATTAATTTGGCTTGTGCCAAACTCATGGCCTTTTTTTCTCTTCTGCCAAATTTGCCTCCACTATTGCAATTTTTGTGTTCCAAGCCTATTGATGGCTCTGTCACTGTCTTTCATCAGACACAGTTACTTTGCTTTCTTTTACATTACAATATTTGTTAATTATTCTTTAGATTCTCTTTGGAGTTTTACTCATTTTTCCTTCTGATTTTTTAGGATCCTATATGTTGGTTTAGCTAAGGATATTCTGGACTTCAATTAATGTCTCTTCTGTTTGGGATTCTGGGCTTTTAAGTGAGACTTTGTCTCTTATCTCTTTGGTATTTCTCCATCACACACTCTCTGCCTGATCCCCTCTTTACTAGCATAAAAACTAGTAGAGTAAAAGCTGAGCTTCCAACTATCTGTTTTCTCAAATGGAAGATTTGGCATGAATGGACTAAATGACCTTTGAGATACCTTTCAGCAATACATATATGATTTCATAACAAGCTATATCAAAAAACTTTGTTGAATGTTACAAATAATTGCTAAATTATATATATTATGTACTTTGATTTTAGCAAAGTATTTGAAAAAGTTTCTTATGCTGTTCCATAAACAAGAGAAATTTAGACCAGATGATGTTACAATGAGATTAATTCACAGCCGGTTGAACAACTGTACCCAATTTGATATCAACTTGTCTTTAGTGTTTCCCAAGACTTAGACATAGACAAGTCTAAGGCATCAGGCTTGTTCTTTGGCCATATCATTTTAAAGATCTTTTATCCATAACTCAGATAAATGCATAGGAAGAATGTGTACCTAATTGATAGATGGAGAGTTAACTAATATGCTGGTTAACAGAATCAAGATTTGGAAAGATCTAAGTAGGTTGGAATGCTTAGTCAAAACCCACAAGATCACATTTAGAAGAGATAAATGTAAGGCCCTGAACTTAAATTCGCTAAACGAATTTAGCAGGGATAGAAAAGACTGATTGACAGAAGTTCATGTTTGAAGAAAAAAAAAAGATGTATGAGTTTTAGTTGACCAGAAGAGGAGAAAGAGGGGAGGGGAGGAAAGGAGGAAAGGAAAAGGAAGAAGTAGAGAATTTTTAGAGACATAGGGAATTTTAATGAGAAAATTCCCTCCTAATATTGTATATGGGAATAAATTCATCAATTTGTAATCTTAGAGAAATGCCTAGAGTACTGAGAAGTTAAGTAATTGCCCCAGGGTCACCTAGCCACTACGTGTCAGAGACAAGACTGAAACTCAGGCTTTTCTGACTTTGTGATTGGCTTTCTATCCAGTACATTATGCTGCTTTTCAACATAATACAAGGTTTTAGTAGTCGAAGTATAGTGAGAGGTAATGATTGTGCATACTTTGGCCTTAATCTACCTGAAGGACTGTATTCAGTTCTGGGTACCATGTTTTCCGGGAGAGACTGACAAACTAGATAGTATTACAAAGAAATGCAACCAGGTTGATGAATAGTCTGGGAGCCATCGACAATATCATCATTGCCAACAACCATTCCATAAGTTCTTTTTATGTACCTGGAACTGTGCTAAGTATCAGGTAAGCAAAGGAAAGCAAAAAGACTGTCCCTGTTCTTGGAGAGCTTACATTTCAGTGGAGTAGGCAATATCCAAATAATCAGGTAAATTCAAGATGTATACAAAATAGAAAGGAATACTCTCAGAGGGAAAGACAGTAGCAGCTGGGCAGGGGAGAGAGGATGGGAAAGACCTCCTGGAATAAGTGGGATTTCGTCTGAGTCTAGATGAAGCAAATAGCTCTAGATTTACAAATTGTGATCTATATACCTATGTATGCTCTGTGTTTCACAGAGTAGAACTAGGATCTAGTGCTTAAAGTTTCAGGAGAAACTTTTAGAGTCAAAAATGAGGTAAAGTTTGTTCTTTATGACACTGTTTAAAAATGAAATATTCCATTTCACAAAACAGTTAACTCCAAATCATTTCACTTATTCATTAATACTTGCATTTGTCGAGAATGTTGTCAAAGGAATTCCTGCTTTGAATTGGGGGTGGGGGGGGAAGGAATGGAGGAAGGATCCAAACAAGATGATCTCTGTTTACTTCCAAATCCAATGGTGAATATTTTGTGAAATGATGATACTGCATGATTTTCATCCTTGAACACATACAAGCCATGAGTCTGGCTCTGTTTGTGCACTCAGTAACTGAACTTAAGGGAGTGTAACACTTGCCAAGGCTGAAATGAACTTAAGCCGGCCCTGTGTTGTAAGCCAACAAGCCCATCATGGCAATTGGGATCTGTAAAGTCTCACTATGATAGGCTCTCTCCATTAAATAAATTAGAATAGTGTAGCACATAGATCCATCCATAGCAGTTGCAGAGCATAGAGTACTGCAAGTTCCCATTATAAGGCAATTTCATTAAGAGACTAGCAATTTGTCACCGTTAAAGAAAGCTACCAAGACTTTAAAACTTGTCTTTCTTCTCTCTTTCCTTTTTCCCCAAAAGCATAGTGTTTAGATTGTTCAGATGGGGATGCTACTAGATTTGATGGCTCTCCACTCCATTCTCTCATTTCCATTTTTATCTCCATATAGTCATCAGTATTGGGCATGTGAGTGAGTGAGTGAGTGAATGAATGAAAAAAGTACTAATTAAGTACTTACTGTGTGCCAGGAATTGTGTATCAGATATATATGTGTGTGTGTATATATATACATATATATGTATATAAATATATATATATATTTTAAATGGTTCCCAAACAGATATTCAAATAAATATTGGAAGGGTAAATAATTGAAGAATAACCTCCCTATCTCTCCGTATCCAACTTCATCTCATCCTATTATTTTAATCACCTCCCATTGTCCCTATATTCATCTTTATAGTTTATGATATTATGACTAGCTAGGCCACATCTACACCGTCATGTCTGAATTAGGCATGACTAAACAATATTGTCATTCCAATTTTGTCTTGGCTCATGGGTTGCAGAGACTTGGAAACTGACTAACATAGCTACATTAACCCACCATGACACATCAAAACATCTCATCCAATTCAACCAAGCACAGAGTCACTGCCATTGTGTCCTTGTGTTATTTTCAAAAGTTGTGATGTCATGAAACTTAATTACCTTACCCTGCATTGCCACCTTTTGAATGCCTTTGAGTTTTGCATCAGTCCATATCTCTTGTACAATCATTTCTCCCTTATGTACCTCTTCCTGTAGCTTGTGTTTTTAGTTTCCGTCTTAGATTACATTCTAGTAGAAGGTAAACTCCTCGAAAGCAGGGACTATTTGATTTTTGTCTTCATATCCTCAGAGCATAGTACAGTGCCCCGCACATGCTAGGCATTTTAAAAATTCTTAATGGACTAAACTAAATTTAGTCTGAAATACCACAGATGCCTGTCCTCTAATATCTCCATCATTATTTTTTTAAATAGGACAGACATTCAAAAGACAGATTTTCTTTTGCCATCTTTCATTCATATGCATAAAAGTCTGTGCACAAAATAGGCTAGGAACATATCCCTAAAAAACACATCTTTTTCTTTTTAAAGAAGATAATACATAAGAGGACAGTCTTTTCTCCTCCTTCCTGGAACAATAATGATTCATCTCAAGTGCCAAATTGGAAATATTGCATATGCGGAAAAATTTGCAAGAACAACCTAATATGTATTTTCCTTGGCTCCCTTGTTTCATAATGTTTAAAATATGTCTGTCCTGGAAAGCCATGCCATTCATATTTTTGCATCAGATTCATCGTTTAGGCAAGTTCACCAGGGAACTTTCAGGTCAAAATTCAGGAGGTGATGGTGCTTCAGAGATCTCAGAACACTCATAATTCTGTTTTTAAGTGGATTGGAGTTCCAACGTGCTTGTCCGTATTTGCTTAATATCTAAAAACTATGTCTTCAGAAGACGTTCTCCGGCAAGTAGAGAATTATTAGTATCTGAAAATTTGCTATGCTTTATGAATACTGTAACTCATCTTAGGTTATAAATGTATTTTCAGGAAACTTGTGACATCGTTACCACAGATGTTCCCAAGATTCAGACCATTGATGCTAGAAGGAAGGCAAGAAAGGCAATCAGATGGTTTAGAATGGAGGAAAAGGATGCAGAATTCCTGGCATTGGATTTCTACTTCTGTTAAGACATTGTTAGGAATTTAAATACTTTTTTTTCAATTTCATCTTCTATAAAAAGTTTCCCTAGATATAAAGCATTGGGAGCTGTAGAGGAGAGGGGGAAGCTAACGTAGAAATCCAATATACTTTTACAATGCAAATTGGCTATATTCATTAAAATATTTTTCCAAACACAGTCACCAGTGTAATTTAGCTATTAAATATTTCATAGTAATAATCACTATACTACACTGTCAAAATTAAACTTTTTTGGAAATTATTGTTTCTTGGAGCCATATTGTAATGATTGAAAAAAATTCAATTGTAATACAATTGAAAAACAATTGTAAATAATTGAAAATAATTGAAATTTGACTTATGTCCCACCTCTACTACTTACTATACATGTGACTTTCGACAAGTAAGGTCATCTTCCTCAGTGCCTCAGACATGGTTATACTGCCACCATTTCCCAGCAGTACTGTGAGAAGCAAGTTATATAAAATGGATAGAAAGTACTTTATGAATCATATAGAGTTCTATGGTTTTTATTTTAAGACATGAATTGACTTTGTTTTTATCTAACCAATAAAGGGAATTGTCACAATGATGGTATCATGGATCCACTGAAGTAATGCCGTTTTGTTATTATTAGATCGGATTTATAAATTCATAGGCGAAGGGATCTCCCAGTGAGGAAGTTACCTCTACAAATGCAGATCATAACTGTTCTGTAACTTACAGTATCATAGATTTGCCTAGGACACTAAGAGGTTAAGTGACTTACTTAGGGTCATAAAGCAATAATGTGTCAGAGGTATAGCTTTAACCCCACTCTTCCTAAGTCCGAGGCCAGCTTTCTACTCTGAAGCCTCTCTATTATCATCATCATTAGTATTGTCAGGAAAAGGAGGACATCATTCAGAATACGTATTTGGGAATACAAATACTGTCTTTAGAAAAAAGTTACCCATTCCTTGGGACTTTGAAGGATGCATGTTTTAATATGACATGGAAGCATATTCTTAATATGGCACAGCAATCTCATTTTGTAATCACAGAAGGAAATACTGCTACAATTAGGAAACAGTGTTCTGATTATTTTTCAGTTTTAAAAAAGTGACAATATCAAAAGTTTGTTATTTAATAGGGAAAAAGAGATGGGGCCTCCCTTCTTCTTTGCCATCAATTGATAGGATGGATACAGAACAACCATTTAGCTACTACACACGTACACATGCATGCACACGTATATTCTTTCCCTTAGTATTTTGCCATCAAAATGAGGTTACTCAGAAATTCAAATCAGTTTGACAGACATATATTAAGTGCCTAGGCACTGGGTGAGATGCAGTTTCAATAAGACCTAATCCGTGTCTTCATAGTTCTTAGGCATAATCTCAGATTACAAACTTAGATCTTAGATACAAATGTAGATTACAAACCTCAAGTATGAAACATCACGTTTTGGTTGACTTTAAACAACCAACATCTGATAGATAATAGTCACAAAATTGTTAAAGTATTGTTAGCTTAGGTATTGATGAGAATGGTCTCTTCTCAAGAGGCAGTGTAGGACAATGGAAAAGAACATTGAATCCAGAGTCACAGAATCTGGCTTCAAATCCCACTTGTGATACTTGGGTAAGTCTCATAGGTAAAATGAGAGGCTTTTGAGGTCCCTTCCATCCCTAGATCTATGATCTTGCAGTCTGCCTTTAGCCTAGTGCTACTTCTCATTGTAATAACGATGACAAAACTTAATTATTGCAATGGATCTCCCTTTAATGAAGAAGATCATCTCATCAAAGCTTATCCATTCCATTCCATGCAGTTCTTCTGCGTCTTCCCATAAATCTGTCTTACAGGGTCTACCCAAAGAGCTTTGGGCAGTGGTCTAAAATAAAAAGGCTGGGATTTTTAATGCATACATTCTAGGATCTAATTATGATGTGGGTAAGTATGTACATTTTGTCTAATACGTATAGTGCAGTTAGGAGGTGCAGTGGATGGAGCACTGGACTTGGAATCAGGAAGATTCATCTTGATGAGTTCAAATCTGTCCTCAGACAATTAGCTATGTGACCCTGGGCAAGTCGTTTAACCTTATTTGCCTCAGTTTTATCATCTGCAAAATGAGCTGAAGAAATAAATGGCAAACCACCCCAGTATCTTTGCCAAGAGAACTCCAAATGGGGTCACGAAGACTCAAACATGACTGAAACGACTGAATGAAAACAACAACAAATGCCTAGTACAGAGGGGGCAGTGCGGCCAGCCTCTAAGTAAGGAAGATCTGAGTTTAAGTCCTTCTTCAAACACATAACTGACTACAGGCCCCAGGACAAATCACAGTGCCTCATGCAACTCTGGAATTGTAAGTTACAGAGCAAGTGTTGGTTGGTTGGTAGAGGGACTTAATCACTAGGAGTTTCCTATACCAAGGAAATCAATAGATTCCAATCCCCCCCCCAAAAAATGTATGGTACAGAGGAAGATACAGAGATTAATAAGGATTAATAAAATATATTTCCTCTCTCCATGGAATTTATAATCTAATAAGGGAAGGCCAGATATGGACATGAATAAACAAAATGCAAATTAGAAACATTCATGCTCTTGTTGCAGTTTTTTTTTTACTTAAGAAGTTCTCCAACCTTTATTCCCCCTGAATTTTTGCTTCCTAATTTCAATACCCACCTAAGCATCATGCCAAAGGGTAAGTTCTACATATGGAAATGGCCCTAAGCACTGTAGGGTCATTAGCAAAGGGTAGTCTAACCTTAGTTCACTGTGGGATGGGGTTAGAGGAAAGTCAACAAGGAGGGAGTCATCTAAGGGACAAAATAAATTGACTTCTTGTGTCCAAATGACAACCCCTCCAATCAGAGGAGATAAACTCCATCAAGAAGGGAAGAGAAAAGAGAAAAGACCATGACAAATGAGGTGCCAGCTAGAAGATACCACTCAAAAAGAGGAGGAGAGAGGACTGTATTCCTGAGGGAAAACGGGCGTCCAAAATCCCTATCCTTCTAAGCCTAGCACTCAGTGCAAAACCATGACTAATTTAAAGGCTAATTACACAAAAGAGCCTTTCTTTTTCATCTACCATTCATTAGACAGCAACAACTTTCCAAACAAACAAAACAGCCTTTTAAAAACATAGAAATAAAACACTGCTTGGCACCAGAAAAGTGAAATGAAATTAACATGTTGATAGTATCGAGGCATGCATATACACTATACAAGTATAAGCCATCCAACCATGTGTCCATATGTCTATACATCCATCCATCTATCCATCCAGTCACCCATTCATTCATTCAAAAAGTGTTTGCTCCTCTCTTAATGGCTTACTCTGTAGAGATGACCCTGGGTTCTCCCTAAAGTTTTGCCAATGGAGTATAAACTCTGGCCAAAAGCATAAGCTCTCCTACCAAGCTGAAAAGTTTTTCAGTATGAGCCCAGCAGTTGGCAGTACTTTTGTCCAGTCAAACTAAATTTGCAGACACTTATCAACTACCACCTGGCTACCAGGTTGTGATTTTTGTTTTGAGCATAGTGACTCAGAAAAATTATTTGCTAAGGCATAGAGTGATGGTGATAAGCCTTAATGAAAAGAATGATCAATTGCATATCCTGAAACGTTACATGCAAGACATTGTTAAAGGCACTCAGGAGAATATATAGAAGCTAATCCCTACCCTGGTGGGTTTACACTTGAATTGAGGCAATGACATAAACAAAAAGTTAATAATAATACACAGCAGGATATAAAAAGTGTCAGATGAGTAATAGGAGTAACATAATGGACTTGGATTCAGGAAGAGCCAGGTTCAAAATCCCACCTCTGGTAGTGACCAGCTGCAGGACCATAAATGAATCATTTAACCTCTCTCTGAGCCTCAGCATTCTCATCTATAAAACTGGGGAAAATAATATCTTCAGTATCTACCTCAATTGATTGTAATACAATAATCTCTGTAAGATTCTTTACACTTTATAAACTTTAAATACCTTTATAGATATACATATATACATACACACATACACATATACACACACAAATACATACGATAGTCCAAACGTCTTAATGCAGTAAGCTTTAATATGTATTTGTCGTAAACATATATGTGTGTGTGTGTGTGTGTGTGTGTAGGTGTGGGGGGTTCTGTGTGTATCTGTATACAGATTGTATGTGTGTGTGTCAGTTATTATTAAATGTTCTAAGAATTTGGAGGCAGGAGAAATCCTTATGGCATGGAGTAATCAGTAATTACAGTAAAAATGGGATGAAAACTAGGCATTCAAAGCAGAAGGAATGATGTGAGCAAAGTGTAACAACAATGTTACTAGCAGCCACTGTGGAGGTGTGAGGCCAATAACACCAGCACACAAGAGGGCTGCTAGCACAGGTTCTTTGATCTGCTTTTCTAAAGAAAGCAACTTTAAGGGGTTTACAATCTCACTTTAATTAAACATACATATATCACTCACTTAGTTCAGGGGAAAAAGTCAGCACCCTGAACTTCAGAGAAAACACAAACAGAAATTACGAGAAGAAATTATATAAACAGAGCAAATAACACAAATCAGCAGACAAGACTTCTAACTATCCGTCCATAGCAATACATACATAGTCACCAGAGAGAAAAGCACCAACATCTGGGTTCTCAAAGCTGGGGGGACTCCTTAACAGCTACCCAGAGTCTCATCTGGCCAAACACTCTTCCAATGAGTGAGCCCCCAAGCAAAATGCTAACCTCCAAGTATATATACACTTCTTCAGGGTCAGAGGGTGTCACAACCATGTGACTCAAACTCATGTGACTTAGGCTTTCTTGTGACTTAGGCAGGTCATCAAAGATTCTTCATTCAATCAAAGACTCAATCAACGGCACTTGATTGCCTTAGTGCTGAGAAGCACTCCAAAAGAAAAAACAGTGAAAAGTCTAACTTTGCTTGCCATTACCTAAAGCCAAGGAGATATAAAAGTATAAAGTGAATTTAGGGGACTCTTAGAAGACTAGTTTGGCTAGAGCAGAAAATCTATATAAGCGACTGATGGGATACGAAGTTGGAAAAGCTTTTTGAAACCAGACCAGGACAAACCTTGAAAGCCAAATTAAGATATTGGAACCCTTTTCTCATGGGTGATAGGGAACCATTAAAAGTATGTGAGAAGAGTGGCATAAAGAGAAATATTTTTTGATAATTCCAACAATTTATTCTCTTTTCCATGCTCCTTAAATATCAAAGTCATGGTCTAATTTCTATTTTATGTGTTCTTCTAACTACACTCCTAGTCCTCTATTACTTACCAGTGGGGTGTATTTTACATTCCACATGTTCTTCTCTTTTGGAGTCCACTCCAAATTTGGTTAGATTTAGGCATAAACATGTTTCAAGGCTCAGGAGACATAAGGGCTTTTGTGCTTATATAACTGAGAGGCAGATCCCAGCCCCAGGTACAGAACTCCTACAAAGGCTATACCCAACAGTTTAGCACTTAATTGTTTCAAAATGTTAATTCTTGGAATCATGAAATGTCATAGCCAGAAGGGACCTTGTAAGTCTTCTGCTGCAGCCCTTACTTTATGCATGCATCTTCTCTATGGCATTCCCAACAAGCAATAATCAAGTCTCTTTTTAAATTCCTATGGTGACATAGAGCTTGCTACCCCACAAGGCAACCCATTCTCTGCTCATGCATGTCTGATTAAGTTCTTCCTCAAATTAAGCCCAAATATACCTGCCTTTAGCAAACCCATTAGTACTAGTTCCATTCTCAGGCAATGGCAGGTAGGCCAGTACAGCAAGACCACAAAGGCCATGGAATGGAGTAATGTGTAAGAAGATGGGAAAGATAGTAGGGGGGCTATGATTTCATCAGTAAGGATATGTCTTCCACTGATTGCAGAATGAGAACCCCTCTACAATTTAGTAGACAGTCTTTTAGATTTCATCTGGCTGAAAACTTCATTCTTCTTCAACACATGTCTTAGTCTCTCCAAACTTAGCTTAGCTGTTCCATCGTTAGGCCATACAAAAAGCCTTTTTGATTTGGTAGGAGTCAAAGCTTATGCTCCACAAGCACAGTCTTTGAAAATCCAGGATGATCTCTGCCCCACTTTGAGGCATCAGAGGAGGACTTTAATAGAGATGAACATTTATGAATGTAAATAATATACAAAAGAAACCATCAGGTTCACACTATTGTGCTATTATATTGTGTTTATTTCTGTAGGTGCCAAAACAATTATAATTTCATGTTTTACTTGAAGCAGGCAGACCCCCAGTAGGTTATAGCAATTGTGCAGGTATGAGGTGCAGTTGGGGGCTCGGTGAATAAGGTGCTGGGCCTACACTTAGGGAGAGCTGAATTCAAATCCAGACTCAGGTATTTACTTTGTGATCCTGGACAAGTTACTTTACCTCTGTTTGCCTCAGTTTCCTCAGTAAGATGCGGCAGGGAGGGGAGAAACGGTGGTAGTAGTACCTACCCTCCAAATTTGTTGTGAGGAGATAATAATTCTAAAGTGATTAACACAGTAGTTCCTATATAAATGTTAGCTATTATTATGAAGTGATGGGGCAGTGTCAGAGGAGGGAAGGGGGTGTGTTCTAGAGATGATACCGAAGGGAACAGTAAGGCTATATTGATACGAATTTCAGTATTCCATCAGACTTAAAAGATGAGGCTAATATTAATCAATTAATAAGTATTTATTAAGCACCTACTAATTGCTAAGGACTGGGAATAGAGACACAATAAATGAAAATGTATCCATCTGCAGAACTTACATTCTAATATATGTGATTGAATATATTTAGTGAATAAGGAGAGAATTCAGAGAAAAATAAACTCTCTCTCATACTGTCTGTCTTTCCTTGAGCGGGCCATTCACTCTTACTTAATGAAATGGAACAGTTGATGCCTTTAACTCCCCTTTCATTTAATCTCATTAATGCGTCTGTTATGATTTCAGTTGTGGGATAACATAGGGGCAGTCTTCAGTAGCCTAGGGAAAAGAATAGTATTTGCCAGTGAGGGGGCCTTAATTGCTACATCAAAATGTGTGAGAGTCAACTCATAACTAAAACTGATGCCACTGGTGAGTTCAACTTTTTCTTCCTCTCTTCTGACTTTAGCAGTGGTGGTATTTAATTTTTTTCTTTAAAGGAAGCAAAAGCTGATGAGCTCTTAGCTGCTGCCTGATGGGCAGGCATGTGGACAATAGAATATTTCCTGACTGTGGGTGATGAATGTCAACAAAATGCTTTGAGGGACTTAATTTCAGGTTAAGAGAAATATTTAAAGATTATGAAATAGGCTACCTGACTAAATTAAAACTCGATTATCAGCACAATTTCACAGCTTATTTGATTCTTTCCAAAATGAACTCAGATATCCTAGCCTTGAATTGTTTTAGCCACAGTATTGTTACTGCTCTGAGGTTCTTATTTTTCTAGAATTCTTTACTGTTTACAATTTAT
Source organism: Trichosurus vulpecula (assembly GCF_011100635.1). Classification (NCBI taxonomy): domain Eukaryota; kingdom Metazoa; phylum Chordata; class Mammalia; order Diprotodontia; family Phalangeridae; genus Trichosurus; species Trichosurus vulpecula. Next base: position 517,687,784 of record NC_050573.1, read on the forward strand.
TTCATTAACTTTTCTTTGGACATGTGACTAGAAATTTCCTGTGCTCGTTTCCTGGTATGAAGGTTCATTTTCAAAAGAAATTGTTCCTTCGTTAAATAGTGCTGATTAAATTAATCAAGAGAGTTTTAGGGTTTTTTTTAACTTCTAGACTCTGTACACACTCATGCCACCAAAGTTTCCTAATATCAGATGGGATGTGCTTGTAACAAATATTTCCTCTGAAACAAAATTAAAAGACAATGTTGAAGATATTACTGCATATTGATTGATTGACTGATTGAGTGAAGATTGGTGATAGAGCATTTTACCATTATCAATTAATTTAGTTCCTAGTGATTGGAACCTTTAAGTCCTGGAAGGAAAAAAAATTCATCAAAATAAAAGGTTTTAATTCTTCAAATATAGCTAAAAGGCAGCATCGTGCTTAGGTCTTTTCTCTGTAAGAAATATAGGTGATCTGGATAGGAATATATCACTATATTCAAAAATCTATTTTAAGAATTTAGTAGTAAAATAAGCCCTTATGAGAAGATTATCATCATTGACATAAGTAGAGTCTTTAAATGGCTCCAGTATTTATCCTTGCCATTGACAGATTTACTCACAATGACGTTGATATTACTGTTTTGAAAATTAACAATAACAACGGAAGTATTAGAGAGAATTAAAAATATGTATTTTAAGTGCCTGAGTCAGAAGGAATAAAGAGCCAAGTCTGTCTGTAAATGTAGTTCTATGTTCCTTTTCACCAAAAATGTGATACAGGAGAAATCAAGGCTGTCCTGAAATGACATGAAATACAGTGTTTACCTGTAGGTACAGTAAGAACATATATAAAGTGTGTAACTTTTTAGCTAAACCTAATGTTTTTATCTTTTATTACCTTTTCCTGACATCTCTCTGGATCTGTAGAGATGTTTATACCCCAAAATAAATTATTTTTTTTCCTATTTCAATCAGCTTAGTGTCAACAAGTCCCCTTAGGTGCAAACCAATGTATTCTCCTCATAAAAAGATAAAAACTAACAAATGAGACAGATAAAACAAGTGCATCATCCCCTCCTCACAATAGTAAGAGCAGGGGAAAGATTATCAATGTTTTACTGTTAGCCAGCATATGAGGAAGCCATGGATTTGCAAGCTAGGATTCAAACTCGACCGTGCTGATTCTTTATTGTAATTATACGTGGATAGGATTGCTGTCTCTGAGCATAGAGAAGGGGTGTCCATGAGCCCTCAAATAGCTATCCTCACCAGCTTACATCAACACTGGATAAAGCTGTTAGAGATTACGTGCAGAGTGTTGGATCTGATGAGCTCAAAAAGAAGATAGCTGGGGGACTCTAATATTTAGGATTACAACAGTAATCTCTTTAGGGAAAGTGTGCAGTATCAGCAGAACCGTCACTTGAGACTTTCAGCAGCAATGTACTAATAATTCTACATTTGTTTCAGTGTTAAATCTTTGCTTCATGTGAAGGTTGGTACAGGGTCTGAATCATGTGATAGATAACGCTTTTGGAATTTCATGCTAAAATTGTAATTTTTCAGAAAAAAAAGCAAAAGGTTTTATGTTTGTTTCCTAGTATAGGATAGTTGTTGACCTTTGAACTCCCAAATAGCTCCAAATGGGTCCTTTTACCTTTGGATCAATAGTTCAAGATAAACTAAACCAAAATGCCCTTTTCTGGCCTAGGAATTTCAATTTAATCCAATTCAATAAGGATTTATTATCTACTACTACTACTTAGGCATTGCCCTAAGTACAGAGCATACAAAGATGAAAATAAAATGTAAACAGTCCCTGCCCTCAAGGAGCTTACTTCTACTGGAGTTTTATATACCATTATCTATAAAGTGTAAAACAATACCCCTATAAGAACAAAAATCAGAGAAAAGAAATTTTCTACTTATATTACCATAAAGAAACATTTTTATTATGCAGTTGAAATCACTTCACTTTAATCTCCCATGGTAAAGCAATAGTTATATTAAGTAGATGTGATAAATTTCAAAATTCATAAACCTTGAAATATATTTGGCTATTACAGTAGCACTGACTCCTTCCTAGAGAACCTTCCATGATGTTGGATTTCTTCATGAAAGTACAAGCTATGAATTGCCAAAACACTGAGTTCTGAGGGAGATATTTGTGCTGTTATCAAATATAGAAGCCTATTAATTCAAATTTCTCTCAAGTCTTCTGATGAAACATTAAGCCTGTAATTCCTAACAAATTTATTCCTGCCATTTTCCCACTGTCACCACCCCTTCTATGTAGTATAAGTGTTCCAGTTATATCCAATAACTTTGTCAAGTGATGATCAGCAGTTTAGAAAATTGTGCCTGCCTTTATATTTCCCCCCTTAACTTAATGGATTATCATCTTAATCGATAGCATCTTTATAAGCTATTGGTATCTCAAAACACCTTTTGTTGAGCCCCACAAAAGTGACAAACTATTCTTATGTTTGCCTGATTCAGCGAGGCTAATTGTTGAATATATGTCTTGATTTCCCTTTTATGTTTAAGTTAAAGAAACTGTTAGGTTAAAAAGAACACTATACATTATACTAACTTTCTGATCACAGATAATCATTAGTCAACCATGAATGACACATTGACCAGTAGCGTAAGTTGTGTTTCCGTTTTATGTGTGAGCTAAAGAAAGTATTGGGTTAAAAAGAACACTGTCACATTATATTACTTGTCCAATCATGGACGGACATCAGCCATCCATGAATGACACTGTCCCATTGATAGACAGTAATGACAGTAAATATATCCATTCTTATGCTTGGATATTTGGGTTTTTTGGTCCTGTTTTACTATATTTCTTTCCAACTTCAAGATGATTTTAATATGAAATAAAGATATTAAAAGCTAGACTCCAAACAATTTTGGTTTTTGCCTTTTTTGAAAAAAGAGTCCTTGTACTTATCTCTGAAGACCCATTTTCTCTGTTTTTATGCCATAGTCACTACTAATAGACTGAGATTTTTCTCTCCCATCATCCTATAGGGGAAAAAACTATATGCAGATTGTTAGTTCCCAATCTTTAAAGGAATTTAGTGCTTTGAGGACTTAGTGGATAGACTGAAATTTCTCCCGATCAGGAAAAGGAAGAAACAGCCATGTCTGCATTTTGTTGTTGTTTTGTTCCATTATAGATTTTTTTAATGTCTCAAGTTTAGAGACTGCCAATCTGTTTTTAACGTGTGGCTTGTTGGCTTTGTTTTCCTATTTAGCACATGTTGTCCAGTCACACGATTGCCTCTTTGATCACCTTATATTCATAGGAAATGACGGTATTGCAAAAAACAACATCCTCAAATACAACATGCACAGGAAACACAGCTACAGGTAGTGAATATAATTGTTGATAGATCAGTCTAAGGGCAATGTCATTTCAGAGTCCTGCTAATAGTTCTTTCCACTTTAATCTCATGACTAAGACAAATAGGAAAAATCCTAGTTCTCTTGCAGGAATCTGGTGCAGGGGAGGCAACAATCATTTATAAAGCACTTACTCTATCTACACCAGGTACTCAAATCATAAGTATGGAAATAGAAAATAATTCGGAGATCATGGAATCCAGATACCTTATTTCATACATAAGAAATCTAAGTACAAAAAAGTTGGGGCAGGTAGGTGGCACAATGGAGAACTCTGGACCTGGAGCCAGGAAGACCTCAGTTCACATCTGGCCTCAGACACTCATAGGCTATGTGACCCTGGGCATGTCACTTAACTGCAGTTTGCCTCAATTTAGTCATTTGTAAAATGAGGATAATAATAGCACTATATTTTATTGTTGGTTCAGTGAAGGCAGTAAGCATTTATAAAGCACTTACTATGTGCTGGGAACTATAATCATAGGTTCATAAATCCAGAACTAGAATATTATTGAAAGGTTATATGGTCCAAACTCTTTGTTTTATAGATAAGGAAACTAGGTCCAAAGAAATTGGGGCAGCTAGGTGGTGCCTAAGATAGAGCACTTAGCACAGTGCCCGGAACATAGCAAGCACTACGCAAGTGTTAGCTATTATCATCATTATTATTAAGTTAAACAACTTGTCCAAGGTCAAATAAGTAATAGGTAGTAGTTCCAGAAGATAAATGTAGGTCCTCTGATTCGAAATTCAGGACTTTTTCCAGCACTTCACATTTCTTCTAGATTACCATCTTGGCTTCAAGTTACTAGCTGTGTGACCTTGGGAAAGTCACTTGGGGAATCCAACAATAACACCATAGTCTTCTCATTTGTAAAGTTTAGATAATATTTGTCCTCTTTGTCTCATAGAGTTGTAGTGAGGGAAGAGCTTCATAAGCTTTAAAGCACTAAAGTAATATAGGCTGCTATTATTCATTGCAATCCACTTTTTCCTTAAATTAATGTCACTCGATGGAATTATATGTTACTAGATTATTTTGTTTGTTTAGAACAGTACAACATCAACATCTTTACAGCCTTACAGTGGAACTGGTGATCCCACGTGCCCTGACTGGCTTACAGGGTCACTTGTATGCTTTACATATCTCCAAGGCAACAGAGAGAGCAGCAATGATTTGCCTCTCTGAAAAACTCTGCCTACTGGCTTGTTCTCCTTCACCTGGAACTGATCCATCCCTCCTATGTTTGCATGATCTGGTGAACCATCAAATGACCCTACTTCGTATGAGGTTCCTTCTAAAATTTTCAACTAAAGGTATATTGATGGCTGAAAGTATCTAACAGATAGGTGTGGGGCTTGGAAAAAAGGATATTATGTTCATCAGGACAATATAATCATTTGCTCATTTTCATATCTAAAGAAATAAGAGTGTTGAATATGTTATACACACTCTTCATCTTATGCTGAAAAAGTACTGAACTGGGGGTCCAGAGATCTGCTATGTTACTAACTCACTGTGTGACCTTGGGCAAGTAACATCATCTCTCTAGGTTTCATCCTCTGCAAAACGAGGGGTTTGGAGAAGACCTTCCAGTTCCCTTCTAAGTTCTGACACTATTCATGCTTCTAGGTGTCTTTCAGCTCTGATGTTCTGGCAGCTAGATGGAACAGTGGATGGAACTCTAGGCCTGGAGTGAGGAAGGTTCAAAGTCAGCTTCAGACACAAGCTGTGTGACTCTGGGAAAGTCACTGAATCTCTGTTTTTGCCTCTGTTTCCTTCTCTGTAAAATGGAGATTATAATACCTAGGATTGTTGCAAAGATCAAATGAGATATTCGTGAAGCACTTAGCATAGACCTGGCACACAGTAGATGCTAAATAAATGCTCATTTCCTTCTTTCTTCCCTTACTTCTTTTCTTCTGTTTTTCCTTTCTTCCTTCCTCGCTTCCTTTCTCTTATGAATTCCACGGTCCTTTCTAGAACTGACATTCTGGATTCTATGTTCTAAGCTCTGTTCTAAGCTCCCATAACTACTTGATTATGCCTTTAAACCCAAATCATTGTGGCTTTCATTGAATGGCCAATAACAGGCCCAGGCCAAACCTCTGTGCTTCATTCTTTAGGTTTTGTAGGCTTAGCATAAGTGTAAATAGCAATTGTTTTCTTTGAGATCTTTGGGGTGGTAAATTGGGCCATCTCTTGTCTGAATTCTTACCTAACCCTTGAATGCACATGGCCTCAGACAAACTGAGAGCCGGGAAAGACCTATATTTAGAAAGACCAAGGTCACCCACTGCATCCTGGGCCATTGCTCGCCATCTTGACCATAACCTTGACATTGGACTCTGATGTCTTTGGAGGAGAGAATGAGGCTGGCAGCTTTGTGATGCTCTGCCTCACTCAAATCCAATTCACAAACAAGTCAGACATCAGTCTTGTGATGTCATTGGGCTCTTTGAGAAATGAAGGATGGCCACCAAGCTCCCATCCAGCTCTAAAATTCTATGATTCGATGACCAAAGGACTTTTTTTTTAATCATGCAAACAGGCCTTTTCAAGTAGAACTGAGCTTTTGGTTAGTGGAGGCTTTAGAATGTAGAATGTGCCAAATTCTCTCCTTTATGCTCTTGACGGCATTAAAATAAATGGGAGGAACTCAAGTAGGTGCCCATTAAGTAAGTTGGCTCCCTGAGAGGGGAATATCAGTCCTGATGCCATTTTCCTAGAATTTCCAGGGATGGCTGAAATTGGTTCAAAAAGCCTTGTAAAATAAATTTAAAGGGAATTGCTAACTTGAAAAGGCTGTAAAAATGAGAGTCTTTGCATTGAATATGCAGATAGGGAGTGAGGCATCCAAGCCCAAAGAACCTCTCCATCTAGAGGAGAGAATACACTACATCAAACGTAGTGTATCATACGTACAAGTACGATGTGAAGATGTCGGAGCAGCTGACAATCATTAAATCTGCAAAGGAAACCTGGTACGCTGGGTGTTAATTACAGTAACACAAGATGTTTCTGGGAATACAGTGGCTTCCCTTTCTTCTGACGGATACAATTAATGACCAAAGTTTTCTGTTAAGGAAGCTTTCAATTGTCCTGCTGTCTTCCAAATAGAAAAGGAATGCCAAAGAGGCAATGGTAGAGCAGACTTTTGAAAACTTCCATAAAACTATTCTCTTGGCTCCAAGGAAGGTGCACATTCCATTAGCTGTCAGAAGAACTGAGACTCTGATTAGCTTAAGCCTGTCTTATGCATTAACTGCTGCTAACCTGTACAGTGGCAGACTCAAAAGGAAACAGACTATAGAGAAGAAAAGACACCAAGGCATTACTGCATTATAATTAAAAATCCTAATCTTTGCAAGACCATATGCATTTAATGGGAATTAATTCATAAATTATGAATTTAAAACCATTACATCTTGGAAAAAAATGAAATTAGAAATCGTTTACTATGCTCATAACAGGACCATTTAGCTTATTATCACTAATTGCTATTAATTAGCATACCAATTGTTGTCATTATTATGTGTTGTTGTTCTTCTGGCCACTTTGGGCAGTTGGCCCTGATTCTCTGATGCTACAAGGGTAAGCAAATGACTCCCCGGGGATAAATGTTTCCTTGTGGGAAATGAATCAACTCTTTCCATGATAATTGTATGAATGGTGCCCTGGTGCCCTTGAATATTTATTCACCTTGCAAGGGTGAGAGATTTGCTCCCAGAGAGAAATTTACTCTCCCCTCTTCCCAGTGGTGTATGGCCTAGGTTATAATAACATAACTAAATTTCATCTTCAGATCCCAAGGTGCATCGCAGAAATTAATTAGGCCAATCAATTGAATAGTGTATCCAGATCACCTCACAAAAAGCCATCAGCATTGCTGTTCAAATGTTTTGGAATTGGGGATGTAGAATGTCATAGAATGTCAGAAATGCAGGGCACCTTGGAGATCATCTAGTCCAATCCCCTCATTTACAGCTAAGGAAAGTGAGGCTTGGCCTGATATTGGCGGATCACAGATTTAGAGCTAGAAGAAACTCTAGAAGTTATCTGCAGCCCTTTTATTTTACAGGTGAGGAAACTGAGTCCAGAGAAATCGAATGACATATCAGTATAATAGCAGAGGGCAGCTAGGTGGCACAGTGGATAGAGTGCCAGCCCTAGAGTTAGAAAGCCTCGTCTTCATGGGTTCAAATATGAACTCAGACACTTACTAGCTGTGTGTCCCTGGGCAAGTCACTTAACCCTATTTGCCTCAGTTCCTCATCTATAAAATGAGCCAGAGAAGGAAATGGCAAGCCACTCCAGGATCTTTGCCAAGAAAATCCTAAATGGGTTCACTTTAATGGTAGCCTTACAATGGTACCGTATCCTTGACACCAATCTGAACTATTGCTTTAGAAAAGACTCTAGGAGTTTCTCAAACATCTCCCTTCTCAAGAAAAGCCAACTCTAACCAACTTGATTTTTAGAAAACTATATTTTTTAGGCATGGAGGTGGGAGCCAGAATACTATGTACAGGAAACCAGCCATCAGGTCTATTTGACAGGATTAGAGAGTTTTTGAAAGGGAGTGGAATGAAAGAAGACTAGAAAAGTAGGAGGATGGTAGATTGTTTAAATAACAGACTGAGGAGTTCATATTGCATCTTAGTGGCAACAGGAAGAAATTTAAGCTTTTTGGGTGATGGGGAAGAATAAAATAGTCAGACCTGTGTTTTAGGAAGACCAATTTCTGGGCACCTTCTGGGATGTTTTAGTTCTATCAACCAGGATGATTTTGTTGTTGTTCAGACATTTCAGTCCTGTCTGATTCTTCATGGCCCCCTTTGGGGTTTTCTTGACAAAGATACTGGAATAGTTTACCACTTCCTTCTCTAGCTTATTTTTACAGATCAGGAAACTGAGATAAACAGGGTTAAGTGATTGGTCCAGCATCACATGGCTAGTAAGTGTCTGAGGCCAGATTTGAACTCAAGTCTTCCTGACTCCAAGCCTGGCACGCTATCCATTGTGCCACCTACCTGCCCCATGATACAGTAGCAAAATTCTGAGGACAGCATCTTTCTCTGAGCAGACCCATCTTCCCACACTTGCATCAAGTCTGTATCTAAAAGCCATTGTTCTACTGCATCAGTACCAAATAATATCTTTCATCACCAAGGGGTAAATTCATATTTGTGAGTGACACTAGGTATCTTCTGGGTTTCTTACTTTTGGGAATTGGGAGGGGTGAAGAATAGAAAGAGTAAGAAGAGGGAAAAAGGGGAAAAAAGATATTTAGGCCTTGGTCTCAGATGGTGACAATAGAACCACCACAACAACCAAAATGTGGAAACTAACAAGGTGTCCTCCTATTACGGAATGGCTAAACAAATTGTGATATACAAATAAAATGGAATATTACTGTGTCACAAGAAATGATGATATGGACAATGTCAAAAGAAACTAGGAAAACCTTTTTGAAATAATTGAGAGCAAAGTGAGCAGAATTAGGAGAATAATCTCTGCAATAAGAACATTATAAAGAGAAACAATTTTGAAAGACTTTAGAACCTTGATCAATATAATGATAAATGAGAGACCGAAAGAACAAAGATGAAACATAGACATAATTTCTCCATAGAGAAAAACTATGAACTTAAAATTCAGAAAGTCATATATTTTGGGATATGGCTAAAGTAGGAAAAAATGTTTTTGCCAGACTATGCAGCTATATATTGAGGATTTTATTTTGGGCTTTTTTGTTTTACATTGCTTGGGGGCAGATTAATTTTTTTAATGCATGATGATTCAAAAAAGCTATAACTATCACAAGCTTACTGGCACCATCCTAACAAGTACGTGTGTTCATGAAAATATCCATAAATATACGAGTAACCCAGGATCACAGATTTAGAGCTAGAAGGGACCTTAAAGGCCATTTACCAACCCTCTTATTTTACAGATAAAGAGACTGAGAGCAAACAAAGTTAAGTGACTTGCCCAAAGTCACACGGAATAAGCAACAAAGCCAGGATTCAAACACACATCATCTCACTCCAGATCTCTAAAATAGAACAAGTATACGTCAGCATTTCCTCTCCCTGTCCCAACACATAGCAAAGCTGCGAAGTCATGAGGCATGGGGGGAGGGGCAATAATAGCACTATTTAATAGCATTTCCTTTTTTTTGAGGGGGGAAAGCAGGCAATTGGGGTTAAGTGACTTGCCCAAGGTCACACAGCTAGTACATGTGTCAAGTGTCTGAGGTTGGATTTAAACTCAGGTCCTCCTGACTCCAGGGCTGGTGCTCTACTCACTTTGTCATCTAGCTGCCCCTTTTAATAGCATTTCTATAGAAATTTAAGGTTTGTGATATCTGTTACCTATATTATTTCATTTTAGCCTCATAATATCAAAGGTACTATTCTGATCCCTATTTTACAAATTGAGAAATTGAGTCAGAGCTTCAGTAATTTGCCCAGAGTATGTGTCCAAGGTAGGATTTGAACTGAGGTCTTCCTGACTCCAACTGCGTCATTCAGTCCACTTTACCATCCAGTTGCTTCTAGTTGAAAGACCAGTTTGTTATATAGTAGAAGCAATAGCTGGAGTTTCTAAAGACTTGAAGGTTCACAAAATAATTTCCCATATGAGGTATAAACAATGTAGTCCTCATTTTATAAACTAGGGAATTAACATTCAAAAAGATTCTACCTTTTGCCCATAGTCATTCACTTAGTAAGGGTTAGGGCTGCGACTCAGACCCAGGACTTCTGATTCGAAGATCAGAAGTACTTCCTCTATTTCAGGCTGCCACTCAGATAGAATAGCTTTGGCTGAACAAATGTTTCATGCCTTCCTTAAGGCAAAAAGACAATGCTGAAAATAGCAGCATCCTCTTCAGGCATACCCCCAAAGGAAAGGACAGTCTTCATGGGGGAGTTAGGAATGTAGGATGCAAACAGCAGTTGGCCATACATTATTAGTCCTTTCAGCCACATTCATTTACCTGGGTGATATTCCCTTCGCCTGTGTTGTAGCCAAATACAAACAACGATTAATGTGAAATTCTCGTAAGTCTCTCTGAGAGATATGATATTCTATCAGGTGATGAGACAATTCAGTGAAGGATCTGTGTCAATCAAAGAATAAGCATTTATCAAATGCACTGTGCCAGATGCTTGGGGTACAAAGACAGTCCCTGCCCTCAAGAAGCTGACATTCTATCAGGAGGCAAAATAATTACGAAGTAATGGGGTTAGAGAATAGGGTCAATTGAGGGAGGAAAGGGGATACTAGAAGCTTTGGGGATCAGGTGAGGTTTCATGTAGAAGTTATCTCGAAGTGAGTTTTAAAGAAAACAGATTTGAAAAGATAGAAATAAGAAGGGGGTGCATTCTAGACATGGGGGACAGCCAGTGAAAACCCTCTTCACCAAAGTAGCTCACTGTTTATGACTTAATAAATAAATCCTAGGGGACTACTGGAGGCATACAGACTTTAAGTGACTGTCTGAGGTCATACAGTCAGGAAGTATCAAAGGCACACAGTCTTTCTGACTCGATATCTAGCACTAGATATTCCAACAGCCTGCATCTACAACGATTTATAAAGAAAGAATAGTTCTCAAATAATTGTTGCAATAATGATCATAATAATTTATGTTTATTTCTAGAAGGTTTTTAAGGTTTACAAAAACACATTACAAATTCCATTGCCTTGCTTGATTAAAGTGTAATGAAGAGAACCAAAGGGTAGCTAGGTAGCACAGAGGAAACAGCACCAAGCCTGCAATCAGGAAGGCCTGAGTTCAAATCCTGCTTCAGACACTAGCTGTGTCACACTGGGCAAGTGACTTAACCTCTGTTTGCCTTGGTTTCCTCAACAGTAAAATGAGGATAATAGTAACACCTACCACTCAGAGTTGGTGGGAGAATCAATGAAGATAATACTTGTAAAGTGCTCAGCACAGTGCCTGACACATAGTAGGTGCTACATAAATTTTAGCTGTTATTACAAAACAGTAGATAAAAACATGTTAGACTAATTTTTGGTGCTGTTTCATCGATCATTGTTACCATGGAACATGCAATTGGCTCTGCTGTTAGAGAACCAGGGTTCCAATCCCACCTCTGACACTTGGTTACTACTTGTGTGATCTTCAAATCAATCAAAGTCCTTGGGCCTCACTTTCCACCTCTATAAAACAAGAGGTTTGAACTAGATGGCCTCTGAGGTGCCTTCCAGCTCTAGACCTATGATTCTATGATCAATTAATTTCCAAGCATGCATTAAGCAACAGGCACTGTATTAGGCACTCGGGACACAAAAACAAAGAATAACATAGTAGTTTGAAACAGAATGCTGGCAAGAATGTGATCACATCTACAGCAAACCAAAATTACCATTTGGCTTTTACTTAGTTCAGTCAAATAGCCAGTCAATTCAGTGTAACATCAGTCAAACCAGATGTTTGAAGGGATTTACTGATCATCTATCTGCATTGCCTGGCCAATACTGTCAAAATGGCAGCCCAGTAGTCATATGCACCCTCTGTAAACTATTTAAACTAATATACCTCACAAAGTAAATTACTTTTTTTAGTGCAAAAATAAAGATCAAACTTGAGATGTTTGTGTAATTTAATTCCACACGATTCAACAAGAATTTACTTTTAATAAAGTAAGCTTACTTAATGACCAGAAAAGCATTTACAGATTTGGTACGATAAAGAGATCACTGGATTTAGAGTTAGAAGTCCTTTCTTGAAACCTGAATCCTACCACTTATTAGGCAATTCATTTGCCCTTTTTGTAACTTGATTAGTTCATTTCTGTAATGAGAATAATTGTACTTTACTACCTATCTGTTGTAAGTCACAAGACAATTCATAAAAGATGCCTTACACACCATACAAATGTCAGCTATTTTTATTAGAAACTGGGAGAATAACAAAATAACAGTTTTGCTCCCAAGAAGAGCATTAAGTGCCTATAAGACTTTTAATGCTGAACAGAACATGGGCATGACATAATCTCAAACTTTGAAGGCCCCTTTACCCTTGGCTAAAACCATCTCCCCAATGGGCCTCCTTAAGTACATTTTAGGGTTCAAATCTTATATTATCTGGGTAGTAATAGGTTTTTTAACCACATCTACATTTTCATTTGTGAATAAAATACTTTATAAACCATAAAGCATTATATAAATACTAGTTATTTTATTTATTTTTTTATTATTAGGAACTCCTAGTAAGCAAACTCATTCTTTTAATGTTAATCAGTTCCTTCTCTCCAACTTTGGCCAGGGTCACAGTCAACATACAACAGAGGCAGGACTTGAACCCAGGTCTCATTGATTCCTGAACCTGTTCTTTTTTTTTAGTTGGTTTTGGAGCCAATCATGGTTAAGTGACTTGGCCAGGGTCACACAGCTAGTAAGTATCTGAGACCAGATTTGTAGTCAGATCCTCCTGACTCCAGGGCCAGCATTCTATCCACTGTGCCACCTAGCTGCCCCCTGAGCCTGTCCTTTATCTATTATGCCATGCTATTTCCCTGGGTATTCATAAGTTGGACAACATTGGAAGAGATTAGTTTATCTGTTTAACTCGTAACTACTTGTCACTAGGGTGCTCAGGGAATGGGATACAGGACAGGTAATTTTACAAAATCAAGTGGATATTTAGGACCTGAAGGCTCTCTGGAAAGAAAGGGTATTTTATTGGGGGTGGGGTGGGGTGGAGGGCTTTGGAGCAGTATGAAGATTTTGTATACCTAAGGATGGGAGTGAGAGAATCAGAGGATGCCCAAAATCAAGGTAAAAAAATGCTGAAGATAAACTTTGCTTCATAATTTTTGTCTGCCTAGTTACAGGCTACTGTGCTTGCCTGTACTCTAGTGAAAAGGGCTTTAAATCGGGGAAATTAAGTTCCATGATAAGATCAATTATGCTAACTAATGGATAACCCTATTTGAAATCTTTCAATGACACATCTCTACATTTCATTATCTCTGTGACCTTCAAAAAGTCAGAACCACTTTCTGGCCCTTAGTTTTCTCATCTCTAAACAAGGATGGTTGAAATTTCGGTCTTTAAAGTCTCAATTCTAAACTTCAGTGATTCTGTGGGACTCTGCCCTAAAGATATCTCCAAAAAGAACATGTATTTATTAAGCACCTGATGCCAGGCACTGTGTTGGGCATCAAAGACACAAAGATAGGAGAGAAACAGTCCCTGCCCTCAGGAGTCGACATCCTAACCAGGGAGACAACAGGCACGTGTATAAATATAGGAAGAATACAGAAAGATGAATACATGATAATGTTTGAAGGGAGGGCACTAGCGGATGGAAAAATCTAGAAAAGCTTGATGGCACTGAACCAAACCTCAAAGGAAAGCAAAGACTCCGAGAACCAGAGGGAAGAAGAGTACATTCTAGGTATGAGAGACAGGCAGAGCAAAAGCACAGAAATGGGAATGTTGTACTAGAGGAGCAGCATTATGATGGATAGAGAGCTTAGCTCAGAAGGAAAATCTAAGTTCACATCCTTTCACTGACACATACTGACTGTGTGAGTCTAAGCAGTGCCTTATCCGCTCACAACTCCCTAAGACTATATATTGCAGAACAATCACTGATTTGTATAGGTAGAAGGAATTTACTGGAGCTCCATTTCCAAAGAAATCAAAGGTCTATATCAGAAAAACAATTTCAAACTTAGCATTGAACATCAATACAAACACTTAAAGTTGCTTAGTGAATATTGACATTAAAAACTAGTGAATTTCATACTGCTTTATCATTCATTCTCTCTAAGCTCAGATCAAGATTCTTTAGCTATTCATTCTCATGCACTTTTTTTTTTCATTTGAGCATAGCTCATTCATCCGGTTTTGTTTTGCTTTATTTTGGCTTTACATTACTTCCTAAAGATCTTTCACATTTCTTTTTCATTATTCATACTGTTTGACTTTAATCAAATTATAATATCCCATTAAAACAATTTATTTTACTATCCCCCCAATGCTGGTCATTTATCTATGTTATTTCCAGCTTATTTGAAATTATGTATACCAGGGAGTATAAAATTATAGACTCAGAGATTTAGGGTTTGGAGGGATATTAGAGGCTATGGAATCCAACACTCATTATATGAATGAGGAAACCGAGGCACAAGAGATTAAGTTACCTGCCCAAGGTCACACAGCTAATATATGTCTGAGACAGGATTTGGACTCGGGTCTTCATGATTCCCAGGACAATTCTCTTTTCCCTAAGACACCCAGTTTATTTGGGCTGTTAATGTTTTTGATAACATTTTAAAGACATATTCATAGAAATGCTTTTTGGTATTTATGAATTTGAAGTTTTAAATAGAAATCTCACTATGCTCCTAAAAATAAATTTCTAGAAGTGGGAGGGGGGAAGAATTGTTGGTGGGGGGAAAAGGAACTGACTAAAAATCAAAAAAGAAGATGGAAAATGGGCAAGCCATAAATCCATGTCTCATCGCATCCCAAACTCCACAAAAGTGGCCTTCAAATGTATTCTGCGAGTGACCACACAAACCAAGGGAGAGACTAAGGGCAGATTCCCACCTAATTAGTCCTAAAAAATAAACAGGGCATCTCTCTAGTTAGGATCATAGCTTGTGCTTTCTAATACACTCGATGTATTTTGGAGATTCATTTTACTGCTGTGAGAAAGAGCCTCTCAAGACCTGGGATCACCATTGGATCGTTCCGCTGGAAGGTCTTGTTAATGTCATTTAGATGTAAGTCATTTAGGTGTAACATATGCATTTGGGGCAGCATTTCACTATATAGTCCCAATGTAGTATATGAAGTCAAACCCTGACCAAACTCTATTGTGAAGATTTTTTTTATTACACTTAATATTAGCACATATTAAAAAGTGCTATGCATCAGAGTTAGAGTTCATTTTTATATGGGAATATAAGAATTGGATTAGTGATTTAGTTTTATCTTTACCTATTAACAAGCCCAAATGTTTATTTCTAAAGTTGTTGGTGAAAACAGGAGATGAAGGGAGTAGAAGGGTGACTTTCATGCTATTACCCCCACCACCACTATCATGACTTTTAAACCAGTTCTTTTATTTTCCAAAATGCTGTGAAAATATTTGCATTTCTTCAGTATTGAATGTTGAGTTAAGATCACAAACATGCAGATGACTTGATTTTCAATCACTCCTCATCCTGTTTGTATAAGATAACCTTTGTAGCTTTCAAAAACATCTTCCAACACCCTGGGGGGCAAATTACCTCCATTTTCATTTCCTTTAATAGAGTTGGATCATCTTTTAATTAAAAACTTATTGAACCAGACTCTCCCCATGTATAAGTTACTCTCTGGGGGAGTAATTTATGCAAAGAGTAAATTTGACTCAATATTATATAAGAATAGGAATTGTACAATGAATACCTGGAATTTTCCATTAGTTTGTTAATCACTATAAACATGGTGGGAGGCCCCACAGACTAGAGAGAAATGCTAGAATGGAGATGAGAGGGGGAAGAAAGAGGGAAGCCCTCAGGTACCACAGGGTTCCTCCTCTCCCACATCTGTTAGAAATTTGAGGGCTGGGAGAGTGGTATATTCTTTCTAAGCCCAGGGACTAGGCCAGAAATTCATGTGAGCCCAATAGGAGACATCAGTCTGGGGGATGAGATATACTGGGAAGGAATAAAAGGATAAGAACATGTGGGAATGTATGGAGGCAGATGTAATTGAAAAGTAGAAAAGACTGACCAATGAAGGCCCAGGTCTTAGAGCACGAACCATATTCAGGCTTAGTGAGCAGAAATGTGTAATGGAGGGGTCCTTTCTCTTCCTACTCTTGTACAAGAACAAGTATCCTCTGTTTCCTTTCTGCTTACTGTGTAGTGATAAAAAGCCTCCTAATTGACTGCTAAATGGAACTGAGTGTTTATTTACAAAAGGTTCAAATAGGTGAGATCTCTCCTTCTTCCCTGGTAGGGAGTGAAGCAAGAACCAGCTGTAAGCCTCCTGGTTGGGGAAGAGGTAACGTGAATGACTGCTGTAGAGGGTGAGAAAGAAAGCATGCTCCCTTTGGAGTTCTCAACCTTATTATAACCAACCCAAATGTTCCTCTGAAACAAAGGCTCTTAGGCTCGTTTTGTATCATGAAGACTTTGGGAAGCTATGGACGTCCATTCTCTGAATGTTTTTTTTTTAAATATGTGATTTAAAATACATAGGATTACAAAGCAAACCAGTTATATAGTTATTGACATATTAAAAATTCAGGTTCATGAACCCAGATTATAAAGCTCTACCTAACACTACTGATCATAGGTCTTGACCTAGAAGGAACCTCAGGGGTCATCTAATCCAACCCCCTTATTTGACAGATGAGGAAATTGAAGCCCAGGGAAATTCAGGCAATAAGTGTCAAAAGGAGGATTTGAACCTTTCTGACTTCTAGTCTAGGTGACCAAACGATTTAAAGCATTCACCTTTTCTTTTGATTCCTTTATGTTTGACTTTCATAGAACTCTATTTGTTTCCTCAAAAAAAAAGCATCAAATCAAAGATTCACCTCCATTTAAATTCTAACTTGTAATTGATATAAATAAGGGTCTGGGTGAGAAAAATTGGTTGATGTCTCAGATTTCTCAAATAATTCGATTGAAATCCTGTAGGCAGTGTGTTTTGGTGGGTCGGGTGAGACGTGTATTCCAAACCTGTCTCTGATAAAAGCTATGTTATCTTGAATTAGTCACTTAACCGTTTTGGAGCTCGTTTTTTCTCATCTTTAAAATGGGCATAACAATACTTGAAATATCAGCTTCATTTAAGTTGCTATAAGAATCAAATAAGATAAAAAAATTTTTAAAATAAAATAAAAAAATAAAAAAACAAAAAATAAAGAATCAAATAAGATAACCTATGTCATCTTGTAAACCTTGAAGGATTAAAATAAATGTAAGCTATTGTTGTTACTATTTCAAATGAGGAGTAAATGAGTTATATTTATAGTTAGTGCCTGAGGGACAGGGGAGGAGGAGATACTGTGACCTTACCAAAACAAACTGATTATTCATATCAGTAGCAGGTGCCTGTACTCAGTCCCTTTGGGGGAGCTACTGGTTTCCTTCCTTTGGTATTTTGGAATCCTTGGCATTTGTAAAGGCATCTCTCTTTCCTAAAGGTTTAGCAAACTACTGTCCCACCTCCCAAGCATTGTCAGTTCAGAGGGAAAAGAAATCAGCATCTCTGCTTCATCTATCTGGTATACTCTTAGCTATTTGGACAAAAGGAAAATTGGGTCAACCCCTCCCCAAAAAAATCCAATTTGGGGCTATAGCTTTGACAATCAACACACTGAAGTCAAAGGAAGTGGGTTTTAATACCAGTTCTGCCACTAATTTCCTATATACCCAGGGAAAAATCAACCACTATTTTTCTTTATCTGAAAAACATAGAGAGAATGTGATAACATCATATAAATATCAGCTATTATTACTATTTATTTCAGGACAGGACTTTTGTGAGTGAATTGTATTTATAGTTATCAAGAGACACCAAGGCACTCAATAGATCAAACCTCAACTCATTATTTCTCCTCCATGATCACCAAAGAAAATCCACCTTGCCTTAACAATATTCCCCATTTCCATCAGTAGCACCACAATTCTTTCTATAGTCAAGCTAGAGATAGTACTTTTTTTAACTCTTCTAGCTCCTATATATAATTTCTTTTTGTTGTTGTTGTTGAGGGGGGAAGGCAGGGCGATTGGGGTTAAGTGACTTGCCCAAGGTCACACAGCTAGTAAGTGTGTCAAGTGTCTGAGGCTGGATTTGAACTCAGGGCCTGACTCCAGGGCCGGAGCTCTACTCACTGTGCCACCTAGCTGCCCCTCTTATATATAATTTCAATAAATCTTTTCATGTTTTCTTCAAAATGTTTCTTAGGTATGTCCCTTCCCTTCTATTCCCACTGCCACCATACTGGTTCAGGCCCTTATCATAGTATACCTAAATTATTATGCTAATCTCTAAAATGGTCTTTTTGTCTCTAATTATTCTCCTTATCCAGTTCATCCTGTATACTATTCCCATACTAATCTTTCTAAAATACCACTGTTATCATATCATTCCCTTGTTCCCTCCTCCTGGCTCCCTATTGCCTATCCCTCCCCACCTTCCCTCATCAAGTCTAAAGTCCTTCACCTGGTTTTGAAAGCACTCCATTTTCTAACCCCACTCTATTTATTCAATGATATTTTTCATGTTTCTCTAGATATTGTCCTCTAAACCCCACAATAAAGTAGTTCTCCCCTCTGTCCTATAATGATACTATGTTCATCATAGCCCAGATCAAAGTTTCCCCCCTTCGTGAAGTTGTTTGAGATTTGTTTAACCCACATTGATCTGTCCCTTTACTGGACTCTTACTGAACACATAGCTGGTGCCACACAGTCATATAGTTTAGCATTGAATTTTTCTCACATGATTTCACACATGTTAGTTTTACTTCCCCAACTAAATTACTTTAAGAGCAAAAAAAGTATGACATACGTTTCATTGTATCTTTCACAGCCTGAGAACTAGTAGGCACTCAAAAAATAGTTGACATTAAGGTGACTATAATTACCATAGCATATGAATTGGATCTCTGGGCAAGAGTCATTTATGATCCACGGATCTTATATAAAATGTCATTAAAGGATAAAAAAAATTGACACATCCTAGTTTCAACCTCCCCTTTCTGTCTTACTTCTGTCTAGGGTACCACCATTCTTCCAGGCACCCATATTCACAACCTAGGAGTCAGTCAAAAAGCATTTATTAAGTGCCTATTATGTGCCAGGCACAGTGCTAAGTCCTAGAGATACAAAGAAAGGCAAAAAACAGTCCCTGACCTCTAATCTAATGGGAAAGATGTGAAAACAACTATGTACCATCAAAATGCAGGATAAATTGGAGATAATCAACAGAAAAGAGGTACTGGAATTTAGGGTGATCGGGAAGGCTTCTTGCAGAAGGTGAGATTTTAACTGGAACTTAAAAGAAGTCAGGGAAGCCAGGAGGCAGAGATGAGGATGGAGAGAATTCCAGGCATAGGAGACAGTCTGTGGGTGGATGATGGAAATGGAGTGCTGTGTGCAAAGAACAGGAAAGAGGCGTGTCACTGGATCAAAGAGTACATAGCAGGGAATAAGGTATAAGAAGATTGGAAAGGCAGAAGGGAGCCAGGTTATAAAGACTTGTGAATGCCAAGCACAAGATTTTTATCTTTAATCCTGAAGATGACAGGGAGAACACTGGAATTTGTTAAAATAGGTAAGTGATGTGGTCAGATCTGTGCTTTTGAAACATTAATTTAACATCTGAGTAGAAGATGAACTGAAGTGGGGAGAGGCTTGGGGAAGGGAGACCCAACAGCAATCTATGGCAGTAATCCAGGTATGAAGTGATAAGGACCCCCATCAGGGTGACAGCAGTGTCAGAGGAGAGAAGGGGCCATACGAGAGGTAAAATGAAGGTAAAATGAGCAAGCAACAGATCAGATACGGAGGTTGAGAAAGGATGAGGAGCTGAGGATGACACCTGGGTCACAAGCCTGGGTGATGGGGAGGATAAATGGTGCCTTCAATAGTAATTGGGGAGTTCAGGAGGGGGAAGAGTTTGGGGGAGTTCAATTTTGGATAAGCTGAATTTGAGTCATCCCTGACTTTTCACTCTCACTCACCCCCCATATCTAGTCAGTTGTCAAGTCTTGTGAATTCTAGACCTCTTTGATTCTGTCAATTCTCTCACCCTGACAGGGGTGGGGAACCTGGGGCTGCAAGGCCACATGTGGCCCTCTGTGTCCTGAAGTGAGGTCCTTTGACTGAATTCAAACTTCACAGAACAAATCCCTTCAGTAACAGGACTTGTTCTGAAAGACTCATACTCAGTCAAAAGGCCACACCCAAGGACCTAGAGGGCCACAGGTTCCCCACCCCTCTAACACTAGCACCTTCTTAGTTCAGATTCTATGCCAGGATGAAATGAGGAATTGTCCAGTCATTAAACATTTACAGAGAGAGGTTGACTTTGCCCTAGCAAAGCAAGGACAAGAAACAAGGATTCAATGGCCCTTAGCTCCTCACAGTGGAGCATTCTTCATCTCCATCTGGAAGTGCATCTAGTCAATAAGGCATCAGGGTGCAGCAACTCATATGGACTTAAGCACCCACCAGGTCTGAGAAGCACAGACTCCACGTGACAGGGACTTTTTTTACCCCTAGATCAATCAGGTTCCAGGGGCAACTTTGTCTTGGGCCTACTGACATTGGCTAGGAGAAGAGGGAATGGGGAGGTGGGTAAGAAAGCTGCCTCAGAGAAGGTTGGACCAGTCAGCTTCCAGGGTCACTACCCACGTTGGCTAGGAGAAGAAGGGATGGGGAGGTGGGTAAGAAAGCTGCGACTCATCGGTCCGGGGACACCTTTGTCTTCTTTGGGGTAAACACAGCCTCCCCATGTTGTGAGTGGAGTGATGAGGTATAGGCTCTGGGAACCCCCCTGAACTCTCCTTCAATCTTCCCACTTGATCTGGCATTCTATTGAGGCTATAAGCTTTTCATCATCCATATGCCCAAATCTTTGTTACTCTTAAACTAGCCTAACCCTCTATTTTCTGTTATCTCCAGGTAGCCTTCAGCTACTTTCCAACCTTAATCCCATTCTCTTGGTTGCTGGAGTCTGACCTCTAGTCACCCCAGTCCCATCAAGATCCTCTTTAGACTCCTCCTCAAGACCCTCCCTAAACCCCTCCTCCCATCACCCCAGACTACTTGGCCACCCCTAGATCCCCTCCCTCAATCTTTCTGTATATAAGTCCCATCTTGCCTCCATCAAGATGCTCAGATTCAATCTACCACAGACTCAATCTGCCCTGCTTGTCAATATGAGCTTCACAAAGGCTCTCCTTAAGAATCCAGTCAATGCTCAGATTCCTTCAGAGTCTACACAACATGGCAAATCTTTAATAAACTTTGTTTTTCTTTGGTTGAGAAAAGGCTTGGATTGAATTCATTTGGGCAGGACCCATCAGGTCAGTATTTTGAGGGAGCACCCCTAAAAAACCTCAACATTTTGGTTCCCTGACCAGGAATCAAACCCTGGCCACAGTGGTGAAAGGACTGCATCAGAAAGAAGTTACCAGAGCAATTCTAGTCATTTCACTTCTCACTGGATTACTGAAGTAGCTTCCTATATTGCCTTCCTTCACCTAATCTCTCCCTTATGCAAGCTACCCTGCAGACAGCTCCCACACTGATGCTCTTACAGTACAGTTCAGCCCATGTGGTAACTCTCCAGCTCAAGGAGTATCAGTGATTCCCAATTGCCTGTATCACAAAATGGAAATTCATCTGTTTGGCATTTAAAGCTTTTTTTGTTTTTGTTTTTGTTTTTACAATATGGCTATAGTCTCTCTTCTCAGTCACATTATACATTACTCACTAGCTACTTTGCAGTTCCACATATGCTATATTCCATCTTCTGCTTCCCTGTTTTTGCTAAGGCTGAAGTATTTATGAAGCATCTATCCCATTCCTGGGCAGCTAGGTGGTAAAGTGAATAGAGTTCTGGCCTTGGAACCAGAAAAACGTATCTTGCTGAGTTTGAATCTGGCCTCAGACACTTTACTAGCTGTATGACCCTGGGCAAGTCATTTAGCCCTGTTTGCCTTAGTTCCTGATTTGTAACATGAGCTAAAGAAGGAAACGGCAAAGAATTCTAGTATCCTTGCAAAGAAAATCCCAAATGGATTCACAAAGAGTCAGACCCAACTGAAATAAATGAACATCCCATGTCTAGAATGCTTTCCTTCCTCACTTTCACCTCTTCAAGGGTGTCAGATAAGTACTACATCAGAACCAATTGGATTCTGTCTCTGGGTTCCTGAACTCTGACGAGTGGGATTCTACCATATCTTTCCTGGAATCAGGTCTCCATATTACTTCCTGATCATTTCCAGACCCTAAAGTTGTGCCCCTTTAGAGCTCCCATTTATGTTTTGCATTTCCCATTAGATTGTAAACTTCTTAAGAGCAGGAATAGACAACACATACCACAGCCTTGACCAAACTACTTTATATTTATTTTGTATATATCTTCTATTTATTTATCTATCTACCTGTATTCCCTCCAACATAAGCTCCTTGAGAACAGAGATTATTTCATGTTTTTTTTTTTACTAATTCCAGCACCTAATACAGTACCTGGTATATAGTAGGTACATGATAAAAGATTACTGATTGACTGATTAGATATTAGAGTTCAAAGTAGAAAGAGGGAAGGAACCCACAGGTTATGAATGTATTTCTGGGGAGGATCAATTTAAGGGGGAAAAAAATCTAGTTCCTGGTTGTTCTTCTCAGCCTGAGAATGACTAAGGAATGCTGGGAGAGGACCTATGGGTCAGAATGGGATTAAAGAGAGCTTTGGAAGAGTACAACACTGAGAAGAAGGCAGGACACATTGCCAAACTAGTCTTTTCAAATTCTTTTTGTGGTTAGGGAAGGAAGAAAAGAACAGAGGGTGGGAGAGAAAGGAAGGAAAGAAGAAAAGAGCCTCACGAGCTCAAAATGTCTGTTTTCCCATTTCAGCACAAATTGAAGTGATACCATGCAAAATTTGTGGCGATAAGTCCTCTGGAATCCACTACGGAGTCATCACATGTGAAGGCTGTAAGGTATGAGACTTTAATAGAACCTGGTCAAAAGCATCAGGGCACTTAATGATGATACTTGTGGTCAGCTGGCTTCCTTTTAATTCATTATATACATATATGTATGTGCATATATTTATGTATGTGTGTATGGATGTGTGTATGTAACGTGTGTGTATATATAATTGACCAGCCAACAGTGCCTTAAAGACTGTTTTTTGTTTAAGGTCCTGAATTATTCACATGCACAGCAGCCATATAAATACAGCAGCTTGCTGTGTTAGCAGTGTTGTCCCCATTAAACTTGAGGGCATTTGCTACCTGTGAGGGCAAATTAAAGGTTAAAAATAAATATGGTAAGGTGATAGCTATAAACATTTCCCTGAGCCTCTTGAGAAAGGGGAAGCCAGTCTAACTTGCAAAAGGAATTTATCTGTCCCTTTACTTTCATGGTCAAGGAGAAAAACCAAAAGAATTTTAGAGCTGCAAAAGATCTTAAAGGTAGTCATCTAACTCAAACTCATTTCACAGATAAGGAAACTGAGGCCCAGGTAGGAGAATTTACTGCCCGAAGTCAATACAGTAAAGTCGAAAATGTGCTGCATTTTGAATCAGATGAGTTTAATTCTTGGCTCTATCACATGCTACATATGTGACCCTACCTAATGTGGCAGAGGGGAAAGAACACTGGTTCTGGAGTCAGAGGACCTGGATTCAAACCTTACTGCTGATGCTGGCTACCTGTTTGACCTTGGGAAAGTCATTTCTCATCTGTAGGCCTCAGATTTCTTCTTGGTAAAATGAAAAAAGTTAGACTAGATACTCTCTGAGATCCTTCCCAGCTCTAGACTTTTGATCCTAAATCACTTCACCTCTGAATGTCTGTTTTCTCATCTATTAAGATGAACCAAATGACCTCTAAGATTCTTCCCATCTCTAATTTATGATTAGTCACAGAACTGGGAATTAAAAATCAGCTTCCTGATTCCCAGTCCCATACTATTTCTTCTGCCTCGTCTTCCAAAAAACAAAAGAATTTAAGTGATCTGCTCCCTTTCAAAGAAATCCCAACAGAAGTGAAGCAGTTAACATGTATGCACTCTTAAAGCTGACAAAATCGGATACATAACAACAAGCTTACAAAACGAATGATGCGGAGTAAAAAGGGAACTATAGATCAAATATGGAGGGGGAAATGAGAACTGTTATACAAGTGTTTCAAAGTCACATCGGTTAAGACTGCAAATAGAACATGTAAAATGCAGCACGGCATGTGTGAGGAAAGGTGACATTACAGGTGGAGTTATTGGAAAGAGCAATTACGACCCTGATTGAAGATGCAAGCAAAGTGAATCATTATTTAATGTCAGTAAACTGAGGCGAGAAACAGCACAGTCATAGATTCTGAGATCCGATCTTCATTTGAAGAGACTTTCGGATATAAATGAAACAAAGCCCATTGTAACACCATTGAATAGTGATGCTGGGTGAGAAATTGACAAGTCTTTTTATAATGCTCACACAAAGTGTGATCCCTGTAATTGAAATTGGCACCGAATAAAGAGGAAAAAAGGAAATAAATGATAAAAGAAAAAAAAAGAAAGAGAAAAGCTTTAGCTCAGTAACCAGTCAACATCCTGAGCTCCCTTGGATATGATTACTGTTAATCTTTTTGTGAACCTCCAGAGATGTCCCTTAATATTCTCCTGCACCACAGCCTTATAATTAAAGGTTGGAAATGTATCAGCTGTATGCATTTGTTCTTTCCCTGGCCACCATTTCCTACAGTGAAGGTAAAATGACGTTATCTCTCTTCCTTCTTCTGGCATCATTTGTTACTTCTCATGGGCAAATAGACATAAATTTTTCCTAACTTCTTGAGATGCTGGAGTTATGATGTTTCTCTTACAGGGAAAGATGCTTTACCTTTATTGGTTTTTAAATAATCCAGTCCTTTCCACATAATATTTCTTGAAAGACTGCATCACTTAGTTCAATGTCAAGTGAAACTGGTTCATGTTTAATTGTAAAACAAACAAACCCTAGATGAAAAGGAAAAGAAAAAAGAACCTCAAAGTATGGAGAAGTGTTTTCCATTTAGAATCAAAAACACTTCCCCACAACATTTTCTTCTTCTCCATGCTATAGTTAACCTAATTAGAATATAGGTAAATTTAGATTGCAAAAGATTAAATGGCTTGCCAAATGTAAAACAACAGGTCAGTAACCACATTGGGAATAGCATTTAAGTGTTCTGGCTTCTCGTCATCTTCTCCCTTCTGCCTCTCCTCTTCGAATAGAAATCAACCTTCAGCAAAGAATGTAGCTATTGTTCTATGGGGTACTCTAAGCTTTGAGTTAAAATGACATCCTGAATCAGAGTATGTAAAAGAAATCTTTAATGATGAAAAAATTAAAACATGCTATAATTTTCTTCAAACAAGAACCTCAAAGAATTTTTTTTAATAATAGCAAGGCAACACTCCACATCAACCCTCAAATGTTTCATGACATTATTTTCAAGTCAGTACCAACAACTCATTTTTAAATAACATTGACTCAGCTCATGCATTCATTCAAATCCCTGTTCATTCAATAAAATTTGAAACAGAAACTACTTTTCATGCCAAAAAGCACATTTGCAATAATGAGCAACAGATAAGCAAGAAATGCCTCATAATTAGTGTCAAATTGGCCTTAAATTAAGCCTGTAGCTATAGCTTCAGGAAAATGTTTCTCAGTCAGTATCAGACCTGTGCTCTACAGTTTTTCATCAGCTCTTTGACTCAGCAGCTCTTAAGTACCAAAAGGTACAAACCATACTATGCTTATTGAAATGTAAGTCTCATGTCACTATTAATCAAGGTATATTTGCTGAAATGATGCTGTATAACTTGTTTGCATGGATTCCAGGAAGCCATATTATTTCTTTCTGGGACTTGTCATAATGTCAATGCAATCATTTGTCCTGGAGTGTCAGCCCAGTTTCCATCTCATTGTGAATCCAGTCTCTGCTGCCATCCAGATCTCTCATTCTGCTAGTGCTAAGACTCCCCCTAATTTATTGGGGATTGATCAGAGAATAGCATATGTGAAGAGGAAATATCATGATTACTCCTCTGGATCCCATTGCTGTCACCCTTTAAATCTCAAAGTCCCATTCCACTAGATAAATCATACTCATGGCTATGCTGTGACCATGCTGGTTCTTTTCAATGCATGGTATTAGCTTTTGCTAAGAGGGGTTGGGGCGGGGGGAAGGGTAGTGGAACCCAGGGCTGGTTCTGGTGCTGGAATGAGACGGTTGGCCTGTCCTCAAATTAATTTCTGCGGTGCAGCAAGTAATTAACTGAGAGTCAAGTTTCCATTAGATAGCTGGAAAAACACAGGGGCTGATGACTCTGGTCAAAGAGTTTTACTCAAGGACACTTGGGAAATCAAATCAAAACATCAATCAAGTACTTACAATGTGCCAAGCACTAAACTAAGTGCCAAGGACATAAAGAAAACTCAAAAACACTCCCTACCCTTAAGGAGCTTACATTCTAATGGAGAAGGCAATACACACCACCACTGAGGTCTTTCCAAGCTGTTACCCCATGCTTTTTCCCTTCATAAACTGTGTGTGTGTGTATATGTGTTGTGTGTGTATGTGTTCCTGTGTCTGTTTCTGTTTCTCTCTGTGTGTATATACGTATTGCCAGCTACAGAATCGACTTCATTCAGTTCTCCTAGAGCAGCATGGTACTGTGAGAACAATGGCTCCATTAACAGACCCAGGTTCCAGTCTAATAAGTGTCAGAGGGAGGACACATTCTTTCTATGACCTTAGACTCTATGACCTCTCATTAATCTCCATGGGCTCCAGTTTTCCCACCTGTAAAAGGGGAAGGGATAGAGTGGAACTGTCTTCCAGCTCAGATCTCTAACCCTATGCTTAGACATAAGCTTGTTCCATTTTCTCACATAGGACCTAAGGACAAACAGAAGCCTTTGCTTTGGGGCTCATTCCTACTTTATCGGTTTACATAGCACATTGTGGGGGCACTCTACCTTCCTGTGACTATTATCATATATATCCATGAAATGCTACTACTATTCTTCCTGGAGAAAGTCTGCATTGTCTTTAATGGGAGAACCTGAGCAGGATCCAAAGGGAGGTATCCAGAGAATTTTTAGACATAAACAAATTTGTGTTGACAGTGAATTCCCTCTAAAGAAAACTAACTATAGAGAACATCCCCTCCGTGCATGGTAATGGTTCTTGGATTTTGTTTCCTATAAATATATACATCTCTCTCTCTCTCTCTCTCTCTCTCTCTCTCTCTCTCTCTCTCTCTCTCTCCCTCCCTCCGTTCCTCCCTCCCTCCCTCCCTTCCTCCTTCCCTTTCTCCCTCCCTCCCTCCCTCCAGGGATTCTTTCGAAGGAGCCAGCAGAACAATGCTTCTTACTCCTGCCCAAGGCAGAGAAACTGTTTAATTGACAGAACGAACAGAAACCGGTGCCAACATTGCCGGCTGCAGAAGTGTCTTGCCCTAGGAATGTCTCGAGATGGTAAAGAGTTAACATCTTGCTCTCCTATTTAAGCTCTTTCAAATGGCTTCTGCTTTGCTGGAGCCAATTTAAACCCCTTGTTACAGTTTGTAGAGGGTGGGAATATGGAAGAGAAGCGGGGGGAGATCATTCTGATAGCATATTAACTGGAAACATAGAAGTTTTGGGGATGGGGGGAGTGAGGGGGAACAACACACATATCCAAGGGTGTTTGGTGAGAAAGTAACAAGCTGAACAGGTGCGTTGTTCACACTGAAGATAGAGGAAGCAAAATACTTTTTTTTAAAGCTTTGCAAACACAGGGAGCTGAAGAGATCGGTAAGTGACATACCCAACTAACCTGAGGCACACCTGCCAGTTAGATGTGAGCTCAGCTAATAGGCCTGATAGATTTCTGCTTGTAAGAAGCAGGATTCATGAGCTCATGTATATGATCAGGTCCATCTAGCAGATGATTTGCTCTTGCCCTGAAACCCATCTTCCAGCTCACAATCAGCCCTTAGCAAAGACCCAGCTGGCAAGGACCAGTGTGTATTAGGAGAGTTGTTTAGGACAATTTGCCCCAGGATCTAAAAGAATAGGGACCCTTTCCCCATAGCTACCACTCTAAGTTTCTCAACTCTGAACTTCATGGACAGTCACATTTTCTCCCCCCACTAATTCCAGAATGAAGGTAAGAAGGAAGTGATACTTTGAGCAAGGGGAGGGGGAAAGGGAAGGAGGGGGAGCCATTTGGGCTTTTCTAGCATATTGCAGGGAATCTTAGGATCCCAACAAATACAGAAATGGAATTTCTCCCTGATGCTATCTCCCACATAACTTGAACAAGTCACTTAGCCTCTCTAGGCCTCAGTTTCCTCACCTGTAGATAAGGAATTAACCTAGATAAATTCTTAGGTCCCCTCTAGGTCTTGCCCTATGACCCTATGACCCCTATTGATTGATCTCTTCTGAGATTCTGGTCACACTCTCTCTGCTACAGTTCTGAGCAATAAACTTTTGTAAAAAAGAGGCGATTTTGTATTCACATTCCAAAGTGACGATAATTGTCATTCATTTACTTTTAGCACACTTTGAGGGCAACTGGAGCTAGTGTGTAGCATGGTTTTAAGTATCTGGATAAATTCAACTTGACACATAACTTGACAGCTAACATATAAAATACTTGGTCTTTGGCCTGCCTTCCCTAAATGGGAAAGTCCTTCCTGGTGTGTCATTTGAATCTGCAGCTTCCTTTGTCCCAGTGACATCTACCCCACACCCTCCCCAAGGAATGAATCTGCCTTGCTTCAGCTAAGGAAATAAAGGAAATGCCTTTTGATTTACAAACATGTAAAAGGAGCAAAGAATGTGGGCATCTTCTAGCCAGCCATGTTTGTCCCTCCCTTGCTATCTGCATAGAGGGCTGCTCCCAGGGTTTGTGTATCTAGAAAACAAATCATCTCACCAGAGACTTCCATGTGACATGATCTGACCCATGCTTTTAAGAAGATCCAGAAAAAGAGGGAAAAAAGAGAATTTTGCCAATGGCTAAAAATAGTATTCATTGGACTTGGTTTAGAGGGATTGCACATGAATTTGAATTGTGGGTTATGTAACTCATTGCTACCATGTGAGGGCAGCACATTAATTGACAGCAGCTTGAAAGCATCATTTATAAATGAAGAGTGAGCCCTGAATAATGGTGATGATGGTGATGATATTTCTATAATGCTTTAAGGTTTACAAAGCATTTTACAAGTATCTCGTTTTATTTTCACAATAACTCTGGGAGGTCAGGGCAATTATCCTCATTTTACAAATTGAGAAAATGAGGCAGAAAAAGGAAGGGAGGGAGGGAGCAAAGAAACGTTAATTAATTGCCTACTATGTGCCAGACCCCATGCTAAGCACTTTACAAATATTGTCTCACAACAGCTCTTCAAAATAGATGCTATTATTAGCCCCATTTTTATGGTTGACAAAACTGAGGTAGGGGCAGCTGGGAGGCGCAGTGAGTATAGCACCAGCCCTGGAGTCAGGAGGACTTGAGTTCAAATACAGCCTCAGTCACTTGACACACTTACTAGCTATGTGACCTTGGGCAAGTCACTTAACCCCAATTGCCCTGCCTTCCCCCCTCAAAAACAAACTGAAGTAGACAGAGGTTTAGGGACTTGTCAGGGCCACAGAGCTAGTAAGTATCCGAGGTCAGATTAGAACTCAGGTTTTCTTGACTTTGGGTCCAATATTTGTTTCTATTATGGAAAGAAAGAAAACCTATTCTCTCCTCACTATCAGGATTTATGATGCTGAATGACATCCTGGGGAAGAAAGAGTTACTGTCCAAGAGGACTCAGGCCAGGAGATAGTAGGGATTTAATTCAGCCCACAGAGGAGAGAAGGCTCCCCACCTACCCTGGCATAAGAAGGTTCTGGGGACTATTTAATAGTGGAACAGCATTCTCAAAGGAGGAAGGAATAAGCCGCATTAAATAAGCCTTTGAAAAATAAAGACAATATGATGTCTAAGGACACTGAAGGCCTAAGGATGATGATAAGCAGCTAAACCATGGGTCAGATGACCATCCTGAAGCTGCCAGAAATGACTTCCCAAATACCTCCAGCAGATGAGTATGTGCTAAACAAGTGATGAGAAGAGGGTGAGGAGAGAAAAATCAGAATTCTTTCTCAAAGTGAAAATTCTCTTCTTTGTATCATATAGAGGAGGTTTGATTTTTTGAAGTTTTTATGTGGCCCAAAATGTCATGTCTTGGACTGGTTAAGTAAGCATTCCCAAAGTGCTTTAAAGGCACTAATAATGACCAGACCAAGACTGCTCAATCTAATTTGGTTCAACAAGCATTTATTATATGCCAGGCACTGTGTTCGGCTCTGGGAATACAAAAACAGAAGTGAACTTAGATTCCACTGGGGAAAAACATGTACTAAGGAAGGTCAACACAAAATCTATGCAATACAAATTGTAAAGTGATTTGGTGGGGAGCTGAGGTGGGGGTGAGACAACTGGGGTGGCTGGAGGTGACAAGAGCCAAACCCTGAGTGGAACAAGGATTCAAAGAGGCAGATGTGAGGAAGGGGAGCATTCCAGGTAGAGGGGGTCAGCTTGTACGTAGGCAGAGAGATAAGAGATTGTGTGTACAAGAAAGAGCAAATAAGCCATTTTGGCTAGAATGTACAGTGAATGTTGGAGAGCTATATAAAATCAGAAGGATTGACTGGAATCAGATTGCAAGTGGAGTTAGGAGCCAAACAGAAGAGTCTGTGATTCACCTGAGAAGCACTGGAAAACCAATGCTGTTGGGGAGTAACACGATCAGACCTATACTGGGGGGAAATTAATTTGCCAGATCTGTGGGAAGCTTGCTTCATTCTGACAATTGTTTAAGGTTTTTGGCTGCCCCACCTGGCCATAGGAAGTTTCCCTTGACCATGGCTGCCCATTCAAGCATTTTAAACTGCTAGGCAAGGGTGAGAAGCCTGAGGCCTTGAGGCCACATATAGCCTTCTAGATCCTTAGTCAAAAGGCTGCATTTAAGATCCTAGAAGGCCACATGTAGCCTCAAGGCCTCAAGTTTCCCACCCCTGTAGGATGTCTTCTGCAATTGCTGCTGAGATTTCTATAATTCCCCCAGAGTAGTTATCACCATTCTTAAAGTTACTTATGGCAGCTAGGGTGGTACAATAAATAGAGTGCTGAGCCTGGAATCTGGAAGATGAGTCTTCCTGAGTCCAAATCTGGATTCAGACACTTACTAACCATGTGACCCTGGGCAAGTCACTTAACCCTGTTTGCTTCAGTTTCCTCATTTGTAAAATGAGCTAGAGAAGGAAAAGGCAAACAAACCACTCCAGTATCTCTGCCAAGAAAACCTCAAATGCGGCCACGAAGAATCAGACACAGTTGAAAATGACTAAACAACAATAAGAAATTATTTATAAGCTAACAGAATCATAAACCTAGAGCTAGAAGGAAAATTCAGAGACCATCCAGTTCAGTCTCCTAGGGAACAGGCAGGTTAAGTGACTTTTATAAAGTTCACACAATGCATGGGAAACAGTGCTAGATTTGGAGTCATATACACTGGTTTCAAAACCTGATTCTATCATATTGAACAAGACATGTTATATCTTTGGGAGTGGTATCCTCATTTATAAAATAAAAGGTTTGGACTAGAGGTCTTCTGAGTTGCCTTCCATCTCTAAATCTATGATCCTATAAATAGCAACTACCACCAAGTGGCAATTCCTGGTCATCCAGCAAACTGATGAAAATCTAGCTTGGCCTAAGCTGAAAATCAAGATTGTATGTAGAGTAAATGAATCATCGAACTCTCCAACACCACTATTTTACTTAACCTTAACTGAGTTCCTTTAATGCCTATAAAGTTCAATCTCTTTGTTGAAGGATTCTAGACATCCTTATAGACTGTTCCTTAATTTTAATTATCAACATCGTCATCATTATCAACCCCTAATGAACTTCTACAGCCTGAAATGGAAACCAAATAAAATATTACCCTAGCCTTGTCCAAAATTTGGATGTATTTGCACAAAAGTATTATGTGCAAAAAATCTTAAAGTAACCTGGTCTGTGACAAAAAGAAACCTGGGTTACATAGGCAATTATTCTGATTTAGAGGGCCAATTAACATGCTTTCTTCGCACATCTCTGTTGCCCAACATTGTTACTTTCTAAAAATTTTTTAGAAAGTCAGATCCCCTGCAGAAGATTGAGGGTGTAGTTAATATTTCATCAAGAATTTTTAGAACATTCCGGTTGATCCCACCAGCCTATAAATGCCATCCTTGGTCAGTGACAAAGTCCATATAATTAGACACCTAATTGCACACCTCGAGCCAGTTGATGTGTTTGCACATGGTAGTCATTACGATTCATTTCAAAACAATCTATTTATAATGTTCAGCTCTCCATTTCCCATAAATCAAATTACTGACAGATAAATTTGACTTTGGAATCATTCTGAAAGTGTTTCCTTGGTATTAAAGTTTCTCAAAGTTTTCTTTTTAAGTCAGTTACAGGAAATATTAATCCATCCTGACAGCATGTATCAAATGAAAAAGAAAAATTGCTGTAAACAGTAATAAGTGGAAAGTGACAAAAGGAAATCTCTAACAATCTAAATAAATTTAGTCAGACTAAACTCATTTAACTATATAATACATTACTAATAAGCACTCATTCAGATTACAAGTATCAGTAACATGTGGTGTTGTTCAGACATTTTCCGTAAAGTCCGATTTTTCATGACCCGACCCCATTTAGGGTTTTCTTGGCAAAGACAGTGAAGTGGTTTGTCATGTCCCTCTCTAGCTCACTTACAGATAAGGAACTGAGGCAAACAGGGTGAAGTGACTTGTCCAGAGTGACACCACAAGTAAGTGTCTGAGACCAGATTTGAACTCAGGAAGATGATTCTTCCTGACTCCAGGCCTGGCACTCTATCCATTGTGCCACCTGGCTGCCCTGTAAGTAATATTATCCTTGGACAACTCCAGAAACTCCAATTCCACTTTGGATCCTATGGCCAAATCCAATAATTTATTTAGGATCACAGACTTAGAATTGTAAGGGACACTGAAAGTCATCTAACTCAAACTTCTTCATTTTACACATGAAAAAACTAAGACCCAGAAAGGTGATGTTGGTTGCTTGAGGTCATATATGCAATAAAAGATAGAATGTGTTTAAACCCAGTTCCTCTGATGACATAGCCAGGATTCTTACCATGTGTGGGTGGAAAAGGTTATAAGGAGAGATCACCATAAAAGAGCAAAGTAAAGACCACCATAAAAATGTGCAATTTTCATATTAACATTACCTGACATGCAGGTTTTGTAGTTTGTAAAGTATTCATTAATCATTATCCCCTTTGGTCCTCACAATAGCTATTTGAGGCAAACAATCAAATATTATCTCCATAGATGTAGAGATGTAGAGACTGAGGCTCAGAGAGGTCAAGAAATGTTTAAAGGTCACAAAGTTAGCAAATGTCAGGGCTGGAACTTAAACCTAGGTCTACTAATGTCAAATTGAGTGCTTTTTCAAAAATGTTGATAACTTCTTAAGCATTCACCTTGTAGTGTTATGCTAAGTGTTTGGAAGGCTTACAGTATATGGGCGAAGGTATTCCCTCTGTGCATGTCTAAATGTGATTAAGAGAATGATAGTGTAGATTAGAGTTTAAGATGTTTTCCATTTCCAACCTGTACTGTTCTGATTAAGGGGAAGGCAGTAAGAAGATGTAAATATTCTAAATGTTAACAGAATTTTTGAGCAGGCATGTACTATGTGCCAGGCACCGTGCTTCATTTATATCTAATGCAAGTCAAGACAGCACCCTGTAATGTCACTGGTCCTCTTCAAAAACAAAGGATGAACAAAAACAACAGCTTAGTGATACAGATACAAAGACATAAAACAGTCTCTACTCTCTATTCCGTCCAAAACGGAGAGCTTCTCCTAGGGATTAAGCTTTGTTACAGAGGTTTATGCATTTAATTGATTGATTTACAAATAATACTGAGGAATGGACTATCCGTAGACAGAGTAGATAGATCCATTTTGCAACAACAACAACAAAACCAATTTAATGGAGTTGTGGGAAGAGCATCGGGCTTCAAGTCAAAAAGCTCTTGATTCAAATCCCATCTCAAACATTTACTAGCTGTGTGACCAAGAGGGCAAGTAACTGAACACCTCTCTCAGTCTTAGCTTCTTCATCTGTAGAATGAGGATTAATAATGTTTAACAGTATTTAACTTGCAAGCTTGTTATAAGAATAAAATGAGAGGTAGGAGGTTGTGAGAAAGTAGAGAGGGGGAGGATGCGGGGGAGGGGAGAGAGAGAGAGAGAGAGAGAGAGAGAGAGAGAGAGAGAGAGAGAGAGAGAGGGAGAGAGAGAGGGAGGGAGAGGAGAGAGGAAGAGATGTGAAGAGGGAGGAAGGGAGGAAGGAAGGGAGGAAGGGAGGAAGGAAGGAAGGAAGGAAGGAAGGAAGGAAGGAAGGAAGGAAGGAAGGAAGGAAGGAAGGATGAAGAAAGAAAGGAAAAGGCAAAGAAGAGAGGGAACGAGAGACAGAGAAACAGAGACATAAAATTCCTAGCATTTGTACTCTATTTGAAACAGATGAAGATGGAGACAGAGTTGACTTGTGATTTCACTGGTACAAGGAACTCCCAGATGAGGAAACTCTCTCCCTTTCCTGCTCTGTAATTAATGACGTTAGAGTTTCCTAGGACACTGAGAAATCAAGTGACTTGCCAAGGATCACAGAGCCATCACGTGCAAGAGGCAAGACATGAGCCCCAATCTTCCCTGGCTCCAAGGCCAACTCTCTACCCCTATGCCATGTTGCTTTTCAGGATATAGACTTCTAATTCCAAAAAGGCAGGAGATGACTTCAAACTGGACTTTTGGCAATATTTCTATTTCAATTGGTATATTCCTGGACTCACTAAAAAGCCTCTTAGAATAGATAATGCCTTTCTAGAAGCATTTGTGGATGCAAGCAGTCTTTTTAGGACTTTTTTTTTAACAAACATATAGTGTAGTAGGGTAGAAAGAGGTTTAGACCAGAAGTCAAGAGACCTAAGCCCCAGTCAATCAATGGACATTTGTGAACTACTATGAGCCAGGCACTGTGCTAAGCACGTGGGGATATTCAAACATCCTCTAGCTATGTGACTTTAAGCAAGTCTCTGAAGTAAGCTGCTGGGCTTCAGTTTCCTCCTCCATCAAGTGAAGGGGGTTAGATTAGATTACCTATAGATTTATTTTGGAGCTCATTGCATGACATGAAAGACACTGGCAAAGGACCACCCAGCATGGTCCGCCTGCATCAGAGAAGGTGCTGTGCTTTAAAAGCAAAGCCCAATTTCAGTAGCTCAAAAGAAATGTGAAATGTGCAAATTTAGAGACATCTCCACTCCAAATGTCCATGTGGACTATTTATGCCTGACCTATAGGAGAGCCTTCCAAGGTTTAATGGTCTGATCAGCCAGTCAGACTCACTGTACTTTGACTCCAACATGCCATTTTGGTCTTCTTCAAGAACAAAGGACAACAACCAAACAACCAACATAAGACTCCTCATTGTAACATTCTATAATTGGTTTTCTTGAATATGAATGTGGGGGCAAAGATCAAACAAAAATGCTTCTGCACCCAGGTTCTATATGAATGCTCGAACAGATTACCTTCAACTAGTGCCACAAGTAAGGGCATTCTCTCCACAGTTGTAGACTACAGTGATTCCACATTTTCTCATGATGTGCAATCATTGTCAATGTGCTTCTATCAATAATGCAGAGGCAGGAAAGATCATAGGATTTGGAATAAAAACATCATGACTCATACTGGAAGACTGATCCCCCTGCTCCCTCTCCCCATTCCTGGAAAGGACTCTAGGATCTAGGAGACCTAGGTGGGAAGAACTATGTGGGAGGGTCTTTGGTGGGGTCTCTCTCCTTCCCTACCTGTAGGAGCTGGACTTGCTGAGGGGGCAGCGTGGGCTGGGCATCTCTGCCCTGCCTCCCTGGTGGCCACAGGAGGGGGCCCCATCATCCCTAGCCCCGCCCAGTTCTGTCCATTCCCCTTGGCCTCTCCCTCCATTCTCCCACTAGCCCCTTTGCCACCCCCTCGGTATAAATCATGTTTATAAGTTATGGAAAAAAACAGAACATGTTACAGAAAAAAAAACCCACAAAAATATGTGGCTAAAAAAGTGGAAAAAAATCATGACTTATGTCCTGACTCTACCATGAATATAGTAGGCAAATCATCCAATTCTTCCTATGTAAGAAGGGACCACAATAATGAAACTACTTTGTAGATGTTAGGATGCTCTGTAAATATAGGTTAATAGGATCATAGGTTTAGAGCTGGAAGGAACTCAGATGCTACTGAGTAGAACCCCGACATTTTGCATGGGATGAAACCGAGGCCCAGAGAGGTTAAGTTGCCTAAGGTCACACAGTTGCTAAATATCTGAGGAGAATTCAAACCCAGGTCCTCTGTCTCCAAATCCTCATGCTTTTTCTACTTTACCAAAAGAAAACTTACCTAAGAAAGTAGGGACTTAAAAACAAAAAAGAATGTAGGGACTTTCCTGTTGGGCTTTTAATACTTCCCAGATATCAGTGCCAAATTCCAGATGTCCATTTGTTATCTCTGATTCTCACTGCCTGACAAACTCACCTCCTTTTCTAGTCCTGCTTTTTATTAATGTCTTCCCCTTCCTCTTATATAATGCATCATTGGTAACAAACTACTGCCTTCTGAGCTTCACCTACACTGACATTCTTTTATTCTAATTTAAAATGCACCACAAGATTATCAATTTAAAGGTGGAAGAAACCTCAAAATATCATCTACGCCAATCCCCTCACTTTATGTAAAAGGAAACAGAGGCCTAGAAAGGTTCTTGGAATTGTAGAATGTCACAGTGATTGTAAGTGGTCTATGCAGAATTCCAACCCAGATCCTCTTACTTTTCAGAGACCCTTACCTGAGCAAAAAATCCCCTGTATAACATCTCTAACAAGAAACCATCCAGCTTCCACCTAAGATTGGGAACTCATTACCCACCTAGGCAGCAGCCCATTCCACTTCAGGGAAACACAAGTTGTTGGAAATTTAATCATAAGGTCCTTGAATGCTTCCTCTTCTTGTAACAATAAGGGAGCCTGGATGTTTTTGTTCTGAGGACTAAGCAAACCATGCTACTCTACACTCCACTCCCACATCTCAGCATCCTAGGGAAGCAAAAGTGGGGGGAGAGAGAAGAAGGTAATGTCCAAAAAAATACCTGCTCAATGGAGATTCTCTGCATTATCATTAAGATCACCTTCTTCATCCCTATTCTTATTTTAAACTAAACATTAATTAATGTCCAAGACCTTGGTAGGCATTTGACGTCTTGTAGTAAGATATAGAATGCACGGTCCCTGATCTCAAGGAACTCATGAAGTCTGAGAGAACAGACAATACATATAGAAAAAAATCTCACCATCAATAATAGCTTAAAAGGCTTAATTCCAAAGGCATATAAACAAGACTTTCAAAGCAGGATAACCCTTCTTTGGTTAGCCCATGACTGCTTCCAGGCCTTCTTCCTCCCTTCTCATTGTAATGGCTAGGGATACTGCTTAAAGAGGAAGGTTATATAGAGGATAGAGGAAAAGAAAAAAGAAAGAAAGAAAAGAGAAATCCTATGCAAGTGTTTGGTGGATATTGAATGTGTCTCCAGTTCAGGTGTGGTTTGTATCATAGGATAAAAAACTTGGATCTGGAAAGGATCTCAGAGATCATCTAATCCACCTCTCCCCCTCATTTTACAGATAAGGAAACTGAGGCCCAGACAGGTTAGGTGACTTGCCCTGGACCATACAATAAGCTGTGTATCTGAGGCAGGATTTAAACCAAGGTTGACCTAATTCTAGTGCTCCAACCATTCTTGGTCTATGACTTTGGTAGTCCCTTCCAGCCCTGAGTGAAATTTCATGCCAATTCAATTCACTAAACTTTATTTTTTTTCTGACTGCTAGAGAAACCTAAAGACGAGACATATATACGTCATGCTACATAGGTTTGTAATGTCTATAAAATGTATAGAGTCCCCTCTATGGAATGGTTTGTTATGGGGAGTGGGGTGAGAAAAAGGGTGAAGAAATATGCAGAGATGGAGGAACCTTGAAATGTGCCAGTGATAAGGACCTAGGATTTACACATGTCCAAACTATCTTATAGAATTTAGTAATCCTATGGTATATAGTCCACATTTGGGGACAGCAAAGAAATCATTCTAGCTAGTTGTGTCTTTTCAGGAATTTGGCCTACGCATATTTTTCCTCTTAAGTCAAAAGAAAGAAAAATGTTTAATAAACTGTGACCAGAAATTTACACATTTATGATTTTTCTCTCCTCCTTTCTTGTCTGTTAAAATATAGTTCTTCTATACAGGACAGCACTAGGCTCTCTCAATCCAGCACCGTGGTCCAAAATCATTTGCTAGTGAAGACACTCCCCAATACCTGGCCAATGCAACTGAGTGGTTGGTGCATCTGTTTGCAGTGAGAAATCCTTAGTTCTGAAGTAACAGCTGCTGTCAGTCACTTAGGATGCTGGGACTAAGTAACTCAACAAGCATTTAGTGTCACAAGCCAGGCACTATGCTAAATAGTAGGCCTGCACAGACAAAAATTAAATAGACCTAACCCTCAAGGGGGTTTACATTCTACAGGGAGGAAACAACATATTAAGTAAATGAGAGCGACAGAGACAGAGAGAGAAAGAGAGACAGACAGACAGAGAGAAAATGAGAACAGACCAATTTGGGAGGATGGCACTAGTAACAGGGGACATAAGGATAGGCCTATGGCAGGAAGTGACATTGTGAGTGGAGCCTTCAAGGAAGTTACTAGGTAGAGGGAAGAAGGAAATATATTGCAGGCAAAGGCTCACAGAGGGGAGATGGAATGTCAAGTCTGAAGAACTGAGAAGAGAAAACCCTGTATCTTGTTTTCTGCTTTTCCCAACTCAGCTGTCAAATTTGGGAGGATGTCCAAGAAGCAGAGGGACAGCCTGTATGCAGAAGTGCAGAAGCACCAGCAGCGGCTTCAGGAGCAGCGGCAGCAGCAGAATGGGGAGGCAGAGGCCCTCGCCAGGGTCTACAGCAGCAGCATCAGCAATGGCCTGAACAACCTGAACAACGAGACGGGTGGCACCTATTCCAATGGGCACGTCATTGACTTGCCGAAGTCTGAGGGTTATTATAATGTGGATTCAGGCCAGCCATCCCCAGATCAGTCAGGACTGGATATGACTGGAATCAAACAGATAAAGCAAGAGCCTATCTATGACCTCACTTCTGTACCCAACTTGTTTACCTATAGCTCTTTCAACAATGGGCAATTAGCACCAGGGATAACCATGACTGAAATAGGTAAGTGAACTGTTCACCTTTTCAAACACTTCTTAGAAGTTCAACCTACCAACAGTCTCTACCATTTCCAATGCGACCACTCCCCTAAGTCTGATTTGGATCACTTAAGTTGAAACAAGCAGGGATTCTCCTCTTATTTCAGTAAATCCCTTTGTCCCCCCTACCCTGCCAAAAAAAAAGATTATTTTATCAAGGAAAGAAAAGAAATGAGGAAATGCTATCAATGAAGAGAGCTGCATTTGTTTTACTGGTATGAACCTTTGGAGGATAAATAACGTATGCATAATTCAAGCGAACCCAACGAATGTTTATTAAGCACCTGATGTACATGCCAGACATTGCATTACATGCTGGGCATACAAAGGCAAAAATAAAACTGTGCTTGACTTGAAGACGCCTACACTCTACTTACTGGAAGTTCTAAGTGAAATATCTAAGTGGGTAGAGATAGCTAGTATCATGTGAAAAGTAATGAAGACCTGGAGTCTATTCTCAGTCCTGCAAATAAATTAACCCTTGTGGGCCTTGGTATTATCTCTTAAATGAGAGGTTTACAGTAAATGACTTCTTTGGTCCCTTACACATCTAAGATTGTAGTCATTTGACATTCTGCACTAGGCTCTGAGAAAGAGGTTTGGTTTGTTTGTTTAAAATATAGCTTGATAGTTGACATAGTTCAATTCTGAGTTACTGACAATTATTTGGGCAGCTAGCTAACTCAAAGGTCCAAAGCACCAGGCCTGGAGTCAGGAAGACTTAAATTCAAATCCAGCCTCAAATGCTCACTAGCTGTCAAATCACTTAATCTCTGTTTGCCTCAGTTTTCACAGTGGCTGGCACATAGGAAGTGTTTATATAAATATTAGCTATTATAATTTAGGTCATTTTTAGAAAGCCATATGTCATAATGACAGAAGATTGAACCTATCAGAAAGGGCTTATTCAAGTGGGTCCTATAAGAGGTCAGATTGTGAAGTAGGTGAAAGGTTGTTTTTTCTTCTGCTCTCCTACTTTTAGCACCCATTCCCTATAGCCAACCAGACCTTCCCTATATTGTGGTGTCCCCACTCCCCAATCTCAGAATTTCTTGATCCCCATTTCCATGACTCCCATCCTCTCTGCACTGAAATAGCTATTCTGTGTTCCATTTCATCGGGACCCTGCGGGGTGATAGAATAGCTAACCTCATAAAGTAACAGAAACTAAAACTTCAGGGAAAGATTGCAGTTTAATGTGTGACCCCATCTAGATAAGTATTTGATTTTAACAGTGGTCTCCTCTGTACTTTACTCCAAAGGTGTGGTTCATATGGGAATTTCAGGCACCATGGACAGCTTGAGGGAGAGATATTTTTGGTCACTGAAACCTTTTAGGGCCCTCAAATCACAACATGTAGGCTACCACCTACTCTGCTTCTGCCTAGGGCTGGTCCTATAAATAAGACTCCAGGGGAAGTCTGAGCATAGTTTCAATTCTATAGGCTTTGAACACTTGGTTCCTCTCCCAGATCTTTCAATGTATGTACTCTCTCTCTCACACACACACAGACACTTGGTCCTCGTTGTCATGACCTGTTACTGACTGGTGTGTCATACATATCCTCCCCCTCCTCCGTCCCCCCTCCCACCATCTGGCTATGGAAGAAGAGGTATATAAATATGAAATTTAAATATTTAATTCCCTCTTACAGAAGCTCAGTATGCTTCAGCGTGTAAAAGGATTATAGGGTACAAACCTACATTAATATTCACAACAATGAAACTATTTAGAAGATGAACCTGTTTAAAACCTTGGTCCCTTCATGAGGTGAATAGAACAGTGCATTCGGTAGAATTTAAGCTCCTTGAGGGAAGATATTTCTTGCATTTTATCTTGGCATTTCATCTGAGCGCCTGATACATTGCTCATAGTAGGTATATAATTTAAATAAATAAATGTAATAAATAATATTGGATTTTTGCAAACCCTTCCAGGTAGACAGTGACAATAGTTCTTTCCCTGATAGGGAAAAGTTCTTCCCCTATTAGGGGAAGAAAAAGTATCAGTTTTCTTTCATTCTTACATGATAGCTGAAGACTTGATTGAGTTACCTGAAAAATACATTTGGAAAATGTGCTACTTAAAGGAGTTTGTGTGGATAGCTTCTCCTCTGGCCCTATTCTCTCAAGGAGAAAATTCTCCTAAGATATCAAGAACCACAGCATTCACTGTTTCTCAGTTCTAGTAGCACCCTGGATTTCTATCACAGACTAGCCGTCAAAATGAAACCAGCATTTAATGGATTTATTTAAAGGCATATGGAGCCTTTAAAGCTCTCCTCGTATGGACTAAAATTCAAAGTTTCTCTTATCTGAGGAGCTGGGGTGCTATTAAACTGACCCACCCCTGACCTCTCACAAGCTCTATGTGCCTGTACCCACCACCCCACCGCCCCTCTTTGTAAATGTTTCCTTCTGTAGAACTGTAACGCCATCTAGTGGGCATGTCAACTCCTGTCTGATCAACCGCTATCCTCTGAAAGGCTCAGTCCTTACTAATCTTTGTCAAATAAAAGGAAATGCATCAACGGTCTTCCTAGTTTGCCATGTATTCCAGCATTACATTAAAAAGATCCTTAGTGTGAACATTCCAACCTTCTTATTTAACATTGTTCCCCACAAGGTTTACTGTCTTGAGTACCCCGTGGTGCTCTCCAAGGTGCCACAGGAGCTTACATTCCAGAGTTATAAGTTGGCCTATCTAATATAGCTGGTTAGTAGTGTG
The DNA here is from genome assembly GCF_011100635.1 of Trichosurus vulpecula. Lineage (NCBI taxonomy): Eukaryota > Metazoa > Chordata > Mammalia > Diprotodontia > Phalangeridae > Trichosurus > Trichosurus vulpecula. Next base: position 517,730,163 of record NC_050573.1, read on the forward strand.
TTTACATACACTTGTGTCTGACTAGCTGCCTATCAAAAGGGGGAGGGGGTGGGACTTAAAAGACACAGAAGTGAATCTGAATTAAGCCATGTTCTGACTACATTAATTCTGTATTATATTATAGGATCTTTCACTGTACCGTACTATACAGTATTGCACTCCTTATAATGTCACGCCAGACTATAACAAAGTCTTTCTAATCAAACTTTTAATCTTCAAAAGGTCTGCTTTGTTTCCTCTGGGTTCCAAAGTAGCAAACAAAGGAATATTGGAGCAAGTAACTGTTTTCATATTTAGTACATCTGAAAGCATAAAAACGGTGTTGCTTTTTCTAGTGTTCTGATTACTCCCTCATAGAAAAGCCTATCATTTTGAATATAAATAATAACTTGAAATTTCTTTAAAAAGCCAAAACACAGATTTACCAGAAATTCCAAAGTGATCCTACTTACAATTATTTAGGTAATAAGAAAAGTCAGGTAAGTACTGAAGAATATAGCTGAGAATATAACATATAGACCAAGAGTCTTTCTAAAAGATGTGCCTAGGGAGTGAACAAGAGTATACTGCACACCTCCCAGAGACATTTATTTGTGGAAGAACTGAAAGTAGTGATGTGGCTACATCCAAAGATCTTAAAAAACTAATCTTTTCAGAAACTGTAACCTACTGACTTGTAATATTGACTCTGAGTGGGGATAAAACTAAGAAGGGCAAACAAGGTCCACAAAATACCACTTATCCTGGAGCTGTCAGCTGAGCTTACTTAAAATGTGAAATTGAGCTGACATATTGGGTGTGATGCATGTATAGGAAAAGTATAGAGACTGCCCGTGGTTGAATTAAGCAACAGAAGATAGCTAGGAGGCAGAAAACTCATAAATAGTATGGTTTAGCAAGAAAAAGACTTGGCCTTGGAATCAGATGACCTTGCTTTCAACCTCACCTCTATTACAGTGACTTTAGGCAAATTGTTGAATCATGCTGGGCCTCGGTTTTCTTTTCTGTAAAATGGGTATACTCCAGCTCAAAGGGTTAAGTGGAAAGTGATGATAAAATTGTAATACGCTAGAGAAATGTTGGTTGCCATTGTTAAAGTAAATTCTTAAAATGACAGAAAATGGAAAGTGAACCTCTTGTCTCAGTTCCCAAGTTCAATGCTATGAATGTTTATTAATACCTGCTACATAGGAGACTGTGCTAGGCACTGGAGAGATAAAAGTAGATATGCCCCAAGTTCTGCACTTGAAGGACTGTATATCTAAAGAGAAGAAAGACAACTAGTAAATCACTATGGTGCAAGGCAGAATGAGATAAGTGCAAAGGAGAAGTTCAGACAAAGTGCAATGAGAAACCTGAGGCGGGAGAGATCGTTTTCAATTCTAGGATGAAGAAGGGAAAGAGAGAGGTCACAGGAGGTCTCATGGAAGAGTTGGCATCTAAATTGGACCTTAAGGAAAGGCCAAGCCTCTCTATCCAGATAGAGGTGAGGTACGGGGGAGTGGGAGACTGCTCACAGCTTAGGAGACAGTGGAGAAGAGAAGCGACACAGGAAGAGAGAAAAGAGATTACCTCCCGCAATGACAGAATCATGACCATCTCAGGGTTTCACTCTTACATTAGGATGGAGGCACAGTGGCCAGAGTGGCAGGCCTGGAGTCAGGAAGACCTGAGTTCAAATCCATCCTCAGATACTTACTAGCTGTGTGACCCTCAGCAAGTCACTTCACCCTGTTTGCCTCAGTTTCCTCATCTGTAAAATGAGCTGGAGAAGGAAATGGCAAACCACTCCAGTAGCTTTGCCAAGGAAACCCCAAATGGGGTCACAAAGAATCAGACACAACTGAAAAGTGACTGAACAAGGATGGACGTCTCTGAATTTCATCCAGTATGAAAGACTCTATCTACAAGACTCCACAATAACCCAGTAAATTCATTATACCACGAGACAATTCAGTGGAACAAAAATGTCGAGTTGTCTGATTAACTTTGATAGCTTGTTCCAACAGGCTCAGCCTGAATCTGGGTATTCTAGCCTTCATTCTCTCTTGCAGATGTCAGCTAACAAGCATTACTCCTTTACTAATGTTTATGCCCTCTTAATTTTAAAGTACTGTTATAAACATGAGCCATTATCAGTCTTCTTATAGCTTTATAGATCTAAAGCTGGAAAGGACTTCAAGAGGCCTCTAGTTCAACCTTTTCGTTTTCTAATTGAGGAAACTGAAGCCCAGAGAGGTTGACTAATTTGCCCAAGGCCACACAGGTTAATAAGCCTAAAAAGCAAGATTTGACCCCAAATCCTTTGACTCCAGAGCCACCATGTATGCTACCTCTGTTTTTCCTTTTTTTTCATGTTTACTGAGCATAGAGTTCTGACCATCTAAAATATAAATAAACTTCATTTTTAAAAAAAATTCCTACCCTGAAGATTGAGTATTTATAGTTACAGGAGACTGGGACAGGGAAGATCTTAGCCAACAAATGATTTGTTTTCAATAATGCACTACCTTTGTCTATAAAGGATAAAGGCAATTTGAAGATGTTATTACTCTGCCTTTTCATTTTTCAAAAATGCATACATCTTAAACATGTTGAAAATCCTTTTTCCTCAGAATTCTAAGTCCTATCCAGTTTAAGATAACCAGTGATATTTGCTTTTATTAATTAATACATACTTCATAACTGCTGAAAGATAACTACATTCAAAACTTGTACTTTAAAAGGGCCGGATTTTCTTGTTATGTGTTTCCTTTGTACCCTATTAGCTCACAGTGAAGATGGGAGCAGGGCTCAAATTGAGTGGGATCTGCCAAAGGTCTTTCCAGGGGATAATAAATTGGAGAATACCTCTTAGCTAGCTAGAGCAGAGGGCAATTCAACTTCCTGGGTAGTGTCATGGCCTGAAGGCGAGGTACCTTATGAAAGAATTCACTCTAAGGGGGCCAGCACAAGCCCCAGGCATTTCTGACAGTAGTCTCTTCATCAGCCCCACTACCTTCAGCTAGTGGTATTCAGTCAGTCAACAAGTATTTATTAAGCACCTACTATGTGCCAGGCACCGTGCTAAACGCTGGGGATACAAATATTGGCAAAAGACAGCCTTAAGGAGCTCTTAAGGAACTTATAGTCTAATGGGAGAGACAACAGGAAAACAAATATGTACAATCTATATACAAAATAAATTGCAAATAACCAATAAATGGAAGGCACTAGAATTAAGCCGGATCAAGAAAGGCTTCCTGTAGAAGGTGTGGTTTTAGCTGAGACATAAAGGAATCGAGGAAGCAGAGATGAGGAGAGAGACCATTCTAGTCATGGGGGACAGCCAGTGAAAGTGCCCTGACTTGGGAATATCTTGTTTGAGCAACAACAATGGAAAAAGCACTACTCCTGCCATATAATGGAAATTCTAGCAATGTATCACAAGCAATAAAATATATGCATATATAATATACATATATGTATGTATATATGTGTGTGTATATATGTCCATAATGCATTTCAAACAGTATTAAATGAGATAATGAACTTCCCTCATACCCTGGGATTTACTAGATTAAACAAATGTTCTAAAGATTCTTTTTTTTTAATTTAGGGCAGAAATTGTGTAAAATTGATCTGCTCCAAGTGAAGTTACCCTGGAGACAGAAGATCAAATTGATTTTTGACCCCAAATTCAAAGTCTTCCTGAGGAGACACGAAACACTTATCAATGAAAATATAAAGAAATTATTATAGGCTCCTTGCAGATCGGAATTTTCCTTTTTTACACTCAACTAAAAAAAATAGTCCTGTTAGATATGAAAGATTTTGCATCAAGGGAGAAGAAAAGGAAATTTCATCAGTTTCTGCCTGTAGCTAACTAAGATGAAGCAGGGGAGTGATGAATATGTGGTGACTACAGAAACAGCTCCCACCAGGCAGCTCCCACTTTCAATAGCCAGGGAAATTAGGCCAGCCCTTAAAGATGTCAGATCCTAGGCATTTAATAATTTTCAGGCATCCCACAGCACTTACACTATCATAATAGCTCCTTCATTCATGAAATCATGTTAGTGACCTGCCACCAATAAGGTGAGGGCTTTGAATTGTTTCTGCAGTAGTGCAGGTGGATTTGCAAGAACCTATTTGCCGGCCACCACTCCCCCATGTATGCTGTCTCCTTTAGTCAAATGTAAACTCCTTGAGGGCAAGGGCAGTCGTCATTTTTGTTTCTGTGTCTCTGGTATTCAACCCAGTGTTTGGCACATGGTAAATGCTTAATAAACGATTTTTCATTCATGTAGGACTGCAGAACAGAAGAATACTAACTGATCCACACGAAGACCCATGCCACTATGAAATCAATTAGCACTGCAACTTATTAAAGTGAATAGACACGTAGTGCTTCTTAACAATTAATTCAATATTGACATGATAGTGCAAGAAAGTGCAAGAAAAAACAAAAGTGCTGTAGGCAAGCAAAAGGGATAGCTCACTTCTATGCAGAGCAGATGGAGTGCTGCACTTAGAATGAATCCTGACTCGGATGCTTACTAGCTGTGGCTCACTAGCATAGGCAAATGTATGAGCCTCAATCTCCTCATGCATAAAATGGTGATGGAAAAAACACCTACCTCCCAGGGTTATTGTAAGCCTTAAATGAGACAAAGCACGTAAAGTAGTTTACAAACTTTAGATTGCTATGTAAAAATCATCACAATTATTATTGGATAGTGCTTATGGTTTATTAAAAATAATAGCTAGCATTTATATAGTGCTTTGTGGTTAGATCACTTCACTTTATCTTCCTGACAACTCTGGGAGGTAGGTGCTCTTGTTATCCCCCTTTTACAGGTGAGAATACTGAGCCTGAAGGAGATTAAATGACTTACCCAGGGTCACACAGATAGTAAGTGCCTGAGGCTAGGTTTGATCTGAAGTCTTCCTGATTCCAGGTCCAGCTATCTATATACTGTGCCATTCAGCTGCCTTACAAAACATTTTGCATAGGTTGTTTCCATTTACACTGCTCCAACACATACGTCTATTTTAATAAGGCACTATAATTCCTGTGGTGAGGAGAAAGTAGCTATTGCTCAAATCTGTATCCTATCTAAAGAGTTGTTTAGGGAACTAGTATTTAGTTCTTAACTCTGTCTTTTTTTTTTGAGGGGGTGGGACAGTGAGGAATCTTGGAGTAAGGAGAATCCATTCTTCTGTCAAAGGAGTAGATTAAATAAGATCGAGGTTCTTAACCTTTTTTTTGTCATGAACCTATGTCTGGTGAAGCCTATGGGCCCCTTCTCAAAATTAGTATTTTTAAATGCAAAAAACAAAAGACACAAGAATTACAAGGGAAGCAATTTCATTGAAATATGGTTATCAACATTAAAATAAAATTTACAGACCCTAGGTTAAGAACGTTTGAACTAGATGACCTCTAAGGTTAGCTTTAAAATTCCGTTATTCTACCTTGTCACAGGACGATTCTCAAAACACTGATAATATATTTGTTTTCTTTTTAATCACTTAAGCATATTTGTATAATTAGTGGTAATCAAGTTATTGTTTTTAATTACTTGGCTTAACCACTTGAAAATATAGAAATGGCCTCCAAAGAATGTCCCCTGAAATGGATGTCAGAAGTCCATTGAATAAATCTCCATAAGGGGGATTGACTTCTATTTAAATTACTCAGTCAATTGACATGTCAAACAAAATCCAAGTAGTAGAAATCATTATTAATGATGGCCATGGGCAAATCCCATAATTAGGTTTTGACCATTTGTGTCCAAAGTCAAAGCCCACTTAATTGTCCTTTGTGTGATTTGATAGGAAGGTGTTTTGCCCCTATTGTTTTGTTCTTTTTATTGGAGTAAGACTAGACTGTACGGGACACTGGTCTTTATTGGAGGGTTTTGTTTGTGTTTTTTCAATTGTAAACTATGCTCTCATCCCATGTAACTACAGAAATTCTTCCCCATGAATCAAAACAGAGTATCCTGAATCAAAATGAAGAGAAATTCTCATGATGTCCCTCAATCTGAACTTATCAAGCTTCATATAATAGTTCTTTATAAAATGTCCCTGCAATTAAATATTTCCCCAGGCTGCTGGGCAGACCCAGAGAAAGTAAGACACTAAGAGGTTAAGTGACTTGCTCAAAGACATTTACAAGAGAAGTTAACAAAAAGCCTTTTTTTTCTTCTCTCCTTTTTCTTTCCTTTTTCTCCCTCATCACCTTCTTCCTTCCTTTTCCTAAAATTGTTCAAAAAACAACATTCAAATATATTAAACTTTTCCTATTGTTTTTTAAAAGGTATTTTCTTCTGAAAATTGACTTTAAATACTAACATTTTCCTTACAGAAGGCATCTTTTTGCTGTTGAAGTATTTTAAAGGGAGATGTCTGCAATTTTTCAAAACTTGTGCATGCATTCACGAGCGTGTAGTCACACACACACACACACACACACACACACACACTATAAAACAAAATTGTCTTCATCCTAAACCTACCTTTCACACTTTAAAATACAAAGATGGCAACCACTTAAATATCCAATTTGTTTTGTATTGCTTCAGCTTTTTCTTTACTTTCCTATGTCATCCTTTTGAACACACAAATTCCTCATTTGATCTTTCTGTTCCATTTCACAGTTTCATTCTCCAGCCCAAAATGACTCTTCCTTGGGTTTCCAAACGCTGCAGAAATGCTCTTTCCTAAACTTGCTGATTAACATTGGTCTCCTCTATATTTTTATTTATATTGGTCTTGGTTTTTATTCCTTTTGGGTGCCCTTTCTTTTATTTTTACCATAATTGCTATTGTGCCACATGCTTGTGGCTGTTTTGTAAAAAAATAAATCATATTAATAATAATTCATAGGACACCTTTCTCTTACAAAACTCAAAGTACAGGATGACTGTTATCAGTACCAGGTAAACAGGGATCATTTACTAGGCACAGAACAATAGGAAGAGCACAAATGTTTGAATTTGGAGTGCCTCAGTTCAAATCTTGGCTCTGTCATTAGCTACCTGTGTGAGCTTGGGCAATTCATTCCACCTCTGCTTCAGTTTTCACATCCTTTTTTGTTGTTGTTCAGTCATTTACAGTCACATGTGATTCTCGGTGACCCCATTTGGAGTTTTCTTGGCAAAGATATTGGGGTAGTTCACCATTTCCCTTTCCAGCTCATTTTGCAGATGAGGAAACTGAGGCAAACAGGGTTAAGTAAATTGCCCAGGATAACATAGCTTGTAAGTGTAAGAGACTGGATTTTAACTCAGATCTTCCTAACCCCAGGCCTGGCACTCTATCCACTGCACTGCGCCCCCCAGAGGTCCTCTGTGTCCTTAAAACGATCCAAATTTTTTTTTGTTCGATTTTCTTACCTGCAAGTAGGAAGCTAGACCTTCCTAAACCTAGACCAAGATATTTGTCACAAGTATGTGTGAGGAGGAAAGAGAGGGGGATGGGACATAGAGGAGAAATATTTGCCCTCTTCTGCCACAACAGAAGCAGCACTGTTGTGCACAGATCTTTCCAAAGGGGAAATTAGATAGACTGCCCTTAGGAAAAGAAAGTCAGAACAGATATCGGACATAATTTTATGCTTTTAAATCGTTCATCATAACCTCCCTTTCATTGTTTTGTTCTTTTTTTTTCCTTTATTTTGGTCTTTTGAGTTTTTCTGCCATTTATTATCTATGCTTTTGAGGCAAGCGTCACACAGGGTGTGTCCTGCCACAAAATGTCCCTTGTAGATACTGCCAGAAACTGAATTACTGGGATAGATAGCCCCTGGGCCTAATTCCACGTATCGCTTATGTTTTCGGGGCCTCAGTTTCCTCTTATGTAAAATGAGAGACTTGGCCTAGAAATTACCTTTAAGGTCCTTTCCAGCTCTGACTCTATCATCCTATGAGTATTATGTTCCCTTGAGGTAATGTAACAATGGTGGCTCTCTGTCTTTTATTTGAACAGTGCTGGTATTTTCATCTTAGAAACAGCAAATCTTAAAAGAAAGCTTAGAAATCACAATGATGATGATGATAGTAGCGGCAGTAGTGATCATTAATAATAGCTAACATAGCCCTTACTACATAGCAGGCACCCTGCTCAGCACTTTACAATTATTTATTATCTCATTTATCTCACAGCAACAGTAGGAGGTAGATGCTATCACTGTCCCCATTTTACAGATATATCCTGAATCCTCAGGCTTTGTCTACAGAAAACTAGTCAATTGAGTGTAGGGGAAAAAAAAATGACAGCCAAGCTGCTGGGTTGTTCTTTTGCTTAGTTTTGTTGGAAAGACATTGGCATCAGGTAGGTCAAACGAACATCTGGAATTTTTTTAACCTATTACCTAGTTGTTTTGTTATTGTGTAGAAACAATCTTAAGAGCCTGGATTCAGGTAGATTGTGATATCCTGAAAACCTAATGAAAATACATAGCATGAGCCCTGAGCAAATCTCTGGAGGTACCCTGGCATTAATTCAAAGTGAATCCCCTAAAGGAACTCCACTTTGGGTATAAGCCGAACTGAGCAGTCAGCTACTCTTCCTAGATCCTAAGGGTAAGTGGCAAATTAAAAATTCATTAATCATGTTAATTGAGGCTGAGTATTAGTGCTTTGGGAAGTATACCTCCAAGTTAGAAAAAAAAAACCTGGGTGGCTCAAATCACCAAGAGGAAAGACTGGGATCTTTTCTCATGAGAAAAGTAAAACAAAAGAAACCAGGAGTTCACATGCATTACCCCCTAATGCTATGTATATCTTTGATTCTCAGCTCTCTCTCCTCGTGGTAGAGTTGGGTCATTGGCAGGCATGATAATAACAAGTAGAATGGTGGTTTTAAAAGAGACCCTCAGCGTTCCTGCCTCTGCTGGCATGTGGGGTTCCAATGAGGCTACCGTCTCAATAGGAATGTATCCCCGACATTCTAGTCTTTGGAGAGCACCACTTGCAGAAAAGGGCCGGTGAATTCTAAAATAAGCTCTTTTAGTGAGAAAAGCCAGCTGAGCGGTTGAAATCAGAAATGCAGAAGGTCACTTGCTATTTTGGAAGCTGCAAGCTGGTCCTCATTTTGTAACTTCGCAGTTATAAACAAAGAACTGTCACCTTTCCTCTCAGTTTATTTATTTCCTATGAAAATAAGCTGATTTAACCCTTTTCATACATAGAATTAGGAAACCGGCAGATTTCTTATATAACTGCAGTTTTTAAAAAAGAATTGTCACCTTTCCTCTTGGTGTATGTATTTCCTATGAAAATAAGCTGATTTAACCCTTTTTGTATGTAGAATGAAGAAATCAGCAGATTTATGGTATGACTTCTTAGTTATAAACAAATAACTGTCACTTTTCCTCTCAGTGTATTTACTTCCTATGAAAATAAGCTGATTTAACCCCTTTTGTACACAGAATCAAGAAATAAGCAGACTATATTGCAAATTTTTTTAACCAAGCAAACTAAGTTATTCATTTAGCAGGAAAGTTATTCATTGATTGCTCTTTGCTTAATTCTAGAACATTATGGAGGGGGGAAAAAGCCATCTATTATGGGCATTGGTGGTGGTGGTAGTGATGGTGATAGTGGTGATGGTGGCAATGGTGATGATGGTGATGATGATGGTGATGATGATGGTGATGGTGATGGTGGTGGTGAGGAGGGAGACCTATGATTCCACTGGTGTATAGTGGAAGTGTCAAACACAGTGCTAAGGCCCACAACATTCCCAAGTGGGCCTAAATCAGATTAAAATGTACTTGGAAAATATTTAACCAAACAAAAACATAGATAATGTTAAATTTTAAAACTAAGTCACTCTGAAGCCCACATGGTTTCCTCATTTAAGGTTTAGTGGACCCCATTTCTATTTAAACTTGACACCACTGGTGTAGGGCACTTCTGGTAGAGAACTTCCAGTATCAAAGCGGATGAATGCTTTTCTTCATATGGTATAGTCTTAGAAAGTTGCTTGGCAGCACTGAGAAATATAATTATAATAGCTAGCATTTATGTAGTATTTTCTATTTACCAGACACTGTACTAAGTGCTTTAAAAATATTATCTCATCTGATCTTCCCAACAACCCTGGGTAAGTGCTATTATTATCCACATTTTACCGATGAGGGAACGAAGGCAAATAGAGGTTAAGTGACTTGCCCGGGGTCATAGGGCAAATAAGTTTCTGAGGCTGGATTTGAACTCAGGTCTTTCTGGCTTCAAGACTCCTGCAACCTAGCTGCTTGCCTAGGCATTTATAGGAATGTTATATCTCTACACTATGAGGTATGACTAGACACAAACTCCTTCAGCAGAAAAGCTTTTCATCTTTTTGAAAAAATTTTTTAACTTACCATATAACTTAAATGATAATGACTGCATATTCAAAGCCATTTCCTTTGGATAAGATAGAAGAGACATCTAGCATCCTGTCATGATTAAGATCCTGCTCATTTGGAAATAGGTGATTCCATTATTATCCTAGGACAGAAGGATCTTATTTACGTAGCACTCTGACTTAAAGTGTTTTATTTTCATGATCCTGTTTGATCCTCCTGACAGCTCTTCAAAGCACAGATGAGGAAACCGAAGTTCAGAGAGATTAGGTGACTTCCCTAGGGTCCCAGCTAGTAAGCATCAAGGTAGGATTTGAAGCCAGGTATTCCTGATTCCAAGGCCAAGCTGCTATCTATCTATCTATCTATCTACCAGGCTGGTTTTAGAGTCAGTCATCCTTAGCTTAAATCGTACCTCAGATACTTACTAGCTACATGACCCTGGGCAAGGTCACTTAACTTCCCTCTGTCTCAGTTTCCTTCTCTGTAAAATGGGGATAATAAGAAGAGCACTTACTTCACAGGATTGTTCTGATGACGAATGGGAGGACATATATACAGTATTGTGCAAGCCCTACACAAATGTTAGCTATAATTATATGTAACCTTCTAGTCACTGGTTTGGGATAATTGATTAAATCCAAAAAGGATCTCAGAGGATGTGTGGTCCAAAGCCCTCATTTTACAAAGGAGGAAACTTTTCATAGGCTCCTAGTTAGAGAAAAGTACTTTTTCACAGATTTTTTTTTCTTTAGCTTCTTTGTGGTAATTTAACTATTTTAAGGGCCTCCAATAGTTTGCAGCCTTTCAAATCAATATGAGAAATCTCTTCTTCCTTGAATTCCCTCCTTCCCTCTCTCCCTCTACCCCCTGGTCCCTCCCTTGCCCCCCAACACACACACACACACACACACACACACACACACACACACACACACACACGATCTCTTGAGCTAGGGGGAAACTCTTAATGTCTTTTCCTGCAGGTTCCCTTCCCTATATCTTTAAGAGGGAGCATTGACCAAAGGAGTGTAGCAAATGTAACTCATAAGCATCACTTCTCGGGGCGCTTGAATTCCACCTGTCAGTAAATCCTCCTGGCCGAACTCCTCAGAGCCCATTATCCTGGCATGATCTTGTCCTAAGACGCTTCTGCATGCAGCAGTTTGTAGCACGGGGCAGTTAAAGGGTCTGACACAAAGTGGGCATGAAGGAGCTCCCACTGCAATCAAAGGCGGCAAAGGGAACATGATTGCCCAGAAATTTTCTATATCCTTTGCCCTTTTACTTCTATCTTTTGTGTCTAGCCTTTCTCACATGGCTGCTCCCCGGAGAGGACTTTATATACTGTTGCCTTTTCTGCTTTTCCAGGCAAAGTCTTGACAGTTCCTCTGGCCCCAAGAGGCAATGAGAGAGGTCAGTGTGGCATGGCAGAAAAGGGACTGGACTGGACTAGTTAGAATTTATTTTCATATTCAACCATTTTGAGTGGTGCAGCCACAGAGAGAGGATAATGTGCCAGAAAAGAGGCATAAGATCATAGACTGAGAGCTAGAAGAGACCTTAGCAGCACTTGTATTCCACCCCCTCATTTAACAGACGATGAAACTGAGGCACAGGGAGGTTAAGTGAATTGCCCAGGGTCACACAGCTAGTAAGTATCTGAGTCAGGATTTGAATTTAGGTCTTCTTGATGCCAAGTCCAATATCTACTATGCCGCCATCGAGTCCAACTGCATTTTACAAATGAGGAAACTGAGGCTCAAGAAGTTAAAGGATTTCCCCTAGTCACACAGCTAGCTAGGAAATGTTGAGGACTAGGCCTGACCACATACCAACTTTTAATTTCAAATTCAGTATTCTTTCCAACCTTTTTAGTACTTTTCCAGGGGGAAAAAAAAAACTTGTGTTTTCATAGAATCATAGGGTACTGCAAAAGTTTTAATGTGGTTTTAAGCTTAAAATTTTAAATTGAAAATAATACTAAGGCTTTTAAGACACCCTGTGTGTGTGTGTGTATTTTAGATACTTGTCATTCAGTTGGACTCATGACTTATAAATGGCAAACTATTATACTACTACTCATTCTGATTAAAATATAGATCAAGTATTGAGTTTAAAAAGTATTGAGTAAAAGGGGAAGTCAGTGAAGCCATCAGAGATATGCGTGTAGGGATATTTTTTAAACACTGTATATGCCAGGGAGCAACACAAGTCGAGAAATGTTAAATGCAGGAACCAAGAGCACTGTTATTTGGCATTTGCCTAACACTTTATGTTTATAGTGGTTTTTTGTTGCTTTTTTAAGGCTCTTATTGGAAAATACATCAATTTGAAAATGCCCTTGATGCGCATGATCTTTGCTCTGCCCCTGCCTCTGTTCATAGTATCATGTCTTGCTTCTTTGTTCTGAAAACTTCTACACGTACATACACACTCGAGCTCGCGCATGCGCACACACACACACATACAGACACACACTCGCACACACATGCACAAAGATATGTGCATGCATGTGTCAAAAATTAACTAGAACTCCACAGTGAAAGAGGTTAAGGGGAGAGAGACTGCTGAGTGCCACTACCGTTTTCTAGTCAAGAACCACGATTTCAAAGCTCAGAATCTCCCAGACAGGTAAAGGGGAGTACAGGGAGGAACAATAAAAGGGAGGGCTGATCTTTGGACTAAAAACTCAAAATCTTGGAGTGAAGAAAATCACCTAATCCTAAAGATTAGGATAGGAAGTTTTGGTTCATATGGGGAAGGAGATCTTCAAGGTTTTGATCTAAGTGCCCAGGAGATATTACTGGGATTGCTATTATGAGCCAAGAGGTTTCCTCTTGGTTTCCACATTTCTTTTAATATATCAAGTTTTCTGGCCAAGTTTGGAATGTCATAGTTCCAAGTCAAAGACATGTTCATAGTATCCTACAGGGGAACTTTTGTTTCTGTGTCGATTTTGGATTGTTGAGACTCAAACTTTTATATACTAAATATTTCTTTCACGTTTCATCATTACTTAATCTGAAGATGGTCAAGAAAATTATCAGAGTCGGGGAGAGGTTGGGACAAAAGGGTACTCCCAGATTCCATTTCATAGAGCATGGGTAACAACCTGAAGACTAAACGCCACTGAAAACCCTTGCCTTGTCAGAAAGGAGTTTGGTTTCCTTGCCTCCTGCATCATCCCAAAAGTACCCACCAGCCATTCCTTCAGATAGATCATGATTTTTTTTAGGGGACCTCCTACTAACCATAGCCAAATTTGAACTTCAAGGAACTGAAGACAGACGGTGCTCATTGCTGCTTTTAAAAACTTTTCATGTTTTCCACGCTCATTTAAGATGTTTTCAAAGGAAGTGTTAAGACTGTTAGGGTATTCTTAGCCCAAACAACATAAGGCACAATTGTTTTAGCTTAATTTGATAGCAATAATGACAGTAATAATAATATGAAATCTTTACAACAAGCAGAAAGCATGCAAGGGAGGGGGCACCAAGTATAAGCTCCCATCCTCTTAATGATTCTGAAAAATATCCAAGTGGATAATTTGTCTTGAGCTTTTGAGGTGAACAGAGTTTGGAGAAGGAAAAAAAAAAAACAACTTCCTGACACAATAGCGTGTTTCCAAACTGCTTTCAAACATTAAATATTTGTAAAGCTGATTTCCTTGGAGAGAGCAGTTTTATTCCCAAACCTACAAATTGATTTTTCTTTCTCCTAGATCGAATTGCCCAGAACATCATTAAGTCCCATTTGGAGACGTGTCAATACACCATGGAGGAGCTACACCAGCTAGCCTGGCAGACTCACACGTATGAAGAAATTAAGGCGTATCAGAGCAAGGTATTTGGAGAAACTATGGGGAGCATTTCCTCTGTTTCCTGTAATCCTGTAGCTGTCCATCCCTGCTGCCATCACTTTTAGAACAATTAATGGCATCTTACCATGTTGGGAAAGGGATCCAAGGGGAATAGGCTGAAAGAACAGTTGAATAATATATTTTTTTTAATCCACTGAAAGCATAGGGAGAAAGCAGTGTACAGAACATTATAAGATATTCACTGATAGGTTACTCAGTATGAGTCTTGGAGTCAGAAGCAGCCTAGTTTACTGGAAAAGCTTTAGACTCAGAGGGCCTGCGTTCAAACATGGAATTTGCCATTTGCTACATGTGTGATTGAGTCATTTCTTCTCTGAACCTCAGTTATCTCATCTGTAAAATGAAAGCGTGGGACTAGATAGCTTCAAAAGTTTCTACCAGCTTTGCATCTATTATGCTATCATTTTCTTGTAGCACCTTACGAAGGCAAAAGAAAAGCAAACTTTCCTGTTTGCAGGACAGGCTATCATTGCCGATGGAGAGATTATTTTAGTAGACCTTGGGCAAGAGACTTCAGTTTCCTCCTCTGAAAAAATTGAGGGGCTTTCTTAGGTGATCTTAAACACTCCTTCCAGCTCTAAAGTTCTATGATTATATTTTAGAGAAAATACTAAATGTTATAAAGAACCCTGGACGAGAATTTGTGGAGACCTGGGTTCTGACCTAATAGTACAAGCTGTACCTAACGTTGGGGAATTGACTCTTTCAACCTCAATTCCTTCTCCCAAAAATTGAGGGGGCGGGACTAGATAATCTCTACAGTCTCCTCTGGCTCAAAAATTCTATGGTCCCATGAAGTCTGGGTGAGCTTACCCCATTATTCTGTTGCGATTATTAATAAGGTGGTTTTTGTTTGTTTAAAATGCTAGTGGGTTTTTGTTTTGTTTTGGGTGTTTTTTTTTTAGGGAGAGACTTCAGTTTTCTATTCATATTGATTTTCCTTGAATGCTTTTCATCTAACTTAATTCAATAAACACTTACTAAGCCCTTACTATGCACCAGGCACTGCACATAATTATTTCATTTGGTCCTCATAAAAACCCAGGGAGGTAGGTGTTATTACAATCCCTTTTACAGATGAGGAAACTGAGGCAAACAGATGTAATTGACTTACCCATAGTCACACAGCTAGTAAGGTCTGAGATGAGAAAAGAATTTATGACTTCCTAATTCCAGGTCCAGTGCTGTATATGCTGGATTACCTTGCTTGAACTTCAACTGCCTTGAAATATTCCTGGGCTAATGGTAGATTGCTAACTAATTACCTGTAAATATTACCTAAGCTTCTACCTTCCCAGCAATTTCAACGGCTAGCATATAATGGTCATTCAGAAGCAAGAAGGTCAGCTCCGTGAAATGCCTGTTTACACATCATCTAAAGAGTTTCTTTTACCCTAGTTAAGGAAGAAAAGTTGAATCTGTTGGATGGAGGAGAAAAAGAGGGGAAAAAAGAAAGAGGAAAAGTGGCTTTGAGAAACTAGGTGTCCTGGAAGCCCCTTCCCCCATTTTCGACCCTTTCACTTTCCCATGACTTTAGTCTATTAAGGTCCAAACAGAGCAGCACAATATCTTTGATACTTTCACACCAAACGTCCAACCTGTTATTAAGAGGATTCTGTAAATTCGCACCTTGGGGCCCAGGGGACAGATAAGCAGGAATCCAGCAATTCTGTGTCACTTATCTAGTCTCCAGGGAGTTTCTTTGTTCCTTCTTTCACTCTTTATGTGTGTGTGTGTGTGTGGTTTTTTTTTTTTTTCCTCTTGAAGACCAGAGAGGCATTGTGGCAACAGTGTGCTGTTCAGATCACTCACGCAATCCAATATGTGGTGGAGTTTGCGAAGAGGATCACAGGTTTCATGGAGCTCTGTCAAAATGATCAGATTCTCCTCCTGAAGTCAGGTGAGCATGTGCAAGACTAAGGGGGCCCGTGGAGTTTAGACTGGGCTGCGGTGGGCAGTTACCGCGGTGTCGGTCCTAATCAATCCCCTTTCGAGTAAGCGGCTCATTTTAACCGCCCACACATGGTCCTCCAGCTCCCATAGGGAACTCTCTATAATAAAAATGCCCCGTTCTTCCTTTCGATTCTCCTTTGAAGTCAAATGCAATTCTGCTTATTGAAAGCGGAGCCATTAATTGCAGAGGCTGAGAGACCCAGGCTGACAGGCACGGCAAGTAATTAGTGTGTCAAGGTGGCTGAATTGCTGAGCTGGCGCGTTAAAAAAAAAAAAAAAAAAAAAAAACACCGGCTTTCAGGGAAACAAATCCAGGCTAACTGAGCCCTGCCTCTGTGGTCAATTCCAATCATTTTAATGAGAATAGCCTGCAGCCAGAGAGGGGCTGGGGGTTGGGGGGGCGGGGAGGAGAAAAGAGGGAAAAACGTGTACATACTCCACCCACATACACCCCACCGGTCAGGAAGGAACTGAAAAAACAGTCTGCTTGGTGCTGGATTCAGTGATCCCTTTGCTTAAGCAGGAAGGGAAACTGTCTTCCTTTCTCGAGACGCAGAAATGCATTGGTTTCTTTTCAAAGCACCAGTTTAAGGAACGCCAGCTTTGTCGGAGTCAACCTTAATGAGACGTATTTACTGCCATATCATGTGACATCCATGCAGGCCTTAACTTCTGGTTTTGTCACGAATTAGATATGGACCTTCTCTGAACCTCGGTTTCCCCATTTTTAAAATGAGAGTAATATTTGCACTCCCACCTTCCTTGAGTTGAGAAGAAAAAGTTATTAACACGCTCCACCTCTTGAAATTACTTTGCATTTACATTACATTATGCATGCCTCCCAGTAAAAGGTTCCCTCAGGGACAATTGTTTTGGCACATATGTTGTCATTCAGTTGTTTTCAGTCATATCTGACTCTTCATGACCTCTTTTGGGGGTTTTGTTGGTAAAGACACTGGAGTGGTTTGCCATTTCCTCCTCCAGCTCATTTTACAGATAAGGAAACTGAGGCAAACCAGGGTCACACGCTAGTAAATGTCTACGGCCAGATTTGAACTCTTGCATCTACCTGACTCTAGGCCTGGCAGTCTGTCCACTGTGCCACCCACCTGTCTAATTTTGGTACATGGTAGGTGCTTAATAAATAGCTACTTAATCACATTTCATTAATTGAATTACTCTGTAGTTAAGGCTAGGGAAAAAATGTCTGGAAGTTACCAGAGCCAACAAAGGTAGGTTTTCAAAGTGTTCTGAGTATCCCTAAGGAAATAGATTCAACGCTATTTTTTTCTTACATCACAAATGAGTGGGGTCTCCCAGATGGACTTTGAATGACTTGGAGAATTTTCGGTTGCTGTTTCCCTGCTGTCCTCCTCAATAAAATGTAATCTCCTTGAGAGTAGGGACTATTTTGTTTTTGTCTTTGTATCTCTGGAACTTAGCCCCTGTGCCAGATATATAGTAGGGACATAATGAATCTTTGTTGATTCTAATTGAATTGAGAAGTAAAACTTTTCCCCAAGCTTGCAGAAAGTTCCATGATAGGGAGCTGAACTTCCTAGTGGTGAAGATCCTTTCTTAATGGATCCCACAGTCCCCAGGAGTATGGCAGAACATGGGTCTAGCTAGACAGATGAAGAATCTCAGTGAAAGCAATAAGTTCTGTGGAAAAGTCCACATACCATTTGCTGTCCACAGTAATTATGACCAAGGACTTTGAATGGAGAAATAATTATGCATGTCCAACTGCCTTTCAGACACCTCAAACTGGATGTCTAATAGGCATCTTAAACTCAATATATCCAAGTCTCTAGTCAATGTCTTTCTCCCTAGACCCCACCCCCTTCCTACCTTGCCTAATACTATAAAGGGCAACACCGCCTTTCCAGTTCCTCAGACTCACAACCTGGGAGTCATTTTTGACTCTCCACTATCTCTTACCCACCCCATATCCAATCTGTTGCCAAGACCTATTGATTTCACCTTTACAACGTCTCTAGAATATGCCCTTTTCTCTTTTCTGACTCTGCCACCACTCTAGCGTAGGCCCTCATCACCTCATGCCTGGATTGTTGCAAAAACCTGCCGGTGGGTCTGCCTGTCTCAAGTGTTCTGCCCACTCCAATCCATCCACCATTCAGCCACTAAAGTGATTTTCCTAAAGGGCAGATCCAATCACACTATCCTCCCTACTCAACAAATTCCAATTGTTCCCTCTTGCCTCCAGGATCAAATATGCTTTGTGTGCATTCGGAGGCCTTCACAACTCCCTCCTATCTTGCTAGTCTTCTTACACCTTACTCCCCAACATGTACTCTTCTACTCAGTGACACTGGCCTCCTGGTTGTTCCACAAGCAAGATACTCCATTTCACAGGTCTAAGCATTTTCTCTGGCTGTCCCCCATGCCTGGGAGATTCTCCCTCCTCTGTTCTGCCTACTGACCTCCCTGGCTTCCTTTAAGTTCCAGCTAAAATCCCACTTTCTACGGGAAGCTTTCCCCAACCCCTCTTAATTCTAATGCCTTCCCTCTGTTAATTATTTCCTATTTATCCTGTATATAGCTTGCTTTATATATATTTGTTTACATGCCTCACTTATTAAACTGTAAGCTGCTTGAGGGCAGGAACCATCTCTTTCCTCTTTTTGTATCCCCAGTATTTAGCACAGTGCCTAGCACATGGTAGGCACTTAATAAATGAATGATTGTTTGATAGTCCAGGCTGACAGCACAGCTGAAATACCCTCTACGGTGATGCTTCTCCTTAAGCAACCTCACTCATTTGGCTAGCAAAAGAGGAGAAAAATAATAAGCTTAGAACGAGGAAAACTGCTTCTTTTGTCCTTGTGGGGCATTGGCAGCAATGGAGTCTTAGAAGCAGATTTTTAAAACATCTGTTTGAAGAGCTTGGGATATGTCCAGTCTGAAAACCACAGGAAGGATTTGGCTAAAGTTTATTATTTCCCAAATTGCACTCGACTTTGTGCTTCTGCCCTTATTTTTGTGACCTAGGAAAAGAAACTCTATCCTCAGCTACTCACCGGAATTTTAGCTAAAAGAACTTAGCTTCTGAGTTGTGTGTATACATGTATATGCAAACATATCAGGAAAGACTATGACCCTTAGATATGTCAGACACCATAGAAACCTCACAAAATGCATCATGGGGTTGCTTTGTGGTTTCTAGGGCTCAGTTTCGTTGGTGTTAGCCTGGCCTCTGATATTCTAAAGTGAAGTGGCTCAAATTCTGAATCCTTTCTCCTCATCTCTGTTCACCTGATGTTTACTAAATGCCTATATATGCATACTACAATAGTAAGCATCCTCTAGGACAGGACTTGTGTGTGTGTGTGTCTCGGGCTTCTTTTGGCGGTCAGATGAAGACTGTGGACCCCTTCTCAGAATAATGTTTTTAAATACACAAAATGAAATACAAAGGATTACAAAGGAAAACCAGTTATACTGAAATAGTTATCAATTTTTTTAAGTTCATAGACCCCTTGGTTAAGAACCCTTTCTCTAGGCAAGTTAAACTAATCTCCTGCCATCCAGGCAATGTCACTGGTAAAATATATAACTGTTTGCTTTTCAGTTTAAAAAAAATGTTTAATACCGTACTCACCTTTCCTTGCCATCCAATACATTTCTGGGTCACATCTCTATGCCTAACTAAATGCTCAAAGAATGCAAACCATCAATCTAAAAACAAATAGAATTGGAATACCAACTATCATTCACAAAACACCCAGATCATGTCTCCCAGAGCCAAAGATAGCTTTTGACTGTGATACACTGTTTTATCTACATTACCACATTAAGTCTATTAAGACAAAAAGTTGAGGATTAACTCATTCTCATTGTACCCAATTCATGATCTTTACTCCACAAATAAGGTGCCATATTCATCATTCAACCTCTGATCCTGGCCATTTTGGAAATATGTATCCTTTACATTTTTTATAATTCACATAAGGATTAAGGGCCATTTGCTCCCTAGAACAATCACAGCAACTAAAACTAGTCCATGAGTGTCCCACCCATACTTCAGTGCTACCTTTTCCATGTAGCTTTCCCCATCCTCAACTCTTCAACCAGAAGTGATCCCTCCCTCATCTGATTTCATAGAACTTCTTTATGACCTTGGGCAAGTCACTTAACCTCTATATGTCCCAGGCCCTCTAAAACTATAACTTGGAGCAGTTGCTGATCTACATTGAGCATTTCTTCCCCAGAAGTTCCCTACACCAATGAAATCACAGGTTGAGAATACAAGTAAAAAAATAAATCAAATTGGATTGTAATCTTTGTAACCATATTCTCTCCTCCCTCCCCAGCAAGAGTGTCTTGTAGCTTGCTAAATGCTAAATAGCTAATTTAATTTACTTAACATGTAATTTACTTTACATGTATTAAGTGTTGTCTATGTGCAAAGCATTCTGCTTGAACTGAGAATACAAAATTAAAACCAATCCCTGCCCTCAAGAAGTTTACATTCTACTTGCCTAGATACAATATTTGCTCAGGTAAGCAAATACAAGGTAATTTAAGTAGAGGGTAAGCAGTGACCATTTTAGAGGATCAGGAAAGATTTGGTTTAGAGGAGAATGAATGAACCGAGTTTATGAAATTTTTTAAAATGTTCCCTAGAGTGGCATGACTGCTTTAACAAATTCCATGTTACTATATTTTTTTTTCTTCACATGGATAGGTTGCTTGGAAGTGGTTTTAGTGAGAATGTGTCGTGCCTTCAACCCACTAAACAACACTGTTCTGTTTGAAGGAAAATATGGAGGAATGCAAATGTTCAAAGCCTTAGGTAAGTTTATTTTTAGTGGATACATCAAGGTTTGTTTGTTTTTTTCTCTTTAGTTACTACCAGCTTCCTCACCTTAAACATCAACTTAGGTATATGTGCCCATGCAGGGTATGTGTGCCCATAGGCTCCAGCCCTGGCAAGAGCAAGAATGAATAATCCATTTTTAAACATCATATGCATATGGTCTTTCCCAATTAGAATATAAAGTTCCTTGAGGGCAAAGACTGTCTTCTACTTTATATATTTGCATCTTCAGGCCTTAAAATAGTGTTTGACATATAGCAAGTGCTTATTAAATGTATTTTTTCATTCATTCCTTCCAACTATGGAGAAGAGTTTGGCTTCCCCTCTGAGAAATAAAGGAATGACAGAGCCCACTAAGAATGATAGTAAAGAAAAGGCAGTACTGGAAGGCACTTCTCACTTTGAGCCAGATCACAACTCAATTGCTGAGAGAAACTAGGGTTAATTCTAATTGATTCTGTTGAGAGAGAGAGAGAGACAGAAAGTGAGAGAGAGAGAGAGAGAGAGAGAGAGAGAGAGAGAGAGAGAGAGAGAAGAAGAAGAAGAAGAAGGAGGAGGAGGAGGAGGAGGAGGAGGAGGAGGGAGGGAGGAAGGAGGAAGGAAGAAAGGAAGGAAGGAAGGAAGGAAGGAAGGAAGGAAGGAAGGAAGGAAGGAAGGAAGGAAGTTAGAAAAGGTATCTGCTTTATACAGTGGTTTTCTAAATGTATCCAAGGTCCCCAGCTGGTCTCAGGTGGATGACGATACTTAAAGTTTGGCATGAATTAATGATACCTGGTTAGGATATCTAATTAAACTAGACATTACATCATTTATTCCCTATCAAAGACAGTGATGTTCTATCTATTAATCCTGGCCTAGCTTACTGAGCCTGGCAAGGGGAGAGAGGTGAAAAAGATGATCTACAGGCTGAGTCTTTTGCAATACCAAAGTTAGAAATAGTGGTCCAATAGAAAGCCCTGAACTTCATGTCACAGAGCCTGAGTTCTAATACCTGTTTGGCCAATTAAAAGCCCTGTGACCCAGTCTCTTAAACTTTATGAACATTAGATCAAATGAGATGATATTTGTAAAGCCCTTAGCATAATGCCTGCCACATGGTAAGTACTAAACAAATGTTTATTCCCTTCTGTCTCATCTGTTCCTTTCATTTCCCTTCCTTTCCTTTTCTTTCCCCTCTCTTCCCTTCCCCATTCCTTTCCCCTTTAGTTTCCTTATCCATAAAATAAGAAGGTTGAACAAGATGGTCTTTAAGATTGCTTCCAACTCTAAATTTCTCAACTCTGTATGCTTCACCTGTGATGACCTATGACCCTATGATCCTGGTCTACAGATCATAAGAGTCTGAGGACCCCTACTCTGGTAGAACACTGTCTGATTAGAATTGTTTCATCATCTGCATCAACCCACACTTGGGCACCCAAGTATGATCAAAGAGCATCAGCAAACTTGGATTGCCGCCAGGAAAATTTCCACAGTCCTTGGTTTGATCTGCTCCATATCTTGCCCTTCAATGCCAAAGCAGGACACCACTTTTCCTTGCCCATGCCGTTAGCTGATCTAGTCTGCTGCCAGCAATTAGGTCAAGGTTGGCACTGTTCCTTCCATGCAGTTGATACATGTCCATCCACTTTGTCTCCAAGGCTTAGTTTTCAAGAAAGGAGAAAAAGACTTGACAAACATCTCTGGAAGATTTCCAGCCTCATAAAATAAAAATTAACCTGGGATTGCTATAGGATTGCTAATTGACTATAATGATAACAACTAGAACTAGCATTTATATGGTGCTTTAAGGTTGGCAAAGTGTTGTCCCATCTGAGTCTCACAAAACCCTGTGAAAAAGGTCCTCTTATACCCCTTTAACAGATAAGGATGAAAGAGGCTAAATTACTTGCCCTGGGGTCATACACACAGCTGGTAACTTTTTGAGGCAGAATTCAAACTCAGGGCTTCCTAATTCTAAGTCAGTGCACCATCTATTACCTTCACCTAGCTGCCTATGTTCAATGCCTTTTGTTTTCTCTGTGTCTCCTTTTCTTAAAGGATAATCCTAAGATAGCTCCAGTCCACCAAGTAGTTTTCCAGAGAGTGACTCAGATCAAAATCTAATTGCAGGAACATAAAAAAACTCTTAAGATCATAAGATTTAGAGCTGGAAGGAATCTTGGAAAACAACTAGTCTGTCCCTTTCACTTTTTTGTCACCACAGTTTACTTAGCAGGGATATTAAAAGCTGAAGAGAATGCACAGTAAAGCAACAAACATGGTGACTGGCCTTGAACCTTTGCCTTCTGAGCTGGTTAAAGGACTGAGAATCTTTAACCCAGAAAGAGAAAACTTAGGGCTCATATGATCAATTGTCTTCAGAAATTTGAGTGGCTGCCATAGAAAAGGGAGATTATACCTGTTCTTCGTGGTCCCAGCAGACAGAAGCAGAGGAAACTTTTGGAAATTGCAAAGAAACAAAGACCAGTTTATGTCAGAAAACCTTCCTAACAATTTTCCACAGCCTCAATAAATGTGTTTCCTCCCATTGGACATCTCCAAGGAGAGACCATTTGACCTTTTGTTAGGCCTATTGGAACAAGAATTCCATTTGGCTTATGAGCTGGCCTAGAGGACCACTGAGTTCCCATCTGAAATTCTATGATCCAGTGATTTTTCCCCCTTGATGCAGAGCCAAAGTGTCAAACTCCACCATTAGGCTTCTAGAAGCCTGTAAAACTTCCAAGTTCTGTCTGAACCAGATTAAAATGAAATTGGGAAATGTTTAATGAAATAAAAATACAACATAAAATAGAGAATGTTAGGTGGTAGTTCTCTAAGACCATATGCAGCCTGCAAGGAACTGTTTCTGTCTGAGTTTGACCACACTAGCATGGAGCAGCCAGATGCCCCACATCCCCTGGTTCAGTTCCAAAGGGATTTAGTCAGCCTTCTGTTCTTCTAGGCCCTTGAGTTTGACCCATAAGACTGCTGCTCATAATAATAATAATAAAAATAATTAATAATAATAAATAATAATAATAATAGCTAACATTTATATCATGCCAGGTATTGTGCTAAGCATTTTATAAAAAAATATTATTTTGAGCCTAACATCAACCCTGGGAGGCAGCTGTTCTTATGACTTCTCTTTTACAGATGATAAAACTAAGGCAAACAGAGGTTGTTACCTACCCAAAGGTCACCTAGCTGGTGTCTGAATCTGGATTTGAACTCATAATTATAAATAACAGCTAATATTTATATAGCACTTTCTATGTGCCAGGTACCACTTTGCAATTATTATTTGATTTGATCCTCATAACAACCTGGGGCGTAGGTGCTGTTATTATCCCCCTTTCACAGATGAGGAAACTGAGGCAAACAGAGGTGAAATAATTTGCCCAAAAGTCACCCTGCTACTAAGTGTCTTGAGTCTAGATTTGAACCCAGGACTTACTGACTTCATACACCACCTGGCTGTACCACTTAGTTGCTGAGATTGAGTTCTCTGTCTTGTAAGTATTCTTACGCTTCTCGGTTGAGGACAGGGTTTCAGAAAGATAATTCTAAGGTGTCCAAGATACAAGCCCTTAAGTAATCATATAGAGATTGGCTTTTATTGACTCTTGTCCCATTTAGTTCCGACATCATTTAACCAATTGTTCTTGTCCTTTTATAGGTTCTGATGACCTGGTGAATGAAGCATTCGACTTTGCAAAGAATCTGTGTTCCTTGCAGCTGACCGAGGAAGAGATTGCCTTGTTCTCATCTGCTGTGCTGATATCTCCAGGTAGGGAGGGCTGCATGCAAACCGTCATTCTCTTCTTCTTCTTCACCTTCTCCTTTTCTCCTTATCACCATAAAAAAGAACGGCTTTATTTCTGACCATCTCTTTCAAAACCCACTTAAGAAGAGCCAGACCACGGGGTAGCTAGGTGGTGTGGTGAGTAGAGCGCTGGCCCTGGAGTCAGAAGTACTCGAGTTCAAATCCGGCCTCAAACATTTGATATGTACACCAGCTGTGAGACCTTGGGCAAGTTTCTTAACCCCAATTGCCCTCCCTTCCCCCCTGCAAAAACAAAAACAAACCGAAAAAAAAAAGAGTCAGACCTTCTTTTCTTCAGCGGTCTCAAGGACTGAGTGCATCAGTTCCATTTTTCATTGATGCTGTCTCTTTCTTCCTCTCTCCTTTCTATCTCTTTCCCTATTCCTGTCTCTATCTCTCTCTGTGTGTCCCTCATTGCCTTTGTTCTGCCTCTATTTCATTTCTTTCTTTTGTTTCTGTCTGTTTCTCTGTCTCTCTCTCTCTCCCTTTCTTTTCTTCCTCCATTCCTTCTTTCCTTCCCTTCCTTTTTTGCTTCCTTTCTTCCTTTTCTTCCTTCCTTCCGCCCTAACAAGTTCTCACCTTCTCCTATGTCTCTAGAAGACTTTTTGTGTTGTTTTTTTCTGAAATTAGACCAGAACAGATGGCACTGTGACACTCACTATCTCAACCAAGAACATCAGTCTCAAGGTTCCTTGAGGAAGGCCTGTTTTGGAGGCCTTGCTCTTTCTAGTAAAGCATTTATGGGTTTTTAGCACTCCACTCTGGGTGGAGAATAGTTATCCTTCTGAGGGTCAGTATTGTTCTCTTATAAGGTTTTGTATGAAATAAAGAAAGTGTCTCAATATCCCCTTACTTCCCACAGTTCCTTAGACATGGAGGTGTGATGATCTTTTAAAAATGTCTTCATAGACTAACAGATACCACTAACTATTCCCAGCAAGTAATGACAGCCTATTTAACTTCCCTTCTGTTATTTACAGATGATAAAACTAAGGCAAATAAAACTCTCTCTCTCTCTCTCCCTCTCTCATTTTCATGAAAATTGCTTGTTTCTGTGGAATGTCATTTTCTAAATGATGAAATCTAAAACTATGGATCAGTGGGTGAGAGACAAAAAGTTTCACTAAGTCCTTTGCCCAAAAGAAACATCTGAATAAGAAACTCTTTCCCTTTTTTTAGTCAAAGGGGCCCTTGTCAATAAAGAGTTAACATCAGATTCTTAAACATGATTTAACCAAACATGATTCCTGGGTAATCCTGGACCTAAATGAATCCCTGATCCCACCATGGCCTGCCCTGCTGCAGATGCAGAAAGAAAACTGTGTATAGACAGTAAGATCCCAGCTTTCTGCAACCGGAGAGGGACTACCCTGGAAAACATTTGTCTGAGCTTTTCCAGGTGAACTATGAGACAGTTTTTATATTTTACTTATCTTCCATGTATAGCTTTCTCTTCCTCTGTGTCCCACCCCCCACCCTCCAACCCCCCGCCCCAAAATTCTGCCTGGTTTGATATGATCACAATAACAGCTAACATTTATAAAGTGATTTAAGATTTGCAAAGTACTTTCTACATATTAGTTTATTTGATCCTCACAATAATCCTAGCAGGCAAGTGAGATTATCATCCCCATTTTACAGATGAGGGAATTGGGGATATGGGAGGTTAAGTAGCTTGTTCAGGATCACACAGCTAGTATGTCTGAAGCTGGATTCAGACTCAGGTTTTCCTGATGCCAAGTTTGGTACTCTATTTACTACACCACCTAACTGCCTGTCATATCATAGGATTTTGCCCTGTCTACTTTATGGAACTTTTCCAACCCTGCCAACAGCCCCACATCAATAACCTTCAGTCACCCTTTTAACATTGTGACCATGCTGGCATGGAGCCACATTCTCAACAGGATAAGGAGAATAACAGGTACCAGTAGCCCTCCCACTAGGCAGAAGCCTGAGCCCCAGTGGGCCCTCTCTCATGCCAGTCTCCACTCTTCCCAAGACTACCCCATAATAGTGGCCAACTGTTTCATTCCAGACAGCTCTGGGAAGGGAGGGAGAGAGACTAAATTTAAACTGAATGACAATAGTCACTGAGGGCTTTTGTGTTCACTTACGTAAGAGTTTGCTTAACTGTTGGATAAAGTTGTCATTGGCCCTTCTAGAATTACCGAATCAGGTTGCTCACCTTACTTGAACTGGATTCAGGAGTATTATGCCCAGGTTCTTTTCCATGGGTATCTATTCAGCATCTGGAGATTCATACTGACTCATCAGCAAAGCTAGTTCATATTCCTAGGGCTGTGGATGGGTCAGTTCCAATCTGAGGCTAGTCTACCATACTGTCTCTTAGCACATTGTTTTATATGAAGCATCCAGAAGATAAGTACTATAATTTCCCATCACCACCACAGACAGCTAACAAAGCCTAGCAGTAGGGAGAGAAATGGGTCTAAAGAGAGAATGTACAACATCAGATTATATTAATCCTATACAAAGCATAAAACAGCTTCCTTTCAATACTTGATAAGAAGGCCTAAAAGTGTGGCAGGAACAAGCCTTCCCGAATATCAAGCCTATTCTACCACGAAGCATTTCTTTTTCCTTCCAGACAGATTATTCATTTCCACTTAGCATTACAGAAACCAAGGCTAGATTCCTGTCAGGAGAAAGAGAGATATAATGTGTGATTAAGAATAAAGAGGCATTAAGAAGTTCTGAAACCAGCACATTTTTCATTAAACCATGATTTCCTGTGTCATTTATTGCAAATTTGGAAAGTTGGCCTCAGAAGCAGCTTTATAAGTGGTCTGTTGTGGGACTTGAGATGTGGGATTTGTCTTCATTGACAGTAAATGATACCAAAGTGTTTTTTTTTTAATTTTCCAGTCTCCATCTTTATCACTTCCTTTTTTTTCTTTGTCAGACCGAGCCTGGCTGATAGAACCTCGGAAGGTCCAGAAACTTCAGGAGAAGATTTATTTCGCGCTTCAGCATGTGATTCAGAAGAATCACCTCGATGATGAGACTTTGGCAAAGGTACAACAAGAGACTGATCACTATGGTGTAAGGAGAGCATTCTCAACAATCACCCAAGTAACTAAAAGCTACAACAGATCAGAGCTAGTGGAAAGATCGCTGGCCTCAGTCAGGGGACCTCTTCTAGAGCTCAGATCTAGCTTCTAACACTATCTGCATGACCTTCAACAAATCCCTTAACCTTCTTTGTAAAATGAGAGCATTGAATTAGATGCCTAAAGTCTCACCAGCTCCATATCTATGGTCCTATATGCAAATAAATTTACAGCCAGAGACAAACTGGACCATGACCAGGAAGCTGAAGGATCTGAGAAGCGGATTATGGGAAGAATAGTTAAAGGAACTGGGGATTTTTAACTAGTAGAAGAAAAAAATAAGGAGAGATGTAGGATCATAGATGTAGATTTTAAAGTCCCCAGATGGGACTTTTAAAGGTCATCTAGTTCAACTCTCTCATGGGATCATAGGTTTAGAAGGATCTTTAGAAGAGATATTAGAGGTCATCAAGTTCTGTTGCCTCATTTTACAGATGAAGATACTGAGGTTGAAAGGGGTTAAGGATGCCCAGGATCACTGCAGATGAATTTGAACTCAGGCCTTCTGATTCCCAATCCAAGGTTCTTTCACTCAGACCTCAATGCCTAATTTCTGTCTTCCAATTTTAAGGGCTAGTACGTAAAAGAGGAAGAGATTTGTTCTGTGTTTTCCAAATGAGCAAAACCAAGCCCAGTGGTTGGGAAGTAAAGGAATGTAAATTTAGGCTAAATGAAAGGAAGAGCTTTAATTCCCAGAGCTATCTAGCCATGGAATGGGTAGCTTCTTCAGGAAATGAACTTCGAATCACCGGACATCAAGCAGATGGTTATCTATAAGGAGTATTGTGAAAAGGATTTCTAGACTGGGTGGGAGACTGGACAAGGTATTCTCTATGGTGTCTTTCAATGTTAAGAATCTAGTTGAATATTTCCAGGGAAATCTGTAGTATATCCTATCCCAGAAGGATTTAGGACTAATATGGTAATATAGTGTCACAAGGACTTAATACACATATATGCATATATATAAAACACAACATAATATAGACTTCCTGAATTTGCCCTGTTAAACAAGGGCAATCTTGCAACCACTTTGAGACTTTTTGGGAGAAGGAATGTCCCCCACACGCAAAAAAAAAACCCAGAGGAAATAGTTGTTTTAGGGTTCAAATTGGAAAGAACATTAAATCCAATATCTCTTTTTGTGTTCCTTTTTTTTTTCAGTGCATGTTGTTTATGTGGGTATAAAGAGAAAAAAAAAACTGAAAAATAAACCTCCAGCTTATCTGAATCTAAGACAACTTCTTTACCTTATTTTTCATCATTAAAATTCTCTTGCTCAGCATCAGATCCAGCTCTGGACTTCCTTTGTATAATAAAAGGGGGGGGCAGAATTTAAGTGCTACAGGCAAAATCTGTATATTCATGTAGATTTCACATTTTCATATATAAGCAAAATACCATTATAAGAAACTCCACAGGATGCAAGTCAAGTCAACGAGCATTTATTAATCACTTACTATATTCCAGGCACTGTTCTACCTGCTAGAGATACAAAGAAAGACAAAAAAATAGTTCCTACTCTCAAGGAAATCGAAGTTTAAAGGAGAGATATGCAAACTATATGCAAACGCTATACAGAATAAACTGGAGATAATCAACAGAAAGAAAGCCCTAGCATTAAAAGAGATCAACAAAGGCTTCTTGTAGAAGGTAGAATTTTAAATGGACCTTGAAGAGAGCCAAAGATGGAGATGAGGAGGAAGAGAATTCCAGCCATGGAGGACAGCCAGTAAAAATGCCATGTCAGTTTTGAATTTTATTTTATTTTTTCAATGAAGAAAAATCTATTTTTTTCTTTCATACTCCTCTCTCATTGGGAGGAAAAAAAAGAAGTAAAACAAAATCCTTCTATAAATATTCATAATTAAGCAAAAGAAATCCCTGTTTTGGCCCTGTCTGAAAAATATACACCTCTGTATTCATTCTATCACCTCTCTGTGAGTAGGTGAGTAGCATTTTTTATCATGAGTCCATTGGAATCACGATTGGCCAATACTTTGACTAGGGTCCTTAAGTTTTTCAGAGCTTTTTTCTCTCAGGGACTCCACCATTATCCCAGCCCCCCAAGCTTGCAGCTTCAGTGTCATATTCTACTCTTCACTTGCCCTCATCCCACATAAATCCAACCTGTTGCTAAATCTTGTCATTCCTACTTCTGCAATATCACTCATATATGTCCCCTTCCCTTCACTCACACAGCCATAACCCTAGTTCAATCTCTCATTACCTTTCATCTGGACTATTAGGATAACCTTCTAATTGGTCTCTCTTCCTTAAGTCTCTTCCTACTCAATTTTCCTAAAGTGCAAATCTGACCATGTTGCTCCCCTAATCAATTAAACTTCAATGGCTCCCTATTACCTCTAGGATCACATGTACATTCTTCTGTTTGGTATTCAAAGCCCTTCATACCTCCACATATTCTATGATCCAGAGAGACTAGCCTCCTTGCTGATCTGGACAAAACATTCTAACTCCTGACAAAGGTTACCGATGGTGAGAGTAATCAATCCAAGGTTGGGGTTTTGCAGGGCATGGTAATAATAATTAATAATAATAATAATAGCATTTACACAGCCCCTACTATGTTCCAAGCATGGGCTAAGTACTTTACAAATATTATCTCATATGACCCTCACCATAACCCTGAGAAGTGGGTGCTATTTTCATACCCATCTCACAGATGAGAAAACAGAAACAAACAGAGGTTAAGTCACTTGTCCGAGGAAACAGGTAGTAAAGTATCTGAGTCTGGATTTGGACTCAGGTCTTCCTGACTCTAGGCCCAGATCTCTACCCACTTCACCACCTAGGTTACCCACGGTATGATCACTATTAGGACAAGGAGACAAAGGATTTGAGTGTAGAGAACAGATAAGAATTGAAATAATTCACTAAGGGCAGAGATAGAGAAGAGAAGTGAGTGTACCCAATGCTTAGGTAATAAACAGCCTGGGAAAGAACTGAGCAAGCGACTGGTTGGAGGCCATAATGAGGCTGAAAAGCCTTCCAGTTATTCATTATATGATGTGACTCCATTGGAGAGATGAACTGGTGACCCAACATCATTATTCATATTGCATTGATGCTTATTGCTGTCTGTCTAGTGTGTTGATGGCCTTGAGGTCTGAGCCCTCAGAAAGCAGTGTTGGCAGAGGATGGGGTCTATCTGTCTCCTGGCCTTGGTGAGGCAGGACACATAGTAGGAAAGAACAATGGTATAATGGAAATTGCACTGACTTTCAGAGGATCTTGTTTCAAATTCTTGCTCTTCTAGTTACTAGAGTGACACAGGACAAATCATTTAACATCTCTGTCCCTCGGTTTCCTTATCTTCAAAATAAAGGTATTTGACAACATGACCTGTAAAGCCATTTTTAGGTATAAATCTATGATCCTATGCATTTGTCAGGTGTAAATGGTAGAGTGAGGGAGTTGAATTTGGCTACAAGGCTTATTCTTCAATAACAGACTCTGAAAGATTTAGTTGACCCTTGACTCGGGATACTCTGTTGACCCAAGGTTAGTTTCAGAGTTAACGGTCTCTATATCCTTAAAATAGAAATTCTGGGAGTCACCTTATTGTGAAGAGATCCTTACTAGAAAAGAGTACCCACTAAGGAAATCTAGCATCTTCACTAATTACTTCTAAGTAATCCTTTTTTCCCAATGATGGAAAATTTTCCTTCCATAATTTTCAATGTATGTTTTTTCCTGATCTCTGCTGTCTTTGAAAAGGTCTCCTTCTAGGTAGATCCAAGAGAGGACTGAACTGGAAGGCAGGGGTCCTGGATTCTAGTTCCACATCTGCTGTTATGAGACCTTGGGAAAATCACTTTCCCTCTCTGTATCTGAGTTTCCCCATCTGTAAAATTAAGGAGATTGAAATAAATGGCCTTTTAGATTTAGGCCCCTTCCAACTCGAAAATGCTATAATTCTGTAAGGGAAATAAATATCTCCCTCTGTACCCTATTTAGTATAGGTTCATCAGTTATGTGCTCCATGTGATTGTTCTAAGGATTCTTTGGATGTGTTGTCCAATACAGAAAGAGAATGAAGAGTCTAAGATTTGCCTGAGTCATAGACCTGAAATACCGTGACCTAAAATAAAGTCATCTGGTTTATGTTGTTCTGGGCCCCAAAGTCGCAAAGTAGAGCATCAAAAGAACCTGCATCCAGGGAGCATTCATTATTCTCATTAACCTTTCATTTGGAGAGAGTTGTGGTTCACTTTGAGTTGCTTTCTTCCTGGGAGATCAGAACATGAAGGACCTAAGCACTCCCAAGTACCCTTCTTGTGCCCTGGAATTTAAAATGAGTCGGTGTGAGACCTATGCTTGTAAGCAGTAAAGAAAAAGAAAAAAGACAGGTGTGACTGCTGGCATCATTGATGAATCTTTTCTCAAGGCTGAATTTTCATTACTAAAGGAGAGTGTAAATCCTCTTCTTCCTGTCCTGACAATAAAAGGAGATGAAAGATTGCGGGAGGGGAAAAAAACCTGCCCAGTTGTGCCAAGATTGTAGCAATAGACACATAGAGCTCAAGATTTTCTAATCCTCTACTTTGTTCTTATTTAGGATATCAGAGCTAGAAGGGGTCTTGAAAATTAGACAGTTATCCAGGCCTGGTGGACACATGCCTGTAATCTCTGCCTGGGTCGTGCTAAGGCTTGAATTCTGGAGTTCTGAACTGCAGTAGATTAAGCTGATCAGTGTCCATACTAAGTCTGGCACCAATATGGTGAATCTTTAGGAGTGGAGGGCCACCCAGCTGCCTAAGGAAGGGCAAACCAGCCTAGTCTGGAAACAGAGCATGTCAAAGATTCTCTGCCAGTCATCAACGGATTCAGAGTTGCAAGTGATTACTGCACTTCCAGCCTGGGCAAGATAGGGAGATCGTCTCCAAAAAAAAAAAGATAGCTATTCAACCCTCCCATTTTGCAAGTGAAGAAACCGAGGCCCCCTGAGTTGATGTTCTGGTAATAGATTAGACATAGAATCCTAAGTCTGGATAGATGGTAAGAATGTGGATTTAGAGTTGAAAAAGACCTTGGAGATCATCTATTACAACTCCTTTTCAAAACGCAGGGGGAAACTGACACCCAAACTGGATCATACAAAGTCTGACAACTTTGTGGCAGAAGGAGGGCTAGAATCCAGGACCCAACTCAGGGTTCATGCCTCAAGTCTATTCAAAAGTAGAGTTCAATTATGTCATGGAACCATAGATTTAGCAGTTGGAGAGATCTAAGCCCAATTTCCTCATATTACACATGAGGAAATTGTGGCCCAGAGGACTTCCATCTTTCCCAAGGTGAGATGAGGAGTAATATCCTTGTTTACCACCTTCAGTCACTTACTCAGGAAATATCTATTAAGCCTCTGCTATAGGTAAGCCACCATGCTGGATTCTGTGGTGATACAAATCTGCCTGAGGTTTCTTTTTTTTCAAGCGTATTGAAAAGATACAAGCTTTATACACAAGTAACTAACATGGAAGGCAGTATATTATACTGTTTTGATAATTTGGGAAATGTGATCATTGTGGTCTGTGGTACAGATGAGAGGTGCTATAAGAGTTCGGGAAAGATAACTTCCAATTGGGATAAAATTGGTTACTATTTCATGAAGGAGTTAGCATTCGAGCTGAATCTTGAGGACTGGATAGGGTTTTGAGGAGGAAACATTCCAGGCAGAGAGGACAGCAATGCAAAGGCCAAGAGATGAGAAGCATGAAATATGTTCAGGAGATGCAAGATTGACCTGTTTGGCTAGAATCAAGGTGAATAATGAAAGATAAGGCTGTAAGGTAGGTTGGAGCTAGATTGTGCCTGGCACATAGTAGGTATTTAAGAAATGCTTTTGAATTGAATATGGAAATCCCCAAATCCACAACTAAGGAACTACTTTACTAGGTAGACAGTAGGGAACTACTAATGATTTTTGAAGAGAAGAATTAACATGATCAAAGCGGCATTTTAGTGGGGAGGGACGTTCTTGTGTCAGGATAAGGAGAAAGCTATTGCAGGATTCAAGAATAGTTTAATAAAAACTTAAATGAGCTTTCTAGCCGTTGGAATAGAAATGAAGGGATGGAAGACAAAGAGATTATGGAGAACTGATCAGAAGGGTTCAGTTCAACAATTAAATAAACAAGAAGAGCAAATGAACTATATATACTAGACTCATGTTGATATCGTTGTTCAGTCATTTCAGTCATGTCCCACTCTTTGTGACCCCCTTTTGGGGGTTTTCTTGGCAAAGATATTGGAGTGGTTTGCCATTTCCTTCTCTAGCCCATTTCACAGATGAGGAAACTGAGGCAAATAGAGTTAAGCAACTTGCCCAGGGTCACACAGTAAGTGTCTGAGGCCAGATTTGAACTCATGAAGATGAGTCTTCCCAATTTGAAGTCCAATATTCTATCCACTGCACCACCTATCTACCCACCTATGTTAATACTTTCTGTCATTAACCATGTGGGGAGTCAAAGCACATGGCTTCAAATACCAAGTCATCTGCTTACTACCTGTGTGACCTTAGGCAAGATATTTAACTTCCATGTGGCAGGTACTAGGCTATGGGCCAGAGACACAAAGGCAAAAACAAAACAATCCCTGTCAAGGAATTTAATCCATTACAAGATTTTGTGACTGATGGAATATAAAGGACAAGGAAGAATGAAGAGTTAAAGATGATAACACAGTTTGGCCATAGAAGAATAGTGGTACTATTAATGGAAATAAACACATCAGGAAAAAGAGCTGGTTTGAGACAACAGGAATATCCAAGTATAAATATCCAAAGAAAAATTGTAAATGCTAGACTCTAGAAAGAGGTTAGGGCTGGAAATATTTTGAGAGCCATCTTCATAGAGGTGGTTGTTAAAGCTATCAAAGTAGATGAGATCTCTGAGAAAGGGGACATAGAGAAAGGAAAGACAGTCAAAAAGAAAACCTTCAGGGGATGCCCACATTTAATGAAAGGAGAAAAAAGTTGAGAAGACAAAGAGAGGTGGTTAGAAGCATAGAACCAGATAGTTCAGTGTCACCAAAGCCATGAGAAAACATAGTTTCAAGGAGTATGACGTGGTCAACGAAGTCAAGTGACAATTTGGTGCAGTGGTGGATATCTGTCATCCCAACTACTAAGGGAAACTGAGGCAGATCTCATAATGTTAAGAGTTCTACGCTGCAGTGGGATAAATGAATCACATGTCCACACTAAGTTCAGCATTAATACTTTGAAAAAAGGGACAGGGTGCTGCCAGGTGACATAAGAAGAGGCAAAAAGGTCCAAGTCAGAAACAGACATAGTTCTGTTAAGATCCATGCAGGAAAACAGAGCAAGCATTTTCAAATCACGTATCAGGCCCTTACTAGCTGTGTGACCTTGAGTGAGACATTAAACCTCTCCAGACATCATTTGTAGAATGCGGAGGTTGGACTTAATGACCTCTGAAGTCCCTGACATCTCTAGATCTATGCTCCTACGAGCCTATTTGTTGTCTCTGAAACTTTGATCATATCGTAGCTGTATACCAGTTATGGGGTGGGGATGGGGGCAAAGGTTAGGCACTTTGACTTTCTAGATGTCCCTTGTGAACCAAGATCACTACCTTCATTTGCTCCAGCTTCCATTTTTTCCACATCAGTTGAAACAGCTGGTTCAGTTTCCTATTATTTCAAGGTTCAAAAGTTATTAATTTTCTCAGAAAACACTTCCTAGGGAAGAGCAAAGGAATATACTCATTCCTAAAATATATATATATATATATTCCTTATTGACAACCCCTAGAGATATAACTAAAGCTTCATTGTTATAGGGGAATACTTATTTGAATGAAACAAATTTAAAATGGTTCTCTTTGTGGTCCTGATGGTGTGATTATTTCAAAAGTGAAGGAATTTCCTTAGATTTTGGAACCTCCAGTCCCAACCCCCTTCCCTTCTCTAAGTGCATCTGAATCACCTCCCCAGCTGTCAGAAAAGTTGTTGTGCTATTAAGTGCTGCTAAGGCTGCTCCTGGCCTCCCTTTGAAATGCACATCCCCCTGCTGTACTACATAATATTAATGAGCAATAAGTGACCGCCTGCTGCTTCCTTCAGTAGACCCTTCTGGGCCTGACAGAAGATGCTGCTATTCCTGAGAGGCATCCTGCAGTATTGTTTCTTAAGACTGATGCTGAACTTTGTATTCTCCCATTGCAGCCTCCATTTCAACCACTTATTAGAGACTTTTAAAACTACTAAGTCCATAACACATAGGCTTGTAGAGGAATTTTCTTCTCATTTATTATTTGGTCTCATGGAAAATCCAAAAGGAGTTGCTTCATCAGCATCAGGCCCCTTTTGCAGACTAGCAGCAGCAGATGGCTTGGAGCCACACCAAAAGAAGGGGGAGCTCAAAGTGTAGAATGAACATCATTTTATGCCCTGGCTTTCCACATAAAATAAGAAGAATCTGCATTTACTTTTTAAAAATAGGTTATCATCAATTTTGCAGGTGCCAACAATCAACAATAAAGATAAAATTCCAACCCTCATTCTAAACATATTGATTTCCTATAAATTCATCATTGGGTCAAAATATACTAATTTAGTACTCTATACCAAAGGAGTTAAAATGCTTTATAAATAGTGGTAGAATGGATCATTCTTCATCCAATTACTGGTTAATAAAATCAATTACTTATCTGAATCAATGTGGGAAAACTAGAAATTCATGATTCTGCTTTTCCCACAATTATTTAAACCAAGAACTGACTATATTACCTTTTTCCCATGAACTTACAAGATCTCCCTATATGAATTAACGCATAGAGACCTTCAAAACTATACCACTGAGTATTTTGTAAGTGAATTATAAACCACACAAAACAATAGTCACAATAACTGTAATAATGTAAGTGAAAACAACACTAAAGAACGTCAGAATTGATATCAACGAAATGTCCAAGTTTAGACAGTACATAGTCCAGAGGACTAATGATGGGACATACTTCCTTCCTCTCTGTATGGAGGTGGTAACAAGAAGAGAATGACAGAGCCAACGTGTTAGTTTATTTTCATAATTATATTTCTTTTTTCAAAAGGAGGATTCTATTTGGTGGTGAGGGGTGGGGTGGATTTTGTTTGGGAATTGACAGTGAAATAAAAAAGCTTCAATAAAAAATTTTTTAATCATTCAAATTGAAAGAACAGGCAAGCAGGACAGTTTTGAAAGTAACCTGGGATTTTTATGTAGTTTTTTAATAAGCAATATGGAATAAAGAGTCATACTTTCATATACAATCTTCCTTTTCTATTCCACTATATATATATATACATGTATATATATACATGTATATATATGTATAATTGTGATTAGAATCATGTTGAGGTTTTTTTTTCAGTTTTAGGATTCAGATGTGTTATT
Organism: Trichosurus vulpecula; assembly: GCF_011100635.1. Classification (NCBI taxonomy): domain Eukaryota; kingdom Metazoa; phylum Chordata; class Mammalia; order Diprotodontia; family Phalangeridae; genus Trichosurus; species Trichosurus vulpecula. The sequence continues at coordinate 517,767,544 of NC_050573.1, forward strand.
TAAATGTCAGGTTGGGCCCTACAGTTAGTCAATTGTCCCCTGCAGCCTCTTTACTGCCCAGGTATACCCATCTCAAGTCACTAACTAGGTCTATAACAACATAATATTAGGCAAAATTAGGTTAAAGAGGAACAGTTAGTTCCACAGAATCAATGGTATGAATTAGTGGTCAACTAAACAAAATTATAGTAAGTTTTTGTGACTTCATGTTGGAGTTTGGCTAAAAAGTATTTACCCATATTACTATAAAATGACATTAGAAATGCTTTGCATCGGACATGACTGCACAAATATAGTAAGACTTCTGCAACTTCCCTCCTGCAAGGGGATCATATTTAAATGTAATGCTCCATAGAGCATTTAGTAACTTTAAGTAGGTATCCCTTGTTGAATTAATAGAACTAATAGGTCAGTCTCACTGTTATGATCTTGCTTTTCCTACCTGACTCTTGGGAAAGACCAACTGACGCTCAGGACCCACCCTCTGAAGAGCTGCATTTAGTACAGTGGCCAGTTCCACTCTTAATGTCTAAAACTGGTTCCAAAGTTTAAGAAGTTTGAGTCCCAGAAGTTGAGATAAAAAATCTTACTTTATTTATACATAAGCTCTAGTTCTGCTAATTCAAAGAAGGAAAGTTTTAGAAAGTGATCTGAGACCTCAATATGCACAATATCCACTTCTATCTAGAATTGTGATGTGGAACAAGCTCTCCTGAAACTGCTTTTGCCAGTTTTCTTTGGATGGAATGTTGACTGGTTAGCGGAATTAAAGTATCATTTCCCAAAATGATTCTACTTTGGAAATCAGTATAATCCTATATCTTCATCATTTTTCTTCCTTTACACATGAATTGGGTATTACTTAATAAGCAAAAGAAAAGGCCACAGTAGCATATTTAGAAACACAGGGCAAGCAAGGAACATCTGCTCTCACATCCAACTTTAACCATTCTGTGAACAACTGTCACCCTGTTTTTACATGTCAGCTTCTATCAGCAATAGAGGTGGCTTTGTTAAAAAGTTTGACTCCCCGTGTTACACTATATATTCTGGATCCTTTTTCTTACAAATCAACAGCTATGATCTTGATGCCATTTTCAAACCATTAGCCATACAAGGATTATTCAGAATATCATGCAGTTGGAAAATGCTCAACTATAGTTGACACTCAAAACTCTTCCATCTATTCTGAAAGTCATTATAAAAGTATGTGAATGAATGAGGATAAGGGTGGGAGTGGGGAGGAAGGAGAACACCTTATAGAAAGCCTCTTTGGCAGTTCTAGTTATTAGCCATCTTTTTTTCTTTTAAGAGATGTGCACACTTAAATGTCAGTTTTGTCTTTTCACAAATTGAATAATTTTGCTGTATCTTTAAAGTTACAGAAAGCCATAAATTTAGAACTAGGAAGAACCTCAGAGGCCATCTAGTACAGCATACTCATTTTACAGAGGAGGTAACTGAGATCTAGAGAAGTTAAATGACTTGCACAAGGTCACACAGGTAGGAAATAGCAAAGCCAAGATTTGAATCTAAGTCCTCTGGCTCCAATATCCACTGTTTCTTTTACCACCCAGTATTGCCTCCTGTCTTATTATGCAAATCAAAATAGGAAGCTTGAAAATCAATACTGGACTATAAAGCATCCCGAGTGCGGCTAAAAAATAGGATTTGATGTCTCCTAAATCTATAAAACATTATGGATAATCAAAGTTTGCTAGAAAGCAAGAACTTTTGTGCACAAGTCAAGAAGTTTTCTCTATCATTTTTTATATACCCATATGCAGAGAGCCTGAGAGATTCTCCCATGCATGTTCAAGATGCCGTAATATAGTGAAACAGTCAGTGGTCTAGGAATCAAGAGAATTGGGTTTGAGTTTGCAGACTTACTACTTTCTTAGCCACATGGCATTGGATCTATCACTTCATCTTTACATTTCCTCATTGTAAAAGAAGAATATTGTACCAGAAAAGCTTGAAGGTCCTTTCTAACAATTCTACCATTGTATACATTACTCTGTGTGTTTAATTGTAACTGACCTAAAGAGACTTTAAAAGTCTTGCTCGTATGTAAACTCAGGTTATATTGTTTGTCTTTCGGGGACAGAGTCTGGATACATTCCATTAGAAAAGTTTGCTTGATAATAAAGCAGTTCTGATAAACCTTGGGATACCACTTGAAAGAATTTTAAACCTTCTCTATTAAAATCAGCCTATAAGAACCTCTTATAAAATATAAACTTGAGTGTCATATAAAGTCTCTGGGAAATGTATAACCAGATCCTCCCAAAAAATTTTAACCAGCATACTTTGAGCTGTCCCTCAGATGAGGCAATCCATCTCTACTGCATGATTTTTCTCTGGTTATCCCCCAACCTGAACTCTCCTTCCTCATCTCCACCTCCTGAATTTCCTGTCTTCTTGATCTCAGCTAAAATCCTACCTTCTACAAGAAGCATTTCCCAGTCCCCCTTCATTCTAGTACCTTCCCTCTAGCTCCAATTTATCCTGTTTAATATTTTTTTCATGATTACTTGTCTCCTTCATTAGCTGTGACCTCCTTGAAAGCAGGGAATGTTGTTTGCCTTTCTTTATATCCCAGCCTTTAGCAAAGTGCCTGGCACATAGTAAGTAAGCACTTGCTGACTTAACACATGAAGTTGGCTTTCTTCTTTATGGGCATCTTCTGCTCCACTGTACCCCACACCTTTAACCCCAATCATTTAGTTTCATCTGGTGCCACTGCATGGACTCAGAAAAGAATAAAATGACCAACTTTTTAAACTAATTCTTTCCTTTTTCTTTCTCTTTTTTATCTCCTTATGCAGTTGATAGCCAAGATACCGACTATCACCGCAGTTTGCAACTTACACGGAGAGAAACTGCAGGTATTTAAGCAATCTCATCCCGATATAGTGAACACACTGTTTCCTCCATTATACAAGGAGCTTTTCAACCCTGACTGTACCACAGTCTGCAAATGAAGGGGAGCACAAAGCTGTCATGTGGTTCTGGAATGTGTGACTCTTAAGGCAAAAGCAATGCTCTCATGAAGACTTATGAAAAATGTCACTACTGCAACACTAGGAATGTCCTGCACTTAATAGAATTATTTTTCACCGCTACAGTTTGAAGAATGTAAATATGCACCTGAGTGGGGCTCTTTTTTTTTGGAACTGACCATAAATATACAAATATAGGACACTGGGTGTTATCTTTTTTTAATTTTATTGGGGTATGTTTTGGGAGACAACTGTTCATAGAATTTTATTGTAGATAAAAAAATGAGAACAGAGCGGTACCTTACATTATTACTCTTGCTGTTTATTGTTCAGATATAATTTAAGAAAATTCCACTTATTAGACTTACCTATTTCTATGTTTTTAGATAGTTAATTGCATGTGGAAATTTGTAGCTGTCTTGGAAAGTACTGTGCATGTATGTAATAAGTATATAATATGGGAATATATTATATATGACTATTACTTATACATGCACATATACTGTGGCTTAAAATCCCATGCCTACTTGCAAAGGATGTTCAGTCAGGCTTTCTTGTATTATTTACCCTCCGTGTAATGTGTTATCTTTATGTTGAGTAATCTGGATTTTTGCTTTGCCAACCAGAGTTTAGCCATCCATAGCCAATGGCAGGATGGTATCAATGTTCTGAAATCCATGTACAAAAAGTAGTGGATGCAATAGACAGCCTCTATACTAACAGTTCTATTTGTAGCCATGGTACAAAAAGCCTTGTCTGGAGGGTTCAAATGGAAAGTACATTTTTTTCCTGTTCTAAGAATCAGGCAACAGCTAATATTATGGGGACCTGTGGCTGGAATAGTTTTTTGACCCAACACAATAAATATTGGCTATTTCCCACTAGAAAATGCAACTTTTTTTCTTTTTTCCCAAATCTCTAGTTACAAAAGGGATTTCTCCTCAGAGCAATTGTAGCATCAAGTGAGAAATATAGGCTATGGATAGCGATCACCAGCAAACTCAGACTCATTAAAAAAAAACAGTGATGTGACCAATTAAAACACTGGGGTGTTGGTTCCATTTTAGGCGAATATTTAGTTCTAGGAACTATTCAGATGAAGTAAAAGTAGCATGAGTGAGTACCAGGCAAAGAATCAGCTCTTGGGTTTTGCTATTTTCACATATAAGCGAGAGCTGCAATAAACCTAAATTTTCACATATGTACCCTCTATAGTTCTGGGGGCTTCACTCTCTCCCTGCCTCTATTTCTCTCTCTCCCTCTCAGTCTGTTTCTGTCTCTCAGTCTTTCTCTGTCTCTGCCTCTATCTCTTTAAAACCTTCAGATCAGAGATTACAAAAGTGGAACAGTAATTGACTTGCTATGAAAGAGTCTTAAAAAGACATCATATTTTAGAATTGGACTATATTAAAAAAACTAAGCAACTAAAATAGCATCACTTGTTCAGCCTTTTAAAGACATGAGAAGTGTATTTCAGAATACACAAAGTCAGCCTATGAACTTAAATATGCACACACACACACACACACACACACACACACACACACCACGTTGTAGAGTCAGTGCATCAGAAGGCCCCACAGTATTGATTTCAGGATCAGAGAAGTTGGGTTGGTGGTACATTAATCCTCACTTCTCCCTTTACTCCTCATCAGATTGTTCCACAGAAAGAAACTGAACTCCAAGTGAGCCTTCTATGCCTGTTCTCTATTGGCTGATCTCATGGAAGATCAGGAGAGGGGAGACTTGGTGTACAAAATAATGAAAATTATGCCATCCTTTTGTAAATTAACAGAAGCCACTACTTCATTAAAAGATGGCCTTTTCTCCTGGGAGGGGAGGGGCCCACAGCAGAGGGAATGATGCCTGTGTCTCTTAGATAGGTAGAGTCAGTCATCAGTGAAAACTTGGATTTTTAGCCTTTAAATTCTCCTGAGGTTAGCTTTCTCCAGTTCACATAAGAGCTCACAGATAATCAGAATGGTGGCATTTGCCTTCTCCAGAAAGAAACCGGAGGCTTTTTTCCCCTAATGATTGATGAATTCCAAACCGATAGGGGGAAACAAAAAAGGCTTTAAAATAATGAATCTCGTTCTCAACTACTGTTATATTCAATTAATTTAACTACATTGAACCAAATTACCTTGGGTGTCGAAGAAGACAGCTGTAGACGGCTTATTATGCTGCTACAGGGACTCAATTCTTTTTGGCGTAAATGTCACTCCTGCTAGCGCTTTGTATAAAGAATTAATTCCAAGAGTCATATTTCCTTCTAATGGAAAGATTACTTTACTGATTGCTAGGAAAACAGGGTAATAGAAGGCACTCCATTAAACCAAGCCGTTTCCAAATGCAATAGATGTTTTATGATTGGCTTGTGATAGGAAAGGCTCTGAGTGTTTGCCTGGTGTTTCCCTTTGAGCTTTGAACTTATGTCAAACTTTGTTTTCCTAGTTCTGTTATCCTAGTGTTTTCCATTGTTGGCCTTTAATTCTTATTCAGTTGCACTGGGAATCATGTGTTTCCTTCATTTTCCCCAAGAGGTTTTTAATTGACTCAATTTATGAAGAGGCAGAGCGTGTGTGTGTGTGTGTGTGTGTGTGTGTGTGTGTGTGTGTGTGTGAATATGTTTTTCCCCTCTCCTAGTCCCATGGGTGAGTTTGTAGAAGGACTGCTCCCCACACTTGCCTCTGGAGGAGATAGCTTTGAACTAGAGTAGTTTCCACATTTCCTAGAGCTGGTTTGAAACTTTAAAGCTGGTGACTTTTTGTAGCTGTGGGAGAGGGACTAAATCTAGCTGACCCATCACGCATCCCACCAGCCAAGATAAGAGACCAAAGGAATCAACACTCTGATGTCCACTTCAGGACCTGGAGGAAATACTTCAATTTTTTTACTGTAGGACACTGTGAAAAATCCAAATCTGGCCCAGAGAGAATCGAGTCGTGCTGTAAGTAGCACTGAAATCTGTTACACCTTTTTGAGTACCTCTTCAAAACATATCTGTGAAGAAATCGACACCTCATATGAACAGCTTTCTTTCCCTTAGGCCCTGCTCAGCCAATAGCTACATCTCACCATGTCCAAGCACTTTGTCCCATCTCCATGAGAATCAGCAATTGTCTATGATATATCCGTAATACAACGAACATGAGACAACAGAGAAGCCACGTTCTATCCTTTTCAATTCACTCTTTGTAAATGACAATCACCGCTTAATGCAGATGTTGCACTGTATTCCACTCAGGGATATTTCATTTTTAAAAAAAATATATATATACATCAAGAATGAGGGGAGAAAAAAACAGAAAAGAAATTTGAACAAAATCATAAGCACTAAAAATGGATTCCAATAAGCGACTTCCCTTTCTTCCCCCACCAGACAAGGCTTTCAGGCCAGCTATTAGATACTACATGCTTGTAACCTGAATTCACTGTCACTATTTTCCTCAATTCACTGAAAAGTTATAGCCACCATTCCCCAGATAGCATGCTGGCTAAAGACAGCTCAGCCCCCTTCTCTAAAGTCTATCGACTAGCAAAAGAAACAAACTACCCTGTTAATACCACAGCTTATCTCCTAGCAAAACCAGGTTTGGCAATACAGGTCCTGAGCAGAGGGGCAATTGATTTTATTTGTCAGGCCAGGAGACTGAAAGTGTGGTTTCCCCAGCTGCCTTTGGTGGCAGTATTGAAGGAGGAAGAACAAAAAGTTGGGAGGAAAATGGCAGAGTAATCTATTACAAACCTAGCTGATCCCTACTCACTGCCAACCATCAGGGTCTGAGACTAAGCCATTAATATAACCTAACCTGGGACTCAAGTCATATTGGATGAAACATAGTTTTCCAAGCTAGCTCTACAATTAATTTCACTAAAGGCATTTTAGGGTATCATCCCCATGGGTCCATGCTATAGGACTGTTTTAAAAGAAAAACCATAGATTTACATTTGGAAGGGACCCTAAAGGTCATCTATTCCAGCTCCATTTTACAGATAAGGAAACCAAGGCTAAGAAGGATAAAATGATTTGCCCCAGGTCTCGCAGGGCAGAATCAGGATTCAAACCTAGGTCTTTGGACTCCACATTCAACACTTCAGATCTCCTTGGCAAATTCTAAGCATCTAGATCCCTTTGGTGGAATCCAAGGCAACCAAATACTATGGTATCACTGTTATTATCTAGCAGATTATGTTATGGCAAGGATCCAGCATAATTTTTATTGGCAATTTCCCTTATGGTTTCTCCCATACTACTGTGCAAGCCAAGAACTCAAGCTAAACCATGTATGGAGAAGAATTTTTAGGCAACTACCTACCCACATGTCAATGTGCATGAGGCCAGAATTCCAGCAAAATGCTAATGTCCCAGGGATTGACTTGTTACTGTTCAGTCATTCAGTTGTGTCTGACTCTGTGACAGTATGGACCAATACTGTCATCGGTGGGGTTTTCTTTGGCAAGGATAATAGAATGATTTGCCATTTCCTGCTCCAGGGAGTTAAAGCAAACAGAAGTTCAGTGACTTGCCCAGAGTTACCTAACTAGTAAATATCTGAAGCCGGATTTGAACTATCCAGGCCCAGCACTCAATCCACTGGGCCACTTAGGTGCCTCCAAGGTAAACAGAGGTTTAAGTGACTTGCCCAGGATCACACAGCTAGTAAGTGTCTGAGACCAGATTTGAACTCAGATCCTCCTGACTCCAGGCACAGTGTTCCATCCACTGAGCCATCTGGCTGACCGTAAGCTTATTTACTGCTAAAGCAATTAACACACCAGCCAGACTACCTGAAATACTGCCTGGCATTGTGGGATCAAGACAACTTCTGTCCATCTTTGCCTTTGTTGCAAGCATTTCTTCCATTCTGTTTACTGTAGGAAGAAGAATTCCCTTGCTAATGTAAAAACAGAAGAAAGAATTATTCAGTAATTATTTTCTTCAATGGATCTTTGTGTCCAGTGAGGTTAATCAGTTAATTCAGAAGCCTATCTATGTACTTGCATATTCCAGGTCATGAAAACAGACTACATAGTAGGAATGGCAGGAGATATTAGTAGATCTCGATAGAGAATCGTTAAGGTATCTGTTTGTAATGAAAATGTTTTGCACTCTGTCTCCTATAAAATAAAGACAAAAAGCCACCATCTGATAGAGATGTAACAGCGTGTCATATCTCTTTAAACTACTGGAGGAAGCTGCTGCTAATAGAGGATATTATTGAAGTGAGGAAGCATTTGGTTGTTTCGGGAAGTGACCATGGCCCTTGATTGTTACAGCTACATGGACAATAGTGTAAGCATGGTCCATTGAAAGTAGCGTTTTGTTCAACGTGTCCTGTTTCAATGGATCACCTCTATATCTAATACGGAGCAACAGTTGGCATAATTGGGATTTTTTTTCTCTTATTCCTTTTTTATTTTTACTCAATTTGGTTTCCATGTCGGTCTAACACTTTTGGAAGTAGTAAATTCCAGCAGTCTGGAGATACCAAGTTGGACAAGTAGAAAACAGACTGATGGGGGCAGCTAGGTGGCACAGTGAATAGAGCACCAGCCCTGGAGTCAGGAGGACCTGAGTTCAAATTCGGCCTCAGACACTTGACGCACCTAACTCCAATTACCCTGCCATCCCCCCTGCAAAAAAAAAAAACAGACTGATGGCTATTTGATTTAATGGTAACTACTAAAAAGCACTTCTATTTGTCTTGACTAGCCTCCCAGCTTAATAGAACTAAGTAACTAGATACATTTGGCAGCTTCTTTGGGGATTCAAATGCACTATGTTTTGTTTGAGTGTGTGTTTTTCTTTCGATGTGTCTGTGTGGGACTTTCCCTTTTTATCTGAAGATTTAATAATAGAATAATACTCATTTGGCCCTCCATCGTTCCGTAGTGTGAACTTTGCATTCTTGGGCAGCAGATGGGGATTTTGTTCAAGCACTTTTTTATCCCCAAGCCTCTGAGTTACCTACCAAGTAAATTGGCTATAGTAAATAATCTTTGCCTCTTGCATGACTAAAAGTGTGACCTCCAGTAAACCAGAGAGAGCAGGTCAGTGATTGTACTTGTGGCCACAAATAAAGCACAAGAGAAAACTGGATTATGTCTACAAAACCTAGTTCATTGAAACAGGGGATGCTCTTGCCCTAGTTAGGAAGGATGATCACCATATTAAATAATGCTATTATGGCTGTAACCTGTGAAAAACATGTGCATACCTACCTAGATCTTTACAGTATGCATAAGGTCAATTGTTCATGTGTGCACAAACATACATATACAAATTAGGCATCTGGAAAGCTACAAAATCTATCTTCAATCACTGTACCATCTGCCTCATCTAACACTAAAGAAAGTAGTGGGGGGAGGGGACATACACACACCTATACACACACACACACACACACACACACACACACAAAACCCGAGTATGTATTGTAGAAATGTAGAGGGAAAAAAATATTTTTTCAGATGTAATTACTTTTAATATATGCTTGTGGAAGGTCTAATACAATGTACACTGTCTCTGTAATTTTTGCTGTAAATATCTCAGGACAGTGAATACACTGATTTTTTCTATGTCTCTGTTTAAGCATAAGACTTTGTAACAATTTTTTTAGAGGGGAAAAGAACACCAACAAGTAAATTCTGTACTTGCTTCCTATGAGTGTCATGTGCTCCTCAGTTTTTAATGGAAACCAATTGGGATAGGGAAGCATTCTGACCAGCTATAGGTTTTACATGTACGCCTCTGTATGCCACCATCTGATAAAGGGACAGGGCTGTCAATGAAATCTGCTCCCAGTGGGGTCTGGGGGCTGAATATCATCCTAAGATCTGCAAAATGCCTCTGAACCAGACAATTTGAGAACTAACAAAGGGAAGATCGAGCAAAGGTTGCCCGAGCAAGTACATCTGTTCTTGCAGAATTTAGCTTTTCTAGATTTTTCAGTATGAAATATCTGAAGGAGAAGGTCTGCTTTCTGACGAGCAAAATATTTTTGTACACACTCATTTCTTATTAAAAACCTGAGGTCAGATCACTCTTTCACTGTAATCTGAAGCCATAACTGACCTTCACCAAATAAAATGTTTTCAAGAACATAGGGGAGGGTTTGGGAGAGGTTGAGGGGAAGGGAGAACCAAGATATCAGTGGCTATAGCAACACAGGCAGGAGCAAGTCCAATGCACTTGGATGCTTTTCCTGCATCCCAAATATAACTTTAAATTACTTAGTATTTTATGATGATCGATTTATAAAAAAAAAAAGATATTTAGATTTAAATGAATCTTTCCAATATTTTTGAAATCCCTGACAATGCTTCCTTGCTTTTAGGATTATGAGAGAAAATGATTTTCATATACTTCCAACTTTCAGAGGTTTAATGTTTTTTATCTTATTTCCAACTGCTCTTGGTAGGGTGAAGCAAGACATTGAGTCCCCCAGCTGTTCAAACCATGGGCTATTTGGTGCTTGGCTGTAGATATTCGTCATTGCTGTATCTTAAGGGGTGGGGGAGGGGAGGGGGTGTGGTTTGCTTCTCTTACTAAGCATGTTCACCACTATTGGTAATGTACAAATGCTGCGTTGCCGAAAGAAAAGTATGTAAAAAAAATATATATTATTCACTCTAAAAAAAATAACAAGAAATACCTTCTAAAGAAAAATGCCTCCTATAGTCAACACTGATTTTTTTTCTGAAGCTTAATTGTATTATAATAATGTATTTTTATTGGCCTATAGAGGTCAAAGGCAAACCACAAATGAATCCAGTGACATATATAGTTTTTGAATCTGCAGTTTTCTGATCTCTCTCTCTCTCCTTGTTTAATATATAAGCCCTAATTTATGTGTATGTGAGTAAAACTACAGCCTGAGTCATTTAGAAAGTAAGCATTGAGGTTTTTTTAATCATAAATATACTAGAATACAACAGCACTCCCTGTCAAATAAAAAGGTTTTATATTACTTTAGAATGTAATAGGTTTTTGTCTTATTTTATGTCTTGTAAATTATTAGTTGAATACTGTTAGCATTCCATGATAATGCACACATGATTTCTGAATGTTTTCTGTAAATGACAATCAATGTTTATGAAGTTCCTTTAATGCTGAACAAAATTAAAAAATGAAAAAATGAAAAAAATGCTGCCTGGTACTTCTTTCATTGTGAGGATAGAGGGTGTGAAAGTTCCTGACTTTAGGAATTATCTTGGTGAATTTTCCTTATCAGCACCACTGTAATTTTTTCTAAATTCCAGGCCAGTGAATAAATAAGATTTATTTTTCTTTTGCTGGAAGTACTTATGACCATGTAGACCTGGGCTAGGAAAGGCATATCCCAGAGCAGGGAGGAAAACCTCCAGAAGTAAGCACTTACAGTTTGTTTTGTGCATGTGACTTTAGTACAAAGCACAGACCAGTCAGGCATCTGGGCAGCCAGAGCCTTTCCAGTCTATTATGTAAATCAGAAATGGACCCTTGAAATATGCTGCTGGGAGAGCTTTTTCCACACCGAAATTGAAACTAGTAAATGATCAAGGACTACACACTTCAGCCCGCTGGCTAAAAGACAATTGCAGCAGACCAATAAGAAATACAGCAGCCTTTACCCCAAACATGCCCCGCCCAAAATTAATGATTTTATCTTATTTATTCCCAGCACCCCCACCTATATTTTATGTTTTGGGTGCCCAAGCCACTCCAACATCAAAATGAACTTAACCATGAGCTAGGACTCAATATCCAATCCCTACTGGAAGTAGTGGGAGTAGAAGTAAATTGGACTAGATTGCCAGTAAGGCCCCTTCCGAATCTCAGATTTTGTGATTCTGTGATTCATTGTGGATAATCAGAGGTTCTCAGCGTAGAAGGCAGGCTTGAGGGAGGGAAAGGGTTTTTCAAGCAGTCTTGGGTTGGTTTTCTTGGTATAGAAATGTTTCAAGCATAGAATACCTAAGAGCAAACCTCCATAGAATGTGTGTGGGGTGAGGGTGGGCAGAGGGCAGGAGGGATTGAAACTAATGGGGTCCAAAGAAACAGAGAAAGCCTTAGAAAAAACTTTTGAAAATTCCCTCTAGTTCTCAAGCGCTGGTCATGACAAGTGCTCTGGCCTTGTGTTTCCAGCAAAGTCCCAGTTGGAGGGGGTCGGTCACATAGTGGCTGTCACTCAGACGCAGCAGTAACAGTTGCTTTTGTGGGATCTCTGTCACACTGACAGATTTTTCTAAAGACCTGTTTCTGCCCATCAGTTTCTAATTGCTCATTTTCAAATAGCTGCTTAAATCATTCAAGAGGGTGCCTTTCAAATGAGAGTTCAGCTCACTCCTGAGGGTGTGTTTGCAAACCCTTCCCTCCCCCCAAATGTGAGCTGGTAGGAATTAGAATACCTTGCTATCTCCCCGTTTTGGAAGATGATGATGCCGATTCACCAGCTGTTGACTGACCAGCAGGGGTGGATGTGCTTTGAGAACTAACTGCTCTCTTGGAGGTCATGGCTTGGGACCGAGCTATACACACTCTTTTTCCAAGGTCTGCTTATAATCAGTAGCATACATCTGTGGGGCCCTGGCTAAGGACAAAAGTGAAGCCTAGAGCCTTGGAATGGAGCTGTTCTCTGTGTACAACCAACTGAACCATTTGAGAATTAAAAATGAGAGCTTGGCCTCATTAGTACCATGTTCTAGTCAACTGAGCAAACCAAGCTAGATTGAGTAATATAAGGAGATGAAACCTTTGTTGTTGTTGTTTTAAAAAAAAAAATTCTAGCATTTACATAGAAATAAGGTTTGCAAAGCACCTTATGTTTATTATTTCATTTGATCCTTACAATAAGCCTGTGAAGTAGGTGGTATTCCCATTTTATGAATGAGGAAATTGAGGCTGAAGAGAGTAAAGTGACTTACTCAAAGTCACACAGCCAGTAAATGTCTGAGGTAGGCTCTGAACTCAGGTCTTCCTGGCTCCAAGCCTGGCACTCTATTCGCAAGCCACCTAGCTGTATTTTATTAAAATGCTACTGAAATCCCATGCTAGTATAAAGCAGCCTCGAGGCCACATGTGACCCTCTAGGTCCTTGAGTGAAGCCCTTTTACTAAATCAAGGATGCCACATGTGGCCTCAGGGCCGCAGGTTCCCCACCCCTGGAGTATAAAGGAACCAAAATCTGAGATGTTGTCTCAGCTCTGGTCATTATGGTTCCCCCAAGAGGCAGTGCAGATAGTGAGCAGATGAAACCTGTACTTGGCACTAGCAGCCCTTGTTTCACATCCAGGTTCAGCTTCGTACAAGTTATATATCATTGGCAAGTTTTTAAATTTCCTGACCTTAATTTCCTTACATGAAAAAAATGCATATTAAAATTATGTATTAATTATGTATTAAAATACATGCATCACTTACCCACTTGACATAAGGAAACATTTTGCAAATTAGCCTTAGCACAGTGCCTGGTGATAGCTGCTTAATAAATGTTTATTGATTGATTGATTGCCTGGGGCAAATCAGATAATAGAACTGAGCCTCACTTTTGTCATCCATAAAAAAAATAATCTTTGTCCTTTTTCAATCCTGTCAGTTGTATCTGACTCTTCATGACCCCATTTGGGGTTTTTTTGGCAAAGATACTGGAATGTCGGGCATTTTTTTCTCCAGCTCATTTTACAGAAAAGGAAACTGAGGCAAAGAGCATTAGGTGACTTGCCCAGGGTCATACAGCTAGTAAGTGTCTGAGGCCAGATTTGAACTAATGAAGATGAGTCTTCTTGACTTCAGGCCTGGCACTCTATGTACTTCACCATCTAGCTTCTTCTCATCATAGTACCTGACCCAGTCTTTTTTTTTTTCTTTCACAGAGTCATTTTTAGGATCAGATGAGATAACATAGTGAAATAACTTTGCAAAATAAGTTATCAGCTCCTGATACAATAGATATGTACTGGAATGTGACACAATAGATAGGATGCTAGGCCTAAAGTCAGGAAGACTCATCTTCCTGAGTCCAAATCTGGCCTCAGAAATTTACTGACTGTATGTCCCAGGGCAAGTCACTTAACCCCATTTGCCTCAATTCCTCATCTGTAAAAAATGAGCTGGAGAAAGAAATGCCAAAACAGTCCAGCATCTTCGACATGAAAACCCCAAATGGGGTCAGGAAGATGGACACAGCTGAAATGAAGGAACAACTGAACAAGAACACAACAGCCCTGGAGTCAAAAAGGTCTTGGTTTGGAATTCCAGTTCTGCCATTTGTTATCTACTAGTATGACCCTGAGAAAGTCATTTGGGCCTCAATTTCTTCATCTGTAAGATAGGAGGATTAGACTAGATGCCTACTATGGTTTCCCTCTAGCTCTGATTAATCCCGTGATTACTATCCTAAGTGAGGTGCATAGCTAAAGTGTATGTATGTGTAAAGGATGAAGAACAGCCCCTGCCCTCAGGGAGCTCACAATCTCATGAGGGACAAAACAAGCCAGCAAATATGGACCAACAAGCTGTGCATAACCTAAATAGAAAATAATCAACAGAAGGAAGGCACTAGAATTAAGAGACAGGAAATACCATTTCTATTTAAGAGATGAAAAAACTAAGTTATTGCCCAGGGTCACAGACCTGCTTACATCAGGGTAGTTCCTTTTGAGACTTTTTTCCCCCTTTCTTTGTATCTCTAGAGCTTGGCATAGTGCCTGGCACTAGGTGCTTAATAAACGTTTACTGACTTACCGCCTACCCTGCCTTTCTCGCAGGGTTGTTATGAGGCTCAGATGAAATAGCAAATGTGAGACGCCTTTCGAAGGTAGAAAATGGAGTACACTCTTGTGGGAAGGACATTGGCTTTGGAGCAAAAGGATCTGCGTTCAAATCTCACCTCTGATGATTGCCGTATGGCCCTAGGGTAGTCCCCAAACCTATTCATTTCCTCATCTAGAAAGTAAGGAGTTTGGAAAAGGGGTAGCTTCTAAGGTCTCTTTCGGCACTAGATCCTCCCAGCATGATAATGATTTTGAAAGATAAAAGTGCAAAGGTAAGTCAAGGAAAAAGACACTTTAAGCTGTCTTAAATGAGTCACTAGCCTCTTTGACAACTGAGTAAGGAGAACCGTGGGCTTCCATTATGAAATTGAATCATGTTTTTGTTTTTTTTTCCTCCAAACTACTGTCCTTAAGGTTTAAACATTACCTTTTTAGAGGTCATAGTGACAGCTAATCCATAATATGTAATGCAAAGATTTTGATGTACATTATCTAGAGCAGCACTTCTTAAACTGTGGGTCTCGACCCCATATGGATTTCTGAAAGCTCAACGATTAAAAACTAATTAAAAATCAAACACGTAATGAATCTGAGGTGTTTCTGGCAGCACTGGTGGGTACTTCACTGCAGCCTTGGTTCTGAATGCAAAGCACGCTCACTTTGCACTGCGCATGCCCTCAGGCCACATGACACTAAGGAAAGCTGCTGAAAAAGGCAGGGAGTAGAAAAAGTTTAAGAAGCCCTGACCTAGAGCAGTTTCTCAATTAGGGATCCTCCAAAATTTTGAGAATTAGAACAATTTAGCAGGTACTGATCTTTGTTGGTAGTACTGAGACACATGACCACAACTGCCTCCAGTTAGGCTATCTGACCTGCTCTCCTTCTGGTTCCCAAAGCTGCTTGCCTTAATGTTGGTTACAGGTTAAACTCAATATGTTCAAAACAGAATTCATCATCTTTCCTTTTTCCCCTAAAAACTTTCCCCCACCCTACCCCACCTGTTTCTACTATCCCTATTACTGTAGAGGGCAATGCCACCCTCCCAGTCCCTCAGGCTCACAGCCTGGGGGTCATCCTGGACTCCTCATTATTTCTCACCCCCTATATCCAAGGCCTGCGGATTTCACCTTTGCAACATCTCTCAACTATGACTCCTTCTCATCTCTGACACTGCCACTACCCTGGCACAGGTCCTGATCACCTCCGGCCTGGACTATTGCATCGGTCTGCTGATGGGTCTGCCTGCCTCAAATCTCTCCCCACTCTAATCCATTTGGTCACTAAAGGTCAGCTAAAGTGTAGATCCAATCATGTCACCCCTCTTCCCCTTACTCAATAGACTTGTTCTGTAAAGTTTGGACTCAAAGGACCACACTTGAGGACCTAGAGGGCCACATGTCACCTTGAGGCTGCAGGTTCCTCATCCCTACTAGTGGCTCCCTATTGCTTCCAGGATCAAATACAAAGTGCTTTGTTTGACATTCAAAGCTCTTCATAACCGAGCCCCCTCCTACCTTTCCAGTCTTCTTATTCATTACTCCCTGACATATACTCTTCAATCCAGTGATAGGCCTCCTTGCTTTTCCACATATAAAATTATCCATCTCTTAGCTCTGGGAATTTCTTCTGGCTGTCCCCCATGCCTGAAACACTCTTCCTGCTCTGCTCTGCCTGCTGACCTCCCTGACTTCCTGTAAGTTCCAACTAAAATCCCACCTTTGATAGGAAGCTTTCCCCAACCCCTCTTAATTCTAGTGTCAATTGTTTCCTGTGCCTAGCTTGCTTTGTATATATTTGTCTGTTTTTTATCTCCCCCATTAGATTGTGGGCTCCTTAAGGGCAGGAAATGTCCTTTGCCTTTTTTTGTATCCCCCGGCACTTAGCACATATTAGGTGTTCAATAAATGTTTGTTAATTGATTGTTTACTAACTTGTGCATTTCATCTCTGATCATCAGTAAATGATCCCCTGACCAGTCCTCCCTATACACAACACTCCTGAATAAAGCAGAGATGGAACAGGGCCCTGACCCTTCTTCTTTATCACAGCGATGTGGAAACACTGTCACCCTCTTTGCTTTGGCGGAAGAGACACGTGGGGTATAAAGAGAGAGGAAAATGTTCAGGCAGAGATTTTTTAAAATGAGGGCCATTAAGAGCACATACAAATGAATATTTAATGAACCAGGCTAGAATTGAACTAATCTTACATGACACAAGCTGCACCATGTGGGTTGACAGGTGCCAACCTGGAATATCCTCATCAGCATTCATTGAGTGCCTAAGTGCAAAGTCCTCTGCTAGCCGTAGGATTTAGAGTTTAAGAGAACTCAAAAATTATTCAGTCCAAACCCCTTCATTTTGCTGATTGGGAAACTGAGGCCCAGAAAAATAAAGGGACTTGCCCAGGGTCTCACAGGTTGTAAGTAGCAGAACTGGGATTTGAATCCAATTTTTCTGACTCCAAATACAGCATTTTTTCTATCACACACCACCTCTGTTCACATCCCACTTTGTTAACTAAAATGGGCTCTGACCAAGTTTTCACAATAATGGGCTGGGCTAGAGAGTAGGGTTGAGAGGGGAGGGGGAGTTATAGAGAAGAAGGCAGGCAACTACCTCCCTATCATAGATGGAGTGATCCCTTCCTACCTTGTGATGTGCCTTTCAGCCAATCAGAGGGTAGCCAGTGAGTCAGGCAAATGAAGGGCAACCTTGGGCATGTGTTTCAGAGGTTCAGGAATATCTCCAGGTATTCCCTTCCTTTTCTGAACTTGAATTCACTGAGCTAAAATGGTCAGTTAGAAGTTTTCCCAGTAGATTAAAAATTCCTTTGCATAAGATCCAGTACCTAAAATGTATATAGTAGAGGCTCAAAAAATGTTTATTGAATGAATGAATGAATGAGGTTTTGGTCCACTCTCCTTTTGGAATTTCCATCATGTTGGAGTAGGGTACAAAAAACCCACTTGGCTACTTTATTCTTAGATAGAATCAATCTGGTCATATGATAGCTTTCTTTACAACACTATTGGCCAACTCATCTCCCAGTGTAGGAGACCTTTGCCCTTTACAGTCAGCAGTGATGATAAGACAAAGATCCATTAACAATGGGGAAGTGAGTTGCTAAAGTCAGTGCTCTGAAAGTCTTCAGGACTTACCCTTCAGAAATTTCTCTCCCTAAAAGAAACAAGAGAAGTTCTAGTGAACACTTTCCCTCTTTCTTACCAAAGTTTGAGCTATGGTGGACATATCCTATCCCCTACTAGACTGTGAGCTCCATTAGGGCAAACAGGGACTGAGCCTCATTAATGACTGATATTTATATAGTACTTTGGGTCTTCACAATAACCCTTTAAGGAAGGTACTAGTTTAAAGAAGATTACTAGAAAGTAGTAACCCACCTGGGACAGTCAAGAGTAGTTGGATCCCATCCCGAAAGCTTTGGAGGAAGCATAGAGTAATAAAAACAGTTCTAGTGTGGGAGTCGGAAGATCTTTTGAAGAAACTGAGTATATTCAATATAAAGAAAAAAGGAATATATCTAAAGTATTGTGGTCAATTCTGGCCACGGTAGTGATAAGCTGGAGAGAGTCCAGAAGCAGGCAACTAGGATGATGAAGGATCTCAAGTCCATCTTATATAGGGATCTGTTGAAGTTTCTGGGCACATTTAGCTTGCCAAAGGGGACACTCAGGGAACATGATAGCTGTCTTCAAGTATTTAAAAGGTTGATGTATGAAAGAGGGATTAAGCTTGTTCTGTTCGGAGGGAAACCAGGAACAATGTGTGGTTGTTTCAAAGAGGCACAATTAGGTTTGATTTCAAGAAAAGACCTTCCTAGCAATTAGAGCTGTCTAAATATGGAATAGGTTTCCTCAAAATCTCCTCCTTGGAGGTCTACAAGCAGAGGCTGGATGACCAGAAGCTGGGTTTGTTCATTCTTTTCATCTTTGAGTTGGACTAATTGGCAAATAAACCTCCTTCCAATGCTCAGATTTTGTGATTCTGTGATTCATTGTTTAGAGCCAATTCAGTTCAACTCAACCCCCAAGGCCAGAAGTACAAAGGGAAGAATAAAACAGTCCAGCAAAAAGACCTAATCATACCAATCTTTTAACAATAATTTTTAAAATATATTCATAGAGTACTTAAAGGTTTGCAAAATTTAAAGGGGAAGAAATCCCCCTCCACAACATTCTTCTGAGTATTCCAATGCATGATCTCATCTGAGCCTCATATCCTATTATATATGCAATATTAGTATCATTGTCTCTGCTCTACAGATGAGAGAACTGAGGTTCAGAGAGGTTGAGGGGCCTATTCAAGGTAATACAGGGAGGAAGCGTGAAGACAAGATGTGAATGCAGGTCACCCGGACCTCAATTCCAGGGCTAGAGCTACTATACCACATTGCTGTTAACTTGCTAGGCAGATTAACAACTCATTAATCAATCAATCAACACATAATAAACATTGGCTAAGTGCCTGCTATGTGCCAGGCACTGTGCTAGGCACTGGGAATACAAGAACAAAAGGAAACAGTTTCTGCCTTCGAGGATCTTCCATTCCACCAGGGAAATAACATGTACACATATAGTACTGCTTGCACATAGACTATTTTAGTTAGTTCATAACACTCGCCTCCCTCCACATCATTATTTTAAATGCTGCCCATGATATTCAATAACTCAAAGTTTACATGAATGATGCATATTGACCTTTCTAGGAAGGATTACTGCTTTTGACTCATTACCACATCGGCAATAACCTAAACAATGGCCAGCCCAAACAAAACATATCATTTCTGACATAGGGACTGGTACAATGGAAACCACAAAATCACAATCATAGATTTGAAAGAAACCTCGGAGGTCAAGTTCAGCTCTTACCTCAGAATAATGGCCTCTACAATATTCCCAGTTCTGGTTCATGCCCTCCAGTGACATGATACAGTGAAAAAAGTATTCCACTTGGGGACAAAATTAAAACTTGAAATCCTGCTTCTCCTACTTACTAATGGCTCTAAATCCTTTGAATTCACTCCTTCATAGCAACCACTCTTAACTTGATTTTTATGACTTTATGGTTAAATATCACTTCCATATATTTGTTTTCCTTTGTAATCCTGTATATTTTTTAAATGGACAGCTAGATGGTGCAGTGGATAGAGTGTTGGAGTCACAAAGACTCATCTTCCTGAGTTCAAATCTGGCCCCAGACACTTGCTAGCTGTGTGACCCTGGGCAAGTCACTTAACCATATTTGCCTCAGTTTTCTCATCTATAAAATGAACTGAAGAAGAAAATGTCAAACCACTGCAGTATCTTTGCCAAGAAAAACCGCAAATGGGGTCATGAAGAATTGGACATGATTGAACAACAATATTTTTTAAATGTATTTGAAAGCATTATTCTGGGGGGGCGGGGCCAAGATGGCACTGGAAAGCAGGGACTAGTGTGAGCTCCCCACCGAGTCCCTCCAAAAACCTATAAAAAATGGCTCTGAACCAATTCTAGAATTGCTGAACCCACAAAACAGCAGAGGGAAGCAGGGCTCCAGCCCAGGACAGCCTGGATGGTCTCTGAGTGAAGTCTATCCCTCACAGAGCTGGGAGCAGAGCAGAGTGGAGCAGAGCAGAGCCCAGCGTGAGCGGCACAGACCAACCAGACCAGGAGCTGGGCGGAGCACGCCCTAGTGCCCTGAATCAGTGAGCTGCAGCAGTTACCAGACTTCTCAACCCACAAACACCAAAGACAACAGAGAAGGTTAGTGGGAAAAGCTGCAGGAGTGGAAGGAGTTCCTGGTTTGGCTACACCCCCTGGGGCAGCGGAGGTGGGGCAACTAAAGGAACTACAGCTGCAGTTGCTTCTGGCCCCAGGCCCACCTGGTGGGAGGAATTAAGTGGCACATCAGAGCAGGAGTGCAGAGCCTGCTGAAGATCTAAGTCCGGTCCGGGTTAGGGGTTCTTGGGCAAGGAGGAGTGCTGGTGTGGCAGCGCATCTGCCCAAGCTTGGAACGTAGTTCTCTAAACTCTACAAGCAGTCATACCCCACTGAAAAACTCAAGGGTCAAGTTAGTTGGCTGGGAACATGGACAGGCAGTGAAAACACACCCAGATTCAGTCTCAGACTTTGGATTCTTTCTTCGGTGACAAAGAAGACCAAAACATACAGACAGAAGAAGTTAACAAAGTCAAAGAGCCTACAACAAAAGCCTCCAAGAAAAACATGAACTGGTCTCAGGCCATGGAAGAGCTCAAAAAGGAGTTGGAAAATCAAGTTAGAGAAGTAGAGGAAAACTTGGGAAAAGAAATGAGAAGGATGCGAGAAAACCATGAAAAACAAGTCAATGACTTACTAAAAGAGACTCAAAAAAATACTGAAAAATATACTGAAGAAAACAACACCTTAAAAAATAGACTAACTCAAATGGCAAAAGAGCTCCAAAAAGCCAATGAGGAAAAGAATGCCTTGAAAGGCAGAATTAGCCAAATGGAAAAGGAGGTCCAAAAGACCACTGAAGAAAACACTACCTTAAAAATTAGACTGCAGCAAGTGGAAGCTAGTGACTTTATGAGAAATCAAGATATTATCAAACAGAACCAAAGGAATGAAAAAATGGAAGACAATGTGAAATATCTCATTGGAAAAACCACTGACCTGGAAAATAGATCCAGGAGAGATAATTTAAAAATTATTGGACTACCTGAAAGCCATGATCAAAAAAAGAGCCTTTTTCTTTCAAGAAATTATCAAGGAGAACTGCCCTGATATTCTAGAGCCACAGGTCAAAATAGAAATTGAAAGAATCCATCAATTGCCTCCTCAAATAGATCCCAAAAATAAATCTCCTAGGAATATTGTCACCAAATTCCAGAGCTCCCAGATCAAGTAAAAATACTGCAAGCATCCAGAAAGAAACAATTTGAGTATTGTGGAAACCCAATCAGAATAACCCAAGATCTGGCAGCTTCTACATTAAGAGATTGAAGGGCTTGGAATACAATATTCCAAAGGTCAATGGAGCTAGGATTAAAACCTAGAATCACCTACCCAGCAAAACTGAGTATCATGCTCCAAGGCAAAATATGGATTTTCAATAAAATAGAGGACTTTCAAGCTTTCTCAGTGAAAAGAGCAGAACTGAATAGAAAATTTGACTTTCAAACACAAGAATCAAGAGAAGCATGAAAAGGTAAACAAGAAAGAGAAATCATAAGGGAATTACTAAAGTTGAACTGTTTTGTTTACATTCCTACATGGAAAGATGATGTCTATGATTCATGAGACCTCAGTATTAGGGTAGCTGAAGGGAATATGCATATATAAATGTTTGTGTATATATGTGTATAAGTGAATATGTATGTATCTATATATGTATGTGTATATATATATATACCTATATATATATATATATATATATATATATAGAGAGAGAGAGAGAGAGAGAGAGAGAGAGAGAGAGAGAGAGAGAGAGCAGGCACAGGGTGAGTTGAAGGGAAGATATCTAAAATCAAATTAAGGGATGAGAGAGGAATATATTGAGAGAGGGAGATAGGGAGAGATAGAATGGGGTAAATTACCTCGCATAAAAGTGGCAAGAAAAGGCAGTTCTGTAGGAAGAGAAGAGAAGGCAGGTGGGGGGGAATGAGTGAATCTTGCTCTCATCAGATTTGACCTGAGAAGGGAATACGTTGGGTATCTTACCCCACAGGAAAGAAGAAGGAAGAAGATAAAAAAGGGGGGATGATAGAAGGGAGGGCAGATGGGGGTGGAGGTAATCAAAAACAAACACTTTAGAAAGGGGACAGGGTCAAGGGAGAAAATTCAATAAAGGGGGATAGGTTGGGAAGGAGCAAAATATAGTTAGTATTGTGGAAGGGTTATACATAATGATACATATGTGGCCTATGTTGAATTGCTTGACTTCTTATGGAGGGTGGGTGGGAAGGGAAGAGGGGAAAGAATTTGGACCTCAAAGTTTTAAAAACAGATGTTCAAAAAAAAAAGTTTTTGCATGCAACTAGAAAATAAGATACACAGGCAATGGGGCATAGAAATTTATCTTGCCCTACAAGAAAGGAAGGGAAAAGGGGAGTGGGGTGACAGAAGGGAGGACTGACTGGGGAACAGGGCAACCAGAATATATGCCATCTTGGAGTGGGGGGGAGGGTAGAAATGGGGAGAAAATTTGTAATTCAAACTCTTGTGAAAATCAATGCTGAAAACTAAATATATTAAATAAATAAAATCAGAAAAAAAAGAAGTTGATGTAGAGATCAACTCCTGTTGGAAAAAACCCACTTAAGCCCAGGAGCTCTTGATCTCTCAAGTTCATGGGATTGCTGCCAACCTAGAAAAACCCAATTCAGAATTGATGTCTGGTCAACTGTGCACAAGAGAGAAAGATAAAGTAGAAGAGGCAACTAAGGATGTGAGATTCAGTATCAGGCTCATCTAGATAAATAAGCACATGCTCTTGACACTAAGTGCAAACAATTACCACATTTGCCCAGGGAGTCAGAGAAAGGGCTAGAAAGAAGTATCTCAATATGATTAACAGATGGGAAGAGTGAGTGAAAAGGTTGGAGTCACTCCTCAAAAATATTACTGAAGGGGCAGCTAGGTGGAGCAGTGAGTAGAGCACTGGCCCTGGAGTTAGGACGACCTGAGTTCAAATATGGCCTCAGATACTTGACACGCTTACTAGCTGTGTGTCTTTGGGCAAGTCACTTAACCCCTCCAAAAAAAGGATTACTGAATGGGGAGCTCTTCTAGGATCAGTGGACAATTTCAATTTGAAGATCTTTCCCACCCATTAATGGGCCATGTGACCTGCTTAAGTCACAGGAAGCCTAAGTTACATGGTGGGAGGAGATTCCTGACAGGAAAAGGATGTTACGTCACAGAAAATGCTGAGAGAGAGAGAGAGAGAGAGAGCGAGAGAGAGAGAGAGAGAGGGAGAGAGAGAGAGAATATGGCTGCTAGCAGCTGCCCTCGTGATTGTTAGAACTGCTGCACAGGCTGACTTAGCTGTACTGTGAGTTTGTTTTGGGAAGACCCCAGCAGGCGGTCTGAGAGGCTTTGGGATATTGAGATTCTATATTGTGATTTTCTGTATTGAATGTTTTGGGTTCCTTGCTGTTATGATGAAGTGGACTGACTGTGGGAGCTGAGCATTTGGTTATGGGATATGGTTCTCTGGTGTCTGAATAAATGGTTTACTTCTTCTACCTTCTAAAAAAAAAAAAAAGAAAGCATTATTCTGAGAAGGGGACCATAGGTTTCACTAGACTTCACCAAATGACAAAAAAAAACTTCCCCTCATGAGCAACCCCTTCTACTTCCAAGGTAGTATGATACAATGGAAAAAACTCTAGTTCTGAAGTCAGGGGCCCTAGGTTCAAATCCTTTACCTGATACCTACTAGCTATATAGGTTTGGATAAAGCATTTAATCTTCCTGGCCTCAGATTCTACATCTGTAAAGCATGAAGGTTGAAGTAGATAATAGCTGATGTACCCTCTACATCTACAATCTTCTTTTGGACAGCTCTAATTTTTAGGAAGTTGTTTTTTATTGTTTTTTTTTTAATCAAGACCCATGATATTTAGAACTCTGATGAATGTAATGAACAAACCATAATTCTGGACAATTGAAAAAGAAATATGCTGCCTACTTGCAGCCAGAAAGGTGGTGGGCTTTAAAATGAAGAATGAGATGTACATTTTTAGATATGGCTGATGTAGAAATTTGTTTTGATGCACTATGCCTATTTGGTCAAAAGTTGTGACTTTTCATTTTTTAGTTGTCCAATGGAGAGGGAGACAGTGGGAGAAAAAGGCAATAAATACTTGTAAAATTAAATATTTTTTTAAAAAAAGAAAGGTACCTTGAGGTGGAACTTAGATAAAAGGGGAATTTAAAACTAGCTACTCAATTTCAAATCTCGATTTGCTCCTCGGTGTCCCTTTCCTAGTTTAGAGAATTAAAATGCCTCACTGGATATCATAGGATTTAAGGCTAGAATGAATTTTTTAAAGAAATCATCTAGTTCAACCTCCTCATTCTAGAGAGGAGGAAACTGAAGCCCAGAGACATTGTGATTCTTCCAAAGTCAGACAGGGAGTAAGTGGGAGAGAGGTGACAGCCTGTATATGCAGAATGAGACACACATTTAATGGGGAAATTTGTTTGCTCAACCATGCCTATTTATTACAAAGATTTGTTGTTTTGTTTTGGGGGAGAGTGGTAAAGTGGGAGGGAGAGAATATGAATGAATATTGATTAAATAAAAAAATTAATTAGTGGTGGAGTTCGGATTCAAATCCAGGTTCAAATCCAGCATCCTCTCCCCTGAGGACCACACAACACAGACAACAGTCAGGATTCAAACTCAGGCTTTCTGATGTCAATTGCAGGTTTCTTTCCACTGCATCATCCTGCCTCCTTAAAACTTAGGCTGATAGAATTGCTGTCTCCTCACAGCCAGCTAAAAATACTTAACCCTGATGGAGTAGGAAAGGCTTTTCAAATCCCTTTTTATCTCAAATTGGCAGCAGCAAAAAATTATCATATGTCAAGGGACATGGTGGCAGTTTATACACCATTCCCTGCCCTACTTCCGCCAGGACCCTCCCCCCCCCACCTCACCTCACCTCTTGTCTTTCCATAATGGAAATTAGCTATTTCCATCCTCAACACACTCTTCAAGCCTGAACTGCTGCTGGATTCCTGATCCATACACTGGGAAACTGCATTTGGATTTCCCCCATTGGGGAAATGAGGCATTCCAAAAGGGAGAAAATGGTGATGACTTGGCCAAAACTGTGATCGATAAAGCCACAGTGATCATTCTGGGAGAGGAGAGGAGGAAGGGAACAGTTTAGTATTTCTGATCTTACCTCCCCTCAACACACATAAGCACCCACACATCCACTCTGCTTGTAGAACGGTGGGCCTACCCTTTCTACATGTCTTGTGTTTTGTGATTTTTTTCCTGTGGCTTCTTTACACACCAGAGGCCCCTGCTTAAGGTACCAGCCAAGCTAAAAGTGCTGAACATGTGAAGCTGTTGATTTCGCTGTCATAAGCTTAAAGCTGTTAAGCCCTGAAGGGTTTCAGTCTTGAAAGCAAAACAGTCACTAGGAATGTTAGCGATTAAAATAATCCGTCAGCCCTTGCTTTTTTTTTCCAGTACTACATTCCTTTGATTTTTCTCCCCAAAACTTGCTCTGTCTTTATTTTTATTACAGCAAATAATTTCTCATGAATAAAACCAAACTTCCTCTCTTTCTAAAACCCTGTCCTAGCCCCCAGCCTGGGTATTCTTATTCCCATTCTCCTATTTGAAGTTTCAATGAGCATTTTCCTCAAAAGAGAGTAAAATCAAATTATCTAAAAGTAATTTTATCTAAACTTATCTAGGCCTCCTCTCCCATGCTTAAATGACATGGCTCTTTGGGTAACATTCAATTATCTAATTCCTTTGCACAATTTTAATCTATTATCTCTGCAGGTTCAAGGCAGCAGCAGGGTCCCTATTTCTAATCTACATTCCATGGAGGGTTTTCATATGTTATCAAGTAAGTCCAGTCTGACATCATAGCTTTTATATCATTCTCATAGGCTGCCATATGAGTTCCTAATGAAATACTTTCTACCTTACCCAGAAGCAACTGTTCTTTTTAATCTCTCTCAATTGGCAATATTCCACTGTTGATCCTTAAAAATAGATCCTTTAAGGTAATGACCCACATATTTGTCCCTCTCAAAAAAAATCCAACCAGATTAATCTTAGTTATCTCCATTTTTCTCAAGGGTTTCCTTAGCTTAATTACCTGAAAAGCTACAGTTTCAAAGCCTTATGTCTTTGGAAGCTTCACTGTTGTTGGTCCTTGATTTTGAAGAGCACCAATGACGTCACAGTTTGATGTCTTGACTTGTGCATGAATTGGATTTAAGCGAGGCAGAGTTACACAAAGTCGTCATTCTCTCTCCAGAGTCGTTGAAATCCAGTGGCAAGACAAAAGTCAGGATGACTGGCAAGGGCCAGAGATACAGAGGATGACCTTGGGCATCTTCGATGTTAGGAACTTAACACAAATACTTATCCTTGCCCTGCGTTTAAATCCTCCACATTTTTGCTCCAACCTACCTTTTCAATCAGTTAATAAGCAAGTATTTATTAATCTCCTACCATGTACCAGATACTGTTCTAGGTTCTGAGAATACAATTACAGAAAATGAAATAATCCCTATTCTCAAAGAAAAATTATATGTTATTGGAGAGATACAAAAATATAAACACAATACATATAAATGTAATAAATACAAATTAATTAGATTCAGGACAATTTTGGAAGGAGGGCACTCACATTTTGGGGGATCAGGAAAAACTTGATGTAAAAGTTGATGAGATTACCAAGACAGTACATATAGAAAAAAAGAGAAGAGGTCCTAAAAGAGATCTTTGGGGAAGGTCCAGATTTGGGGGCCATAATATGGACGATGAACCAACAAAGGAAACAGAGATAAAGTGAAAGAGTGTAGTGTCATGAAAACATAAATTAATGAGGAGGTGAAGATAAATCAGCACAGTCAAGGGTAATAGATTGAGAAGGATGAGGTCTGAGGGAAAAAATTAGATCTGACACTAAATAGATCAGTGGTAATTTTGTAGAGTACAGTTTCAGTTGAGTGATGAAGTTGGAAGCCAGATTTTTTCAAAAGGTTGAAGAGCAAATAAGAGAAGTCTGAGAATATAAGCAGCTTTTTTCCTAGGAGTTTGGCCAAGAGAGGGAGGTGAGATATAGGATGTTGCTTGGAGGGAATAGAAAGGTTTAAGGAAGGTTTTTAAAAGATGGGGAAGCTCTGGCATGTTTGAGGGCAGTAGAGAAAGACTTTTGTCCCTTCTTTTAGGGAGAGGTTAAAAATACAAAAGGGAGGGAAAATGATAAAGGTTGCAATCTGTTGGAGAAGACAGGAAGGGAGGAGATCAGGTCCACATCTAGAGGAACTTTGGAAAGAAAGGTTATCTCACTGTTAGATATCGGAGAAAAGAGAAGGGGGGGATGGTGTCAAGGAAGTTGAGATGAAGAAAAGGTAAAAAGATGGAGCTCACATTAAATAGCCTCAATTTTCTCCATAAATTAAGAAATAAGATCATCTGCTGAGAAAGACAAGTAGCCTGAAGACAGAAGAGGTTTAGAATAGCTTCTGTGAAGAGTGAAATAGGGAACTGAGTTGTTGTTCAGTTGTGTCCGTCATGTCTGACTCTTTGTGACTCCATTTAGGTTTTCTTGGTAAAGATACTTCAGTGGTTTGCCATTTCCTCATTTTACAGAAGAGGAAACTGAGGCAAATAGGGTTAAATGACTTGCATACAGCTAGTAAGTGTCTTAGGCCACATTTGAACTCAGGAAGATGAGTCTTCCCAACTTCAGGCCTGGCACTCAATCCACTGTGCCACCTAGCTACCCCAGGGAATCAAGTAGCAAGGAATAAAAGGATGGCCTTGCTGCAATGAGGGCATAGGTGAAGTTGGATAATGTGAATTTGTTTTCAATTAAATTTTTTTTCAATCAACAAATATGTCTCCTTCCCATCTTCTCTTCCCTCAATTGAGAAAGAAAGAAAAAAACAAAACCCCATTTACAAATATTTATAATCAAGCAAAACAAATTCCCACATTGGCCACATCCAAAAAACACATGAATTTATATAACATACACAGTAAGTAGAACTGGAGGAAGTAGGTGGTAGAAGTCATGGCAAGACATGAATAGCAACAGGACAAGGGATTGAGAGATTTCAGAGAAGACAGTGTAGAGTTGAAATGGAAAGGTGATAAGCATTTCTAAATGCCTATAATATGCCAGGTACTAAGCACTTAACAACTATTCTTTCATTCAATCTTCACAACAACCTTGTGAGTAGGTGCTGTTATTGTCCCCATTTTACAGATGGGGAAACTAAGGCAGAGAGTGGTTAAATGACTTGCCCAGGGTCACACAGTTAGTAAGAATCTGAAATTATATTTGAACTTAGGTCTTCCTGACTCCAGATCTAGCAGTCTCTCCATTGCACCATCTATCTGCATCTCAGGCTATGTACAAAATAGGGGTGGGAAAAGGAAGAAAGGCAAGTCAGAGCAGGGCTAATGGCCTGAGAAAGCACTGAGGGATGGAGAGATTGGAGGTCTTGAAGAGGGCAAAGAATAGATCTAGGAAGGATGAAGTATAGGGAGAGATGAAATAATAGGGGGTTATGATCAGACAGAGGAATGCTAGTTTTGAATTAAGAAAGTACACTTTTGTGGGTTATATTGAGATCTACTGTGTAACCATCCCTGTGTGGTTAATATGGGGTAAATGAGTAGTGGGCATTATATTTCAGAAGACTGAGGAAGTGAGAGATTAAAGAGTTTGAGGGAGTATCATTGGGAATATTAATGCCCTCTAGTTATCAAAGCAAGCATTGAGGAAGAGAGAAACAGGAGGCAGAAGATAGTTAACATAGGTAGGAGTGAGCATTAGATGAATAACAAAGTTCACAGCCTCCAAAAAGGTGTTGCAGAGGCTGGGTTCCCTCAAGTCTTCTGCCTCAGCCCAGGCTCTTTTGGGGTAGATGGGGGACAGACCTTCCCCAGTAGCTGGACCCTAGAAACAAGGAGATGGGTATTTACTAACTGCTCTGCGCATCTTGGCAATAGATTCCTACTTCTTTGTAAGCCTGTTCTAGCTTCTCTGGCTTTACTTAGTTAATGAATGTGCCTTTACCTGATTGGATTGAATTTGGAAATTCTCACCAGCTGGTGAAACAGCTTAGCTCTATAATTCACCTCCTGGCTTACATGCCTAGTTCCTGACTAATACAAAGCCCTGAGCATCCCATTCTGGTTGGTGGGACTACAAACCTTGGACTTCAGAGGAAATCACCTCCCTATAATCCTGCCATCAACTAGAATGAAATGTGCTGCTCAGATTCCCCACTCAGAAGGCTTGTGCCAAGTAGTCCAAGGTCTGCCAGGTGGTGGGCACTGGAAGAAGCATCAGCTTATCCTTGTCTTTGTCCAAACGGCTTTTGGGCAGCCTGCAGTCCAGGATTACCCTGTCGGTATCAGCCAGGGGAAAGCCACCAATGCTGGCCTTTAAAAGAAAGCTAAGTGTTTTCGATTTTGGCTCCAAATCAATTCTTCCCATACATAAGCTGGTTCCCTAGGCTCACACTACGAAAGGACTTTCACAGTTGAAGAGGAAAGTACATTTTGGAGATGGTGGAAGAAGTTATGAAATGAAACCAATCGATACTTACTGAGCAAAAGCATTTGTAAGGCACTGTTATTTGCCAAAAATATATAGATATAGATAAGTCAATCATATGTTTATAGTGTACACACACTTGATGTGGCATTAAAGTAAGGAAACTGGGAAATTCACCAAGCCTTGAAATTAAAGTTTATATCACTACTTCATGCACAATAAGAAGTGTTAATGTAACAAGATCAAGACAAGACAAGGTAAAAAATTGAATCAAATATCTTTGGAAAAAGGACTCAGATGTGAACTCATGTATAAGACCTTTCCTAATCCTCCCCAGGTACTAATACCTTACCCCCTAAAAATAAATATTACCTTGTATTTATGTATTTATTTTGCATATGTGTTATTGCATCCTCAAAGAGAATGTAAGGTTTTTGGAGAAAAGCATGGTTTCATTTTATCTTGTATCTTCAGTACCTAGGACAGTGCCTGACATAAATAGTTTATTCATTGAATAGTTTATTCATTGATGGATATCCAAAATATATGGAGAATTAATTAAAAATAAATTAAGACAAAGTGCCATCCCTGAGGCTGGTTAAAGGATAAGACCAAACATTTTGCAAAGGAAGGAAAGCAAATTATCAATAACAATATAAAAATTAATCTTTTGTTTTCATACAGCTGCATTTCCCACAAACCCCTCCAGAAAGCTATCCCTTATAATAAAGAATAGGAAAAAGTTCTGCAAAACTAGCCAACATGTTTTTTTTAAAGTCTGACATTGTACCCAGGTGCATTGTACTCATAGTTAGCCACCCCTGCAAAGAAAATGAAGAGAGGTGTATTCTGATATCTCTTCTTCAGAGTTAAACTAGATCATTATAATTTTAAAGCACTTGGTTTGGGCCATTTTGCTACTGTTCTTTCCACTTATATTATTTAGTCATTGTGTATGTTGTTTCCTTAATTCTACTTACTTGATTTTGCTTCTGTTCATATAATCCTTTCACGCTTCTCTGTATTTGTAATACAGAACTATTTTGTGTGATGGTTACTCTAGGCAGCTAGGTGGCACAACGGAGAGAGCACTGTGCCTAGAATCCAGAAGACCTGAGTTCAAATTCACCCTCAGATAATTACTAGCTGTGTGACTCTGAGCAAGTCACTTAGTCTCTGCCTCAGCTTCTGCAGTTACATATCGGGCATAATAATTGCTCCTACCGCAAAGGGTTGTTATAAAGATGAAATGGAGATACTATTTGTAAAGTCCCTAGTATAAAATAGGCATAGCAAATGCTTGTTTCTATCATAATCTTCATATTTTCTTACAGCACAGTAAAATTCCCTTACATTCATGTTCCACAATTTGTTTAGCCATTTCCCAACTTATGGGCACCTATTTTTTCCAGTTCTTTACTATCACAAAAAGTGCTACAATAAATATTCTGATGTAATGAGCCTTTCTTTTTGACATTGACTTCCTTGGGGTATATATCGAGCAGTGAAATCCTTGGGTCAAAGAGTATAAACATTTGGGGGCAGCTAGGTGGCGCAGTGAGTAGAGCACCGGCCAGGAGGAGGACCTGAGTTAAATCTGGCCTCAGACACTTGACACACTTACTAGCTGTGTGACCTTGGGCAAGTCACTTAACCCCAATTGCCTTGCCTTCCCCACTCCAAAAGAAAGTAAAAAAACAGTATAAACATTTTAGTTACTGTATTCAAATAATTACAAATTACTTTCAAGAGATAAATGCAAATGAAAGCAACTCGGAGGTTTCACCTCATAAGTAACAAGTTGGCAAAGATGGTAAAAGATAGTACTAATCAATGTTGGAGGGGCTGTGAAAAGACAAACACTAATACACAATTAGTGGAACTGTGAAGAGATCTAACCATTTTAGAAAGAATTTGGAACTCTATTCAAGGGGCTAAACTTTTTTATATCCTTTTTTATATCCTGTTTATATCCTTTGACCCTTCATGCCAAACACATCACAACCAAACCACAAAACATGTAACTAGCATGCCAGAGAAGTGAAGAATAAACTCTACTATGATGGCAAACATTTGTCATTCCCAAAATATACAAAAAGAATCTCGTCTTCCTATTATTAGCAGATCTGAATGTTAGAAACCTCTCTTGGACAGATATCCTACCAGAAGGTAAAAGAAAGAGGGAAAAGACCTATATGTACCAAAATATTCATAACAGCACTTTTGCAATAGTGAAAAAACTGGAAATGAAGTGGATGCCCAACAATTACAGACTAGCTGCACAGATTGTGGTATATAACTATATTAAAATGTTCTTTCACCTTGAAAATCATATCTTTTCTTAGAAACAATGAATGTAAGCCATTTGGAGAAGCCTGGGAAAATGTCTTTGAACTGATGCAAAGCAAAGTATGCAGATTAAAGGGAGCCATCTATACGATGAACCCAATAATGTGAAAGAAAATAATGACAGACATCGAAATTTGGTTCTGGGCTGACTGCTTTCTCCCTAAGAGTCCTGATAATGAGACATTCTTCCTGTCTCTCATTAGAGAAGTTGTGGATCCAGAATGAGGCATCTCTTGTCAGAGATGATGAACTGGTCAGTTTGTTTTGTTTAGTCATGGTACTTCTTTGTGGCAAGGAAAGGATCTGAAGGTGGGGGCAAGGAGAGAGAGGAAATGAGGTGTCTTGAAAAGTGATAGCAAAGTGAAAAAAATCAAGTCCAAAGAAACTAAAAAAAAAAAGATGAGGGACTGTAAAATACAAAGTTCAATTTTGGGGGTAGAATACTGTAAAGGAAAGAGTGCTGGATTTGAAATCAAAGAATCTCAGTATCTGCTCTGTTGTTTGTGTGGTCTTGATGAAGTCACCTCCCTCTCTGGTCCACAGTTTCCTCATCTGTAAAAAGAGGAGAATATTATTGTTGTGTAAATTATTCTTCTGGATCTGCTTATTTTATTTATTAGTTGTACAAGTCCTCAAAATTGTTCATTGATATAATTTTGATGTTATGTTATAAATTTTTCTTTGGGTTCTTATCACCTCATTCTGCATTAGTTCACATAAGTCTTTTCATGTCTTTTGGAAATCATCCATTTCCTCATTTCTTTGAAAATTTGAAGGCTATAGGAACTCTGATCAATACAATGAACATTCATGATTCCAGAGGACTGATGATGAAACATGCTATCCGCCTCCTGACAGAAAGAATTTTCATCATGCAAAATGAAAATGTTCAAATATATTTGAACACAGTCAATGAAGGAATTCGTTTTGCTTCACTAGGCTTTGTTAACAAGGGATTTGTTTTTCTTTTATTTTTAATGTGTTGAGGGGAGAGAAAATAGATTTCTGTTCATTAAAAAAAATTATTTTTAAATGAGCGGGTGAACTATAGATCCTTAGGATCCAGTCCAACCTTTATCCCACGATCTAAACCAAGTATCATCATATTTGGCTGGATGTGTCATAAGGAAACTGAGAAATAAATCATTTATCATTAGGATGCGAGGGAACTTTATGACCATCCTTGTATAGACCAAAAAAACTGAGTAAGTTAGACTTCCCTAGAGTAATTCAGCCAGTAAATGGCAGGGTCAGGACTTGAATTCAAGTTTCTGACTTCAAGTTTAATGTTCATTACATTTCACCACTCCAAAGTCACCAGGAAATATGTGGTTTTAGAGCTAATCTACTTCCAGGATGCTGCGTGGCATAGAGGGGAAAAGGTTGGCCTTCAAGTTAGGAGACTTAGGTTCGAACTCTGGCTTTAAAACTTACTAATTCTGTAACTTTAGGCAAGCCACTTTATTTAGCTTTAAATAAGGATAAAAATATTTACAGGTTGTTATAAGTACACTAACAAGCCACTGACCTCTCACTTTCCTTCCAACCCTAAAATATCTATGCTCTATGAATGAGTTGGCATTATTATTTTGGCAAGGGTAGGGGTTCCACCCCCACCTCAATTAATGTAATCCAAGAAGACCCAGACCCCTCAGAGGAATCAAGAAATGAATCAATAAAGTAAACTAGTTGTTAAGGAATTTTCCTAAGAGCTCACCACAATGTGTGAATAAGCTTTTAATTAATATGAAAGGATTTTAAGGCCTTGGCTGCTGGATAAAGGCAGATGAGACCACATAGGAAATATCTTGCAACTGACTAAAGGAATCAGACTTCTATGCTTATGTCAAATGGTGAAATAGTCCAGTGGTAGACTTCTATAAGTTCATGTGCTGAGGATTCCATGTTCAGAATTGAAACCAATCCCTGAGGGGAAATTGCTCCTGGAGAGAGGAAATTCACTCTCTCTCTCCTTCCTCAATTCCTCTCCTTTGACCATGCCCTCAGAGCTATTGGGCCAGAAACAGACAATGTATTCAGTTATGGTCAGAGAGACTGGACCAATAGGTGATGGGAGTAGAGTGATGTACCAAGGACAAATTGATGGTGAAAGACCTGAGGAAAAAGACAGCTTCAAGGACCATGACCCCCAGAGAAGAATGCTGGCTATGGACTCCAGAAAACAGCTCCAGGCCATAAAATACTAAGAGCTGTAAATTACTATTTTACCAAACATATATCCTACGTTTGCTTCACTGTCATTGTGTTCTTAGTTTGAGCCCATATTTCTCATGGACCTGTGTGTGCTTGTGCAAGACTAGGTCCCAGGCTTTTGGGGTGAATATTTTATAGCAACTCTTTTTACTAAACCATCTTAGTAAATGTTGCTGTTGTTCAGTCTTTTCAGTCATTGAGGTTTTCTTGGCAGAGATACTGGAGGGGTGTGCCATTTCTTTCTCCACCTCATTTTACAGATAAGGAACTGAGGCAAACAGGGTTAAGTGACTTGTCCAGGGTCACATAGCTAATCAGTGTCTGAGGCCAGATTTTCATTCAGGAAAAGGAGTCTTCCTAACTTCAGGCCCAGCATTCTATTCACTGTGCCACCTAGCTGGCCCATCTTGGTAAATACCATTAATAAAAGTAAAGTGAGTCAACTGGCTGATTGTTAAAGGAAAGTAGGATAGGGGCTTGTGAAAAACAGTATTAGAAACCCAGCACACAGGGTTATCCCTAGGATCCTGAGATATAGTAGTCAGCCAACATCTGGGGACCCCAGACATCTAGTCCAAGTAGAGGGAACAGCCTAGAAGGGGTATTATATTATCTTTTCCTCAAAATCAATTAATCATATGGGCAATTCCATTTCCAAGTGTATCCAATTCAGAACTACAAAGAAATTCTTCTTTTCCTACAGGAAAAGTTAGAATATCCTTTTACATCGCCTCTGGCTCATATAGAAGCTATGAAAGCAGCAAGATAAGAAATACTTTTAACAAATAAGTGAACCATACTTTCTCTGAGGTTAGAGGATTTGTGGTTAATACTAATCCAATCTTCCAATTGTATTTTACAATGACATCTTTCACTTCCAAAAAAAAATATGCAGATGCCTCATTGTAGCATGTAGATAATTCTTTTTTCTTGAAAGTTGTGCAAGGGAATATAAACTCTGGAGGTCTACTAAGATGAAAAGCCTTTGAGTGTGGTCCCATCAATAGATGCTCTGTTGTCTGAGAACGACCATAGATAGGTAAGTCAATAGAATGGCTTTGGGTGATGAATTTTTTGACCATAGCAAGCTATAAAATGAGGGAAAACATAAGGGAACTCTCAAACCTGTGTGACTACCCTCTACTTCAGTAAAAATGACAGAATGAAAAGGAGGGGAGAATGTGTTAACAATTACACAGATTTTAGACTATCTAGAAATACAACTTTTCTAGACATTGCAAACTACAAAAGATCTTTCTTAATAAAGTTGACTATATCCATTCATTCATCTTTATGTGACTAATAGATGCTAATACTGAACTAGGTGCTAATGATACAAAGACAAAAAAAATTGATACAGACCTTGCCCTCAAGAAGTTCACAAATTATTGTTTCAGCCAGAATTCAAACCCAAGTCCCTTGACTTAAATCCATGTTTAACATGTGTTGTTATTCCCTTGTTCTAGTCATGTCTGCCTTTTCATGACCCCATTTGAGGTTTTCTTGGCAAAGACACTGGAGTGATTTGCCATTTCCTTCTCCAGCTCATTGTACAGATGAGGAAACTGAGGCCAACAGGATTAAGCCCAGGATCAAACAGCTAATAAGCATCTGAGGCCAGATTTGAACTCAGGAAGATGAGTCTTCCTGACTCCAGGCCTGGCACTCTATCCACTGCACCAGCTTGCTGCACATGAAGAAACATCACAACATGTTTAACAGTACAACAAAGAGTATGCTAACAACAAAATAACTGTAATTATTTCTAGTCTTTCATTGTGTCTATACTGGAGGGGAAAGAGCACTTTGAAGTCAGAAGACTTGAGTTCAAGTACTGATTCTGACACTTATTAGCTGTATCTTGACCAATAGGAAATGACTGATTATTGCTTTGAGAGCCATTTCTGGTGCAAGGTACAATGTACACAGTCAACTATCAATTACTTGAACTAACATTAATGTCATAAACATAGCTGAGCTCCAGTGGTACTAATGTAAGGAGGCTTGCCAGTACATACCCAGATCACCTAATATGGAAGTACCCTACTCTGTGAATTTCCCTACCACATGGGTATATGTGACCTCCTTTGATTGGCTGCTTATCTGGAAAAGGCTGCATCTTTAAAACTGGCTAGATGAAAATAGTCTCTTTCCTGTGGCTCTCCTGCTGCTTCCAGAGAATGAAGATTATAGTTTGCCCACAGCCTGGTGCCATAAACTGAACCAGGAGGGAAGATACCTTCTTCCCCTCTCTTTTATTGCTCTGAAAAATGGCCCTGTGGAGTTTCTTTCTGTTCTGTGTTGTTTGTCCTTCTCAGTTTTGGGTGCCAGTTTTAAGCCATAGCAACCTTGGAGCCAGAACTACAGGTGGGATGGGTGCAACCGGCCTGCCCAACAAGGAAGCCTGAAGAAGCCAGGGTGCCTGGGATTCGAAGCCAAGCTAAGGGCTTTGGACTTGGAACTGAAAGTATGTGCTCTATAGAAACTGATCTAAGCTATGAACTTAATCCTCTTCCCCTCCCCAGATACTAAGGTGGTACTCACATGTTGGGGAGTAAGTTTGTATATTTATTATTATACTTTTAAGTAAATACTTCTTTGTGAAAGTTAATCCAACTGTTAGCAATTAAATCGAACTGCAGTACAGACCTACCCCCTAAAATTGAGAAAGCATCATGAGAGGGGACTGGAGCCACTGGCAGAAAGTCTAGTCACCCCCAGACCTCCTTAAAGGTACTAGAGAACCCAAGAGAGAGGTGAGATATAAAATACATGACCTTCAAACAGTGGGAGCCAAGAAAATCAATGTTACACTAACATGAATTTCACTTGCCTGATTTGGAGTCAGAAGGATACACATGCAGGGAGGAACATGGAACATAAGGCCAGAGTTCAAACATCTTTAAAGATGAATATGAGCGACACCCCCCAAAAAAATGACCAGCATAAGTCTTGTCTAAGCTCTCACTTACCTGTGCTAAAACTTTAAATGAGGCTGTGAAAAAATAATAAAGTTCATCTGGAGGAGTAAAAGGTCAAGAACTTCAAAGGAAGTAATGGGGGGATACGGGAAGCAAGGAGACCTAGCTGTGCCAGATCTCAAACTTGACTACAAGATAGTATTCATCAAAATGATTTGGTACTGGAAAAAAAAATAGAGAAGTCAATCAGCAGAACAGATTACATATACAACATACAGAAGCACAAAACAACACAGCAGCCTAGTTTTCATGAACCCAAAGATCCCAATAAGAGTAAGAACTCACTATTTGACAAAAATTTATAGGAAATCAAAAAGCAATATGGCAGAAAGTAGATTATAAAGCAACAACTTATACCAAGTACTACTATAACCTCTAATTGGATACATGACAGACATAAAAAATAAAATCATAAGTCAAATACAATGAAAAAATTGTTATTTCATTTGAGATAGAGAAAGAGTCTAAACATGGAATAAAGAGGATCACAGAAGATAAAGCAGAAATTTCTATTATATAACAGGAAAAAATTCTGGCAATAAAACCAATGCAATTGAAATTATAAGGGAAACTCCTGAGGGAAAATGTTTACAATAAGTTTTTCTGATAAAAGTTTCATTTCCAAGATATATAAGGAACTAATTCAAATGTATAAGAATAAGAGTCATTCCCCCAATGGACTTCAGTCAATAAGGATTTATTAAGCACCTACTATGTGCCAGGAACTGTCCTGTTTTGTTGTTTCAGTAACATACAACTCTTGATGACCCCATTTTGGGATTTTCTTGGCAAATATACTGGAATAGTTTGCCTTTTCCTTCTCCAGCTCATTTTACAGATGCGGAACTGAGGTAAACATGATTAAGTGACTTGCCCAGGGTCACAATAGCTAGCCTGAGACTGCAGCCAGATTTGAACTCATAAAGATGAATCTTCCAGTGCTCTATCCACTGCACCATCTAGCTGCCCTGTGCTAAGTATTAGGGATATAAAAAGAGGCAAAAGAGCTCCTTCCCTTAATCTACCTCTTACCCAGGAGATTGGCAAAATTGACTCAAAAAAACCTAAAAATGATAGCTGTTGGAGGGACTGCAGGAAAACACGCATGCTAATAAATTGTTGGTAGAGCTATGAATTGGTCCAGTCTTTCTGAAAACAGTTTGTAACTATGCCTGTAAATTACTAAGCTTCATATCCTTTGACCTAGAAAATGACCACTACTAGACTTATACCCCAAAGAGACTGAAAAGATCTATATGTACAAAAACATTTAGGTAACTATTTTTGTGAAATTAAGGGGAAGTGCCCATAAATTGGAGAATAATTGAACAAATC
This sequence comes from Trichosurus vulpecula, assembly GCF_011100635.1. Lineage (NCBI taxonomy): Eukaryota > Metazoa > Chordata > Mammalia > Diprotodontia > Phalangeridae > Trichosurus > Trichosurus vulpecula. The sequence continues at coordinate 517,806,446 of NC_050573.1, forward strand.
ATTGTATATGAATAGAATGAAGTACTGTAAGAAATGATGAAAAGGATGGTTTCAAAGAAACTTGGGAAGACATGAATTAACTGATTCAGAATGGAGTGAGCAGAACCAGGAGAACAATTTGTATAACAGCATTGTAAAGACAAACAGCTTTGAAAGACTTAAGAACTCTGATAACTACAATGATGAAAAACAATTCCGGAAGACCAGAATGACGAAGCATACTATTCATTTCGTGACAGAGAAGTAAAGACTTCAGAGTCCATGTTGACATAGTTTTGGGCATGGCCAATGTGAAAATTTGTTTTACTTGACTATGTAAATGTTTTACAAGGGGATCCCCTCTCCCCCTTCTCCTGTAATATGGGGGAAGTAGAAAGTAGAAAATAGATTTTTGTCCATGAGAAAAATCAAATTGAAAAAAATGAAGCCATGTGTCCTATGGGACATGAGCCAGACCCAAGTGAGAGTGGTGAAGATATCAAGACAAGTGAGGTAGGGGTAGCAATCCTGAGCTATGGCAGCAAATGGAGAGGTGACCTGAGTAGAGAGAAGAAAGGATCAGGAAAGCACAAGCAGAGACTGACCGGAAGGCTTATCAAGCTGGGTTCCTGTGAAGAAAAATGTTTCCCAGACTTGGCAGATACTATATCTTCTGTAATGAGGAAGCAAATAGATTTACTAAGCTCCATCTACACTCAATCGCTCTTGTCCATGCTTGGTGGTTGGGAGATTAAAGCCTGTAGTTATGTGAACAGTTGAATAAGAAATAATAATGATCCTTATCGACCCTTTTGGTTTTTTTTAATGCTTTTATCACTCCAGTTAAACATTCAATCTAACTATGTATGGCGGCTTGAGTAATTAGAAAACATGGTGGGAACTGGGACAAAAAGGAGTTTTCCTAAAATAAGATGGAAACGAAACTAGCAGTGATATTTTTGGATGATCCACATAGACCTAGACCAAGGGGAGAAAATTTATATGGTCCACAAAGAAGCACAGCTAAAGGTAATGAGCCTACTCAATTCTAAGTAAAAAGAAAAAACAACTTAGCAGTTACCCCATGGAGCCTTCTACCACTGGGTAATGTACTCAACAGATGAGGATGAGTGATTAATTGGCAGTTCCTTGTCCCTACTACTGAATAAAATCCATATCCCTTAGCTGTTGCCATCAAAATAAAAAAATAAATTTGAGTGAAAGATAAGTAAGCAATCCTTTCTAATGGCTCCAACCCGGTCTATTCAAACAAGCTAGTAAATATGAAAAATGGACAAAGAAAATTACTTTTACATATGCTGTGCTCATTTCCGATAAATATTTAACTTTAACTGATACAAAGCACTGACGACAATAGTGAGACCAAATGAGCCCAGAAATTGCCTCGGCTAACAAACACTTGCTCTCCTTGCCAAACAGGGAAAAGAAGCAGCCAAAGGGTAAACTTGTAATTATAAATTCAGTTCTAAAATATTACAGAATAAGATGGTAGATGATTATGACAGTGTAACTACACACACACACACACACACACACACACACACACGCACACAAAGCAAAGTGGAGCAGAAAATGTGTGCAGAAAATTAACTAAGCCAGAGCATCCTGAGAGTATTTATTAGGTAAAACTGAAAGGACAACAAATAGATGAAAATGGAATAGACTGGTCAGCATGTTTATTTTTATCTATTTTCATCATCGATGACAATTGAACAACTATATTTAAATACTATCCTATATTTAAATGCCATAGTTAAATCCTATTGTGCCATATGAGTTAGTAGAAATGACACTAAAGAAGATAAAGATGGAAAAAGCAATTGCACTAGGCTAGAGCATATATAGAAAGAAAATATCTGTCCTGAAACCAAAACAACTTTAAAAGTACTGAAGGATAAATCTTCAAGATGTATAAAAGGAGACACTGTCCTGTTTTTTTTTTTTTAAATCACAGACAGCATTATTATTCATTCCAAATCTGGCTCAGCCCATGACTCCTTGACCTACTTCTTAACCATGCCCCAACTCAGTAGCTTCCAACCTCACCTGTCCAATTTTTGCTACCTTTTATGTGTTGTTTTCCCCCATTAGCCTCTGAGTTCCTTGAGGGCAGGGACTATCTTTTTATTTGTTTGTTTTGTGCTTGGATTTGTACTCCTGGCATTTAACACAGTGCTTGGCACATAGTAAATGTTTATTAAATGTTTTATCTATCTTTAAAAAAGGCAATCACAAGGACATTAAAAACTACTAAACCATATGCTAATATTCTCAACTCTACAAAATCTTTTTGAGAATGATCTATAATGATCAGTATATCTATATATATTGAACATATTTTGATGAAAATATGAGAAGGAAATAGGAAGGCTTTCAAAAATGGTTTTCTATAGAAATTTCTATAGATAGATATATCTATATCTATATATCTTCAAAGTTAGAAAATTGACTAAAAGATTTAGAAAATACACGATCCCACTGTATCTCTACTTTAAAATCATTTGACTTGAGTCAAAACATAGCTTTGAAAAGTTCTCCTTCAACAAGGTTTCACTTTTATATTTTCAAGATCATATGATATTCTTTCATAGATGCAACCATGCAAATAACTTTGGTTAATGAACCTCAAATTATCAAGCATAGCATAAAACAAGGAGGTAGAAATGTTCACCAAAGATGTCTGCCACTGTCATCCCATGCTAAATAAAAAAAAAAAATACACAAAGAAAGATTCCACATAGTTAAGGTCCTCTAGATGTTCCTGTTTGCACACAGTCAACAAGAATTAAGCACCTACTATGTGCCAGGCACTGTGTTAAGTGTTAGGGATACAAAGAAAAACACAATTCAGTCCCTGCCCTAAAAGAGCTTACATTCTTAATAGGGAGACAGTATGCAAACAATTATGCACATCCGAGATATTTACAAGATAAAATTGGAGATAATCAACAGAGGGAAGACAATAGCATTAAGGAAGATCAGGAAAGTCTTCCTAGGGAAGATTGGTTTATAGCTGAGACTTGAAGGAAGCCAGAGAAGTTAGGAGGTGAATATAAGGAGGGAGCAAGTACCAGGCATGGAAATCAGCAAGTGAAAATGGCCAGTCAGGAGATGGAATATTTAGTTCAAGGAACACAAAGGTCACTGGATCACAGGGAACATAGAAGGGAGTATGGTAGAAAGAATGGAAAGGTAGAGGGTGGCTAAGTTTTGGAGGGCTTTAAAAGCTAACCAGATTTTATGTTTGATTCTGGCAGTAATAGTGAGTCACTGGAGTTGACTGAGTGGGGGAAGAAGGCATGTTCAAATTTGTGCTTTCTAGGAAAAATCAATTTGCTGAGTGGAGGATGGACTGCAGGAAGACCAACTGGCAAGATATTGCGGTAGTCTAGGTGTGAGGCAATGAAGGCCTGCCCTAGGGTGGTGGCACTGTCAGAGAAAAGAAAGCAGCACATACAAGAGATTTTACCAAGCTAGAAATGACAAGATTTGACAGCTGATTGGATGGGGGTGAGGAAAGGGTGCAATGAAAGTAAGGAATTGTGAGAGAAAGTGAGGAATTGAGAATGAAACCTAAGAACAAGACATTAATAATAATAATAGCTAGCATTTATAGGATGCTTAGAGACTTGCCTAGGGCTTTACAAATCTTACCTCATTTTCATCTTCCCAACCATCATGGCAGGTAGGTGCTATCAGGTCTTAGGATCTTAGTAAACCTATAACTCCTGAATTCAATGCTCTTCAAGGTATAATCTTAGCTTTGGTAGAAGGGATTTTTTTTACTTAATATTTTATTTTTCCCCAATTACGTGTAAAAACAATTTTAGTTTCCCAGGCTCCACTGCGCGGCCCACCTCTCCGTCCTTGGCCCAGCAGCCCGTTTGCCTGCTTGCGCTGCACCCGGCCTGTCCGCCGCCGCCTCCGCCATGCTGCCCACCGCCCTGCTCCGCCGCTGCGGCCCCCGTCTGCTGCGCCAAGCCCGCGTCCCGGCCCCTGCGGCCCTTCCGACCCGCGCCTACGCCGAGGCCGCTCCGGCAGCCGCCGCCAGCATCCCCGGCCAGATGTCCTTCACCTTCGCCTCCCCGACGCAGGTGTATTTCAACGAGGCCAATGAGAAGCAGGTGGATGCCCCAACCCAGAGTGGGGCCTTTGGGATCCTCGCTGCCCACGTCCCCACCCTGCAGGTGCTGAAGCCCGGCGTGGTGACCGTTCATGCCGAGGATGGCACCACCACCAAGTATTTTGTGAGCAGTGGTTCTGTCACAGTGAATGCAGATTCCTCGGTGCAGCTGCTGGCAGAAGAAGCCGTGGCTCTGCACATGCTGGACGTGGCGGCCGCCAGATCCAACCTGGAAAAGGCACACTCAGACCTGTCGGGGGCATCAGATGAGGCAGCCCGGGCCGAGGTTCAGATCAGGATAGAAGCCAATGAAGCTATCGTGAAAGCGCTGGAATCATGAGCTGGGGAGCCAAACCGTTGGAGTCCTCCAGAGATGGTGTGGCCATTCTGCTCCGTGGCGCTCACCTTGCGCTGAAGGGACCAGGAAATACCCAGGAAGGAAGAGGACGCCTACCCCCCAGTGCCCCTTCCTGCCTACCCCCCCCCACTGCCCTCCACCCCCAGATTAAAAACCACAAGGGTTCTGGACTTTTAAAAAATAATAATAATTTTAACATTTCTTTTTAGAAATGTTTTGAGTTCCTAATTCTCTCCCTCCTTCTCTCCACTCCTCCCTCCTTGAGAAGGAAAACAATTTGACATAGGTTATACATATTCCATCATGCAAAACATATTTCCATGTTCGTCATGTTGTGAAAGAAAACACAGACAAAAACATCAAAAAATAAGAAAGTAAAGAAAAAATATGCTTCAATCTGCATTTAGTTCTTTCTCCGGAGATGGATAGCATTTTTCATCATGTCCTTCAGAACTGTCTTGGATCACTGTGTTGCTAAAAATATCCAAGTCATTCATAGTTGATCATCATACAATATTGCTGTTACTGTACAAAATGTTCTATGAGAGACTTTTGAAACAAATATTACACTCAAAGATTTTGTGGATATATGAAAGCACAAATGTATTTTTTATATAAAATGGTTTTGCTTTTTGTTTTATTTGGAGGGGATGGAGAAGTATGGTCTATATGAAGACTGATGTATATTTATTTTTAATTTAAATGTGACATATTTCATACCATCTGGCCCGGTGTATGTATTATTTCACTTGGTTTATAGAACTTAATAAAACAGAAAGGCCAACTGATGATTTAATATTTGAAAAATAAATGCATCACTTTTCTAAACTCTTTATACTTTTTTTCCCTTGGTGAGCATATAAACTCCCATGACTGCAATCATTACAGCTTTGCAGTAAACTCCCAAATCCATTATTTCTAGCCCTAACCTTTCTCATAAGATCTTATCTCAAATTTATAGAGTCACAGAACCTCCATGTTGGAAGAGATCTCAATACCATCTAACTCACCTACAACTAAACAAAAAAATCCTCTCTACAACATACTAAAAAATGGCCATCAACATTTCACTTAACAACCTCCAGGGAGAAGAAACTCACAAGCTCCTGTAGTAGCCATTCTATTTATAACTGGCTCTAATATTGGGAAGAATTTCTTTAAATCAAGGCTTCATTGTAACTTCTATGAATTAATTCTCATTCTTCCTTCTGGGGCACAGCAGATCAAATTGAATCCCTTTTTCAAATGGGTTTCATCCTACCTTTCTAGGCTTATTTCATATTAGTCCTCTTCATGAATTCTAACTTCCACTCAAACAGGACTCCAAACGTGACCCCATCCCATCCTATCTCCAACCACCAGTTTCAATGCATTTGCTCACATTGTCCCCCATGTCTAGAATAAACTCTCTCCACGTCCCTATCTGCTAAAGAGCTTAATTCCCTTCAATGTCCATCTTTGGATGCCTCCTCCTTCAGGAAATTTTCCCGGAACCCCACCTCATTCATACAAGCTTCAAAAGATTCCTCCTTCCTTGGTCTCTCATGAGCCTCTCTTTAATTTCTCCTATTCTCTATTTTTCATTCTGACACATTTATTTGTATACCTCAAACAAGCAAGAATTTATTAATACATTATTACATATCATTATATTATTACTTAATATATTATTTAATAAATTTCATATTTAAACATATGGTTAATAATTATATTATTAATATTATTGTACATTATTATGTGACACAAAATACTATGAGTCAAGCATTGTGCTTGACTCTAGAGATACAATAATAAAAGCAAAACAGTCCCTGGACTTGAGGCCTAAACTCCTTGAGTTTCTAAAAGGAGAGCCAACATGTGTGTATATACACGTATTTGCATATGTGTGCATATATGCAAAACTTATAAATCAGACGCAAGGTAACCTTGGAAGGGAAGGCAGCTGGGGACTAGTAAAGTCCTCATGTGGAAGGGGATGTTTAAGTTGAGTCTTGAAGGCAAACAGGGATTCTAAGAGATGAAAGTGAGGAAAAGAATATTACAAGGAGAGGGGACAGTAAGCACAAATGAATGGAGATGAGATATGAGGTATTATGTGTATGGAACAGCAAGTGCTCATACAGTATGCACTATAAAGTACCTGGTGGAGAATAATATGTAAGAAAGATGGACTGGTGAGGATGGAAGTGGGCTGTAAAAAGTTTTAAATACAAAGGTTCTCCTTGAGAGCAGAAATTCTCATTTTTTCCTAAATATCACAATACCTAATAGGCATTTGATGAATATTTAATGAAGTAAATTGAAATAAATTTGCATTAAATAACTATTAGCTATGAATTAATAATATTATATGAACAAATAAAATACATTACTCAGTGTAATGTTGTCTTGCCATTTCTTTATCAATAGGCTCAAAGTCAAGATGTGCTTTTTGTTTCTAGGAATGATTCAATACTTACATTGGTCAGTTGACATCTCAACTTGATCTTTATAAAATTCACATATGAAAATGTTTGTTCACAACAATGGTCTGGGCAAAAAAGTGAGACATCTCCATACATAATGGTTCAATTAACTATTGATTCCCAATAAACATTTCTGAAGGTCATATAATTTGATTCTGCCTCCTAAGGTTCATTTCAGACTGCTTGTGTCATAACGATGAGGCACAGTTCTGCCTTTCCAGATCATCAGCTTCGATGACAAGATTTCTAATGGTTAACTTCACAAACATTAAGCCTTTAAATCTTTGAATTCAAGGCCAAATTGTGCTCAATCAATTTCATCAGATGGAAAAAAATAAATTCATTAATGTTAGTGTCTAGGGTTTTAATCAAAAGTACTAAGTTCCTTCCCCTCCTTTCAGAATCCGTAAAATCTATAAATAAATGTAATAACTATTTCAAAAGTCTCTCCTTCCAAAACTATGATCATCCCTTAAAGAGCATAGAAGCCAGGAGTTACAGGTTTAAGTGCCATTTTATGAAGCATTTCAGGGGGTTTGTAATTTTAACTTCAATCTATCAGGATCTAAGAAAAAAAACTATGGGAAAGGCAGAGAGAAGGAGGTAAGGATAAGCTTCTTTTTGTCAGAACTGTCTCAATTGTTCTTTCATGAACAAACATCATGAAGAGACTTTTATGTAGAATGAGTTTAGAGAGAAATTATTGGGTGTTGGCTTGAGAGAAAGTGAAGAGAATTCCTTTGAAGAAACACTTTTTTATGCAGAATGAACCAAATGATATAGGACTGTGTGATGAGAAGAAATAAAGAAAAATTAAAGGTTTGAATTGAATACAGTCATGGTCATTCTCACAGCTGAAATATCGTAAAAAAAAAACTGTATCTTTGTTTTATTAATGGAGTAATTATTTTAAAATTATATATTTGGCAAATTTAATATATTTAATCCTAGGAGATTAAGAATTTCATATGAAGAGAAATATAAGCAACTAGTATTGTGAAAAGAGTTTTCACCACTTTATTTGATAAAAAGTATTTGATGTTTCAACAATAAAGGCTCTGATGTGTTGAAATCTGAAATACTGAAAAAATATATTGAAATTTTATCAACTAATAAGGAAATATAAAAACATACATCTGGATTATCCTAGAGATCAAATGCTATATGACATAGTAGGAAAAGTGCTGAATTTGACATCAGAAGATATGGTAAGACTAATTATGAAAACAAGTAATTTCTGAGTTTCTTATTTTCCAATCTGATAGCACTCGTTCACATGGAAGAATATCCAATGTAAATGCTATTTGCATTTTGACAACTGCTTTCTATGTAGAACTTTCAGTTGACAAGCCCATTTTTGAATTGTCATGTTGTTTCTGGGTTGGAAAATGCCATAACATCTCTTTTTTTCAGTGCTCCTAAGAAAGAGATAACTTTTGTTCAGATAAAAACCCTTCTTTTGAAGTAAAGTCTCTTCATTTCCCTTTCCCTGTAGCTTCCCATTCAGCATGTTTGAGTGAGAAGTTATAGCTACCAGGAAATAAAGATTGGGATGGCCTGTTAATCCTATATATTCAAAATATTTTTCTGCCAGGAATATCTTGATTTTTTGAGACAAGGTAATAATCATTTCAAAGCTATGTTTGGAAAACAACATGCTTTGTTATGTAAGAGAAGATCGAAAGATTTTCTGTTGGCATTCTAAAGAAACTCACAAGATGACTAATGTTTGAGATCATAACTGATTTTTAATTGGACCAACAGGGAAGGATGTGGTCCACCACCTTCAGAGAAGGAGGTGATGGGTTGAAGTGTGCATAGTATGGTCTTATATAGATATCTATGCATGTGTGTGCATGTGTGTGTGTGCATGTGTATCTGTGTGTGTGTCTGTGTGTGTATGTAAAATCTGAATTTGATTATGAACTTCTTTGAGGTGGGGAGAGAAGGAGAAAAATAAAGCAAAAAGTGCAGAGCAGAGAGCAAAAGACAACCTATGAGGAAGGAAAAAAAAGCTGGGTAGCTTTGAGAACAATATGCAGCATTTATTGTATAGGTTTTCTTGAAATAGAAATTTATTGTTTTATTCTGAATCCTGTCTCATGTTCTGCTGTGTACGTGGCAATGTTCCTTTTTTTTCTTTTCTTATTTTGTATTTAAGTTTAAAATGAATAAAAAATTTACAAAAAAATCTACGTTAGGGGTAAGAAATAATGGATTTGGACATCATCTGTATGAGTGCAATAATAGAAGCCATGAGAGTTAATGTGGTCAGTAAAGGAGAGAGTATAGAGAGATAAAAGAAGTAATGACTTGAGAATCAGACAGGTTAAGTGATTTGCCCATGCAAGTAAGCATCAGTGATAGAAATTAAGCAAAGGTTTTCCTGACATCAGGTTATGCACTCCAACATGCTTCCTTTTAAAATTACAATAATAGAGGGGGCAGAGCCAAGATAGCAGCTGGAAAACAGGGACTTGTGTGAGCTCCCACCCAGGTCTCTCCAAACACCTATAAAAATGGATCCGAACAAATTCCAGAACTGCAGAACCCACAAAATAGCAGAGGTAAGCAGGGTTCCAGTCCAGGACAGCCTGGGTGGTCGCTGGGTAAGGTCTACCACGCGGACCTGGGAGCAGAGCCCAGCGTGAGCCACACCTGTACCAACCAGACCGGGAGCCAGGCGGAACAGGCCCTAGTGCCCTGAATCAGTGAGCTGTGGCAGTTACCAGACTTCTCAAACCACGAATACCAAAGACAACAGAGAAGGTTAGTGGGAAAAGCTTCTGGGACAGAGTGAAAGGAGTTTGTGGTTCAGCCACCACCCCAGGGGCAGTGGAGGTGGGGCAGCTACAGAACTACAGCTGCAGTTGCTTCTGGCCCCAGGCCCACCTGGTGGGAGGAATTAAGTGGCACATCAGAGCAGGAGTGCAGAGCCAGCTTAGATTTGAGTCAGGTCCGGGTTGCCGGTTCTTGAGGGAGGAGGAGCACTGGTGTGGCAGAGCTTGCTGTGTAGAAATAGCTCTGAAAACAACAGAGCAGCCCCTCAAGCTTGGACAAGGTACTCTCTACTCTACAAGCAGTCATACCCCACTGAAAAACTCAAAGTTCAAGTAAGTTGGCTGGGAACATGGCCAGGCAGCGAAAACGGACTCAGATTCAGACTCAGACTTTGGAATGTTTCTTTGGTGACAAAGAAGACCAAAACATATAGTCAGAAGAAGTCAACAAAGTCAAGGAGCCTACATCAAAAGCCACCAATAAAAACATTAACTGGTCTCAGGCCATGGAAGAGCTCAAAAAGGATTTGGAAAAGCAAGTTAGAGAAGTAGAGGAAAAATTGGGAAGAGAAATGAGAAGGATGCAAGAAAACCATGAAAAACAAGTCAATGACTTGCTAAAGGAGACCCAAAAAAATACTGAAGAAAATAACACCTTAAAAAATAGACTAACACAAAAGGCAAAAGAGCTCCAAAAAAAAAAACAATGAGGAGAAGAATTCCTTGAAAGGCAGAATTAGCCAAATGGAAAAGGAGGTGCAAAAGACCACTGAAGAAAATACTACCTTAAAAATTAGATTGGAGCAAGTGGAAGCTAGTGACTTTATGAAAAATCAAGATATTATAAAACAGAACCAAAGGAATGAAAAAAAATGGAAGACAATGTGAAATATCTCATTGGAAAAACCACAGACCTGGAAAATAGATCCAGGAGAGATAATTTTAAAATTATAGGACTACCTGAAAGACATGATCAAAAAAAAGAGCCTAGATATCATCTTTCAAGAAATTATGAAGGAGTACTGCCCTGATATTCTAGAGCCACAAGGCAAAATAGAAATTGAAAGAATCCATCGATCACCTCCTCAAATAGATCCCAAAAAGAAATCTCCTAGGAATATTGTCGCCAAATTCCCGAGCTCCCAGATCAAGGAGAAAATACTGCAAGCAGCCAGAAAGAAATAATTTGAGTATTGTGGAAACACAATCAGAATAACCCAAGATCTGGCAGCTTCTACATTAAGAGATTGAAGGGCTTAGAATACGATATTCCGGAGGTCAATGGAGCTAGGATTAAAACCAAGAATCACCTACCAAGCAAAACTGAGTATCATGCTCCAAGGCAAGATATGGATTTTCAATAAGATAGAGGACTTTCAAGCTTTCTCAGTGAAAAGACCAGAGCTGAATAGAAAATTTGACTTTCAAACACAAGAATCAAGAGAAGCATGAAAAGGTAATCAAGAAACAGAAATTGCAAGGGACTTACTAAAGTTGAACTGTTTTGTTTACATTCCTACATGGAAAGATGACATGTATAATTCATGAGACCTCAGTATTAGGGTACCTGAAGGGAATATGCATGTATATATATAGATATAGATATAGATAGATATATAGATATAGATATAGATAGATAGATATACAGAGAGAGAGAGAGAGAGAGGGCACAGGGTGAGTTGAATATGAAGGGATGATATCTAAAAAAATAAAATCACATTAAGGGATGAGAGAGGAATATAGTGAGAGAGGGAGAAAGGGAGAGATAGAACGGGGTAAACTATCTCACATAAAAGTGGCAAGACAAAGCAGTTCTGTAGGAAGGGAAGAGGGGGCCAGTGAGGTGGAATGAGTCAATCTTGCTCTCATCGGATTTGACCTGAAGAGGGAATACCATACACACTCAGTTGGGCATCTTACTCCACAGGAAAGAAGGAGGAAGAAGATAAAAAACGGGGGACAATAGAAGGGAGGGCAGATAGGGGGAGGAGGTAATCCAAAACAAACACTTTCAAAAAGGGACAGGGTCAAGGGAGAAAATTGAATAAAGGGGGATAGGATAGGAAGGAACAAAATATAGTTAGTCTTTCACAACATGAGTATTGTGGAAGGGTTTTACATAATGATACATGTGTGGCCTATGTTGAATTGTTTGCCTTCTTAGGGAGGGTGAGTGGGGAGGGAGGAGGGGAGAGAATTTGGAACTCAAAGTTTCAAGAACAGATGTTCAAAAAAAAAAGTTTTTGCATGCAACTAGGAAATAAGGTATACAGGCAGTGGGGCACAGAAATCTATCTTAACCTACAAGAAAGTAAGGGAAAAGGGGATGGGGGGAGTGGGGTGACAGAAGGGAGGGCTGACTGGGGAACGGGCAACCAGAATATATGCCATCTTGGCATGGGGGGAGGGTAGAAATGGGGCAAAAATTTGTAATTCAAACTCTTGTGAAAATCAATGCTGAAAACTAAAAATATTAAATAAATAAATAAAAGAAACCTTAAAAAGTAAAAAAAAATAAAATAAAATTACAATAATATTATTCTTGAAGTCTTTAAGAATAAATATATTTATGAAATAAATAAATTCAGGCCATGTTTATTATCTACATAAATGACTCTTAGCCTATAATGGAAAATGTGAGTTCTGATTTATTATGATTTAAATCAGGGCTGTCCAAAATGCGACCCACAGGCCACATGCAGCCCTCAGTGTGATTTATGCAGCCACCTAAAAACATAAAAATTTACATAAATGCTTTAGTAAACAAAGCCGAGCTACCTCAGAGCTCTCACTAACATGGCAAATCGAAATATATTGTCTATCATTTCAATAAAAACCTAAGGTTGGAGAGCCCTGATTTAAATCATGAATCTGTTTGTATATGTGCCCATCTTAATTATTCTAAATGTACCCCCAATAGTTTTCACGTGCATGGTAGAAAAGAGCTTACACTCTAAAGTCAGAGGTGGTTGTTATTACTCTTGTCATAGTTGTTGGGTCATTCCACACATGTCCAATTCTTCACAACCCCATTTGGGGTTTTCTTAGCAAAGATACTGGAGTGGTTTGCCATTTCCTTCTCCTGCTCGTTTTACAGATGAGGGAACTGAGGCAAGCAGGGTTAAGTAACTTGCCCAGGGTCACACAGTTAAGAAGTGTCTGGCCAGATTTGAACTCAGGAAAATGAGTTTACCTGACTCCAGGCCCAGCAGGTCCTGCAGTGATATTGGGCAGGTCACTTCAACTCTCCTGGCCTCATTTTCCTCTCAGTAAGGTCTTTTCTAGCTCTAGATCCTTCAACCTAGATGGCATGGTTTTTTGTAGCTATTTCTTTTCTTTAATAAATTTATTTATTATTTTTAGTTTACAACACTCAGTTCCACAAGTTTTTGAGTTCCAAAATTTTCTCTCCCTCCCTCCCCCACAAGATGGCCTGTAATCCAATGTAGCTTCCACATATTCCTTCACATTGAACTTATTTACATAATAGTCCAGTTGTAAAGAAGAATTATAATCAATGGAATGAATCATGAGAAAGAAGAAACGAAATCAAAAAAGAAGGAAAAAAATTTAATTCCCTTGATATTCTGGACCTTTTGCTCTTCCAGATAATTTTTGTTATTATTTTATCCAGCACTGTAAAATAATTTTTGGTAGTTTGATTGGTATGGCACTGAATAAGTAAATTAATTTAGGTAAAATTGTCATTTTTATTATATTAGCTTGGCCTAACCATGAGCAGCTGATGTTTTTCCATTTATTTAGATTTGACTTTATTTGTGTGAAAAGTGTTTTGTAATTGTGTTCATATAGGCCCTGGGTTTGTCTTGGCAGGTAGACTCCAAAATATTTTATAGTGTCTACAGTAACTTCAAATGGAATTTCTCTTTCTATTTCTTGCTGTTGGGCTTTGTTAGTAATATATAGGAATGCTGAGGATTTATGTGGGTTCATTTTATATCCTGCAACTTTGCTAAAGTTTTTTATTATTTCAAGTAGTTTTTTACTTGATTCTCTAGTATTCTCTAAGTGAATCATCATATCATCTGCAAAGAGTGATAACTTAGTTTCTTCTTTGCCTATTCTAATTCCTTCAATTTCTTTTTCTTCTCTTATTGCTACAGCTAATGTTTCTAGAACCAAATTGAATAATAGGGGTGATAATGGACATCCTTGTTTCACCCCTGATCTTACTGGGAATGCATCTAGCATATCCCCATTACATATAATGCTTGCTGATGGTTTTAGGTAGCTTCTACTTATAATTTTAAAGAAGACTCCATTTATTCTTATGCTTTCTAGTGTTTTTAATAGGAATGGGTGTGGTATTTTGTCAAAAGCTTTTTCTGCATCTACTGAGATAATTATATGGTTTCTGCTAGTTTTGTTGTTGATATGATGAATTATACTGATAGTTTTCCTAATATTGAACCAGACTTGCCTTCCTGGAATAAATCCTACCTGGTCATAGCATATTATTCTTGTGATAAGTTGCTGCAATCTTTTTGCTAATGTTTTATTTAAAATTTTTTCATCAATATTCATTAGGGAAATTGGTCTATAATTTTCTTTCTTTGTTTTTACTCTTCCTGGTTTAGGTATTAATACCATATTTGTGTCACAAAAAGAATTTGGTAGGACTTCTTCTTTGCCTATTTTCCCAAAATAGTCTACAAGGTATGGGAATTAATTGTTCTTTAAATGTTTGATAGAATTCAAATGTAAAACCATCAGGCCCTGGAGATTTTTTCCTAGGGAGTTCATTGATGGCTTGCTCAATTTTTTTTCTGAGATGGAGTTATTTAGGTATTTTACTTCCTCTTCTGTTAACCTGGGCAATTTATATTTTTGTAAATATTCATCCATTTCCCTGAGGTTGTCAAATTTATGGTCATACAATTGGGCAAAATAATTCCCAATTATTGTTTTAATTTCTTCTTCACTGGAGGTGAATTCACCCTTTTTATTTCTGATACTGGTAATTTGGTTTTCTTCTTCCTTTTTTTAAATCAAATTGACCAAATGTTTATCATTTTTATTGTTTTTTTTTGTAATCCCACCTGTTAGTTTTATTTATTAGCTCAATAGTTTTCTTGATTTCAATTTTACTAATCTCTCCTTTGGTTTTCGGTATTTCTGATTTGGTGTTTTATTGGGAATTTTCAATGTGTTCTTTTTCTAGCTTTTTCAGTTGCATGTCCAATTCATTGATCTCCCTTTTATCTATTTTTTATGTAAGCATTTAGATACATAAAACTTCCCCTAAGAAATGCTTTTGCTGCATCCCGTAAGTTTTGGTATGTTGTCTCATTATTGTCATTCTCTTGAATGAAGTTATTAATTGTTTCTGTGATTTGTTTTTTGACCTACTCATTCTTTAGGATTAGATTATTTAGTTTCCAATTAATTTTTAGTTCATCTGTCCATGGTCCTTTATTACAAGTAATTTTTATTGAATTATGATCTGAAAAGGAGATGTTGACTATTTCTGCCTTTCTGCACTGGATTGTGAGGGTTTTATGCCCTAGTACATGGTCAACTTTTGAGTATGTGTCATGTACCACTGAGAAAAAGGTACATTCCTTTTTATCCCCATCCAGTTTTCTCCAGAGGTCTATCATATCTACCTTTTCTAAAATTCCATTCACCTCCTTAACTTCTTTCTTGTTTATTTTGAGGTTAGATTTATCAAGTTCAGAGAGGGGGCAGTTGAGGTCCCCTACTAGTATAGTTTTACTGTCTATTTCTTCCTGTAACTCCCTTAACTTCTCTAAGAATTTGTATGCCATACCACTTGGTGCACAGATGTTAAGTGATGATATTACTTCATTGTCTGTGGCGCCTTTTGGCAGGATATAGTTTCCTACATCATCTCTTTTAATTAGATCTATCTTTGCTTTTGCTTTGTCTGAGATTAGTATTGCTACCCCTGCTTTTTTTACTTCAGCTGAAGTATAACATATTCTGTGCAGCCTTTTACCTTTACCCTGTGTATATCCCTCTGTTTCAAATGTGTTTGTTGTTTACAACATATTGTAGGATTATGGTTTTTAATTCATTTTGCTATCCACCTCCGTTTTTTGGGAGAGTTCATCCCATTCACATTCACACTTATGATTACTATCTGTGTCTTTCTTTCCATCCTATCTCCCCCCATTTATGTTTTTATTTTTCCCTTCTCCCTTCCCCTCCTCAAAAGAGTTTTGCTTTTGACCACCACTTCCCTTCATATTCCCTCCCTTTCCATCCCCGCCTTATCTTACCCTTTTTCCCTTACTATTTCTTCCCTCCCTTCTAACCGTCCCCCCTTTTCTTTCCTCTATCCTCTCTTACTGCCTGTAGGACAAGTTTGATTTCTATACTTATCAGAGTACGTTATTGCCTCTTTGAACCAAATCCAATGAGAGTAAAGCTCAAACACTGCTTTTCTCCCTCCCTTCTTTCCCTCTACTATAACATATTGTTTGCCTCTTCATGTGTTATAATTTACACTTTTCTACTACCTCTTTACCGCTTTTCCCAGAACCATCCCTGTGTACCCCTTAATTGTGTTTTTTTAATCATGACATCAGTTAATTTGTACTCACATCCTCTGTCTATGTATATCACTTTTGATTACCGTTCTCAAGATTAACATATATATAACTTATACGAAACAATATAATCCTATATAAGGATGTAAACATTTTGTCCTTATTGAATAACAAGGGGTTTTTGTCCCTCCCTGTTTACTTTTCTATGTCTCTCTTGAGTTTTGTATTTGAGGATCAAATTTTCCATTTAGCTCTGGCCTTTTCATCAGGAAGATCTGTAATTTTCTTATTTCATTAAATGTCCATCTCCTTGCCTGAAAAATTATGCTCAGTTTTGCTGGGTAGTTGATCCTTGGCTGTAGTCCAAAATCCTTTGCCTTGTGGAATATCATATTCCAATCCTTCTTGTCTTTTAATGTAAAAGCTGCCAAGTCCTTTGTGATCCTGACTGTAGTTCCATGATATTTGAATTGCTTCTTTCTGGCTGCTTGCAGTATTTTCTTCTTGATCTGATAATTGTGGAAATTGGCTACAATATTCCTTGGAGTTTTCAATTTGGGATCTCTTTCAGGGGGTGATTGGTGGATTCTTTCGATAACTATTTTACCCTCTGGTTCTAGGACTTTGGGGCAATTCTCCTTGATGATTTCTTGGAAGATACTGTCCAGGCTCTTTTTTCATCATGGCTTTCTTGTAGACTAATAATTCTTAGATTGTTTCTCCTGGATCTATTTTCCAGGTCAGCTATTTTTCTGATGATGTTTTCTTCGATTTTTTCATTCTTTAGATTTTGTTCGACTGATTCTTGTTGCCTCATACGGTCATTAGTTCTACTTGGCCAATTCTAATTTTTAACAAGTTGTTTTCTTCATTTAGCTTCTGTACCTCCTTTTCTATTTGGTTAATTTTATTTTTTAAAAAGTCATTTCCTCCAATTGGATTCCGAACCTCCTTGACCATTTCACCAATTTTACTTTTAAAAGATTTGTTCTTCTCAGTGAATTTTTTTTCCATTTTTTCTTTTACCTCTCTAATTTGTTTTTCAAAATCCTCCTTGAGCTCATCCAGGAATGCTTTTTGGGCTTGAGACCAGTTCATAGTCCCTTTTGAGGTTTCAGATGTAGGTCAATGCTGTCCTCTTCTGAATTCGTATTTTGATCTTCTCTGTCCCCATAATACGATTCAAAGGTCTTTTTAACTTTTCTAGATTCCTTCTTTATGGTGGTTGCCTTTTTCCTGGCTTTTTAAGTCTATCTCTGCTTCTGGGGCCCAGGGGACTCTATCCCAAGCTTCTTGGGCTTGGAATTGGGGGCATGGTTACTGACTTTGTGTGCTGTGGCCTCTGATTTTTGTCAGCTAGAGGCTATTTAGTGCTGCTGCTCACCTTGGGGCTGAGCTGGATTTGGCTGGTGAGTGCTAAGGATTTAGGCCCAGTGAGGTCTTTCTGAGTTTCCCTGGGCAGGCGGTGGGGGGCAGGTTTTACCGTGTGAGGTGTAGGGGAGGGGTGGTCTTACTGCTGGAGGTCTCCTCTTCCCCTAGGGCTGCGCTATAGCATGGTTGGTCTCAGCCATTGTCTGCCCTGGTGTCTGCCAATTCCCCTGGCTGTGCAAAGGCACACCCGGAGTCCTGGTGTTGGTGTTTGCCAACTCCACCCCACTAAGGTTCAGGAACTCCCACTGATCTGCCAATATAGGTCCTGCTTGGATGCCTCCCTTCCTGCACTGGTCTCCTTCTGCCACCACAAGAGAGGCTATTTCCCTAGCTTCTTGAGCTATAAGATGACTGAACCTCCACTTCTGGCTCCTCCATTTCAGGATTTCTCCTATGGCAGTATTCTCTGAGTTTATTCAAGGGAGGGATGAGAGTCATTTTACCCAGTCATCATGGCTCCTGGAAGTTCAAGAAAGTGACTTTAGACTGTGGGCTAAAAGCCTCAGGAGTAGCTTCTGCCACAGCAGCAGGGTCTGCACTGCTGCCTCACGTAGCTCCAACAGACTCCCATCCTAGGCTGAGAGGCCTGGGGTTCACCACTGCAGCAGGCAGTTGTGCCCTGAGCCTGCTCCTGCTCTTGCTCCAGTATGATTTTGTTCCATGCTCTCCTAGCCCGGTTTGCTGGCTGAGTTCAGCTGTTGCTCCTGTTCTGGTGTGGTTGGGTATAGTTCCCCACACCTTGTTCTCTCTCAGCCCACAGATCCATCAAGTCGACCCTGGGGACTCTCCTGGCCTTGAAGTCTGCCACACTCAGTATCTTAGTATCTTCTGCCTCTCTCAAATCTGCTCAGATTCACTTTTTTAATCAGAAAGAGTTTGAAAAAGAACTCCGGTAAGTCGCTGTTTTCACACTGTCATCTTTGCTATTTATTTAAAAAAAAAACACTAAAAATGAGCTCTTTCATGATCTGGCTCTAACCTATCTTTACAAAATGATTTCACATCCCTCACCCTCACATACTCCAAACTGGCTGACTTGCTATTCTCTGTACGTGATGTTCCATCTCGCACCTCCTGGTTAGGACTTCCTGTCTTTGCATAGGCTCTCCCCCAATGCCTGGAATACACTCCCCCTTCCCCTTTGCTCTTTAGACTCCCTAGCTTTCTTCAAAGCTCACTCAACTCGTGTGCCACTTTCTACATGAGTCCTTTCCTGATTCTACCATCTACTAGTGCCCCTCTCCTCTACTCCTCAAAATTACTTTGCATTTACTTCGTATGTAATTTGTACTAACCAATTTTTATATCATTATTTCATCTATAAAGTCCTGCTATGATGCCTCATCATGAAGTGGAGTCCTGAAGACTCTGGCAGATCCTACCATGCTGAACCAACCACACTGGCAAGGCTTGGACCTCATAACAGATCAGATCTGTTTTCTCAAGTACCTACCTCACTTACTATAGAGGGGCATATCACTAGTAAGCTGGCCACCTGAATGTAATATAGATACATATATGCATACACATACAGATACATGTCTGTATCTGTAGATATAAATAGATACAAATTCTATGGATGGAGATGGAGAGAGGTAGAGGCAGAGGCAGAGGTAAATAGATACAGATTCGATATAGATATGGATGCAGATAGGATGGAGATGGAGATGGAGATGGAGAAAAGCATAGGGAGAAAGATTGAAAGAGGACAAAGACTTACATATTGACTTATAGACAAAAAGTTCATGCTTCCATGTCATAGAACTTCCAGAAAAGAACAAGCATTGGACATGTCAAAAAGCAAACTACTACATGAAGAACAAAATAAATTCTATTTTAAGAGATAAATATTTCTTTATTGATTAATCAACCAATCTTTAAGAACTTACTATAGCCCAGATACTTTGCTAAGCATTGGGATACAAATTTAAAGCAACAACAACAATAGAACTTGAATTCTAATAAGGTATACAACATACATCAATCAGTATATATAAAATAAATACAGACTACATGGAAGATAGACTTAGAGGAGAAGGAACAACCAGCTGTGCGGACCAGGAAAGTCCTCCTAAAAGGTTGGTGCATGAGATGACTCTTAAAGGAAGCTGTTGAATTGATTTTTAAGAAAATCTATATAGGAGTTATCTCTGAGTCGGGAACAGGGTAGGACTTTATCCAGAAAAGGTAAGGGAAAAAAAATAAAACATATGACCTCACTGAAGGCATTTTCACACTAAGGCATTAGGAGAACAATCTATTGTCCTGAGCAAATCTTAGGTTTTAGACATTCCAACTTGTTTTTTGGAAGATGACCAATTAGACTTTGACCCTTCTGTGTGGTAATAGGGAGATTTGAGCACGATAAAAGGTTAGCACTGGGTACGTATATGCATGTGGTCCCCATTTATAGTGGTGGCTTGTAAGGGGACACTTTGACTCCCTATAAAATAACATAGCCTCTTAATGAATTTATCATATTTTTTAAAAGGGGAGAAGAGGGGTCAAGAAATCAGGACAGTACCTAGCTCACCTCATACTAGAAGGAAGATAACTAACATCCAAAGTTGAGTTAATCTGATTTTATCAGCTCTATTTTCCTCTTTGCTGCAAATCAGTGCAGTTTTCAGCTAACAAGAATGGGTGCCCTACTTGATGGGATGGGCGCATTCCCCCTAGTCAGGGGGGCACTTAGCATGGCATTACCATCATTACATCCCCAGGTTAAAGGCAATGAAACTCCAGGAGTGGCAAAGTCAAATCAGTTCAATTGTCTGATTGTTCATACTCATAAAGTAGGGAGGCCGGCAGGGGTCCAGCATAAAACTTGGAGTTCGTCGGTGGAGCTCCTTTAAGGTAATTCATTGCCCTCTGCAGTAGCTTAAATCAGAGGGGCTGGAATGGTCACAGTAAATGCAGCTCCTCACACTTCTTAAGAGCAATATAGCAGATAGCCAGCTGCTAGGCCAGATGTCAAAGGTGCATTAAAAGCACTTGTTTTTTGATCTAACACATTCCCGAGAAGTACAATGGATCTGGCTTTAAGCACTGCCATAAAAAAAGATGGTGATTAATGAAGCAGCACAACTTAATAAACCAAGTTGACTCCCGCTTCCTTCTCTTAGGCATTTTCACTGTCCACAAAGCAGTCCTTTTACTTAGCAGCAGGGACATGTAAAATGTTAATCATCAATCTGTGGGCCATTAAAGAAGTTGCTTTCCCTTTCTCAACTTGAAAACCAAGGGGGAAAGATAATAGGTTTGGTTAACAGAGCTGTTCAGATAATGGAGCTGTGTGGAGGAAACCTTTGATGGAGTCAGCATGGGAGCGCCATGCACTAATCCATCCTGCTCTAAGGGACCGCGAGTTCAAATCCTAGCTGGGGCCGCCAAGTCTCATGATTGAGGCTGGGCTAAGTGTCTTTATCTCGGCTGGAGCAGCAGGAGGTTACTGTACCTGAGAGAGGCCAAAAATAAGATGAGAGGGCATAGAAGCTTTCTGTGTCAGTGGAGATGAGGGGCTCTCTGCTAGCAATGTCAGGCAATAAGTGGCCTTCTTTTGGCAAGCATGTTCCTGGCTAAGGGCACCAAAGCGTCCTTCATGGGGCGGTGACAAGAGAGCAGGGAGGGAGGTGGCTAAGAGGGGAGCCCAGACCCTTTAGTAAACCATCGCTCACTGTGGTAACAAACTCAGAGCTTTTTGTCAGTCTTTAGTATTCAAGGAAAGCTATTTTGCTGTGAAAGTCAAAGAATTATCAGTGTAGAAATGCAAAATTTATTCAACCTAGGGATTTAGGAATTCATTGTGCAGGGAGAGTCAAGGGAGAGCCCGAAGACAATAGTGAACAGGTCTCAAAGCAGTGAACACAAATACACTGAGTCTGGAGCCGATGGGCACAGAGCTAAATAACTAAAGAAACAGCCTGTCTGGAAAATGCTTCAGGGGCAGGGAAAGCAATGGAGTCACGGGATTGTAGATCTAGAAGGGACCTCAGAGGCCAACAAGTCCAATATTCTCACTTTAGAGATGAGAAAATTGAAGAGTAAATGTGAAGTGGCAAGGTCATACAGATAGTCAGAATCAGACATGGGATTTGAACTCAGCTGCTCCAACTCCAGAGAGAATCATCTTTCTACAGACTAGGCTCCCTAGTGATCACTTTTTGTGATTTTCAGGTAAGGACTGATTGGCTTTTTATATCTTCTTTGTTTCCTTTAAAAACAACTACCTGGACTTCTAGTGCCCTAGGCAACAAACCACAAATTTTGTTGCCAAGAAAGTGAAAATAGTGAAACCTTTCACACTCCTAGATTTGGAGTGAAAGGAGGCTGCCCTCTCCTCCTTCACCTCTGTCTCATGTGATGAGGTAACCTTACTCCTTACTGAGGCTAACCCTTCCACTTGTTCAATTCTATACTGTTTCCTCTGATAGATTACCCCCTCTTCCCCACTCTTTCACTTATTTTCAGTCTCTCCCTCTCTCCTGGCTCATTTCCTACTGTCTATAAATATGTCCATGTCTCCCCTATCCTGGAAAAAAAAAACCCTTACTTGATCCTTCCATCCCCAATATCATCCCATATCTCTCCTGCCCTTTGTAGCTAAACTCAAAAAGGCCCTCTGCAATAGGTGCTTCCACCTTTTACTCTCTTCTTAACTCCTTATAAACTGGCCTCAATTCCACTGAAACTAGTCTCTTCAAAGTTACTCCGATCTCTTAGTTGCCAAAATCAATGGCCTTTTCTCAGTCCCTATTCCCCTTGACCTCTTTGACCCTACTGATCCCTCTCTCCGCCTTGATGCTCCCTTCACTGTAGGTTTTCCACACACTGCTCTCCCCTGGTTCTTTTCCTACATATCTGACAGTTCCTTATTTTTCTCCCTTGCTGGATTCCTTTCCTCATCATGCCCTCTTTACCTCAGGCATCCTTCATGTTTTTGTCATGGGCCTTCTTATCTTCTCCCTCTATACTACTTACCTTGGTGATCTCATCAGCTCCCATGGATTTAACTATCATCTCTGCACTGATGATTCTCAAATCTACCCATCCTGCCCTAATCTCTCTGCTAACCTCCAGTCTCAAATCTCCAACTGCCTTTCAGATATCTAGGGCTGGATGTTCAGTAGACATCTTACACTCAATATATTCAAAATAGATTCATTATCTTTCCATCTAAACCCTCCCTTCCTCCTACCTTCCCTATTACTGTAGAGGACATCACCATCCTCTCAGTCCTTCAGGCTCAAAATCTAGGAGTCGTATTGGATTTCTCACTATCTTTCATCCACCATATGCAATCTGTTGCCAGGGTGATTTCACCTTTGCACTATCTCCCCAATATACCCCTTTCTCTTCTCTGACACTGCCACCACTCTGGTACAGAACCTCATCGCCTCACACTTGGATTATTACAATAGCCTACTGGTGAGTCTGCCTGCCTCAAGTCTCTCTCACTCCAATCTATCCTCCATTCAGCCACTATTCTTTCTTAATTTTCTTGATTTTCTTAAAGCATAGGTTCAATCAAGTCACCCACTCAATAAACCCTAGTGGCTTCTTATGGCCTCCAGGAATAAATACAAAATGCTCTGTTTTGCATTCAGCTTAACCAACCCCTACCTTTCCAGTGTTCATCTTACTTCCCCACATATACTCTTCGATCCAGTGACACTGGCCTCCTGGTTGTTCCACAAACAGAACACTCCCATCTCTCCACTCCAGACATTTTCTCTTCAGACCTGGAATGCTCTCCCTCCTCTACTCCAACTACTGACCTCCTTGGCTTCCTCCAAGTACTAACTAAAATCTCACCTTCTACAGGAAGCCTTCTCCTGCCCCTCTTAATCCCAGGGCCTTCCCTCTGTTAATTATTCCTATTTATCCTGTATGAGGCTTGTTTGAGTGTGCATGTGTATATATATAGATAGATATATATGTATATGTATATAATTTTTGCTTTTTTTCTCCTCCATTAGATAGTAAACCCCTTGAAGGTAAGGACTTTCTTTTGCCTCTTTTTATATCCCCAGCACTTAGCATAATGTCTGGTATGTAGTAGGTGCTTAATAAATGTTTATTGCCTGTGCCAAAAGAAGGAGCACTCAGAACATGAGGGGATCCTGAGAATCTACTTCAGAATAATGGAAATTCCTATTTAGGGGGGAAATCTCTAACTTTTATATTTCCTATGGATTTTTTTTCCTCTGTAGAGAACTGAATTGGTTTATGATTGTAAAAAACTAGAGGGGAAATGGGTTCCCATTGATTGAGGAATAGTTGAACAAACTGCCATATATGAAAATTATAGAATATATAATAACAAATTGTGGTACACGAATGTAAGGGGAAATTACACGGTAAGAAACTAAGGCTATGAAAAATTCAAAGAAATATGGGAAGATTTTATGAAGTGATATAAAGAATACAGACAAAGACTACAATAAGGTAAATAACACTGCAAGGTAGATGAACTCAATAATCCATAGGATTATAGATTTAGGACTTAAAAGGTCCTTAGAGGCCATCTTCTCCAACACCATAATTTCACAGGTGATTCACCTGAAGCACAAAAAGGTCAAATGACTTGCCCAAAGTCACAGAAATGGCAAGGATTGAAACGCAGATCCTCTGACTCCAAAATGGCGCACACTCTATACCATACCATGTTGCTTCCTTTGAACTAAATAAACAGTCTTGGTTTTGGAGACCAGATTAGGAAACATACTTTTGCCTCTCAGTACGGAGAATGGAGGCCTACTGATTCAGAATGTTTCATATATTGTAAGACTAACCTGTTTGTCAATTGGTTATATTTAACTCTTTTTATTAAAAAGGAGAGTTCACTGAGGAAATATATTGGGAAGCAACAGTGAAGTCACAAAAAAAGAAAAAGCATGAACGATGGAAAGGTTTTTTGTAATGAATTGGGGGGGGTGGTTTAGTACAAGGGTGATAAGAATAACTTGATATAATTTTTAACGACGAAATACAGATAAATACATATTTTCCTAACAATTAGAGCCATCTCGAAGTAGAATGGACTGTTTCAAGAAATGGTGGGTTCCCCCTCTTTTAAGCAGAGGCCGAATGATCACTTGACAGTTATGTTATACTGGGGACTTTCTCAGGTATGCGTTGAATTAGATGACCACTGAAATCCTTTTCAGCTCTCAAATTTTGTGATTCTGAGATACTTTTCCATTTCATTTTTCTCAGCAGGCCTCTGTTGTCACCCAAATTCTTGTGTAACTCCTGTCCGAAAGCCTATGGGTATGGAACTCTCTCCTTATTGGCAGAGATGAATGCCCTGCCCTTAGTGAGAGGTGAGATGGAATTGGCGAGAGGAAGAGAGCTTCAATTACCATTCAGTCTTGGAGCTTCAAGTCACTTTGTTCTGGCTTCCAGCTTTGAGAAGGAAGATGAAAGCGGCCAGCCCCACTTCAGGCTGCTGAAGGAAAAGACTCTCAGAAGACATGAGAGGAGCTGGTAGTCTCTATTCTGTCTCTATCCTGAACTTGCAACAGCAGAGACTTCAGGGAGTTCCTCCTCGGATGAAATCTAGGACTCTCTCCCTCGGTTGAACTGAGTTATTCTCATGTTCTTCATTGTCTGATATACATTCTCCTGTGTTCACCTTTTCTGATTTCTGTTTTGCTGTGGTTTGGATAATTAGATTTCTTTGATATTTGCTATGTGTATTCATTGTGGAGCTGGTATCCAGTGGGAAGAGACTCAAGACTTGGATATAGAGCTTGGAGTCATGCTTCCCCTCAGTATTGAGAAACTGCTATCAGAAGTTAAATTGAACCTGATTATGTCTCCTAGGTTTGTAATATTTAAGAGAGCAGATAGATATAATTCTAGGCTGATACCTCCTCTCTATGAGGAGAGAAGAGTAGCCTCCAGCACCAACTCCCTGCTTCCCCTCCTGGCAGGATTCAAAATCTCCTATGTCACTTCCCTATTCAATCAACCTAGGGGCACTAATATTCAGATCAAATACAAACTCCTTTGTTTAGTTATTAAAGCATTTCACTCACTCAAAGTGAGATACTTAAAAGACCTTAGCGTGAAAGAGCCAGGGTCTCCCAATGCATCCCAGGCCATCTCCAGTCATCCTGGTGACTATCAGGCCACTGGACCCAGATGGCTCTAGAGGAGAAAGTGAGGATGACCTTGCATAGCCCTCCCTCATTCAAATCAAAGTCAACTACAAATCATGTCACCATTTCCCTGATGCCACGGTCCTCTTCCAGAATGAAGGACAAATACAACAACAAAAACAACAGAGCCTTTCATGACCTGGCCCCAAGCTATCCTTCAAGCTTCATTTAACATTATTCCCCCTCCAAAACTCTGAGATCCAGCCAGACTGTCCTCCTCTTATTCCTTATACATGCTTTATCTCCCATCTAGATGTCCTGTGTCTGGAATGCCTCTGCCTCTAAGAATCCCTCTCTTTCTGCAAGACAGATATTAAGTCTTTTCTGATACCCCCAATTGCTAGTGCCATCCCTCTCAAACTACCTCGTACTTAGCTATTTGGTATCTATATCTATTTATTCTCTTTGATTTCATTCCATATTTATGCATTGTTGACACTTGGCACTTTAAGATTTTAAAAAATGCTAATATTATCTCATTGTATCCTCACAACAATTCTTGAGAGATAGGTGCTGTCATTTTATAGTCGAGGAAATTCTGGCAGACGGGGGTTAAGTGACTTGCCCAGAGTCAAACAGCTAGTAAGTGTCTGAAACCAGATTTGAACTCAAGTCTTCCTAACTACAGCTCCAGTGCTTGCCCCACTACAACACATATTTTTACAAGACCATGCCATACTCGTATTCATCTTCTATCACTTGGTGTTTCTTCTGTCTTCTGTACATTTTTTTAAATCAACATTGGTTGGTGAGTTCTGTAAACTGTGCCACCTAGTTTTGTTGTGTTCCCCTATCAGCTACTGCACTGATGGCAAACTATTTAACTTGAAAAGGGTAGAAGTCAAGACTCAAGTGAAGGGAGAGCTGGTGCATGACTTTTTGTTCACAGGGGATTGTTCATTCAATGAAACATCTGAGGCTGAGATGCAGCAGAGCATGGATCGATTCCCTACCTCTTGTGCTAATTTTGTCCTGACAATCAATACTAAGAAAACAGAAATTCTCCACCAGCCAACACTTCACCATCCATATGTGGAACCATTGGTTACAGCAAATGGAGAAATTTTGAATGCTGTGGGTAAGTTCATTTACCTTGGCAGTATACTTTCCAGGAATATATGCATAGATGATGAGGTAGACCCATGCATTTCCAGAGCCAGCTCAGCATTTGAGAGGCTCCAAAAAAAAAAGTGTGAGAGAGAAGATTTACTAGACTGCCTACCAAACTGAAGGTCTACAGAGCTGCTATGTTGGCCTCATTGTTGTATGACTATGAAACCTGAGCAGTCCACCAGCACCATGACAGAAAATTAAACCACTTCCATTTGTATTGTCTTAGAAAGATTCAGAAGATTTCCTGGCAGTAAAGGGTACTGAACACTGGGGTGCTCTTTCAAACTGAATTGTCAAACATTTAAACTCTTCCGCAGAGAGCACAACTCTGATGGGTTGACTACGTAGCCCAAATGCCAAACATGCATTTACCTAAAAGACTGTTTTACAGAGAACTCACACAAGGCAAGGGCTCACACAAAGGTCAGAAGAAGCAATACAAGGACACTCTCAAGGTCTCTCTTAAGAACTTTGGAATTGATTGTGTAACATGGGAAACACTGGCACAGGACCGCTCAGCATGGCATGTCCATGTCAGAGAAGGCACTGTGCTCTATGAGCAAAGCAGAATTGCAGTAGCACAAAGGAAACGAGATGTACAAATCTAGACATCTCCATCCCAATTGTTCTAATGGACTATTTGTGCCTGACCTGTGGTAGAGCCTTCTGAACTCATCTTGGACTGATCAGTCATAGTCAAATACACTGTACCTTGACCCCAACATTGTGATGTCATTGGACCTCTTCAAGTATGAAGGATGAACAAAAATGATGTAGGCATCTTTTGAATAGGGAATTTACAAATATTGGATGATTCTAGAAACATTTCTATAGTTGGTCAAATGAGCCTGAACATTTTCTCGATCACATTTTATTCATCAAGGAGGCCATCCCATGGAGAAGATGTGGGAAAATTGGAACACTAATGCATTGTTGGTGGAGTTGTAAACTGATCCAACCATCCTGGAGAGCAATTTGGAACTATGTCCAAAGGGCTATAAAAATGTGCATACCCTTTGACCCTGCAATACCGCTTCTAGGGCTGTATCCCAAAGAGATCATACAAATGGGAAAAGAACCCACATGTGCAAAAGTATTTATAGCAGCTCTTTTTGTGGTGGCAAAGAACTGGACATTGAGGGAATGCTGATCAATTGGGGAATGGCTGAACAAGTTGTGGCATACAAATATGATGAAATACGATTGTACTGTAAGAAATGATGAGCAAGCAGACTTCAGAAAAACCTGGAAAGACTTAGTATGCTGAGCAAGGGGAGCAGAGGGGAGCAGGAGAACATTGTACACAGTTACAGCCACATTGTGTGATCACTAACTTTGATGGACTTGGCTCTTGTCAGCAATGCAAGATTCTAAGACAACTCCAAAAGGCTCATGATGGAAAATGCTACCCACATCCAGAGGAAGAACTACAGTCTGAATGCAGATGGAAACATACTATTTGCTCTCTCTCTTTTTTATTTTGTTTTGTTTTGTTTCTTCTTTCTTATGGTCCATTCCATTGGTTATAATTCTTCTTTGAAACATGACTAATGTGAAAATGTTTAATGTGAATGTATATGTAGAGCCTATATCAGATTGAATACTGTCTTGGGGAAGGGGGGAGGGGAAAGGGAGGGAGAAAATTTGGAACTCAAAAACTTGTGGAACTAAATGTTGTAAACTAAAAATAAATAAATAAATTTAAAAACGAAACCAAAAAAAAAAAGGAGGCCATCTGATGTTCAGACTACCCTCTCTCTTTCTATGAAGCTTTCAAAGCACTTCTCCAGCATTGGCTTATGAATCCTAATGGACATTCTTCAAAAGCCTTCATTTAAAAAATACTTGAAATATTGAAACCTTAAGTAGGAACATTCCCTCAGAGGAATGACTATACTGACCCAGGCAGATTATTTTCTGCTCTATAACAAATAACTCTTATCTACATTGTGTTTTATGATGAAAATAGCAAGCTTTGTTAGAAAGAGTACTCACCGTAGAGTCGAAGGACTTGTGTTCAAACTTAATCTCTGGTGCTTAAAACCTGTATGACTTTGGGCAAGTCACTTTAACCTCTTTGTTTGCTTTAGTTTCTTCTATAAAATAGGGGGAAGATGGACTGGATGGCCTTTGAGGTCCCTTCTGGCTCTAGAGCAATGATCCTAGTTTACAAATCACTTTTCCTCCTTTTTTCTTCCTTTCTTCCTCTACCTTTTGTGGTTTAACTCCAGGAGAAGGCCGTAAGATATCTTCATTTTCTCTACTCTTACTCCCTTCTTAACCCCTTATAATTTGGCTTCCAACATCATCATTCCGTGGAAATTGCTCTCTTCAAAGTTACCAATGATCTTTTAATTGCCAAATCCAATGGCTTTTTCTCAATCTCATTCTGCTTGACCTTTCTTGGCTTTTGACCGTGTTGATCACCCTCTTCTCCTATTTTAGGACACCACTCTCTCCTGGGTTTCTTCCCATCTATCTGAGCACTCTTTCTCAGTTTCCTTTGCTGGATCCTCATCCAGGTGACACCTTCTACCTATAAGTGTCCTACAGGGCTCTGTCCTGGGCTGTCTTCTTTTCTCCCTCTATACTACTTTACTTAGAGATCTCATTAGTTGTCATGGATTTAATGATCACATCTACGCAGATGATCCTAAAATCTTCCTATCTTGACATATACTCTCTACTGATCTCCAATCTTGCAACTCCAACTGACAAACTAAATGTCCATTAGACATCTTAAATTCATTGTGTCCAAAACTCATTATCTTTGCCCCTAAAGCCTCCTCTAAAACTCTCTATTACTGTTGAGGACATTCTCAAGTTCCCAGACTCACAACTTAGGTGCCATCCTTGACCCTTTACTAATTCTACTCCACACCCATATCCAATCTATTGCTAAGGCCTATCCATGTCACCTTTGCAACATCTCTCAGTTATGCTTCCTTCTCTCATCTGATGTTACCACCACTCTCATCACCTTATTCTTAGACTATTGCAATAGCCTGCTGGTGGCTTCACCCGCCATAAGTCTCTCCCCATCTCTAGTTCATTCAGCTGCTAAAGTGACTTTCTTAGCGTGTAGATCCTACCATGCCAACCCATATTCAGTGAACTCAAGTGGTTCCTTGTCATCTCCAGAATCAAATACAAAATCCTCTCCGACATTCAAAGCCTTTCGTAATCTAGCCTCCCCCTACCACTTTTCCAGGCTTCTTAATCTTTACTCCGTGCCACACACTCTTCGATTCAGTGGCATTGGCCTCGGGGCTGTTCCAGGGACAAGATACTCTCACTTGGCCCCGGACATTTTCTCTATCGGTCCTCCATGCCTGGAACGTGCTTACTTTTCACCTCCACCTACTTCTTTGGCTTCCCTGGATCCCTTCAAGCCTCAGCTAAAACCTTATCTTCCATAAGAAACCTACCACACCTCCTTTTAATTTCAGAACCTTCCCTCTTATTTCCTATTTATCCTGTAAATAGCTTGTTTTTACATATTTGTTTGCATATTGTCTCCTCCATTAGACTGCAAGCTCCTTGAGGTCAGGAACCCTCCTTTGTTTTTCTTTATATTCCCCAGCACTTAGCACAGTGCCTGGCGTGTAGTAACTACTTCCTAAATGTTCATTCACTATAATTTCATGCTGTAAAATGAGGGCATCTGTCAAGCTCTTCAATAACCAACTGAAAAATCGGTTGCAATTAGTTCATTTGAAATCTTTTCTTTCAGAGGGTCATTGGATTTAGAACTGGAGTACACACAAGACTCAGCCAGTCTCTCGCCTTGAACTTAACTATTGACATGGTGAAAATGTATAGTGATCATGGTCACTCAGTGTAGGAAATGAATTAACACTCTCCACAGGAACCTCATTTGTACAGTATATTAATAGGCTTCCTGTGTAAATAGTTACCCTTACATCACTGCTTATTTGCCTGCTAGCTGGGTTGTATCCAATTTAGAAAGGAGGACGGTGAACGTTTGATTTCACATGACGTTGCTTAGAGGGATGGTGGGGAAGAAGTGGGGGCTGGTGGGGAGTCGGGCAGACAGCAGGGAAGAAAGATATATTACTCATGCTTCTTATAAATCTCCCCAAACTAACAGTCCCTCATCCCATTTATATTTCTCTTGGGGGTGAGGGGAGGGTTATACTAAATTAGCCACTGAAAAATAATGATGCTGCAGAAAGGCTATTTGTTTTATAGAAAATTGAAAAGAAAAATCATTAACAAGGTCTGCAAGTTTTTTGGGTTCAGGGAAGAAGTGGGTGAGAGAGGAGAAACTAGGTGGTATAGCAAATAAAGCATTGGACTTGTGTTTAGGAATACCTGAGTTCAAATCTTGCCCTTAGATCCTTACTAGCGATGTGACTCTGAGAAAGTCACTTAAACCTTGTCAGCCTCAGTTTCCCTATCTGTTAAACAGCAACAATAATATCTTCCTTCCAGGATTGGAGGATCAAATGAGATAACATATCTGAAGTGCTTTGCAAACTTTAAAGCACTCCTAAATTAAAGTGAAATATCTTAAATATTGCCAAAGATGAGAAAAAATATTCTTCCAATCCATGCCAACCAAAAAAGTGATTGACATTTTGTTTCATTGTTGAAAAGGCAGTTTGTTGACTTTAAATCTACTCACTTTACTTTGCTTCTCAACTATAGGTCTCCCGGGCTTTAAAGAGATCAAATTGTTTTCTGGAAAAACTCAAGACATGTCACACGGAAAAGACACAAAGGTTTATGGCAATACAGAATGATAGCAGGACACCTAGCAATTCAGTATCATGTGAGGACACAAGTAGTTTGTGACACTTTGATTCAATTCAACTTAGACCCGTGCTCTAGGCAGGGCATTGTGCTATGTGCTTAAGATATATAATACTGAGATGATGCAACATGTACACGGGTAAGCCAGTATGTTCCAGGAGAGGAAGAGAAACCAGTACATTCCTTAGAGCACTTAAGCTGGACCATGAAGGGAAATAGTAATTCTTCAAGGTAGAGGTGAAAAGGGAACAAATTCCAGGAATGGAGGACACTCTGGGCAAAGGTGTGGAGGCAGGAGATTGAATGGCGTGTATGAGGAACAACTGGTAAACTAGTTTGACTGGAATGGAATGTGTATGAAGAATAACATGGAATAAGACTGGATATAGTATTTAAAGGTCACCCCAAAAATGATATTTAAATAGTTGCTTTCTATGCCGTTATAGAAAAGAGCAAACAGAATTCTTAAAGACTTTGATTTATGCCATCACTATGCAAATGTCTTATAGTCTCTTCATGAAGTCGAATTCTGAAATCATAGTTCTAAGGGTTTATCCCCTTTGAAGGTCATAGCTGATTAAATCTCAATTGGCCCATCTCAATGGGAAGAGCATCAAAGCTTGCCAATTTAAAATCTACTCACATAGTGCCTAGAGAGTTACACACCCCCCCCCCCAAAAAAATAGGGAAAGATTCTTTAGGAAGGAAAGCAAAAGTTTTCTTTAAGATCCCACTCAAGTTGAATGATTTTAGGAATGACAGTAATTAGAAACAAAGGCATTGGCCTGGGAGTCAAGACCTAGATTAGAAACCTCATTCTATCACTTAACTAGTTGTGTGACCTTGGAGAAGTTGCTTTGACTCTTTAAGCCTCAGTTTCCTCATCTGCAAAATGAGGCATGGATGAGCTTAAAGGCTGCTTCCAACTCTCACATGCTAAGACCTGAAATTTTTCCTCCATATTATTTTTCTGGAGCATCTGGAACATTCATTACTCTATTACTTCAAAGGGTCCATGATTTTATCAGTTATTCTTTTCAGCTATGTATGTCATGATCCACTCATGCCTTTTCAAATAAATCCCCCATAATTGGACCTGCCTGAGATAACAGGGGCCTTCCTCTAAGTTGCCTTGTATTGCACCAATACCAATGGTACTTGTAACTGTCCATCAGTTAGCCTTGACTCTTGCTACGTAACAAGTCTGCCTTCTACCTTCATAACAAGGCTACCTCTTTCTAACAAGCTTACCTTTCTTTGCTACTTCTAAACAATAGTTGGTTGGTAATGCATGACAGTCTTCTCTCTCTCCCAGTTCCCCACTGTCTTCTTCCTTCCTTCCTTCTTTCCCTCCTCCCTTCCTTCCTTCCCTCCTTCCTTCCTTCTTTCCTTCCTTCCTTTCTTCCCTCCTTCCTTCCTTTCTTCCCTCCTTCCTTCCTTCCTTCCTTTCTGCCTTCCCTCCTTCCTTCCTTCCTTTCTTGCTTCCCTCCTTCCTTCCTTCCATCTTTCCTTTCTTCCTTCCCTCCTTCCTTTCTTCCTTCGTTCCATCTTTCCTTCCTTCCTTCCATCTTTCCTTCCTTCCTTCCCTCCTTCCTTCCTTCCTTCCCTCTTTCCTTCCTTCCTTCCTTCTTTCCTTTCTTCCATATTTCCTTCTTCCTTCCTTTCTTCCTTCTGTCCTTCCTTCCTTTCTTCCTTCTTTCTTTCTTTCCTTCCTTCTCCATCACACTTTGGGTGATCCATAACATTAATTCTCCATAAATAATGATATTCCACAATTCAGTCATATAACATCATCAGAATCAATTAATCGATAAGCACTAATTAAGCTCCTACTGTGAGCCAGAAAGAATATTGAGAGTTGGGCCTCAGTTTCAAAGAGAAGATAGGGTCATACACATAGAAAAATGTGCTACACAATTTTCCAAAAGCAATTTAACCCGCTCTCCTGTTAAATTCTAGGCCTAGCTCATTGCCCACAATTCTGTACAACTGGAATGTACTGATAGACCAAAACCATGGGTTGTCTATCCAACTTCATGTCATAGTCTGCAAACATTCATTCTTTATCACTTGGCTTTTCAAGTATGTATCATTAGACCAAACTCACATGAGTAGTTATCAGTCTTATTTAGGAGACTCTGCAATTTGGTACATTACCATAAAAATTATGGTAGTCTGTCTATACCTACAAACCTTTGTGCTACATTACATTATGCTGTTTGGATCAAGAATTGGAAAATGTATGTAATATATCTTACCAAACTTCAAGCATGCCTTTGATGGCTGATGCATGAATTGTTCAGAAAGATATAAAAAAATACAACTGGGAAAGATGTTCTGAATGAAAGGGCTTGTACTCAGACAGCTCCTCCAGAAAAGTAATGTATAGAAGAGAGACAGACTACAAGGGAACTTATGTTCTTTTATATACCTCATGATGGTACTAAGTAAGAATGGTCCACAAAACCATCTTCCTTAGAAAAAAGGTCAGAATTGGGGAGCCTCAAGGCCACATGTAGCCTTCTAAGTCCTTGGATGTGGCCTTTTGACTGACTTCAAGTCCTGCAGAACAAATCCTTTTATTAAGGGGATTTGTTCTGGGAAGTTTGGATTCAGTCAAAGGGTCACATTTGAAGACTAGAGGGTCACATGTGGCCTTGAGGCCACAGATTCTCCACCCCGGTCTAGAGATAATCATTTCAGAGATGTTAAGCTAGGCAGCACCATGGCCTCACCATCCCTTTTGTCTCCAGAGCTAGGACTTGTTACACTCACACAATGTCTAAGAATCAGGTTCAGAGCTAGAAAGCAACTCCTTGATCATCCCATCCATCCCTTTCATGTTAAAAATGAGAAGACTGAAGCTCAGAAATATTCAAATAATATGACCAAGGACATACAGGCACATACAGGCAGCAGAGCTCATATTCAAAGTCAGGTCTTCTACGTCGAAATCCAGGACTCTTCCCACATAGTACACCATGCTACCTCTTGCTTAGCAGCTAATGGAATTCCATATTAACTTATGATTTGTCCTAGCCTCTCTCTTCTCTAGGCTCATAGACTTAATGGCACTGCTTCACTTTGGCTTGGTGATTTAAGCAAAAAAAAATCTAAGTGTAATCTATTACTTCAACAAAGAGCTTCTATCAGCTGTCATAATTCAAGTATTTTGCCCACATTTGTCTTGTAGTCCTTTTCAGTCTGACACACCTGCAACCTTACCTGGGCAGTCAGTGGAATACGACCCAGCCAATACCCAATACATTTCTTCCTCTCATCCATATTAAACACACATTCATCTGTTCTTCCACCTATCTCTACCATGGTTGCCACTCTCAATCCTTCTGGTTAAAAGGGTATGAAGGAGTGCAAGGAACATTGATGTATTATAACAGCCCAAGGATTTTCTTTTGATACACCAAAATGGCCCAACACAGTGACTGAAGACACATTAATGCAGTAAAGCAAGGCCCTCTAGACTGTCAAATCATCTGAAAGAGCCAGTAGTGGGAATTTGTGTCTGTTCATACTTAGAAAATCCGAGAGGAAAAAATAGACACACAACTCCTGTAAATATCCAATCAATTCAAAAAGCATTTAAGTGCCCACTATGTGATAAGCACAATGATAAGACACTGAAGTTATGAAAACAAAAATGAAATCTTCCCCAGTCTCAAAGAGCTTACATTAGACCAGAATATTGTTAATAAATAATGTAATATCAAAACACGAAAATTCTTTATTTATTGACCTGCATATTATGCTTATGAAATGCCTTTAAAATGAAGTTCAAAGGATTTTTACAACTGTTATTTCATTATTCCTCACCTTCATTTGAAGAAGTATCATTTTCTACATTTCACAGTTGGAAGAAAGAGAAAGGTTAAGTGAATTATACAATTATACCCAAAAGACTGAGAAAGAAATAGGAGGAGAGACCAAGGCTTCTAACTTCCATTGCTCTAAGTACAGAACTAGTCCTCCTTGAAATATTAAGGAATTTATCTAATTATTTTCAAGGAAAACTTTTCACATCATAAAAATGCGAAGTTCTATCAGCACATCAGGGACTCTGAAGAAAGATCACATGATAATTTCCTATATGCCAAAGATTAAATCAGTGTGGTTTCCAGATCCCTTTCTATTCGATGCACTCACCCATTTTGCAAGAGATCTGAAATACTCTTTAAGTCTCATTTTTCTTCAGAAGCTAACCTCAGTGGAATAGAATGTTGTTAAGGGGGAAAAAAATCCTTTCTGTCATTTGACTTTAACTTATGATAAATTAGCTTCAACGAGTTTCTTAGAAAATTGCCCAAGAAATGACTACAGAAAATTAAATACCAAGACTTCAAAGAGGTAAACACACAGCTTTCAAATCCCAACCTTTGAGAATAATTCTGCCTTTCTCATGCTTTGGAGAGATGCGAGTCAAAAAAAACAGTACTGTATCTTGATAACGACCCATCTTTCAAATGACTTTTCAATCCATCTCCTTTTTCAGAGGAATAAAGTGATGATGATTTCTAGAGGGCTTCTGGGGAATTAACATCCTATTTCAAGGCTGGGGAGAATGAAAAAAAAAACCGATAGTGTGGCATTATCAACACTACATTGGCTAACTAAACTCAGAATTAGCTGAAAATTGGGTTCATAAGACAGAGGGAGAAGAATCGGACTTCATTGGCATAGGGAACTCCAACCTTCCATCCAGCAGGTCAACAGCTTTACTCCAACTTGTAATTTTAAGTACTTGTTTAGAGCAGAGGTGTCAAACATACAGCCCACTGGGCCCCAGAGGCCCACAACACTCCCAAGTAAGACCAGAACCAAATTAGAATGTAATTAGGAAACAATTAACAAAATAAAAAAAAATACAATAAAACATAGATAACATTAATATGTGGTTCTCTAAGTTGATAAGTGCTTTTAGGAATCCTTATGTGTGGTTTAGTGGCCCCATTTCTATTTGTGTTTGACACAGGCAACACCATTTGGCTAACTTGATGCAAAATCTTGTCTTGACATAAAGAACTACTGACCTGAGTAGAGATTAAGAGGGTATCAAAGCCTTTAAGGAGAAAAGTGTTATTTGATGATAGAAGTGAAAGGCAGATAACTTAATTTCCCAATATAAATCAGTCCCCCAGATAGTTCTCCCTGGGGCTCAGATAACTGCATATTTGCAGTCCCCAAAATTAT
Source organism: Trichosurus vulpecula (assembly GCF_011100635.1). NCBI lineage: Eukaryota > Metazoa > Chordata > Mammalia > Diprotodontia > Phalangeridae > Trichosurus > Trichosurus vulpecula. Next base: position 517,843,395 of record NC_050573.1, read on the forward strand.
TTTCACCTTGTAGTTTACCTTAAAAAAATCTAATACTATTGACTTTGCTTTTAAAAAAACAGCAACAGCATAATACAAAAGTGCGGAATCAGTCTGCATTTGTCTTCAAGTTTCATCTTGAAGTTTCTATCTCTAGTTTGGCACCTGAGAGCACCAAGCACAGGAATGAGAAGCATCAGACCCCTTATAGATCTTCAAACTAGTTAAACATATAAAAAATGAATATTTTGGCAGAGATCCTCTCCCTGCTTACCCTCCACCTTCCTTACCTCCTTACAAAAATCAACTAAAATGCCATCTGTGACCAACCAAAAAGCATATAGGGAAAAATGCCATTCCTCACACTCCTGCAGAAGTATCCAGAATAGTATACATGACAAATATCTCTGTATGCATGGCATCCTCACTCTTCCAGGGTAAGAATTCATTAGGTCATAAATTTAGAGCTGGAAGGGACCCTGAAGTTTGTTGAGCCCAACCCCACCCATTTTACAGATAAGGAAACCAAGACCCAAGGAGGTTATGTGACAAGCCAGTTAGTGTCAGAGATGGGATTCAAACCCAGGTCTTCCTGACTCCAAATCCAGCTCTCTGCCATGCTGGAAGGATCAAGTATTGAAAATCAGTGTTCCACAGCAAATCAGCTAAGCCAAGAGCCAAGGATAAAGATAACCTAGAGATTTCCAGACCCAAGAGATTCGCAGTCATTGAAGGTAACGTTTTAAAGGGAGGCCAGATTTTCACAATCTTCTTTCTTTAAGATCATAGATTGAGAGCTAGAAGAGATTTCAGAGACTATCTAGTCTGACTTCATTTTACAGGTAAAGAGACTGAAGCACACGAAGGTTTCAGTAACTTTCCCAAGGGCACAGAGGAAGTATCAGATGGAATATTTGAACCCAGCTCCTCTTGGAGCAGCTAGGTAGCACAGTAGACACAGTACTCGGCCTGGATTCAGAAAGGCCTGAGTTCAAATCTGACCTCAGACACTTACTAGTTGTGTGACCCTGAGCAAGTCACTTAACCCTGTTTTGCCTCAGTTTCTTCATCTGTAAAATGAGCTGGAGAAGAAAATGGCAAACCACTCCAGAATCTCTGCCAAGAAAACCCCAAATGGGGTCACAAAGAGTCAGACACAACTGAAATAACAAAAACAATATCCTCTGACTTCTGAAGCAGTGCCCTTTCCAGTATACCACTCCCTAGCTAAGCATCTCCCATCTACATGCACAGTTTGTTCCAAAAAAAGCATGTCCAGGGAAATTCGGTCTAGGGAGTATAAGCAAATCTCCTGACCTTAAAAATACTTTGTGTAATTTGGCTTTCAGATTTTTTTTTTCTTTGTGCCTCAGTGCATTTTGTCTTCATGACTACATGTTCTCAGGTTGTACTTTAAAAATATAAACAGTCCTCTCTTGTTGTTTTAGTGTTTTCAACCAGAAGTCATCTCTTCACCCACTGGGTTGGACGCACAGTTGTTTCCCCCACAATGACACTACATGTGTGGTACAAGAAACTAGCAAAGGAATGGGTGTTTGGGCAGGCAATTTGGTAAACCTTCCTTTATCTATTTGACATCCCCTCCCCCCAAACTCAGAGGAGGGAAAGACAATTGTGGTATCTTCCAGTTCAGTTTATTTTTGTACTCAGAATGAGGCACAAATGAATCTGTTTTCCATTTACCCTCTCCCTTCTTCCTTATAAACCAGAAATTTCCTGGTATCATGCAGTGCAGAAACAACACCTTGAGACTATCCAGGTTTCAACAGGGCTCTAAATTTCTAATCATTCTGTGCATCAGTGGTGTCCTACAATCTATGCAAATAGTACTCCAGTTTTCTCTCTATTTCCCCTTTGCCAGTACACACACACACACACACACACACACACACACACACACACACTCTCACTCACTCACTCCCTCCCTCCCTCCCTCCTGTGTTCTGGAGAGGAAGGAGAAGGAGCTAATGCCTGCAGAACTGCTTTCTGTCCATATATAAATAAATACAATAACCGTTCGTGACGATGAGCAGCAGCATGGAGAACATTTAAGAAAATTACCAGGAGGCTGAGTAAGGAGTGTGGTTGGTGCGGTCAGGGCCTCATCCTTCCCACAGGATGATCGCCATCTTCTGAACCAGTTCATGGTTCATGCAGCCCTTGACCTAGTACACGAAAATAGTGGCTGTCTAGCAATATGTACCTGAAAACTGTGGACAAACTCAATGAGTGGTTTGTTTCTGCTTTCGTTACTGCAGGCCATATGAAATTCATTATGCTTCACAATGTAAAACAAGATGGAATAAAGAACTTCTTTAGTGATGTCTATGATTTATATATAAAGTTTGCAATGAATCCATTTTAGGAACCAAATTCACCAATTCAATCAAGTGCATTTGACAGAAAAGTTCAATTCCTTGGGAAGAAACATCTTCTAAGCTGAATACAGAAAACTTCTTAAATGTGTGATGTCATAATATGCACTGTAAGTAACCGAGAGCCAATCAAGCCTACTGTGTCTAGTGTTGGCTTTCTAGGCTCTATAAATTAACCTCCTTTCTATTTAGAAAGACAATAGGGCACTTTTTGCTGTTCTCATTGTCATAGGTGATCCAATCAAAATAACTTATACTTTTGAAAAATACCATATTTATAAAAAATGGCAGATGAAGTGCCCTGACAATTATTTTGTATTTAAAAATTGTTTAGAAGATTCTACTTTGACTAGTCTAATATAATCTTCTTAATTAAACTGTAAATAGGCAAATGTCATACTGTTGATTTGGTTACCAGATCTTAAACTGAAATATAAAAGTTGGCTCACAATAGGAAATAAAATTTACAGCATACACGTGGATTTTTTTATAAATATAGGCAAAATTCATAGTGCTAAAGAAAATATTTTTTTCTTTGTCAAACATTGTACTAACTATTTATCTGAGAGCATCAAGTATCGAGTCTGGCAATAGTACCAAAAAGACAGAAAACTTAGAGCATGTATTTTACCTATAAATGAAATGAAGTGGTTGCTGGGACCAAAAGTTAGGTATGTAAACAGTACACTTTTGCATAATCTTTTATCATTGTTATGTATTTGGAATCTTGAGGATGTTTTCTCTCCTCAACAAGAATAACAAAAATGATAGCTTCGTTTCTTCTTGATAAACTAGTTTCATACTTTTGTAAAAGGTATTTGCATATTTTGCATATTTTAGCTTTCAAGAACAACCTGAATTAAAGTTTGGCAGTCTGAAAGTAAGCATATAGACTATACCTAGGAAAGTTGCCTGGGGTTTTTTGCACTGTAGAAAGTCCAGAATCTTATTCTATAAAATATGCGTTATGCTTGTAAACAGATGACATGATCATAACCAAATAATTCCTGGAAAAACTACAAATGTCTAGAAAAGTATTATTGAATTCAATATAATAAAAGGGAACTTTTAAGTAACAGTTTTGAAATTTGGTCTTTAAAATAAAGAAAATTAATTAAATGAAGCCCACTGGTTCTTGGCTATCCACCATTTAACTGCAAAGGTTCCAAGTGACCAGCAAAGGAACAGAGGTATACATGAACTACATTCCAACATGACTTGCAATTGTCTTTTTGCAAATGTTAGAATTAAGAATACATGGAAAACAATAATGCACAGAGGGTGAAAAACTATAGGAATGCATACTTCAAGCATCCACCGGCTTGTTCGCATACACATCTGAGAAGCTGAGTCCCAGAGTCAGTGCCTAAGGTGCAATAGAATATGCACAAGTATCAAAGTTGTCTTACATCGAGCTTGCACAAGAGTTCAGAGGACCAGCAGTGATCCTTTTCCCCATTCTTCTCCATTATAAGCGTGTGAGATCTTCTCTGGGGTCACCAGCACCCTCTTCTACCTCAGTCTCTTTGACTGATTCTATTTCTTTCCGGAGATTAAAAGTAGAATTGATTCTTCCAGGGCTGTAGTCATTCCTTTTGAGATCTGTGGGGAGAAGATGAGTCAAATGGTTACAGAAGAACCTCAAAGGCAAGCTGTCTATTCACCTGGTTGAGTCAGGCTTCAGCAAGTGACTAAGGCTCCTCTGCTAGGAATCAGTCCAAAGCCACAAACTTAACGAGCCCAACTTCAGGGTGATTCTCGACCACAGACTGCGAGGAACACCTCCATGTGTCCTTACTCTGATTCATCCAAGGCTGGTTCTGAGGGTTGCCTTCTCAAGGACAGGGAAGGACAGAAGATTATTTGACATAGTTAGCAATAAAAAGGAAACCTTTCAATGACATCTTTGAATGGCAGAGCTAAGAATTTGAGCTCAAATTGAACTTATGGTAAAATAATAATTGTGATCTGTTATTTGTTGTTGGGGTTTTGATGTTTTTCATCTCCAAAAAAATACTGGTGATTTAATTTTATTGCTGGAGGGCATTCCTGAGAAGAAAACTTCCTCAATCAATAGAATCTACAAGTATTCTGCACCTTCAGCCTTAGAGAACTGCCAGTCACTTAATGGATAAATGACTTACCCAGGGTCCCAAACCCAGAATGTATCAGAGACAAGATTAGAACTATGGCCTTCCTGGCTCTAAAATAAGCTCCGCTATGTCATGTTATCACTCAATAATAGGTTAATTCAGCATATTCTAAGCAGGGAAAATTTCCTCAGAATAGAAAAAAAAAAGAACTGGTATTTGAAGGGAATTGTTTGATGGATGAATTAGAGGAGAAATAACCAATGCTAAGTAGAATGAGCCAGATGAAAAGCACTGCCTCCTAGAATGGAAGAAAATAAAAAATAATAATAACTCGAGAAGCATGGCGAATTAAGAGATGACTTCAGCATTGGGAAGACCTGTCCAACCTCTGAGATATACTGACATCAGGCCATTGGACCTAGATGGCTCTGGAGGAGAAAGTGAGGCTAGTGACCTTGCACAGCTTTCCCTCGTTCAAATCAAAGTCAGCTGCAATCCATGTCATCATCTCCCTGATGTCATGGCCTTCTTCAAAAATGAAGGACAAACACAACCTGTAGTGTACTGGCTTTGTGGACCTGGACAGACCATTAAACTCTCTGGGCCTCAGTTTTTCTTATCTATAAAATGGGGTGGGGTGGGCAGGGCAAGTAAACTCAGTGACCTCTAAGGTATTTTCCAGTTCTGAATCTGTGATGCTATGAAATCATAGGTCTGATTTAAAAAACATATAGGGATATTACGTTTTAAAGTTTGCAAAACATTTTATTCACAACAATCCCAAGAGATGAGTAGTGCAAATGAGACTGCCTTTTTATAGATAAAAAAGGAAACCAAAGGTAGGAGAGCTCAGATGACTTGCCACAAGTCACCCGGGTCTCCTGATTCCAAGGCCTGAGCTCTCTCTCTCTCTCTCTCTCTCTCTCTCTCTCTCTCCTACAGCACAAGCAAACAACAGTTTACTGCAAAAGTGCATCTGAGGTTTGGCAACCTGAAGGCTCCATTTGGATGGCCACCCTTGTTGTGGCTTCTTTTGTTTAAAACAAAAATACAGTTTTGATTATTTTCTGAAAATATCTATTAAAGTCAAAGTGCCAAGATTACCGAATAATATGAGTGTTTGGAGTTAGCAATTAGATGTTGCTGGGCGGGTAAATACAAACAGATTGTGCCTAGAGAGTTAGATAATTAGCCAACATTTCAGACCCACCAAAAAAAATCCCCAAACATAAATTGGGAGGTGACATGGGATAATAGAGAAAACCATTTCTTTTCCTTTGATTAATCCAGATCAATGGTCTTCAGGGACCAAGCTGCATAAAGCATTGGCTTAATCCTCTACTTTGCTGGATCAGACATCTCCCAGTGTCCTAAGTTTCTGGAGACTGGCCTGGCCAGTTTCAAAATGAAGCAGACTTCAAATATCTAATTACCAAGAGACTGTATGGTCTGGAAAACATGGTACTAATATAAAAGCAGATGACCTTAGTCCGATTTCTCTCCACTAAAGTCAATGTAGGATACCTTCATCAGCCCCAACCACTCTTATTCATTATATCTCTATGTCCCAGTGACTCCTACCTACTACTGCATCCTTACTATTATTTTGACATCTGTTTGAAGTTAATCCAGGACTGAAGCATTTTACATTATTTGGGATGACCACATTTGACCAAGAATTTCCAGTGAGAAAATTCTCTCTACCAATGCGTACCAGCAACTATTCTGCAATTACAATTTTAAGCAATTCCCTAAGGCATTGAGAGGTTAAGCCCATTGCCCAATGTCATACAACTATATGTGTCAGAGGCTGGATTTGAACTCAGGTCTTCCGGACTTTGGGCTAGCTAGCTTTCTATCCACTATGACACACTGCCTGTCATATCAATTTTTAGAATGAATGAATGCAAAAGCATTCATTAAAAGCATTTCTTAAAAAAACACAGGTGCCAAGCGTAAGAGGAGATTTTATTTATTCTTCTCTAACTGGAGTAGGAATGACCCTTTGAGCTTGTAAATTTACTCCACATTGAGTCAAAAAGAAATATTATTTGGAGGAGGGCAAGTCACCTTATTATAAGCAGGGAAAAGTTCCTCAGAGTAGAAAATACCCTATTTTTAAGGAACATTTTAGTGCCTGAACTGGAAGAGAAAAATCAAACCCTAAGGACAGTGACCCAAACTAAAAGCATCCTTCCTTGGAATGAAGGAAAATCACATGGCAAGAACTCTCTGATCTGAGTAAGGTCTTTGGGAGGAGGGGGGGGGGGGGGAGGATTCCTTCAGCTGCTTGCCTTTATGTTAGAAGTAATTGTAGTAGTAACAATGTAGGTCCCACTGGAAACAGAGTCACATATCAACTCCAAAAAACAAATAATAGCATGTGTGTTTAAAGTGACAGGTTGATGTAATGAATACCAGAGCACTTTGACTTGACAGACAGATGCTGGTTTTTTGTACCCCATCACAGTCACTCCATCCCAACCCCCACCAAAGCATCTGACAGGTAAATAAGGGCAACGTAGGGAGATGCCAGACAATACAGCCCGGTGACCAGAAAATCAATAAGGAGAAAAAAAATTATGGATAATGGGGAAGGCTTGGGGAAGAGAATTACAGACTAGCCCTGGAGTCAAATTCTCACCCTGTTTCCTCTGTGGGAATTATCCTTCAAAAGTTGCATGGGATGAGCGTCTAACATGATGTTATTTGATCACAGACTGACAGAAATTAAAATCAATCACCATCCTTTCATCCTTTTTGTGTCTTTAAAATTTAATGAGACAAAAATATGATTGTAATTTTTCCACTCAATTCCAGGCTACCATACATACTGTTCTAAGAGACCCTATGTTTACAGAAAAATAAAATTGTTCAGGGCCATACCCGGGAGTTTGAGCTTCCTACAACAGGAATTGCAGCGATGCTTTGCAATGAAGTTCCTAATTGCATCTTCCCCTAAATTTGCCGGTCCAAACACCATCCCTCTTGATCTAGAGGAAATATCAGAATATTAATTAGATCACAGTTAAGAAAAAGGAGCCCGACTCAGATTCTCTAAGATACCTAACAGTCTCCCATAGTAACCCAGTAAAATTGTGCGAGCCAACAAAGAACAGAGAACTTTTAGAAGAGAAGTAACAATGTTAGGTTTGCACATTTAAAATTCAAATGCACTTAAATCCTTGTACCCAACTCTGTGGACTACTGTGAAATTCATTTCCACGATAATCTGATCGAAGAGAGAATTTTCTATGCACAATAGTAAAACAAAGTACAGAGAGCCCCTTTTGAATGCTCGAGGGAGAAAGGAATGACATTCATTACAGAGTGTTCGTCCAGAGTACCCAATAGATAAGCTGCAAAATAAAATTAGTTTTGCTATTAGAACACACCTACTAACTGGACTCACATGCAGGGTTTCAAATACAAACACAACTTCCAAAACATGAGTTATGTCATCTCAGAGAAATACCTGACAAAGGGCTCTAAGAGCTCTATGAACAAGTGATTCTAAAAGCTGCCTTCTACTGTACTAACTTCCATAGCTAGTCTCCCTCTTGGGAATGCATTACTTCTCTTAGCTCACTGATGGAAAGAAACCACACATTCTAAATGTAGTGACAAAATAATAAAAAGAATATGGATATATTAAGCATGTTTAAGGAGTACCACATAATTACAACAGATTCTTAATGTAGTTTCTACGATCAATATTCATTAATTATAACACCACATGACCACTATTCTTTAAAAATTTAATTGATGCTCTAGACATCCCAGAACACAGAATACCAGAAATCCTTCCAAAGAAATTCAATGAAAGCTAATATTTTATTTTAATGACATGCAGAGTAGAAAAACACATTTTAAAAATCTGAACTCAATTATGGCTCTTAAATGCCAAGTCCTGGGGAAAAAAAAGAGGCAGGAGAGCATCAAAATATGACAAAAGGAAACAATAAACTTCACTTCTAAGGAATGTGGTTTAAAAAAAAAGACAGTGTAAAAATGGGTTTTTTTTTTCCACGTCTGAGTATTGAAGCATTTATCTCAATTTCCACTTCCTTTCGGCAGAACAACAGCACTGCTCTGAAGATGTGCCAAACTCAGATGAAGGGTTGATGTCAATTTCATCTCAGATTGCCTCCATGCTCTAAGGGAAGGAGGTAGAGGAAATCCCTTGGGAGTTCAGAGCTAACAAACACCTAGGATTAGCTTTCTTGGTCACTCAACCTGATTTACAAAGTCCAGCTCTGGTGGTATTTACAAAGCTGCATAAATTAGTCTTTCTTAACCATCTTCTTAACCGTCAATCCATTAGTCCCTATGGCGAGTAATAAAATACTGGTGGGGGTGGGGAAAAGCAGGAAAAGGGAAAAAAGGAAGGAAAGAAGGAAGGAAGGAAGGAGGGAAGGAAGAAAGGAAGGAAGAAAAGAGGGAAGGAGGGAGGGAAGGAAGGAAGGAGGGAAGGAAGGAGGGAGGGAGGGAAGGAGGAAACAGCAGAATTATTCCAAATTTGATGACTACACATCATAGTGCCTAAGAAATGGAAACTTAAAGTGCTATTTTAGTCTCAGAAACTGAATAGTTCCTTTCTGTTTATCTCTTCAGCATGACCCAAATGCAATATTTGAGTAGAGAGCATTTATGTATTAAATACCTAAAATTTCTTTGTCCAGAGTAGTATTTCCAAAGAGGTGACACCATTTCTCAGAATTTAAAAGGTGTGGCCGTACATAAGCTAATATTTTTTCCCACAATCTTTAACAAAAGCACATGTAAGTGCCTCAGAACCTTAATGTAAAATAAATCTAAGGGATTAAAACATTTCCCGATGATGTGTGTTTAAGTGGGCATTGGCTTACATGTGACTTTTAAAGAGCTTTGCACTTGGATCCTGCAACATGTCTATGGCCTCACAGCCTAAGATAAAGAAGTAGAAGAAAGAAAAAAAACCCTACCACTCCTCAAGACTTGTTATTTTTCATATTCCTCCAAACATATGAAAAGCAGGTGGTAGTTTTGTTCCACGTGCAAGTGAGCGTTAATTAGTGCCAGCTATACATAGCCTTCCTAAAGAACATCACATCATCGCTTCATATTTGTCAAATGTCAAAAATGAACGAAGCAAAGAACATACAAAAGATACATTTGCTAGTTACCAATATATCACATTTTAGAGATGAACCAGTGTGAACTTAGGTGACCACAACCCAGGGAGGTGATCTACAGAGTTAAGACAAACAGCCAGACCACGTTCTTTCTATACAAAGCATTTCCTGACTACCACATAGAAGTAGTTATTAGCACTTTTAAAATCAAGATAATTACTTTCTATTGCTACTCTGACTATACACTTTTATTTATGCGTTTATTTGGTCATTTTTGTCTTTGTACTGCCCTACCCCCAACACCATTGTGCCTAGCATGATTTTAGCTTTATCTTTGACCAGACCTTTGATTTCATCAGCTTAAGAAAATCCTGGTACTGAAATTCACTTCCACTGTGGAGGCTGGCTATTCCTCTGCAGTTTACACTTAGCTGCTTGAGACACAGAGATTAAATGACTTACTTGACCATGATCACACAGTTAGAATATGTCAAAGGCAAGACTTGATGAATACAGGTCATCCTAACATCAAGGCTGGCCTTCCATCTAGTCTTCTGTTCTGCCTTTCACATATACATTTTTTTTTTGGACTGGACCCATGATTTCAATGGTATAGGGAGCTCTTCTATTAATAAAGATCAGCACCAGACTTTGTAACTTACCATCTTAGAGAATTGCCTCGAGCACTTTTTAAGTGACTTGCCCCAGACCACAAAGTATCCAAAACAGGATTTAAACCCAGGCCTTCTTGACTTCAAGGCCAACTTTCTATCTACTATAGCACACTGCCTAATCACACAGAATAAATATTAAACTGAATGGAATCTTGAGAAGATAGAGTGGATAACCTTCTACCAGTAAAGAAAAAGACAGTTTAAGGTCTAAATCATCATAATGGTTATTCTATAGTCACAGTCACATTTACTGGAATACTTGGTCCACCTTCCATTTCACATTGTTTATGGAGAAAGATACACGGGTATCTAACCAGAGAGAGGTACTTCTAAGTCTAGACTGCACTGCTCTTCCATGAAAAACAACCATGCCCCAGTGAGTAGAGCACGGCCCTGGAGTCAGGAGGACCTGAGTTTAAATCCAGCCTCAGACACTTGACACACTAGCGGTGTGACCTTGGGCAAGTTACTTAACCCCAATTGCCCTGCCTTCTTCCTCCAAAAAAAAACAAACAAAAAAAGAAAAACAATTGTGCCCCACAAAGAAAAATTTATTTTATACTCTTGACCCAGTAGACACAGAATGGATGTTAGATAATCTACACAACTGCCAGTCAAAAGCCAGGATGCCAGATGACAGTCTCTCCCACTCCCAGCTAAAACTTCAAAAAGTCAAGGTCATCTCACAAGCTCTGGGGCAATTATACAATTATCCTCTGCGCTAGTCCAGACCTACAGAAAATCCTGGAAGATATAAATGCCAAGAGAATCTAAAAAGGAAGAGCTATGGAAACTAAAATTTGATTAACTGGTGACCAAAGTACACTTATACCTAGCTCATGATACACACAAAAGAATTTTACTACAAAACCAAAAAGACAACGCGTGCACCATAAGACAACTGTTACCTACTGTTGTTCAAACGCAAGCTTTGGGAAGATAAAAAAAAAGAGCACATTTTTTTTAAGTCCTGCACTAGCTAAAAGCAATGAAATTTATATACACTCTCCTCAAGAACATAGCATGGGCTCTGGAATGAATTCTATGGCCTATAAAATTTTTCTAAGGAATATAGGATGTGGCAGAATGTGTGTGTGTATGTGTATGTGTGTGTGTGTGTGTGTGTGTGTATGTGTGTGTGTATAAGTGGGTGAGCCTTATCTTAGGAGTATTTCTTGATTGAAGAAAACAAGGCAGATTTAGAGTTAAATTCCACTTTGGACATGTGGCTTATGTGAGTTTGACCAAGTCATGTAACTTCTCAGTTCCCCAGACAAACAAGGCTATAAGTGGCAAAGCAGATGTCAATCTACACTGATGGAATTTTTTCATTTTCATATCAACAAAATCACAGGTATAGACACCATCTCTTTTATCCTCCCAAAAAATCCTGAATCCGTCATATACCTATTACTCTGTTTTATAGATTATTGTCCCCAAAGGCCAACACAAGTTTTCATAATTATACCATGTATCTCTATCAAAAGATACAGAACTAAATAGTTCCAACACAAGATCTATTGCTGGTCAGAACTACAGATTTCCCTTTATAAGGTGTGACTACTTTCCGTAGCATTGTGTATATTTTAAGAATTGGGGAACACTATCATCAATCACTTAATGAGCATTTATTAAGCACCTACTATGTGCCAGGCACTATGCTAAGCATTGAGGATACAAAAAAAACAAAACAAACACAATCCCTGGCCTAAAGGAGCTTACAATCTAATGGGGGGGGGGCAATATGCAAACAAATACATACAAGGACAATTAAAATACAGGATACAAGGAAATAATTAATAAAGGGAAGGCCCTGGAGTTGGGAGAGGTTGGGGAAGGTAGAAGGTAAGATTTTAGCTGGTACTCTCAGAAGAACTGAAAGTGTAAGTGACCCAAAGTGCAAAGAAAGACCCAAAACACATAGTGAATGATGACTTAGACATAAGAAATGGCAAAATTGGGGCAGTTGGGTGATGCAGTGAGCAGAGCACTGGCTCTGGAGTCAGGAGGACCTGAATTCAAATCCGGCCTCAGACACTTGACATGCTTACTAGTTGTGGGACCTTGGGCAAGTCACTTAACCCCAATTGCCCTGCCTTCCCCGCCTCCAAAAAATTAAAATTAAAACAAAAAAAGAAGTGGCAAAATAAGATATCAAGTACATGTGACATAACATGAGGTGAGATGGTCATGTAACAAGTGCAAAGGATGGAGACAGGTCTCATGCTGGTTGGTCAACTAACATTATGCCAAAGAATGAGGGTACAAAGAAAGGTAAAAAACAATCCCTGTTCTCAAAAGTTCACAGTCTGATAGGAGAGTTAATAATAACAATAACAATACTGATAACTACAAGATATTAAAAAGACCCAAAGAAAGGCCTCCAAATTCCTCAATGGAGGTTACAAATGGCAAAGAAGAATTGGGATCTGCACAGAAATAGAAGTAACCACATTCGTGAGATCAGTACATATTTTTCCTACACACCATTGGATGAGTTTGTAAAGCATTCTAGGTCACCTTATCAGGAAGAATGCCATTTTATTGTAAGATACAAAGCTGAAAGGTTTCCATGGGGGCGGGGGGGAGGGAGGGGTGACGCTGAAAGAAATTAAGACCATAAAGGGTCTGACCTTATCAGAAGAAGAAGAGGACTGCAAGAGCGCAGACTGTTATGAGTTAAGTATTCCTATCTCACTACCCCTTCCATATCATATTTATTACTATATCTTCATCCCTGCCAAAACTAGCAACTACTACAATCTCAGGGTTTGCTAAATGACAACAGAGAAATCAAAAGAAACTTACTGTTTGTCTTCAGGTTTAATAACAGATGGATCTGTCAGATTTTCTCCAACACCTCCAAAAAAAGATACAAAATACATTAGCTAAATGAGGCTTTTCATTTTTACCCAAAATTCTTCAAAATAAAATTGGCTCATTCCTTAGTTTTTTCATCAGGAAGCGGAGAGAGCTAGAGTTGGAGTCAGGAAGAGCAGAGACAGGCACTACCTGTGTGAGAGTGTGTAAATCATTTAACGTTGGAACCCTTTTCTTCATTAGCAAAGGGGGCATAACAAGTGCATCTTGTACTAGTTATGAGACTGTAATGGGATGTGGAGCTTAATATGCCATATAACCTTCAGCTATGATAACCGTCCTTCCAAATACCTATGCCCCACTCACTCACAAGAAATGAAAAGAAAAAAAGCTGCTGTGATAGATTTATGGGCAGGGGTGAGAGAGACCTGGGTTTGAATTTTGTCCCTGTCATTTACTGTGTGACTTCGTGCAAATCACTTAATCTCGCTGGGCTTCCCCTTCCTTGTGTGAAAATGAAAGGGTCACTAGATAGCATCAAAGTTCTTATCTGACTCTAGATCCATGAAGCCTAACCCTCTCCCCTCATACTACAGCCTAACACACACACACACACACACACACACACACACACACACACACTCTCTTCACCACCACAGGGAACTCATTTTTTACTTAATGAATAAGTAACACGTAGATCACATACTGGGACAGCTAGGTGGCACAGTAGATAGAGTGCTGGGTCTGAAGTCAGACTCATCTTCCTGAGTTCAAATCTGGCCTCAGACACTCACTAGCTGTGTGACCCTGGGCAAGTCACTTAAGCCTATTTGCCTCAGTTTCCTCATCGGTAAAATGAACTGGAGAAGGAAATGGCAAACCACTCCAATATCTTTGCCAAAAAAAAAAAAAAAACAAAAAAACACCAAATGGAGTCACAAAGAGTCACATGCATGACTGAAAAACAACAAACAACAACAAAGCTTTCACAACCCAGGGGAAGAAATCATATATGTGTCCTAGCTGTAGAGATGATACAGGTAAAGATTCATAATTAATCAGAGTAGGGGAAAACAATCATCCTGCTATTGTAATGAACAATTAGACAATTAGAATAATTGTTTACACATGTCAAATGAGAGCGGGACATTTCTATGAAGTGCTAATGTTCACAGGATCATACCCTGTAGCGTAATTATGCAATCTCTGACTCAAGTCTTAGAGCTCCAGTAATATCTTACATATGGTAGGTGCTTTTCCTTTCCCAAAAGTGACCAACTTTACTGGAAGAGCAAGTGAAAAATAACAAGGAATTTTTTTTTCACATAAATCTAGGTTTGTCTACTTCACAGAGAAACCAGTCTGTTGTCTGCTTTTAAAAAAAAATTATCTTTGCTATATTTTGTATTTAAAAGTATGCTAAGGTATTTAAAAGAAAACAAAAGAAATACCTTTGGGTGAATCTGTATTTAAAGGAACTGGCTACTTTAGATAGTTAAATGGCTAAGCCCAGCTGCTGTTTCACTTTGCACAGTGATTTGGAAAGGTGGGAATGGGGATCAGGAAGAGGAGCCTTAAAGTATGGTAGAGCTAAATATTCAGGGAAGGCAGGGAAGCCTGGGTTTCTCTCTAGAGCTCAATCCTCGTTGATAGGGCAAAAAAGACCCAAATAAGTTGACTGACTTGCCTAAGGTCCACATAGGAAATGGAGCGGGCCAGACAGCCTTGATGCTCTTGCCCTTCTAAATTTATTTCTGAGAGTAAAAAGAGAAAAGTTTAAGAGAAGCTCTGGACTTCTGAGGTATAAATAACAAACTACTCTGATAGATGGGGTGCAAGTACTATGTTTATTGATATTTGAGGTTGCCACATATAACTTGCTCAAATTTCCACCATAGGAAGCCAATCCAATCCAGTGAGAATTTATTAAGCACTTACTATGTGCTGCCTATGTTACTATCCTAGGTGCTGAATGCCTCCAGCTTCTGGTACATTTGGCCTCCCAGAAATGCGAGGCCCAATACTTCAGTGTGACTTGTAAGTCAGTTGTCAGTCTAAATGGGAAGTATGTCAGTATTTATAACAGCAACTGAGTGAGGTAATGTTTAGGAAATTAAAAAAAATATTAAAAGCAGGTTATTGCTTATTTAAAATCTCACTCCTCATCCTTTTATCTGTATTCTGTCACAGTTATATGGCTCATTAAAAAGAGATTATTTTCTTATAGCCTACAAAATTATATACTTTTTACTTTGGCTCATGAGATGACATATGCAAAGTGCTTTGCAAACCTTACACTACTCTATAAATGCTCACTTTTATTAATAACAATAATCATTATTATCATTATCATTATTATTTGGAAAGCTCCAAATTGAAAGACTACAACTTGGTGAAAAAAATGCCACCTAGTGGCAATTCCTTCCAATTGTAACCCAGCACTGCAAAGGGTCACTCCAGCTTCTCAGAGGTTGATATTAATCAGGTTAAATTTATCTCAAGTGACAGTGACCCACTGGGTTCAAATCCCACCTTAGTCAGAAACTTACTAGCCTTGTAATCTTGGGCAACCTGACCTCTCCAGATCTTGGTTTCTTTCTGTTCCTCTGAACTAAGTCTGGCAGTGGGTAAATCGTTTCAATTAGAGAAGAAAAGAACATGAAATATTCTCTAGTTTGTTTTAAAAATGTGGAAACTGTGGGCCAGAGAGGTGAAGTTACTAGCCTAAGGTCACATAGGCACTAGGTGTTAGAGTCATAATTAAAACCCAGGTCTCCAAACTCCAAATTTAGTAGATTTACCCACAATACTATACTTAACGATATTTATGCAAATATAAAGAAATGACATCCTAAATATAGGAGAAAGTAGATTAACGACCTGGGAATACATTCTAGCCAACAAATTCTAAAATGGCTTATGGTTGAGTAACCATCATTAGGCTAGTGTCAGCTGGACGGCTGTTGTGCTCCAACACAGCAAAAAACAAAAGGGTCACCAAATAGGTGAACTTTATTTCAGCATACTGAATTCTGCCTCTATCATTTAGATCATAGATCTAAAGCAAGAATGCCCCTTACGGGTCATCTAGTCCAATCCATTTCTCCCTCTCCTGTTACATATGAGGAAACTGAGGCCAGAGTGGTTCAGTAGAAAGTAGGATACCTTAGCTAAAGCAGTGTGGAACCTTAGGGGCATCCTCTTCCAACTCCTTCATTTACTGATGAGAAACCCAAGGTCCAGGGAAGCTAAGGTCACAAAGGACATGTGACAGAGCCAGGCTCTCCTTTCAAGTGTGCAACTCTTACCCACACAACTCCATAGATAAACATTTGCATGGGATGGAGAAAATGGGTTACTACTGAAAACTACTCATAACTCTAAAAGTAAAATATGATTCTCGCTGATAGAATGCGACCTCCTTGAAGGCAAGGACCATAACATTATTTCTTTTTCCTTGTACCTACAGCACAGGCATAGGACCTGTCACATAGCAAGATAAGAGGAAATGCTTGTTAACTAACTGACAGACCATGTGGTATAATGAATAAAGCGCTGAGCTTGGAAGTAGGAAGATCTGAGTTCAAATGTCCCCTCACATACTAACTAGTCATATGACTGTAGGCAAATCGCTTTACTGTTCTGGGGCTCAGTTTCTTCATATGTAAAACTGATGACTTCCAAGGTTCCTTCCAGATCTAAATCTATGATCCCATAGGAGAGTGAACAACATGAAGTACATTCCCAAGGGAAACTGAGTCATGAATTCCAATCCTGATTATCACAGATAGTCTTTGGATAAATCTGCCTGGGTTAAAAGGAAAAAAGGAAAAAATCCCACTGACCTATTCTGAAGAGTACTGTGTGAAAGAACAAATTAATAACCACAAAGTACTTTGAAAATAAAATGAGCTATATAAATGCTAAGTACTAGTGTTATTTGAAATGCAATTGTTTTAATTCCCATTTCGGAGCATGCTAAGCTTCTGATGTTGGATCACAAGTGTAATCGGAATGATTCAGGCCCTCATTTATTTGATTTTTAAATGCAAAAAGGCTGGAAACTGCAGGATATTTCAATCAGGATGGAGTCAAGGCAACAGATCATTAACTTTGGTAAGCTAGTCCTTGTGGATTCCAGCTTCCCACAGTTGGGCATGATTGTATGATATCTGACTGGCACTGCTGCTTATACGAGAAGTCAGAAGATGAAGCTCTTAGAACTTCCTTCTCCTTTCCCACTCATCCCATCCTTCCCACTCCCTCGGCAAAGCAGCAGGCATCCCTTATTCCATCGATGTACCCCCCACCAAGACAGCTAGGAAAACCTAGTGCCTTGCCAGTGGATGTAATCTCCCTGCAGCACAGGCACAATTTGAGACTTCAAGCTCTGGCAAGTCTTCTTTCAGGGCTACTCTCCAGCAACATAACAACTTATTGTGAGTAAGCACACAGTAGGTCCTTAATAAATGCTTGTTGATTTTTCTTCATCAGCACCTTAGAGCTTGTTTTCCATACAAGCAGAACAAACACTGCACCAAGACTCTCTTAAGCACTTTTACAGATTTGAAGATAAGTAAAATTTCTTCAATTTCCCCTCCCTATCTAGTTTGGAAGATATACACATCATGTGACATGTTCATGCCTTACCAGCAAGCCAAAAATCTTAGATGTGTATCTCTGTTTCTTCATGTTCAATTCTGATGCTTAAGTTTAACTACTACATTGAAAGTCAATGTTTTGACAATCGACATAATCATCTAGTAAAAGAAAAACCTTTTTAAAGTTAGTTTTCTTTTTTTCCTAATACTATAATCACAGCATTTGTTGTCTTTACTGGTGCTCTGGATTACTAAGAGACATGGAATCCCCAAACAGAAACAGTATTAAACAAAGACCTATTCAAGTGGAATACAAAACCCACTGAAGAGTCATCATTAATTCCTTAAAGTTTTGTTCTGTTTTGCTTCTTGGTGGTTGTTTGTTTTATTTTCTTTCTTCCTTTTTTTTTTTTGTTTGTTTGTTCTGGCCAGTTCCACCCCAAACACAAAGTACAAGCACTCAAATACAGATGAAAATCATTAACCTCCAAACTTGAGCTACACAACAGATGCCTTGGGCATTAGTTTGGGGGATTTTAACAGATCAAATATTCCTTTAAAATTTGAATTGGCTTGACTGTTTTAACTTCATTTATATTACCTATTGGGTTCTTATAGCGTTTTTGAGGCTAGAAGGTGTATTTCATTCCCATCAACGGAAGCACTTTCAATAAATATAATTACACATGTTATGGATAAAAGGGCTATGTATCTCTGGACAGAATAACACAGGGGCTGGTCAGAGTAGGAAGATTTTCTAAGTCTTCTCAAACACTGTCAATAATGAATTGTTGTCAGAATTGCTGTCTAATGCCAGCCCTCCCTGATGCCCCTAAGTAGTCACTATTAAAACCAAGATGACAAAAGTCTGGAGAGAGTCACAAGTGAGCAAACAGCTCCAGAGGTGACTGTAACATGACTGGGATGCTGCAGCAGAGCCTCCCATGGTCCTCCCATGAAGACATGGAAAATCTGAAGACATTGTACTGCTTTAAAATTAAAAGCAAATTTTCCATGAAGCAGCATGGTATAGTAGAAATAATCCTGGATCTAAGGTCAGAGGACTGGATTCAAGTCTCAGTCCAGCTACTTACTACCTATGTGACTCTGGAGCAAATGAAGGGGTTAAACTACATAACCTCTAGTCAATCCTTCAACAGGTATTTATTGCCCACTTATTACCAATGTAACTGTACAAGTCCTTTTGTTACTCTGTCTCTGTCTCTCCATCTCTCTCTTTGTCTCTCATCTGTAAAATGAGGAGATTGTACTAGATGACCTCTAATCAATCAATAAATATTTAAGTATCTACGTGACCTTGGGTGAGTCATTTCCCCCCCTCTCTCTTTCTGGATGGGTCTCAATTTCCTCAAAGAGATTGGTCTAGAACAGGGCTTCGCCATTCCTTTTCGGTTTCAACAGCATTAGTTGGCATTGGCCTATCCTGAGGTCATGCACAGTGCAAAGGGTGCATGTTGTGTGTTCAGAACCAAGGCTGCAGTGAAGTTGCTTGATGCATCACGGGCAGGCACTGCCAGAAACACCTCGAATTCATTACACATGTGATTTTTAGTTAATTTTGGGGCATTACTCATTCAGAAACCTTTTACTGTTGCCAAATTTTTTGCAAACCCCAGATGGGGTCAAAACACACAGTTTAAGAAGTACTGGTCTGGAATACCTCCAATCAGTCAAGCAATTAGCAGGTATTTTTTTAAGTGCAAGGCACTATCCTATATGTTGGTGATTCAAATACAAAGAATGAAGCAATCCCTATTCACAAGATGCTTACATTCTAAACATCCTTTCTAGCTCTAGAACCACGCCTGGATGATCCTGTGACATTAACATGCATGAGCACTTTGTTTTAATCTGATTTTTCTCTTTCATAAGAAAGTTAACTTCATAAAAAGTTAAGAAAATCAAAAAGTAAACAAAAGTTAAAACAATGAACTGCAAAGTTGGCAATCTCAAAATTCTGAAAATATCTCCCCTAAATTTCTACTGTACTTTCTTCCAATTATGAAAATGACAGTGATAAGGCCATGAAGTTGGAAAGCTCAAGATGAAAATCATGCTTCATGCAGCACAAAATTGTAAATGTCATGAAATGCAAATAAGTTAAGCATCAGTAAAAACAGTGTTGGATCTGAGGTTGGGGGACTTGGGATTCATATCTTGGCTGTGCCACATACGACCTGTGAGACTTTAGCCTCTCCAAGCCTCATTTTCCTCTTTGTAAAATAAGGACTTTGGACTAGATGACCTCTAATTTCCCTTTCAGCTCTAAAACTATGATATGACACAGTGACGGAGCCTGTATAATGGGAAGGCATAGAATCTGAAATGGAGGCGATAGTCTTGCTGTGCAGAATATTGTGTTCAATTCTGGAGGCCATGTACTAGGAAAAGACGAACAGTGACATCCTGAAGCATAGTCCCAGGAGGGCTACCAGGATGGTGAAGAACTTTGAAACCCATGCTACAGTTGTTGAAGAAAAGAAGGATAATTGTCCTAGAGAAGAAGAAGGTTAAGGCAGGCATAATTATCGCCTCTAAATAGCTGGAGAGCTTTCAGACATGACTTCTTCTTGACCCCAGAGGACAGAAGTACCAGCCATGAGGGAAAGATGCAAACAGGTAATTTTTAGCTCTACATAAGGAAAAAGCTTGCTGACAATTAGAGCTGTTAAAAAGTGCAATGGACTACCTTGGTGGTAAGTTGCCAAACACTGGCAGGGGAGTGGGGGAGAGGGGGTCTTTGAGCAAATAAGCTGGATGACTTTGTCAGGCATGTTTTAAATGGAATTCTTCTTCAAGTATGGTTTGGACAAGTTCATCTATAAGGTGCTTTCGCAACCCCTGAGATTCTAAGGCTGCAATAAAAAAAATTTTAAGTACTCAATATCACTTTTCTTTGGATCAGTAAAGAAATTTCTAAAACATGCATGTAACCTTTCACACACACCCAAACACATACATATATAAATGCATATATGCATATACACATACAGATACAAATATATCTGGTTGTTGGATGAAATAATTGAACAGAGATAGAGAAGGAGAGACAGAGACAAAGACAGAGAAAGAAGCATAGTTTAAGCGATAATATTTGTTTTGAAATGGATTTTCTAAAAGCACATGATGTCAGAGGGTGTTACCATTAAAAACCCATAACAATGGCAATGATCACAAAAAATGCCTAGACTATTGTGGGTGGAGGGTGGGGGGAGAGAGACATCAATTGCTCATGACATCTGCAAGAAGATAAAGACCAGAGCTTCGCTTTCCAGAAACAGTCTTACAGGTCTCAGATACACCATAGTCCACACTGCCAATCACCTTGTAAATCCAGAACAAGTAGTTCTCCTCGGGTATATTCATAGGTCCAGTGGGAAAAAGACAACATCAGCTCCTCCAAGATGTTGCTGGGAGAGACTTCATCCCCATTGTTGTTGTTGTACTTGTGAAACTCACCAGTCATGTACTTCTCTATGGTTAACCACTGGTTGGCTGAATGGCAATATATTAAAAAGACCTCCAGGAACCTGTGGGGGATGGGAAGGATGCTGACCATCATGGGGCAACAGAAGGCAAAAAAATTGGATTCTCTCTCCTGCCCCACCCACCCATGGTGTAACACAGGCAAGACTGTTCAGAGGGTAGAACATAATCCAAATAAGATAGCTGTTGAATCCAGAAGGGCTAAGAATGAGAGTGAGGGTATGTTCTGAAGTACATCCCCTTTTCACTTTGAAGAACCCTCCTGTACTCAATAAGTACTGTGCCCAACATTACTTGTCGTGCTCTGAAAGTTCCTTGTAAAAGTAGTAATAAAACTTTACAGTTAAGTCTTCAGTACCAAATTACGATCAGTCTTATTAGATGAATACAGATGTGTAAGAACACTCAAATAAAATACTAAAAGTGTTGTGAATTCTTACAATGCTCCCTCCTTTTATGCAGTAATGGGAAAGTTGTCCTTAAAGCCAGATGACTTTTCTTTCATGGTTTTATCTGCATAATATTGTTACTCGTGAGCTAGATATCCAATACCAGCCAGGACCCCTTTCCTAAACAACCTCTCTTCTTCACCTAGTGTGAGATAAGCAACCTCTGTAAAAAGTATAATAAATTAAGGCAAGTTACCACTACAACCTCCAGCTCAGAAACAGACCCACAATCCCCTACTTTCACTATATCAGTGGTGGAGGATTCTGGGGCAGCATCTGCATGGCAATACCAGACTACACTAACAACATCTATTTACTATTGCATGTCATATGGCTAGAGCTGAAAGTAACCTCTGAAGTCATCTACTATAATATCTTCATTTTTTGGATGAAGGAACTGAGGCCCAGGATGGCTGACCATGTCCAAGAGGGAGAAGAATCAGAGTCAAGATTTGAACTGTAACTCTAGATAGGGTCCTTTCCCTTATACTATGCCACCTTATAGTGGAGAGAAACACATATTGCAGCTAAACTAGGAACAAAATTGAAAGCGTGGGCTAGTGGGACATTTACTCAGAAACCGAAGTATTTCTGTTGAGAAATACTATTAAGGTTATATAAAACAGGCACAAGGAAGAGCAGATCCTGTTTGGTCTGACAGATTTAACTGCAGAGATAAAAAGGTTTTCTTACCTTGGTGTATAAGGAATAGTATGTGGTTTCATTTGGTTGAAGGTATAGATAAGCTTCTGAGCAGCTCTTTGTTGTTGGATCTCCTAAAAAAAAAAACCAGGATAAATTTATCAAGATTGGTTTAGTTGGAATGCTAAAAAAAAAAAAAAAAAAAAAAAAAAAAAAAAAAAAAAAGGAATATCTTCTGCTTGAATATATTAATTAGAACATTAAGTTGATATTTGTTAAAAGCAATTATAACATATAGTTCAGAGGGCTTCCCTTAAATGTTTACTTTAGACCATCCATGAGGTTTTGTTTTGTTTTATTTTAACTTCAAAACAAAGAAATTCAAAAAGGCCACGCTTTTAATTGGAAATGATAGCACTAGGTGGGGAAAGGTCCACCATTTTAGCCTCAACCTATCCAATATGTGATCATATATTTAGACTTGGAAAGGACCTTGAAGACCATCTAGTCCAACCTTGTCATTTTATAGATTTTATAGAAACTGAGGCAAAGGGAGATTGAGTAATTTGCCCAAGGTCACATAGGTAGTAAGTGGCAGTGGCAGGGTTTGAACTCAAGTCGACAGATTCCAAAGCCAGGGCTCCTTCCGCTATACCATACCTCCTCTCAGAAGCCAGACTCACCCTGAGGCAGAGATGCAGTACAGTGTTCTCTTCAAATATCTTGTGCCAAGTCTGTACCACTTCAGGAAGAAAGGACTTGACAATGAAGACCTGCCCTGGCTTGATCACATCATCTTCAGACCACGTACTGACTACTTTCATGGCTTTCCGGAGCCCTCCATCCATCTCCTCCCGGGACAAGACCTGGATCAGTGCAGTTCTTCCACGCTGGGACCAGGAGGACATGCTTTTATCGAGATTCAAAGGAGAACTCTCCTCTAGCTTATAGATGGTCACTTCTTCTCCAGCTAGAGAGATGGGTGGCAGGGAAGGGGAAGGGGGAAGTGTGGAGGGAAACATCAAGGAATTTGTCCAGCATTACTAGATTTTATAAGGACACTCTATCAACCCAATGATACCAAAAGATTACTGAATATCCAATCTATCCCAAAATAATTCTAATTTAACAAACTTAACACAATCCGTAGCAAAGGTCCTAGGTCTTGCCGTTTCTCATTCAAAAGAGTTCAATAAAAACAAAGAAACAAACATAAAAAATGGACAAAGCACCAGGGCATAAAGGATAGGACTGTTTTCCAAAGTCATATGTCTTATCTATAGTATGGCAAAGCAAAAAGTAAAAAAATTAAAGTAGCTAAGATAGATTCATCTCTTTCAAAATAAAAAAAAGGAAATTTTTCTAAGAAAACCTATGGTCATTTGATTAAAATGCAATACTTATAAGGCCAAAGTTAAGGGTTCAGGACTTTACAGAGACCAAATATAATTCCAGAGGATTACTGATGTAGTATATCAGCCACCTCCTGCCAGAGAGGGGATAGACTCAATATACAGAATGAGATGTACATTTTTGGATATGACTAATATGGGAGCCAGTATTATTTGACTATACATATTTGTTACAAGGGTTTTGTTTCTTTTTTTCTTTCTTAAGGGGGTGGTAGGAGATGAGAGGGAGAGAAAATGAATGCTTGTTAATTGAAATAAATTTAAAAAAAAAATCTTTACAGACAATAACTTCCACAGGCAACGACCACAATCCTAACTGCAGCCAGCCAGTTGTCTCTACAGAAGATACAAAGATCATTAGGGACCTGGGCTCAGAATAATATATAACTCCGACTGGAGAAACAATTCAAGTGCTTGTCCTATCGACACTGATTCAGCAGTATGGCACAACAGATATATTCATATTACACACTTAGAAAGAATCAAAACATCAAGAAACAGTGTACCTGACACCATTTTTGTTACCCTTTCATCAAAGGAAAATTGCATGTGACAAAAGGACACAGTGATATTTTTGCACAAAAATAAGTCAGAAGTAAAGTGTAATATGACAAAGAAAAAAAGAAAAAGAAAGAAAACACTGTTGGAAGTTAAGCATTCCTGAATGATTTATAATGAGAGTGTGTCTTTAGAATATATTGCTAAAGGTGCTAAAAACATTTTTATTCTCATCTTTAGCTGTGAAATCAGAATCTTAAACTTTCTCTGCTTAACTGGTAAAAGAGAGTTTCAATTATCCTAATTCCAGATTGCAATGCAAATTGAGTTATTTAACTGAATATGGAGAAAATCTAATTGGTTTGGGATAGCTCATTGTTAGAGCCTAGTGTCTCCTAAAAGAAATAACAAATGGTACAAGATTCTACGTATTCTATATAAAGTTTATGATACTTTATGGTTTACGAAGTGCTTCACAAATATTATCTCGTATTCTCATAACAACTTTGGGAGGAAAGTGCTATTATTATCCCCAGAAAACTAAAGCAGATAGAGGTTAAGTGACTTGCCCAGGGTCACACAGCTAGGGCCTAAAGCAGAATTACAACTCAGGTCTTTCTGACTCCAAGCACCAAGAGCTCCATACCCTGTGCCACCTAGCTGCTTCTTAACATGTGAATGGCCCATCTTTCTAATCACACTAGAAAAGCTTCTGTCTCTTCATTTTCCAGTCCGGACTCCAATGATTCCTCTTTAAAATCAATATGATGAGCCAGTAAGGTGTGGCATATTTGCCTAGGTGGCACTGGTGTTTAACTGAAAAAGTTAAAACTATTTTGGCATGTGCTTGTTTTTCTCTTAAAGCAGTGATGCTCACTTAATAAGAGGAGAGGGACTGGGTCTGTGATTTCATTGGTATAGGGAGCTCCCAGATGAGAAACAGCCAACACATGTCATCACCTTCTCTGAAATTTATGGTCTTAGAGAGCTGCCTAAGAACATTTATAGGTTAAATGACTTGCCCAGGGTAACATAATACATATCAGAGAAAAAAAATTATTGTAACCCAGGTCTTCCTGGCTCTAAGGTTAGCTCTCTATCCACTACGCTTCTTTCACTTAATAGACTGTGAAGTAAGTGAAGTAAGCAGAACCAGGACAATGATTTCTGTAATAACAATATCGTAAAGACAAGCAACTCTGAAAGACCTAAGAATTCTAATCAGTGTAATGACCAACCACAATTTTGGAGGACCAAGGATGATGCATGTTCCCCCAGACCATCACCACCCCCCAAGAGAAAAGTGATAGACTCAGAGTGCAGATTGAGACATAATTTTTGGACATAGCCAATGCAGGAATTTGTTCTGTTTGACCGTGCATATCTGTAATAGAGATTTTGGTTTTTCACTCTTTTCAATGGGAAGGGGAGGAGGTATCAAAAAGGTTTTTATGAATTGAAGAAATAAATTAAATTTAAAAAAAAAAGAATCTGATAGATACAGTGTAGATACTCAGAACTCAAGTGTAACACTTTCCACCTAAAAATTCAACCTTAAAAATATCAGTCCTTCTTTAAATTTTCAGTCCTGATTGTTAGAGGCTCATCAACTGGGGAATGACTAATTAAATGGAAGTATTGTAATGTAATGAAATATTATGGTGCTGTAAAACAGAAATGTCAAACACATAGCCCATGGCCCACAACACTGCCAAGTATAACCCTGAACTAGATTAAAATGCAACTGGGAAATATTTCAATAAATAAAATAAAATAAAACACAGATAATGTTAATATGTGCTTTTCTAAGTCAATAGGCAGCCCTCAGGGATCCTTATGTATGACCCCATTTCTATTTGAATTTGCTACCACTGTTATAAGAAATGATAAAGAATATTGAGAACAATATGGAAAGACTTATTGATGTGAATTGAAGCAAGCAGAGTCCAAAAACCAATAAATGTAATGACAGTAACAATGCAAATGGAAAGAACAACCACAAAACTCAGTACTGAATGTTAGGAAATTAAAACGACCAAACTTTGCCCCAAAAAAGAGATAGGTAAAGACATGTCCACTTGCTCCTTTGCAAAGCTGGGGGTCCCCAAGTCTAAAACACTATATATAACATCTGATTTTTTTTTGATGCGTTAATTAGTTTTACTAAACTTTTTTCTTTTCTTTTTTTGCTCTTTTTTATTTTTTGTTTCAAACGATGGCTGTCCGGGAGGCAAGGGAGAGAAGAAAGGATAAAGGGGGAAATTAAAGTAATTTTTAAAAGCATCAATTAAAACCTATTTTTCAATAAAATAAATAAGCAGAAAAAAATGCTAGAGGCTTATATGAAGGTTGGCCCAAACAAATTCTATAAGATCTCTTAATAAGAGCTGACACTCAAATCATGCTGAGCCCTGGGTTAGAAGTATGGGAAAGAGAAGGGAAGAAATTGAAAAATGGGGTGGGGATAAATGTATAGCAGGCATGAGTGTTTATACAGATTCAGTCTCCATTCTTTGAAATGCTGCTATCAATTCACACTATTAGTGTGAACTGGAACATATGTCTCCATGTTTTATGACTTGGTTTGTACTGTTAAGAAGACCATTTAACAAAGTTATCCTGGATCATAAGCAAAAAGCTGGCTACCAGGTGCTGAATATTCTCAACCACAGCATTTCAGAAAGACTCCTTGAGGTTGAAATGGGTTGAGATTTTCATCAACTGAGGAAATACACATACTGAAAAAATCAAGGTCTGTTAAAGTATTCAAATATAAATATGCCATGTTCAATCAATGTTTAATGATAAATAATCAAAGTGCTTAGAAGGATACAGGTGTCTGAAGATAAGAGGCCTAGAGAAGTTAAGACTTTTTAGCAAACACTATTTTAGGGCCAAAAGGGGAGCAAGTGTATACTAGCTATTAAAGGATAGTAGTGAAGGGTTTAGCTCCATGCAAACAGTGTAGATTTTAAGAACAGGATCAATGAAGTCTGAGGACAGTGGGTGCAAATAGTCTGCAACATATTTCTAATGGTGTCTTATGCAAAATCAATGGAGTAAAAAACATCTTCAAGGATATGCATGGCAATAAAAAGAGGAGGACTGCTTGTGTGAGGCATAATGGAGAGCCTGAGCGTTACAGCTTGAAATAGTCAAAGAACCAGATGAAGGCCTCCCATTAGTATGGTTGGCTCTTAATGGAGAATATGGACAAGAATTACACAAAAGAATAAGTCATGGATGAGTTGATCTGCATGACTGAAGGGAGTGCCCAAATTTATAAAATCTTGAATCCAGAGGAATATTCAAGTAGCAACCCTTCCTACCTTGTTAATCTCTTCATGCTTTCTACTAGCAAAGCTTCAGTAGCCTTGGCTAATGAGGGTTTGTTTTCTTCTTGTATACCAGCCTTAAAAACCAACATTTCCTTTCTGAGCTAAGAGCAATTAGTGTGCATGGAAGAAAACAAACAAATAAAAAACAATACACCCAGCATTTCTCTCACAGTTCTGATGGCTTTCACCATGTTGACATTGATCGCCTTTCTCTGTGTTTATTAAGCATGGTTGGTTTGTTCTTTTCTTTCTGACTTACTTCCAGCCTTGAATCATGGAGTGCCAGGTGCAGAATTGCTGCATCTCATCCCAACCGCTGCTTACTCACTACAAGCCTAAGCCACAGGCTCTTAGAGCTAGACCAGAGATGTCTAGTCTGACAAGTTAACAAGAGTTTCTGTTTATTTGTTTGGTTTTTGGGTTTTGCTATCAAGCTATTCATCTGATTAAGTGGCAACCCAATTCACAATGAAATGAGTCCAAAATGGCTTCTTGCTAGGTTTCGTCCATTACTACACTGAATTCACACATCACAAAATAATGATAGATTCTCAACTTACCGAAGAGTTGTATCGGGGTAAATGGTATGGTTTGAGAAAGCCTCATTAAATTGTTCCTTTCAACAGCTGCCAAAAAAGAAAAGAAAGAAAGAAAGAAAATTTTACTCTATTTAGTATGCATCATCAGGTCAGTTTAATAGAAAGCTTTCTCCAAACCAGTATTTATTCAAATAATGTTAATGTTGTATTTTATCTGTCTATCTAAAATCAGTACAATTATTATGAGAACAAATATCTTCATTCAAAAGGATACCACCGAATTAATAACAAATTGTAAGAAATTATATAACAAGATCTAAAGCAGGTATGATGTTTCTACTCTCTACAAACAGTAAATCCAATGCATACATGGCATATTGTTAGCACCTATTTCAGTCAATGGTGTTACTACCCTGGTTTCCCTGTAGCCTTTTTTATTTTTTTAAAGCAAATCCGATGTACTATGTAGACTCTGAGGACATCTGCTGTTAGAGTCTGCACACTTCACCTTCTTTTCCAGAGGGAACTAAACACTGCAGCTTTAATTACAGACAGGCTATCGGCATTTTCATGTTAAGTCCAGAAGACTGTTATAGTCCATCAATGTCAGAACGATATAGTATTCCCCTGCAAAGTTTTTCTAATTTTACAGCCATAGACCAAGTGCTAGATTATTATTGGACTTAAGTAACCAGTGTTAATATTCTAAACTCAGAGCCCCAAAAATAAATGGACGGCACCCTGAGATCCACCAAAATACTGTCAAACGGAATTGGTAGAGCCATGATTCACTAAAGAGCAGGACTCAGTCTACCTCTTAGTCTTATACCATCCAATGGGATTTAGTGAATAAAGAACCAAAAGAGTCTCGTTCTAGGGCAATGAGCCCCTAAAGACAGTATTATACCAAAGTCAACAAGCTGCTTTCCTAGAACAACAAAATCAAAACCAAACACTGTGTTAATTCTAATGACCAAGCTTGGCCCCAAAGAAGAGACATGTGGATGTACCTCGGTCCATTCTTTGCAGAAGTCAGAGACTTTGTGTGTGCAACACTGTGTTTAGCGTGAGATTGGGCTGATATATTGGTTAGTTTTGCTGAACTACTTTTTTCCTCTTTCTTCTTATTATGTTATTTTATATTATTTTATTATTTATCCATAAGATAAGATGGAAAAGAAGGAAATAATGGGAATGAAGGTGATGAAAAAAAAAAGATCAATAAAGGTAAAAAAAGTTTTTAAAAAATGACTTCCTTATCTCTTGTTCCCTAAGTACACTATCACTTGGGAAAGTGAAGTATGGTTATGTGCATTCTGAACTTGAAACAACTGAGGCTAACTAAATTAGAATCGTTATGTAACTAATGAGTGACAGGACCCATCTGGGTTGATCCAGAGGAAGCTCCTGAATAATTAGGGATGTGTTTGACTAGGGGTAGTGCCTTGACCATAGCATCAACTGAATAGAAATGCAAGACTAACCAATAAGGATGCAGATGTCAAAATCCCTGGTATCCACAGGAGCATAACTAACAGAGAAACTATTTAAGGGAGTCAGAGGAAAAGTCAAGCTAAAGTATTTATGCTCAATCTGGGCCTAAGAGTGAAGTCACAGGTCAACCAAGGAAGATAAACAGATTAAGATCAAAGGGTAAAATGACACCAAATTATCGATAAGTTGATGGAGCTGCCCTTTCCCCATCAGTCACAGTCACAGCCAGATCTTCCGGCTCTTCTTGGCTCCAATCTCACACTAAACAGTGTTGCACACACAAAGTCTCTGACTTTTTCAAAGAAGGGACAGAGGTACATCTGCATATCTCTTCTTTGGGGCCAAACTTGGTCATTAGAATTAACACAGTGTTTGGTTTTGATTTTGTTGTTCTAGGAAAGCAGCTTGTCGACTTTGGTATAATACTGTCTTTAGGGGCTCATTGCCCTACAATGAGACTCTTTTGGTTCTCTATTCACTAAATCCCATTGGATGGTATAAGACTAAGAGGCCAGCCCTTCATCCACTATGCCATGCTTCCTCTTTGCCTTGCATATATGTAGTAGGTGATTAAAAAATGCTTATTAAATTTATTTGAATTGAACTCCAGGTCTGGTCAATCAATTTAATTAGCTGGCTGAGATGAAAACCAGGTTTAGCATAATTGTGTGGTTCCTTTTAAGTTTGGAAGATGGGAGGGGTGCAGCTTGTCATGGGTAAGGAATACCTCCCCAACTCTTCCATCTTTGTCCAGTATAAAAGATCTCACAAAATTGTTGGTACTGAGTAGAAGATGCTCCTCAGTCTCCAGTGGGCATGGGCAGCTGGAGGTAATCTGCTTGCAATAGAGAGAGAAATGTCTCCCTTCTATGTGGAGAGTAGTGTCTGAATTGTGTCCAGTTAATAAATACACCACCATCCCCCAGAACTATTGGAAATAGTAGAAAGAGATGATATAAAAAACAAGGAGCTCATAGTGCTTTCTTAGCCAAACCTGCACGTCAGATCTCACTAGCCACTGGTTCTATGCTAGTGGACAGACATCTACACCACCTACTACTAATACTACTGTTGCCCAGATAGTACTTGTTTTTGCTAGGCAAGATTCTAGCCAGGAATTGGGAATCTGCAGCCTTGAGGCCCCATGAAGTCTTCGAGGTCCTCACGTGCAGCCTTTTGACTGAGTCCAAGTTTTACCGAACAAATCCTTTTATTAAGGGGATTTGCTCTGTGAAGTTTGGATTCAGGGCCACATGTGGCCTCGAGGTCACAGGTTTCCCACCTGTGTATCTAGCCTAAGAATTTCCCAGAACCCCATAATTAATGCCTAGGTAGAGTATTTAATGGTTTCAGAACTTTAGTGTCACAGATGGAAACCAGTGGCATAGAGACCACACCATGGCCTCCTGGAAACTTTAGATCCAAGGTGTGGATTTTATGGTAGCTGGGAGATTGAGGCTGTTAGCTAGAAGATTATTACAAAAGCTTCTTCGCTGGCCTCCTTGATTCAAGTTGTTCCCCATTGACTACAGCCATACTGCCTTTTCTTGTGCTGTGCTTTCTTACACTTCACAGATATTGCATTTTTTTTTAAATTGAAGGTTTGTGGCAATCAGGCATCAAGCAAGTCTATCAGTGTCATTTCCCAACAACATGTGCTCTCATCATGTCTCTGTGTCACATTGTGACAATTCTCACAATATTTCAAACTTTTTCATTATTATTATATTTGTTATGGTGACCACAATCTAGTTTTCCAGTAGTGGACATGACTTCCCTTCCCACATTCTTTGATCTAAACGAACTGGCCTTCTCTCTGTTCCTCACATATAACATTCTATCTCCTTGTGCCTCTGTATTGGTGGTCCCTGGACTGTACTCCCTCTTCAACTCTACCTCACAGAATCCCCCTCTTCCTCCAAGACACAGCTTCTACATGAGACCTTTCCTTATCTCCCCAACTCCTAGTGCCCTCCCTTCTCAAATCACCTTGGACTAAACCCCTTTGTATTTATTCTCTTTATATTTATTCTGTATACACATATGTGCGCTTGTTTCCCCCATCAGTATGTACATAAACTCCTTTCAAATAGGTAGTTTCATTCACTGTATTTTTATCTCCACTGCCTAGCCCAGTGCCCGGCACAGAGTAAGCACTTAAATACTTGCTGATTGGTTGAGTCAAATGATGGAGGGAGAGAGTCAAGGCAATGCAAGACAATATTAGGCACCAATATGAAAGAAGAATAGTAGAACCCAGATATTCTAGATACGCTGCTGATTGAGAGTGGAGTAGGGTCTGAGTCATTGCCATCTAAGCCAACGCATGCCCAGAAGTATCAAATAAGTCTAAGCTATGAATGTAAGTAGATTCCTGCATAAGTCTAGACCTTGGACTTGTGGGCTCACAAAGTTAGAATGGAAAAGGCCTATAACAGCCATCTACTCCAATCCATATTCCCCCCACCAAAAAAAATATTCCCACTACAATATAGCCAACCTTTGGTCATCCAGCTTCTTTTTGAAGAAGGAAAACCTATCACCTTGGTAGGTAGCCCATTCCACTCTGTGATAGCTTTGATTATTAAAAAATTTTTCCCTACATTGAACCTAAATTTGCATCTTTGCAACTTCATCCAATACTAATGGTTCCGCCCTGAGAAGATTTATAGTCTAATAAGAGATACTTACTTCTCCTAGATATGGTAGATCTGGTGGGTTTGGTCCATGTTAAATAAATATGACTCAGAAAACCTGCAGGAATGCCTCGAATTGGTCAAACATTGAGTAATCCTCATGCTTTTAGAGGTCAGCCAACATTTAACCCACAAGACCAAAAATGCTACTATGGTCCAGTTTGCCTGCACTTTTATAGGTGGGTCTCTGGAAATAATTCCACTTGAGCCAGGATGTTGAACAAGTCCAATGAATTTCTTCAGAGCCCACCGTTAAGATATAAAGTGGGTGCTCACAGCTGTTTCTGGGGCTAGTCAATTCCCTTCTACAGAATGGAGGACTGCCCCTCCCCCCGAAAGACACCATTCCCTGAAATCTATCCCAGCTGTTGTTGTAGCCCACTGTTCTGGGGCTGTCATCCTGACAGCTGTTGCTATATCCATTGCTAAATATTTCTACTTCAATGTTCCACCAGTTCCTCAAGGTGATCATGTTTAAAACTGAAATCATCAAATCTCTAAATCCTTTTTTCTTCCCTAACTTTTATGTAAAACATCGCTGTTCTGCCAGCTAAACTGAACTAATCTTCATCTTCTATTCTCAAACATCCCTCTCCCATCTTCACACTTTGTTCCCTCTTTTCTCCACCTCTAGAATAAATTCCCCCAACCAATATCCTCCTGTTGAAGTCCCTTTCTTCCCTCAAGGCTGGCTTAGGTGCCACTTCCTCCATGAAGCCTTCTCTGAGTGACCCTTCAGGAGAAAATGACCTTTCCCTCTCTTAAGTATTTAATCTACCCTGCAATGTATTATTGCATTTAATGAGAGCTCCCAGAGACAGCAGGAGTCAGTGGTATAGTGCCAGAGACAGAATCGGAAAGCATGGGTTTGAATCTTGGCGCTGATGCTTACTAACTGCTCAATGGCTGGCAAATCTCTTAGTGTCTCTGATCCTTGGTTTCTTCCAACTACAAACTGGGGGCAATAATATGTTACTGCTTATCTTGTTGAGAGACAGTGCCACATAATAGACAGCTGGTCTCAGAGCCAGGAAGATATGGGTTCAAGTCCCACTTCTGATACATACTATGTGACCCTGGCCACTTCACCCCTCACTTAACTTTTCATTTAATTTCTCAGTGTTCCAGGCAACTCTCTAAAACCATACATTGAAGAAAAGGTACCTACTTACACTATTTGAGGGAGTTTCCTTATCTGGAAGTTCCCAATATCAATGAAATCATGGATCCAGTCCAAGTCACTATCCTACTGTCTACCTCACAGGCTGTCTAAGGACAGCGCTTTGCAAATCTTAAAACACTGTAGAAATGTGATTTACAATTACTAAGAGCAAGATTTGTGGCACAGATACCCTTAGATGCCCAGCATTCAGCACAGTGCTTTGCATTTTAAAGTTTTTATTGAACAGATATTAAGGGAATTAAAGGGGATCGATGTTCATTGAATTGATCTTTCTGCCAGATCATCCATGATTTAGTGATGAAGAGTGGAAAGAAGATACCATGAAAGGTCAGGGGTGGGTACAGGCCCTGCCTAGAGGTGAATCCATTGACCTCTGTGATAAGTTCAGCGAGCTCCTTGGGGAGAGGAGAAATTTACCCCTATAAATATAGAGGCATGGATCAAAGCCACCAGAGATAACAGTAGAAAGATATAAACAACAGAATCAATGGGCAAGAATTACTGATCTTGGCAATGGTGGGCAGTATTATTCACTGATCTCTTGGCTGTCAGGGCCACCCTTTTCAGTTGGCCAATGAAGTGCTAGTCAGGAGCCTCACTCAGCCTCAGGAGCCTCAGCTCCTTTTGCAGACAGCAGCAGACATCCTTGTTTAGCCCATTCTCCAAGCTGTTACTCCATACATCATGGAATACCTACTGGGTGCGTAACAGTACATACAACCCTGGGTTGTAAAAGGCACTCAGCTGCCCATCACACTTCACAAAACTCCCCATGGACTAACAGTATCTACTGGGTGTATAACAGTCGCTTCCTAAGAAACTAAGTAATGTCCTTCTGAATACCCTCAATGATGATGACATCATACACTTAGGTCTAAGGTTGGCTGTCTTTGGTTATGCAATGGATTAAATTTCAAAATCATCTTTTTCATCATTTGGACAAATATATTTGTGTAGGTAGCCAAAACCTGAAGAAAACTGGATAAAAAATTGTCTTATTCTATAGCAAAGAAAAAGCCCTTTTCATTCAAATGAACATAACTAGAAATTGCGAGCAATATTAGTCAAACGGAAATCACCAATGGTTAAGTTTCAGATACAAAACCACAAAATTTTAGCTCACATGACATACACAAGTAGGCATCACAGTAGATATAAAGCTTGACTCAAGAGTCAGGAAGATAAGTTCAAATTCTACCTCAAGCTATCTGTATGGCCCTGAACAAGTCACCTGACCTCTATCAACCTCTGTTTTGTCATCTACAAGATAGAGATAATATAACTGTACCTACCTTATAAAGTCGCTGTAAGGATCCAATGAAATAACACATATAAAGTACACTGCAAACCTTAGAGCACTATAATAAATTTAGTTATTTTACAAAGACTCTTCTCACCTGAATAATGATGGTGCAGATCTTGAGTAGTTTTTAAAGAGTCTGAGATTTCTGAAATTAGAAAAGATTGGCATTTTAATTACTTGGTTACTGATAAATAAATACGTGCTTAGGAATATATTGTTTTCAAAGTTATTATTGAACGGCTTCATTCATCCCAGTATTTGGAAAAGATTGCTAATATCCTTTAAACGCGTTATTGTGCATACTACCCTGACAGCTTCCAATCATCAATGTAATATTTCCAAACATATTTATATGGGGAATTGAAGAAAGACAAGTAATATTAGCCTCAGAGATGTATTTTCTCTGAGCCAATTACAGCTCTGGGTTGTAAAAGGCGCTCGGCTGCCCATCACACTTACAACACTCCCCAAGCCCAATTCTCCCAGCTCCCTACAAAGGAATGATATTCTCATAACTATGTTATTACCAACAAGTTATAGGCAGACAACTTCTCTGACCTAGAATACCAAAGCAAAATACACCCTTAAAGGGGCAAACATTAAGATGGGGACAGAGAGTGGGGTAAAAGAACACAAATGAATTTGTTTGGTTACCTTAAGCACATGGAACAGGGTTATCAGGGTACCTTCTAGTCTAACTGGGCCACTTCTAACTGCTCAAGTCCAAAGGTGGAAGACCATTGGGGCCTTATATAGAGTACGGCAATGTGTAGTGCAAAAGTCCTGATAACCCACTAGCTGTGTGACTGGAGGGAAGATTATTTAACCTTCTGTACCTCAGGCTTCCTCACCTTTAAAATGGTGACAATAGCTCTTGCATATTAACTTTCTTTCAGGGAAAGTGCTTTATAAACCTTAAAGTACGACATGAAGGGGCAGCTAAGTGGCTCAGCAGATAGAGTGCTGAGCCTGGAGTCAGGAAGATCCGAGTTCAAATGTGACCTCAGATACTTACTAGCTGAGCAAGTCACTTCACCCTGTTTGCCTCGCTTTCCTCATCTGTAAAATGAGCTGGAGAGGGAAATGGCAAACCACTTCTGTATCTTTGCCAAGAAAACCCCAAATGGGGTCATGAGCAGTTGGACACAACTGAAACGAATGAACGATAATATGCAACATAAAAGTCAACTATGATAATGACCTTTCTCATCTTTTTTGATGAATCATTATCGTTATGATCATCATTATTACTATTGCTACGACCTCAGAGAGTTAGTGTGAGGAAGGCACTACATAAAAACTATTTTAGCAATAGACTTACTTTGCTGATTCATAAAAGCAAAATGGACTCAGGAAACTTATTTTTAGTAACTCATTTATATAATGTATAACAGGAGTTCTTAATCTGGGAAGAGTGAACTTTTAAAGCAATTTTTAAGACTTATAATTTTATAATTTTTAAAATTTTGATCATTGTATTTCAGTATAACTGTTTTCTTAGTAAACCCGTATGGTACATTTTATGCATTTGAAAACACAATTTTGAAAAGGGAGTCATAGGTTTGATAAAAATACAAGACAGAAAAAAAGACTAAGAAGCAGCCCTATTGTCAAACTTTAAAGATTCCATCACTTTCCTCACTACAAACCTTTGATACAGGTAGTATTTGTATTATTTCATCTTGATTTACAAACAAGGAAACTGAGACTCATAAAAGTGATGCAGACAGGAATATCTCAAGCCAGGAATTGACTCCAGTTTCTTTTGACTCCACCTAGGGCCAAAATTCTTCCTGCTACACCAGACCTATACAACTTGGCAGTATGTAGGGGCCAAAATTAAAATAGGCTAAATTTCTTAGGGCCACAAATAGCCTAGTCACTAGAGACCGACTGACAATGGTTGGCTGCCAGGGGTCACATGACAAACAGGAGAAAGTACAGTGGCAGCCCAGTCACCAAGTTATACACCAGGCACGATAATGATTAGTGGAAGGCAGGTTAAGTAGGGCATGAACAAAGCACTTGTCATATCTTTTACATTCTCTACATTTTTCACAGGCCACCTGAAATCCTTTGGCAGGCCGAAAGTGACCTGAGGGCCATATGTTGTGCAGGCCTGCCCCACACCACAATACCTTTCATACTAACAAACTACCTTTCTACCTAACTACCTTTCATACTAACATAACTAACTTCATACTAACAGTTCACAACCAAAAGACCAATAACCCGATGTGTCTAATTCCAAGAAAATCTTAGGCTCTCAGTTACTCGATAAAAATACCACCTTTTTTCGGGCCTTCCCTGAAAGGGATGTGGCATCATGATTCTTTCACCAGTTACCTCTATTAGGAATGATGGTTGCTTTGGGGAGTTTGGAGAGGGGAGAGTGATAGTGCTATTATGAGACAGTGAGAGGGAAAATCCTAGACAATACGGGCTCCCTGGTTTGCTATCCAGACCATATGTAAAGAATGGCTAGAGGAGGTCACTGAAGAATATTTGTAAAATTGGTTAAATGAGCATTGTGACTGTGTCTACACATAATAAATTTAAGAGAAGAACTGAAGTAGTATCCAGATATCAAGCTCCACCTCAGCACCCCCAAACATAATTTTTCTTCTTTACTACTTGGATGACTACTGGGGATCTTTAAAATAAAAAAAAATTCCAAAAATTTTAAGACTTACTGTCGATTCCTTCCAAACTTCTTGACCTGTTTTAAAATGAAATAATTTAGATAATGCTTTAACATTTTCATTAATCAAAAATATTAATAAATATGTCAAACGGTCACAACAAAATCTATGCATTTGAGATTCAGCTACAACTCATAAAATACTGCGTCTAAATATTTTGAAGGCAAGGTACCACTTGGAAGTGAGCAAGAACTTTAAATACATAAATGATATAACGCCATAAAGTCATTTTTCTGGATCAAAGCCACCACAGATAAACTGTGACCCTAAGGAATACCCCTCACTCCCCCACCCCGCCTCCCCAAAAAAAACCTTAAAAAAAGACTTAAGAAAATTCAGTTCTAGACATGAAATCACTGGCCAAGAATTAAAAACAGAATCAATGAGTAAGAATTACTGAGTGATAAAATGTTCATTACAATTACATATTGTCAGTTACTGTATTTCTTTAGGGTGCTGGGTAGCGCCGTAGTGCGCAGAACACTGGACCTTGAGTCGGGAAGACTTAAGTTCAAATCTAGCTTCAGACAAGTACTAGCTGTGACCCTGGGCAAGTCACTTAACCTCGGTTTGCCTCAGTTTTCTCATCTGTAAAATGGGGATAATACCAGAACTCAACCTCGCTGGATTGTAGTGAAGATCAAATAATATTTATAATGTGTTTAGTATAGTGCCTGGCACATAGTAAAGACTGCATAAATGTCAGTTATAGCTATTATTACTTAACCTTGGTTAAATGTCTGAAGATGTGGGTAATAATAGCTCTACCTCCTAGGGTTGTTTTGATGATAGGATGTTGTGAAATGATAACTGTAAAGCACTTTACAAACCTTAAAGCACTATATAAATGCTAACTATTTTTATTATTAGTATCATGGTAATTATATTCATCTTTCACTTCTGTCTCTATTCTTCATCATCTGTGGATCACATATAATGTATTTCTGTATCCATGCTGCTTCAGAACAAATAAACCAAAGAGCTCCTTTCTATAACGTAAAAGTCAGTTATTCATTCTACAAATAACGCACCGTGTTTCTCTGGACAAGTATTTGATTTTTATAGCTTCAGGGAACTGTTTTTTTTTTAAATTTAGTGCAATGCCACTTGTGATCCTATTTATGTATCTGTATAAATTCACACCCTCACAACGAAAAAAATAAGAGTAACTCATATATTTAAGCAATTTAAGGTCTGCGTGTTAATTTCCTCACAATAAGCCTATGAGGAAGGTAGTATGGGCATTATCACTCAAGTACCATCATGGATTGGATGCCTAGTGGTTAGGGAATTGGACTTGGAATCAGAAAGCCCTGAGTTTGAATCCTGACTCCACCATTTATCAGCTGTGTGATTGTGGGAAAGTGACTTAACTTCTCTCAGGCTCAGTTTCCCCACCTGTAAGATGGGGCTAATAATAGCACCTACCTCTCAAAGTTGTTATAAGGATCAAATGAGATAACACATGTAAAGCACTTCACAAATCTTAAAGTAACATATATATGTGCATATATATTACCCGTTATTGTGATTCACAGATGAGGAAACTGAGGCTGAAGACAGTCACACTCTTCTATGTTTAGAAGCAGTTCTGCAGATAAGACTTTACTTTGGAGGGAATTTAAGGATCAACACAAATGACTGACACTTAATTCACTTGGTGAAACCCAGTGTTTAATGGAGATACTGGTGTTGAAGGTTAATCTCTATTGCTGGGTGACCAATTCATTTCATAGCACTTTTAACTGGTGACATCCAGAAAACACTAACAATTAAATAAAATATTCTTCGCACTTCAGTTCCCCATTTATTCTTTTGGATAACAAAAGTTCCAGAAATCCACTAAAATCCCTAAGTTTTATACTTTTATCATCAGAGCTGTTCCTAAGAAAGAGAATTAGAGTGTTGCTGAGAAGCCTGAGTAAGAAGAAAAAGATTCTCTTAGAAACTGAAGGGCAAAAAAATGAAAAGAAATAAGATACATAAGCTTAATTAGTTTCAGTCTAGTTTAGTCTCTTTTTTTGCTTTTAGAAGGTGCCAAAGAGTTATTTCTACTGTATGATTCACATTCAATGGATTCCAAATTGGTAGATCAAGTGTCTCCACAAGAAACTACATCAATGATTTTTTTCTTAGTTTTAAGAGAATCTTTCAGCACCAAGGTGGTTATAAGAACAGAAGGAAGGGAAGTTCTCAGTAGTGATAGTTACTGGCTATTATGTTAAAAATTAAAGGACTTCAGACATCATTTAGTGCAATCTATCTCATTTTGCTGTTGAGGAAACTGAGTCCCAGAAAGATAAATCATCCTGCCTAAAATCACACAGGTAGCAATTAGCCAAGCTGGGATTTGAACCCAAGTCCAAATTCAGCCATATCACATGACCAAAAGGCGGCAGATTTGAGGCGTTTGTGCCAAAATGTAAAAATTGTGTATTACTCAACAATTCTTACCCTTCTGATACTAAAAGGTAAATATGGCCCTTTGCCCATATTAATCATTTTTGTGAAGACAAAACCTTTGCCTAGCAACCTGAAAATCAAAAATACTGATAGCAATGCATTTCACTTGACTTCAAAACACTCACAGTGAGCTCCTGCTCTGACTCGTCTTCCAGGGAGCATTTGTGCTCAAATCCTAAAAAAAGAAGGAGATGTCTTTATGGATATGCAATACACGTGATAACCCTATGCTTTCAGAAGAACATGATCAAAGCATAACCTATGATAAGCAACTTTTATATCCTGATCCTCCCTGCCTCTCCCCCATCGCACCACGTTTTTCTTCCAAAGTCTTACAATGCAAGTTGAGGAGATACATAATAAGCTTAAAAAACAAGTAGGGATCGAGATGCAACCAGAAACTTAACAGCATGAAGTGATTTTTATGGTATGATAATGATAAAATGCAGTTATCCCTTTCACATCATGACTTTCCCTATCTCAGTTTCAATATATCAAAGGTCAGATTAAGAAATTAAGTGGGAATTTTGGGGGAGTTTTATGGAAGCAGCAGATGACAAGCAAAGGCCAGCAGACAACACAGAGCCTATGACTAAATACTTAACCCAGGTTTTACAATAAGGTACTCTAAATACCACATAATAGAAAAAGAAAAATTAAAGGGAGGACCAAAAGTTTTTACGCAGATTTTCCAGATTATGGGGGCACCAGGTTCCTAACCTCTGTGATGTAAAAGGGATAACTATAATAAAAAAAAAAAAACCTTCTGCCTCTGAAACTGGCTGTGCGACCCTCAGCAGTTCACTTAGCCTCCCAGTGCTCTAGTTTCTAGACTGTAACTTGCATAGAAGGTGCTGACTCTACAATGGTAGAGGGTAATTTCCTCATATGGGAGTTCCTTAAAGCAGTGAATTCACAGATCCAGTCCCTAACCCCATGTGAAAAGCATTGTGCTATGTATTGGGACAGAAAGAGAAAAGCAAGAAAATCCCTACTCTAAAGAAGATCGCTTTCTAATGGAGCAGAATAACAGGAGGTTTCAGCTACAAGTCACACAGAAAGGTCTAGTAGTTTTTAGGGTATAGTAGCAAGGTAGAAGGCAATGCATCTTCTTTAATGTCACTTTCACTAATGAAACTGTATCCATTTCTGGTGTTGAACCATTTGATCACGCCCAATCCTTCAACAACAGCAACTTTCTTTTCTGGGTCATCGGTAACTTTGACCATTGAGGAGACGTGGGCTGGAGGACTTGTAGAAATAGTTGCCAGGCCATGCCTCCCCAAGAGTTGCTTCCTCGGATGATGGCTCCTTGGCCTGGGTCGGAAGCTGGGCCAGCGGTCTGGAAGGCACTGCCATAGCCCAAGCTCTTGGGCTTGCCTGCTCATCAGTGCCATAGGCCAGCATGTCATGCCAAGGATGATAGGCTTCTTCTCCACAAGCGTTGCTCCTCATGAAGGTAACTGTTGGGCCCAAGCTGAGGGAGCTCGCTCTTGGAGCTGCAGCCTTTGGGGTATGAGTGGAAGTGGTTTTGGTAAATTTTTTTTAACTTTCCTGTTACATGCTATCTCTCCCTCTTGTCTCTTCCCTCATAGTGCCTTGTTGCTTCAGCTAGCCTGGCTTGCTGGCCCCATCTGTAACAACTGGTTGGCAATTGCTTGGATGTCTGGTCTCTTCTCCAAAGAATTTGATCCCCTGGATTATGGTGTGTAGACCGGGATGGACGGAGGGCCAGTGGATAGTAGAGATAATTTAGGCTTGGTGTTAGACAAGGTATGACTGCCAACAGGAGAAGTGACAAGGTATAAAAGGCAAATTTTCCTCATAGCTTCCCACCAGAATTCAGACCATTCCCCTTGGGTCCTGTATTCTAAGAGTTAAGTTTCTACCTTATCTTACCCATTACTAGACTACCTATGCTACTTCTCTGACATTTTCAAACCAAGCTACCACACATGCTCTTCCCTCCAGCTAGCTCCCCTTACACACTGTCTTTCCCCATCAGAAGTAAGCTACTGAAGTCAGGGACTACCTCGTTTGCTTACATTTGTATTCTCGGCACAGTACCTGGCACAGAGTAAACGCTGAATAAATGCTTTCTCATTCATTCATTTCATTCATATAGCATGATGTTAAGATCAAGACTGTGAAAGACAGACGTGAGATCAGAACAAATGTAATGAACTGGGAGAATAGAGAAAGGTGGGGAGATAAGAGGCCTCAATGAAAATAAAAACATTTTCCCTGCATATTACACTTTTTTGTGACCAAATCTTGTCTCTCCCTCTAGACTGTAAGCTCCTCAACTTTTCGTTTCCTCATGGCCTGGCACAGTGCTTCATACAGGATACATACTTAGTAAGTATTTGTTGAATAGAATTGCATGAAGGAAAGAAGGACAAAGGTAAGCAAGTAGAAAAGGAAAAAAGAAAAAACAAAAAAAAAACAGGTAAAGAATGAGACAAGTTTAACAAACAAACAAACAAACATTAGCATACCAAAATAAGAAAATAAAAAAAGAATTAGAGTACCAAAATAAAGAGCAAAGAAAATAAATTTAAGGTAGGGGATGAGGGAGAGTAAATGATAGGGCAGAAAGTTGAAATTAATGAGGTTGACAAGTTAGAAAAGTTATCTCTATATGTCACTTGTCAAATAAAATTTCTTACCTCATGGGATTGCTTCAGATGGTCACTGATGCATATGGCATATCTTTCAATTTTCTGAGATTTCATTTTCTGGTAAATATGTGGTTCTAAATGTAATTTAAAAGAAAATTAAAGCACATATTAGTATTTTTTTCACTTAAACAATTTCTTTTCTTCCCAGAAGAGAATTAGAAGTGTTTGTATGCTCTGGGATCAGAAGCAAGAAGCTGAAAGAAAAAAAAAACACCTCAAAACAGTATATTTACTTGACAGGGCTGGGAGAAATTTAGGTCAAAGATACAGGTCTCACTCCTCCCCACTAAAAAATAAAAAGTGCTAAGGAATAAAGTCTACATGTATCAAGTAAAAATTGGGTTTTATTTAATTTTTAGATTCAGACTGTAGGCATTTATAAGCTCTATGACAGAGCACAATGCTGCGTACTTAATATGCTGCATAATTATTGCAGATGTTGGGAGAATATGAAGAAATTATTGAAGACCTACCCTCACCCAAAATGGCTTTTAAATTTTACATTAAACATAAATGGAAGGATTCATTTGGAAGTGAAGGTTAATAAAAATAAAAATATATCAAAAAATTTAAAATAAAATGGTGGATGATGTTAGTCTGAAAACATCTCTCATTAATAGTCATTAGCAAAACACTAGAGGTGACTGGGGCTTTTTTTCCTAATGATTCTATTCTAAACAGAAGAGGTGAGTAGGAAATTCAAAAGGCCCACTTTCCCTTCAATAACAGAGGAGGTATTGTTGATAGACATAATTCTTATATGTTATTCTGAATCAGAAAAAAAAAAAAAGTGCCTACTAGGAAAGTCAGAAACAGGAGTCTTACTCTCCCAAGCAATTTTTGCAGAAATCTACTGATGGTATTTAAACATGCCTTCAGAAAATTTTTTGTGAGCCTTTCTCTTTTTCCTAAATGCTCCAAAACTAGATTTTCTGATTTGGTTGACATCACTAAATGACCATCTGACATCACTTTTACCATTCTAGCCTTATGTCATACAACTCGCATTCTTTAGGCCGAACTCAAATGACGTCCTCTTCAAGAAGTCTCCCTCGACGCCTTGAGTAAATTATGACCTTTCCCTCCAAAACCTCCCCCTGCCTAAAATGTCACTTAGTACCTTTTTGCATCATTTATTATATATGCTATTATAATTATTTCTATTTATGATATGTGCTTCACTAAACTATCCTCTCCATGAAGGCAGAAACCATTTCTTAATTATGTTTTATCTCTTCTTCAATGACAATTCACTGCTCTGGACCTAGGAAGTATGTGATAAATGTTTAATGAATTAGTTGAATGATACCTAAGTTCCTAATTTGGAGCATCTTGAGATAATTATTTTTTCTACTAGATATTTTTATTATAGTATTTATAATTATACAAATTATATAGTTATATTCGAATATATCATATAAATTATAAATTCCCACTATTCAATAAATTATCTAAAATATATAAATATAATTATTATAATAATATTATAATATAACATAAAATATTTTTATTCTACTAGATTCCTGTCGCCTTCTGACATTGGCCTTAATTAGATCCTCCTAGCATCTTTCTCATCCATGGTAAATATGGTGGTAAATTACTTCTTCCCCAAATAGCTAGATATTCCACCTATATAGATCACAATTGATCCAAGCAAGCCTTAGCAGATAATTCTAGAAGTTGGTATGAACATAAAAACCCATCACCCAATGACCAAATGAGGAATCTAATAACGCATATGACC
Source organism: Trichosurus vulpecula (assembly GCF_011100635.1). NCBI lineage: Eukaryota > Metazoa > Chordata > Mammalia > Diprotodontia > Phalangeridae > Trichosurus > Trichosurus vulpecula. The sequence continues at coordinate 517,887,723 of NC_050573.1, forward strand.
AAAGAGTCGTATCTAGATTTAGAGACAGAAGGACCTCAGAGGCCGTCTCGTCCAACCCCATTTATAGTTAAGAAAACTGAGGCCCAGAGACATTATATGACTTTCTCGTGGTCACACAAGAAGTAAGTGGGAGCATCAAGATCTGAACTGACGTCCTCCTGCCTCAAATCTGTCACCCTTTCCATCAGACCATGCTGCCTCCCCATATTGGCACTGACGAGGGTTTGGGTCTTGCCATTCAGCCACTTCCAAACCCACATGATTACACTCTCATATTGTCTTTATCTATACATCTATGTAGATATACAGACACACACATACAATAGACACACACACAATAGCACAACAGACCAAATCAAGTGCTTGACTTTTTTGTTATTCAGTTGTGTCTCACTCTTCACGACTCCATTTGGGATTTTCTTGGCAAAGATACTGGAGTATATTTTCCTTCTTCAGCTCATTTTACAGATGTGGAAACTGTCATGTGACCCTTGCCTAGGGTCACATAGCTTACAGTAAGTGTCTGAAGTCAGACTTGAACTCAACCAAAAGAGCCTGGTGCTCTGTGCACTATGGCGCCACCTAGCTGCCCCTTACTGACATCTAGGTAGCATTCCCCTGATTCACCTCCAAAGAGCATGGCACCGGGACTTGGGGAGTACTATTTCAGACACTTACCAGCCGTATGACCCTGAGCAAGTCACTTAACCTCTTAGCCTTAGTTTTCTCATCCGTAAAATAAGGATAGTAAAAGCACTAACTTCACGGGGTTGTTGTGAGGCTCAAATGAGATAATATATGCAAAGTGTTTCACAACCTCTAAAGTGATACATAAATGCTAGCTACTATTACCAATTCAGTAACTATATTTAAAAAAAGGAATTAGGTTAGTCTGACAGGACCTGTTCTAATGAAACTATGTGGAAAAAAGCACTAGTTTTAGAGTCAGAGGGTATGGGTTCAAATCTTACTTTAGAAGGAAGTATTCTTTAAATATGATTATTTTATATTTACGATAGTTTGCTCCAAAACATGGCTTGTTACCACCCTAGTGCATCTGGAATAACAAGAATGACAACTTAGGACTCTATTGTACTTGAAGGTTTAAAAAGCACCATATACACGTTGGGGCAGCTAGAAGGCTCAGTGCATAGAACACTGAGCCTAGAGTCAGGAAGAGCTGAGTTCAAATCTACCCTTAGACACTTACTAGCTATGTGACCCTGGACAAGTCACTTAACCTCTGTTTGTCTTAGTGCACTAGAGAAGGAAATGGCAAGCCACTCCAGTATCTTTGCCAAGAAATTGCCATGGACAGAATGGTCCATGGAGTCATAAAGAGTCACAAAGTTAGCCATAACTGAACAACAATACCATATATACATGTGTTATTTCTCAATTGACTTAGCAACAGCAATATTACACTCATAATTTTATTTGCTCCTTTCAACCACTCTGTGAGCTAAGTAAAGCAAGTATTATAATGTCCTCTGTCAGACTTTCAATCCTCTTAATCTGGCCCCACCCTACTTACCTAATCTTATTTCCCACTATTCAACAAACACCCCATTTGCTTCAGACAGAACTAACTCTCTCCAATGTCTAACTGTTCACTGGCCCATAGTTTAAAGGTTCCTTTCTCCTTCTTTTTTTGTGAAAACTAAGAGAATTAACTTTCTCAAATCCCTCAAATACCTGTCCAGTAATTATATTAAGTTGTGGTTGAGATATTCAAAACCCATACTGGATGCCATCTTCTTAATTAGCTGTTCTCTTCTAAAAATCTCCCTTCTTCTTCTGAAAATGCTATTTCATAATTAGAGATTTTCAGTTTCTTTCTCAAGACTTCTTAATCTTTTTTTGTTCAGTCATTTTTTGGTTGTGTCTGACTCTTTGTGACCCCATTTGGGGTCTTCTTGGCAAAGATCCTGGAGTGTTTGCCATTTCCTTCTCCAACCCATTTTACAGATAAGGAAAGTGAGGCAAACAGGGTTAAGTCACCTGCCCAGGGTCACACAGTTAGTTAAGTGTCTGAAGCCGGATTTGAACTCATAAAGATGAGTCTTCCTGACTCTGGGTTTGGCACTTTACCCACTCTATCTCAACCTTTAGCAATGCTTTCCAGGTTACATCTGGTCACATCATTTGTATTTTTACCAGAATCGGGTAGCTGTCATCCAGTATGTTAAATCTTCAGTTTCTCTGTACTCTCCCAGATCCTCTCCAGATATATGTTCTATGGAAGCCAGAAGACTTCATAATGATTATTATCAGGCTTAAAGAAAGCTGCTTCAGTATCCTTCAGCAGGAAATCACCAACTCCCACTATTGGACTTGTCATTCTAAAGCTCTAAATCATTATTGATTAGAGAAATGCAAATCAAAACAACTCTGAGGCACCATATCACACCTATCAGATTGGCTAACATGACAAAATGATAAAATGATAAATGTTGGAGACATGGGAAAATTGGAACATCAATGCATTGTTGGTGGAATTGTAAATTGATCCAACCATTCTGGAGAGCAATTTGGAACTATTCCCAAAGGGCTCTAAAACTGTGCATACCCTTTGACCCAGAAATACCACTTCCAGATATGTATCCCAAAGAGATCATACAAATGGGGAAAGGACCCACTTGTACAAAAATATTTATAGCAGCTCTTTTTGTGGTGACCAAGAATTGGAAATTGAGGGGATGCCCATCAATTGGGGAATAGCTAAGCAAGTTGTGGTATGTGAATGTGGTGGAATACTATTGTTCTATAAGAAATAATGAGCAGGCAGACTTCAGGAAAACCTGGAAAGACTATTGGAGGACAAGAAAGTACCTTCCTTCTGGCCTTCCTCCAAATACTTTAATCATTTTTAGTATTAGTCTGTCAGATGCTTTTCATTCTATCCATAGATGACTCAATCCTGAGTCAGTTTCTGAACCATATGGTATATTCTTAGCCTAGCTTTCTCTATTAAGTGTCCATGATAAGATAAACATTCACTGTCTTCAATAGTCAGGGTTCATATTTACATAGGAGTACACCCCTAAATATATAGTCTAAAGTTCTGGAATTTGCACTGGTCATTACATACTTATCTGACTACATTCGGAGATGAGAAGGTGGTTTTTATCATCCTCTTTTTCTTCCCCTGAAAACGTTTTCTCTGCTGGCTCTGAATTCATCTGTGTGCTGCAGCTATTCACTGTTATCACCTGGAGAAAAGGACAGATGTTGGCAAAGAACTGTTCATCTCAAAGTATGATTGTTTATCACCTAGCCCACTTGAACTATTCCAAACCCAAGTCTATCTATAGCCATGAGACTGGATGTGCCAACTACAGTAGCTTCATTATATAAATATAACTTTATATGCTCATCTTAGGCTAGATTTTCCTAACGGACACAGACCATGCTCTAAAAATTAAAATTTTAAATTTCTTTTGTAATGATGATAATAATTAGGCTAAGAAACTTGTGCTAGTTTGCTATCAAATTCTGAAGGGCCATTATGGCCACTAGGGACAATCTATATGTGTAGCAGCTCTCAGAAAAATGGACAATCATATTTGCCTAGCATAAAGTCCATGGCATTTACAGAAAGCAAGAAAGCACTTAAGAGAGAAATTAGATAACCCAGAAATTGGGTAGAAAATTCCATGATTTTCTATAAAACTATACCATGTAGACATAGTCTACATATTTGTCTCAAATTTTAAAAAAAAGAAACCCGAATATATTTCCTGTTGTTCCAGATTGACCAGGGCAGTCCAATCTTACGCTTGTTTAATACAGACTGTCCCAAAACTGTTCAGATAAAGAAAAATGTACTGCCATCCCAAGTAAAACTGAATTTCTAATGGTTAGAGATAAAAAATGTTGCTGTCTCTTCTCTGTTCAGAAGTCTTCCCTCACAAAGAGCAACAGCTACCATGGTAATCAGATATTGTTCCAAAAATTCCATACAGGAACATTGTGCATACACACACACACACACACACACATGCACACATATATATACATACACATATATACACATATATGTATGTATGTATAGATATATGTGTGTGTGTGTATGTATAACCATACATACCCCCTTGATACAAACCTGTTTCTGGAAGAAAAGGAAGAGAATTAAGAGAAGAAACAGGAGGACCAATAAATGAGTGTGGAACCATGTAAATGGTTTTTAAGGCAGCATGAAAATGGTGGATAGAGCAATGAAATGGGAGTCAGGAAGACCAGATTTCAAATCTTGCCTCCGATGACGACTTCCTAACTACGTGACTCTTCTAGACATATCACTTAACCTTTTAGTAGATGCTCACTTTCCTCATCTAAAAATGAGTCCACTTAGACTCAAAGGCTTTAAAAGTCCTTTGCCACTCCAAATCCATGGTCCTGATTCTATGGCTAAATTTAGATTTTACAGGTCTGAATGATCATGTGGACCGTGGAGCCCGTCTTCAAAATCTACATCAAAGAAGGAGAGTAGCGTTATCCTGCTAGATCACTTGTAGACAAGTCTTCAAAATAAAGCTCAGAGTCCCTTGGTTATCCCTGATGGATTCACACTAAAATGAGATGGCAACATGGGTGCTCCAAATAGATTACTATTATAAAGGAAGAGTAAATATTTGGCCAGCTATCCTTTATGTTACGTCTGTTACTTTCTGAAGTCAATAAATACAATCTAAAGTTATACTTTCTTGACAACATTAATGTTGTATTAATAAAAACACCAGCAATAGCTCTTGGGAGGGGATGATGAGAGGAGGGGGAGTTAATATGAAATGCCAATCAAACTGTACTCAACATCCTCTTGTACTCTGTCACCAGGTTTCAAAGGAAAGAGAGATCAATTCTACAGCCTTGACATTTCACAGTATAATTAAACTGCATCATATCCCATACCCCAAGATCTATAACTCAAATTTTTGTTTCCAAGGAGTAAGGAATAAGGATATTCTATATTTTTAAATACTGTACTCGAGGTTCTGAGATCAAGTACTCTTTCTCTTCCCCAGGGGTAAAAAAGAAAACGTGAACAAAACCATATAATTATAAGAGGCTGAAAGAAACACCTTTAGGATCATATCTTAGTTAAGACTGAAAAAGCTAAAATTCTTTTAGGGTTTTAAGTCATTTCCCTCATCTTAGTGCCATCTTCAGAACAAAAGAATCACTGGCACGATGCCTGGCACATAGTAGGCACCTAAAAAGGTTTACTGATTGATGAGTGGCACCCATTCCTCCCACAGTTGTTTATTTATGAATAGAGCTACTTTGAGAGTCAATGAGATTTGCAAATTCTGATCAGCTCTACAGAGCAAGAATTAACTGGAGACCTTGGAAAACGAATTCATATTTTGTGTTTTGTGTGACCTAGTCAGAGACGAGGCTACAATATGCATAAATGGCAAAATGGTATCTGTTTGAATAAGCCTAAGCCATATCCCAGCGTGACAGAGCGGGTATCACTGAAAGGAATAGGGAGGGGAAAACAAAGACAATAAAAGAAGTCAGGAATAGAGAGGAGTCTCATGATCTCAACACATGTTTAGGAGTAACAGTATTTCTGCTGCTATAGATTCCCCACTATTGCTCATGGAAGAGTCCAAAGCACAGGGCTATAGGATCTTGAAATTAATCTTAATATTACAAAAGTGGATTAGAAGCTCCCTTCAATTCCTCACACTATTACATATAACATCTCTTTTGTGGGTCATCTTTCTTATACTGTATGTGGCACTCTGAAATAAGGAACAGCACGGCTTAGGCAAGTGACCACAACAAAAGAATAACCAAGAGAAACCAGAAGAAAATGTGGCTTTAGAAGTTAGTCCACACCTACCGGAACTTGAAATGGCTGCGGTTTTTTCTTTTCTTTTGACAATTTCCTTTCCTTACTTCGAAGTTTTGCTTTGGCCCACACTGACTGGGACCTCTCTGAGGGTCCTGAAAAATCTGTGGAAGACATGATTGAATGCAATAAACAGGACATGCAAGACTGAGGTCATTGTTTTGGAAAAAAAAATTATTTTTATAAGGTAGAACTAGAACACAGGAAAGATTGGGGGAGGGGGAATCAAAGGTCAAAGACCTTCTCATGAAAATCTGGGAATGTTTTAGACAGGTGATTTAGTATAGATGGAAAGATATCCTTTTCTTGCCTTTACTTTTGCTGGTCTTCATCAATCTCTTCTCTTTGTGGGATCTAAAGCTGCCATTTTGGAGAAAGGTCCAATCTCTACGAAGGGGATTGTTCCAAATGCCTGTGTTTGGCTGGAGTGATGACTCTGACTTTGAACTTTTACTGCATTGGAGGGACTTTGCTGAGTTGTGGTTAAGGGATTTGGTTGTCCCCATCTGGACTTGGCAGTCACCACTGCCTGAACAGTCCAACTTACACCTGGAGGGCAATTGTGAATGCCATTTTTTCTTTGTGCTAAACACGCCAGTTTCATCATCCCCTTCTGAAAATGCCCAATTCACATAGCCACCTCCTGCTCTTAAACTGTCTGTTGGGCAAGGAAGTGAAGTCACTTTCACTGACTGGGAGACAGAAGAGCTGGCTGGCAGAAGTTGATCTCCATTGTTCTTTCTCATTGATCCATTTACATCAAGATTACACTGCTCATGGGAATCTTCAACTGACTCTTTATCAACTGCAGATGAAGTCTGACAATTCAGACAAAGGGGACAATTTTTCTGATTGTCACATGATTCCGTTGGCAACCAACCCAACCCAGGCTCAGCTGCAGGTTTTGTAGGAGACAGAGCCATGTCAGCTTCAGCTGAAAGAGAAGCCCTTGTTGGACTGGGAGAAACCAAGAGAAACTGACTAAGCTTCGGGGGTGATTTGCTGTCAAGGAACACAGTAACTGGACCATTTGGTGTTCCTTTCTTTTCTTGGTCCTCTTCCTCTTGACTGTCCACGATCTCTGCAAGGGAATGCTTCTGCCTTCCAGAGAGGTGGTGGCTTCTCATCCGGCTCTGAAACAAGGACTGGGGCATGCTGTAATACTGACAGTCCCTCTTCCCACAGTTTTCTAAGCTGTTCAGCATCCCCGAGCAGATGACAGTGTTCCAGCTATGGGGGAGTTTTCTACGAGTGGCATGTTTGGAGCTGGTCAACATGGCTTCTTCTAGCTGAAGGGTGTCAACGGCTGAAAGTACTTTCAATGTATCTACTGTCAAGGCAGAGAGATCCTGCAGGTGTCCCACATGGCTGTCCAGAGAGAGCAAAGACTCCTTTATGTAGGACACTCTCTCATTCACTTCTTTAAGTTGGAAACACACTTCTGTAACCCTGGAAGGTGGAGGAGGGGAAGAATACCAACAAATAAAACAAACCACTACCAAAAAAATGGGCTATGCCCACCTTATTTTCTTTCTATCTAGTGGATACAGTATTGGACTTGGAGTCCTGAAGGTTTGAGTTCAGATCCTGCCTCAGACACTTACTAGCTGTGTTACCGTAGGCCAGTGCTGTCCGACCTTAGGTTTTTATTGCAACAACAGACAATATATTTTGATTTGCCATTTTAGTGAGAGTTCTGCCTTAGCTCGGCTTTACTAAAGCATTGATGTAAATTTCTATGCTTGTAGGAAGGTCCCATATTTTGGACAGCCCTGCCCTAGGCAATTCACTTACCCTCTCAGCCTCAGTTTTCTTATCTGTAAAATGGAAGCAACAATAATAATATATGTATATTATTTATAAGCGATACATAACAATTTATATATTTACATATTTATGTATATAATACACACATCTATGTAGTGCTTACTCTATGCCAGGCACTGCGCTGTAGAATGATTATCTCATTTTATCCTGGAGTATAGGTGCTATTATCATCCCCATTTTACAGATGAAGACCCTGAGGCCAACAGAGGTTAAGTGACCGCCCAGGGTCAAACAGCTAGTAAGTGTTTGAAGCCAGATTGATCTCAGGTCCTCCGGATTCCAGGCCTAGTGCTTTATCCGTTGTACCCCCTGGTGTCCTATAAAAGTCCCTACATCGGAGGGTTGTGGTGAGGATGAAATGAGATAGAATATAAAGTACTCTCTGAACCTCAAAGTGCTATAGATGTGCTAGATATTGACAATAATAAAAATAAGAATAAGACAGTGAAGACTATTCAAAATAAGTAAATCAATTCCCAAACAGTGAAATGATAAAATCCAAAATGTCAAATAATTAAGAAAAATAAACATATGAGTCATGAGTTATTGTAGGGGGAGTTGTTACGGAGACTCAGTTTGACCAAATGCTCTCTCTCATTTCCTTCCTTATTTGTTCCCCCTTTCAAAATAATTTCCTTATTACTTCAATTAACTTCTTGTCTGGAACCTTAACACTGTGGATATTCCTATACATTAATTTTGCCAAGTCTTTCCTACTTCTGATTATCCCAAAGTTCTCGTGAATAGAAAAGAATCCACTTATTTCTCATGCCTAGGAGATTGGTAAGTAATTATTGGGGAAATAAAAATGAAGACCATGACATTTGCAAATTTTACTGTACTATAGATGGGTTGAGCCCTTCCTATAACTCTTTTGTCATAAAACTGAATTTCTATACTCAATGAAAGCTTAATAAATGCCCCCTTGTCCTAATAGTAAGAGTAGAATGGGGGCAGGGCAGAATGTGGGGAAAGAAGGGTCCTTTAAAAAAGAAATACACACCACAGACAGACACAAATCCCTTTCCAAGAAATACACTTAATTAGTGCCTCTCTATTCAGGGTACTGTCTCCTGCAATTCAAAACCAGTACAATATGAAGCCCAGTTAATGGAGACTCATTAAGTCCCATTAGCAGCAGACATACTTAATGGATACAATCAAAACCATCAACTCTTCGCAGCCACAGATAACATGTACAATATAGACCTGCTAGAGGGATAACTTGGTTACCCTTACAATGTATTCTCCTGCTTTTAGAGACATTTATATTTAAAAGCTCTGATGTCCTGTGAAATACATTTTAGTTAGATTAGCATACCCCAGATGTGTTAATTAAATACAGCTCTTCTTTTATTTGAGTCAACGCACTATTAAAGTTAGCTGTATTGATATTCTGAAGCATTTGTTCTTGTATTTATTTTCAATTCTGCTTCTACTCTATGAGAGGCTATGTCTCAGGGGGATCTCACCTAGTGGCTCCTTGTATTTACTTTGGGAAAGTCTCTCTGTCTCTCTTTGTCTCTCTGTCTCTCTGTCTGTCTCTCTGTCTCTCTACCTCTATCTCTCTATCTCTCTCTTTTTTTATTTTAAAAAATATGAGCAAAATAGCTCACCTAAGAATTATGTCATTGTGCATAACTTGATAAAGAAATGACAACGACTAAAGCCACTCATTAAACAGGAAAACGAATACTGGACCAAACACCCAGAGTCAAAAGGAAACTTGTGGGCAAAATGATGCTTCATATAGCTATATAGAGAACTACTTCCTTCCAGCTTTCAATCTAGGATCCTAAGATTTCTAGCTACCCCAAGTTGGGGGGGGGGGGGGGTTTGCATTACCATTAACACCCAACTCCATAGAACAGCCAAGCTAAGAGAAACTGTCTGACCCGTTGCTTCTTTCATTCACACCATGTTTCCCTCTTTCCTCACTCCTTATCAACTCACAACCCAGTTCATTCCACCTCAGACAATCTCTTACCAGATACATATATATCCTCTTTAAGCCTCTATTTCCTTCCCATTTCTCTTCCAAATTTAGCAAAAATTACCCCAGAAACACATTCCCTCTTTCTCCTTTCCCGTCTTCTTTTTGTTGTTGGTCATTTTTCTGTCGTGTGTGGCCCCATTTGGGGTTTTCTTGGCAAAGATGCTGGAGTTTGTCATTTCCTTCTCCAGCTCATTTCATAGATGAGGAAACTGAGGCAAACAGGGTTAAGTGACTATCTGCTTTGCTGCTATACCCTAGGGATCATGGGAACCTTTCCATCCAACTTGCAACTGAAACATTCAATATGTTGCCTCCATTAGAACATGAGCTCTTTGAGAGCAAAGACAGTCTTATTTTTCTTTCTAAATCTTGAGGACTTAGCATAGTGTTTTACACTTCTTAAATCGTTCAGTCATTGTCTCTGCCTCTGTCTCTGGGCCCCTGTCTCTCTGTCTGCCTCCCTCTCCCTGTCTCTGTCTGTCTGTCTGCATGTCCTTCTCTCCTCCCACCAAAAGCAGAGAGGACCAAATAAATTCTTGACTTGCCGTATTGATAATTCCTTCCTGTAAAAGATGGAGAAGGAAAAAACAAGAGGAAATTCTATTCCCAATCTTATTCTCATTAATAAGGAGAAACAAGTTGTTGGGGATAAGTCAAGCAGCATTTAACCAAGCGCCTACTTTGTGCTAGGTACTATGTTAAACTCTAGGGATACCCCCAAAGAAATCAAAGAAAAAGGAAAAGAACCTATATGTATAAAAATATGCACAGCAGCGCTTTCATGGGTGGCAAAGAATTAGAAGTGGAGGGAATACCCATCAATTGGGAAATGGCTGAACAAGTTGTGGTAGATGATTGTGATGGAATGCTATTGTGCTAGAAGAAATGATGGGGATGGTTTAAAAAACTAAGAAGACTTGTATGGACTGATACAAAGAAAAGTGAGCAGAACCAGGAGAACACTGTACACGGTAACAGGAACAGTATAATGATGATGAGAATGACACCTGGAGTTTCAAGCCAGGATGAGTGAGAGAATAGTGATACTCTCAACAATGAAAGGGAAGTTAAGAAGGTTGGAGGTAAAAGATAAGGGGATTTCCAATATTAGTTAAGGTGAGGGAAGCAATTTGTGTCCATGGTTAAAGCAAAGTTATTTGGATAGACCAGGGATAAGCATTGTGGCCTTGCCCTCATCTGCACACTGCTCAAAGACCAGCACCAGTGCATTCATATTGTGTTTTACTGGGAAGCTTTAAAATATCAGGAGCCCGATAAACCTTTTACAACCAGTCTTACTATTGTCTTGGAACCTGTACAACCTATCATCAAGTTTTGTTTCAAGCAAAAAAAAAAAAAATTAAACCCTACCTTTCAGAGGTTACTCGTATTCTCTCCCCATAACTGGAATTCAGGCTCTCTGTTTTTTCATGGAAGTATTCCTGGACACATTGTTCTTCAAAACCATGGAGCTTCTTGAGATCCTCCTCACTTAAGTAGAGTTCTGAGGAAATGAGATAATATAGAACACCAATTATATAGACAGGGTCTTTCTCCACCTTTTAAAGAAACTGATAATGTATTTGGGGAGTTATTTCTTCTGAGAATAGAGATAATGTTATTTACTAAAAGTTTTTTTTTCTTTGGCACCTCTTTCCTGGGGTGGACCATCCCCATCAAGCTATGCTTTCTGCTTTGTTCTATAAACAGATGAAGTAATATACAATGGAATAATGGAGATCAGATATTTCACCTCAATACATTCATATATCAGCATATTTTTAAAACTAAAAATTACATAATAAAATACAAGGTGAATATTTGGGATTGTTAAATTTTCCAGAAAGAAAAGAGAAAAGGGAAGGAAGAATAGAAGGAAGGGAGGAGGGAAGGAGGGAGGGGAGAAGAAAGAGAAGGAATAAGAAAGGGAAGGAGGGAGGAAAATAAGGAGGGAGGGAAGGATGAGGAGGAAGTTTTTTACAACTCAGCATAAAAATTCTACTCATCCATAGTAAGAATTTACAGGATTAATTATGAGACATTTTAAAAGAGAATCCTCCGTGGCTTCTCTTTATGTTGAGAAATACCAGCTGAGTCAGAAAGTACATTTGGAAGTGTCATAACTAAGTCCTTGGGGTCTCCCAATATCAGCAGCCTGGAAAGAAAGATACAGCATGTTTTCTGGTTAATGTCCACCTGGTGGCACTATAGTCCTGCGTTTAACATTAGTTACACGATTAGTAGTCAGAAGCCAAGCTCAACATGCAGAATGTACAAGAGAAACTGTCCAGGCAAGCACGACTATACATAGGCTGAAATTTGGTGGCATAGAAATGTCACAATCATGGGATAGGGGCCCTGACCATAAAGGGCCCAGCACATGCTCTGATCTAGACCTGACCCAGTCCCACCCAATGCAACAAGCAAGGACCTCAAGTCATTGACTGACACATTCCTATAGCAGCCTTAATCCACCTAACCCCTGAAGGGCGGAACTGTTCTGTATCCAATCACTGGATTTGCTCCATGCTGGAGCATAACATGTGCCTTAGATCCAAAGACCTTCAAATTAACGTGGGGGGGGGGGGGAGGGGCAAGGGCGGGGTGTTGAATTCTAAATGAAACCAGCAATTCCAAGACTGGAGGGAGTTGGGGGAGGAGAGCAGGACAGAGTCAGTGGGAACAAATTTCCCCTACCAGGAAGCCAAGGATCCTAGCTCTGTCCCCTTTAAACAAGAAGTTGCAGAATGAGGTCCATGTCTCATTAAAACCCCAAGCCACTGATTTCAATTCAAAACATTTGTTCTTTCAGAATTGTGAATTACAGGCTGAGAGCATTAAGAGTATGTTAGTATGGACTTTTGGACGGCACAGCGTATAGAGAGTCAGTCCGGAACTCGAATCTGGCCTCAGACACTTAGTAGCTGTGTGACCTTGGGCAAGTCACTTAACCCTGTTTGCCTCAGTTTCCTCAACTATAAAATGAGCTAGAGAAAGAAATGGTAAATCATTCCAGCAATTTTACCTTCTTCTTTCCTGTTGACTCAAGCACACTTCTCAGCCAACTCACAGCTACAACTGAAAGGGATCTCCGAGATTATCTAATCCAACTTCTTCATTTTATTTTTTTAATTACTTAATTTATTTTAGTTTTCAACATTCACTTCCACAAGATTTTGAGTTCCAAATTTTCTCCCTATCTCTTCCTTCCCCCCATCCCAAGACAGCATGCATTCTAATTACCCCTTTCCCAACCTGACCTCCCTTCAATTACTTCCCCCCTTCTCTTATCCCTTCCCTTCTATTTTCTTGTAGGGCAAGACAGATTTCTATACCCGATTGCCTGTATGTCTTATTTCCCAGTTGCATGTAAAAACACATTTTAACTTTTGTTTTTAAAACTCCCATCTTCCCTGCCCACCCACCCTCATCAAGAAGGCAAGCAATTCGATATAGGTTATACATGTGTAGTCATTCAAAACACTTCCATAGTAGTTATATTGTGAAAGGTTAACTACATTTCCCTCCCTTCTGATTACCTCTCCCCCAATCTGCCCTCCCTTCTATCATCCTATCATCCCCCCCTCTCTGATCCCCTTCCCCTCTACTTTCCTGTAGGGCAAGACAACTCTTTCATTTTATAAAGAAGGAAACTGAGACCCAGACAGATCATTTAAGTGACTTGCCCAAAGTCATGGCTAAACAGAAGCCAAAACAGAGCACGACTTGAATTTAGTATTAATCCTCTATTTATTTAATATCTATGTCTTTTTTCCCTTCCCAGTAGAATGGAAGTTCCTTGTGGACAGGGACAATTTTTTAGGGGTGGGAGAGGGAACGTCTGGAGCCTACCGTAGTGCATAGCACACAGTGGAGATTTAAACATTTGTTCAGTGGGACTGAATGGTTGTGAAAGCTTGAAAAGGGATGTGTGGATGATCAGCCTCATTCAGGACCTGATCCTTCCCCATCATAAACAGACAAGGGATAAATGAGAATAATTAAAGCATCGCTCTCTCCCTATACACCACGCATTGCAGAAGAAACACTGTAGACTACCAAACAACAGCTGTTCCTCCAATCAGAAAGCAAATTTCTGTCTGCCACAGCAGAGCCACTGAGATCAGAACTTCAAATCTTATGAGCAATGTTCTAATCTAGGAAATAAAAATGATGGAGCTTTCCTGGAGAATTCTTACAGGGAGATAACTTAGCAGCCCTCAGGCTCCCAGGCTGGTATAAATAAGGGACCTAGCCCTGAAATGCTGGCAGGACAGGGCACAGCAGGGAAACTATTCCTGGAGAGCGGTAAAACTGAAGCCACCAAAAATGTCATTTATCCAGGGGTTAGCCTTGAAGGAACCACATGTATAGTGGCAGACAGGTTCTTGGTTCTGGGTTATTTTGTTTTGGGGGAAAGGGGAATTTCTAACCATACACACTTCAGGGGAAAGCCATTCAGGAACCAGTCAATCAAAAAGCATCTATTAAGAACTGATTATGTGCACCTCACTGGCCCTTGGGAATAAAAGGACAAAAATAAAGCTCTCCAATCTCGAGGGGCTTCCATTCTATCCACGGAAATAACAGGCAACAGCAACTAAGCAAATACAAAATATATTCAAGATAAATGGGTGTGGGGGTGGTGAGAGGCGAGATCAGGAGAGGATTCATGTAGAAAGTGGCAAGTGAGAGGAGTTTTAGAGAAAACAGGAAAGCCTACAAGGTTAAGACAAGGTGGGAGAAATTCCAAGCATGGAAAAGAACTGGTAAAGTGCAAAGAAATGAGAGATGAACTATCATCTGTGAGGGGCAACAAGATGGCCACGTTGGCAGGATTTAGAGTTTAAGAAGGTAAGCAAAGTACAACAAGGTTGGGAAGGTGAGTTGGGGCTAGGTTGTGAAGGGCTTCAAAAACGAAGCCGAAGAGTTTAGATTTGATTCATTTTCAGTTGGGTCTGACCCTTCATGACCCCATCTGGTTTTTCTTGGCAAAGATATTGGAGTGGTTTGCCATTTCCTTCTCTGGCTTATTTTACAGATGAGAAAACTGAGGCAAACACGGTTAAGTGACTTGCCTAGGGTCACACAGCCTATAAGTGTCTGAGGCCAGATTTGAACTCAGGAAAATGAGTCTTCCTGACTCCAGGCCCGGCATCCTGTCCACTGTGCCAGTTGGGAAATAGCTAATCATGTTGTAAGGCAACAGCTTGACACTGGAAAAGCCACTTTGGCAGCTATGTGGAGGCGATGCCTTGGTTCTTCCCTCCCCTCAAAGTCCAGCAAGGATACCCAACCAGAATTAACTGAGGCAGGATTCTTCGACACAGGATACAGTAGGTAAACCTTTCCTGTGCTTAGGTCCATAAAAGCTCTGTGACAACTGGTAATCTGTATCTACGGAGTAACTAGAAGTGCATTTCTGGTTCTCAGCCAGAAAGTGTCTAACATATATACCCTTAAACACAAGAACTATTTTCAGAACCAGCCCCAGACTTACTGGCCCTCTATAACCACTGCACCATACTGCCCTTACCCAACAATAAGATTCTCCACTTAGCAAAAACTGAACAAAGTTTAGCTTCTCCATTTTCCCCATTTCTACCTTATATCTTCACCTCGCTTCTGCCTGTTCAAAGCCTCTTCCTTTTTAGGAAAGTCAAGGCGAGTCATAGATATTACTCCCTGAGTCCGGGATGTTGATAAAACAAGCTTTGGGGTTTCAGAGGGAATCTTCATTTCCTAATCCTCCTTTTTCTGTTCTTCCTTTTCCTCCTTTCTACTGCCACTGCTGCTGATGTTGGTGCGCTACTGCTACTATCACCACTACTACTACCACTACTACCACTACTACTATTGCTACTACTACCACTACTACTACTACTACTACTACTACTACTACTACTACTACTACTGCTACTACTACTACTACCACTACTACTATTACTACCACGACTACTTCCACTACTATTACTATTACTACTACCACTACCACCACCACTACCACTACTACTACTACTAACATTACTACTACTACTACCACTACCACTACTGCTACTACTACCACTACTACTACTACTACTACCACTACCACTACTACTACTACTACCACTACTACTATTGCTACTACTACCACTACTACTACTACTGCTACTACTGCTGCTACTATTGCTGCTACTACTACTACTATTACTACCACTACTACTATTACTACTAACTACTACCACTACTACTACTATCACTACTACTACTATTACTACTACTACCATCACTACTACTACTACTACTACTATTACTACTACTACTACTACGATTACTACTACTACTACTACCACTACTACTACTACTACTATTACTACTACTACTATCACCACCACCACCACCACCACCACCACCACTACCACTACAATTACTATGGCTATTGCTACATTGAAATCTATGTTCACAGATAAATCAGTAGTACTTTGCCTACAAACACAGATTTAACATTTATTACAATTTTCTTTCTTTATCCCAGTATAATTGAGTCTTGCCCATTCATCTTCCTATAAAGAATTCCTCTTCATTGAGCCATCACCAATGGGTCATACACCCCATAGTGAAATAATCTGACAGATTTACTCAGATGTTGCTAATCTCTGATCACCATTTAACCACCCATTATCCTCCTACTACATGCCTAAATTTCATCTGCAATGAGCTGTATGTCATACCTCTTGTCTCACTGCCTTTCATTTTTCTTTTCAAGTCAGAAAGCTAGCTGATACTTACTTAACCCAACATCACCCTCTTCTTGGTCCAGTTCATTTGGGGCTCGGTGATGGCAGACACAACGGAATAGGAGAAATATATGGCTCAGTAAGATGAATGGTGGAGGCAGCCATGGTTTCTCATGGTAAGTCATGATGTAACGGTAGCGATTATATTTCCACAGTTGATCTGAAATGGCCTTCATCTGATAGTAAACGTTGCTGTGAAAGGAAGTAAGAGAGGCAATTCTGACATAATTCAAGCTAATTATTTGTTTTCCAATATTTATGGGAGAGCTGGTTCATTATACCCTAAAAACATGAGTGAAACAAATGCCCGGTGGCCTTATATGTTCTCCTGTCTACCAGTCAAGCCCGAGAGCACATTAGTATGGAAGATATGCGAAGGACAGAAACTACGCACAGAGAGGAACTATTTTAAACCTTCGATATCCTGAACAAAAACTACTCTCTAGTCCTCACTGTGCATCAATTTAACTTAAAGAAAACTCATCTGACTGAAATTTGTTTGGGGGGGGGGAGGGGGGAGAGAGAGAAGTATAGACCAGAAATTTACTAAATCATTTACACAATCTTCAATGTAGGAGTTCCACTTACCTAGTAACCCTTGCATGAATTAATCCAAACTCAAATGATCACTACTAATTTAATTATTTTAATGCAGTTAATTTAATGATATGAACTGCCCCCAGGAGAAAAGATATTTCTTATGGGTAATGGCACAAAATTAGGTCAGATTGAGAGAGCTTCTTGTATGAAAGGAAAATGGGAAAAGGCTTTGCGCTTCTGTCTTCTCACCTAGACAGTGAAAATGGTTAAACTAGTTGCTTCGTTTAGCATTCATTCAACAAACATGCGTTGAGCTGTATTATGTCTAATGCCCTAGTCCCTGCTCAAGGAACTTACAATTTTGACGACCTCTAAGGTCCCTTCTGTCTCCAAAACTATACCACATTTGAGCTTCCTAAATTAACTACTTAACTTAATGGAACTTGGAGTCTGAACCACCTCACCTAGCACTTTATTATAAATTATTATTTGGTCCACCACTTGTTTCATGAATGCCTATCCTACCTATTCAACAAAAGTCTACGTTTCTCAAAGGCAGGAGGCATAATCCATATATCATTTGCAGCCTTCTCTCTCCCACTCCTGCCTGGGCCAAATTTCACACATTTCCAGGCACGTGTTTTTAGCACAGTTCTAGGCACTGTGTCCTATTTGTCTTTATATCCCCAGAACTGCATATAGCCAGTGCTTAATAAATGTTTGTTTTGTTGAATGGTAAAGGCACTCAATAAGCAGAGTCATGGAATCTTCAGACTGGAAGGCCATCTAGTCCAAAATTCTACCCAATGTAGAAATCTACTCTGCAACATCCAAGACGCAACCTCTGATTTATGATGAAGGACTCACTCAGTACTTCATAAGGCAGCCCATTCTATTTCTGGAGATCTCTCTTTGTAATGACAACTTAGATTTGAAGATCTTTCCCACCCATTAATAGGGCATGTGACCTGTTTACCTCATAGGAAGCCTAAGTCATATGTGGTGGGAGGGGCTTGCTGAGAGGGAAAGGGAGTTGTGTCACAGGAAATGCTGAGAGAACAGTTAGAACTGAGGGAGAGAGCAGACGTGTTGTGCTGTGCCGTGAGTGAGCTTGTGGGAAGGTCCCAGCAGAGGGGCGAATGGTTTTGGGATGGTGAGGCTCTATGCTGTGATATTGTGCATTGAATTCTTTGCTGCTGTGATGGATCGGGCTTATTGGTTTTGGGATCTGGTTCTCGGTGTCTGAATAAATGGTTTACTTCTTTTACCTTCAATATGGAGAGTTTCTTATATTTTGTGATACAAAACCACATAGGCATTTTGACAATCATCTATATTGTGATTTTTGCCTTGCTGACACACTCTTCCATATACTAAGCTTAAACATAGCTTTCTATAACTTCCAGTCATTTCTTCTATCATCCAAATCCACAGGATAATAATGATAATGACCCTAATAATAGCTAACATTCATATAGTGTTTACTATGTGCCAGACACTGTGCTACGTGCTTTACAATTAGGATCTCATTTGATCCTCAGAAAAGGCCTTGGAGGGAGGTGCTATCATTATCCTCATTTTACAGATGGGGAAACTGAGGCAAATAGAAGTTAAATGACTTGTCCAGGGTCACATAGCTAGCAATTATCTGAGGACAGAGTTGAGTTCAGATCTTCCTGACTCCAGGCCCAGCACCCTATCTACTTTGAGTATTGACTCTCTTATGTAACAACCTTTCAAATATTTGCAGATAGATATCATAACCCCCCCAACATACATGTTTTTAACCAGCTAGATATTTCCTAAAACTTACACAAATTATGCTATTTAGATATATCTTTATATCTATTGATCGACAGATTATTGGACGAAAAGGTGAATATATCTAGAATGCTTATTTTAAGCACCTTGCCACCGATGAGGTAAATTTGTCAACATTCATGTGATAGATTTTTATGAGGAAAAAAACAATCAGTCTCATTGTTGTGATCACAGTTTTAACAATGGTACAATTTTCAGTTGAGGAATCAAAGTACAAAGATCATTGTCTCTCCTATATTGTGAATGCTGAGAATTATCTTCTTGTATATATTAGGAATTTTTTTAAATATCTGCTATAGATGATCACAGAAAAACTTCAGGATCTTTTGAGTCTTAGGGACAACAAAATGATAGGAAAGAAAAATCACAACATCCATGTAAAAATAGCTCAGAGCTCCATTAGTTCAACTGAACAAGTCATATCAGTTATAAGTAAACAAGAATTTATGGTAAATACCAAAAATTGATCAATCAGTCTTTTCTTGAAGAGTTCCAGTGAGGGAGAACCCTGAGGTACTCCATTCCACTTTTTGACAGCTCTAATTATAAGAAAAGCCTTTGCAATAAAAGATGGTTTCTGCTCCAAAGGCAATTTGAGGAGGTCCCAGGGCATAAAGTCATAACAGATTTGATCAGCTGTTAGAAGTAACAGGTACCATTTACCTAGTTAGGCAAGTACAGACTTTCTACATTCCCCATCCCTAATAACTTCTTGAAGTATTAATCTATGGAAATAACATACCAAATGATTTCCATACCATCATTTACCAACAGTCTATTTCCCTCTTGTGTCCCACCAATTCCATTTCCCACTTAAGATCTCACATCTTATGCTTATTCCTAGTTGAAGCCTTAACTAATCCTCATCTCTCCAAAATTTCTCTGTCCATGATTCCAATACTTCTTTTCTAAAGTGAAAACATTTTGTTTTATTTTTTCTAATTACCCATAATAACAATTTTAACACTCCTTTTTTAAAATTTTGAATTTCAAATTCTCCCCCTCCTTTCCCTCCCACCTCCTTAAGAAGGCAAGTAATTTTATATAGATTATACATGTGCTATCATGAAAAACATATTTCCACATTAGCCATGCTGCAAAAGAAAACACTGACCAAAGGAAAAAAAAAACAAGAAAAATTTTTTAAAAATTTAAAGTATGCTATGATCTGCATTCATACTTCATTAGTTCTTTCTCTGGTGGTTGATATTTTTTTTTATCATATGTCCTTCAGAATTGCCTTAGATCACTCTATTGCTAAAAACAGCTATGTCATTCACAGTTGATCGTCTTACAATACGGCTGTTACTCTGCACAGTTTTCCTTGTTCTTCTCACTTCACTTTGCCTTAGTTAATATAAATCTTCCCAAGTTTTTCTGAAACCATCCTGCTCCTCACTTCTTATAGCACAATAATATTCAATCATAATCATACACCAAAACTTGTTCAGCCTTTCCCCAGTTGATGGGAAACCCCTCAATTTCCAATTCTTTGCCAGCACAAAAAAAGAGCTGATATATATATATACACACATATACATATACATATATATTTAATATATAGCTCTTTTTCCATTTTGTTTCTAAATCTCTTACAGACCTTGTAGTGGTATTGCTAAGTGAAAGGGTATGGCACAGCTTTTTAGCCCTTTGGGCATAGTTCCAAATGGCTCTCCAAAATGATTGAATCAATTCACAACTCCACCAACAATGCACGAATGTCCCAATTTTTCCACACTCTCTCCAACATTTGTCATTCTCCTTTTCTGTGCTGATACATCAGAGTTGTTTGAATGTGTATTTCTCTAATCAATAGTGCTTAGACCATGTTTTCATATGACTATAGATAGCTTTGATTTCTCATTCTGAAAACTCCCTGTTCATATCCTTTGACCATTTATCAATTGGGGAATGACTCACAGTCTTATAAATTTTACTCAGTTCTCTATATATTTGAGAAATGAGTCCTTTATCATAGAAACTTTCTTCTTAAAAAAATCTCACTTTTCTGCTTTCCTTTGAATCTTGACTGCACTGGTTTTATTTGTGCAAAAACTTTTAAATTTAGCATAACCAAAATTATCTATTTCCCATCCCAGAACATCTCTATCTCCTGTTTGATCACAAACTCTTTCCTTCTGCATAGATCTGACAGGTAAAATTTTCCATGCTCCCCTAATTTGCTTATGGTACCACACTTTATGCCTAAATCATGTACCCATTTTAACCTTATCTTGGTATACAGTGTGAGATGTTGGTCTATCAAGAGTGGGGAATCTGTGGCCTCGAGGCCACATGTGGCCCTCTAGGTCCTCAAGTGTAGCCCTTTGAATCTGTGAAGTTTGGATTCAGTCAAAGGGCCACACTTGAGTACCTAGAGGGCCACATGTGGCCTCGAGGCCACAGGTTTCCCCTACCTTGGACTCTATACCTAGTTTCTGCCAAACTTTTCTAGTTTTCCGAGCAATTTTTGTCAGATAGTGAGTTCTTGTAACAAAAGCTTGGATCTTTGGGTTTGTCAAACACTAGATTACTCTGGCCATTTATTATTGTGCATTGTGTCCCTAATCTAGTCCACTGATCCACCACTCTATTTCTTAGCCAGCACCAGATGGTTTTGATTACCGTTTTATGATACAATTTGAAATCTGGTACTTCTAGGTCACCTTCCTTCATTTTTTCTTCATTGATATCCTTGATATTCTTGACCTTTTGTTCTTCCAGATGAATTGTGTTATTATTTTTCTAAGCTCTCTAAAATAATTTTTGGTAGTTTGGTTAGTATGGCACTAAATAAATTAATTTAGATAGAATTGTCATTTTTATCATATTGGCTTGGCCTACCCATGAGCAATGAATATTTCTCCAATTATTTAGATCTGACTTCATTTGTGTGAAAATTATTTCATAATTGTGCTCATAAAGTTCCTGTGTCTGTCTTGTTAGGCAGACTCCCTAGTATTTTATATCGTCTACAGTTATTTTAAATGAAATTCCTCTTTCTCTCTCTTCCCTTGGACAACAACATATAGGTGTTTTCATTGTCTTCTTCTGAGTTTGTGTCTTGAGTTTCTGTCACAATAATAACTTTATCTAGGCAGGTTCTTTTTTTGTTGCTGTTTGCTATCTTTCCAGCCTATTTTTTGACTTATTTTTTGCAGTTGAATTGTTTCAGTCATATCCAACTCTCTGTGACTCCATTTGGGGTTTTCTTGGCAAAGATACTAAAAATGGCTTGCCATTTCCTTCTCCAGTTCATTTTACAGATGAGGAAACTGAGGCAAACAAGGTTAAGTAACTTGCTCAGGGTCACAGAGCTTCTAAGTGTCTCTGACCAGGCTTGAACTCATGAAAGTGAGTCTTCCTGATTCCCGGCCCACTGCTCTATCCACTGCCCTCTAGTTGCCCCTTCTTAACTTATAACTTTATGTTAAAGATGGGCTCTGCTCCGTGGGTGAAAGGGGCATTGTCCCAAACTTCAAGTTTTTTGTGCTTCTCTTTTCAGAGCAATGTTATAGGGGTCTGTAAGTTTTCAATTCTTTTAAGGTGATATATCTAATGAGAGGTGTGGTTACTGATCTCCTGGCCTGTGCTCTTGTCTGTGAGCAACCATGAGCATTCTTCTCCACCCTGGAACTATGACCAGGGTCCCTGCTCCATGGCAGCGGTAAGCACTTCCCCTCCTTATGACTCTGGAATTGTGACTCAGGCTCAGTGTTCCTTTGTGCCTTGGACCTGAGTGTAGGACCCCTGCTCCCCTGCAGCCACAAGCACTAATGGGTTCCTCCTCGCCCTGGGACTGCAACCTAGAACTTCATATGGGCAATGCAACCACGGTCCTGCACCCACTACCAGAAAAGGGTCCCCTGAAGTCTTCTGACCATCTGTCCAACCCCCTTACCATCTGTGGGCTAAGAACTCCCAAAGTTGGCTCCAATGCAGCCACCCCCAAGGCCCACTGATGGCTCACCTGGGCACAACTTGTGCTTCAATGTGCTCCAGGCCTGACTACCACCCCAGTAAGACAGGCATTTACTGACAAACTCCCAAGTTGTCTTAGACTGAAAATTTGGATCACCCTGACCTGTTATTGATTCTTCCACCTTGATTTGAAGCTTGAGTCTCAGTACTTCTTCCCTACTATAATTTACTGTTACTGTCTCCACCCTTCATCCCAACCCTCATCTATTTCATTTTTCCCCCTTCATCATTACTTGTCTCCTCCCACCATTTTGCCTTTTCTCCGTTCAGGAGTTTTGTGTTTATGTTAAGAATTCTCCATTTTAAAACATAATACCAAAACCTCAGTCATCCATACACGTGGGAAACTAATGTAACCGAGAGGAAATAACTCCTCACTTATTCAAATCCTCCCAGAATCATTTTGGTTTGTGCTAACTATGTAAAACTGGCACCTACTTGAAGAAAGCAATCAGTAGATTCACCATGATGATATACTGGACAAAGAGATAGACAGCTTGAAGGAATGGAGTAATGAAGGAACCAGGAGGGCAGTTTTTGTCGCTTTCACAAACTACAAATAAAGAAAATTTTTAAAACAGAAAATATAAGTCACGTTTTGGCATTATTTAACACAGCACGATTTATCACATTAACTATATGTAACCATGAACATGCCTTACATCTCAAAAGTTCAGGTCATAAACTCACATATTCTCTCATTCTAACAACCTACAAAATTTTAGTTCCTACAAAAATAGTAAAAATGTCTAGTTACCGTCTATCTCTGAGGCGTAGACTTCCCCAAACATCATCCAATATGGCTGAAATACAATATCGCGAGCCAGTGTCCAAGATGGGAGCTCGTGCGGGGAAAGAATCGCTTTTCGCGCCACTCCAAAGCTCAAGATCACTATGGCCATCATGATTACGATGTAGAACATGTTTGCTGTCTGAAAAATACAATACAGATACAAGCAGCTGTGACCCGGGACTGCAACTACGATATTCATTTAAACATGGAACGCAACATTATAACTAATAAAAGCTAACCATGGCAAAAGAAAAAAATCCATCTGTTATCAGCATAATTGTCTGACTCTTAAGTTTTTGTACTTGATTTTTGAAAAATGCCTTCATCTGAGTATGCCCAAAGCTATTGTTTTTATTTTAGTGTTATTTTATTCTGTGAATGTCTTAGGTCAAAGCTGCCCACTGTCAAACAAAACCTTTTTGAGAGTAAATAATCTGTCTGTCCTTTCTCTATTGGAATTAAATTAGTCACACCAGTCTCATGAACAAAACTAAATTTTAACTGTTTTTAGGAATGGTCCTGCAGTTAATAATTCATTCAGAAATCTGTCTTCTCCTTGCATTGACTGCCCAGCTCTTGGGGGTTTACCATCTCATTAGTAATATTCCACAAAGAGGCTGGGTAGAATATTAGTAAAATTCATTCTTTTTTTGTAGTATCATTATCAGGAACTCACATTAGGTAAATTTGTTTGGCCCAAGTTTTCATTTTAACTGCCAAAATGACATCTATTCCATCCATTTTATTACCACATAAAATGCCAAATTCACCAAAAGCAAACATACTCAAAGCAGTCTGATCCTAGACAAAATTGTGAAAAGGCTGTTTGTCTACTAGGTTTTATCCATTTTTCTTCTCGTGCCCCTCTCCTCCATTTCAGTGCAATATCATCACCCAAACCTTTCTCACCCCAGGACTAGTAGCTGTCTCAGAAAGGACTGGATTCAGAAAGACATCCGAGTATGCTTAGGCTCTCTCCAGAGAGAACCTAAGTTCACTCAAATAGAAAAAACTAGGTGAAGGAAACTAAAACCCCTCCCACACAGAGTCTAGGAAGGAAAAAAAGAGGGACGAATAGCCACTTTAGTCCAGAAAACACCATGGAGGTGAACTAAAAAGAATATGAACTTCATGTTTATACACAAACTCAAAGTTCATTTGTGGAAGTTTAATGGTGCCCAGGCCTCATCAGGAAGATCTAAGTTCAGATCTGGTCTCTGATGCTTTCTAGCTGTGTGACCCTGGGCAACTCACTTAATCTCAGTTTGCCTCAATTTCCTCAACTGAAAATAGTGATGATGCCACCTACTTCAAAGGCTTGTTGCAAAGGTCAAATGAGATAATATTTATAAAATATACTTAGCATGGTGCCTGGCAGACAATAGGGGTTTAATAAATGCTTATTCCCTTCCCCTTTTACTTAGTTCAAACATCACCTGGCACACAGCTTGAGAATGGTATCCATAGAGCAAATGCTGCTGTTGTTGTTTTTTAGTTGTGTCCAACTCTCCGTGATCTCTTTTGGGGTTTTCTTGGCACAGATATTGGAGTGGTTTGCCATTTCCTTCTCCACCTCATTTTACAGATGGGAAAATTGAGGCAAACAGGGTGAAGTGACTTGCCTAGGGTCACACAGCTAGTAAGTGTCTGCAACCAGATTTTAATTTGGTAAGATGAGTCTCTTCCTGATTCTGTTTCTCGCTAAGGTTCCTAGGAACTCCAAAGTGCAAGGGTACGGGCGGGGGGGGGGGGGGGGGGGGGGGGTCTGCCTCAAAAGAATTCAACCACTTAAGCCTTCTTTCAGTTCAAGTAACAAAGTTTATTGTAACACCAATAGAAGCAGGCGAGACTCCTAGTGCATCTGCACTATTTGTGACGCCAATACAAGTGGGCCAGATTTTAAGAATCTGAGCATTTGATGGGGATAAAGTTGGTGTTTTATACAAAAAGACTCTGGGAAGATCTGGATGGGATTAAGGAGTGGCAAGGAACCTGGGGTGGGGCCAGGTGCAAACCAGGGGAGGAGTTAAGTGTCAGGAGAGCCCCAGGGATAGGGCAGTTAAAAGGATTTTTGACTGGGATGGGCCATGTGCCTCAGGAGAAAGCCAGAGATCTGGGTTCCGGGGCTTTGGGGTCCAGGTCCTGAAGAAATGGTACTTTCCTTTTAGGGGTCCATTATTAGAACCCCATCAATTCCAAGCCCAGTCTTCTATTTAATGGGATGGAGCAAATAATAAATATTAATTACCAGTGACGTGGTGAGAGTAAACTCTTTTCCATTAATGTTCCCCAAAGTATATATAAGCTAATCTTAGAGCTATGTGAAACCTGTTCAAAAACCAGACTATTCCCCACAAATGGTCAAAGTGTGTGAACAGGTAGTTTTCATAGGAAGACATCCAAGATATTAAGAACAATATTTTTAAAAATGATCCAAATGTTTAGGAATTAGAAAAATGCAAATTAAAGCAACCTGGAGATTCTGCCTCACATACATCAGATAAGCAAAGTTGACAAGAGGAAAATGACAAATGTTGGTGTAGCTGTGAATTGGTCCATCCATTTTGGAAAGCAATTTGGAACAATGTCCAAAAAGATACTAAACTGTACATACCCTTTGATCTATATACCCCAAAGGGATAAAAGGAGGGAAAAGTTCCATCTGTCCAAACTTTTGTAGCAGATCTCCACCAACTGGAGAATGGCTGAACAAATGATGGCATAAGAATGAAAGAGAATACTATTGTTCTATAAGAAATGGTTGAAAGAGAAGGTTTCAGAGAAACCTAGGAAGACTTGTATGAACTGACACAAAGTGAAATAAGAAAGAAAAATCAAGAGAACCATTTATACAATAACAATGAAAGACAAACAACTCTGAAAGACTTAACTGATAGGGAAAATGATTTATTATGTTGTTTGGAAAAATTATTTTACCATTTAAATCTAACATTATGTGATTAAAGAACGTCCACACCCAGAATGTCACCGGATCCCAGTAGCTCTCTAGCAATTCTACAGATAGCTACAAGGTGTTTTGGATTTCCCCAGGTCCTGGATCCAAGCAAATCATTCTTGCTTTGGGTTACCACACCCAGGGTATGCAATGGGTCCACCTAAAACTGTATTATGGTCTCCTTTATGGTTTGGTCAAATTAACCATGTGGTTCACATGCAGGCATCCTTGTTTAAATTCTACATAACATAAACCTTCCAGAGCCTGGAGGGGAGGGAGTCACACCAGTGATGAAGGTTAATGAAGGTTATTTTGTACAAATAAAACAAGTGTAACCACTTCTTTTTCAGGAGGTGGGCAACCCTTCATCACTGGTCCTCTGGAATCATGGTTGGTCATTGCACCAATAGAGTGGTTGTCATTCATGAGAATAAACCCCCAAATCTGAAATAATTTTAGAAAGAAATTTATCAGGACATTTGGTAAAGAAGAAAGGAGGCGTGATTCCAAGATACAGAATAAGATATACATTTTTGGACATGTTGGAACTTGTTTTGCTTACCATGCATATTTGTTTCAAGGGTTTTGTTTTGTTTTTCTTTTTTTTTTTTAACAATAGAAGGAGGTGGAAAGGAGAGAAAATAATACTTTTTAATTAATTGAAAAAAATCTTTTATGAAGAAAAATCCCTGACTATGGCCAGATAATACTCACCATCTTCCCAATCATGGTTAAATATGGACCAGCATGTTGATTCACAGCAAGGAAGTCCAAGAGTCGTGAGTACCAGAATATGATATCGATGCAGTAAATTAACCTTCCAGCTATTTGCGTGGCAGGATCAGCCAACCGAAGGCCAAAACCAACTGTGAACAGGCTGATGGCAATACTTTCTATTAAGTTCCAGTATTCATTAATCCACACCTTCACCTTTTGGATGAACTTCCCTGGTTCTGAAATAAATATCTAGAGAGGGAAAAGAGATGGGAAATGTTATTGGAACTACTTAACATCGATCATGAGATCCTAGGATCACAGATTCACCAGCTGGAAGGGAACTCCCTAGTCCTCTAGTCTAACCCTCTCGTTTTACAGCTGGAAAGAAAATGAGGCCGAGAACCGAATTGTTGAAGTCATATGTTTAAAAATAG
This sequence comes from Trichosurus vulpecula, assembly GCF_011100635.1. Lineage (NCBI taxonomy): Eukaryota > Metazoa > Chordata > Mammalia > Diprotodontia > Phalangeridae > Trichosurus > Trichosurus vulpecula. The sequence continues at coordinate 517,915,427 of NC_050573.1, forward strand.
CAGAATTGGGATGTGAACCCAGGTCTGATTCTCTGACTCCTGCACTCCTTCTGCTCTGCTATACTAATCACCCATCCCATCTCCCAGGTATTTTAGGGGCCAAAATTAATCTCAATGTATGGACCATATATCAGATGGGAACTTGCCTGTAGCAAAGGTTCAATAAATGTGTTTTGATATTGCTGAAAGTAGCAACGATGATAAATGGTTTGGCAAAAAATTTTGTGAATATGTCATCAAAAACATGGAGCTTTTCTAACTGCCACTGACTCTAAAGCAACAAAAAGCAACAGAGAAGAAATATTCGCATTCACTTAACATAAGTTAAATTCTGTGGTAGACTTAAAAGCATTTAAAAAAAAAAACTCTGAACTTACCACCAAAAAGAAAAAAAAATGTTTCCATAAACAAAGTCAGACAGAAAAAGAGAATTATACATGAACTTAAGAATCTCTGTTAGGATCATGTTTTGTTTTGGTTTTAAGTGTATGACACATTCAAAATGCTATTTTCAAAGCTGTCCTTCTTGTCTGTGTTTCCTTCTGAACTTCCTTTGGTTCTCTTCTGTGCATTTTTTAAAGAGGTATACACTCTTTTTAAGCTTGAAAGAATTTTGTTATAATATGACTACGTTTTTAGAAACCTCATTCTCAACCTACAGGGATTGTAAGTGAAAAGAATCTCATCTGTTCTCAGTAGTAATTATTATGGGAAAAGAAATGCTCTGAACATAGAACATTAGATAGGCTTTAAAGGCAGAGATGACTAGGAGGCTTGAGGTAGAGAGAGGGGTTTTTGCTATTTCATGCTTATTGGTATCTAACTAAAACAGACCAAAAGTTTCAAAAAGCTCAGAAATACCACATCTCTGATCATAATCAGTTCTCTCCTACCGAAACACTTTACATTCGACCTTCAATTCTAGGGCCTCTCATTACTCTACCAGTTCCTCCCTTGGCTTTATGTATCTCCATACCCAATCTGAATTCCATTGTTAGCTCCTTTGAATTTTTCCCTGGCCCATCATCACAATCTTTAATCCTAAGATTCCTCCCATTATCTTTTTTTTTCCCTGTTCCTAGTCTCAGGTTGCCTGCTGGAGAAACCCACTTCGTTGAGATCATATTTTGAAACTATGCAAAAGTTATTATATTAAATTGTGCGTACTCACTGATCCCGCAACACCAATAGCAAGTTCTACATTTAAAAGATAAAAGAAAAAAGGACTTATATGGACAAAAATATTTATAGTAGCTCTAGGCAAAGAATTTGAAAGGGAGGCAATGCTCATCAAATAGGGAATGACAATAAAGTATTCTATCATGCTACAAGAAATAATGGAGACAATTTCAAAAAAAAAAAACAAAAAACAAAAAACCCAGAAAGACTTGTATCAACTCCTGCAGAGTTAAGTGAGCAGAACTAGGAGAACAATTTATTCAATAACATTATTGTAGAGACAATCAATTTTGAAAAACTTCCAAAATCTAATCAATGCAATGACTCACAACAAAGCATGCTACCCACCTCATGATAGAAGAGTAATGGCCTCAGAGTACAGACTTTTTTTTTTAATATGACCAATGGAGGAATTTATTTTGCTTGGTAACAGGGGGCTTGTTTCTCTCTTTTTTTTTTCTCAAGGGGAGAGGATAAGAGGGAGAGAAGTTGATTTTTCAATAATTAAAAAGATAAAAATTTAATTCAAAAACCACAAATTCATACTATTGAACCTCACTTGGTCCCTTACTTTTTTGGGGGGAAGGGTAAAGTGGGTTCTGTACCCATGATAACATAACTATCGAGAATTGCCATATCAAGGAGGCATTATTCACTGAGGAAGTCCTGTCACATTCCCCACAGTAACTATTTCAGTCTTTTTCTATTCTCCTCAAGCTCTCAAGACTACCCTCATCCATGCCTCTCAAACTCAACAGAAGACATTACCTTTTATTTCACTGTGATTACTACGGTGATCAAAGTCTCCCTTCCAAACCTTAAAATTTCTATTGATACACTCATTTTCTCCTCCTTCCGGAAGGTCTCATATAAACATATGGTCTCTCTTGCTTACCAAGACTATCAATTCTAAAACAAGATCCCATCATCCTTCACCTAGTCTTATTACAATAACCTCCTAACATTCTACCCATCTGCATTCCATCCCACTCACTACTGCAGGCTTAATCTTCCCATCACGTCACTTCCCTGGCTCATGAAACATTAGGGACAAGCCGCTGCCTACAAAAAGTAAGTCTCCACTTTTTAGCTTCATATTCAAGACCTTCACCATTTGGCACCAGTCTTATCTCATGTTATGCAGCTTCATATACCCTGCTCTAGACAAATGGAATCCTTGTTGTTCCATGAACGCATCTCAGGTTTTTCTATCTTTACACCTTCCATCATGACATGATCGTCTGGACTGCTCTTTCCACTCCCATTTCTCTCTGGTGAAATACTACCCACAAGGGCAGTGCCCTACCCAAATATTACCTCTTCAAGGAGGCTTCCATGACTTAGAAGCCAGAAATGATATCTGCTTCTTTGTAGCTCTCCTAGCATATTATTGGTATTTATCTTATTCCCTACATTATGCTCAATTCAACGTGTGTTTGATCCCCCTTTTGAAACTATAAGCTCCTTGAACACAGAACCATTATATACATTCATATCCTCTTAAAGTCCTAGGATACTGCTTTAAATATACTAGGACCTAGTAACAAGGTAAGCAATAAGTCTTTGTTAAATATGGCAATGAATGAGTTACAAATCATCCTCACTGTAATTGTTTTTTAATTAATAGAAATCTATTTTCTGTCCTTCCTTTTCCTCCCACCTTAGGGAAAAAAAATTCCTTGTAACAACTGCAAAGTTAAGCAAAATAAATTCTCTCATTAGCTGTGTCCAAAAAAAATTATGCATCGTTCTGCACCCTGACTCCATTACCATTCTGCCAGGAGATAGACAGTATGTTTCATCCACAATGCTCTAGAATCATGAAATGATCATAGCATTAATCAGAGTTCTTCCAATTTTCAATGCTGTTTGTGGTTATAATGTTGTTAGTACACAAAGTGGTCTCCTGATTCTGGTCATTTCATCAGCTTTTAAACGTCTCCAAAAGTGCTCAACTTATAAAACTGATGCTATAACATCAATTTTAATTTAACTTTCCTAGTGTATCAGTGAATAGGAAATAATTAGTAAACCACAAACAATCAATGACTTTTGTTATAGATCAGGACTCTCATTAGAACCAGTACTAGAAAACACATCTGTCATACTAGGTTATTATAGCTGATCATTTATCATAACCAAATCAACCATGTACTATTGTTATAGGCCATCTGCTGCTCCATAGAATGAGCTTTATTATTATAACAAACACTTTATTATAATGGCATTCACCATGAAATTTTACCTGAATGATATAATGTCTAACAAATGGTGAAATGAGACTGTAATAAAATTATTTTCCCCAAAGCCTTGAAGATGACAGCATAGACATGATCCCTCCCTCTGTCTTATTTCCCAAAAGAGATAGTAAGTTCCAGTACAGCCAATAACAAACAATATATCTATAATATTAAAAATATATTTACTTAGTAATACTGAACAAGTTGTCTGCAGGAAGAAATAAATGAAAGTGACTCCATGTGACATTTAAGACCTAGAAACATGTTTCCTGAAACCTATAAAAGTACATCATTGTGTCTGATGGTAATTGCATGTTGTAAGCTTGTCAGGAAAACACCATTTTTTTTTAAAAGGCAAATTGAATGGCTAATGTGGAAATATATTTTGCATGACTTCATACATATAAAGGGTATTGTATTTCTTGCCTTTTCACAATGGGTGCTGGAGTAGAGGGAGAGAAAGAATCTGGAACTGAAAATATTTTTTTTTAGCTAGAAAGGAATATTTGTTTTGTTTCTGTAAAAAGTACCCTGGGGGGAATTTTAGTTTCAGTCAATAAGGTATGTTGGGATAACCTTTGGAAAGCCATAAATGAACTCACACACTGCCTAACTTCTGCCACTTCAGAAGCATTGATGAGATGAAACAGAGAAGAGACAAATAGAAGAGAAGTCAGGTAATGGTAGGCTGTAACAATTGGCATCAAAGGGACAATGTGTGTAGGCAGTCACAAATAGCAGATAGGTTTATTAGTAGTTCAATGATGTCAAATGGAAGAAGCAATCTTCCTCCCTGTCCCCCAAAGACCGTGAATGGGAAAGATAATAAGAAATTTCTGTAGAAGACAATGACCTTAGAATTCCCTAAGAATAACGAGGAGCTGGAACAATCAGCTAAAGATGAGGGGATTTTATCCTGTCAGTGATTCCTCCCCTAAGAAGCCACCCTTCATATATAGTAGCCACCACAGGTGAGAAATCAGACTGGGAAGAAGCCTACATCCCATTCCTCAGCAGAAGTGAGAGGTCCATGGGTGTGGTACAGTGCACATTCTTTCAGTCTTTTTTAGTGTATTCAAGAGTTTTGCTGATTTTTTTTTCTTTTTTTGTCTTTAAAATACTATTCATTATAATTGGATGACTTTCTGGAGAGAGAGGAGAGATACTAGGGGAAATTTTGGTAATATAAAAACCAAAAAAGCATTTTAAATATTAAAAATTAAAAGAAATCAAGTTAAGCACTTTCATTTCATTAATGGGGCAGCTAGGTAACACAGTAAACAGAGTGATGGGCCTAGAATTAGAAAGACTGAAGTTCAAATCTGGTCAACAGCTAATGGCCATGTGACCTTGGGTCACTCACTTAGCCCATTTGCCTCAGTTTCCTCAATTGCAAAACAAGCATAATAATAGTACCTATCTCAAAGGGTTGCTGTAAGGACCAAACGAGATAATATTTCTAAAAGTGCTTAGCACAGTATATAGTAGGTGCTCCCTTCCTAGGCAGACAGATATACATACATACAGATACACATACACACACACACACACACGTGTGTGTGTGTGTGTGTGTGTGTGTGTGTGTGTGTGTGTGTGTCCTATTTTCCTTTAAAAAGGGTTGATTTCCTCCACCAAAACAAGGGTTTATAGAAAGGGGTGAAATGTAAGAACTCACCTCCCTGACTTTCTCAATGGCAGTTGTGAAAATGTAGATAATAACAAGCCACTCTTGCACTGTGGGCTGAGGCTGCATCTCCACCAGTACGGTATACGTGAAAAGCATGAGAAATGCCAAGTATGCCATCTATGGAAGAGAGATACACACATACCACAGGGATCAGTGAGCTCATAATAGAATTAGAAAAGCAGACCGAGCTGGAACACCTTTAAATAACATTAGAATCAAGAATCATCTCATATTTAAAAACATAAATAGCTATCTTGGTAAAGAAAGACAAATGGAAGAGGAAGAAAGAGCATACTGGCCTTGGAATCAGGAAATCTGGGGTCAAGTTCCAGCTCTAACAATTATTAGTTGTATGACCTTAGAAAAGTCATTGAACTTCTAAATAGAAAGCTATCATCTGATTAAGTGGCAAGCATCATTCTGATCCTAAGTAATACAAAGTTAATGAAATTAATTGAGATAAGTTACGCAGAGTATTTTGTGAACCTTCAAGTACTGTATGACTATCAGCTGTATTCACTTAAGAACTGAGGGGAAGAGTTAAATCTGGTATATTACTTTAAGTTGTAAAATGTGAAGGTTCCCTTTGAGGATCTTCTAGCAAATTAATTTGCTGTTTTATCAATTCCTTAAGATTAAAATTCATATGTACATGATGAAACTGGAGGATCCTGAGTTTTGGATAAAGACAGTAACTGAAGGTAAGGTTCAAAGCACTCTAGCTGCCCCCACCACCACCACCAGCGCCATTTAGTCTTCAACGTCAAAGTCTCAGTGGAAGTCCCCTGGGTAAACGAGGAAGGAGCACTGACAAGGCTGGAATTGAGCTAAGTGGCAGTCACCATTGGCTTCCTCAAAACAGTGTCAGTGAGTAGTTCAATGGTCCTGGGCCTTTCTTTGAGGTTCAAACACCATCACTGCCACCACCTTCAGACACATATTCTAGACACTGGACCAAACAAACAAACTGCAAAAAATGAAATGTATAAGCCTGATAGGCATTAGTCTTGGGTATTCTTTACCATAATATTTCCAAGTTCAACAGTCCCTGTTAGCTATCTTCTACCAAGCTATCCTAATTTTGACTGCCTATTTTGCATGCTTTTTAAAACATCTATCTTAAAATTATTTATTCTGATTCTTAAAGCCAATTATTTAAATTATTGAAATCAGAAAATTTTTTTAAAAATTGATTTAATTGCTATCATTGATTTAGAACTGGATGGGCCTATAGAAAGCATCGAGTTCATCCTCCTTCATTTTACAGACGAGGAAACTAAGACATGGAGATTTTAAATGACTTATATAGGTTTCAGTGAGGCAGGTCTTCCTCACTCCAAATCCAGTTCCCTAGCCACCACACCACACTTCCTCTCAACTACGTACTTTACTTTAGCATCTATTTACAAGTAGTCTTCTTTCCAGTCTTTATTTTTTTTAATTCCCAAGTAACACCGTATTAACTAGGATTGCTTTCTAAAGTTAGTATATTCCCTGTTTTATTATACCCATTACAGAGATGCCAATATAGTTCTTTTCTTTCCAAATCTGACCTTTCCTTATTTTGAAATGTGTCTAAACAACTCCATAGCCATAATCTAATATATATATATATATATATATATATATATATATATATATATATATATATATATATATATATATATATATATATACACACACACACACACATATATATATATACACATATATATACATGCATATATGTGTGTGCATATATTTTTTTTCAGACAATATACTGTGTTTCCAAGGCAGGCAAGGTATGATTATAAAGTAATAGCATTTCACTCCTTGTCCACCTCCTCATTAGCTTCCATACTGCCACACTCTTTCTTCCCCTTCTCTTCCTTTCTTCCCATTTCCCCTCCTCCATTATCAAATCAATTACATCATTACTCTTGGAAAGGGTGTACTAATTTACTCCCCTATAGTTCTATTCACCATCCCTATAACTTTCTAAATCAAAACATCCCTCCCTGAATGCCACATTCCTATATGTGTTGTCTCCCCCATTACAATGGAAGATCCATAAGGGTGTAGACTGCCTTCAATTCGGTCTTATTATCCTCAAAACTTAGCACAGTGCTTGATAGGTACTTAATACATGTTTTCTATTCATTTCATTCATAGGCAATTAGGTGGTACATTGAATAGAGGCCTGGGCCAGGAATTAAGAAAACCTAAATTTAAATCCAGCCTCAAACTGTGTGACTTTGGGCAAGTCACTTAACCTCTGTTTGCTTCAGTTTTCTCAGCTGTAAAATGGGGATTAATAAAACATACCTCCAACATTGTTGTGTGGATAAAATGAGATAATCATTGGAAAGCACAAATAAATGTTTTATGTTGGGCATCACTATTATTCATTCAGATTTTTAAAGTAAACATGTCCAAGCTTACCCAGATAAAGGAGTACTATCTTTCAAGGGAGTCACACTGGGAGGTTATCCCCTTATCCCAAGGAAATTCCCATGACACAAAACATTTTTATAACTCCTCTTTGGGAATTGTCCTGAAGTTGACCAGATAATCTTGAATATTCTCAGTGGCAGCAAACCTTGATCTTCTTAGGGCAAATTTGATTTTTTGATAGAATATAAAGATATTTGGAAGCAGTAATTTTAAATCATTCAATGATTCATTTACTCAATAGAAGGAGTGAACAAGTTACATGGCATAGATCTCTAGCAAAACCTACAACAAGCAGACTGATAGTTTCTGTGTGTGGCTCATAAATGTCTCCAAAGCCCATGTTCCAAAGATACTAGGAGCAATGTCTGAAGCACTGGAATAAATATAGGTCCTCTCAGGTTCACTACTGGGAAGGGAAGAGTACTCATTGGGCATGCTTAAGTTCTGTTATGATTATTAGGAAAAGCATATCATTGCTTTTTTTTTTTTTCCATACCTTGATGTATAGGGAACTTCTATTGAGGGACTTGTCCTCCCAATGCATGTCAGCAACCTCTCTATTACTTAAGAATTTTAGAGAGTTCCATGGACCCCTGAGAGATTAAGTGACCAGTCTATGGTCAAATAGCCAGTATGGAGCACAGCTGGGACTCGAACTCAAGACCTCCTGCTGAGGGGGCAAGCTCCATACCCACTGCAACACACTGCCTTTTTGCTGATTTAGAAAACTAAGCAAATTAGACAAAGGTTCTGTGCATACCTATAAACTACAAAATTTCTCTTTTCTCAGCATTTCCACCATCCAAAATAGAACTGTAACTGTTTATTGAAATTTTGACTTTCTAAGAAATACTATTACCCTTCTATTTCTTTTTTCCAAGAATCTGAGCCAAATATAGAATTAGAATTTATATCTGACTTCTATACACAGGGAAGAAATTAGTTTCAAGAATTAATGTAAACAAATGGTGGCTTTCATGGGAAAAAAAATATGACATACACATACTTTAGTCTTAAAGTTCTTTCCATAGACTTAGAATCCTAAAAACCCTTAGAAACTCAAGCATCCTTAGGAATCATTGATTTCAACCATCCTTTATAGTTAGAAAATCAAGACCCAGAAAAAGTAAATTACTTGAGCAATGTCAAATTTAGTTTAGTGCCACAGAGGAGAAGGAAGGGGGAAAAAGAAGCATTCATTAAGCAACTGCTGTATGAAGGGCACTGAGCTAGGTGTTTTACAAATATTATTTCATTTGAGCCTCCCAACAACACTGTCAGGATGGTGCTATCATTATCCCCATTTTACAGCCGAGGAAACTAAGGCAGACAGAGATTAAGTGACTTCCTCATGACCACACAGCCAGGAAGTGTCTGAGGCTTGGATTTCACTTCCCGTCTTCTAGACTCCAGGCCCAGCACACTCTCCATTTAGCCATCCAGCTACCATAACCAGCCCTATGAATCCAGTCCAGTGTTCTTTCTTCTACCACTACAGTCTAGGTCCCAATTAATCTAATCCAACATGATTTTCTTAAAAACACATTGAGAAAACATGGCATTCCAGGAATTGTAAAGTCCTCTTAGGTGGTCCATAGGGTCCAATGCCATGGGATATGACCAGGAGCTGCTAAAATCTAATAGGAAAGAAAGCTTATATTTCCATTCCTGAAAGTTTTATTCCTTCCTCTCCCTTACTTCCCTACACTTATCAGCATCCTCTGCATCATCATTTCAAACATTTAAAGGGCTTCCTCCCCTTGTCAGCACATTCCTTTCTTCTTGAAGGAAAGTAATAAACCAACAATGCTGTTACTAGCACTTCTGTAATCACTGATGACTACTGTGAATATGACTTGGAGCAGTGACCAACCGTGTCAAGCCAGAACTTGACAATCGGAGCATTGTAGAATTCGTAGACTTTTCTGGTACTAGGAAGGCTTTGGGGCCCACGATGTGAGGCAAAGTTCTGACTATCATCAGGTTTCTCATCAGATCCCCTTTCAAAATCGTAATCCTGGGGGTTTAAAGAGAGAGAGAAAAAAGATGAAAAGCCTTTGTTTTATTATCTGGAAACATACCATTCCACTGAATACCCTGGTACAAGAAACAGCCTGAAAAGACAATTTGTTATTCCTGGAAACCAACCAATTACTGAATCTACTTTCCCTGTGATAATAAATCCAATTCATTTGCAAGTCATTAATCCTCTCGGAGAACAAAGGATGAACAACAAGAGGCAGTCGACATAGGGAATAGAGATGGTCTTGGAGTTTAAGTCCCACCTTTGACACATATTGGCATAATCCCATTGTATACACTGGTATAATCCCAGGCAAGTAATATATTCTTTCAGTGTGCTCAGTTACTCTTTAGACTTCTAGGTTATGGAACAATTGTTGATTCATGTTTGTGGGAGGGTCAGCATCCTACATCGATTCAATTACACATTCACAACTCAGTGAGTAAAGAGAAGGAAACTGTGCATGCAAAACTCTATCTATTTTTGTCTGGAACTAGCAGTTCACAGATGGAACTTCTTCTGTGGAAACTCCCTCCACCAAAACAGATCGGCAACTGTAATTTTTAGTCTCCTAAATTGCCTTGGGCACCAAGAGGTTAATTGACTAGCTCATGGTGACATAGCTAATATGTATCAGAGACAGAACACTATAAATCCAGCTCTCTATCCACTGTGTCATGCTATCTCTTACTGCTTTATAGCACTATGCCCTTTGTTATCTCTATCACGCAAAAGAGAACACTGATCCACAGAGCACTTTAATGTCTTTTTCACTGTCACAGAAAAAGTCAAGTGCACAGTATGGTAGGGGGGGTAGGCAGAGGGGGGAATCTTTATCACAATTTAGAATACAAGCGAATAATAGATTTTATCCTGGATACATGGTATCCCAAAAGTCTTAATGCAGTGTTAAGCTTTAATGGCTTAGAACTGCAGTAAGTGTTTCACAAACCCAGGCAAGGAGATGTTATCAATCGGCACATAGAGAAGTGTATCTTTATGGGACAAGAGGGCTGCTGGTATCATCCATTTCACACAAATACTTATAGCATACGTAAACACTATTACTGGATTCTCACCTGGTCAGCCACTGACCTTGGGGGCGGCTCATTGTGTTTCAAGGGAGGAGAAACAGACTGGCTAATCTCCTAGCCTTTTATTAGCCCTTAGAATTATGAGTCAGGATAGATTCTACATCTTGGTTGTCCTTATACAAGTATTGGGGTGAAAGGATGCAAACCATAAAGGTTAGATGTGACTCCCCATTTCCACTTGAAACAGAAGCTTATTCTGGAATGGAATTATTCATGTCAGTCCCTCTCTCTCTCTCTTTCTCCCTCTCTCTCTCCCTCTCTCTCTCTTTCTCTCTCTCTCTCTCTCTCTGTCTCTCTCATTCTGTGTGTGTGTGTGTCTGTCTGTCTGTCTCTCTTTGTCTCTGTCTCTGTCTCTGTCTCTCTTTGTCTCTCTCTGTCTCCCCCTCCTCCTCCTCCTCCTCCTTCTTCTCCTCCTCCCCCTTCCCTCTCTCCTTCTCTCTCTCTCTCTCTCTCTCTCTCTCTCTCTCTCTCTCTCTCTCTCTCTCCTCTCTCTCTCTGTCTCTTCTCTCTCTGTCTCTCTCTCCCTCTCTCTCTTTCTCTCTCCTCTCTCTTTCTCATTTATTTCTTGTTAGGAGTTCTCTCTACTAAGACCAATAAGCCATTCTATCACTCCAAAGTAATCACAAAAATATCCCTCAAAGCCAGGCCTACACAGCTGAAAATTAGTCAGTTATTTGGTTCAAAAGAACAATCTCTGCCTTTGCTTTAATCATCTAAATAACTTACCTCAAGAGATATGATTCTGTGACCTAGACTACTCAGATGAATTATCTGTATTTCCTAAATAATTATAAATTATTGTTGAATTATCTACTTCCTTTGATATACTGAGTCCTGAACTGTGCCTAGAGCCAGAAGAATCAGTTTGAATCCTAGCAGGTTGGAGCCAAAATACAGTCAGAATAGCCTAGAAAATCAGTGACTTACAGAGATCTTAATAGCATAAATACCACCTGGGAAGAGCTCAGTAGGTAACTGTGGTAATGAGTTTCCTATTAAATCACTTCATGTTTTTATTATGTTTTCTACAGTAGCATTCCATCAGATCTGAATTGCCCTTGGTTATTATGGCAATTTGGTAGAGATAATCAAATGCTAATTGATGCTATCCCTAGAAAGAATGCTGAATTCCCAGGAGTAAACTGCCATGAGAAAGAGTCCAGAACTATAGTGGAAAAAAAAAAAAAGAAAAACTGGACCATAAGAAACAGGAGGCCAGAGCTGGAGTTCCAACTTTAGCAACCGAGTATAAACAAGTCACTTGGTCTCTGAGTTTCAGTCTCCTTATCTGTAAAATGGAGAAAATAGCATTTTCACTACTTACTTCAGAGGGTTGTTGTAAGAAATATACTTAAAGGTGGCTCAGTGAGTAGAGCATCGACCCTGGAGTCAGGAGCACCTGAGTTCAAATGCGACCTCAGACACTTGACACACTTCCTGGCTGAAAGCGACCTCAGAAGCCACCTAACCCAACTCCTTCATTTTACACATAAGGAAACTAAGAGTCCAAATTGGTAGCTGACCTAACATTACACAGGTATCAGAGCCAACATTTGAACCCTGATCCTCTGACTCCCAAAGTTAGTAGAACATGCTACCCATTTCTAGACAGAGGAGTGATGCACTCAACACGCAAAAGGACAAAGTGTGAATGTGTTTTGTTTGACCATGCATATGTTTACAAGGACTTTGGGTTTTTTATTTGTTTGTTTGTTTTTGTTTTCATGGGAGAGAAAGGAGGGAGGGAAAAAGGAAAAAGAAAATAAATGGTAACTAGTGGGAAAAATACTTGGTTAATTTTTTTTTAAGTCAACAGCATTCCTTCCACTGGGGAGAATTCTCCCTCTTTTTCTTGAAAGGAGAAACTACAGCATAATTCTTATTTTCCTTTGGGTTATGACAATTATCTTTCACTTTAAAAAGACATTAGTATAATGCAGTGTTTTAAATTTCAGCATTAAACTTCCTTAGCCCACTTTTTTTTTTGTCATATATCAACATAAGCAAAAAAAGAAAATAAAATAAAAATCCTATTACAATGATCAGGGCTACATTGAAGACGGTGCTTCCATGGTTACAAACAAGGGTGACTGCTCCAACTACCTCGTTGCTAGTTGGTCGTTTATGTTTTCTGGACCACCTCCATCTAGCCAGGTCCAAACTCTAACCAGAAAAGCCAGGACTTGAGCACAGTTATATTATAACCAAATTTCAGTTATTCAAAGAGTCTGAGGAAGTGTTTCATATCTATTATCTGTGCAAGCAAATTTAATTGCCATTCAAGAAAGGAGTCATTTGTGAGCAACTGTCAGCCTCAGAGTCCTGAGAGACTGAGCACTTGGTGGAAGGATCTGGCTTCCCAGAATTCTCCTCATACCTGCTAAAAGTTTTTCCTTCTTGAGAAAGAAATGGCTTTTGAGAGGCTGCCTTGTAGTTTCCCATACACACACTCACAAAGTGCTCTTTGCCTAACACTTGAAAGAAAATGTAAATACATTTTTTTTTGCCATTATACACCCTTAAATAGTTTTCTTTGATGTTCATTTCAACAAATCCCTTTATTGTGTGAAGTACAAGGGATATTAAGTACAAAATAAGCATAAATCTAAGCAGAATGTTTCCGAAGCAAAGAATGCCTCCTATATTTGAAGGACTTATTACAGGAAAGGTAAATACCAATTCTCCTGCACTGTTTTAGCTAAATTGCATAAATCTCCTACTACAAATAATTATAGAGTCGTTACTGTAATAATGCAATTATCTAACCAATAAAAATCTCAGTCTTAATTGAATTTACTACCAGCACCACAAGAGGTAAGTGTGTCTAGCATTCTTCAGAAAACTCTTAGGAGCTAGCTAACATGTGCTTATTTTATTTGTAGTAACTCTCCAGGGAGCAGGAATGAGACATTTAAGAGTGTGTGTGTGTGTGTGTGTGTATGCGCGCACGCGCGCACAGACTGGAGTAAAATTCAGAAGAAATAACTCCAATGTTTACATCAATAAAAATTTTTAAACTGTAAACACTTTTGGAACTCAGAAGAACTCAGAAAGTGTTCTGGGCAGCTAACATAATCATGGTACAATGAAGAGCAATGCATATGGAGTCAAGAGACGAGGGTTTGAACTTCAACTCCAATATTTATTGGCTGTATGACCATGGCAAGTCACTCAACCTCACTGTGCCTCTGTTTCCTCAATTGCAATAGTGTATGTATTTCCTTATCTAACAGGGTTATTGTAGGAAAGAGCTCTGTAAAGCTCAAAAAGCTACATGTGGCTAGATAGTATTATCATTATTTAACCCATGAGATATCCAAAGTACACTACTGTATCATCTAACCACCACATTTCTACAGAAGAGCTATAGAACATTCCAGTTTAGGATGCTAGTAATACCCTCTCTCTGACCCCAGCACCCATACTACAAGATCTGGAACCTTCCTTCCCCTCTCCTCCATTACCTGCAGTACAGAAGAAAGGGGAAAGGGAGATTAAGATTTCTGGAGCAGAAGGAGTAGGAACTGGGATCTACAGAAGTTAAAGACCTGTGAGTTGCAAAGTAATCTTGCTGGTATAGACCCATGAGACCCTTCTTAGTCCTAGGTGGCTCCCAGGTCATGACATTTTTCCTGGGGATTGTAGGAAGAGTAATGCTAACCTGCCTTTGTTCTACCATCACCTGTGACTTCTACTAGGCTTTGCAGTCATTATCTTCTGTGTTTGTATCTTGGGTGTCTCTATCACCATAATAGCTGTTTATTTAGAGAGTTCTTTTTTGTTTATTCATTCTTCCAAAATCACTTCCCGGTTTGCGGCTTTGTGTTGCAGCCAGACTCTGCACACTTCTAAAGGGAATGTCTGGGCTTCATTTGGTCCCAATTTGTATAATATGTTATTAATATATTATTACAAGTATTTATATAATTAATAATTCTATGTATCCTATAGTACATAATACATAAATAATTACATATGATCCAATTATTATACAATATAATAAATACATTTTAATGCAAGATAATTTAAAAGCATTAAGTGTTATAGAAGATGCTTACTACCCTCTCAAAGATAGATGATATCTGAAGGGACCCTAATGTTGAGAAAGATTGAAAGCTAAAGGAAAAAGAGACAGCAGAGGAAGAGATGGATAGATAGTGTCCTGGAAGCAATGAACATGAGCTTGGACAGACTTTGGGAGACAGTGGAGGATACAAGGATCTGAAGTGTAATGGTATTTGGGGTCACGAAGAGACAAACATGACTGAATGACTGAACAACCACAAAGCCAAGAATTTAATATAAAAAATATGAGTAAAGCAAGATGGTGAATCCCCCTCTGAAGATGGACTAAGAAGAGGGAAATGGCAACGTAAGTTAACAAGGTGAGTCCATCTGAGATAAAAAGTAAAGGCAAGGCAAGTCACAAAGATCAATAAAGCACCTACTAAGTGCCAGGCATTGTGCTAAGCCTTAGGGATACAAAGAAAGGAAAAACAGTCCCTGCTCTCACGGAGCTCACAGTTCAATGGAGGAGACAACATACAAACAACTATACACAAATAAAACATAGACAGAATTACATTGGAGATAATCTCCAGGGGAAAACACTAATAGGAACAAAGACTGGGAAAGGCCAACAGTATTGCTAGACTAAAACAAATGCAGATATTTGGATGAGTGAAATGGAGAAGATGCCAACAAAAAGTATGAATCTACAATTGTGTAATCAACTAGTCCAGAAATATGGGGATTCCCCACCAATGGTTACTCAGAAGTGTTAAAGCAATCCCTTCTGCCAGACACACAGCAAAAGGAAAGTCAGGCTTAACTACTTAGACATGAAAAACATTCAGTTCTTTATCATGACTAGAACATGGAGCCTTCTGATTAATAAGTATTTGTATTAACAATTATTATATATACAATATCCAGACAACTACAAATTTTTAACTAGAATCCTGGCCGGAGTAGGACGGGAGACACAAAAATACTGTTTTGTTCATTATAGCTCAAGATTTAAAAGGCATTTCAGCCTCTTGTCACGCCTTGGGATCATTATTGTGAATATAAATAATCCCTCAGCCAAGGCTGAGAAGTTTTGGTTAATAGAATTCTGATGGACATTAAGTCATAAAATAGAGCTTCCTGGGGGGTTGGGGTAGGGGAAGGGAGAACAACATTGAGAATTCAATTCACTTCCATCCCAAACTTACCGCTGAGCCATTTTCTTTGGTACT
This sequence comes from Trichosurus vulpecula, assembly GCF_011100635.1. NCBI lineage: Eukaryota > Metazoa > Chordata > Mammalia > Diprotodontia > Phalangeridae > Trichosurus > Trichosurus vulpecula. The sequence continues at coordinate 517,931,323 of NC_050573.1, forward strand.
GCTGGAAGTCTGGTCACCATTATACCATGCAAACTGAGAGTCCTGTGACTGGGGAACGTGTGACATTTCTGCCTTGCTTTTGAATTCTAACATCAATATGGTGGGGGGTAAAAGTATACTTATGATGACCTTTAAAAGAAAACAAAGCAGAAAAATTAATACAACACCAAAAGAAATAGCTATGTGGCATAGTAGCTAGAGCACTGGAATTTGGTTCAAGAAGATCTGAGTACAAGTTATGTTATGTTAGTTTTATATGACCCTGGACAAGTCACAATCCTTCTGAGCCTCATCTATTAAATGGGGATATATAAGGATCAAAAGAAGGAATTTATGTAAGGTATTTTTCATACCTTAAATCACTACATAAATGCTAGTTATCATTAGCTCACTTTTCTATGGCACCTCCCATTTTACAAACACACAACTGCCCCCCTCTAAGTAACGTAGTGCAAGTGTTAGCCCTGACTTACAGGTGGGGAAGCTGGGGCTCATCAAGACCACATAACTTGTCCCAGATCACACTGCTAATAAATGGACTTTTTCATCTTGTATGAGATAGTATTATTTTGTTTATGAGCTTTACAATGTTTGGAAAATCCCCCAAATCAATGTCATTTCCATCTTTAGAACTAAAACCAGATTATTTCTGAAACCTGCCCAGTTGAGGAGCCTCTTTGACTTGTGTATTGTTGGTCTCTCTCCTTCAAGGTCAAAGTGCCCACAAAGCCTGAGAGACAAGATTAAAGAAAAAGATGCCCTCTGGCCTGGCCTGGAACCAAAGTCTTTAAACTCCAAACACATTACCCTTTCCAGGGTAATACATTGCTTACCATTATGAACGCATGGTACAAAATGTCATCCAGATCATTGTTTTTTCTGATAGTAGCACCATGGGATATGTGCAATTAATCAATCAATCAATATTTATTAAGTGGCTACTATGTGCCAGGCACTGTGCTAAGCACTGGGGATACAAAAAGAGGCAAAAGGCAGTCACTGCCCTCAAGGAGCCTACAATCTAATGGATTTGTTGAGGAAGGGCATGGTTTTATCTCCCTTGACCTACCTAAATCCATTAAGTATTATATTACCCATGAATCTATCTAAAGCTTTCTAAAAACTATTATTTTCAAGCTGTATCATTCAGCATATAGCAAAACTCAGGGTAAAGACTTCCACAGTTATTCTGGAATTTGGTGGAGGAAAAAAAAACCAAACCAAAAGCTTCTTCAGGGCAGGGACAACTTTTTTTTTTTTTGTCTCCTAAGGACCTAGAATTATTTTTTTCCTGACTAGGACCTGTAATTTCAAGGACATAGGCAATTCTCAGTAATGAAACTTCTTCTCCCAATGCAGACTTGCAACCTATAGTCTTAGACAGTTCCCTGGAGCACTAGGAGGTGAAATGACTTAACTTTACAGGCTGACACGGGCAATATATACCTGAGATGGGACTTGAACCCAGAGTGTCCTGACTCAGAAGTATCTTTATATCCAGTATAATATACAGCCACAGAGTAGATGCAAAATACTTTTGAATGAAGGATAATCTTAGTTTTATAGCCAAATCTTCGCTCTCAACCTTCATCTTTCAAGTAATAAGCTAGTTTTTCCAGTCTGACTTTCCATGCAAGAATTTCTCTAATTCTGCTAACTTCAAGAGTAGAGTTGTTATTTTGTTTTGTTTTGTTTTGTTTTAATGTAGAGTATAGAACAATGTGTAATATTCTCCCCATAGACACACCATGGTTTCATGTAGAGTAGGATTACATGTTTTTGTTTATCCTCTTCCTGATGCTGTGTTGGCTTTTGAGGCCACAAATGGTCATTGGGCCAGTGTCTTCAGAGGACAGTCTACAATAACTCCAAAATCCACTTTTCAGGACTAGTTCTGATCCTTTCACCTTATCACTATGATAGGATTACTGATATGGTTATCGTTCATCCTTCATTCTCAAAAAGGATCAATGGCATCACAAGCATGATGTCTTGACTTGCAAATGAATTGGATTTCAGTGAGGCAGAGCTGGGGAAAGTCACATCAACCTCACTCTTTCTTCCAGAGTCATGGGAAGTCCAGTGGCAAGACAAAGGTCAAGATCCCATTCCCGGTGATTTGGGTTTAAAGGACTTCCTTAAACACAATACCCCATTTCTTATCTGTGCCTCTGCAGTGGCTATCCCTCAGGCCTGGGAAGCTAAGCCCACTCACTGGGTTTCCTGGACTTCTGTCAAATCTCAGCTCTAGCCCCACCTTCTTCTAGAAACCATTCCTTATCCTCTCAGCTAAACCCCAATAATTCTGGCTTTCACTGAATGGTCAAAAATAGGCCCAGCCCAAGCCTCTGAGGCTCAGTTTAGTTCTGATGGCTTAGAATAAGTGTAAATAGCAATTGTTTTCTCTTTGGGTCAGAAACTCTAAGAGTCCTCCCCTCCCTGACTGATATCTTTGGGATCGTAAATTGGATCATCTTTTGTCTCAGTTCTTACCTAGCCCCTAGTCATTGAATGGGTGTGGCTTCAGACAAACTGAGCCCTGGAAAAGACCTTAATTTAGAAAGGCCAAGGTCATCCCCTACATGCTGGGCCATCCCCCCAATCACCTTGCCCTTTGTCTTGCCACTGGACTCTGGGGATATGGATTATTTCTTTCCTAAGCATCTTCCTTTATTTTCTTATAATTAAGCTTATTTTTGAGCTCTTCCTGCAATTTGTCCTCATCATCTAAGAATTTTACTACCCAAGATAACTTAATGCTCTTTCCAAACTCAGACTCAACACACAGAGTCCAACCACTAATGAATTAGAAAGTAAGTTATGTATTTGACTAGTTAAAATACTGGCTAATAAAGAGTATGGTTCAGTGCACCTACTCTGCCTCCACAATTGTAGCTATGATATAGCAGCTAGTTGACTGAGTAAAGTCAGAAAGATCTAAGTTCAAAATCAGTCTCTGATACTTCCTAGCTCTGTGACCTTGGGCTAGTCACTTAATTTTTATCTGTATCCATTTTCTCACCTATAACATGAGAGTAGTAATATCACCTGTCTCCCAGGATTGTTTTGAGAATCAAATGAGTTAACATTTTATGAAGTGATTTGAAACCTAAAAGCACTGTATAAATTATAGCTATTATTATTGTTATCGTGCCAAACTAACACCACTGGCTCACTGTGTGACACTGAGAAAGACATTTACTGTCAGCTTCTAACAACAAAAAGAGACGATGAGGCAGACCTGCATTGAGGCAGCAGGTGGCATGGAAGAAAGAGTTATTAGACTTGGTTAGAGAAACACAGGTATGAATCCTGTCTTGCATGCTTGCTTGGCTGTGTGATCCAGGGTAAGTCACTTATCTTAGACTAAGCCTCCTCATCTATCAAATGCGGATAAGAGAACCTAACCCACAGAACTGTTGTGACTATAAAATGAGATCATTTTAATTTGTAAACCATCCCACAATGATGATGAAATTAGGGAAACAGGAAGGAAAGAGAAAATAAAAGAAGGGGAGGAAAGAGTGTTGTGTTGATTATAAAAGTTGCTATTTGTCCTTTTTCACTGAACTCAATAACATGTGTTTATTAATTTCAACCATGCAATAAAGCTCAAGGCCAGGGTAGAAAATTAAAGGCCAATTGTAATTAAGACTTGGTTAAATTACCCTTAAAAATTCTAGGCTGTAATTGCCTTGAGTTACACTGGGCTGGATGTTGGAGATGATCAGTAGGGTGAAAAGGTGAAGCTCTGGACAATGTAATATATTCATACAGAGCAAAATACAGTATAATTAGTGAGTAGAAAATATTGCAAACTTCATTTTGTTTTCTGTTGTTTACCTCCTGCAGGGCTTAACAGGTTGGTAAAAACAAATGAGCAAACAAAAAAGTGAGATCGAAATTAAGGTAGAATCTATTAAAAAAAAAAAACCCTAACCAGCATTTGAACTTCATTTATCCACAGTGATTATGCATTTTTATGGTGACTTTACATGCAACTTTTGACCTTCAAACACCCCTTTGAGGAATATAGGATAGGCATTTTAGACATGAGAAAAACCAAGAAACAGATTGAATAATGTACAGAAAGAGGCAGAAAAATTTTTAAAAATGTACTGAAATCAGGTCTAACTTACTACTTACTTATATTAGCTGTGATCTTATTCAGAATATTTAGCCTGGGGCAGCTAGATGGCGCAGTGAGTAGAACACCGGCCCTGGAGTCAGGAGGACCTGAGTTCAAATTTGGCCTCAGACACTTGACACATGTTACTAGCTGTGTGACCGTGGACAAGTCACTTAACCCCAATTGCCCTCCCTTCTTGAGCCTCAGTTTCCTTTCTTGTGAAATCAGGAGAGCATCTGGAACACTTTCAACTGTGGGGTTGCTATAAGCATCAAGCAAAATCACATACATGAAAATGCTTTGCAAGATGTAAATAATACACAAAATTAAGGTAGCATAATAAGAACTCTTATTATAATGATTACCTTTAACGATGAATTTTTTGTCATTTTCAGGCGTCCCATCCACATATCAGTCAGTAACATCTGAGTACAAGAGTGAGAAACAAAAGATCGTAGCCCCACGGACACAGCCAGTTTCAAGCAGGTGGAGTTACTCCAGTTTTTCAATTCATAGGTCAGCAGCTTCATGGCCATTCTCTCATTCTGCTTAAATGCCTTTTCCAATATATCCAGAGCAAGCTGACCAAACTCTCTATTACACAATAACATGGAAAAACATGAATCAAAGTCCTAAAATGAGTTAGACTCACAAAGACTTCAAGGTCAATTTTACTGGGTTTAAAGAGTTTGCAGAAAGAAATTTAAAAGTCTTTAGAAATTATTACACGGGAGACAACGACTAGCGTTCTCCATACCCATACAGGACAAAATGAAAAAAATTAAGCTATAGCTTAAGAAATGTAGTTTTAGCTTTGGTTACCTAAACTTTTCAAAGGAATATGCTTTTTTTTTTATTTCTCTGAACACTGAGACTGATGATCAAGGCCATGAGTGAGAAAAAGGAAAAGATAGAGAGATGTTTAGGACTCTATTCTCTTCCACAATGGGAAATGCACATGTGACCCACAGGAATGGGAACTGGTAGCAGCTCCTTCCCCATAACCAACCTAGTAAAGGTCCATGAGAAATCATTTGGGTGAGGATACCTACATTAGACCCAAGAAAAGCAACCTCAAAAAAAAGACTGCTAAGTACTTGAGACAAATGACAAAGGAAGGTTGTAGAATCACTTTCCATTAAGCCATTTCAAAATTTAATAGATTATTATCTTTTTTAAATAGTTTATTATGGTCCCACATGAAGGTAGGGACATGAGCTAGTATACCTCCTCAGTCCAAGGATTTTGTGTTTTTATCTATAAATGCCATTGTTCTTAGTACACAGATGCTCTTCCATCTCAGAAACTTTCAGCACACATTGAGCAAGACAATAAATATGTTTCCACTAAGGATAGTTTTTTCCTCCATCAGGTCTCCTTTTTACCTCATCATAGCAACCTAAAGTTTTGAAGACAAGGATCATAAAACAAGGAATTTATCTTTTCCTTTACACATCACACCAAGATTCTCCTCCAACCTTTTGTAGAATGTAATATATTTATTTTTCTCACACCTATGGTTACCCCATATTAAGAATGATTGCCTTCAATTTGGAATTATAAAGTTGTTTTGAATTAAAGGGATTTGGAGAGCTCATGTAATATAGAACCCTAATTTTAAATGGTCTTTTTTTGGAGGGGGGAAGGCAGGGCAATTAGGGTTAAATGACTTGCCCAAGATCACACAGCTAGTAAGTGTGTCAAGGGTCTGAGGTCATATTTGAACTCAAGTCCTCCTGACTCCAGGGCCAGTGCTCTACTCACTGCGCCACCTAGCTGCCCTAGAATCCTAATATTAGATAAGAAAATTAAGGCCCAAAGACTTTTAGTGACTAGGCTAAGTCACATAGCTAGTTAGTAGCAAAGTCTAGATTCTGACTCCAGATCCTGCACTCTTTTCACTAAACCATATTGCCTCTTCATTGAGTAAAATGAGCCAAAACATACTGCTTTGGGATATTTAAAGACCCTGATGATAAAGAAAAGGTAAAAAAAAAAAATACATAACAGTATGAATGCTTATTGTAGGAGTTTGAAGCTGAAAGATAGAAAAAGTGTACTAAATATTGTTAAAGTTTACTATAAAGAGAAGAGAGATCTCTTACTTGGAGTAATTGTTTAACTCTTCTGAGGTGCCATCCAGTATGTTGCTCTCCTCGGCTTCGTGGGCCATTGCCCGGTACAGTTTACAAGCAACCACTGCCTTAACCATAGCCTCCTCTCCATGCTGCCAGAAGAACATGGCCATTTTCTGTCTTTGCATCAACACTGCCCAAACCAGCAAGTCATTATAAGGGTAAATAAAGCCAGCAGAGTCTGAGTCTTCTGGTAAATTTTGCTCTTCCTTTGACTTCTTTCTTGATTTATGAAGGCCTGGTGACTTGTCCTGTTGGTAGGCAAAATGTGAATGAGTTGCTGTCTATCAGATTCACAGGATGTTTGTAGTATAGAGCTCTGAACTGATAATATTCCTGGGTTTGGTAAAGACAAACTAAAAAGGCAGAGCATCACATCAGTAGTGCCTCAGGAAAGTAATGACCACCACTTAAATCTGGTAAATCAGCCTGTTCCATTTTTCTGATATCTAGACTGGGATGTGAAATAGATCCACTACTCACCCATGCTATTTTCAAGTATTCATGGTAGCAAAGCAAATATATCATATTACAAAGGTAAAAATCCTAGTCCCCAAACACTATCTTAACCAACAGTTTAGGTAAAAATCCTGGTCTCCAAACACCATCTTAACCAACAGTTTAGGTAAAAATCCTGATCTCCAAACACCATCTTAACCAACAGTTTAGGTAAAAATCCTGGTCTCCAAACACCATCTCAGTCAACAATTTCAACATTTTCCCCATAAAAACTTCACCCAAGTTGCTAACAAATATCCAATACAATAATCAGAGCTTCCTGTCTGTTCTCTTACTCTGCTCACATTCTGCCTTCTTCCTAATTTAGGGGATACAGATCAGGGAAACAATCTAAATGTAGTTTCTTTAAGTAGTTGGGGGCTGATGAGAAAACGAGGCCGTCAATAAGAATAGTAAAGTCTCCAATGATGATGTTAGGAGTGTTACTGAAACTTCTTTTATTGAAACCACCTTATATGGCCCTGAAAATTTTTCTCATGTATTAAAAAGGCAGGAGTAGAGGAGAGGTGCTAAGTGGGAAGGAGGATGGAATGGATAATATTCAAACTAGACCAACTCTCATCAACCATCAAATAACTAAGATTTGACTGTATTCAACAGCCAAAACACCAAGGAAAACTGAGAAAACACAAAATACTTTTCTACCCTCTGAAATTTTATTGGGACATACAGAAAAATGTCTTTGTATTGCTTCTTGAGAAAGAAAACCTTATAAATGACATTAAAGATCAACACCAACTTCACTTTATTCCCCAGTGTTGAAATTATGACAGAAATTCTAAATAGTTTCTTTTATTTCCTTCATCACAATGGAAATTGTATTAATCCACAGTGATAGGCAATGACTTTTCCCCCCTAGAGGTAACTTTTAACAAAAAGCATCTTTAACCACAGAAATATGAAAGGTTCTTTCAGCTCAAGGTTAAGAGTCAAAATGATAGATAGACAGACAGATAGAGAGATAGATAGATAGATAGATAGATAGATAGATCGATAGACAGAGGGATGGGTGGATTGATGGATGGATGGATGGATGGATGGATGGATGGATGGATGGATGGATGGATAAATGAATGAAGATAGATAAATGGATAAATGAATGGATAGATAGACAGACAGATGACATCTCAGAACTGGATTGACCCCTAGAGGTAGAGGTTGGACTGATGAGGACAGTGTTAGCCCAAAACAGGTCATTTTCCATATGCTTCTTGCCCACAACACTTTCACGAGGGACAAATCAAGTTAAAAATTAACATCCAGTGAAGGCTTGAAGAGGACAATAAGTCAAACCCTAAGGTTTATGGGTAAGAAGAGGGACTCTCTCCTCAACCGCCTTTGAAGAGAAGGTTATCCTAGGCTGACTATGACTAAAAACCTCAGGGGATTTTGTGTTTTGTTTTGTTTTGTTTTGTTTTGTTTTTGTTGGGTTTTTTTAAGGATTAGTTCATGGGCTTCCTCCTTGAGTCACTCTCCAACCATAAGAGAGGTAGGAGGAAATAAGGTGGAGAAGGAAAAAGTATGCAAAGTATATAAAGACAATGATGAGAAAGGTTATGTTTCTATTGGCACCAACAAGACTTTCCTTACCGTTAAAGTTAGGAAAAAAGCACAATATAGCTTCTGAATTGTGCATCAATTAATCAATTAATCTATAAGCATTTATTAAATTCCAGCTCTGTGCCAAGGGCTTGCTAGATTCTGGAGAAACAAACCCAAAAATGAAGCATTCTTTGAACTATTACTTTCTATTACTTTCCATCAGGAAGACAATACGTAGACATAAAACATTTGCCAAATAAATGGGGTATATGAGCTGGGATTTCTGGGATGGTTGAGAAAGGCCTCGTTTAGATGACAATTGAGTTAAACTTTGAGGGAAGCTAAGGATTCTAAGAGGAGGAGGTAAGGAGACAGTGCATTCCAAGTTCTAAGGAACTAAGATAAGAAATGAAATACCACGTGTGAGGGACATCAGGGAAGCCCATTTGGCTGTACCATCAGAGAGCATGTGAAGCCAGGAAAGGAAGAGCTGAGTAATGCCATGGGGAAAGGTAGGCTGGAGCCAGATTGAGAAGGGCTTTAAATGCCAAAGAAAGGAGTCCATGTGTGGTTCTAGAGGCAAGAGGAAATGACTGGAGTTTAGTGAGGAAAGGAATCACTTGCACGTTAGGAATATCACAATTACATGCAAAACTTATGGACAGACCTAACTTCCTTTTATTCTGAATTTGAAAATTGGAACATATGGCAATTTAGAATTTCCTGAACAAAATCTGCTTGTGAGCAAAAAACTTGTTGTCCTCCCCCATCCCCACCTTGAGGGCAGAAACTGTCTGGTACCTCCTTTTGTATCCTTGGCACAGTGCCTGGTACATAATTGATGCCTAATAAATGTTTATTGATTGACTTTTTTAAGGCATAAGCCTGATCTTGTCACTCCTCTACTCAGTAAAGTCCAATGGCTCCTGTTACCTTGAGAGTCAAATAAAAATGTTTGAAGTTGGGCATTTAATATACTTCAAAACCTCAGCCCTTCCTATTTTTCCAGTCTTCTTGTATCCCACTCCCCTCTACATACTTTGCAATCCAGCAACACCTGCTTCCTTGTTGTTTCTGACACGACACTTTTTCCCATGCCTGGAATACCCTCTGTCTACTATATTCCCTGGCTTCCTTCAAGAATCATTTCAAATCCCACCTTCTGCAGGAGGCCTTTCCCTCTCTCTCCTCCGACACCCTACAGCAAATTCCTTCCTTCTGAGATTACTTACTATCTACTACAGATACACAAATATAAATATAGATAAAGATATGGATATAGGTTGATAGCTGTTTCCTTGTTATCGCCTTCATTGCAATGTGAGCTGCTTGAGGGAAGGGACTGTGTTTTTGCCTTTGAACCCGCAGCTCTTAGCATAATCCCTGGCACACAGGTACTGCTTAATATATACTTGTTGACTGATTTTGTAGAACTATTTTTTGTCTTTCTTAATTACAAAAGATAACACTTTGGGAGGAAATGAAGCTGGGATACAAGTAGTAAATATAGGTGACATAAAAACAAAATATATAAATATGTATATTTTTAAAGATACCACCTTGGCTTTATAAGGTTGTGCTGTTCTAATGAACTGGGAATGCAAAGTATTTTCAGCAGATCCAACCTGGCTTCCTGGATGACTGATCCGGTGAAGGGAAGGATGAGAAAAGTTCTGAACGAAGCCGCCCACTCTCTAATTATCCCAGTTAGTCGGTGGTGGTGGTTGTCGTTGTTTGAAAAGACAAAACAAGGAAAAGGCTGAGATGAAATTATTGACAATAAGTATTTCATTTCTGGATTACCCTAGAAACTGAATTCTACCTAGATGAAGTTCTATCCTGCAAAACAGTGATAGACTCACTTTCTCATCCATGATTAATATTGAATCTCCCCAGAGCTGAATGTACCTGGCAGAACAAAACATTATCCACTTCTTAAGAAAGCACAATATTCTTTCTTTAAAATCTCAGCAAACAATTCCACTCCTATGCCCTCTTACGTATTCTAGGCTTACTCTCAATGTGGAAATTCGCATTAACATCAATGGAAGTTCCATAGCTGGAACAATTTCAGAAAATGTCATCAAGATTCAAAGTTCTGATAAGAGAAAAATCCTGTACACAAGCAACTTCAAGGTTAAGTTAGAATGTTCCTCCAGGGGTTATACAGCATCGCCACTGAAATCCAGGTGCAGGGACCCTGTGGCAACATCATTCAGCTTCCATATGCGAGGGTTGGGAGTTGTTTTGTTTCATTTTTAATTAATTAGAAAACCTAAAACAAAATGGTGTAAAAGTAGGCATAATAAAAAATATTTAGCATTCTAAATCATTTACCCATGGCTTATTTTGTTTCATTTTCATGAAACTTACATGCTTCGTATTTTTTTAAAAATTAGACATAAGAGTATTATGGATCAAGGAAGAAAAGGATAATACAATGTAGTTTACACAGTTCAGTGACTACATGCTTGTACTATTCATGGAAATCCACATTCTTTGACTGCATGATAAATTTAACATAAGCAATTTCAGTGGCCTTTAGCATTGCATAGCAGGAGTACCCAGTAAAAAGTCTTATGATCACAGGTGGAGGCCAGTTAGTCCAATCCCCTTATTTTGCAAATGAGAAAAAGTGAGGCTAAGTGACTCAAGTTCTGATCCTTTCTGTCATGCCTGCTAGTGTGGGACACTGGATGAGTTATTTAATCTCTCTGGGCCTCAGTTATTCATCTTTTAAATGAAGGGATTAGACTCACTGAAGTGCTTCCCATCCCAAATCCATGATGTTCTCTCATGGGGCCAATCTGCCAATTGGGGGTCCAAGCGTAATGCATTGGGAGGATTATCATAGACAAGATCTGAGATCTTTGAAGGACCATCTGGGATCTAGTCCTAACTCTGGTATTACCTTGAGCAAGTCTCTCCTCCTTTTCTCCTTATGTAAAATGAGGAATCTGAATTAGATGATCTCTAGGGTTTTTTCCAAACTTATTATTCCCTGACTCTTAAGTTTTGCTGTTAGTTTAGTGATAGCAATAAGTACAACCACATCTCAGTTCCAGTTCTGACTAGATCCCCAATGTCTACAGCAGAGACATAGGTGAACTTGCCCTGGAAGGCACAGGCATGAATAGAAATATATATCAACCATCACTTTCCTCTAACAATCTCTATCCCTTAATGAGCTGGAAAGATCCTACAGGGCTAACTCCCCTAAGGCTCACACCATGACCAAGGTTCTCTTTATTCCATAAAAGTGCTCCTAGCAAACTCCAGGTAATAGCTTTTGTTTTGTTTTCTTTTAATGACTGCTGGGGGGTGGTGAAAGAGTAAGTCAAATGTAAGTGGCAATAATGTAGAATACTTCTCCTGGAAGTTTAATAATGAAGGGGAAGAGAGAAACAGAATGATAACTTGGGAGGAATTGAGAAAAACATGTTTTACGCAGAGAGACTTGTGTGTGTTAATAAACATAGGGGAAGGAGCCAGATGAGAGAGCAAGAGATAGAGATAGACAAAGACAGAGAAAGAGGAAGAGAAGCAAAGATGGAGAGAAGAGAATTAAGGGGAATGATTAATGAGGCAGACTTTCAAAAGAGGTGAGAGAAGATGAGATGAAGGTAATGAAGGACGGGGTTAGCCTCGACAAAGTGGAAAACCACCTAATGTTCTGAGACCAGATGAATGGAGACTGAGAAGAGGATAGATGAAGATAGAGGTGTATGTTGGGAGAGAAATGAGGAGGGAGATCTTATAACAGACAGCTTCAATCTTCTTATTAAAACAAGACATAAAAGTATCTGAGGAAAAAGCAAGAAGGAACGGGGGGCCTCAAGGAGTGAGGAAAAAGTCTGGAACAACTGCTATGAGGGATGTGAAAGGGAATTACTGATTAATTTTTAAAATTTCATTCAGCACTGAAGGTTTTCATCTAGCAAAGGTGCTTCAAGCAGTATTCCTTGACAGCTTGGCAATGACACTTTGGCAATGACCTATATTTGAGGTGGTGCAGTGGATAGTGTGCCAGGCTCGGAGTCAGGAAAACCTGAGTTCAAATCTGGTCTCAGACACTTACTAGCTGCGTGACCCTGAGCAAATCATTGAACCCTGTTTACCTTGGTTTTCTCACCTGTAAAATGAGATGGAGAAGAAAATGCCTAACCATTCCAGTATCTTTGCCAAGAAAACTCCAAAAGAGATCCTGAAGAATCACATATGACTGAAACAACTGAACAACAACAAGAATACAAACAGGGGCAGCCAGAGAACCAGGGATTTAAAAGAAGAGGACTTTGTACTATTAAAATTTCTTACTATAGGGGAGAGTATGAGGAGGGAAGCGAAGTCAGAAGCACACTGATAAACTAGGAAGGGATGACGGGAATAAAAGTCCAATGAAGATGAATTTTGGTTTCTGGAGTAGTAAGGCAATGGGCTAGGGATAGATTGTGATAAGGGAGGGGATTTCAGAATTGACAATCTGGGAGGTGGAAGAGTTTTGGATGATAACCACGCCTGTAGATTGCTGAGACAAAGTGGGGACAGAAGTCACAGGAGTCAAGAAGATAGAAGAACTAAAAGGTGAGTCAGAAGAATTTTCAACATGAAAAAGCAGTATGACATAATGGAAAATGTCCTGATCCTGGAATCCAAAGGATTCAGTTCATAGTCTACTTCTGACACGACCTTTGAACATTGAGAAAGTCACTTAACTTCCTTGGCCAGACCTCAGTGTCTTCATCTATAAAACGAGCGAGTTGAACTCAGTGGCCTCCAAGGCCATTGATTTTATTTATGGGCAGTGTCACCAAAGGCAATGATAGAGGCATTACTCAGATTCACTTCAGTGACATTACCTTATGTTTCCTGTAGATGTTATTGTAAAGGGCTCTGAAAGTCTTCCTTGTGTAGCTGCTCCGATATGCTCCACCAATTAGGCACTCTATCACCAATCCAATATCAATCAACGTGATTCTATAGTCTGAAGGAAGATTGTTCTATAAAGCAAAGGTTAAAGCACATCAATATATGTTCTCCCTCACTTCACTCTCTTGATATTATCTCCTCTCTTCTATTGTGTTATAACCAAATGAACTGCAGCAATCAAGCTATTATATTCTATCACCTTTAGGATAGATTGTGCATTGGTCAAGTAACCTGAATATGTATTGAATATTGCTTGTTAAGACAGGCAAGGACATATATATGTATGTATTCACTCCTAGCAAAGTTTTTGGGGACACCTTTGCTATCATGATTAAATTGTGAATGTTGAAATTCAAGTATCAGCCCCTAGATTTCACTCTGCATCAGTACACACAAGTCCTCCTAGGTTTCTCTAAATTTGTCTCCTTTGCTGTTTCTCAGAGCACAATAATATATCACTATATTTATATACGATAATTTGTTTAGCCATTACCCAATTGATGGGGATCCCCATAGTTGCCATTAAAAAAAAAGCTGCTACAAATATTTTTGTGCATAAAAAACTAGGAAATCATTCTTTTGGTCATTGTAGAATGCAATGCTTTTCTTGTTTAGAACACCGAATCAGTCTCATTCTGATAACTTTCATTGGTTTCTGGCTCCAATGACTAGTGAAAAAAATAATCTAGAATAATCCATAGGGTTCAATCATATCCATTTATTGCAGCAAATCCTCTGTTTTCTGGTGTAACAAGTCTTTTTTTTTTTAACCAGTGGGTGTTTCACTCACTAGATAGAATTAGATGATCAGTTCTGATGAATTTGGGGATTATCCAATACCATAAGGAAGTAGGCAAAACATAATAGGAAGCAAGTGGCAAAATTTCATGAAGATAATCAGTGAGATTTACAATCCTGTTTTGGGGCCCTTTGATTCCACCATCAAACAAGACTCATACTCTATACGTAAAATCTTTACTGTCTAGAGTACAGAGCGAATGATAGTTAAAATTGTACAATGGTGCTTGGCTCCTTTGACTGAGATGGCAATAGATTTTAGCCCAGAACAAAAAAGAGAAGTAAATAAATATATGTTCTGAAATCTCTGAAATAAAGAAATGTGAAGAAAGTAAAACAAGAAAGCTAATGCATATTGGGGTTTGATATTTCCCTACTGTACCATAGAAACACAGAGAAAAGCATTGGAGTCTCAAACTTATAAGTAAATTAATGTGAAGGCTTTAATTCTATAGCTGAAATAACTGGACCATCAGCAACTGACAAAATTAATGGCTCAGGCTCACACATACTGAAAGGTGTCAGATGACACCAACAATATCCGTTATGCAGCTAGACACAATTATGCCTCTTTTTCAATAGTACAGTAGTTTGTTTCAATGGTCACTTGTATCTCCAGCATTTGGCATGGTGGCTGGCACATAGCAAGTGCTTTAAAAATGCTTGCTAATTAATTTGCAATTTGCCACACCTTTATTTCATACTGGAGTCCATATTGAAGCTACATATTGCTAATTATTCTCAATATACTATCAAAAATATATCTTTTTCTTCTTTTCTCTTTCTGTTACACCAACATCTTGTCCTTGATTAGAAATTTTAACATGGTAACTTTGTAGTTTGAAATAGCTGCTTAAAATTCTTGAAAAGTCCTTCGATAAGGTATATAAACCTGTGACAAACAGGGGTACTTCGCTGATAAGAGAAAATTCATACCAGTCAACAAATTATCCAAGTACTTACTTGAGAAATTAATCTATTTTTCCAATAAATCTCATCACTAAGCCTAATACTGAATGATTCAGTTTATTTGCTGTGGCAGTACTGAATTTAAAAATTTCCACTTTCAAGTTGTCATTTATCTTTAATAAAATAGGAAAAAAATGACACGGAGATCTGAACGTGGCCACGGAAATGAACATATTCTGAATAAAATCCACCTAATTTGAATAAGACATAAGGCAATCTACTTTTGTGATGCACTATGACTGAAAGAATATAAAAAGTTTTCATTGATCTTTTCTCACTGTCTTTTTACCTTTGTGTACTCGGAACAAAAGATAATGTTTTTCTCCCCTGACAGCCTTAAACATTACTCACCTACTTTATTCATTTCTGTGGTATGTCACATAACAAAAATCTAGTATACTTAATGGAAGAATTGAATAAACACCATTGCAACATAACAGAGACAAAGAAAGTGCCTATAAGCAAATATGTATAGTACCAACACCCCTTTTGTCCAGTGCTTCTCCAAACTGTAATCCTTTACAAATTCTTTTCACCATGAAGCACAAAAAAAAATCTAGCAGAGCTTCCCATCAATATATTTGATCTCAGAAAGATAATTTTCATAGAGCAAGAGATGGGGGATGGGAAGGGGAGAGTATTAAACAATGAGCTATTAAAAAAGAAGGATAATAATTACATATTTGGAAAGGCACTCCTACTTTGCCATTGTAAATAAAACTAGAAGTTCAGAGTACAAAGGAAGGAAATGGGTGCTAAAAATTCATAAAAGCAATAAAGAGTAAGCAAATAATGGGTTCAATGATTAAAAAGTAAATGGACGAAAACAAATTTAGTTCAATTGTCTCTACGTCTTTTTTTCCAAAGTCCCTTTAAAAAAACAACAAAAATTCCATATATAAAATAATTTGTACAAAGCGTACATAACTTTGCATTTACTGATGACTGCCACCATGGTATGTTAGCAAGTATGCTAGATCTGAGGGGGCCTAGGGGTTAAACCCTAGCCCTTGGCCAAGCATCAAACCTCTCTCCCCAGAACTGTTTCTTCATCAGTCACATGAGTGAGTAGGACCAGAACTCTAAGATCTTTTCCAGCTCTAAAGCTTGTGAACCCTGCATCATACTAAGAAATTTTCTGCATTTCTCAGGCCTTGGAGAACATCTGGTTACCTGTTTAACATCATGAACAAGATGATGCAAGAGCATGTTGTTTGGTCCTTGTTTCTGTAATGATGAATAAGAATTACAAATCAGTATGCTTTAAATTAACATGCAATAAGGAAAAATATGTTATCATAATGGAAAATCACACGTGACGATATTAAACACTCTCAGTGGCCTTTACTTAAAATTGATGATTCTATTGTCTATGCTTCCTAAGTACTGAGATAATTACATTAAATAATCATTTTAAAGCAAGAATAATATATCAAAAATTAGAAACTAATCACATATTAGAAGAGAGAACAGTTCTGCTTAATATGTTATTACCCTTCATCGTATTAATTTCTTCACATAGCTTATCTGAATACATAAATTAAGCAGTAAATAAATATTCATTGATTTCCTATCGGTGAAGGACATTGTTATGAGCTAGGTTCTGAGAGAGAGAAAAGAGCACATAATATCAGATCCACATTGTCCTTAATTTGTGTGTAATCTACATACATACATACATAATAGCTTGCATTTATAGAGCACTTTCAGATTGGCAAAGTACTTTACATACATTCTCTCATTTAAGCCTCACATTAACCCTGTCAGGTAGGTGCTATTATTATCCTCATTTTACTGACAAGGAAACAGAGGCTGTGAGATTAAGTGACTTTTCCAAGGTCACACAGCTAGAATGTATACAAGTATTCTTGACTCCAAATCCAGCACTCTATCCACTGTGCCACTTAACAGCCTAAATTTAAAGAAAAAAAAAGTTGGGTGCAGTGGCCCACACCTGTAATCTCTGCTACTAGAAGGCCATGGATCCTATGAGCTCAGAATTCTGACTGGCAATGAACTAAGCCAATCAGAATATCCAAATAAGTCCAGTACCATTGTGGGGAGCCCCCAAAAAGGGAATTAAGGAGTCCAGGTCAGAAATACAGCTGGACAAAGATTCCATTCCAATCATCAGTGGGATGGGGCTGTGAGTGAAGGCAGCACTTCCAGCTGGGGTGAAATAGGGAGACGTCTCAAAAGAAAATAATAAAACTTTAAAATTCAAGAGAGTATATGTTACAGGATGGGGATAGCTCATAAGCAGGAGTTCAGAATTCAGAGGATTTCAGAGCACTGAGGCATCGGGGGGGTCAGAAAAAAACTTCATGGAAGAGATGCAACTTAAAACTGTGCTTTGAAAGAAAGGAAGGATTTTGATTAACTCAAAGGAATGGCATGGCCATTCCAATCTAAAAGAATGACACAAGCGAAGTTTCAGAGCAGGACAACACACATGGCTTATTTAGAGGCCAGTTGAGTAGACAAAGAGTAGCAGGTTTGGTCAAGGAGCAGTAGAATGTTCAGTACAGAAGTAATACAAGATCTTAAAGTGTTACTAGTAATAAATTTATTTTAGTCACCTAATGGTTCATTTCAACACAAAGAGAACATAATGCAAATATTTTCTTTTCTTTTCTTCTTTCAGACTTAGTCTTCCTATCTCACACAGGCCAGAAGTGCAGTGGCCACCGTTGGGATGATCTCACTGCTGACTATAATGCAAGTTTAAAAAAGGAATGAAATTTAAGAATATCTCAAAGGACCTAGAAAATTATTATGTAATGACACCTCTGGTCCTTCTAATGTGAACCTGCTCTGTTTCCAAGTTGGGCCAGTTCACCCCCTCCTTAGGTAATCTAGTAGCCTCCCAGCTCCCAGGGCCTCACCACATCAATGTCAAACAGTATGGACACCAGGCCAGCTTAACCTTATTGCCTACAGTACTCCAGAGCTCAAGCAACCCACCAGCCTCATTCTCCAAGTAACAGGGATTGCAGCTGTGCACCACTATTCTTAGCCAAATATTTTATTCAAGCTCATTTGTCAAAGTAAAAAATGAGTAAATAAAAAATCTACCACTGTGGAAAACTGAATTTTCTACTCAGTTTTCACCTTACACACAAAATTCTATCTTTCAACAAACCATCCTAATTTAATTCCTATATATCTTCTGAAGTATTAACTATGGGTCCCAGAACAGGGTGTTTGGATCCTAAGGCAGATGAAATCAGTTGCAATACTCACTGTATTGTAGAGCTCTTCTAGCCTGGAGATAGTGAGAAAGCGGTGCAGGTTCACTCCATATTCTATTAAGAGCTTCACAAAATCTACCCGATCCATCACCAAAGCATCCATCATGGCTTGTTCCAAAGAGTCAGGCTTCAAGGTACAAAGGAAACAAGGAGCATCAAGAAAGAGAAATATGACACCTTTCATCTCCAGACCTCTGAGGTCTTATCCAGCTCTAACCATGATACTAAGTAATATAAAAAGAAAAAAAATCACATGGATGAGACTTGGAAACACAGGCATTTTCATAGGGAAATATGATGTACAGTTCAAAATGCAATTTAGAGTTTCTCAGTTTGGGAAAAAAAAATCAAAATATTGCTTTTATCTAAATGGGAATGATGGCTGTCATTTATCTTTGCACCTGAGGGAGAACCGCATGGTACAGTGGAAAACCACTGACTCTGAAGTCAGAAGATATAGACAGAAAACAGCCATGTGATTTCTTTGGTATTGTTTTTTGTCCTTCATCTTCAAATAGGACCAAGGACACCACAGGTAACATCTTGACTCGTATGTGAACTGGATTTAAGTGAGGCAGAGCCGCACACAGTCCTCAGCCTCACTCTCTCTTCCAGAATCATTGAAGTCCAGTGGCAAGACAAAAGTCAATACAGCTGGCAATGGCCCAGGATGCAGTGGATGACCTTGGCATCTTTGATGCCTAACCAATCTCTAAGCGCTCCACAGTGCCTGCTTCAGCCACCTCCATGGCCATTGGAACAAATTGTTCTCATCCTCCCATTCCACCAGGGAAGTATGCTTGGCATAGATATCCCCCTAATTTACCAATGGGTCTGAGAACTATGGGTTATCTTTGGTAAATGAGGAAACTACTTCTACCAATATAGGTCAGCACCTCCTTTACAACTTACAGTCTTACAAGAGTTACTTCGGCGAACATCCAGCCTCTGATGTTTACCACCTTTTTGATCTTGAGAAATTGAGTTAACCCTGAGCCTCAGTAACCTCATCTGTAAAAGCAGAGGATTGGACTAACTGGCCTCTGAGGTCTCTTCGAGTTCTAGCATCTATAATCCTAACGATAAACTGATAAAAAATTTATATAAAAATCAAGCTCTTACCAAAGTGTCACATCACCTCTGTTTTTTTAAATTTTCTTTTTTATTCTTATAAACTTGAGAAATATCAACAAACATGAACATCTCCCCATAAAAAAGGAAAACCAGAAAAAGTGGACCACTTACAAAATCTTGGATCTACACTGTGTCCAACTGCAGAGGTAGGGATACAGTATTTAAAATTTAACATGGCAGTTCCAATTCTGTCCAGTTTTTCTGTGTCTCGTTCAGAACTTCCTTCTGCTCTCTATTGTCTATTTTTTAAACTGATTCACTGACACTCTTTCCTTAAAACAGGAAATCATTTGGACATAAATTTTGGATTGGGGTGGGTGAGATATGAATCAATCAACCAGCATTTATCAAGTGCCTTCTCTCCACCAGGCACTGTGCTCTGTTCTGGGGATATTTAAAAAAAAGAGAGAAGGGGAAAGCACTATACACAGCTACCTTGCTTCCAACTGGGCTAGAAGCATGGATGCTATATGTGACTTAAAGTAAATGAATACTTAATGGTGGTAGCAATTATGCTCTGACCTTTGTTTCTAGGAGATCCAGCTGTCATCAAAACTATTTCAATATACTAAAATAACAAGAACATACTCTGGTCCATATTATGTCAAAACAGGTTCCTTCAATTAAATGAAAGAGAATTGGAGGAGGGGGAGAAAGTGAAAAGAAAATAAGCACAAAGGAAATCAGGAGGTAATTCGAATGAATGTCAGGAAATGGGAGTAAAATTGAGGAAATTAACACCCAGATAATTTAGATGAATAAAGGAAACATAGTGTCATGGAGAGAGCTCTGTGTTTGGAGTCAGGAGCCTGGGTTTAAACGCTGGGTTCCCTACTTCATTCCCTATATGATCTTAGAACAGTCACTGTCTTCACTTGTAAAATGAAGAGGTTGAACTATTAGACTACAATTAGGTTCCAAATAATGGAACCCCACAATGAACCCCCCCCAAGTGGACATATTATTCAAATTCACACTGCATATTTCCATTGGTCTGGAACCAATTAACATATTTTGCATAATTATAACTTCCAATAGTGTAAATTCAAATAAATGCAACCACTTCAAGGATTTATTTTTCACACCAATTAGGACCTAGTTATATTTCTAAGGTTTCTTCTGGAACTAAATCCTATGAACCAATGAAACTCATTCGCATATGTATTCTCCTTCTGCTGGGGCAGAGCACAACCCCCTTCACACAGCATAATGTTATGTGGTTCTTGTCCCAGTCCGTCTATAAAGTCTTCACAGAATATCCATCCAACATTTCAGAAGCCTTTCTCAGGTTCTAAATGGCACACAAATATAGCCCCTAGGCTGCTGAATTCCACTCTTATAGCATTTATAACTTACCCCCTTTTTGACTATCCATGTCATTCATTGCTCTTATACCACTTCTTGCAAATAAGGCATTATTGGCATTCTTCTGTTGCCTACTTAACTCACTATGGATCTTTCCATTGTTTTTTGGGTTACCTATAATTTTAATTCAAGATTTTGGTGTGCCATGGTTCTCAGAGCACCTTGTCAGACTTTTTATAGAATTTTTCTATTTCTTCATCTTTTGTAACAAATACTGGCACATAATCTGTAATTATCATGACTGTGGTACATTGGCTTAGATTCATCGTGAGCAATGCAAAATAAGGGGACCAGTGTTCCCTTTGAAACCAGCTCTTTCAACTCTTTAATTTGCCTGCCTAAGAAAAATATGCCATCCACCTTTCTATTGACCTGTAACTTCTTGATAAATTCTAGTTTCATTTATAGTAAAAAATTATCTATGTGGCTGTGGTTCACTTTTCCAGTAAGGTATCAACTGGTCACTGGTGAAGAACTCCCAATAAGAATACTATATACAGTTAAATTAATGTTTGCAAATGGTCTAAGACCTGTGTGATCTTTAGTTACCTCTGCCCTCCTTTGCCAACCCTCAATCATTGTCACTCAGAAGCTAAAGGGAACCATGTAGGACAGAGGAGACTTTTGCATTTTAAGTATTTCGTAGGTTGGTGTAGCCAATTTTTTTTAATTTAAAAACATCGAGCTTTTAATAATGAGCTTCTCCTTATTTAATAAGGCTGGTGTCCAGAGAGCAGATACAATCTACCACCGTGCCCATAACTCAAAGATTTTCCAACTTGAAAGGGCTTGACTGAGACTGGGCACTGCTTTAAGAACCCAGGCTCATTTCCATAGCCCAATGAAGCATTGCCATAGGACTTGTGGAAGGGGAAAATCAATATGGTGACCTTATTAAGCATCAGTAAATATCTGTTAAGAGTCTACCAAGTGCAATTAAGAACTTTGATCAATGTAATACTCAATCATGATTTCAGAAGACCAAAGATGAAAAATGTTACCCATGCGCTGACAAAGAGGGGATACAGAATAAAACACTCATTTCTTGATATGGCCAATATAGTGATTTTTTTTTGGTTTGACTATGCTCATTTCTTATAAGAGTTTTTGTTATTCTTTTTTCAGTGAGGAGAAATGGTGGGAGAAAAAAAATAAATGATAATTAGAAAAAAATAAAATTTGATTTTTTTTAAAAAAAGCCTATTATATACAAGTCAGGCTTGTTGGGCAGTGTGGGTAATACAAAGAACAAGATTATTCAGTTTTTGTATTAAAGGCACTTTGTAATGGAGAGATAAAGTAAATTCAGGAAACTTCTGTTTTTTACATAATATGTTCCTAAACACAGGTCATAAAGTAGATCCTATTTTCCCATGAAAACAATGACTTGGGAATTGGGGGGTGGAGAATAAGGCTATATTCCTGACCAAGAGACAAGGCATAAGAACACAAGTATGAAGCTCACAGAGTACTGCACACCCTAGTAACTCAAAAAATACATGTAAATGCTATGACATTGACATTAGTCTTTCCCTCAGAGGAAAGGGAGGTAAGGAGGACCAATGGTAATATGGTATCCCTATTGGAAGGAAAAAGAGGCCCAACAGTAACATCATGTCATTTTTTTTGAGACATCAAGGAGTGTCAGAAGATTCTGTTTGCATAACTAGGGAACTTGGTAACCCATCAATAATAGGCATGACTAATAAAAATTTATAAAAGATATAACCACTATGAATTTCTATCATCATTTAAAAGTAGAAAAAAATCACACTCTAAATCCTAAGAACGTCAGAGTTGGAATGGGCCTTGGAGAACCTCTAGCCAAATTCTCTCATTTTGCAGAAAAAAGAAACTGAAGTGCATGTATGCTAAATAACTTAACTTGCCTCCAGGTTATATATCAATGAACAAGCATTTATTAAGCACCTGCTTTGTGCCAGGTGCTGGAGTGGGCCATAGGAAAACAAAGCCAAAAGTAAAATCATCCCTACACTCAAAGAGCTTCCATTCAAATGAGTTAACATATGCAAATGCTTCGCTAACCTTGAAGCACTTTAGAAGTGCTAGCTACTGTTACTATTATTAATGAGGGAGATAACATACACTTATGGCAAGTGTTCTAAACCTGGGCAGACTTCAAGGGGAGTCTATGAATTTGGATGAGGAAAAAAATTACGTATTATTTTCACTCACTTCTAACTAAAATGTGGCCTTTCCTTCAATTATGAACATAGGCAACAAAACAATCATTATTCTGAGAAGGGCATTCATAGGCTTCACCAGACTGGCCAAAGAGTCTGTTATGCAAGAAAGGCTAAGAATTCCTGACATATAAATATATATATGCATATATATACATATATGCATACACATGTACAAAATACATTCAAGATACGGCAAGAGAAAGGCATGAGCAGATGGAGGGATCTGAAAAAGTCCTTATGCAGAATATGGTCCTTAAAGTGAACTATGAGAAAAAGAGGGACTCTAAGACATGGAAGAAAGGAGGGAGAGCAGAAAGAGAGCATTCCAGATGTGGGAGACAGCCAATTCAAAGGCAAAAAAATGGGAGACAGGTGTCACGTGAGAGGAATGGGCAAAGAGAACACTATGTCTTGACTATAGCGTGCTTGGTCTGTGTAATCAAACTCAAAAGGTTGGATGGGACTAAGTTGTATAGAGCCTTAAAAGCCAAAAAAGGAATTTATATTTGATCCTGAAGGTAATTAGGAAGTTAGCTCCTGACCGTTATTACTAGGAGGGCAGAAAAATGGTCAGACCTGCATTTTAGGAGCTTATTGGCAGCTGAGACAAGATAAGAATCAAAGTCTCATGACTCTTAATCCAACACTCTTTTCACTTTACAGAAGTCCTGTGACTATAAATACACCTTATTTTTTTTAAACTTTAAACAATAATACAAAGAATTCCACTGTACCATTTAAGCATATATACAATATACACAGACGCTTCTGTATCATACATTAACCATGTCTAAAACTAGTTGGTCATAAACATCAAAATAGTAATTAACAATGGTGTTGCTGTGTTCTCAGAGTTTAGAAGGGCTTGGGGGAAATGAAATATATGAATGGTTATCTCTCTTTAAAAAGCTGTCCAACTACACATAAATAACCTATACCAAATTTCTTGCCTTCTCAATGAGGGATGTTGGGGAGGGAGGGAGAGAATTTGGAACTCAAAATTTTAAAAACAAATGTTGAAAGTTGTTTTTACATGTAATTGGGGAAAAATACTAAATAATTCTTTTAAAAGAAAATAAAAAGCTGTCCAAGAAAATCTAAATTGCTCCCTTCTTCGCTAGAATAATTTCCATGAAATAAACAGAGTCATTCAAAATCATTAAGGGTAGCCTTAAAGGAGAAAAGAAGTCAGGAAGGGCCAGCCTGAAGTGAGAGCAGAAGGAGAATACATGCATTCACTTTCCTTTGCTTTAATGATTAGGGAGAGGGAGAGGCAGGAATTGTTTGTAGGCTAATCATATACACATCAGCTCTTAAAGTTTCTTGCTTTCTTTTTTTTTTCTTGTTGGTTTTCAAAACACTTTTCGGATGGGGCAAGACGAAGGAGGACAAGGGAACAAGCATTTATATAGTGCCTACTGAGTTCCAGGGACTATGCTAAGCACTTCACAAATACTATCTCATTTGATGACTATCTATTCCATTTATTTTGTCTTCCTCATACCTCCCAGAAACTCTATTCCCATGGAAATGGACAAAGAAAGGAAAGAGAATGTAAAGACCTGAAGATGTGAAGAATAAATGTTAATTAAACATAACTGAATGAAACTTTTAATGTAGAAGTTTCCAAACAGGAAATCAATACAAAACCTAAAGGATAAAAGCCAACTGAGTGGCGCAGGAGTGTCATATTACCTGAAGGAAATATGTTTTTTAAATATCCACTTTCCTTTTAGGTGATCCTATAATCCATAGTATTATTTTTTCCCAGACTTATAATTTCATAGGTATATGCTGTTAATTAGTAACTTCTTCTACCAATCAAAATGGCATTTTGTCTGCAACTCATAGTTGAAAAGAGTTGCCAGAGATGCTTGCCAGGGTCATCCAGCCAGTAAGTGCTGGAAGTAAGATTTGAACCAAGATCTTGCTGGCTCTGAGGTCAGTTCTCTATTCATTAAGCTACCCTGATCCTCAGAACCACCCAAACCATTTATTATCTGATACTTAACGACTATAGACACTAAAGATTCTCTACGTGCTTCCCTAACATCACCACAGAATGACTTAGGTACTGATGAACTCTTCTGTCTGACCTAATCAGACAAAAAAGGATCATAGATTTAAAGCTGGAAGGTACCTTCGAGGTCACCTTGTAAAGAAGACTTAGATTTTTAAAGATGAGGAAATGGAGGCCCAAAGTAGTTAAAAAACTTGCCAAAGTCACCACAAGGAGTGTCTGAGTCAAAATCTGAATCCAACTCCATTGACTCCAAATTCACATCCATACACATGGGTCAAGGAATGCCAAAATGCTTCCTAAAACCATTTCGCTGATAATACCCAAACCCCAACAATGAAATAGGTCCCTGGAGCAGTGTTAGATCAGACCTTACTGGGACTCCATGTGTCTCAAACCCAGGAATGTATCTATGAAAAAGTGGTGACCCTTACAGAAAGACACATTACAACCACAGTCTTCTGGAGCAGACATCATTTATCTAAGTGCAGTCCATCGGTCCTCTCTCCCACACCCTGTGCCCCCTTCCTCCTCCCCCTCCAAGCCAGCCCTTTCCAACCAAATTGGCAGAGCTCCTTAGAGCCCCTTCCTACCACTCAGGTGAGGAAGAGGACAAGGAAGACCAAAGAGGGAATCTAGATACTTCAACAACAGACATAACAGAGGCTCTCTTATCAGGGCCCAAACTGACGCACAAATGAAATACTTTCACCACACCTTCCAATGTTGTCCATACACTAGAATCTGCTTCTTAGCAATATCCATCCTGTTCCAGGCCATTGCTAGGTTTAATTGTTCTGAGGCTGACAAATTTGTACCTGGGAAGAAAGAAAGAGAATGTGTTAAACTCAAAAAACTCCCTATTTTGCCCTGGTGGAAAGAGAAAGTGAAAAGAAGTTATCCATCCCTGGAAAAAAAATCTCTAGCAAACAGGTTTAAAACCTGTTCAGACCCCCTTACCTTTAAGCAGGGCTGTCAAGATTGCTAAATCAAGGTCTTGTTGCTCCTCTGAATCAGCATCAAATATGGTGATCTGGATCAAGTTTTAAAAAGAAAAACCAGAATAACATACATTTAGGAGAAATATGAAAGGCAAATTTCTCTTTTAGGCCACCAATAAAGCATCAGTCATCTTCTCAGTAAAGTTAAAGACAAAGCTAGGATTAAAAGTTTTCTATCCCTGAAAATATCTTAAGCAGGTAACAGAAAGTCATGGCCATTTAGGTAAAAACTAAAGATCTGAATGTATCATGGGGAAAATTTTAATTAGAGATTTCTTAAGACAGTATCTCAAAGTTCAGAAATAAACAATTATAATTTCAGTTGGACAACAGATTAGATCATTCTATTAACGTGATCTAAAAAAAAGTAGTTATTTCAAATATCCACTCCCCTTAAAATACCTAAGACAGGTACTAAGTAGGGGACAGACAGAAAATCTTTGTGGCATCAGATACATCTGTTTCCTGGAATACCATTAATGTCTCCTGGAAACAGCAGTATGGTATAATAGAAATAGCTCTGGGCTTTAAAGTCAAAATAGAGCTGGCTTTGAACCCTAGCTCCAACACAACTTCATGATCCGAAGCTAGTAACCTAAGCCTCTGTGCTTCAGTTTCAACATTTCCAAAATGGGAATAATACTTTTCACTACCTGACCACTTCACGGGATTGTTGCCTTATAAACTTATGCTACAGGAATATGAGCCATTATCATTACTGAAACTGATGGGAAAGATAAAGATGAGTCAATAGAAGAGATAAGACCTCTCAAGGCCAATATGGGAATTTATTTTACTGGACTATGCATATTTGTTAAAAGGGTTTACTTTTTCTTTTTTTATTGTTTAAGGGGGGAAAGTGGAAAGTAGAGATGATAAGTAAGTGCTTGTAAAAATAAATAAAACTTTTTAAGAGTTTTCTCATTTTGAAAGAATACATCTAATATTTGCAGATTTTCTAGATGAAACATCTACTGACTACGGCAGTAGGGGAAAAGCCCTGAATTGACAGTCAAGAGATCTGATTTCAGTCTCGGTTCTCTAATTAACTATACCTGTCACAAACTAACTGTCCCTAACACAGTCACTTAGCAGTATTCTACCTCACATTCATCAAATCGGCAAAGTTGAACAAAAAAGAAAATGACAAATGCTAGAGGGACTGTGGGAAAATAGGTACATTAATGCCCTGCTGGTGTAGCTGTGAACTGGCCCAGCCATTCTGGAAAGCAATTTGCAACTATGCCCCAAAAGCTATTAAACTGTGCATACCTTTTGACACAGCAATACCACTACCAGGTCTATATACCAAAAAGAGATCAAAGAAAGAGGAGGGAAAATCCAAATATACCAAAATATTTAAAGCAGTTTTTTTTTCCAATAGCAAAAAATTGGAAACTGAAGCTTTGCCCATCAAATGAGGAATGACTGAAGTTATGGTATAGGAATGTAATGAGAAAGTTGGAAAGACTTGTAAGAATGGAGGCAGAGTGAAATGAGCAGAAAATTACACAGACAATCAACTTTGAAACAGACTTTAGAACTCTTACTAACATAATGACCAACCTCAGTCTCAGAGGACTGATAATGAAACATGCTATCCATATGTACAGAAGTGATGGCTTCAGGTACAAACTGAGACATGTTCCTTTTTGGACATGGCCAATGGGAGAATTGTGTTTCGCTGGATGATATGAGTTTATAACAGGAGTTTTGTTTTTCTTGCTTTCTTAGTGAGGGTGTGGGAGGAAGAAAAAGGTAGATTTTCACTGAAAAGAAATTTTAATTTAAAAATAGCAACTTAAATCCTTTGAGCCTGTTTCCTCATCTGTAAAATGAATATTGGCCTAGAATAACTCTAAGGATTCTCTAATCATAATTATACTGATTCCATGCATCTGATGAATTTCAGATATGCATGAACACAGTTAACTCTCAAATATTCAGGATCTTATTATCAAATCCAAGTATTAAATACATCTAATATTTCAGATTTTCCAGCTGGAAAATATGCACATTGTGTAGGCATGGGGGAAAGCCTTATCATAGAGATCATTTCCACCCTGGAAAATTGTCTAATAAATTTTTCTTCTTAGGATCTCAAGTAAAAGCTTCATGATTGATGTATTAAAACTGCTGGATAAAAATGAAATGTGAATAATTAAGGGATTTCAAGATCTACCTATCTCAGGCTCTCATTAGGCCAAGTATTAGAGGATAGGAACTGGTTTTTTGCCTTTCTTTGTATCTCCAACATTCAGCACAGTGCCTGGCACTCAGTACATACTTAATGAGTAGTTACTGACTATTAGGCTGTATTATTGCTCCTATCTGAAATCTGCCCCACTACCCCCACTACCACACC
This sequence comes from Trichosurus vulpecula, assembly GCF_011100635.1. Classification (NCBI taxonomy): domain Eukaryota; kingdom Metazoa; phylum Chordata; class Mammalia; order Diprotodontia; family Phalangeridae; genus Trichosurus; species Trichosurus vulpecula. The sequence continues at coordinate 517,959,687 of NC_050573.1, forward strand.
ACAGATGAAGCAAAAGCATATAGTACTGTCTTGATGTTCTCTAGGATGCTGTCTTGAAATTGCTCTCCTCTTGGCTCTCATAACAGATCTTGGTATTAAAATGCATGTCTGCATTCCTCTCTTCTTTGCATAGGTGGAGGACTAAGGATGTGGAACTTTGCATAGACTCATACTCAGTTAATATGCCGGTTGGATTTGCTTAACTTTTTCCCTCTCTTTTTATTTTTAATTACAAAGGATGTGCTCTTGGGGAAAAGATATAAATGAAGGTAATATGAAAACAAAAGATACCTGTAAAACTTTAAATAAAATTTTAAATGAATATAATGTATGGCTGATGTAGCCAAGTTAAGTCACGTGTTAGCCTCCTAAATTATCTTTTATTTCCTTATGTGAGTACAAGTTCTGTCCCAACAACAGAAAATAAGCACTTTGAGGGTAAGAGCTCCTCTTATTGTTTTTTGCACCCCCAGCATCTAACAGTGCCATGCACATAATGGATGCTTAATTAATGTCAAATTGAATGGAATGACTGAATTCACATTTACCTAAATGATTTATAATCAGCTGGATTTGAAGCCAGCAGTATAAGGAGGACAGGGAAGGACTGAGAGTCAAACTGTATAAATTAAGTAACTATAATTTTAAAAACTGAAAACTGAAAGTTGGGGGGGGGATAAAAAAAGATACACACTTATTAAAGTCAAGTGTTTCCGGCTTTAAAAAAGAAAAAGAAAACAGGTTGATTAACCATACTCACAGACTCCCTATGTTTCATACACTCCATCAGAATTTTTAAAAGGTGATTGGACTCTTTAAGACTAAAATTGAAAGTGTTTTGAATCATATGAATGATCTCTTCCTTCACCAAAGGGCGGAGTTCCCTGGGAGAAAGACAAATGGATATAATTTGACACAGTACCAAGAAGGAAATAATCAGAAACAGAAGAAATATAACTAAGAATAGCACTGCTAGTACCTATTCTGAGACTCTGAGTATGCCAGGGACAAAATGAATCCAACGGTTGAAGTAAGTGTGATACAAGTTCAAAATGGGCACAGGGTACCCAGATCTTGGGAGTAAGTATCATTAAAAAATTCTCTAGGAGCACTGGACAAGGTAAGGAGTTGATACTTTTCATTTCAGATCTGGAGCTCTGGCTTTGTTTCCCTGGACCCTGGTTTTAAAAGAACAGTAAACTTTCTACACTTCTAGCATTGGCAGAATACCTCACTAAATTTAATGGTGGGCAAATCAAGGCTCCCTATTTGTTTGAAAAGAGAAATGGGAAATGGGAAAAGATAAATACTCCATTTAGCCACTATGGATAAATGCAGCCTATAATTCTCAACATCTGAGTTTAGGAAAGAGGGGAAAACCAATTTCTTCTTTTTGTGGAGTTATTTTTATGAACTCCCACATCCTAAATCCTACCTCTTTAAGCCTTCAAAGGCCATTCTGGCACCAACTAAAACACAAAAAACCTCAGAATGAAAACTTTAGTGTCAATATTCCCATCTTCCTGATCTAGGAGATACTCTGCCACCTAAGTTTCTTCATCTGTAAAAGGAGGGCTTAAACTAGCTGACCCCTAAGACCTCTGCCAGTTCTATCATCCCATGCTTTATTTTATCCTAAAGTCTATATAAATGTCTATCCTGCCCAATTCATTCAGTTGCTTAATAACCCTGGCAAATGAGCAGACATCAAACTCACCCTTCATCAGCTGTGTGTTTGTAAGTGAAGGCCAAGAGATCAGCAGCTCTCCCTGTGCCCTCACAGACCACCACGGGAACTGGGGAGCTTTCTCTGACAAACTCCCACACCATAAGGATCACATTAGGGCCTCCTTCCACCACCAGACCCACCACTGGTACACCTTGGCCCATTCCTGTTTCAGAACACAGAAAACCAAACTGTTACCCAAGCAAGGTACAGTTCTCAACCAAAAGACAGAATTTGTTTCCTAAAAGACAGGACTGTTAGCCAGCCAATCTGTTTTCCACCTATTCATCACATTGTGTGTACATGGTATTGCAAGATCAAACAAGATGACTTTGAAGTTAAAACGATATATATCAGAGTCCTCAGAGTGAAATACATCTTCTAAAAAGCTAAACAAAAATAAAAAGGAAAAAAAGGAAATTGAAAAATATATTCAAATTCTATTTTGTATACTGTATTGATTTCTATAGGGTCCAAGAATTTAAAGGTCTGGTTACTACTTTTTAAGGATTACAATTCACTTCTATTTACTGTTTTAAAAGAGCAGCACTGGTAAAGAATTTGTTATTTCCTGATATTACAAAATCTCAAAAAATTGTGTTATTTCTACATTTTTGGTAACAAAGACATAGCTGTCATTCACTGACAGTGAATGATGGGTTTGAAAATTTTTCTTCCTCCGCTTTTTTAGGGTCTTGATTAAAAGTTTGTAGGGGCAGAATGGTAGAGTGGATGGAGTACTAGACTGAGAGTCAGAAAGACTTGAGTTCAAATCCCAATTTGAAATTCACTAGCTGTGTGACCATAGGCAAACCACTTAAATACTCTGTTTCTCAGGCAACTCTCTAGGATTAATCTATCAAGTCATAAACAGTTTCGACGAAACTACAGAAAACACTGAGCGCACTTAAAAATTTAAATACTTTTTTTCCCCTAAAATCAGTAGTTTTTTTTGAACCAAGAAGTCAAAAAGTAATGATTTTTTTTCATATGCCTTTGACCCTTGTATCCAGAGATTCTAATAAGTTAAAGGATTTTTATGATTATGATATATTGTTATGTAATATGGGCCTTTGTGAATTTAATTCTATTTTTTTAATTTATACGTGTTAATTTGATGTCCACTTTTATTAAATATGCTCAGCATTAATTAAAAATGGCAAACTACAATTTTTAAAAAATCATACCATTGAGTCTTTTCTTTGCACTCCTCCCTTTCATTCTCCTCCTTCAAAATGAATGAGATTTCCCCAATTTGGTATCAGGGACTGTTTCACTGTAATCATTGTAGCCTCAGCACCTGGAACAGTGCCTGGCACACAGTAAACACTTCAAAAATGCTTGTTGAATTAATGAATGAATAAATGAAAATTGCAACATCATTCAGATGTTGAAGTGAATTGGACTTTTCAAACGATTCAGGTTTATTTTATATGCTGACATAATGGATGATTTAAATATTCAGAACAATTAAATCCAGACAGACACTGCCAAAACACCATCATGTATGATCTGAAGCTTTAACTCCTTTGTGACCTACTAGGAACTCCCTAAGACCTTGGGATATTATAGACAATACAGTAGAATTACTTGTATGTTCTATTAGCTATTTCCATACTGTTGTATCACCAACAGAACATTTTCTATATTTTCAAAATTCTATCACTATGGTGCTTTTTATTTCAAAATAGGAACCAGATACTTTTACTATAACTATTATCATATTAATAAAGACATGAAACTATTTGTTACTGTAACTATGATTTTTAACATCATTCTCCCCAAAAAGGGACAAATCATCTCATAAATGTATTATGTTATTAAAAAGCCTGAGAACACTGCTATTCGAATTTTTATGTGGCAGAAAAAACTCAAATCCCTCTAAAGAGAAAAACATTTATTTTTGTTTCCTAGGTGTCCTGCCAATACTGTGGACATTAGTTTGCATCCATCATAGGCATTTTTTTTTAAGGGATTGATTTCTGAAGGGTCATGGTAAAGTGAACTCATGCGTCGCTGGAGTGATCACACATACAGTATGAGACTATCAAAATAAATGTCTCCTGTAACACTAGTAAAGACACAAGAGAGAAGCCATTCCTCTTTGGGGAGACTTAGATTGTAGAAAGGCTGGTATTTTGTTTTGTTTTTTTCTTAACGACTATAATCCATGCCTTCAAACTCAAAACCGTCAGCACACAGTTTTGGAAAAGAAACTAAGCTATATTGGCTGTGTTCCAAACAGTTGAACCTAGTGACTTCTACAGCCATTTGAATTTTTTTTTTAGCAATTTCATTAATTGTATTAGGTCTCAGTACAAAGTGGTCTATTCAGTTTCTTTCCTCAAATCCCAGCCACGATCAAGAATTCTTATTTGCCTGATTGAAAAGCAATGGAGGGAGCAACACAAAGAAATAAGGTGTCATCCTATCACTAATGGATGAATGAATGGTTGGTATAGCATTCCCATTCTGTCCACTTTAGAACAAAAGAAAACAATATGATAGTACCTTTGCGCAGCGTGCCTTGTCCCTTAGTAAGGAGACCAGCTCTGTGTTCTGAGTAATGCTTATGCCATGCTTTTTAAAAACAACGTCCTTGCAACCACTAATTTTTAAAGTACGGTTGGATCAACCCCATCATTAAAGAAAAGAACAGCACCCTGAAGATGACCCTGAACCTAGGTCTTCTTGTGCTACATCCACTATATCACACTGCCCTAAATTTTGTTTTTACTAGAAATCAAAAACTAAAATTAATTGATTTCCAAAATGAAATCTTGGAAGTTTTAAAGTCCTTGAAGGAAACATCTCTGTCTGTGGCTATACAGGACATATAAATCCAAGGGAACTTCACAGGAAATTAGAGAATTATACCAATGAGCCTGGAAGAATTGTTGAAAGCCCACTGCAGAGTTCAGCCAAAAAAATCAACCAACAAGTAAGTAATTTATTTTTTTTAGCATGCATAGTTCAATTTATTTGTTCATAAAAAACATATACAAGTAAGCAATTTATTAAGGACCTTCTGTATGTCAGGTATTGCATTATGCCTAAGGAGTTTCAAATGGACTTCCCTGCCCTGAAAGAGGTTGGGGACAGGGCATGGAGTAGGTCACAACATGTACACATATTTTGTTTACACACATTTTGTTGTTTTTGTTCAATTGTGTTCAACTCTTTGTGACCCCTTTTGGTGTTTTCTTGGCAAAGATACCGGAGGGGTTTGTCATTTCCTTCTCCAGCTCATTTTACAGATGAGGAAACTGAGGCAAACAGCTAGTACATGTCTAAGGCCAAATTTAAAGTCAGGAAGATAAGTTTTTTTGCCTCTAGGCCTGGCACTCTATCTGCTGTGCCACCTAGCTGAGTATAGGGTGATGCGGGGAAACAGGCAACAACAGCTATGGGGAACCTTGCGTATTCCAACAGGTAAGCCTCCGTCAAAATGTCTAAGTAGATTACATTTATCTTAAGAACCACAGTTTTGTACCATTTTTCCCCTAGTGGGTTCCTCTCTTCCCTTTCATCCCCACCACCCCAGCCATTCCAGGAACTTTCATCTCCCTTCTGTAATCGAAGCCTACCCCTCAGCTCCTTCATCCATCCTATGGTATTGATGCGGTTTACTCATTACTTTTCTAAGGTCATGGGAGGTGGGGGCTGGTTTGTTCTGCTCTTTGTGACCTGTGATTTCATTGGTGAAGTCCACTACCCACATGGAAACCCTTTCAACCAATATCAAACAGAAACTGTTTCACAACTTAGAGCGTTAGAGAGTTGCCTAGGCCCTGGAGATGTGCGCTGACTTCCCCAGGGTGATACAACCTTTGTGTGTCAGAAGCAGGACCTGAACCTAGGTCTTCCTTTTCTATATCCAGTATAATACGTTGCCCTAAATTCTGTTTTTAAGAAGAATCAAAAACTAAAATTAAAGAGATTTCAAGCATATGCCATTAGTCTAGAAGAACATAAGGTCTTCTTTCCAGGATTACTTCTTGGTAACGATTATATTAGTAACTCTAGTATTTCTCCAGTGAGATCTCTTTTATATCCATAATAACATAACTATAAATAACAACTAGTATTTACGTAGGGCATTAAGGTTTGCAAAGAACTTTACAACTATTTTCTTTTTTTTTTTAATCCTCTCAACCCTTAGAGTTAGATACCATTATTATCTCCATTTTACAGATGAGGAAACTGAGACAGAGGTTAAGTGACTCACCCAAAGCCACACATCTAACATCTGAAGTCCTATTTGAACTCATACCATTGTGCCACCTAGCTTCGTGTTTCATGGGCTATGGAGGAAAAAAGGACGAAGCTCCTCCCCTAAATTTAAAAGCTTCACTTCCCCTGCCACCACCTTGATTAAGACCTATTATTTCCCTGCTAGATTGTTACAGTAGCTTCTTAACTGATCTCCTAGACTCCAAGCTCTTTTTCAATTCCCCTACATCTTTGACTATTCTTCCTAAAACACTATTTTGATCATTCTGCTCCCCTACTCAAAAATCTTCAGTGGCTCCCAGATGCCTTCACTACTTTACTATCAAGAACTTATATATCCCATCACGTCCCTATCTATCTAAACTTTTATAGACTTTTATAAACTTTTATAGACTTTTATAAACTTTTATAGACTTTTATAAACTTTTATACCACATAATTAAGCATTTAGCTAGGTCCCAACTTGTAAATATGTATTGTCACAATATGCAAATTATGACAACTGTTGCCAATCCAATGGAAATACTCAGGGCAAATTTGAATGTGACCACTTCAAGGGGAATTCATTATTCCCACTAATACATTCTATATCATTCTGTTCACTGTGATCGAATGCATATTAGTTTTGTTCCCTTTTCTTCCTATTTACTGCAGACAGGTGGTGGTATAGTAGATAGACTGCTTGGCCTGGAAGTAAAGAAGGATTGAATCTAGATTCTATGTCAGACATACACTAGCTACATAAACACGAGCAAGTTGTTTAATTTCTCTTAGCCTGTTTCCTCATATGAAAAATGAGAGCATTACACTTGATGCCTCTAAGTTTTTTCCCAACTCTACGTCTATGATCCGATAAGCTCCACGGCACCTTCTTTGCTCATACTATAGTATGAATAAATTATTCAATAAATAGTTGTTGACCAACAGCCGAGCAATACTTACGGGAATGTATTTTTTGCAAAGACAGGTGTTTTTCTAGGTTCCTTCTCAGTTTCATCTCATTTCCATATTTCCCCACGGTACCATCATCCGACAGAATGAAATGTGAGTGCATGGTGTTGAGGGTGGTCAGCTTGCTAAGAGGATTGCCCAGAGTCTGATACAGGCGGACCCCCTGAGTGATTAAAGGGAACAAAAAGCGATCCGGAATGATTACAAAGGTCCAAACCTGAGTGTGAAAATCATAAAGTTGTAAAGTGAATGAATCCCAATGAATTCCAAAACCAAACGAACTCTATAGGAAGGTCTCAGATATACACAAAGCAAGAGGATACACAACTCTTTAAGACCATCGACTGAAGATAAGATACCAATCCACAACGGCAGAAGAAATTACTTGGAGATGGGAAGAATCCCTTTAACCAGGAAAATGACAAGGTCCAGTTAAAAAAAATGAAAAACATATACAAAATATGGAAACCTGAGTGCCTTTACCTGAAGCTTCTTGTTTCACTAGAATAATAACAACAATAATGATGATAATTATAATAATAGAAGCATCATGGTATAGCAGATGGAGTGCTGGGCTTGGACTCAAGAAGACAGAAAATCTTGGTTTTGAATGATTAAAGGAATGAGCACTTATTAAGCACATACTGTGTGCAAAGCACTGTACTACACAGAGAAAAGTTAGACAGTCTCCACACTTCAGGAATTCACATTCTCACAGAATCACAAAGTTAAGTAACAGAGGCGGGTACATATCTTCTAGAATCCAAGCTCAGCAGTTCTTTCTGCCCCCAGTGCTTAGCTTGACCCCTGACCTATAGTAAATGCTTAATTAGTGCTTGCTGCCTTTTGACTTGACCCTGGGGCAAGTCCCTTGACCTCTAGGTGCCTTGGGCTATTCTATAGAACTTATCTACTAAAGTCATAGAGCTCATAGATTTGGAGTTACCTACATTAAAGAAATCATAACTCCCAGCGATTCCTAGTAATGAAAATAACTCTGCTACTTCAATTCCGGTGTATCCAGTCAATTAATATCCCAAATCAAAAGAATAGCCATAAACAGATGAAATAGCAATTTACCCTATAGAAAACATAAGCATCATCTTCTTCAGTAATTCTATACAAGGATCCATGATTTTTTCAGATGTAGAAATTCTTTTCCCCAGTACATGTCACTCCAATCCTTCCCAGTCCTTTTATACACTAGAAATAGCCTCCACTGGGCCTCTCCTCCCAGAACTTCTGTTTAAGAAGGTCACCCAGTCCCAATATGTCTTCATTCTAGGGATTTTCTCTACCATGACATCCTTCCCTGTTCAGCTTCCACCTATGTGGTATGTTCTCTCTTTTTAGTCAAGGACTGTCTTTCTTTCTGTTTGTATTTGTTTTCAAGTGTTTAATAAATAGTTTTTGATTGACCGAACTATATAATGTCTCATTCAGTTCCCTCTCTGCTTTAGTGAATGGAGTGCTACAACTGGAGTCAGAAAGGTCTCAGTTCAAATCCTATCTCCAGTGCTTACTAGCTGTCTTATCATGGGCAAGATACTTTACCATTCTAAGCCTCAGTTTCCGTATCTGCAAGATGGAGACAATCATATATCTATAGTATCCACTTCACAAGGTTGCTGTGTCTACATCTCAGGACAGAGATTCCAATAAGTTAACAGATATAAAGGACTTTGAAAATCTTAAGGCACAATATAAATATCAGTTATTGGCAGTAGCGGTGGTGGTAGTAGTAGTCATAGTAGTAGTAATAGTAGAAGGCGATGATGATGATGATGATGATGATGATGATGGTGATGATGGTGGTGGTGATGATGATGCTATCCTTTATAAGTAGCTATGGCTGAACCTTCTGCTGATGTGTCCCAAACACCAACATTTATTATGAACCTACTATGCATACAACTCTCACCTAAACTACTTCAGCAACTACCAAACCTAGAGTTTGATAAAAACTAATCATCTGAAAGAACTGAAGCAATCAGAACCACCCTGGTGATTATTTGTTTTCAGGTCAATATTTTCTTTTATATAGGATTAAATACTTCAAGGAACACTCAGACATAAGAACTCACTAGGACAGCCAATATTACACATTTTTAGAAGTGTGACATCCTAACAATCTACAAGAAGGTGCTCTTCTTAACAACGCAATTACTGCTGTCTTGTCAGAGTAGAAAACTATTTGACAATTACTCTTCATAATCAAAATCATAATAATTCACTAGCAAGAAAGCTTTTCTCTTATGAGAAGAAAAATAGGTTTCTTCATCCTATCACCATTAAAAACAAGAAAAAGTAGTTAACTTTTTTAAAGGCTTACTTTACTCACATCTTTCCCAATAAGATCCTTCTGGTTCGCAATGATTCCCCAAGGAGGGATTCCAACTGTCCAGATTTTCCTGAGGCACTGAGAGGAATGTGCTTTGAGGGCGTCCCCAACATGCTTGGAGACTCCTATAAATATTCAGTTCAAAGGTCAAACATTAAGTCCTGCTAATTCTCATTGTGTCCTTTTACCTCCCAAACCCCCTTTAGACTTTAATGTAGAACACAGTGGTTTGAAGAGAGGAAGACGAAAGAGAGACTATACATTGTTCCCCCTTGCAAGCAGATGTTTCAAGTAGGTGGCCCCCAGCACCTTCAATTTCTCCCAATCAATCAATCAACATTTATTAAACACCTACCATGTGCCAGGGACTCTGCTAAGTACCAGGGATACAAAAAGAGACAAAAGACAGTCACTGCCCTCAAAGAGCTCAAATCTAATCCAGTGCTTCCCCTCATCCCTTTCAAGGTTCTCTTCCTCTCATGAAGTAAGTTTCTCCCCCTTATCCCAATCCTCCTTCAGAGCCTTCTTTGTGTTGGTATCACCTTCCTCACTGGACACCTGATCCACACGCTCAATATTCTCCTTCTGTCCTTTGCTTACCTTAACTCTTTCATGTCATATCCCCACTAGAACCATGAGATTACAGATTCGGAGCTGGAAGGGACCTCACGGATTCTCAAATTTGATCCCCTCATTATGCAGCCCCTCTGGGGCCCAGAGAGGTTAAGTGACTTAACCAATGTCACATAGTAATTGTTGGAGGGAAGATTCAAATCCAGGTCTTTCTGATTTCAAATCTAGAACCCATCTGCTACACCACTTCCTTTTCTCAACAGAAAACCATTATAAGTATGCCCTTCCATGTCTTCTTTTCAGGCACTGGACTTCCCTTCATTCCTCTGCACCCAAACCCCCATTTCAAATAAAAGTTGTATGGAAACATACTACTTTTTTACCTCAGAGCTCTCCCTCTTTTATGTGAGATAATTTCTGTCATTCTTCCTCTCTCTTCCTCATCTCCCAGTGCATCTCTATCTCTCACCCCTTAATTTTTTTTTTAAGTCATCCCATCATAGTCAACTCACACCCATGCCCTCTGTCTATGGATACTCTTTCTAACTGCCCTAATAATGATAAAGTTCTTAGGAATTAAAATTAACATCTTCCAATACAGGATTGTTAATGGTTTAACCTTACTGAATAACTTATAATTTCTCTTTCCTGTTTACCCTTTTATGCCTTTCTTGAGTCTTGTATTTGACAGTCAAATTTTCTATTGAGCTCTGTTTTTGTCATCAGAATGCTTAAAAGTTCTCTATTTAATTAAATATCCATTTTCTCTCCAATGGATTATACCTAGTTTTGCTGAATAAGTTATTCTTGGTTGTAATCCTAGGTCCTTTGCCTTTCAGAATATCATATTCCAAGCCCTCCAATCCTATAATGTGAAAGCTACTAAATTTTGTGTATCTGACTATGGCTCCATAATATCTGAATTTTTTCTTGCTGATTACTTCCAATATTTTCTCCTTGTCCTAGGGGCTCTGGAATAATATTCCTAGGGGTTTTCATTTTGGGATTGCTTTTAGGAGGTGATCAGTAGATCCTTTTAATTTTTATTTTACCCTCTGGTTCTAGTATATCAAGGCAGTTTTCCTTGATAATTTCTTGAAACATGATGTCTAGGTTCTTTTTTATGAACATGGCTTTCAGGTAATACAATAATGCTTAAATTATTTCTCCTCAATCTATTTTCTAGAACAGTTGTTTTTCCAATGAAATATTTCAATTTTTTCCTATTTTTTATTTTGTTTTACTCTTTCTTGATGTCTCATATAGTCATTAACTTCCATATGCCCAATTCTAATTTTGAAGGAATTATTTTCTTCAGTGAACCTTTGTACCTCTTCTTCCATTCGGCCAATTCTTCCTACAGAGCTATTTTCTTCAGTAAATTTTTGTACCTCTTTCCATTTGGCCAAGTCTGCTTTTTATGGAGTTCTTCTCTTAAGTGGATTTTTGTACCTCTTTTACCATTTGGCCAATTATGATTTGCAAAGTTGTTGTTTTCTTCAGGTTTGTGTGTGTGTGTGTGTGTGTGTGTGTGTCTTTTACCAAGAAGTCAACTCTTTTCATAATTTTCTTGCATTCCTCTCATTTCTTTTCCCAATTTTTCCTCTGCCTTTCTTACTTCATTTTTAAAATCTTTTTTGAGGTCTTCCAGGAATTCTTTTTGAGTTTATGTTTAATTCACATTTTTCTTTGAGGCTTTTCTTGTAGCTGTTCTGACATTGTTGTCTTCTTCTAAATTTGTTTCTTGAGCTTCCCTGTCACCATGGTAACTCCTTATGGTCAGGTTCTTTTTTTGCTCATTTTTCCAGCCTATTTCTTGACTTTTAATTTCATGTTAAAGTTGGGCTCTACTCCTGGCATGGAGGGGGCACTGTCCCAAGCTTCAGGTTTTTCATGCTTCTGTTTTCAGAGCTAGTTCTTGGGATCTATAAATTTTTAATGCTTCCAGGGTGGTATGATCTAAGGAGGGGTGTGGTCACTGCTCTCCTGGCCTATATTCTGGTCTTTACTCAGGAAGGGACATTGTTCCCCTATAACCACAAGTGCTAGTACTCCTCTTGGTCCTGGGACTGTGTGACCAGGTCCCCTAGTCTCCTGCCACCACAATCACTAATGCTCCTTTCTGCCTCGGAATTGAAACCAAGAACCTAATTGCCTTGTAAGGGATCACAAGCACTCTTTTCTACCCTCGAACTGTGACCAGGACCCCTGTTTTCTTTCAGCCACAAGCACTAGTGCTCCTCTTCACTCTAGGAATGTGGCCTGGAACTGCGTACGGGCAATGCAACAGAGTCCTGAACCCAGCATCCACAGAGGATCTTCTGTAATCTCTTTCTGATCCCTTTACCATCTGTGGGCTGCTAGCTCCTGAAGCTATTGCTGCTGCTCATGTAACACATCCATGGCCTGCGGGTGGTGTGGTAGTGTGCCTGCACTGTGCTCCAGGCCCACCACCACTCTGGTGAGGCAGGTCTTTCCTGTCAAACTCCTAAGTTGTCTTGGGATGGAAAATTATTTCATCCGACCTTTTGTTGGTTCAGCATTTCAGAACTAGATCTGAGCCATTATTTTAAAGCTGTCTGGAGGAGAATTTGGGAGAGTTCAGGTGAGTTTCTGCTCCTACTCCTCCATCTTGGCTCTACTCTTTGGGATCTTTTTTGAAAGTCACTCTAAAGTAAACTATCTTCATCATTGCCAAGATCTTAAAACTTCAAGCATGTACCTCAGACAAAGCCTTGCTCAATTTCATCTATTTCTTTTATTCCCCAAATTCCATCTTCTCCTCCATCTTTTTGGTAGAAATAAAATACCCAGTTTAAAATGACTTAGAAATCAAGTACAATTTTCTGTTCCTTATAAAGATGTGAACAGAATATACCCCAGGAAAATGTGAAAAGGCACCATTCAATCACCCATAAATGACAGGATAAAACCTCCCCCTTTTCTTAATCTTCTACTTCCTTTTCATCAGACTTCTGGCAATTTTTCTATATATTCATCCAAAGGGCATTTATTGAGAACTGGCCACCTATAAGGCATTGTGCTAGGTACACATTTGTGAAACAAAACCATCTAGTACTTGATAATCTAGTAGGAAATATATTATTCTGAAATATAGCAGCATTTTATTTACAGCTTTTTTGTGGCACATAATCTACCTTGTATTAGTAAGTAAGTTTTTTTGTAAGTTTCAACTGTCTTATTAGAATACAAGTAAGCACCTTGAGGGCAAGAAGCAGGTACTATTTTTTTCTCAGATGAAGCACAAGCAAAATTAGATTTATTTAAAGAGATAAACAGTAATATTTTGTTAAAAAGGTTCCACAGACAATGAAGTAATATCAGTAGTGAACATATATGTATCAAATGTCATAGCTGAGTGATTCTCAGCAAAGCTGCAAATTCCTTAAAAGTGGCAACCGTCTCACATTTCCCTGTTACATACTTCATCATACCTGAGAAATTGCTAGATTCAAAGTAAACTGATGATTTTCCTCAACAGTATCAGAATCCCTTTCTATAGTCCTTACTCATTCTCTCAGTGCTAGCAATCTCACTGCTAAGAGAAGCATAGCCCTAGACTGACTAGTCTTGGACAAGTAGACGTGTTTTATGTTTTAAGAATCCACGACTTTCAGGGATGTAATGTCAGACTTGAAGCAGGTGTTATTTATCTTTAAATTTGACATATTGACTAGTACAGTGCCTTATGCATTCGTTAAAGACCTGTAACTTCACTGGCATAAGTACGGGGAAACTCCTTCCACCAAAACAAGTCACCTTCCCTGCAATTTATAGTCATAGAGAAGTTTCCTAGAGCACTGGAAGGTTAAATGTTTTGCCCAAGGTCACACTACCAGTATATGTCAATGGGAGAACTTGAACGCAGCTCTTTCTCAATTCAAGGCCAACTCTCTGCTCATTATACCACACTGTCTCTAAATGCCTTGTACACACTCCAAAATGCTTGAAAAAATGAACTACAACATGATACAAAGCAGCATATGCTAATAATATGCAAATAAATGAGCAATAATTCAAAAGAGGAGGCTATTTCCAAATGTAGTAATTAAGAAAAGCTTCATTAAGGAGAATGGGAATCAAATCAAAAAGAATGGAAAGTACTGATAGGCAGAGAAGAGAGGAGGAAATGCAAACAGAGCAACATAAGCAAAGACACAGAGATGGAAGAGTATAAATAACTGTCAGAAATATCAAAGTACATGGAGCTTTCGGGTACAAAATATTTATTAGAGGAGGAGGGGAAGATAATATTGGAAAGCCCCATAGAAGTCAAATGTTAGAGGGCCTTGAATAATAAGCTAAAGAATTCTAAACTAAGCAATGTAGATCCACTGACAGGTTAAAGTTACGTGATTAAAGCTGTCATTTGTAGTATTTGTAAACTCAGAACAAATGAACCTTTTCCTTCTGTCACCTTTGTTTTAAGCAAAATATCAAGCACCTCTCCTCCATAGGCCTCATGGCTTTGCTGTTCCTGGCACAAGGCACTCCATCTCCCAACTCCAGCATTGTCACTCCCCAATACCTGGGATTCTCTCCCTCCTCATCTCCATCTCCTGGCTCCCCTGGCTTTCTTCAAGTCCCAGCTAAAATCCCACCTTTCATAAGTAGTCTTTCCTGATCTTCCTTTAATGTCAGTGCCTTCTTTCTGAGATTATTTCTAGTTCATCCTAAATATATCTTGTTCATACATAGTAGCCTGTATGTTACTTTCCCCATTAGACTGTGAGTTCCTTACAGTAAGGATGAGTTTTTGTCTTTCTTTGTATTCCCAGCATGTAGCACAAGTGTTTAATAAATGTTCACTGACCAGTATTGTCCATGTATTCAGAACAAATTAGAAGAGGAAGTGGCTGGAATTATGAAAAAATTGGCTAAGAAACTATTATTTGCTACAGGCAATAGGAAATGTGGGGCTGGAGCTCAAAAAAGAGATCTGGTCTATATACATGGATTTGGGAGTCATCTGCATGGAAATGAAAGATAGAGGATAGATAGATGGATAGATAGATAGATAGACAGACAGATATAGACACCTATCTATCTATATCTATCTAGATAGATAGATAGATAGATAGATAGATAGATAGATGATAGGCAGATAGAGAGACAGAGATAGACAGACAGATAGACAGACAGACAGACAGATAGATAGATAGATAAAGATATATAGATAGGTGTCTATATCTATCTAGCTACACACACACACATATTCACTATAGGAGCAAATGAAATCATCAGAGGAAAAGAGAGAGGAAGAGAAGAGAAATGAACTAAGAATGGAATATTTTAAAACGTCCCCCATTTAATAGGCCAAGAGCAAGGGAAATCAGTATAGGAGACAAAGAGTATTACGAGAGGTAGAGGACAAGGATCATGTGGCATAGTTAATTTAGAGGCAGGTCAGAAAAAGGTGAGTGGGTCAGGTAAACTTGGTTCAGTTTAATAAACATTTCTCTTAAGTACTAGGGGAAATACAGAGTTATATGAGGCATGGACTTTGCCCTCATGAAGCTTATAATCTACTTGGAAAATAAGGTATATACATAGTTAACTATAATGCGTAATAATTCATGATAATTGCATTAGAGGAAGAAAAAAGTACAACAGAAAGTCTAAGGAGTAAGGTTATTAACAACAAAGAGACATGAAGGGAATCCTTCATGAGGCAGACGGCATTTGAATTCCATTTTTGTGACTATTAATTTATTTTCATTTGTATTATTTTAATAATTAAAATTAAATACAAAATAAGAAAAGAAAAAAGAAACAAATACTAAAACTAAAATAATACAAAAAAAGAAAAGGAAAAAAAGCATTGTCATGTGCACAGAAGAATATGAGAGGATTAAAATATACATCAATAAATTTTCATTTGAAGAAAGCATATATAATTAATACTACTGAATTCAATTTTAAGACTGCGGGTGGTTCAGTCAATGAAGGGGGAATGGAAAGGCACTCTGGCCATATGGAACAGCATGAGCAAATACACAAGAGTGGGAAATTCCAGGGCATGATGGGGACAGAAAAGTAATCTAATTTGGGTAGAATGGAGAGTAAAGAGAGGGAAGTAAAAATTTTAATTTGAGAGTACCCTGGAAAGGCAGGATATTGACAGATTGGGGAGAGTTTTGAATGGCAGGCAAGAAATTTGAACTTTACTTGAGCATCAACAGAGAGACAATAAAGATGTTTTAGAAGAAGAATGGTATTGCAGAAAAGGAAGATTTGACAGTGGAAAACCTATTAGAAGGGTACTGCAGTAGTCTAGGTAGGTAGCAATGTAGGCTGGTACAAGGATGCTGGCTGTGGGAATAGAGAGGAGGACTCATGGAAGAGATGCCAGAAATGTAAAATCATATAGTAAATAAGTATTGATTATGAAGGTTAGAAGTGAAAGTGTAGAGAGGCATAGGAATCCTCAGCAATGATCTATTTTGATTTAAAAAATGCTAAAATAATATTTTTTTAAATCAGATGCAATATATTCAATAAAATTGCAATACATTTCACTAGAATGAATTGCCCAAAACGTGGACATGACTGCATCAATGAATTGCCGAAAATATGTGCTGACACAATTGTAAGGGAGACTGCATGAACTAAAAATTTCTTTTTTTTTTAATCCTTCCATAATTGGAGACTCAGGAAAGAATAGTGTTTTATTTTTCCTTGCTTCTATGACAGAAAAAAAAATTAACATCCAGTTATTTCATTTTTGCGCTACCAGTATTTTCCAGACAATGCATGAGATATACTTCCCAGTTTGATTTTTCAGGTCACTTAGCTTTGTAACTTAACCCCTCACCAAACACCACATGTTCTAGGATTTCTACAAAAGGTGGATGACATCGTGCCCAGAATGGACCAGACAAAGAGAGAAGGAGGAAATGAAGAGGGCAGATGAAGGCCAGTGGGCCCTACCTGTGTTAATGCCTTCAGTTATTATCCATGCTCCTGTTGTCTCTGCGGCTTTCATTAGCCCTTGACTGAAAACCTGCTTCAGTTTGCGGGGCATCACAAAGTTCTGAATGCCCCCATGAACAGAGATCACAAGCTTTGGCAGTTCCATTTTCCATTCCTTCAACATTAGATGTAATAGCTGCTCCAAATTTGTATCATAAGATGTTCGTATATACTGAAATATAAATATAGACATATAAATAAAACAAATAGTAACAGTAAGCATAATGTTAGAAAAACAGTGAGCCTTTTAATATGACTGTAATTATTAATAATAATTATTATATTATATATTTCTGCATCATATATTAATTATATTGATATCATTTCTTAATAACATGCTGTATGTTGCATGTTATGAAATGTTCATATTATAATGCATATTATTTGTTATAGCTTATGATATAATCATATTATAATACATATTAATAGTATATCATATATTACTTATATGTAATTAATTTTAATAATTGTATATTATAATATATTGGGGCTAATTATTGTTATTATAACTAGTCACAATTGGTTATTAATGCTAAGTGTAAATAGTAATAATCCTAGTTATCATCATTATTATTGATAATAGATAACACTTATACAGCATTTTAAGGTTTGCAAAGTGTTCTTACAAACACTAGTGCATTTGATTCTGACAAACAATCCTGTGAAGTAGACGCTATAATTATCCCTATTTTATAGATGAGAAAACTGAGGAACAGAGAGGGTTAGTGATATATTTCATTCCACTGAGCTGTTTACTACACACACGTGCACACACGCACACACGTGCACGCACACACGCACACACACACACACACACTTAATCTATTTCATGGAACTATAAGTCAATTCCTCTCTTTCCCCCAGTCCTCCTACCATTCCCAAAGCATTTTTATTAAGATTCTTGAGAGGATATGCTAACAGCAACACTCCAGTCAACTACAGTAAACCAATCACTTTATTTTTTTTTATTTAATATATTTAGTTTTCAGCATTGATTTTCACAAGAGTTTAAATTACAGATTTTCTCCCCATTTCTACCCTCCCCCCCACTCCAAGATGGCGTATATTCTGGTTGCCCTGTTCCCCAGTCAGCCCTCCCTTTTGTCACCCCACTCCCCTCCCATCCCCTTTTCCCTTCCTTTCTTGTAGGGCAAGATAAATTTCTACGCCCCATTGCCTGTGTATCTTATTTTCTAGTTGCATGCGAAAACTTTTTTGTTGTTTGTTTTTGAACCTCTGTGTTTAAAACTTTGAGTACCAAATTCTCTCCCCTCTTCCCTTCCCACCCACCCTCCCTAAGAAGTCAAGCAATTCAACATAGGCCACATGTGTATCATTATGTATAACCCTTCCACAATACTCGTGTTGTGAAAGACTAACTATATTTTGCTCCTTCCTAACCTTTCCCCCTTTATTGAATTTTCTCCCTTGACCCTGCCCCTTTTCGAAAGTGTTTGTTTTTGATTACCTCCACCCCCACCTGCCATCCCTTCTATCATCCACCCTTTTTTTATCTTCTTCTTCCTTCTTTTTTCCAGTGGGGTAAGATAAACAATTGAGTATGTATGGTATTCCCTCCTCAGGTCAAATCTGATGAGAGGAAGATTCACTCATTCCCCCTCACCTGACTTCTCTTCCCTTCCTATAGAACTGCTTTTTCTGCCACTTTTATGCAAGATAATTTACCCCATTCTATCTCTCCCTATCTCCCTCTCTCAATATATTCCTCTCTCATCCCTTAATTTGATTTTGTTTCTTTTAGATATCTTCCCTTCATCTTCAACTCACCCCGTGCCCCCCCCCCTCTCTCTCTCTCTCTCTCTCTATATATATATATATATATACACATACATATATACACATACATACACACTCACATATACATATATACATAAACATATAAATATATGAATATTCCCTTCAGCTACCCTAACACTGAGATCTCATGAATCATCATCACACATCACACATCAATACATCATCTTTCCATGTAGGAATGTAAACAAAACAGTTCAACTTTAGTAAGTCCCTTGCAATTTCTTTTTCTTGATTACCTTTTCATGCTTCTCTTGATTCTTGTGTTTGAAAGTCAAATTTCCTATTCAGCTCTGGTCTTTTCACTGAGAAAGCTTGAAAGTCCTTTATTTTATTGAAAATCCATATTTTGCCTTGGAGCATGATACTCAGTTTTGCTGGGTAGGTGATTCTTCGTTTTAATCCTAGCTCCATTGACCTCCGGAATATCGTATTCCAAGCCCTTAAATCTCTTAATGTAGAAGTTGCTAGATCTTGGGTTATTCTGATTGTGTTTCCACAATATTCAAATTGGTTCTTTCTAGCTGCTTGCAGTATTTTTCCTTGATCTGGGAGCTCTGGAATTTGGCCACAATATTCCTAGGAGATTTCTTTTTGGGATCTATTTGAGGAGGCGATCTGTGGATTCTTTCAATTTCTGTTTTGCCCTGTGGCTCTAGAATATCAGGGCAGTTCTCCTTGATGATTTCTTGAAAGATGATATCTAGGCTCTTTTTTTGATCATGGCTTTCAGGTAGTCCAATAATTTTTAAATTATCTCTCCTGGATCTATTTTCCAGGTCAGTGGTTTTTCCAATGAGATATTTCACATTGTCTTCCATTTTTTCATTCCTTTGGTTCTGTTTTACAATATCTTGATTTCTCATAAAGTCACTAGCTTCCACTTGCTCCAACCTAATTTTTAAGGTAGTATTTTCTTCAGTGGTCTTTTGGACCTCCTTTTCCATTTGGCTAATTCTGCCTTTCAAGGCATTCTTCTCCTCATTGGCTTTTTGGAGCTCTTTTGCCATTTGAGTTAGTCTATTTTTTAAGGTGTTGTTTTCTTCAGTGTATTTTTCAGCATTTTGGGGGGTCTCCTTTAGCAGGTCATTGACTTGTTTTTCATGGTTTTCTCATATCCTTCTCATTTCTCTTCCCAATTTTTCCTCTACTTCTCTAATTTGCTTTTCCAAATCTTTTTTGAGCTTTTCCATGGCCTAAGACCAGTTCATGTTTTTCTTGGAGGCTTTTGTTGTAGGCTCTTTGACTTTGTTGACTTCTTCTGGCTGTATGTTTTGGTCTTCTTTGTCACCAAAGTCTGAGACTGAATCTGGGTGTGTTTTTGCTGCCTGGCCATGTTCCCAACCAACTAACTTGACCCTTGAGTTTTTCAGCAGGGTATGACTGCTTGTAGACTAAAGAGTTCTATGTTCCAAGCTTGGGGGGATGCGCCAGCTCTGCCACACCAACACTCCTCCTTCCCCAAGAACCCCCAACCCGGACTGGACTTAGATCTTCAGCAGGCTGTGCACTCCTGCTCTGATCCGCCACTTAATTCTTCCCACCAGGTGGGCCTGGGGCCAGAAGCAACTGCAGCTGTAGTTCTGTAGCTGCCCCACCTCCGCTGCCCCCGGGGCGGTAGCTGAACCGCAAACTCCTTCCACAAACTCCTTCCACTCCCGCAGCTTTTCCCACTAACCTTCTCTGTTGTCTTTGGTGTTTGTGGGTTGAGAAGTCTGGTAACTGCTGCAGCTCACTGATTTGGGGCACTAGGGCACACTCCGCCCGGCTCCTGGTCTGGTTGGTCCGCGCCACCCAGGCTAGGCTCTGCTCTGCTCCGCTCCCAGCTCCGTGCGGGAGAGACCTCACCCAGAGACCATCCAGGCTGTCCTGTGCTGGAGCGCTGCTTCCCTCTGCTCTTTTGTGGGTTCTGCAGTTCTAAAATTGGTTCAGAGCCATTTTTTATAGGTTTTTGGAGGGACTCAGTGGGGAGCTCACGCTAGTCCCTGCTTTTCAGCCGCCATCTTGGCTCTGCCCCCCCCAAACCAATCAATTTAGCAGATGTATAAATAAAATTAAGGAATAGAATTTTAGTAAATATGGATGATTAGAGATTAGGTTATGTTTCTTTGTTGCCTTTGTTCATAGGACTATTATACACAACCACACAATTTGGAAAATAATTTTTTTGCTACCTTTTGTTTCTATATCATCTATTTCCCACTGTATTTTCCCCCTCTCCCCCTCCCAGAGAGTCATTTCTTACAATTAAGTATGAAGAAAATAAGAAAGGAAAAAAGTCCCATGAAACTTAACAACACCTCAAAATAGTGTAATATTCTAAGCAGTATCTCATACCCATGGTCTCCCACTTCTGCAAAGAAATAGATAAAGGTGTCTTCTCAAATTACTTCTTTCAGGCCAAGCTTGATCATTATCACTTCACAGAATTTAATTCTGATTGTCTTGTTGTTCTTCTTTACATTTACATTACTATATTTATTGTTTATATATTTTAAATTCTGCTTACTTCATATTGCATCAGTTCCTATAAGTCTTCCCAAGCTTTTCTGTATCCATCATATTTCATACACAGCATTAATATTCCATTAAACTCATGTACAACAATTTGTTTAGGCATTCTCCATTTGATAGACATCTAATTTATTTCCAGTGCTTTGCTACCCCCAAAAGTGATGCTGCGTAGCCTAGTAATTTAGATGAGTTAAAATAAGGGATACAAGTATGATCTTTTTAGCTAATATGCTATGAAATTTAAAATTCTGTAATTTTTTAAAATCTAAAATTTTCTTATTTATAATTCCTATTAGAGTATTATGGGAAAACATAATTAACACTTTTTACCCTGTTATTAGCTATTAATTTTTTATACCTAATGAAATGTGGTAATGTTACAAAAAAATCCACAACAGGGAATCCCAAAATAATATATATTTGTTTTAGGGTCATGGGTTCTTGGTATGAAAAGGGATCTCAGATATCAACTAGTCTACCTATCTGATGCATTAGTCAGTCAACCTATCACCTATCTGATGCATTAACTTCTTTACAATATGCCTAACCAAGAGTCATCCAACACTAAATGAAATATACTAGTAAGAAGGAATTCATAATTTCCCAAGGCAGATCATCTAACTTTAGAACAACTCTAATTATTAGGAAGTTCTTGCTAATACCAAGTCAAAATCTAACTCTATAACAGCATCACTAATTCTACCTTATGAGACCAACCAAAATAAATTTATTCCCTCTTTCACAGGATATGTCAAATATTTGAAAACAACAACCTTATTCTCCTCCAACGAAATTTTCTCTTCTCCAGATTACCATCCCCAGTTCCTTTTGACCAATTATTGTTCAAGATGCTTTCAGGTCCTTTGACATCACAGTCAACTTCTACATCAAGAGTTCTTAGCCTGGGGTCTGTGAACTTGTTCTGTTTCTAGATAACTGCATTTCAGTATAATTGGTTTCTTCTCCATTTTTATGCATTTTATTTTAAAGCATTTAAAAATATTATTCTATGAAGGAAACCATAAGCTTTTCTTGATTGCTAAAGAAGTTCATAACACGGAAAATTCTAAGAGAACTTACTCTAGGTGCTTTCCAACTTGTTTTTTTTTTTTGTTTGTTTGTTTGTTTTATTTTGTTTTGGATCAGCCCTGTGATTTCATTGGTAGAGAGAATTCCCAGTGAGGTTAAAGCTGGGGAGCCTACTTCAGAAAGCCATGATAACTTGTAATGAAAGTACCTTTAACAAAACTGTGGCATGAGTCTATATGCTATAGCTGGTTCCAATCTGTTACCCACATGATGAAGAAAAGTCTCTTTAATGGGCTATGTAGTCAAGACTGGGGTACATTTAAAAAAAAGCAGTAGGTTCTTGGTTTGGGCACTTTTCCAGACTTGCTGGCATTGGAGAGGGAATCTGAGCTGCTAAGGGCCTCTGAGTAAAGGTGGAGCTTGGGACTCCTTCTCATTTGGAGCCAGCATGAAGCCCAGAGGGCATGGCCTTGCTCTTGTTTCTGACATCATTATCTTCCTTCTAGGAGAAGAAAAATAAAGATATTTATGACCTTGTAACCTTTGAAAGTTCAGGAGAACAAGCCACCAGGAAGTCCAAGAATAGGGTCCACAATGGGTTTTGCCACCAGCCAGTCCAGAATCAAGGCCCCAGGAAAAACCTTTGAGATCCAGCGCAGCAGCTGAGACTTAGATTCATCCAGGGGCCATGCCAAATTTGGACATGAAATTCAGTGGGACCAATCCTGTTAAATTTTTTAAAAATAGATCAAGGCTGAGCTTAATCTCCACGAAGACCAAGTTGTTATAAGAGAATGTCCTCAGATGTTGAGGAACGTGTTTGTCCTTCTTTTGTTGCTATATCTTCAAATTAAACATCATTTTGTAGAAGCTTATTGGTGTTAATTGGCTAAATGGTTAGATTACCAATGCACCCTGCCTTGCCTAGTTCACATCTGGACTACTATGTTAATTCCCAGTCATTCCATTTTAGGAAGGGCATTGGTCAATTGGAAAGCATCCACAGAAGAGTTATCAGGATGGAAAATAGTCTAGGATCATACTACATGAAGGTCAGCTGAATGAACTACAGATGTTTAGCCTGGAGAAACAAACACTTAATGGGGACATAATCTTTGGTTTTCAAATATGTGAAGGGCTTCCCAGTGGATAAAAAATTAGGCTTCTGCTTGGCCCCTGAGGGCAACAGTAGGAGCCGAGTAAAGTTGCAGAAAGATAAATTTAGGTTTAATGTAAGGAAAAATTTTGTGGCAAATTAGAGCTGTCCAGAATTAGAATGGGTTGCCCCAAGATACAGTGGGTTCCCTCTCATTAGAGATCTTGCAGAAAAAGCTAGAAGATTACTTCCTAGCTGTGTTATAGAGGGGCTTCATGTTCAGGTATGGCATCTAGATAGCACTTGAGCTACCTTTCAAATCTGAGAATCTTATTCTGGATCATTGTTTCTGGTATTTTGTTTTGTTTTGTTTCCAAATACAAGAATAGAACATAGATTCCAAAAATTCATTTTAGAATGACTTATATAATCTGCACAGCAGATGAAATAGCTTATTCATAACAGTCAGCTGAGCCTAATATTGAAAATGAGTTTATCGTCTATAACCATATAGCCAATGGTAGTAGATATAGCAATTTACTAGTTGGTTTGGGGTTTTTTTAAGTGTCACAGATAATGCGCAAAATCAGTAAAACAGATAGATAAGAATTAAAGTTTTCCATCTCTTTTTATAGTTTAAAAAATCAATGCTGATTTTAAAAACATTTTGAGAGTTTTAAGAAAATCGATCAATACGATGACTAACAGGACTGATAATGAAGCATGCTACCTACTTCCTGACAGAAAAGTGATGGTAGACTTAGAGAACAGAACAACACATATATTTTTGGACATGAGCAATGTGGAAATTTGTTTTGCTTGATTATGCATATTTATTACAATGGGTTTGTTTTTCTTTTTTTAACATTAAAGGCTTGGAGAGAGAAAAAATGATTTTTGCAAATTATAAAATAAAATGTAACTATAAATCAGCTTTTTACAATTTACAAGACTTTAAATGCTTACAATGAATTAAAGATTCTTCGAGCTCAAGGGAGCATTTGATATCACTCCAATTATGAGATTTAGAAGCTGTGATTTAATTCACTTTCTTATCTTAGTTCATTTCCTAGTTCATTTTTGATAGGTACTTCCCGCTGATCTCAACAAGTCCTTTTTACCTTCGAGGAAATTTTTCTTTAATGTCAACTCTATATTCCAGTGGGGTGACCTAAATTATTGAATTACTGCTCTCAAAGCCCAACAACTATTTTAAAATACTTTCCAGGAAACTGAAATTCCGTTCTTTCTCTCTACCATCCCTTCTGCTTCTGGGTTCTTTATCTATGCCAGGGGTTCTTAACTTTTTGTGTATCATGGACTTCTTTAGCAGTCTAGTGAAGACTACAGACCCATCCTCAGAAGAATATTTTTAAATAATTGAATAATCCCTATCCAAATGGTGTCTCAACAATGTCCTCCCACTCCCCAAATACACAAACTGAAAGAAAAGTCAGCAGACTGATTGTTACAGTCTTACTTACAGAGACCCCTCCCTCCAAAACATCCTGAGAAAGAGACAGGAGGCAGCATATGCCAGGCATATTGAATCACCACCACCATGATGACCATCTTGCCTTTGACTCTGATGGAAACAGCCAGGGACCCTGAGCCCAAGAACAACAATGCTTCCATATTAGTGCCCACAATCATCACCGTGGTAAGCAACCCCTGTGGACACATGCAACCTGGCAACTGCTTTTGCAGGTGCTAGGGTCACAGCTGCTAAAAGACCCAGAAAAGAAAGCTGTTGCCACCAAAGTGCCTGGCACTCTCAGATGATTCAACATCAGAAACCAAAATGATTTTATCAGCAGAAGTGACATTTATAAGACATTATCATCTGCTTTGCCTCTGGAACTTTCCATATGGGTTAGTTCCCCAATTAGAATGTGAGTCCCTCGAGCAGGTACTTAGTTTACTTATCTGTTTATATCCCCAAAGATTAGCATCATGCTTTGCACATAGTAGGCACATAGGATAAATGCTTTCTTCATTCATTCATGTCATCATAACTCAGCAACCACTCCTTCTTTTAAGAACATATCACCTCATGTTATTTTACTGTTCAGATCCTTTCTGCAGTGACATCTACTGATTTCCATATCAGTCTCCTTCCTTCCTCAACAACTTTCCACACCCCTGACTCCCGGTTTTCCTTTCCACTCTATTGTTTTTATTTCCATAATCACACTTTCTACATTCCAGGCAAACTGGACTCCACCTATTGCTTAAAGTTGAAAGGATCTCTTGTCTCTATGCTTTTACGAAGATCACCCCCATGGATTCCTGCAATCCATTTCCTTCTTTATCTTCCTCTGACTCAGGTCATGTGTTTCTTCCTCTATGAAGCTATCCTTGTCACTTAACCCCAAATTGTCCTGCCTTCTCCCCTCCAAAGAAAAAAAAAGAAGATATCCTTGATCCATATCCATCCTAATAAATTTTGCTAGGTCACTTTGTCTGGATCTCCTTTGCCCCATCACATTCTATCTTGTATTATACTTATCTGTGTACATGCCTTAATCCCCTTAGAAGACTATAATCTCCATGAGGGGAGGAACCACATCACCTTTCTTCTTTGTATTCTTAGTGATGAGGGCACAGTCTCTGGGAACCCCCTTGAATCTGGAATACAGTCTCTGGGAGCCCCCTTGAACTGTCCTTGAATCGTCCAACTGGATCTGGCCTTCCCCTAAGGCCACAAGCCTCACATTATCATTAGGCTCAAATCTCTACCTAGCCTCGCCCTTTATTGTCCAGCTACTTCCCCACCCTTGATATCAGCTACTTCCCACCCTTAATCCCATTACCCCACCTTAATCTCCTTAGACTTCCCCTCAAGACCCTCCCTAAACCCCTCCTCTGGTCACCCCAGACCACCCCTCAATCCCTCCCACAACCTTTGTGTATATAATCTCCATCTTGCCTCCATGAAGGGGGTCAGGTCCAATCTAGCTCAGATTGATCTGGCCCTCTTTCCTTACAGGCGTCGCAAGGGGTGGGATCTCTTGGGGCAGGCCTATTTGGCTAACTCTTAATAAACTATCTTTTCCCTTGGCTGAGAAAGCTTGAGTCGAATTCTTTCAGCAGGACCCGGTGTGTCAGTACTTTGGGGTGTCAAGCACCTCTCACCCCAAACCCTCATCATTTATGGTTCCCTGAACCAGGAAGAACTGCTAATCTCAAGTTCTTCTCTAGCCAAGACTGAAGGTATGTGAGCCTCCCCTTCTCCCAATCCCCCTCCTCACTCTCCAAGCATTTTGGAGGTGCTTCTCAGGCCTGACGCTATCAGGTGGTTCTCAGTCCAGTGGTCCCAGTGGGTCGGACAGCCAGGCAGTTGTCCTGTTCAACCTGACACTATCAGGTGGTTCTCGGTCCAGTGGTCATGTCGGAGGCCATGAACCTAAACATGGCTTCTGAGGCATGGAGGACATGGACAGATGTCCCATCCGGAAGCATGTGCCAGATCTTTTCAGTTGTTTCGGCGCTGGGAATTTGGGAAAGTTTCAGGTACCTTCTGTATATTTTGTTTTCTTGTTTTATTTTGTTTGTCTCCCGACAATTACTCCTAACTTCTCTTTTACTAAGGAGGAAGGAATTTCCAGCCGAAGGGACCCCTACTCAGGTTTTGGCCTCATGGCCTGCCTCTGCTGCAGACCCTGCAACATCTATCACCATGGGCCCTACCCCCAAGGCAATCCCTACTCAGGTTCCAGCCTCGGGCCCTGCCCACACGGCAATATCTCCTCCCCTAGCCCCTCTCTCTGAGGTAGAACTCACTTGGGTCTCTGGGGTGTCTTCCCCTCTGACCTCTATCGCTCCTCAGGTACTAGCTGATCTCCCCTGCCAGGCAGATGCCCTGGCCTTGCAGTCTAATCTACCTCAGCCCCAAGCTCCAGGTCCCACAGCGCCTTCAAGGCTTTTTCCCCTGAGGGAAATGCCTGCCTCCCCTGCTGGGACAAGGAGAGTGCATGTTCCATTCTCCATTTCAGATCTCATCCAAATTAAAGAAAAACTGGGGAGATACTCAGAAGATCCCACTAAGTTTACTGAGGGTTTTAGGGATCTGTCCCTACAATTTGAACTTTCTTGGTGTGATTTGCATATTCTTTTCTCTACCTGTTGTACCACTGAAGAGAAGAGGAGAATATGGGAACACACTCAAAAATTTGGGGACAGTTTGGTTAGCAATAACCCCATAAAATATCCCCCAGGAACAGCTGCTGTTCCCACTAGTGACCCAGGATGGAATTATCAAAGGAGTAAGGATAGAGAAAAGAGAGACCATATGGTAATTTGCCTGTTAGAAGGCCTAAGAACTGCATTTCAAAAGCAAATAAATTTTCAAAAAATTAGGGAGATTACTCAGGGAGAAAAAGGAAACCTTGCCCTTTTCCAAGCCCGGCTAGTAGAAGCTATTAAGAAGTATACAAATTTGGATCCTGATTCTATTGAAGGGGTGGCAATACTTAACATGTATTTCATTAATCAGTCTGCCCCAGATATTAGGAGGAAACTGCAGAAATTGGCAATGGGACCCCAAACACCTCAGGCCCAATTACTGGGTTTGGCCCTTGGTGTCTTCAACAATAGAGACCTGGTTGCAGCAGAGGAAAGAAAACGCAGAGAAAGAGCTAGAGACAGAGAACATGCTCAATTCTTGGCTGTTGCCATGGCCAGGAAAAGACCCAAGGAGCACCCCTCCAGGGAGACCCCTTGGAAGCCCATTGGCTTGGGCAGTGGGGAAACCTGCTTTCAATGCCACAAGGAGGGTCACTGGTCTAAGGAGTGCCCCTCTAGGGTGCCCCCCTGGAAGAAGCCTCCAGGATCCAGGCCCCCAGGACCATGCCCAGCATGTAACCAGGAGGGGCATTGGAGGAAGGACTGTCCCCAAGGCTGGAAAAGTGGTAGAGCCTCCTCCCAGTACCCTGTCCTCCAGTCTTCTCAAGACTCAGAAGGAGGGGAAAGCCTGGGGCTTGGCTGTGCTCCCACTTTCTCCACCTCTCTCGCGGAGCCCTGGGCAAAATCGAGGCAGAAGGTAAGGTTACCCACTTTATCACGGCTATGTTCTCTTGCTTTAACTTGTGGCTCTGGCCCCACATGCCCCTCGACCCATCAGGTCATGGGCATCAAGGATCTGTTGTCTGAACACTCCTTCTCTGGCCCTGCCCCCTTGGGAAGGGACCTGATGGTGAAATTGGGAAGCCAGTTTTCTATAGTTAAACCTCTTAACTCCCTTTTCCCTCTGTTTACCAGACCTCCCCATGTTCCCTCAGAGGTGTGGGAGAAGGTTGAGCCAATTGTTTGGGATCAGGGAATTCCTGGGCAAGCTACTTCTGACACCCTAGCCATAGTTCCCCTCCATAGCCTTCAATATCCAATTAAGTCCAAGGCTTGGGAGGGACTGCAACCATTAATTGCTACTCAAGGCCCTGACTCACTCCCTCTAGAGTGGGGCCCCTACCTAGCACAAGCTTCTGGGACTTTGAAAACTAAACTGACCACCACTCCAGCATTAGCTCTACCCAATCTAGAAAAACCTTTCACTCTCTATGTTGATGAAAGGAGAGGACAGGCCTTGGGAGTCCCAGCCCAGGCTTTAGGACCCAACCCCAGACCTGTTGCCTATTTTTCAAAGCAGTTAGACTCTGTGGCTACTGGATGGCCTGCATGCCTCAGGGCCATAGCTGCTACAGCCACTCTAATTGAGGAAGCCTCTAAACTTACACTTGGCCAGCCCCTGGAAGTTCTGACTCCACATAGAGTTCAGATCATACTGGAAGCAGATGGCCACCAGTGGCTGGCTAACCACAGGCTCACCACATATCAAACCTTGCTCTTAGACACCCCTGACCTAATTTGGATGTGCTACACACTCCTGAACCCCGAAGCAGTGTGGTACACAGACCAAGTGATTAGGGGAGCTAGGTATGAAATAGTCATCTTTAATTCCCACCAGGGATATTGTCCTTTCTCTGTACTCCTGTACTGTCTGTTTTGTTGTTTGCTTAACCTCCTTGCCAGGTTTGTCTCCTCCAGGCTCCAAGCCATCAACTTCCAGATGACTGTGTACCCCTTGAACTGGACCCATCAAGCCAGCTCTACACCCCTTGCCAGCAGGAAGCAGTTTCAGAAGCTGAGATCTTCGTCCCTGACTCCAAAAGAATTTGGGTCCTATTTGTTTGAGGGTGGAATGATGAGGGCACAGTCTCTGGGAACCCCCTTGAATCTGGAATACAGTCTCTGGGAGCCCCCTTGAACTGTCCTTGAATCGTCCAACTGGATCTGGCCTTCCCCTAAGGCCACAAGCCTCACATTATCATTAGGCTCAAATCTCTACCTAGCCTTGCCCTTTATTGTCCAGCTACTTCCCCACCCTTGATATCAGCTACTTCCCACCCTTAATCCCATTACCCCACCTTAATCTCCTTAGACTTCCCCTCAAGACCCTCCCTAAACCCCTCCTCTGGTCACCCCAGACCACCCCTCAATCCCTCCCACAACCTTTGTGTATATAATCTCCATCTTGCCTCCATGAAGGGGGTCAGGTCCAATCTAGCTCAGATTGATCTGGCCCTCTTTCCTTACAGGCATCGCAAGGGGTGGGATCTCTTGGGGCAGGCCTACTTGGCTAACTCTTAATAAACTTTATCTTTTCCCTTGGCTGAGAAAGCTTGAGTTGAATTCTTTTGGCAGGACCCGGTGTGTCAGTACTTTGGGGTGTCGAGCACCTCTCACCCCAAACCCTCATCATTAGCACCAAGAAGCATGCAGTCCACACTTAATAAGTGATCCTTGAACTGGATTGCTTAGAAATGACTGGAAATTCTAATACTTATACTTCAGCCACTACTCTATTCTTCCACAGAAGATTTCCTGCAGAACTTTAGAAAAGAAAGATCTTTTGTCCCCCAATCAAATGGGTGCAAGGAACTCTCCTTCATTAGAGACAAGCTTGTCTAAATAAAAGCATCTAGCCATGAGGCAATGAGCTCTCCCACTTCACATCTGGGAGAGCTCACTGTACCTTGGATTATGTTTGTCCTTTGTTTTCGAAGAGGACCATGGCATCTAGGAAATGATCACGTGACTTGTGGTTGACTTTGATCCAAGTGAGGGAGGGCTGACCTTAGATATTCTTAGGTACAAAAGAGGAGATTCTGCTCCTTACTATATCAGGGATCACTTGAAGTAGGATAGATACCATCTCTAAACATGCCTCCTAAAAATCTACCTGTAACTATCCTTTTTATAATCAACCTTTCTCTTTGTGTTAGAGTACTAAAAAAATAAATAAATAAATAAGGTTACTCTTGATTCAAGCTGACTAAAATCTTAGTATTATTAACAAACCTTGGCATGGTAGCTATGTTCTCCATCTTGGAAGTTAATAGTGCCAAAGGTATCTGTAGGACTTTTCTTTGTGTGTTTTTCCACAGACCATTCTTCCTCTTCATGGCCCTCCGTAGTTGAAGAGGCAGCCCCGTGATACGCCATCCCATGGTGGTCTCCAATCAATCGTCCACAATAGCACCTAAAATTAAAGCAAATTGTATTATATAGAATCAGTGATAACACATTATGCAATTTTTTCCAAATTTTACTTATATTTTATGGATGATGCACAGTGAATATTGATAAAATCAACTACCTAGAGTTTTACGACTAACTAGATAAACCATTTAAGCTCGAGGCCTGTACCCTCAACTGTAAAATGAAGGTGCTCTACTAGAATACCTACAAGGTCCCACAGTACTCTAAAACTCAATGATTCTTAAGATTTTTTTTGTTTTGTTTTTTTATTTTTTTATTTTTTTTTATTTTTAAGATTTAAATTGATACTCCAGATCTATTCCTTCCACCTTCACTGTTTTATAAGTATTAAATCTTGATTAAATAAAAATAGGAGGACATTTCTTTATCTATTAATGAGTAATACTAGAAGATAAGGTACTAAGAGAAAAACAACCCTGATGACTAAATAAATAAGGGGACTGGCTAAATAAATCAGAGTCCTTAATGAAGGAATTAAGGACACAGATCTAGATCTAGATAGTTCTAGTCATCTGTAGAACTAAAGTCGGGGAGGATAATAAATAATCCATAAATAGAATAAAAATGTATACCAGAAGAGTGGATGTCTCATTTTTACATGATAAATATCTACATATATATATGTATATACATACACACACACATATACACAACCAGGAAGAAGTTTGTTGGTGGTGCTTAGTCATGTCTGACTCTTCATGACCCTGTGGACCAACTGTCCACAGGGTTTTCTTGGCAAAGATACTGGAGTTCTGTTGTGTTTTTTACCCCAATTTTATGAGGGCAGAGGTTAAATGACTTGCCCAAGGTCACACAGCTAGTAAGCACCTGAGGTCAGATTTGAATCCTGGTCTTTCTCACTCCAGGTGCAGTGCTCTTATTCACTGCACCACTTAGCTGCCCAGAAAGAAATTATGGAAAATTAAATTACATTATCAGAAAATGGAAAGCCATAGACTGTGGATGTGCATGAGAATAACATGAGAGAATTTATATTAAATAAGCCAAAGGAAAGGGCAAATAAGTCATGGCAACTTTGAACTTTGAATGTTGATTCAAAATTAAAGCGCAAACTAAAATCAATAGATAAAAACTAAGGGAATTTTATGATTCAAAATCTTGTTATCTTAGAGGCCTGATATTTCAGGACATAAAAGCCAACTGTGATTACCTGAAGGTAAATACTGTTTAAAATTCTACAGAGTTCTATTATTCTAGTTATCAGACTATATAAAGCACCTCTCACATTGATTCGGTCATATGTTTTCCTTTAACCTCTTCCGTTACCATGGAACAGCAACATTGGCTGTTGAGATAAAGATGGTGAGGTCCAGGCAACATAGTGTAGTGGAGAGAGCACTGGATTCTGAATGAGAAGGGCTCAATTTGACCTCTGGGACTGACTAGTTAGGTGGCCTTGGGCTAACTTTTCATCTCTCTGAGCTTCAGTTTCGTCACTATTAAAAAGAGAGAAATAATTCTGGAAATACTTTCCTCACAGGACTTAATTCATGAGGAAAGAGCTTTGTAAGACTCAAGGCAAGCATTTATTAAACACTTATTATGTTCCAGCTATTGTGTTAGGCACTTGCAATACAAAGACAAATGAAACAGTCCTTGCCCTCAAGAAGCTTCTAGTCTACCAGGAGAGACCTCATGTACGTATCTTGTATCCATATATAAGTGGATATAAAATAAGTAGGTGCAAAATATATGCAAAAAAGTACAAGGTTATTTTGTGAAAGGCAGCCCTAACAGGTAGGTGGATCAGGAGAGCCTTCATGTAGAAAAGGGCACCTGAGGCAAGCTATGAGCACCAGGCCTGGAATCAGGAAGACTCATCTTCCTGAGTTCAAATCTGGCTCCAGACACCTACTAGCTGTGTGATCTTGGGCAAGTCGCTCAACCCTGTTTGCCTTAGTTTATTCATCTGGAAAATGAGCTGGAGGAGGAAATGGCAAACCACTCTAGTATCTTTGCCAAGAAAAGCACAAATGGGGTCACCAAGAGCTGGATAGAACTCAAACAACTGAACAACAACAACAAAGGGATTCCAAGAGACAGGTAAGGAGAGGGAGCATTCCAGGCATGGGGAACAGCTTGTACAAAGACACAGAGATGGAGGATGCAATGTAATCTGTCATATACAGCAGAAAAGGGGAGGGAAGGGAGGGAGGGAGGGAGAGGGGGAGGAAAGAAGGGGGGAAGGAAGGGAGGGTGGGAGGGAGGAAGGAAGGAAAGGAAGGAAAAGAAAGAAAGGAAGGAACAGAAAGAAAGGAAAAGGAAGGAATAGAAAGGAAAGAAGGAAGAAAGGAACAGAAAGGAAGGAAAAGGAAGGAAGAAATGGAAAGAAGGAAGGAAGGAACAGAAAGGAAAGAAGGAAGGAAGGAAAAGAAAGAAAGAAAGAGAAAGGGAGGGAGGAAGGGAGGAACAGAGGGAGGGAAGGAAAAGAAAGAAAGGAAGGAAAAGGAAAGAAGGAACAGAAAGAAAAGAAGGAAGGAAGGGAAAGAGAAAGAAAGAAAGAAAGGAAGGAAGGAAGGAAGGAAGGAAGGAAGGAAGAAAGAAAGAAAAGAAGGAAGGAAGGAAGGAAGAAAGAAAAGAAAAGAAAAGAAACAGCCACTTTGATCAGCTACAGCCAGTTGTAAAAGGCTATGAATGACAGAGGAGTTTGCATAAAGTATATTTAAAATAAATAAAATATATATAAAATTAAAAAATAAAGTTAAAACAAGGGCAGTTAAATGCTGCTAAGGATGAATCTCAGTAGGGGTGAAATTTTAAAAGACTAGCCCAGAACAACAAAGTTTACAATGACATGAGGTTGGGAAGGAATATTACAAAAAGTTTAGTTAGCCAGGTTGAGGTCAAGGAGAAAGTGTTTATTTAATAGAGGCTGGATGAAGTGAAGAGAATAAGCCCTTATATAGTGCCATATACTATATGCCAGGCACTTAGCTAAGGATTGCTTCCTGAGGACTGCTGACACAATGATGACAAATTATGTCATTTCTCCTTTGGCAGCCAGCTTCTCTACAATGGACACCTCCTATTTTGTTTCTGGTTTGTTTTGTTTTGTTTTTCTAGGGAGGAAATAAGCATTCAATAAGTACCCACTATGTGTCAGGCAACGCTAAACACTTCTCACATGTTGTCTCATTTGGGTCTCACAACAACCCTGAGGGATAGATGCTACTATCAGCTCCATCTTACAAATGGGGACACTGAGGCAGGTAGCAGTTAAGTGACCCGCCCAGAGTCACATGGCCAATGAGTGTCTGAAGTCAAATTTGAACTCAGATCTTCTTGATTCCAGGCCCAGTCAGTGCTCTATCCATCATGCCACCAGGGCACTCCTCTATCAAGGAGAATGGTCTTCAGATTGGGAAATACTAAATAAGAAAACTAAAAGGGATATAATATAAAGAGGAGGAAAGCACTTAACTCTCCTGAAGAAGTTTAAAAAAAAACACTGAAGGAAATCTCTCTTGGGGTACTATAAATACTTTGCAATTGTGATTTCTAATTGGTTATGTCTGAGAAATGTGGAAAATGTCAGAATGTCTGGGCCAGAGGCAAGCAAATGGTCTCATGATTTTCAAAAAAAAAAAAAAGGGGGGGGTTTAAACTATTATAGTCATTGAGCTTAACTTTAATATCTGGCAAAATTTTACTGTCGAAAATGTCAACAAAGGGATTTTTTTTTAATCTTCCTCTTTACCTCAACACAGCTAACAAAGCTGTCTGTAATCTTTATCCTAAACCTCAAGTCATGCTAAGCTTGACTGTGCCTGACTAGTCTTCTCGTATTTACCCTTAAAAGTAATTGCCTGCTCTGATTTATATCTTCTTGGGTGGGTCTGAGTTGACAGAAAGGGAAGTGGTGATTACCACGAGCCAGTGTAGGTTCAACAGGGACAAGTACAGTTTGGCTAACTTCATTTCCTTTTATGCCACTCTCAAGACTGTTGGATTAGAAGAATGCCATGTGCATTCTACTTATTTCACCTAACTTTTCTGCTAAGTTCAAGTCACTAGGCCCCAGCATCTTGAAAGAATTGGTAGATATCGATCTTTGAAAGATAACGGAGAAAGGGAGAGATGACACACTTGACAAAAACTGGAAAAAAACGGACATAAGAGTGGCATCTTCAAACCACAGGCCAGTGAACTTGAATTTAATATCTTATAAGGTTCTAGGACAAATTACTATAAATATGGCTAGTATTCCTGTAGAAATGAAAATGGCGATACCCAAGAGGCAGCATGGTTTGATCCGTAATAGGTAATAATTATTAGACACGATCAAATGTTTAAACTTAATTATTTTTCTTTCTCTCATGGGAGGGTTCAACATGGTGGAGGGAGGAAAATGACTGTGACATGAAGACAAAGGGTATCAATAAAATATATATTTTAAGATAAAGATCAAAGAACAGCCAGTGCCAAACTAAGTTGATTTTCTTTTCTGATAAGGTTACTAGATTGTCAGAAAATGCTGCAGATATAACTGTCCTGGTCTTTGGCAAAAATTTTGTCAGGATCTTTCATACCATTCCTATGGGCGAGATGGCAAAATATGATTGGTAGATTTAGAACTAATTGAATGACAAAACACAGAAAGTAGCCCTTGATGGTTGAAAATTTTTTTTCTAAACATTTTTCATCAAAATGAGTTCTGCCTACCACCAGAGAACTAATGAATTCTAAGTGCAGACTTAAGCATACTTTTTTCACTTTATTTTTCTTTTTTTCTTTTGGCAAGGCAATCAGGGTTAAGTGAGTTGCCCAGGATCACATAGCTAGTAAGATTTGAACTTAGGTCCTCCTGACTCCAGGGCCTGTGCTCTATACACTATGCCACCTAGCTGCCTCTTGTTTTTTTTTTTTTTTGTTTTTTGTTTTTTTTTGCAACATGGCTAATATGGAAATGTTTTGCATAACTTCACATGAATAATTGATATCATATTGTTTGCCTTCTTGGTGGGCGGGAAAAGAGCTAAAGGGAAGGAAAAAATTTGGAAACACAAAATGTAAAAAAAGAATGTTAAAAATAAACATTTTTATCAGTGATTCAGATAAAGATGTATGTGACATGCTTATCAAATTTGCAGATGACAGAAACAGGATTCAAAAATATCCCCTTAGCAGAAACACATATGACCAAAGGCCATTCCCAAAAAAGAGTGGTCAAAAGATATGAACAAAGAGTTCTCAAAATAAGAATTCCAAACTATTAACAATCATACGAAAGAATGCTTCAAATCATTAGCGATAAAAATATAACCCAAAATAAATCTGAGGTTTCACCTCCCACCCAGCTAAGTGGCAAAGATGACAAAAGGGAATAGTCTTCTCTGTTGGAAAGGTTATAGAATAGCAGGCAAATTAATGCACTGTTGGTGGAACTGGTGAATTAGCTGGTGAACTGATACATGCTCTCCTTTCTGGAAAGCAATTTGAAATTACTGAATTAAAATGACTAAAACGTCCATACTCTTTGACGCAATCCCATTGCAAGGTGTATGTTCCCAAGAAGGTTGCTGAAGAAAAGAAAGACTCCATATACACCAAAATGTTAACAGCAATACTTTTTGTAATAGCCAAGAACTGCAAACAATGTAGATGTTCATTGATTGGAGAATGGCTACACAAAACATGGTACATAAATATAACAGACTACTACTGTGATATAAAATGTTGAACATAATTAGTACAGAGAAGCATGGAAAGATCTACATGAATCAATACAAAGTGAAGTATACAGAACCAGGGAAACAATATACAGAATGACTACGGATAAATGGAAAGAAGAAACACAAAACATTCAAAAGTCGATGTTATGAAATTGTGAAGAATAAATTGGGTCCCAAAGAAGAGATAGGAGACTTTTCTTTCAGAGGCGTGAATTCATGGGTGTGAAACATCAGTAGAAACACTGATAGATAGATAGATAGACAGACAGAAAGACAGACAGACAGAGATAGAAAGATAGAGTCAGAAAGATAGACAGAAAAATTGATTAGATAGATGGATAGATAGAAAGACAGACAGATAGATACATAGAAAGAAAGATAGACAGATAGATAGATAGATAGATAGATAGATAGATAGATAGATAGATAGATAGACAGATAGATAGACAGACAGATTGGCTTTGTTAAATTCTTTTCTTCCTCTTTTGTTTTAAATTCTTTGTCATAAGGGATGGATCTCTGAAAGGCTAAAAGGGGAAGCATAGGCAAACTAAAAACAAAAGACATCAATAAAAATATTTTTAAAGAATGTTAAAAAGGAGGTAACCTTCAAGATGGCAGGAACTCCCTTTTTTTTCTATTTATAACTCTGGTGTTTGGTTCAGTGCTTCCCATAAACAAAGTGCTTAAGAAATTATTTTTCATCCAAAAAAATTTTCATTAGGCTAAACCTAAAAAGATAAAATTTAATGAGATTAAATGTAAAGTTTTCACTTGGATTAAAAAAAATAACTTCAGTAGAATGAAATTAGAGAAATTCAGCTACACAGCAGTAAATTATCATCATCACATTTATGTAGCACATGAAGGTTTTTAAAGTACTGTCTATATGTTACCTCATTTGATCCTTATGAAAACTCCATGAGGTAAGTGCTATTATTATACCAATTTTACAGCTGAGGTCAATGAGGCTAAGAGAGATTTGAGTGAATTGCCCTGAGTTAAAATAAACTGCCCTGAGCTAGTAAATACCTGAGATTTGAAAGAATCCAGTCTTCCTGACTCTAATAAATCTAGTACTCTATCCACTGATTTCTGGGAAAGATCTAGAGGGAATTTAGTGGATTACAAATTCTTATGAGTCAGCTACGATAAAGGAGTCCTTATCCCTCCCCCAAAAAAAACACAACTAAAGCGATGTTAGATTATATTAAGGGAAGCATGATGCGCAAAATTAAAGGATTGTTCTACCATGTTCTTCTATCAGACCTCATCTAGAGTACTGTGTTCAATTCTCTGGTACCCCATTTTGGGAAGGACCTTGACAGTAGGGAGAGCACCCAGAGGATACTACAAAGACTTGTGAGTGGGGCAGCTAGGTGGCGCAGTAAGTAGAGCACCAGCCCTGGAGTCAGGAGGACCTGAGTTCAAATCCGGCCTCAGACACTTGACACACTTACTAGCTGTGTGACCTTGGGCAAGTCACTTAACCCCAATTGCCCTGCCTTCCCCCTTCAAAAAAAAAAAAAAAAGAATGTAAAAAGACTTGTGATCATGTCATGGAACCTGTAAATGTTTGATCTAAAGAAAAGAAGACAGAGGAGACATGAGAGAACTTTCTTCAAGTATTTGAAGGCCTGTCATTTGGAAAAGAGATTTCCCTTGTTCTACTTGGGCTTAGAAGGTAGAAACATGCCAAGTGTGAAAGCTGCAAAGAAAGAATAAATCAGATTTAAGCTTGACAAAAGAAAAACATCTTAACTAGTCAGAGGTAGTGGATTGCCCCTCACTTCAAACAACACCTAGGTGACCACTTATTGGGTATTTTGTAGAGAAGATACTTTTTAAGGGAAAAGACTAGATAGTCTCTGATATTCTTTTTGGCACTGAGATTCTTTTATCTTAGTACAGTATATGTGGATTTTAGCAAAGCAATTGACAGTCTCCTTTGAAATCTTTGTGGACAAGACAGAAAGATGTGAACTGAATATTAATACAGTTAGTCAGATTTAGAAGTAGTTGAATGATCAGGCCTAAAGACTGGCAATTAATGGATTGATGATGAGGACTGTCTTCTTTCGAGTGCTACAATGGTCTGTCTTTGTTCTTATTTTGTTTCTCATTTTATCAATGTGGCACAGATAGCCTACTTATCAGATTTGCTAAACCCACAGATCTAGAAGTGATAGTTAAAAAGTCAGATGACAGAATTGGAATTCAAAAAGGCTTCATGGAGCTGAGTCTAATGAGATTAAATTTATTAGCGATGAATATAGTCATATGCATTTCATATAGTAACAGCACCATAAAAACAATTTTGAAAGAAGTAAAAACTATGATCAATACAGTGGCCATCCATGATTCTATAAAGGACTGATAATGAGACATACTATCTCCTTCCTGAATAGAAAAGGTGATAGGTTTGGCATACAAAATTATACACACACATATCTATATCAATAGACCTAGAAGTTCGTGTACATCCAATTAGAAAAGTTGTTTTGATTATTCACATTTGTTATAAGAAATTTATTTTTCTTTTCACCTTTTTTAAATATTGTAAGGAGGTTGGAAGGGTGAGAAAATAGATTACTGTTCATTAATATTTTTTAAGAAAGATTTGGGAGAGGGTGCTACATATGTGGAATGTTGCATGCACTTTCAGATGAGGCTATCTTGTTGGTTTTGTTTAATTTGTTTTACTTTGTTTTAAAGGGCTTCTCATGGAGTAAGGGACACTGCAAAGTAGGTTAGAGAAAGGACAAACAATGACATCCTTTTTTAACCTACATTTTACTCCCTTCTATAACTCTAGGTGGTACGTTCCCTTTTGCAAATTATTCTTGTTAGTTCTAGCCTGTGAATTCTGGATATTTTATCCACAAAAACGTTAACATAAAAAAACTAACACTGGTGCAATACATAGTATTAATTTTAAATAATGCCCAGAACTTGAGAAGTGTCGTTTTCCCATTCTAGAGCAAGAATAAGTATAGAGAGTTTCCCTCCTGCTCCCCACCCCCCCCCAAAAAAAAACTACACACCTCCAAGCAGATTTAGAAAATGCACCAGACAGAATGTTAGAATCAAACCAAGTCCTGGTCAGGAAATCCAGGGGAAAAAAATCACAGTGGATGACTTTTGAAAGACTTAAAAACACCGATCAGCATAATGACCAACCAGGATACCAGAGGACTAACTACCCTTCTCATTGGGCAGCTAGGTGACCCAATGGATAGAACACTGGGCTTGGAATCAGAAAGACCCATGTTCATAAGTTCAAATCAGGCCTCAGGTACTTACTAACTATGTGGCCTTGGGCAAATCACAACCCTGTTTGCCTCAGTTCTTCATCTCTAAAATGAGCTAGAGAAGGAAATGACAAACCACTCCAATATCTTTGCCAAAAAAACCCTCCAAAATTGGGTCACGGAGATCAGGCACAACTGAACAAAAAATACAACAAACAAAAAACACCCTCCTCATTACACAGAGATGAACAACTCAAAGTACAGAATGAGTCTCTTCTTATTGACAATGGCCAATGTAGAAATTTATTTTTCAGCTAACATGGAAATATGTTTTGCATGACTTCACGTATATAATGGGTATCATGTTCCTTGCCTTCTTGATGGATGGGGAAGAGGATGGTAAGTGTAGGAGAACTTAAAACTCAAAAAAAAAATTAAATAAATATGTAGGTTTGTAACAAGGGGAGTGTTTTTCTTCCTTTTCCATTGTGAAGGGAGGAGAGAAGGCAGATTTTTGCCAATTGAAAAAAATTTTTAATTAAAAAATGTTTAATTTAAAAAGAATACTACCAATAACATCAGAAATCTTCATAAGCATTCTTTCCTTGTGTAATTTGTCATTCTCTTCAGCTAGAAGCTAATATAGTTTTATGCCTAAAAAAATTCCTCATGGTTCAAACAGATACTTTGCAAATCTGATCTTTTAAAAGGAAATCTATAAGTAGAGGTCTCTTGAGGAAGATTGTTGTTGGCCATTCTTAACTAATTCTTCATCTGAACAATGCTTCCTTCCCCCAAAGCTTCTCTTTCTTTAAAAAAGCTATGTGCTCCATCAGTAGGGGAAGAAGGATAACATGCACAAGGCAAACCCACTTTACACTTACCCTGTGACAATTTGTTAAACACATTTGTTGTTGTTTAGTTGTTTTTCAGTCATTTTCAACTCTTCATGACCCCATTTGGGGTTTTCTTGGCAAAGAGGCTGGAGTGGTTTGCCATTTCCTTCTCCAACTCATTTTTACAGATGAGGAAACTGAGGTAAACAGGGTTAAGTGACTTGCCTGGGGTCACACAGCTAGTGAGTGTTGAGGATGGGTTTGAACTCAGGATGATGAGTCTTCCTGACTCCAGGCCTGGTGCTCTGTGCACTATGGCATCACCTAGCACCTACCAAACACTCACTACCAGAGGAACAAGTTAAAATGACTTATCCCAAGTCACATGGTGATTCCTTATTCCTTATTTTAATCTTACCTTATTAAATTCTGGCACACTTGACATTCTGTAGTGCATCTAAAAAAAAAAAACAGATGAAAACAGCGTTAATTAATTATCCATAAATTTTAAGACCAATGAAGCTTTCAGATAGGTACAAATGTTTTTTCCTTAGGAACACATACACAGTAAACTCTCTGTTGTGTGGTGTGTAAAGAATTTATCTCATATTCTAGTTAATAGTATCAATATACCCATCAAAGACTGATTTACCTATCTTCAGAGGATAAGAATACAGGAAAACATCATACCACAACTCAATTGAAAATCACATGTTCCTTCCTGAAGCTTACTCTAACTAGCTTGCAAATAGAATTCTAAAGAAAGAAATCTCAACTAACAAAGAACAGTGGCCAAAAAAAAAAAAAAAAATGCCAGACACCAGAGATCTGATACAAGGGATTACAGTTTATTCGGAAACCTTTGTCCAGGCTGTACATGGATAACTGCCTGACTTTTTAGATGTTTCTCCATTCAATCTCAACCAAAAGGTGAAAAAAAAGAAAAGAAAGGATAAAGAGGAGAGGCAGGTTGTTTCAGTAAAAATATATGGGATCTGGTTTCAAATCCCCCCATTCTCCTACATTTCCTCCACTACCTTGCTAAGTCACTTCCTCTCCCTGGGTCTGTTTCTTCATCTGCAAAATGAAAAGGTTTGACCAAGTGACTACAAAGGTCAATCACACAATCTTATGAAAATGAAATCACTTAGATTTTCTCATTATCATGTATGAATAGGTTTGCTGAAGAAGGAGGTCAAAGTTAACATCAACAATAGTAGATAACATTTATATAGTGTTTACTATGTGTCAGGTGCTGTGCTAAATGCTTTACAATCTTTATTTTATTTGATTCTGACAACAACCCTGGAAGGTAGGTACTATTATTTTTTTTTTTGGTTTGTTTTTTTTTTGTTTTTTCCCATATTTTGTTCAATATGAAACATATCTCTACAGTCTCTATTGAGGGGGTTGACCATGTCCACGACCAAATCCACCTCTAAAGTGGAATTCTGTTGCTGACCCAGCTCCAGCCTCAGCCTTCTTGTCAGCACCAGGGGGAGCAGCACTTTGTCTGTATGTGTCTCTGTCAGCTTCACCCCGAGTGAGCCGGGCAGGTCGCTGGCCCTCCAGACCTTTGGGCCTTGGCCTTCCTGTCTCAGGACGACTTCTTCAGAGTGTGGCAGGCACAATCTCAAGGGGCAGGTGAAGGTAATCCCGGAGGTACTGAATGCCCTCATCGGTGAGGTACCAGTAGAAATGCCTCCATGCAAACTGCTCCTTAACATAGCCACGAGACTTTAGAGACTGCATGGTTTCATGACATGAAGATTGGGCACATTCTTGTCTGCCAGCTCGGGGGGCTTTGGCATGTGGACATCCTTCTTGGCTACCATTACTCCCTCCCTAAAAAGGAATTCATAGATGGCAATTCGGTTCTTCTTGGGCATCAACATCTCAGCTGCGGTGGCGGGTGCTGCTCTAGACAGAGCCCGGGCTAGAAAGTGCTACTATTATTATTATTAATAGTGTATACTATTATGTAATTACCATCATCATTAGTAGTAGTAGCATAATATTACAAATGAAGAAACTGAGGCAAACAAGGGTTAAGTGATTTGCCTAGGGTAATACCACTAGCAAGTACCTGAGGTCACTTTGAACTCAGATCTTCCTGACTCCAGGCCCAGTGCTCATTGCAGCACCTGGATGCCCCAAAAAGCAGAACTTGGGACTATCTTTAGATTTCATTTATCATGTCTCATCATTAAGCTGACTAATGCTTACCAGGTAAAGAGTTGAGGTGGGAGAAGTGTTTATATTAATTGACTCGTGTTTTGTGAGATTGTTTTTGTTATTCAGTCGTTTCAGGCACATCAGACTTTGTGAACTCCTTTGGGGGATCTCTTGGCAGAGATACTGGAGTAGTTTGCCATTTCCTTCTCCAGCTCATTTTACAGATGAGGAAACTGAGGCAAACAGGGTTAAGTAACTTGCTCAGGGTCCCACAGCTAGTAAGTATCTGAGGCCAGATTTGAAATCAGATCTTCCTAACTCCAGGACAGTAAATCATATTAAGCTCCAACTCTTGTTAATCTGTTTGTTTCCGTGTCTGTGTATGTGTGCTTGTGGGATCCTAAGAAGTTAATAATCGCCTTTTCATAAAAACTGTCGCCTATACTGAACCATGCATGCAACATAATACTTTCTGACCTGTTAGGGCTGAAGATGTGTAATTTACATCATTTTAAACCTTCTTGTCAATGGTCAAGGTTCTACGACAGCAATCTCACATTTTATAGGAAGAGAAGGAGTCACAAGACTCCAGTCTTCTTTTCAGAGTTGTAAGCATCCCATAAACTACTGGGAGATGAAAGGAGTTACTTTGGAAACTTTTTTGGAGGCTAAGTAAAATGAACTTGCTGTCACTGGGTGTGACCAGTAAATATGTAACTAAGAAGACACCCTCAACTATCTACTCAAGAAGATAAGAAAAAGTTCTATTTGCACTGAGCCATAGTAACATAATACTCAAAGAGAATACAATGGAATATCTGCCCAAAAAGCCGAATGAATCTAAAAATATAGTGGTAGTCATAGGCAAAACACTGGACTACACTCTCTATCTACTGTTGCATTGTTGTTGTTGTTTTAAGAAAAATAAAGTTTCTTCTCAATTTTTCAAGAAACAACATTCCTGGTAGACTACCCAAACTCTGTAGCGTCCCAGAGGCTGACATTCCGTCCCCCAACACCATGCTTTTACAGTGACTGTCTGTTTGAGCATGACACTGTTGCTGTTTAGTCATTTTCACTGTGACCCCATTTGGGGTTTTCTTAGCAAAGATACTAGAGTGGTTTGACATTTCCTCCTTCAGCTTATTTACAGACCTGGAAACCAAGGCAAACAAGGTTAAGCGACTTGCCCAAGGTCACACAGCTAGTAAGTATCTAAGGCCACATTTGAATTCAGTTATCCTGACTCCAGGCCTGGTGCTCTATCTACTGTGCCACCTGCCTGCCCCAATAATTGGGATAATTTCTTATTATTAAGGGAGAAAAATAGAATTGAAATAGAAACAAAGATTCTAGTAGCCAGAGGAAAAATATACAGAGAAGATTCAATCTATTTTCT
This sequence comes from Trichosurus vulpecula, assembly GCF_011100635.1. Classification (NCBI taxonomy): domain Eukaryota; kingdom Metazoa; phylum Chordata; class Mammalia; order Diprotodontia; family Phalangeridae; genus Trichosurus; species Trichosurus vulpecula. The sequence continues at coordinate 518,003,869 of NC_050573.1, forward strand.
TTGGGTCAGTGCTTAAGGTAAGATAAAGTACACCTTCTTTAGAGGATGACTTTACACAAAATTTCAAATATGTTCCCCCCTGGCTAAATTCTCCAGAAATATTTCTGAATATTCAAGACAAACACAGCTAAGTTCTCAAATGAGTCTCCATCTTTGCTGTTTAATGTCCTAAATAGTATGTTTGGGTTATTCACATATAAAAATTATAATTAAACATCATACCTGTGAGGATCTTTTGAGCTGGGTATAATTCGGGTACATTCCCGTTTTTCGAAGACTCCTTCAATCCAGGATTTCTGAGACTAAAGAGAAAAATAACTATTAGTCTCATTCTGTGGGAGTGAAAATGTAGCATGGTATCAATGGATCAGAAAGGTAAAAAATCCTGAAATACATTGAACCACATCAACACCAATTAAAATACTAAAGCCAAACAACTGAAAGCTGAGCGTTTACAGGTTTCTACAACATTTAAAGTAAGCAGCTCTAACTGACTGCTATTAATAGGGAAGTGGTTGTATAACCAGATGAAAAACTAACAGTATTCAACTAATTCATTATGCAAAGTTACCTGTAGAAAGACAAGCATGTTAATTCAGTGCTGGTAGTTCATATGAGTAACCAGTATATATGACGTAATATAACCAGTCTGATAAACATTTCGAATTGTGAAAGAAAAGGTATAAAACAGTTCACGTCTTTTCACCTAGAGATTCCACTAATGAATGGGTTGCTGAAAGAGATCATGTGACCTGGATCATCAATAGGCCAACTATCTAGATGTGGGGAGAGCTCCTCCCTGTCCAGATTTGCACCAAACACTGACCCACCAATAGCCACAGGAGCAGTTAACATAGTCTGCAAACCCTGTAGACTTTCATTTTCAAGCTTTAGAACAAAGCACGAATAATAAAACAAAATAAAAACACAAATAAGCAAACTCCAGACCAAGCAAAGAAGTTCTGAGGGGGCCAGACAGACACGGGAGTAGATTTTTTTAAATAGCGGTAATAGCTCATCTAGGTCCTGGCATGGCCCAAAAGAGGTGGTAATGACAACAAGGAAAGCCCTACACACGTAGAAACATCTACAGCAACACTATCTGTGACAACAAAATGCTGGAAACAGTACTATGAATATCAAAAAAACATCAGAAGATGTGTAGGAAGTGATACAGAGTGAAGACATCAGAGCCGAAAGAATAACAAATTCAATGTAAATAAACACAATGCAGAGCAGCTACAACCCTACTCAAATACAATGGACAATGTTGGTGGCAGACTATCAAAATCAAAACACATTCTGCTCCATCAATAGTGATTAAACTACTACCATGGTATATAGTCACACTCATTCCATTAGGGGTTCTCCATAAATGTGTTCAAGAAATGAATTTTGTGGGAAGGTTTGTCTGAGTGTTGAACGAGAAGTGTCTCGTATCAAAACAAAACATATTCCAAGAATTAATAAATTAGAATTTTTTAAAGTTAATTGAACATGTGTTTACACAATTATACAGGTACAACCTATATTAGATTGTTTATCATCTCAGGGAGGGGGAGAAGAGGGACAAACGGATAGAATTTGGAACTCTAAATTTTTTAAAAGAATTTAAAAAAAAACTTTTTTACAAGTAATTGTGGGAAAGAAAATACTTTTTTTTTTAAATTGTAAATAAAGTTAATTGAACAATGATCTCACCTTAAGTGATGAGAATACTTTGGCACAAGCTACACAAGGTATATAAAGAAATAAGTGAGTGTCTTAAGGATACCAAAAGATCAGTTCTATACCTTGAAATACACTCTTATGGAGCTTATTTGGATGTGGAGTTTTATTAAACTGAAAAGTTTCCAAGTCATAAAATTATATATTGACAAGGAATTTTCTAGAAAGCTTAGAAAAGTACAGAGTGTGGGAAGAGGCAACAAAAGTTGGTAAAACTCAATAATGCCTAAATAAAAGATATGTGTAAAAGTATGTGTGTGTAATACATATATACATATACACATACATGTACACATATATAACTATATGTATATACATATATACATGCATACATATGTAAACACAGAGAAAGAGAGAGTCCCCATCTCAATCTATCCCAGCATTTGGAGGAAAGCACTTAAATAGCTATTCTGTCATTCATTCATTCATTTTCCCAAGAGTCAAATAGGCCAGTAATATAAAAAGATCCTTTAATATGGTACACATGTAGTTCATACAAAGAAAACTCCTTGTCCCAAGTTAAAACATCCCAGATTAAGATTTGGAAGGGGAGAAACACAACCAGGGAGACCTTCAGAGCCACGGCAGAAGGAAAAGGATAGGGGGCAAGGGAGAGGGAAGGAAGAGAATGAGAGGGGAAATCTCTACATCCTTAAGAGAGCACTTTCTGCCTTCCTTGGCACAACAACCTTCTGCTGATCTTCAGTGATTCCTCCTAGAATATAAATATAAATATAAATATATATATATGTATATATATACACACACATACATATACATATATGTGTGTACGTATATATGTGTATACATACATACATATGTATGTACATGTGTATATACATATATATGCACACACACACATATACATATATATACACATATATATGATAATCTGGATCCTTCATCCTGTCTGACTCAGAACATGTCAATAACTCAGCTGGTAATAAGGCACTCTGGGGATTTATTGAATAAGGAGAGGGTTCTGACTCAAGTATGTCTGATTAATTTCCTATTTCTACAGTCAGGGAATCTGGAAAGGCCTAGCCGTACAATCAAGAGGCATGGAAGTTTCAAAAAAAAAAAAGGCAAGGTGGTTCAGGTAACAGGGAAAAATTCAGAGCAGAAAGTGCCTGATGTGAGTGCCATAGATATTTTGCCTGCCCCTTCCCCGTTTGCAAAAAAGATTTTCTATATTAGCACAGTCCAGCACTAAGCAGGCCTGCTCCGAAGTAAACCTCACAATCTGGATGAGCCCTACCATTGAAATCAATCAATTGACAAGTATTTATTAGGCCTCTACTATCATCTAGGCAGGATGGAATTAGCTGGAATCCCAAAATGGCATCCAAATCTTACATTTGTATTTTCCATGGAAACCCACACATTTGGTACTCGTTTTCCCTCAGGATATAAATTCATATTGATTGGCCTCTCCAATTATAGATGAATTCTCTCTCAGTTTGAGACAAAATAACTCCGTAGAAAGGGGAAACCACATTTGGGTTAGGAGAAGAAAATGTCAGATTTGGCTTTTTGGGGTCTTGAATGTTTCCAAAATATTACAAATACCCAATCTGGTCCACTTGACCCAAGAGCAAGCCCAAGGAAAAAATTTCTAAATACCGATTAATTAAGAAATAAAGCTCATAAAAGTAAGTCTTTAACTTTCAAGGGACCCTTGATTAAGTTGCTACTGAACAGCATTCATGGCAAGTAACATTTAGCAATACTCCCTGCAGAAAACACAAAATACCCATGAAATGCAGAATTTTTTAAGCAGACTTTTATAGTTGCTGAGTTCTCCACATTTTTAAGGGAGTATCAGTGACATGACACTTCAGTAGCCCATTTTCTTGCCAGAAGAAGAAGAAAATGTTAATCATTGGCAATATTGCTTTCTCAAAATAGACATTTACTATTAATTTGTTCAGAGCCTTTGAACCAGCGATGCCACGACTGGATTTATAACCCAAAGATGTTGAATAATCAAATGTTCTAATACTGTCTTTGGACCATCATAGTATACGGCACACCATAGGCACTTGATAGTTTTTGACTGAGGACAGAACGAAAAGACTTACCTGTACAAAAAGTCATAGCAACACAATTTGTAATGGCAAAAAAGTTTAAAACACACTATGTATCCCATGATTGGAGCATGGCCGAGGAAACTAAGGAATATGAATTGAATGGGCTTAGTGTTCTAAGGAATTATGAGTGTGTAGAATTCTGAAGAACATGGAATGACTAACATGAAGTGATACAGAATGGACAAAAAAAAAACAACAAACCAAAAGACAACACACTGACTACCACTACGTAAAAGCAGACAACATTAAACAGCAACTAATATCAGGTCAAACACATTAAATAATGTTGACATTAAATTGCTCAGATGAAAATACACACCCTTTCCTGTAACAGCCAACTAGGAAAGTAAAAACTGGTATGTACTATTAATAGCATTCACTCTTTTAAATAGTTTTGCTTTATAATCCTCAGGGATTAGACTTTAAAGGTGATCGTGAGTTTGTAGGGGGCAGGTCTGCTGTGTCAAACCAAAACGTATCAATTAATTAACAGAAATTCTTTCTTTTAAAGACAATCAGGACTTCATTAAGTATTACAAAAGTATCAGTCTTCGTGGAGACCCCGAAGTGTACTGAACAGGACTAATTAAGCAGTGACCTACCAGATCTTGTACCATGAAAAAAAAATGTGTATATCCATACATATATACATATATTTGTGTCTATGCATATACATTTATATATGGAATCTTGTAAGGAAGCTTACAAGAAGCTCCTCCAACTAGTTAAGGAAGGCCTTTATTGCAACAGTCCTATAGCGAATTTCAAGTAAAGAGATCTCTTTTTCTCCACTTATCAAACATGTTTTAAGGAGGTACCAACCCATGGTAAATAAACACAATCAGAATGCAGGAAAGACTACAAAGACAACTCAGTTGTTGATTTTTTTCCTTTTCATTCAAATGCTTTGGTTTAGACCAAAATCACTCTGAAGTTAAAACATCAATTTGGTGGAGAGGAAGGGAGTGGAGAGGTAGGAAGTAGAAAGAAAGGAAGGAAAACAGCATGATACAATGAAAAGACCATTGTAGTTGGAGTCTGGAGGTCTAGGATTAGTTTCAAGTCAGTTAAACTCGGAGGGCCTTATCTTGCCTTATCTAGGTGCTTTGTGATCTTAAAGAAATAGGGAGTGAAAGGAAAGAGTAGAGATAACTCTTTGAGAAATATGGAAGGAGGGAACTAGGACAGATATTTGGAGGAAAGGAAGATCTGGGTTATCTCATGGGTTGCTTGTTTTCAGGTCTGGAGAGATTCCACATGTTTAGAGGCTGTATTCCACAGCAGACCACATCTGAACATCTACACACTTGAAAGAACAGTAGAGATAAAGGGCTCACTATGCTTATTTTATGCTAACTACAACAAAGTATCTGTTTCAGTCGCATAAAACACAATCCTAAAGGTTCTCCTCCAACAAGTGGCTACCATACTTGCCAAAATCCAACATGATTCCTTGTAAGATGTAACAACAAAGATAATTTTGTTAATGACCTAAGTATATTAATATAAGTCAAGGTATAAGAGAAGAAATAGACTAGCCAAAGGTTTCCACCATTGTCATGAAGAAGGTCCAGTGCAGAGTCCAAATGGAAGAAGGAATCCTTAGAGTTGGTGAGGCCCTCCAGATGCTCCTGTTTTATAGATGACTTTGTATATGTAGATTGTGTGAAAACCCAGAATGCCACAGAGCCTCATAAATAAGATCTATAACCATTCAAAAGAGGTTGGGCCAACCACTTACTAAGGGAGAAACAAGAGGATTTAAAAAGCTCCTAGTCCAGAAGCAGGAGACCAGCTTCTCTGATGATAATAATATTATAAAGAAAAACAACTTTGAAGGATTTAAAAACTCTGATCAATGTAGTAACCAACCAGTATTCCAGAGAGAGCGAAGTATGCTGACTGCTGGATGATATACTCAAAGTATAAAACAAGACATACAATTTTGGACATGTTCATTAAATTCAGAATTTTTAAAGTTAATTTTCTAAAAAGAACACCTGAAGTCTAGACCAGGGGTGGGGAACCTGTGGCCTGGAGGCCACATGTGCCCTTCTAGGTCCTCAAGTGTGGCCTTTTGATTGACTGAGTCCAAGTTTTACAGAACAAATCCTTTTATTAACAGGATTTGTTCTGTGAAGTGTAGATTCAGCCAAAGGGCCATACTTGAGGAACTAGAGGGCCACATGAGGCCTTAAAGCTGCAGATTCCCCACCCCTGGTCCAGATTATGATTTGCAACTGGATAAACAATGCATCCAGTTGGTCCATTACTTTGGACAGGCATTGAAAATAAAAAATTAGTTGAGTCCAGAGTTGAAAAGGATGAGAGAAGATTGGACCCCCTTTGGGTAATTGTGCACTTCATTTAATAAGTCCACGCTTCTTTCTAAACCAAATGCACTCTCTTTAACACTGATATTCTTCTGCTGATAGCATATGACTACAACATCTGAAATACTGCAGACTCCAACAAAATAAAGCTGAGTATCACCCAAAGAGCAATGCATGGTGCATCACATATAAGTGGTTATAAGGTGGGCAGAAGCAGACGATAACACGTTACAAGCAGATAATGACACAGAAGTATAAGGAATATCATCAGAGTATGACTGATGAAAATGTAGGCAAATCATATAACAAGAGTGAGGGGGAGAGAACAGTGAAAGCCATCCACGAAACATCAAGAGAACTAAAAGAAGGCCCCTAGGGTGCTAGGGGGACCCTCTTTGGTAAATTTTTGGAAAAAATGGACAATAGTTGGATGGAATGGGCAAGTACAGATGAATCATCATCTTTCTCTTTGGACAAGTTCACAGGTCTTTTAGAAAAGTGTGGTATCAAATTCCAATAGAAATGGGGACAACTAGACCATCCTCAGGATCCCTGTGGGCATCTTTTTGTGTTTCTACGTACACACACATATGTACATATATGTATATATAAATACACACACATATTTTTATTTAGAAAACCACATACTCAATGGGTGAGAAAGGGGTAAGAGGGAGGGAGAGAATTTGGAACTCAAATTTTTTTAAATGAATGTTTAAAAGATGTATAAAATAATCGGGAAATATTTAATGAAATAAAAATAATTTTTAAAAAGAAAAATCAGATACTAATATTACATTTGTTTTTAATGTATTTTTATTTATTTTGTTAAATATTTTCCAATTGTATTTTAATCTGGTTCAGTCCACCATGCAGCCTGTAAGGCTCCATGATTGACAACTCTGCATTAGTGTACTAAACTGTGCCATATATGTCTGATGTTATGAAGCACAAAAGCTATTATGCATTATCAAATGTGTGTAAGATCAACTTTCTTTTAGGTTCCACTTTGACTATGACACTGGAATCAATTAATTGGATTAAAAATACCTGTTAGCAAATACCCTTGATCAATGATGCAAGAAATTACTGGGTCTCTCTCTTTAGAAGACAACTATTGTGAAAACTAGGAAACATTTTGGCAGAAAACAGATTTAGTTAAGTGCATTATGTCAAATAAATTTCAGAAAACTGATTAATGATCTAAATCTAAAAGACACACCATTAAAAATTAAGAGAAAAACACAAGGTTGTATCTTTAATGTACATGGATGGTGAAGAATGATAAACTACACAGATTAAGAAAGACAAAATAGACTATCTCAATCATCTAAATTTAAAAGTTGTCCATAAATAAAATCAATGTAACTAGAATTAAAAGGAAAAATATAGATTGGGGAAAGTTTCTCATTAAACAACTCTAATAAAAGTCAAGATATCTAAAATCTATAGTGAATTGATGTTAATCTATCAGATTAAGTCATTCTCTAAACAATAATAACAGTAACTAGGATTTATGTAGTGCTTTAAGTTTTACAAAGTAAGATATAGAAAGAAATTATTTGGGGCAGCTAGGTGGCGCAGTGAGTAGAGCACCAGCCCTAGAGTCAGGAGGAGCTGAGTTCAAATCCTGCCTCAGACACTTGACACACTTATGAGCTGTTTGTCCTTGGGCAAGTCACTTAACCCCAATTGCCCTGCCCTTCCATTAAAAAAAATTATTTTCTTCATGACAATGCTCAGAGGGAGAGGCTGTTATCATTCCCATTTGACAGATGAAGAAACTGAGGCTGAGAGCAGTTAAGTGACAGTGTCACACAACCAGTAAGTGTCTGAGGTAGGATTTGAATTCAAGTCTTCCAGACTCCAAGTCTAACACTCCACTATGCCACCTGGCCAGAGAGTATAAACAAGTGGCTTTCAAAAGATGAAATACAAACTACAAGCTGAAAAAAATCTTTATAGGGCATTAAGCTCTGAAAAGAAAAATACTCTTGAATATGAAAAAAAATTAATAAAAAACAACATCCTTTAGTTCAGAACCTGAATGAGAGTTAAAAAAATCTAACTTGGGCTAATTCCTCAACAGGGTAATCTTCCTGTAGGCAAGGACTGTCTTATTTGCCTAGCTTTGTATGTCTAGCTCTTGGCACAGTTTCTGGCTCATAGTAAGCACTTTTTTTTTTGAGGGGAGAAGGCAGGGCAATTGGGGTTATGTGACTTGCCCAAGGTCACGCAGTTAGCAAGTGTGTCAAGTGTCTGAGGACAGGTTTGAACTCAGGTCCTCCTGACTCCAGGGTGGGTGCTCTACTTACTGCGCCACCTAGCTGCCCCCATAGTAAGCACTTTTAATAAATGTTCTACGTATCTATCTATAAAAAGAAATTGTAGACTACAGAAAAGTTTTTCCACTGGGTAAATGGGATGCCCCATGTCATAGACATATTAGATAGACAGATGATAGATTGATAGATAAGAGATTTATATAGATTGACATAGATATCAACAAGCATTTATTAAGAGCCTACTCACCACCTATGTGCCATGTGCAGCTCTAGGTGCTGGGGATACAAAGAAAAAACTGAAAAATTCCCTGCCCTCAAAGAGCTGATATTCTATCAAGAGTATTTCTCATAAAACTCACTGTATTCAATTCGCTAGAATGATAATAGTACTTGTCAAACTGTGAAAAAGATAAAGAGGGAGTCCCTGTGACAAAGATGTTTTCTTTCTTTCTTAAAGTCACTGGTTATAAAAGCTAAGGAACTCTCCAGCAAACTAGCCAGACGGAAGGGTCCAGTCTTGTACTGCTTAGTATTTACCTATGAATTCTGTTCCCGATTGTTTAACATCTTAACAGTTAAAAGCTTAAATTAGTTTATATTTGCCTTAGATATTGGTCTGAGAATTCCAAATAGTGCCAAGATCTGAATTTTAGGGCTTTCTCCTACTTATCTTTCTTAATCCAACAATGTTCACTTGTTTACCATCAGGTCAAAGAGTAAGCCAGCCTGTGTGTAACAACCAAGATGAGGACAAAAACCTGCTGTGGGTTGTTTGTTTATAAAGCTACAGCAGAGGTTGACAGTAGTCACAAATGTTAACAACTGATCCAGGCCAAAGATCTTAAGAACACCAGGTGGACCTATTTTATAAATAAATCCGTTGTGGATGGACAGTGCCTTCTATTTCCTATAGAGAGAAAAGATGTAGGACACAGGTCCACTTTGTCCTATAAAAATACCACGTGTGGAAAAAAGACCCATTTTTACAAAACTCAAATAGGTGGGGGGGGGGGGGTGCTGTTTATGTTCAAGGTTTAGCCTTACCCTTATTTTCTGAAAGTCATCTGTAAAATGCTAATGTCTTCCCTCAGAGATTGTATCCAATTTGTCCGTCCTATATCATTTGTTACTTAGTTATTAGCATATTATCTTTCCTTCCTGAAGGTAAGACCACTTCGTTGCCTTTATTTATTTATTCATTTTTTTTTTTGGTGAGCTGGTTGTTAAACATTTACCAAGCACACCCCTGCCTAAAACACAGGGATGACCATTTCACTCACCTGCTCAATAAACTCCTCCAGTGGCTCCCTATTAGGCAATATGGATCAAATTTGATTCTAAAGAATCAACTACAAACTGCTCTATGTGGCATTTAAAGTCTGGCACAATCTGGCCCCAGCCTACCTTTCTAAGTTTATCACAAGCTCTCTACATTCTTATCAAATTGGTCTTCTTGCTCACTCAGAACATCCCCTCTATGTCTCTGTTCCTTTATACAGGCTGACCCCTACTCTCTGTTGTCCTCCACTTCTTAGAATTCCTAGTTTGTTTCACCTATCAACTCAAACAAACATTTTCTCTATGTTTTCCTGCTCTCCACCAGTGTTTCCTCCTAGAAATCACCCTGCATGTACTTTGTTTCTATTATACAAACACATTTACATACATACATTCGTTTTCTGCAATAGAATATAAGCTCCAGGAGGGCAGAGACTGTTATCCAGCACATACTAGGACCTTAATAAATGCTTGTTAATTGACTAATGAATTGTTTAGTCATCTAGCCTGTGCTTGAAGCCTGCCTCCAGACTGCCTCTAGAGCCAAGTCTATTTGACTTTTTGATAGTTCTAATGATCAGACATTTCCTGACGTGAAACCTTAATCTTTGTCTCTTTTCAGACCTTTCAAGACATCAACACCAGGCCTCCGCTACAGTCTTACCATTGAGCTTCCCTCACAGCTGAGTCTCCTCTCATGGAGTCATCTCCAGAAAGTAAACCAGGCAAAACGCTCATGTGGTTCTTAGGAACACAAAGTCCAAAGGAAGCTACGGACAACTGTGCTGCTCCACCAGTCAGTCTTCAACGGAGAAGGCAAGATGTAATTTTCTGGACCAAATACCAAAAACCCCTCATCATTCTCTATATCGGAGGAATAATGGTTATAACTGGATTAATTATTTTCATACTTGCTGCTGGTGGCTATGTTTCTGAAAAATTCTTGCTGCGATCAATTGGTTTTTGCTTTGGCTTCTCTGCTATAGCTCTTGGAATAATAATGATGATTCTCATAGAAGAAAGCGAATTTTTCAGACCTCGTAGAGTTGCCCATCAGAGTCCAACCCATGCCTCTACCACAACGTAACCTCTTGATGCCAGTTGTTAAAAAAAGTTCTAGCATGCAGTTTTAAATATTAAAATTGTCCATTTTAAATAAATATTTCGGTATTTAACATCCAAAAAAAAACCAGCCACTCTGTTCCTCCACCATGCTTGTCCCCTTCTCTCAGTAGTAAGTTCCTCCAAATGCCTCTTGACTTTCCAGACATCGACAGCATACCCCCTAACAGGAACCTTCATGTCTATACGACATCCAGTTCAACACAGTTAAACAGGCAGTTGGATATGTGAAACTGCAGCTCACAAGAGAGGTTAAAGGCTGGGCAAGCAGATCTGAGAGTCATCTGGGTAGAAATGATAATCGAAACCATGAGAACCAATGAGATCACTAAGAGAAATAGTAGAGACAGAAGAGAAAAGGGACCAGGAAAGAGCCTTGAGGTTAGTGGGACTGACCTGAGAATCCAATAAAAGAAACTGAAAAGCACTGGTCAGATAGTTAGGAGGAGAATCAAGAAAGGAGTAGCAAAGGCAGTGTCGAAGACTGCAGAGAGGTCAAGGTCAATATGAAGAGTGAGAAAAGGCCATTGAACTTGTCAATTAAATCATTAGTAACTTTAGAGAGCAGTTTCAGTTGAATGATGGGGGTTAGAAACCAGACTACAGAGTTGAAAAGAAAGTCAGAAGAAAGGAAGTAGAGACAGCTATTGTAGACAGCTTTCTCAAGGTTAGCCACTAAAGACAGGAGATGTAGCAAGGATGGCTGAATCAAAGTGAGGGGGTTTTGAGGATGGCGGGTGGCAGTCTATGTTTGTAGGCAGAACCTCAGTATCACTCACATCATGAGGTGGGTGGTTTTCATTGCTATCAGTCATGCAAAAGCCTTCTTTGCTTAATGGATTTGGGGAAAAAAATATATATATGTATGTGTGTGTGTATATATATATATATATACATATATATAAATATATAAAACTGGGGAGAGAAAATACATAAGCAGACCCTTTTACTCTAGACAGAGTGGGAAAAAAGAAAAAAAAACTGAACCTAAGGCATCCTCCCAGGTCCCTTCTGTTTAGAGACAGTTCTTTTGGATTTCTGGAGAAGCAAACTCCACAACTCATCAGCCTGGCCTGCCTGACTATTCAAAATACATTCTAGCCTTTGTCTTAGAGACCTGTTCCTAGATTCAGTCTTTTCTTCCTCAAGTGAATTCAAAATCAGTGAGGCAGGAAAGGAAAATTTCCTGCTGAACCATACAGCTCAAACTACCCTCAGAGAAAAAATAGAAATGTGTTGTTAGTGTCCTATCTGAGCTATTCATTGCCTTTCTTCTCTATCAAAAAGTGGGCAAGGCAATAAATAAATGGATGGATGGAGAGAGACAGAGAGAGAGACAGAGAGAGAGACAGAGAGAGACAGAGAGAGACAGACAGACAGCCAGAGACAGAGACAGAGAGAGACAGAAAGAGAGACAAGTTCTACACAAGGTGGGGTTCTACCAGCGTGGAAGACTGCACATACTGTCAGCCACAACTGATGGCTTAGCTGGTTTTGCTGAATTGCTTTCTTTTTCTCTCTTTTAATTTTTTGTTACAAAAGAAGATTCACTGATTATAGAAGGTGGAAAGGATATGTTAAAAAAATTAATGTGATGTCATAAGAGCATACACAAAATGTTTTTACATTTTTATGTTTTACATTACAAAATAAGTAAATACAAAGGCCTGTATGCCTCTCATCATCTTTATTCCCAAGATCCAGGTCCTGGATTTCTCATGGAGATAATTAGTACTTCAGAATGAAGGTCAGTATGCCAGGCTTGGATAAAAAAAAATAGAGTTTATATCTTGGCTCTAATACTGACAAGCCTTTGCTAGCCACATGACTTACAAGCCAATTTTCCTCTTCGGGTCTCAGCTTTCTCATTTATAACACTGAGATAATAATGCCTGGACTACCTGCCTCACAGGATTGTCGTCAGGAAGGCTCTCTTTGAATGCTGAATAGTTCTGGGTGGTTATGATTATTATTCCTCAATTCCTATTTCAATGTCTCATTTCTAAAATTCATCTATTTGTTTTTAATGCACTTATAATCTGTCCCTCCCGCTGCTTTTCCTCCCCTTCAAACCCCCTCCCTCCCCCGCCATTGAACAAAAGCAACTAAAACCTCATAAACATGCATAGTCTAACAAAACAAATTCCCACACTGGACATGCCTCAAACTATGGCTCTCTCTACTCCTATGCTTCACTGTAGTAGATAGGTAATCCTGGGTTCTCAAATGTGACACCAGTAAAGAGTATGTTTTGGCAGATTCAAGGTGGAAAGGCTTGGAACCCTTTGATGAGCTTTAGGTCTCACATCATCAGAAGAGCAACCTAATGATCCCCAAGGAGATCACTGATAAAAAGCAAGTCTACATAAACACAAAAATATTGATAGCAGCATCTCTGATGGCAGCAAAGACCTTAAAACAAAGTACATACCCACTGTTTGGGGAATTTTTGTTGTTAAGTCGTTTCGGTTGTCTCTGACTTTTTGTGACCCCATTTGGGGTTTTCATGGCAAAGATGCTAGAGCGGTTTGCCATTTCCATCTCTAGCTCATTTTCCAGATAAGAAACTGAGGTAAACAGAGTTAAGTGACTTGCCCAGAGTCACACAGCTGCTAAGTGTTTGAGGTCATATTTGAACTCAGGAAAATGAGTCTTCCTGACTCCAGGCTTGGTACTCTATCTACTGTGCCACATGGGGAATAGCTAAACATACTGTGATGCATGAATATAATAGAATATGACTGGGCTGTAAGAAATAACAAATATGATGAATAGAGAGATTTTGGAAAGACTTAGATGAACCAATGCAGACTTAAATTAGCAGAGCCAAGAAAACAATAAAGACATTGACTACAACAACATAAATGGGAAGCACAGCAACCAAAAAACAAATATGGCTTCAAAGAAGAGCTAGGAAAAGAGACCCCACCCTCCCCACAATTCCTTTGCAGAGGTGAGAGGTCCACAGGTAAGCAACATGACCTCTATTTTCAGATTTTTTTTTGCAACATATTACTTTGATTTTTTTTTCTCTTCCTCTTTTTATTTTTTTTTTAAACTGAGATAAACAGAGTTAAGTGACTTGCCCAGAGTCACACAGCTGCTAAGTGTTTGAGGTCATATTTGAACTAAAATGTATTTAAAAAAAAGACTAGCTTCACCAAGTTAAAGAAGTTCATGACCAGTTTGGATGTTGGGGAGGGGAAGAGAGTGAATAAGATTTTCCATTGCAGTAATAACCCTTGAGGGCAAGCAGCCTGGCACCATGCAAGGAGGGCTGGATCTGAAGGGAGGGTACATATGTGGGTGTGAATCCTTGTCCAGTCGATAACTACTGTCATGACCTTGGGCAAGTCACTTCAATTCTCCAAGCTTCTGTTTCCTCAATGCTAAAGTGAGGGAATTGGACTAAGTGGTTTCTAAGATATCTTCCAATCTCCTTAGTCATATGATTACAATCCATGGAGGAAGTACTCATACTAACAAAAAAAAAAAACTCACGGGGCAGCTAGGTGGCTCAGTGAGTAGAGCACCAGCTCTGGAGTGAGGAGGACTTGAGTTCAAATCCTGCCTCAGACACTTGACACACTTACTAGCTGTGTGACCTTGGGCAAGTCACTTAACCCCAATTGCCATGTCTTCCCTGCTTCAAAAAAAAGAGAGGAAAAAAAAAAAGAAAGTCACAGATCTTTGAAGTAAAAATACGACTCTAGAGTTCTTAACTCCATTCTATTGTTGGACACTTTGAGACACAGGGCTAAATCTGAAACGGCGGAGTTCTGAAACAAACATGATGGGATTTTATGCGTATTATGAATTAGGGAAGAGAACAAGCATTTTTAATATAGCATGTGCCAGGCACTGTGCTAAGGACTTTTACAAATGTTATCTCATTTGATCTTCACAATAACCAATAGGTTATAATATCGTTCCCATTTTGCAACAGAGGAAACTGAGACATGTAATTTAAGTGACTCGTCCAGGATCACACAGCCGGGAAGTTTCTCAAGCTATATTTGAACTCAAGTCTTTTTGGCTCCAGGCCCAGCACTCTGTCCACTTTTCTACTAGCTGCCTCTAGAGACAGTGAGGGATTCATGGAGAGAGAAGCTATCCTTAGAATCGGGAAGACATTTTGTTCTACCATGAACAAGTCCGTCGAAGTCTCAGTGCTCAAGGCAACTCTTTGAGACTATAAATTGCAGAGAAGGTACCAGCTTGCACTGGTAGAGGTAGTTTCTTCATCTGGGAGCTCCCCATGTCAATGAAATCACAGGCCCGGTCCTTATTGGGGTCCCTGCGAACTAGGGAATGAGATGGCCAGGCATAGCTCATGTGACAGGACCTCAGTTAAAGTCCTGCTTCTAACACTGGGCAAGTCACTTAACCCCAAAGTGCGCCCCCCCCAGGCAGCTCTCTCAGACTATGAGTTACAGAGCAGTTGAAGATATGCTTTGACACAGGGAAATTTTTCCCAGAGAGTTCCCTATACCAAAAAACAAAACAAAACAAAAAAACACCACAGGCCCAATTAAAAAGAAAAATCTATGCAGTGAGGATATTATTCAGAAATAAAAATACTCAGCTCTCCAGAGAGATAAAGTGAAAACAGTTTGTACTGCCCCTGAAAAGTGGGTAGGGTACTACCCATGGGCATTTGCCCATGATGCCAAGCTCAGCAAGCTGTGTTTCCAGAGTCAGGTGGGCTACTTCTGTGCCTCCTCTTTCCTAGAAAAAGCCTGACAAAGATCAATCCCAGTGAACAACGGACAGCTAAAAAGAGCTTTAAGGTTTACACAGCAACAAACAACCACCAAAAAAAACCCCAAAACTCACAACAGCCCTATGACCTACATAATACAGCTGTAATCATCCCCTTTTTACATATGAGGAAGCAGAGGCTTAGAGACTTACCACACTTCACTAGGCTAACTGAACCTCGGTCTTCAAATTCAGGTTTCTTTCTTAGTTAACACCACACTTCTTGCTAAGCTAATCTTTTTTTTTTTTTAAACAGGACCTAGAGTTCATTGATATAGGGAACCCTCAGTGAGAAAATTACCTGTCTCAATGCAATTCTGCAACTGTTCTACAATTTATAATCTTTTTAAAGAGTTAGTTGCCCGGGACACCTAGAGGCAAGCGACTTGCCTATGGTCAAATTGGGCTGCAGTACCTTAAGTCCTATCTACTCAATGCATTAGGAATGCCTCACTCCCTAATGTCTAGGAATGGATAGGGGTGGGATTTGTGACTTCCTTGATGAGGGAACCCCCAGCCTGGATTAGAAAATTCTCTTACTCAATCCAAGTCAGCAACTTTCCTACAATTTATAATCTTAAAGTAGATAAGTCTTAACTGTTTCTGCGTCATAGATCTATTTGGTAATCTGGTGACACCTAGAGACTCCTTTTCAGAATAATAGCTTTAAATGCATAAAATAAGACATACAAAATTACCAAAGAAATAAATTATACTGAAATGCAATTACCAAAGTTGGTGTTTTTTTTAAGTTCCCTGCCCCAGGTTTAAAAAGATTCACTTTAGGGCTTGCTCTAATTAATTATAATAAACATAACCCTAATTAATAATACAGTTAAATTCCCAACACAAAGAATATTTTTCATTGAAAAAATATATACTCCTATATTCCAATGAATGGTCCTTTTAACTTCTCTATTGGCTTGGTTTGAGTGTAAGGAACAGAGTTTAGCCTAGATAACATTCATTCCAGCATAACAATGAATTAACTCCATATTGTTGGCATCACCAAAGGGGAGAGAAGAGTTTGCCTAGAGCCAGCCAAACCCTAGCTGAGCTCTGTGCTTCCCTGGTTTTACCTCCAAGATGGAATTTCTAAAACTTTTTCCACCTCAATCATCCTACTACTTCAACCAACCCATCTAAATTTCCAAATTACTCAACAAAACCAGACCTAGAAGGAAGCAAGAGAACACATAGCGTGCCTACCTACTTCTCCTAGAAATGGGTTCAAAGGACTCCCTTTTCCTTTCCTTTGCATTTATATAGAGATGAAAGGGATTTTAAGGATTAACTAGACTGATTTCTTTGTTTTTTGCAGACAAGGAAGCTGGTCCCCACCCATGAAAGGCCTTAAAAAGATACTTTCACATTCGATCCCAAAGGTAATTTCTAGCCATCAATTAATCAAAATTCATTTTTAAGTGCTTAGTACAAGCTAAGCACAGAAATTACAAAGATAAAAGTTCCTCAAGGAGCCAGCATTCCATCAGGGAAATAATGCATTTACAAAATAAATACTCAGTAATTTGGTGAAGGAGAAGGGAGTAGTTATTGCAGGGAGGGGATTAAGAAAGGCCTGGGTATGAGGGAGGCAGAACTTGATTTAAGCTTTGAAGAAAACAAAGGATTCTACTAGGCAGAGATGAAGAGAGTGCAGTCCAGATATGAGGGAAAATCATTTGTTATTGTTTGTCCTTCCTTCTGGAAGAGGATCATGACATCTGGAAGGTGCTGTCATGACTTACAAGTGAGTTGGATTTAAGTGAGGCAGGGCTGTGCAAAGTAACCAGCCTCACTCTCTCTTCCAGAGCCATCTGGGCCCAGTTGCAAGAAACAGAACAGAACGACTGGAAATGGCCCCAAATGCAGTGGTAGACCATGGCTTTTTTAAGCTAGAGTCTTTCCCAGGTCACAGTTTGTCTGAAAAAAAAAAATACCCATTCAATGATTAAGGCTAGGTAAGAAATGAGGCAAAGAATGGCCTCTTTTACCTAGTCAAAAAAAAAAAAATTCAGTCTTGGAGGGGAAGACCAGATATGAGAGACAGTCTGTGCCAAGGTAGAGAAACAGAGATAAAGTGTCCTTGTGTAAGGAAAAGCAAAAACAGGCAGTTTGACTAGACCATAGGATATATGAAGAGGAGTAAAGTATAATACGCCTAGAAAAATAGGTACCTGGAACCAGGTTATAAGTTTGTTCAGTTGTTTCTGTCATGAAAAACTCTCCACCAATTCATTCAGGATTTTCTTGGCAAAGATACTAGAGTGCTTTGCCATTTCCTTCTCCAACTCATTTTGCAGATGAGGGAACTGAAGCAAACAGAGTTAAGTGACTTACCCACGGTCCCACAACTAGTACGTGTCTGAGGCTGGATTTGAAAAAGATGTGTCTTCACCACCTAGCTGCCCCAATACATACAATAAATACATTATATGAAATGTATTCCATTTAACAAATTTCCAATCACTTTTCTCTTCACTAGTTGGACTTGATGGCCTCTAAGATTCCTCTAAATCTGGGATCTTATCAAACCAGTACTTCTTTGATGTTGCTATGATTTTTTAATGGTTCACTTCAGATAGTGCCAACTTCTTGTACACCAAAATCATTAATGAAAAAACCCTCCAAATTTCAAGTCAGAGAAATGTGAAAGTCATCTAAATGCCCACAGATTGGGGAATGGCTAAACAAATTGTGAAATATGAATGAAATGGAATATTGATCTGCTATATAATAAACATGACAAATACAGTCTAGCATGGTAAGACTTATGAACTGATGCAAAGTGAAATAAGCAAAACCAGGAAAACAGTAAACACAGACTGAAACGACGTAAATGAAGAAAACAACAAAATAATCAAAACTACATGCTGCAAAAAATATAATAATCAAGCTTGGCCCCAAAAAGAGATATGGGAAGACATCTACCTCAATTCTTTGCCATGATGGGGGAACAATGTCAGTTCAGGTCATGAAGCATTATACTATGTGCCAGTCACTGTGATAAGTTACAAATAGAAATAGAAAGACTATCTGTCATCAAGGAGCTTACAATCTAATGGAGGAAGACAACATATAAAAGGAAGATGAAAAAAGGAAAACAGAAAGGTGGAAGATTCGTAGAGAAAATCCTGAATGCCTGGGCACCCTCTTTAACTACCTCCCTTTCTGGGAAGAACCATCCAATCAGAGGGAGAGGTTACAGAGTGGGTGGGTACTTCCAATGTGAATTCCAGGTATGGCGTGGGCTTCAAGATAAAAAGCTGGGGCATAGGTCTGGAATATCACATATGAAAACAGATTTTTAAATTCTGTTTTGTGGAATTCATTTTTTTTCCTTTCTCCATACTTTATTATAAGAAATAGCCTTCTGGAGTAGGGTAGGAAGAAAATACATTTGGAACTATAGATAAGGTTTTACATTTATACACTCACATTTTTATACATAAATGTAAAAAAAATTATTTTAAAAACAAGCAGAAAAGAAAGTCCAGTCATCAAAAGGCAGTAATCACAGACACACACCATAATGCTGCAAGTCTCACCTCTGTCTAGGCATGAGAGTTAGCCATTTAGAGGAAAAAGAAATATCTCATCCTGGCTCCCTATGAATGTTCCTTACCTTTCTAGTCACACTCTCTCTGAGCTTTCTCAAGACTGACCTGGGTGCTATAGTGTCTTTATATTACTGCAAATTGGAGAGGACTAGAGTGAGTTGGTTTACAAATTAAATTTTTTCAGGGCTGATCCTTTTTGGAATTTGTCCTGAACCATTTACTCTCTGAATGTTCTATAAAATCTTATATTAGACCCTAGAAGCTTAATTATGTGTTATTGGAAGGACTATGACTTCTTTTTAATTAGATTTTTTAGTTTACAACACTTAGTTTTACAAGTTCTTGAGTTTCAAATTTTCTCCCCTTCCTTCCCCTCCCCCCTCCCCCCCAAGACAGCATGCAGTCGGATATAGATTCTACATAAACCTTCGCATTAAACTTATTTACACAATAGTCAAGTTGCAAAGACGATTTATGACCAATGGAATGAAACATGAGAGAGAAGAAACAAACCCGAGAAAAAAAGAGGAAAAAAAAAGAGAAAGAACAAATAGTTTGCCTCAATCTGCATTCAGATTCCACAGTTTTTTTCTCTGGATGTAGCTAGCTTTTTCCATCATGAGTCCTTTGGAGTTGTCTTGGAGGACTATGACTTCTAGGAAGGAAGTGAGGTTTATGAATAATACTACATATAAAGATAAAATATGGCATTGATTGGCAGCTTTTGAGGTAGTTGAGTTTTTGGTGTTTTTTTTTTAATTTTTAGGTAAGGTTATTTTTTTTTAAAAAGCTGACTTCATGTTTTATTCTTGTGGCTAACTTCTCCATCAATGCAGATTCCAACCCACCTACATTTTCTCATACTTAACCGTTTTTTCTCCACATCTCTCCATAAATCCTCCATAGAAGTAACTTCCCAGCAAAACTGAGGTCTACTTCTGAATCTTTTTGATATTTTATGGACAGTGACAGTTAAATGGGTTCACTGGATAGATTGTTGGGTGTGGAGTCTGGAAGACCTGAGTTCAAATTTGATCTCGGACACTTAATAAATATGTGACTTCACTTCTGTTTGCCTCAGTTTCCTCAACTGTAAAATAGAAATAATAACAGTACCTACACCACAAAGGATTGCTGTGAGAATCAAATGACAGTATTTGCAAAGCATTTAGCCCAGTGTCTGGCACACAGTATGTGCAATATAAAATATGCCTTTTAAAAAAAAGATTTCATGGATGGCTTGTAGCACTAACTCAATTAAGATAAAAATCGAATGAAATCTGTGAGACCTAGCAAAGATTCCAGTTAAGAAAATTACTTGGAAAATAGTGCCTGTGATTGGACAAAGGCAATTATACTGCAGTGAATGAATGGATAAAAAAAATTTATTAATTATTTACTATGTATCAAGCCCTGGGAATAAAAGCAGAAAAGCAAGACAGTCCCTTGGTAGCTGGACACATTTCTTCAGAGGTCAATTAAAGCAATAATCCATATTTAATCCATAACCTAATTAAAGCATAATTGATAAGGTATGGTCATGCAACCTGGAAATCCAGCCCCACAAATACAAAAAAAAAAATTATTCTTAATCTTGCGGAAAAAATACCATGAAGATCATGCTTTTATATATGGGTGAACAGAATTAAGTTGATTTGGATGGTATCTAAAGGCAGCCCCAGGCCACTTGCAAAAAAAGCTGGGAAGACAAGGGACGAAGTGAAAAGAAAAGACAGATGGTGTTGTCCCAGATTCTGTAGATTAAGTCAGAAGGTCAGATGACAGCTCAAGAGGTCTATTAGCCATGAAGTCAGAGAAGTTGAGGGGAACTTAAGGAAGCAATGGCAGAGCAAATAATAAAGTGGGGGAGGGGTGACTCTCATTCCATCCAAGTCACGTGAGCAAACCCTGATCAATTCTAGAGAAATCTCAACTATCCCCCCCAAACACACATCTCAGCATATATTTCACACAGGAGGAAGGAGGCAGAAAACAAAGTAAACCCTAATTCCCTATCTCTAGGGAATCTCTCTTGAATACATCATCAATATTTACATGAACATCAATATGAAAATATATAGTCTTGTGAGCGACAGCTGGGGATATTAAGTAGAAATTCAGGAGTCAAGATAGCCTAGTTCTTCTGATATATTCTGGCTGGCTGTGTAAACCTAAGCAAATCACTTAAAACCTCCTAGTGACCTCATGCAACTCCCTAAGATGCATAGTAGTTCAAAGTATTCAGGGGTAGAGGGAGTTTCTGGAAGGGGAGCTCCCTCCATTGAAGAAATCACAGGTGCAAAAATATGTAGTTACACACATGTATAAAGTATTGTATACATAAAGTATTAAATGTGTGCGCTATTATCATATGTACATATATGCACACAGAAATGCATGTATACATACATAACTCAAGGGGAAAATGCTTGCATTTCTGGGGCTGGATTTCCAGACTTCAGGAGCACACCTTATCAATTTAATTGGATAATGGATTAATTATGGATTATTGCTTTAATTGACCTCTTAAGAAATTCATCCAACCGCAAAATCTTTTGTTGTGGTTAGCTTTACAATGGGAACACACACACACACACACACACACACACACACACACACACACATACAAGGAGGGTGCTCTAGTAGAAACTGGAGGCCCAGAGAGGTTAAGTGACTTGCCCCTGGTGACAGTTTGTTAACAGCAGAGCATTCATTCCATGGTACATTTCCGGACTTTAATAAAGTAAACTCTTTAAGATTTAGTGTTACTATTCTAAGTGTGTTGGGAGGAGGGAAAGGAAACCCAGAGGGCTGAGGGTACAATTAGCGCACTCAAATCGTGGAATTCGAACCCACGTACTATGACTCCAAATCGGGGGATCTCTGCTCCATTCTGGTTAACTCAAAGCCAAATAAATATGAAATTGAATCGAATTTTGAATTCCAAACAAGCAAAATTTCATCATTATCATCCTTATAATTAGTACTTCTTGATATAAGTGAGCACCTGCCTAACTTAAAATTTACAGCCCACGATCGCGAGCGTAGCAGAGACACTTCCAATTCCTTAAGAGTCTTCTCTCAATCCAAGCATCTGGTTTCAAAAGCGCTTCCTGGACCCAAGCTAAAAGATCTCGGGGTGGAGACTCGAGACCCCGGGCCTTCCCCCTTCTCCCCTTCCCTCCCCGAGCTTTGCAGCCACTCGCTGAAAGACTCCGGGCTGAGCAGGAGTGTTAGGAAAAGAAGAGCGTCTCCTCTGGTCTAGCGACTCGCAATCAGAGTAGCGCCCCGACGTAAAGCTGCCGGCGATGCAAAGCCAACTCTCCCCAAGTCCGCCCTCCGCCCAGCTCGCACTAGATCTCCAAGTGTCTGGGATTACCTCGAGCTGAAACCTCATCGCGTCAGGGCAATCCAAGTTTCTCCAGAGGTTGGTGTGATGCGCAGGGCCGGGAAGTCCTGCCAGACTGGACGCTTGCCACGTCTCTCCAAGCCTCCTCCTCCCAGTGGAGAAAACAGCAATCGCCGCTTAACAGGGATTCCAACCTCCAGGGCTTTCTCCACCTGCAGCCAGTTTCCTTCTCCTGGGACTTGTCTTCACACGCATGGAGAACAGTACCTTTTCTTTCATATTTCCTTTCGGCTCTTCTGAGCTTCATGAGCCATGACTCCTCACTGTCCCTCCCATTCCCCTCTTATACCTCCCTGAGCTCTTCCCAGGGCACCCCCGCCTTCGGGACTTTCTCCAGCAATCGCTCTTCTAATTCTTGTCTTTCCTGGTACCTGACCCTGGCCAAGAGTTCTTAACCTTTTTTTGTGTCATGGATCCCTTCGGCAGTCTGGTGAAGCCTGTGAGACCCCAGAATCACATTCATTGCCTACCTTAATAAGTTAAAGAAATGCTAAATTTCAGTTGGCAGTTAATGAAAATAAAGATGTTATTTTCCCTCCCATTCAGTTTCACACTTCCCCTGAAATCTACCCACAGTTAAGAACTCCAGATTACGAACCCGCACAACACGGTTCCTTAAATAGAAACTTGGTCCTAGTCAGGCAGGGTCTCAGACGTCATCACCAATCTTCTCTGTCCACTCCTTCCTCTGTCTTCCCAGATTCTCCACTTGGCCTGAGGCTGCCTTAGATACCATCCACATCAACTTACTTCTGTTTACCTTCAGGTATTACAAACTAATGAGGAGGGAAACTGCAAAGGTCTCTCTTCAAAAGTAAGAGATACAAATGACCAAATACTGCTTTTCACTGTGCCCTACCCAAACAGCACTATGGATCTGCTGTGTTCTCCTGGGCTCCTTTGCCCCTAAAATGTATGTGGACACAAGTTCTTTCCCCACCCTGCCTCCCATAGAATGCAAACTCCTTGAGGGAACAGATTGCCTCATTTCTCTTTGTATTCTCAGACCCCAGCACAATGCTTGGAATATAGTGGATTAATAATGGTCACTGATTGCTCATAATAGGTACATAATAAATGTTTGCTGAATTTAACTCTGTTTTTCCCTCAGTCTAAATGCAGGTCAAATTCTATTCTGAGGCAGTTTCTGAGCAGAAGTATAGTACTAGCAAAATTACTATTTTTATCATTTTTGAAAAAAATTTACAGGTCAGCTAGGTGGTGTAGTAGATAGAGCACCAGCCTTGGAGTTAAAAGGACCTGAGTTCAATTCCAGCCTCAGATACTTGTTAGCTGTGTGGCTCTGGGCCCTGGCCACTTAGCCCTGATTGCCACCAAAAAGAAAGAAATTCTACCAGGTTGGAAGTTTCATTTTTCATAACTATATTTGCAGATGATAGTGGCAAAGGCAAACTGATCTTCATGCTGCAAAAAAAATTTACATTTAAGCTTTTTTAATCCTATCTTTTTACTTTTTAAAAATGCCTCTTAAAATCATTTCAAAGTTTCTTCGTTATGGAGATAATAAAGTTCTCCTCTTACAATATTGTGGAAACCAAATTTATCATATACCAGTGAAAATGAAAACCAATTTCTCATCAGTGACTCAAAGGCATTGGATGGGAAAGATATTTTACTTTACTTCCTGGATAGCACTAAAAGTCAGTTTCCTTATCTGTAAATGAGGCAGGGTGGGGGAAGAGTTAGACAAGATGACCTCTAAGCTCCCTTGAGGCTGCTGGGTAAGGCAATGTACGGTGGGTTGGGCCTGGAGTCAGAAGACCTGAATTCAAATTTTACCTCACATACTTACTAGCTCTGTGACTCCAGGGTAAATTACTTAACTTCTCTTTGCCTCAGTTTCCACAATTGTAATAACAGTACCTACCTCCCAAGCACTGTATAAATGCATGTTCCCTTCTCTGAGACACAAATCTTTGATCTTACGAAGTGAATTATTGAATTGTATAATTTACACTTCTGCACAGAGTACAGGAGAGTCATGATAAATGGCCTGGTCAGTTATTATGGGTGTATCCTAACATGTTGCAGAGCTGGCCTTCACAATCACTCAGGCAGGTTGGTACTTGTGTTATTATTGTTGTTGTGAATAAAACTAGTAGACACTCCTATTCTGCCACCTACCTGAGTTAAAAAATTTTAGGGAGTCCATCCAGTTTGCCCATCCCTGGCTTCTGCCCACTTAGCTCACACACTTGTCTCTTCAAGCTCTTCTGTGACATTACATAAGTTACCCTGTTATTCTTTCTACCTGTAAACACACATTAACTTTATTCTTCCAAATACCTCCATTATCTTGAATGAATGAATGAGGTATAAATACAAGTAAGCAAGACAACCCTTGCTCTCAAGGAGCTTACATTCTAATGGTGGAAGACCACACACACACACACACACACACACACACACAAATGGTGTCCAGGGATGAGATATTTTGGACAGGGAAGTAAAAAATCATGGTAATTAGAAATAGTGCAGTGACTAAGGACACTGGACTTGGAGTCAGGAAGAACTGATTCTGAATCTGGCCTGGGATACTTATTAGCTGCATGTCCCTGGGCAGGTCATTTAATCTCTATTTGCCTGCAAAAAAAAGGTGATCACAATAGCACCTATCTCCCAGAGTCGTCATGAGGATAAAATGAGATATTTGTAAAGACCTTTACAAAGTTAAAAATGTTATATAAATGCGAGTGGTGGTTGTTGTTGTTATTGGAGCAATAGGGCAATTGATTGGGATTTCCTCATCAGGAATGCTAGTATTGATTTAATTTCTATTCCCAGAAGTAGAATTGGAAAGTCTAGGGTGTAGGGGAGTGAGAAGGAAAGACAAAAGTGGAGGCTGAAAGCAAGCAGAATGGTGTGGAGAGAGCCAGAAGTGTAATAGTGAGATCAGATAAAAAAATAAGGTGAAATCAGGATTGTACTGATGCATGTTCAGTATGAGCATTTATACCTCAGAAATCAGCAAATGCTACAAGTCAGGGGTTTATTCACTGTTTTGTTCTACTCCAGATCTGACCATCCCTTCTGCAATGCCCTCTGGAATTTTAGCTGTATGATGAACATATTTCTTTTGATCCTAAATATTTATTTTCCTTCCTCACTCCTTCCATCTTCTATTGAGACTTGAGATGAAGTGGGCAATTGGGGCTAGAGGACAGTGTTTGTACCTTGGCATCTGAGGGTTCAGAATCACAGGAACTGGGGCTTCTGGACATGATGACATCCAATATTTGAGCCAGACCACACAACTCCCACTTACTAGAGCAAAAACCTGAATAATCACAGATGACTGAATAATAATTATGAATTTAAAATTACAATAAGTGACTTCTTCCACACCAGAGCTGCTCAGAAAAGTAAGCCATTCACTAACCAGCAATGGGAAAGGAGGCCATCAGCAAAACCAGGACCAAAACAGATAAACAAGTCAATAACCTCCAAGAATGTCGAAAGATAAGGAAGACACAAATATAGCCTGCAAGGTACTGTGTCCTGAGGCAAACAGATCAGAATGTTCCTCCAGCAAATCCCCAAGGTGGTCAGAAATTACCATGGTGGTCAGAAACTGACAGAAGGAACCTTGGAAACGAGGAGTACCCCCAGATCCCTAGTGCTCTGCCCTGAGATACAATAGAGGGCCCTGAAAGTCTGGTATCTTGAACCTCAAAAATCAAAGGGGATCTAACCCTGGGAGGTAGACGAACCCGGGTGACTCAGGGTAAGATTAAGGAGAGCCAACCATCCCACCCCATATTGCAGCAGGGATTGGAGCTTGGCCTTTGTACAAAGTCCTAATTCAGGAGTTAAAGCTGGAGATGTAAGTAAAACAAAGAAGACATCAACCAGTATAAAAATTATTGTAGTCCTAGGGATGCCCCAAAATCCATCCTAGAAGTAGAAAGTAACTCCATTACTACAAGATCAGTCTCAAAGAAGAAAATTGATTTTTCACGAGAACTACATGAGGGGATTCTGAGAAGATGGCGGAATAAGATGGGAAATTACCTGGCTATTCCAAATTCCCCCACAAAATAAATAAATAAAAGAATGCCTCAAAGTAAACTTTATAGTGGAAGAAATAATTAAAAGTCATGGTAAAGCAGTTGTCCGGCCTAAGACAACTTGGAAGGACATTAGGAAAGACCTGACTTCCTGGGGTGGCGGTCTGGTCTGATCGAAGTGCAGATATCTCCAGGCATATACCACCCAAATCAAAAAACAACAGCCTTGGGGTAGCAGCCTCAGCTTCAGGAACTGTGCACCCCAACAACAGGGTAGGGGTTGAGCAGCTGATCCGGGAAGATTGCAGGGCCCTCTGCTGGCTGGTGCTGGACATGGTCCCAGATTTGGAAGAATAGATATCATCTAACAGTAGCAACCTTTTTTGTGTCATGGACCCTTTGACAATCTGTTGAAGCCTATGGGCCACTTCTCAGAATAATATTTTAAAGGCATAAAACAAAACACAGATTACAAAGGAAACCGATTATATTGAAATACAGTTATCAGATCCAAAACAAAAAAAAAAATTCACAGACTTCAGGCTAAGAACACCTAGCTCGGAAGAGTAAGTGGTGAATCTTACACAAGTACTAGACTAACTGAATACAAGAAATCAATCAAAGAGAAGTCAGTGACTCCATGAAAGAGTAAAAAATGTTGTAATAAAATCAAAAGTAAATAAATAAAATCAAAAATAGAAGAAAATAAGAGATACTTGATATTAAGATAAAATTGATCTAGAAAACAGGTCTGAGACAAATAATTCAGTCATTGGAATCCTTGTGTGAAGTATATGCAACAGTCTACACCTGTAGCCCCCAATATTATTTTAAAGTGTTTTTAATTAACAAAAATTCATTTTCTCTCTCTCCCACCCCCTACACCATTGAAGGGGGGGAGGAAGAAATTCCTTATATGTATAGTTAACCAAAAAAAGAAATCAATCCCCCCCTTAGCTGTATACAAATGTGTACATATATGTATGTACATGTACAAATAAATATTTATCTATACTTATATATGCTATCTATGGATTTATCTCATCAGTTTTCTGTCGAGAGATAAATAATATGTTTTATCATAATTCTTCTGGATTCATGGGTGGTCATTACACTAATCAGTGGCCTTACAGTTTTCAAAACTAGTCTTTACATTGTCATTGTTATATAAATTGCTCCACTTTTGCCCATTTCATTCTTTACTACTTTATAAAATTCTTCAAAATTGTTTATTTTGATAAAGCTTCTGCTATAGTATAAATTATTCTTCTGATTATGCTTGTTTCACTTTACATCACTTCATATAAGTATTTCCATGTTTCTTTCAAATTATCTTCATTTCTTAAAGTACAGTATTGCTCCTTTACATTTAGCTACCATAACTTATTCAGCCATTCCTCAATTGTTGGGTATCTCTTTAGGTTACAGGGTTTTTTTGCCACTACAAAAAGAGCTGTTAGAAATATATATATATATGTGTGTGTGTGTGTGTGTATGTATATATATATATATATATGTGTGTGTGTGTGTGTGTGTGTATGTATATATATATATATGTGTGTGTGTGTGTGTGTATATATATATATATATATATATATATATTACCCTTTCCTAGTTTTTTAACCTCTTTTGTATATAGGCCTAGCAGTAGTAGAGCTCCAAATTGCTTTCCAGAATGGTGGTACTCTTCCACAGGTCCACCACCTATGCATAAATGTGACTATTTTCCCATATCCCCTCCAACATTTGTCATTTTTCTTTGTTACCATCTTTGCTCATCACATAGATATGAGACAAAATTCACATTTGCTTTAAGTCACATTTCTTTGATTTGGAGCATTTTTTCATATAGTTATAGATAGCCTGGGTTTCTTCCTCTGAGAACTGCCTGTTCATATCCTTGGACCGTTTAGCAATGGTTCTTATTCTAATTATTTTGATTCCATTCCTCATGTATATTGGAAATAAGATCTTTATCAGAAAAACTTGCTGCAAAGATTTTTTCCCAGTTAAATGTTTCCCTTTTAATATTAGTTTTATTGAATGTTTTATCAAAAGCTTTCTTATTTTAAATAGTCAAAATAATCCATTTTATC
Organism: Trichosurus vulpecula; assembly: GCF_011100635.1. Classification (NCBI taxonomy): domain Eukaryota; kingdom Metazoa; phylum Chordata; class Mammalia; order Diprotodontia; family Phalangeridae; genus Trichosurus; species Trichosurus vulpecula. The sequence continues at coordinate 518,032,559 of NC_050573.1, forward strand.
TTGTGATACTCTCCATCCTTTATTTGGTCACGGTCTTTTCTTCTATCCATAGAACTGATAAGTATTTTTTTCCGTCTTTTCTTCTAATTTTTTTTTATGATATGGCCTTTTATATATACCTAAATGTATCCATTTGGAGTTAATCTTAGTATATCATGTGAGGCATTGGCCCAAGTCTTTCCTTCCATACCACTTGTCAATTTTCCTAGCAGTTTTTTTATCAAATAGTGAGTCCTTATTCCAGTAGTAGGTTTTTGTTGGTTTTTTTTTTTAAATCAAATACTAGGCTACTAATACATTTGCTTTTGTATGTTATGTAACTAATCTGTTGCACTGATAAATCTCTCCACTTTTTAACTAGGACCAAATTATTTTGAGATTTACTGCCTTGTAGTATACTTTGAGATCTGGTACTGCTAATCCATCTTCCTTCCCACTTTTACTATTTCCTTTGAGATTCTTGAACTTCTTTGCCTCCACATGCATTTCTTCATTATTTTTTTCTAATCAGATAAAGTAATCTTTTGGTAGTTTGTATGGCATGGCATTGAATAAGTAAATTAATTTAGATAGTATTGGCATTTTTTATTACATTGACTCATTCTACCCACAAACAATTAATATTTTCCCAATTATTTAGCTCTGTCTTTATTTCCGTAAACAATGGTTTGTAGTTGTATTTATATAGGGTGTCCCAAAGATCTCAGTACAATTTTAAGCTATTTAAGACAAGACCTTTGGAACACTAGTTCTTTTGAGCATCTTGGAGAGTAGATTCACAAGTATTTTATATGCTCTGTAGTTTTTTTTTTTATTTTTCTTTTTTAACTTTAAAGGTTAGGTTTATTTGGAGAAAACAAAACAAAAAAGCCAGGGGAGGGGGGAACCACCACCAAATCCCATGCCCAAAGGGTGGGGATTTTTCTGTAGTTATTTTAAATGCAATTCCTCTTTTTATATCATCCTGCTGGGTTTTAATACTACTATACATAAATAATAATGATTTTAGTGGGTTTATTTTATATCATGAAAGCTTACTGAAGGGATTGCTTCACTTACTCTTTAGCAGACTCTTTAGGGTAAGTATGCCATCATATCATCTATTAAAAAGGGATTATTTTGTTTCTTCTTTGCTCATGCATATTCCTTCAACTTTTTTTTCTTGCCTTATTGCTACAGCCAGAATTTCTAGTGCAATGTCAAAAAAGAAGTAATGACAATGGATATCTTTGCTTCACCCTTGACTACATTGGAAAGGATTCTGGTTTATTTCTGATATGTACAATAGTTAGGTTTAGGTTTTAGATATATACAGTAAATCATTTTAAGGAAAGACTAATTTATTCCTATGTTTTCTTACATTTTTAACAGAAATAGTTGTATTTTATCAACAACTTTTTAATTTTGCCATTAATATGGCTATTTCAGCTTGTGGTTTTCCTAATATTAAACCAACCTTGAATTCCTGGTCATAGTGTATAGTCTTTGTATTGTGTTGTTTTAGCCTCCTTGCTAAATATTTGCTAATGTTTTATTTTAAAAAAATTATCAATGTTCATTAGGGATATTAGTCTATAATTTTAATTTTTTGGATTCTCCCTGTTTTATATATTAAGACTATATCTGGAAGAAATTAAAGCTATCTGTAGTCATATGAAAATGCACTAAATCACTATTGATTAGAAAAATGAAGATTAAAACAACTCTGAGGTAACACCTCACCCCTATCTGATTGGCTAATATGACAGAAAAGGCAAATGATAAATGTTGGAGGGGATGTGGGAAAACTGGTACACTAATACATTGCTGGTGGAGTTGTGACCTGATCCAACCATTCTGGAGAACAATTTAGAACTATGCCCAAAGGGCTATAAAACTGTACATACCCTTTGACCCAGCAATACCACTTGTATCCCAAAGAAATCATAAAAAAGGGAAAAGAACCCACATGTATTAAAATATTTATAGCACCTCTTTTTGTGGTAACAAAGAATTGGAAATTGTGGAGATACCCATCAATTAGGGAATGGCTGAACAAGTTGTGGTATATGAATGTAATGGAATACTATTGTGCTATAAGAAATGATGAGCAGGGAATTGTGGGACTTCTAGAAGCCAAGATGATAAGAGTAAGAAGTAAACCACTGCAATACTCCCATACTCACCTCCAAACAATCATAAAATAGAACCCCAAAACAAAGCCTGGAACAGCAAAACCAGCAAAAGGAAGGGATAAAACAGTCTTTTTGCCCAAGAAACTGGGAGGATCAGCAAGAAAGATCCATCTCATTTAGGTAAAAGGGGAGTACAGCCCAGGGCAGGAGACATCCCAACAAGCCAGCAGCAAGTCTCACCTCAGCAAACCATCGGGAGATCCTGAGTGTGCTGGAGCAGTCAAACACCAACAATACCAAGACCACACCCTGCCCCCCCACATGCCTTAGCACAGCCAGGGGACTCCGAGAACCACCACATGACTCAATGTAGCCCTGGGCAAACAGGCATCCTCTAGCAGCCTGGCCTCCACTTACTTCAGAACAGCCCTGGGCAAATAGGTAAATACCTACCCTACAGGTGCCTAAGCAAACAGGCAGCCTCCAGCCAGCAAATGCCCATCAAGCTTCAGTGCAGCCCCAGGCAAATAGGCAGCCTCCAGCATCCAGACCTCCACATGCTTCAGCATAGTCCCAGGCAAACAGGAAATTGCCAGAGGCCTGACCCCATGTGCTTCAGTGTAGTCTCTGGGAAACACCCCACCAGGCCTCAGCACATGCCAGACACCACCACTAGTACCCCAGCTCAGCACCAGGTAAGCAACCAGACCCCTAAAACCTCCTGCAGTGCCAGCCAACCCCGACATCACTCCAGCACCAGACACAAGGGTCCATCGTGAGCCCCAGGGTAACATCGGTGCAGCACCAGGTAAACTGCCAGAGCCTGCAACCACTAGCACAAGAAGCCAAAGACAGTGCCCCTTTCACCCTGGGAGCAGAGCCCTGATGTCCTGGAACCAGGAGGCAAAATAGGCATTGAAAGAATCCACTGATCACCTCAGGAAAGAGAACCCAAAGTAAAAACCCAAAGGAACATAATAGCTAAATTTCAGAACTATCAGGTGAAGGAAAAAAATATTACAAGTGGCCAGAAAGAAATAATTCAAGTATCAGGGAGTCACAATCAGGATCACACAGGACTTGGCAGCTGCAACCTTAAAGGATTGGAGGTCATGGAATATGATATTCTAGAGGGCAAAGGATTTAGGATTATAACCAAAAGCCACTTAGCCAGCAAAATTAAGCATAATATACCAAGGGGGAAAATGGTCATTCAACAAAATAGAAGGATTTCAAGCCTCCATGAGGAGAAGATCAGAACTAAACCAAAAATTTGACCTCCAATATCAAAACCCAAGAAAAGCACATACAGGTAAAAAGGGAAACAAAAACATAAGAGACTCAGTAAAGTTAAACTGTTTACATCCTTATGCAGGAAAAGGATACTTATAACTCTTAAAAATTATATCACTAACAGTACAGATAGAAGGGATATGCATAGACAGGGGATACAGGCATAAGGTGAATTTGAGGGAATGACAAAAAAAATTAAGGGATGAGAAAGAGGATTACAAGGGGTACAGAAGGAAGGGAGAGGTAGAATGGGGTAAATTATCTCAAATAAAGAGGTAAGAAATTATAGTAGAGGGGAAGATGGGACGATGGACAATGTGCATCACTTGAACCTTACTCTCATCAGTATTGGCTCAAAGAGGGAATGCACACAGTCAGTTGAATATAGAAATCTATCTTACCCACCAAGGAAGTAGGAGGGGAGGAGACTAAGTAAAGGTGAGGGGCAGGAGAGACAGACATAATAGAGGGCAGATCAGAGGAGTGGTAGACAGAAGCAAAACACTGGTGAGGTAGAAAAGGGTGAAAGGAGAGAGAGGACAAACAGGAGGAAGAATAGGATGGAGAGAAATATACAGGTAGTAATCATAACTATGAATATGAATTGGATGAACTCTCCCATAAAATGGAAGCAGATAGCAGAGTAGATCAGAAACTAGAATTCTACAATATGTTGCTTACAAGAAATACATTTGAAGCAGAGAGACATACACAGAGTAAAGGTAAGGTGCTAGAGCAGAATCTATTATGCTTCAGCTGAAGTAAAAAAAACCCAGGGGTAGCAATTATGATCTCAGACAAAACAAAAGCAAAATTAGACCTAATTAAAAGAGATAAAGAAGGAAACTACATCTTGCTAAAAGATACCATAGACAATGAAGCAATCAAATTAGAAGAGCAAGGAATAGTCTACCTCTCAGATCTATGGGAAGGGGAAGAATTCATAACCAAACAAGAGACAGAGAGCATCACAAAATGTAGAATAAATAATTTTGATCATATTAAATTGAAAACCCTTTGTACAAACAAAACCAATGCAACCAATATTAGAAGGAAAGCACAAATCTGGGAAACAGTCTTTACAGTAAGTGTCTCTGATAAAGGCCTCATTTCTCAAATATATAGAGAACCAAGTTAAAATTATGAGAATATAATCCATTCCCCAATTGATAAATGGTCAAAGGATATGAACAGACAGTTTTCAGATGAAGAAATCAAATATATCTATAGGCATATGAAAAAGTGCTCTAAATTACTTTTGATTGGAGGAATGCAAATTAAAACAACTCTGAGGTACCACCTTATATCTATCACAATGGTTAATATAACAAAAAAGGAAAATGATAAATGTTGGAGAGGATCTGGAAAAATTGGGACACTAATGCACTGTTGGTGGTGTTGTGAACTGATCCAATCACTTAGGAGAGCAATTTGGAACTATGCCCAAAGGGTAACCAAATTCTACATACCCTTTGATCCAGCAATACCACTATTAGTTCTGTATCCCAAAGAGGTCATCGAAAAAAAGAAAATGACCTATTGTGCAAAAATATTTATAGCAGCCCTTTTCATAGTAGCAAAATATTGGAAATGGAGGGGATGCCCACCAGTTGAGGAATAGTTGAACAAGTTGTGGAATATCAAAGTAATGGAATACTATTATGTAATAAGAAATGATGAACAGGCACATTTCAGAAAAACCTGAAAAGTCTTGTACAAATTGATGCAAGGTGAAATAAGCAGAACGAGGAAAACATTGTACACAGTATCAGCAACATAGTGTGATGATCAACTATGAATGACTTAGCTCTTCTCAGCAACACAACAATTTAAGACAAGTACAAAGGACTCATGAAGGAAAATGCTATCCATATGCAGAAGAACTGATGGACTCAGAATGAAAATCAAAGCATATTTTGAATGAATATGGAAATATGCCTTGTATGATAGCACTTGTATAAACTATATCAAACTGCCTACCATTTTCAGAAGAGGGGAGGGAGGAAGAAAAAAAAATTTGGAACTCAAAATCTTGTAAAAATGAACGCTAAAATTTTTTTCTTATGTAATTGGGGAAAAAATAAAATGTTATTTAAATAAAAACAAAAACAAAATGATGAGCAGGCAGATTTCAGAAAAACCTGGAAACATTCACATGAACTGATGCTGAGTGAGGTAAGCAGAACAGAAAAACATTGTACACAGTAACAGTAATATTACAAGATTATCAATTATGATAGACCTAACTCTTCTCAGTAATACAATGATCCAAGACAATTCCAAAAGACTGGTGATGGAAAATGCTATCTACATCCAAAGAAAGAATTATGGAGTCTGAATGCAGATTGAAGTATACTATTTTCACTTTTTTACATTTTTTTTTTGTTTTTTCTTTCTCATGGTTTTTCCTTTTTGTTCTGATTCTTCTTTCACAACATGACTAACATGGAAATATGTTTAGCATGATTGTACATATATAACCTATATCATAGTGCTTTCTGTCTTAGGTGGCGAAGGGAAGGAGGGAGAAAAATTGGAATTCAAAACCTTACAAAAATGAATGTTGAAAATTATCTTTAGATGTAATTGGGGAAAAACAGCATTAAGTGCAAATAAAAAATAAAGTAGCAAAAAAAATAAAATCAATAGATTATATCTGTGTCCTAGAAAGAATTTGGTAGAATTCCTTCTTTTGTTATTTAGTTCTGTCTCACTTAAATCCAATTCATGGGAAAAGTCAAAACATCATTCTTTCGATGTCATTGGAGCTATTGAAATGAAGGACAAACCACAACAATTTGTAGTTTATATAATATCAGAAGTAATTTTTCTTTGAATGTTTGATAGAATTTACTTGTGAATCCATCTGGTCCTAGGATTTTTGTCCCCTTAAATTCATTTATGGCTTGCTCAATTTCTTCCTCCGAAATTTGATTGTCCAAATTTTCTATTTCTTGTTCTGTTAATTTGAGCATTTATATTTTTGTAATTATTCATTTATTTCCTTTAAGTTGCCAGTTTTGTTGAGCAAAACAATTTCTAACAATATCCTTTATTTCTTCTTCACTTGTAAATTATTTTATTTTTGATGCCGGTAATTTGGTTTTTGTCTTTCTTCCTTTTAATCCAAATAGCTCATTGTTTATAATATTCCAAATGGCAAAATATATGCTTACAAGCAAGAATAACTTACTCTATAAAGCTTAATATTATCCTATGGGGTGGGGGAGGGAGAGAGGACCTTTAATCAAATAAAGGACTTCCATACAATCCTGATGAAAATACCACAGCTGAATGGGAACTTTGAAATACAAAGAAGAGTTCAGAGAAACCTAAAAAACTAAATTTATTTGAGCAATTGGAAAGGGCTGATAATGTAATGTTGACATTTTTGTGGGTGAGAAGAAACAAGTGACCCTAAGAACCTTGATATTTTCAACAGGAGTTAAAGAGAAAAACAGAGGACCTGGGGGTAGATTGGTACCCTACTGAGTGTTTTAACAGGGGAAAGAGAATGGAGGGTAAAAGGAATACACTGGTATAAAAAGGAAGAAGAGGATGGAATTTATTATTCCTCATAATTAACATTGGTGAGAAGTAGAGAAAATAAACAGGGAGAAAGGGGTGAAGGACATCATATGAACCTCACACTTATGTGAAACAGACAAAAGGAGGGTTGAATACACATCCACAGACAGTTTGGCGCAGAAATAAATCAAAATCAAGGAAACTAGTTGGGATAGGGAAAGGGGAGGGGTTAAAAGGGAGGAAATAGTGGCAAGCAAAACAAACTTCCTCATCCTGAAGGGGAAATTAAAAAGAAAAAACAAAGAAACTAACTAAAATATAAAGGAGGGTCCATCTAGTTGGGGAATGAATGAATGAATTGTCACACACAAATGCAATGGGATATTATGGCACCATAAGAAATGACCAAAGAGACAACTTCAGAGAATCCTGGGTAGTATTACCTCATGTAGAGTAAAGCGAGCCAGACAATTTATATAAGACAACAACACTGTAAAGAAAGGAAAAAGCAACTTTGAGAGACTTAAGAACTCTGATTAATGCAATGACCAACCATGTTTCCAAAGGACCTATGATGAAGCACATAGCCACCTCCTGAGAGAAAGGGGATGGACTGAAGATGAAAAAAATTGACACGCATTTTTGGACATGGCCAATGCACAGATTTATTTTAATTGACTATGTTAATTTGTTACAAGAGATTTTTTTTCTCAATACTCTTCTATATCATCATCTATTCTCTCCTTGTATGTTCCCATCTCTAATGAAGCGGCCCCTATTGGCGAGATCAGCCCCACTATGTGTACCCAGAAACCCAGGCCCTGCCTAGTTAATCATTTCATGTCTCTCATCTTCAATCTCACCTTGTCAAATAATAATAATAATAATAATATCTAAAATATCTAATATAATATCTAATAATAATAGCTAGCACTTTATATTTATATGTGTATATATATAATATATATGTGTATATATATATATGTACATAGCACCTATTATGTGCCAGGCTTCTTACAAATATAGTTTCATTTGATCTTTGGAACAACCCTGAGAGGTAGGTTCTATTACCATCCCCATTATATTGTTGAAGAAACTGAGATAAAATGATTTGCCCAAGGTCACACAGCTAGTAAATATCTGAGGCTAGATTCTGACTCCACGTCCAGCTCTCTATCCACTTCACCACCTAGCTTCTTTTGTCACTTCCAGCTCCTTCCTAGTTGCCTATGAACAATCCCAGATCACTCCTTCAAATTCCTTTTAAAAATCCACTTGGTGTTGTCATCTCTTAAAGCTATCATCTCATATTTCTTCTCCCTTTCAAAACCAAAGTCCTAGAAAAAAAATGATCTACGTAGAAGCTTTTCCTGATTTCCCTACTTGGGGTGGAGCCAAGATGGCGGCTGGAAAGCAGGGACTTGCTTAAGCTCGCCCCAGGTCCCTGATTTCCCTACTCTATATTCTCACCTCAAGCTAACCTTGCAACCCCCTGGTAGCCTGGCCTTGGGACCTCACCACTCTACTGAAACTGCTCTCTCCAAGGTTACATCTGATTGCTTAATTGTCAAATCCAATGGCCACTTGGGAGCTCTCTCTCTCTTGACCCATCTACAACCTTTGCAAGCTGACCCCATCCTGTACTCCTAGAAGCACTCTCCATCCTCAGAGGCTGTGATGCTGTTGGGACCTCGTTCTTCTACTACCTGTCTTTCAACTGCTTCTCAGTCTGATGGCTCACAGGGTCATTGTCCTAGTTCAAGTCCTTATCACCTTTCACTGAGGTTATTGTAATCTCCCCCTAATTGCAGTTTACCTCCAGGCTTTCCCCTCTCCAGGGTTTAGCACAGTGCCTGGCACATAGTAGGCACTTAATAAATGTCTGTTGATCAACTGATCCAAATCATCTTCCACACAGGTGCCAGAATCAGTACTATGAGCTAATAGTTTCTCCATTTTATAATCCCCTGTTTAATAATATTGCTTCTAGGATAAAATGCAATTCCTTAGAATGGTATTTAAAGCCTTTCACAGTTTGGCACTGGCCTTCCTTCCCAGATTTTTTCACATCACCCTCCTGAATACACAATGGTTTCAAACCAATTGGCCTGACTCCTTCTTCCCCCTCCCCCTTCCCCAACCCCCCTGCCTTTTAGCTTTCTTTTGTGTGTTTCCCCCATCAGAAGGTTAGTTCCTTCAAGAGCTGGGACTGCCTTTTTTTTATAAAACTTGTGCTTCTATCTCCAGCACCAGCTTGTAGTAGGTACTTAAATATTTATTGACTAACTGATTAACTGAGGTACTTGAGTCTGGTTCTATCATTCAGGCTCATGCAGAATAGGGTATTCAGTCACGTTTAGCATATTTAGTTTGCATTAGAATGATGTATTTAATAAAAAACACATACACATACACACATTTCCATAACTGGGTTGTTTTTCCTCCACAATGGAAAAAGACAAGTAAAGGGGGAGGTGGAATGAGAAAGTGGAGAGAAAAGGCACCTGATGGGCAATGCTGGTAAGGATAATGCATGGAATTCCAAAGAGAGTCCAAGTGTGTATGGGCAAGTGAGATGAAGCATGGATACCTTCTTAAAATGGTAATCCCAGGAAGGGAGTTACCATAATGTAAATGCAGAGGGTGAGAATTTGATGAGATTAGAAAAGGTGTGCCAAAACAGGGCTTCTTAAACTTTTTACACACCTGACCACTTTTCCCATTTCTGCAACATTCATTGGAGTTGCATGGCTTGAGGGCATGCATGTTGAAAAGTGCCAATGCTTTGTGTTCAAAACCAAGGTTGCAGTGAAGTTGCATGATGCAACACGGGAGAGTGCTGCCAAGAAACATCTCCGATTCATCACGCTTTTGATTTTTAATTAATTCTTGGGCATGGCACATTCAGAAACCTTTTGCTGTTGCCAGTTCTTTGCAAATCCATATGGGGTCAAGATCGATAGTTTAAGAAGCACTGTGCTAGATTACACAGTTAGGGACTCGATTTGTTGACCATTTCTGGTTTTGTTGTTCAGTTGTATTTGACTCTTCATGACCCCATTTGGGTTTTTTGGTTTGCCATTTTCTTCCTCAGCTTATTTTACAGATAAGGAAACTGAGGCAAACAGGGTTAAGTGACTTGCCTAGGGTCACCCAGCTACTAAGTATCTGAGGACAAATCTGAACTCAATTTTCCTTGACCCAGTATTCTATATACTACACCACTCCTTATGACTGTTCGAAATGAAGAGACAGGATATCAATGGTCATTCAGTAGGATCTCGTAGTATTTGGTCAAATGCAATTCAGTTTTTTAAAAATACCTTTTTCTCTTCTCAAATCTCCTTTCTCTCTTCCTCTTCCTTTTTTCTTGTATTTTTCTTCTCTCCTATAAACCCTCTCCCTTCCCCTTCCCCCTCCTACTTACACTCTAATTGTTCCAGAAGCACCTATGGTCACTGCCATCGAACCAGTGGTACTGGAAGTTACAGGAGACAGGAAATTTGTCAGACTTTATCCTGAAAGATAAGGTGAACAATGGGCCTCTCTCGTGGTTTCAGCTCTAATAGCTACTCCTTTTTAAGGCTGATCAGCAGAGTAATATGTTATGCAGCACCTACTCCATCAGGCAGTGAATGACCAACAGCACTGTCTTATTTTTGACAGTTGCCTGCAAAACCAATGGGACTCTCTAGGTAGCAAACCTAAGGGCAGTCTGAATAAAAGGGATATCATGGATTCTTTGAAGCCTTCATTGGGAGCAAGCCAGTGACATGAGGAGGGGTTCTGTATGGGTGGCCACTTTGTACATATATAGTCTTTGCCCAGGGCTTCCATCTGCTGCTCAGTGCATGAACTTCCCCCTTAAATCTTCATTACCTTTAATAAAAGTTGTTTCTATGATGATTTGGTTCCAATTGTCCTAGTCCTCACACAGTCTAAACCCAGGTCTTCCAAGAGTGGCAGGAGATTACTAAAAAGCTTCCTGACGCCATGATGCTAACCCAAATACTGTTGAATTTTCTGGAGTTGAAATGTTATTGTATTTTTATAAAACCCAAATTCTCATTTCTTTTATTTGTCTTTATTTCCAATATATTATTTCCCCTTCTATGCTGAGGTCTGGACAAACTGGTTTTCCCTTTCTTTCCCCGATTCCCCCACCCACCCTTATGCTTGGAATGCATGCCCACCTCATAGAATACTTCTCTTCCTTCAAGACTCAGTTCAAGCACCACCTTCTGCAAAAGACTTTCCTGTCCCCTCCCCCAAACTACCATGTCCTTAACTACCTTAGACCTTAACTATCTATAGAATATATTCCATGTATATGCATATACACATACACAGACACAATATATATACACATACATATACACACAAACATATACACTTATTTCCCTTTGGAAATAAACTCTCTAAGACAAGGGATTGTTTCATTGTATTTGTATCCCTAGAATCTAGCATAAAGCCCTTTGTGAACAGTAAATCCTCAATACGTTTGTTCATCGATTTTTAGATAAACATCTTGAAAACTTTTACAAAACTTTCTGTTGCTGATAATCATTTCCAGTCATAAGAGGACCCAATGAATAATGATATCTAATTCCTGGGCTATATACAGTGGGATAAACATCCTCAGGTGTTTTTGGTTTTGGTGTTTTTTTCTTTTGAATACGAATAGAAGTTTGTTGAATATGAAAAGGGAAAGGGAAAAGGGAGGGGGAGATGATAAAACGTTATTTTTTAGCAATAAGAAGAGAGAACATTGTTGAACATATTTGCATCAAAGACTAAGATACTCTCGTACTTGTGTACGAGTATTTGCTTCGCTTACTCTGTACGTTTGTTACAAGGGTTTTGTTTTGCTTTTCTTTTCAACGAGGGAGGATGGAGGGGGAGAGAGAAAGGAGGTGAGTAGGGATAAGGTTCCAAAAAAAGGAAGATCAGAAGGAATTTCAGACAGGCAAAAGAGCCTTGAAAATTATAAGTTAAATTTGTTGTGTATTTTAATAGAAAAACAATGGGAGATATTCATAATTTCATGTGCAATCCTCTCCTCTTACACTATGTATGTGGAAATGCTTATTTTATTTAGTGTTTCAGTTCAGAAATTTTTTAGAATGAAAACAATTGCGTTTCAATGTGGAACATTGGATGTCGTGACACTCATGTGTTGGTCAATTTTATCAAGTTGCTTTTTGTCTTTTAATTTTTTGTTGTTGTTGTTACACGCAAGGGTGGGCTGGCAAACGCTCAACAACTGGCATGGAGTGTATGGGGGGAATGACACTTTGAAGTTCAATTAACATTACTTTATTAATATTTTCCCCATCATTTTCTTAAGTCTAGACAATCAATAGAATGACAAGTCAAGCCTGCTTTGTAACATTTGCCTATTTCTGAGGTGAAAATGATCACACGGAACATGTAACCATCAGCTTTCCATAGACCGTTCTAGCTGGCTCCATCACAATCTTGGAATTTACAAGGATAGTTCACTAGGCAGGGGAAGAGAGAAAAATAAATTTCAAAATCAAAATTATGTAAAAAGAAAAGATATCCATAAAAGGATTTTAGACGGAAACATTTGCATCATCAAAAAAATGCTGCTGCAGAATAGTATGTTTTTATCTCTTCTGATAGTACCAAGGAAGAGTTATATATTTATTCTTCTTTCCTCCACTTGAAAAAGAGGACTAAAAAAAAATCCCAGGCACATGGGATATATTGAAAGAATCTTATTCTTTCTTTACACCTCTGACTCATATAAATTTTTGATTCCCTCAAGACTCAGTTTAAGCCACCTCCTACAGGAAGCCTGCCTTTATTCCCCTAGTCATAGGTATTCCCACCCCCCTCAAATTATGTATTTTCTTTTCTGTTTCCCAAGTAGAAAAGAAACTCTGAAGTCAGGAGCCTCTTTATCTTTGTGTTTGCAGGTGCTGGTTGAACTGATCTGAATCTAATAAATTGTACTCACTTTCAATGGACTAACTTCACTTTCACTTGAAGGAAAGTTGAGGGTGGGGGATGGGGCTGAGGGAATAGAATGAAAGGTTCTGAGAAAGGCAGTGGAAATTATTAAAAGCCTAGGAGGACTTCCACAAGTGAAGGAGATTTAAAAGGCTTGGGCTGCACATTATACAAATCAGTTTAAGGTCTACATAGGCAATGAATGATGAACTTCAGTACTCCTATACTATGATGGCTATTGTTTTAGTCATCAAACTTTTCTATCTGGTCCTGGCCTTAATGGAATTAGATACCCAATCATTTAGTTCAAATTCTACAAGTTAAAACACTTCTCTCTACAAAGAAAACAATTTATTTTCACTCACCTTCAGGATTTTTTTTGTAATCTTTCAGGGACATTGTCCCAGAATTTGTTATATTATCTAATATTTATATAAAATGAATATTCACTGATTACAATCAGCCTACTCCTACATTATAAAATTTTCTTTTTTTGTCCACTGGAGCTACCAAGGTTGACAAGTTTGCAAAATCAAAAAGGGGCAAACCACAATTTCAGAGGAAGGAAGGTAAAGCACATGCTGCTTCACTTCCTGCCCAAGAGGTGATGTACTTAAAATGCAGAATAAGATACAGTATTAAACATTGCCTATCTGGAAATGTGTTTTGTTTAACTATGTATATTTATTATAAAGGATTTATTCTTTTTAAAAATTGTTCAGCTGGGGGGTGGAGGTGCTAGGAGGGAAAGAAAATAAACACTCATTAATTGGAAAAATATTAAAGGTAAATTTGAGGGAAAAGCAAAATTTAAAAAGATTATACTGCCATAGGGGCAATATTTCTAGGGCACAAAACGAAATCTTTGTTTTTGTTTTTTAAAAGGAAGGAAAGCAGTTAGAGGCATGCTAAAGCCAGCTAGTACTGGTTCTAGAGAACCAATTGTTATATTTTCAGTATGAGCATTTAGACCTTAGAAATCAGCAAACGATACGAAACAAGGCTTCACTTGCTCTTTTGTTGATTGTCTAAACTTAAGGAAGTGATAGACAAAATGTTAATAATGCAGTTTAAACTAAAAAGTGTGTCCTGTGTACATCCCCCCCATCCCCACCCAAAAAAAGTGTCAGGGGTTAAATATTTACCAGTACATCTCTGGAAGTAGTTACGGACAATGTAACGTCTGCTTGCTGTAGCCAGGATGTACAGCAAGAAAAGGAAGTACTAGGGTTAAGGATGGGGGGAAGGTTAAAAATAAAAATTGGCTTTTTTTTTCATATTTCTAAATGGATCTCAGGGACAAGAAACACCAATGACTTAGGGAGAACTGAAAGCTGTGGCTGATTTTTTGGCATGCTGCTTTGGTGCTCTATAGGACAACATCTGGAGGTGGCTAGGTGGTTCAGTGAATGGAGCACTGGGCCTGGAATCAGAAAGACCTGAGTTCAAATGTGACCTCAGACACTTACTAGCTGTGGGACCACGGGCAAGTTATTTAACCTCTATTTACCTTAATCCACTGGAGGAGGAAATGGCAAGCCATTCCATTATCTTTTCCAAGAAAAACTCCATGGACAATATGGTCCAAAGGGTCACAGAGATGGACGTGACTGAACAACAACTAAAAAGACAATATCTGTTAGAAATAGGTGTCCCCAGCCAAGTGACAGGCAGAGCAGTCTCTCGCTCTAAGATCACAAAGAAGACAAATAACTGGCATTTTCATAGCACTTACATGAACTGCTTCACTGGAACCTCTAGGTAAGTGCTATAGCTATTTTTACATTTTACAGATGAGAAAACTGAGTTTTAGATAATGTGATTAGGCTTTAAGGTCTTCTTGATGCCAAGGCCAGTGCTCTACTGTGATAATACCAAAATCTCTCCATTGCTAGATCCAATAGCCTTTTCCCAATTCTCATTCTCCTTTGACACTGTTGGTCATTCTCCTCCTTGATGTTCATGTCTCTCTAGGTTTTCCTCACACCACTTTCTCCTGGTTTTCTTTCTCCTTTTTTTTTTTTAGCCTATCTGACTGATCCTTTTCTGATTTTTTTTTTTTTGCTGGATCCTCCCCCAGATCATGACCTTTAACTATTGGTGACTGTCAGGGTTCTATCCAGGGCCCTTTTCTCTTCTCCTTCTATATGATTTTCCCTTGATGATCCCATCAGCTCCCATTGATTTCAATACCATCTCTGCTGATGATTCTCAAATCTGCCTATCCTGCCTCTGCTGACCTCCAGTCTCAGATCTCCAACTGCCTTTCTGACATCTGGAACTAGATGTTCAGTAGAAATCTTCTCTGTCCAAAACAGAACTCATTCACTTTCTCCCTAAACCCTCCCCACCCCTTCCCTATTACTGTACAGGGCAATACCATCCTCCCAGACTCTCAGGCTTGAGAGCTAGGAGTCACCCTGGATTCCTCGCTATATCGCTCACCCCCTATATCCACTCTGCTGCCAAGGCTTGTCAATTTTCGCCTTTTGAATATCTCTCTAATATATCTCCTTCTCCCCTCTGACACGGCCACGTCTCTCGTGCCAGCCGCCATCACCTGATGAGTGTGCCAGCCTTGAGTCTTTCCCTACTTCAATCTGTCCTCCGGGTACCAAAATGGTTTTCCTAAAGCATAGGTCCAATCATATCACCCCTCTACTCAATAAACTCTAATGATTCCCTATCACCGCCAGGAACAAATACAAAATGTTTGTCAATCAAAGTCCTTTATAACTTAATTCCCTCCTAACTTTCCAGTCGTCTTATACCTTACCACGATACGGACCTTTCAGTCTAGGTGTTCAACAAACAAGACACTCCATCTCTCTGTTCCAGGCATTTTTTTTCTGGCTGCCCTTAATATCTGGAAAGCTCTCCCTCCTCAACTCTGCTTACTGACTTAGCTGGCTTCTTCTAAGTCCAAACTAAAATCCCATTTTTTACAGGAAACTTCTCCCAACCCCTATAATTCTAGTGCCTTCCCTATTTTAATTATTTCCTATTTATCTTATATATAGCTTGCTTTGTATATATTTATTTGCATGTTGCCTCCTTTTAAGCTCCTTGAGGTCAGGGATTGCCTTTTGCTTTGCTTTGTATATTACCAGAGTTTAGCACAATGCCCTGCACATAGTAGGTGCTTAATAAATGTTTATTGATTGATTGATACCAAGAGATAGTCATATATTTACTATTGTTTTCTCCACCTTGAAAAAAGGGATAAATTGTTCTTAAAAAAAGATGTCTAAGTACCTGGAATGTATTTAAAATAAAAAAAAAAACAGAGCCAATTCCCTAAAAAGAGGATTTCTTATCATACTAAGAATGCCCTGCTCTATTGGAAAGTTAGGAGAAATTATATGCCAATGTTACCTTTGGTGAATGTCCCCGCACTTGGTGAGGTTACTGTCTAATGATGAGCACAGAGGCTTATACTCTAATCTTTTCCATCTTGGTAGGCAACTAGACCTTTCTCTCTGCTGATGTAGTTTTTGAGAAGGCAGATTCACATCCATATTAGAATGAAAGCTCAGAAGAGGACTTAATATCCTGACTGAAGGATTGAGATCTTTCCTCCAAAAAATGATATTTTAATTTGTGCTTCTTATAGATCAGTATTATGTGGTCAGGAAATTTGATGGTAGAATCAGACCTCAGAGTCTTATTAACTATGTGACCTTGGGAAAGTCCCAATCTCTCAGCTCCAGCCAATCAGCCAATAAAACATGTATTAAGTGCCTACTACATGCCAGGCACTGTGCTAAGCTCTGGGGTTACAAAGAGACAAAATACATTCCCTGCCCTCAAGGAGCTCACTATCTAATGGGAGAGACAATACACAAACCAATATATACAAAACAAGCTGTCTACTGGATAAGTAGGAAATGATTAACTGGGGAAGGCATTAGATTTAAGAGAGGTTGAGGAAGGCTTCCTGTGGAAGGAGGCATTTTATTTGGGGCTTAAAGCCAGGGAAGCCAGTAAAAGGAAATGAGGAGGGAGAGCAGTCCAGGAATAGGGGACAGCCAGAGAAAATGCCCAGAGCCAAAAGATGGAGTGTCCTGTTCATGGAACAGCAGGACACCAGTGTCACTGGAAGACTACGCGGCCATGGAGTTGGTTGGTTGTTGTCCTTTGTTCTCAAAGAGGACCAAAATGATATCAGTATTCTAGAGTCAAGATTCAACATGTCTGACTGTGGCTGATCAGGCCAATACAAGCTCGAGCTCAGAATGCTCTACCACAGGTTGGGCACAAATAGTCCTTGTGAACATTTGGAGTGGATACTCCTAACTTGCACATCCTGCGTTTCCTTTGAGCTGTTTCAATTCTGCTTTGCTCATAGAGCACAGCACCTTCTCTGATGTGGGCATGCCATGCCGAGTGGTTCTGTGCCGATGTCTCCCATGTCACAAATCAATTCCGAAGTTCTTGAGAGTATCCTTCAGTAAGATGTAAGAAGATAGTTTATTCATGTGTAAAAATTGGGGATAATGACATCTACCACACCAAACTGTTTCAAGGATTTAAAAAGGCAATAGATGTCAATCGTTCTGCAAACTTTAAAGAGATATATGTTAGAGATTACAATAATATTATTAGTAGAGAGATTGGGGTTCAATTCCTGCTTCTGATATAGGCTGCCTCTCTGATCCTGGGAGAGTCACTTAACTCCTCAAAGCCTGAGGCAATTCTCTAAGACTGTGAAGTCTTTAACAGACTGATGGAGACCACAGTGGGTGTATTGATTTGAGGTCCCTTGGGAATAGTTCTACAGAGCCTAGCTAGAGCTCCCAGCCCACAGGATGAGAGTCAACAGACTAGAGCTGTTGTTCTCAATGGACGTAAATGATACACCTCTTTCACGTGCATGCAGCCTCCTCAAAATGTGTGGAACTTCCACTTAAAATGGCATCTGTGAGTTTCCATAGGATGCCCCATTCCTCATTGCAAAGTGTGCCCTGAGCAAAAAAAGCTCGAGAACCACTGGATTGGAGCATTCTGGTTTCCTCGGAGTGCTAAGAGAAGTGGAAAACTTCCTTCAGGTGGAATTTCAAGGTGATGGCATAGAAGATAGTCACGTACCCAAAAGTCTGAGGGAAAAGAAACTAGAAATGTCCAAATCAAAAAGTGAAGAGAGAGAAACCTTCCAGGAACATGTTGGAGTAATCATCTACAGGCTCCAGAGATCTGATTGTTAAATATTGTTGTAAACATTTACATCAGAAATTGACAAATGCTCCACATTAGGGCTCCCTTTGTTGTTTTCTTGAATGTCTAAACTTAAGAAAATGATGAAGAAAATGTTGATGTGATGCAGATTAAACTTAAAAGCATGTCATTAGTACTTTTTTTGGAATTAAACATTTACCAGCCCATCCCTGCAAGTCTGAGCATACAGTACAACCTAGAAGAGAAGGTGCCAGGACTCTAGGCAGAATTCATCACTTCTAGTAAGTATTGTTCAGGCTGCTGCTTCAATTCTCTAAACTTAGTGACATCACTCTCTGTATATTTAGTCTCCACTCCCATCCCTGCCCCCATTTATCATAGTCAGGAGAATACATTCCACGACAAAGGTCATCTTAAAAACAAAACTCATAGGGAGCTTCTCTTTCACTGAAGGCACTGATTGACTCGTACTTAGAGCCTTTACCTTTAAATCCAATCCATCAGTTTCTTTAGTATATTGACTAAAATAATTTTCACTCCTATTCCTACAGATACATTTTCAGAAGGAATAGTGGGTAATTTATTTTTTTTAAATAAGGTTTAGTGATCTTTTGTTTTTTATAGCACAATCATTAATACATTCCCCCAGCACCATATGAACTTTCTTTTGCAACAACAGTTAAGTAAAAGTAACCACAATAATGACCTTGCATCACTTATTCCGCTATAGCATTTATTAAGAACCTGCTGTGTGCCGAGCACTTTGCAGTAGTCCTGGGAGGTATTATCCCGTTATTATCCTTATTTTATAGTTGAGAAAATGGAGGTGATCAGAGGTTAACTGACTTGCCCAAGGTCACACAGCTACTAAGCGTCTGAGGCTGGATTTGAACTTAGGTCTAGTCCTGACTCCAGACCCAGTATTTTATCCGCTGTACCACCTAGCTGCCCCAACTTGTATCTCTCAGTTTCCAAGCCCCACTCTCCTCTTTTCTATATACTTTAAAAATGTTTCTTTCATACTCTTTTCTTTCATCTTTTTTTTTTGCATCACTAGCATACCCACCAACTCCTCCCCAGACACACACACACTAAATAAGTCTTTCCTTGTAATAAATAATTATCCAAAAACAAATCCACCCATGTCTAAAAGTATATACCTTATTCTGCACCTCTAGTCTTCTGTTTCTCTGTCATGAGAGAGTTCCCCACCTTTCTGCTGGGGGAAAAAAGAGGAGATGCTTCCTCCTCTCATGTCCCAAGCCAAGGTTGGTCATCTCAGTCACGACTCTTTCCTTGTGCAATAACTGCACCAATTTTGTATAGCGTTCTGGTTCTCCTTCCTTCACACCACATTCATTTCTCAGTATAACTTCAATAGGAGGAAATAATTCCTGGATTATGATCTTGGTAGGATCAGGAGATGTATTCAAGCTCTGTAATAACAATTTGTCTCAAGAAGCCCAAGAATGGCAGCTTCCAAAACTGGAAGGGACTGTATCATTTCCTATAAGTAGCTACATAGCACAGTGGATACAGTACTTCCTGGAGTCAGGAAGACCTGAGTTCAAATTCAAGCTCAGATGCTTAGTAGCTGTGTGACCCTGGGCAAGTCACTCAATGCTCTTTGCCTTGGGTTCGTCATCTGTAAAATGAGCCGGAGAAGGAAATGATAAACCACTCCAGTATCTTGGCAAAGAAAACCCCAAATGGGGTCACAAAGAGTCAGACATAACAATGAAAACCTTTTAAGACTTTTGCAAAGCAAGGATTGCCTAACACAACTTAATTTTATTCTGGCAGGCTATACCAGAGACACATTCTCAAAGGGAGGAAAAAAAAAAGTAATGCCTGCCTCTTGAGACACTCAGTGATTTGCCTGGCTCCCTGCCCAATGCCAATCCTCACATCTGGGGCCACTTAAACCCCTACCTGTAGCTCAGCCCCACCCAGTTGGATCTGGGACCAATCCAACTTCATAGGCAGGTGAAGCATATAACTCCATAGTTCAATTTGATGTCAAGTAAATTTTCTGACTGTGAACTCACGTTTCAAGGTTTGGCTTGGTTTGTTTTATTTGTCTCCAGGGCCCTCCATTGGATGATGAATTAGAAAATGAAGATCTAAAAAGCAAAGGGGTGGAGGCCTGAAATCCCTCCCCCATCCACTCTGAAGACATTCTTCCCTCCAACCTAAAGGCTCATTGAAGCAAGGGGTCTAAAAGATGCACTGGAAGATTCCAGATCTCTCGGCAGTGCAATATAACTAGAAAACACTCAGCAAACAAAGGGTGCGGTTATTATTGTTGCTATCATTATTAATAATAAAACAAGGGCGGTCCACCCACGTCATGGCAGGGACAGCCACAGGCCAGCACTCAGCTGTCCCATTAAATTCCTGCATGGCGCAAGGGTGCACCTGCTAATTGCTTGCCATACTTGGCCTGCTACTGCTTATTAAAAGTCACAGATAAATGGAGCTTTAGAGATCAGAGTTCAGACCCTCTCATTTTACAGATTAGGAAACTTGACGCCCAGAAAGGTCAGGAGTTGTAGCCAAAGTTACACAGCTAGTTAGTAGAGGAGTCAAGACAAAAACCTGTCTCCAAACACCTAGTCTGGAATTGTTGTCGCTAAAGATTTCCAGGCTGTTGCCTTTGTCGCTATAGAATGAAAGCTACATCTACTTCTCCAAAGTGGATTTAAGAATTGGTTGTGACAACTATCTCCAATCTCTTCTATACTTTCCCTCTTTTTCTTTCTCTGGAAGCTGAGACACAGACGAGACTCTTGAGAATCATAATTCTCAAAGGCTTGAGGAGTTAGAGTGTGGGGGAAGGAGGACCCTTATAGAACCAGACCTCAAGTTTGGTATTATAGTGACCCAACTTCAGCAGAGATCAGCCATGCCCCCAGTAAAGCTATACCTGGTGAAAATCCTTGCTTTGACCAAAAATAAAAAAAAAAAAGTGAAATTTTTGTAGCAGGAGTGGATTAGAGAAGTTCCCATGGAGCTGGTCATGGGCCTGGTCCCTTGCTAAGGACTCATATGCACAAATCAGAAACTCCTGAACAGTAGTGCCTTGGTATCTCTGACTGGGGTGGTATCAAAGAGGATTAGCCAGAGTGTCATTAGAGATGAACTCACTTGAAAGGCAATCTTCCTTTCTCCTCCTCCCACCCCAATAGGTTATAAGAGAGCTATGAGGGTCTCCAATTCTCTGGTGTATTCTGGGATTTTTGTCAACTTCTCCCTTGGACTTCCAGTGACAGGAGAAAAAAAATATTTTTCCCCTCCAGTGTCAATGACAGCTACAATCACAGAGTTCCTGGCATATTGCTTGCCTAGGATGGCCTGAGCCTAGACCTCAAGTCTCCTCAAAGCATTTCTTCTGCTCAGTGTTTCTTCCCTGAACACAGGCCTACAACCTGCAGCAGAGATGGGTGCTGCCAGCCTTGACCTTGGGAGTTCAAGAGTTCTTAGGTTCCTGAGTTGGTTCTGGCTCTCTGGTGGAATATGATTCCCGCACACTGCTTCTTAGAGAAGATAACCATTGATAGGTCCATCCTGAACCTGAATGGACCAAATAGCCAATGCCTGCCTTGCCAGTAAGTCTGGACCTTTTGAATTGCTCAGACAGCGCAGGCTTGAAATGAAGTGAAATGGGGGCAGCTAGGTGATGCAGTGAGTAGAGCAGCAGCCCTGGAGTCAGGAGGACCTGAGTTCAAATCCAGCCTCAAGCATTTCCTAGCTGTGTGACCCTGGCCAAGTCACTTAACTGCTGTTTACCTCAGTTTCCTCATTTGTAAAATAGGGATAATAATAGCCCCCACTTCCCAGGGTGGTTGTGAGGATAAAAAAAGACAATATTGGCAAAGTATATTGTAAACTTTAAAGTAATATATAAATAGCAGCTATTTGTATTTTTATTACTGTTATTGTTATGGTGACACATATATTCATGTACGCTTAGGAGTCTTTTATGTTCTAAGCATTTCTTTGGTGGTGGAAGATAGAACTGTACTATATATCCATTTTATATACTGAATAGTTTTTCTAGAAAGGACCTCATTAATCTATTTTGGGGAGATCCTAGATACAAACCACGTCCAAAATTTTTATTTCTGGGAAGCACCCTTACCCTGGGCCACAGGTAACATTTTGATTACTTAGGGCTGCACAAATACAGACTATTTCACTTGATTTTTGGCCTAGATGTGTGATTTCTGTTTTTTGTTTGGTTTTTTTGTTTTTTTGGCAGGGCAATTGGGGCTAAGTCACTTGCCCAAGGTCACACAGCTAGTACATGTGTCAAGTGTCTGAGGTCGGATTTGAATTCAGGTCCTCCTGACTCCAGGGCCGGTGCTCTACTCACTGCGCCACCTAGCTGCCCCTAGATGTGTGATTTCTTCTATGTAGAGAAAACGGTATGGAAAAACATCCTACACTGATGAAGCCAGGAAACTTTCCTGGAACGTAAAGTCTCTAAAAAGTTGGCTGAGATACAGAGAGGCAAATGGCAGCACAGCTAGCATTAGTCAGATGCAGGATTTGAACACAGCTTCTGGATGCCAAGGTTTTGTCACTGTTGTTGCTTTGCCCAGATGTGTGATTTCAACGGTGTAGAGAGCACCTCGATGGATCTCCCTATGCCAGCGCGGATATGCAGTGGTTGTGCAGCTTAGAACCTTAGAGAATTGCCTGGGGGCCCTGACTAGTTAAGGGACTTGGCCAGGATCATGCAGTCAGTATGTACCAGAGGCTGAACTGAACACAACTGGTCTTGCCCCCAAGCCTCTACCCACTACGCCATACTGCCTCTCCTGTTTGTCAATAAGTTAGGCGATCAAATACCACTGATTCTTGTCTGAGCAATGTAAAAAATCATAATCTCCATGTATCAAATGAAAGTGACAGTATTTTTCTCAAAGAGAGATTGACAGGGTTTAAAGGTAGTTTTTAAAGATGGCAGAAAAGGGAATATTTCTCAGTCTAGTACCTGAGACTATGTCCTCTAATTATGACAGGTATTGAAGCCCTTCTTCTTACTCCCCACTAATAGGCCCAGTCTCATCCCACACTTCTGGGCCAATCCTGGTGGAAGTGAGATGGGGGAGAATAGGGGAGACGAAGAGAGGATGAAATAAGAAACAAGAAGGCTAGGGCTATAAGGGTTATGCACTTCGCATCAGGTCTTGCTCTGGTTCTGATCTGACCTTGACAACAGAAACTCCCAGTGGCCAGTGCCTTAGACCCTACCCTCACCCCAATTCCCCCCAGCCTGCATTTAAATCATGGGACTGAGACTTGCTAGCTATGTGTCTTTAGGCATGTCACTTAACTGAGAGCCTCACTTTCTTCATCTGTAAAGTGGAGATAACAATATGCTATCTCATAGGGCAATTGTGAGGGAAGTGCTTTGAAAACCTGACTTAGAAAACAGACATTACACTCCATTGACTTGGCAGGCAGCCAGGACTCCCCACTTCCAACACGATCACTCTGGTCAGAGTTGCTGGGTTCAGAGGCTTCCCACGATTGGACAAATGGATCATACTCGCTGGCTTGTGTAGATTCAATTTAAGACCTCTGGATGACCACACAGCACCTTGCTCTGCCCATCCCCCAGCCTCAGAACCCTCTTGGTCCTGGAGTGCAATGCCCAGCACTGGACGTTTAATCCAAATAGGATCTGTTTGGCTTGACTCTATTTATCAAAAAGAAGGACTTTTAATGTTAGTATTTTTTGTGGGGTGTGGTGGGGAGAATTATTGGGGAAGTAGGGGAATAGTAATAGAAAAAAAAAGAAAAGAAAGAAAAGAAAACCAACGAACCATTAAAGATATACACATACAATAGCAGAAAGAAGTTCAGAATGGAGACACAGACAGGGTGTGTGATATTAGAAATAAGATGCTAAATTTGAAATATTTAAAAATAATAAAAGCTAACATGGCTATAGTGCTTTAAGCTTTGCAATTTTTTTTTGCAAATATTACCTCATTTAATCATCACCATGCTGGGAAGTAGGTTTTATTATATCTCCATTTTACAGATGAGGGAACTGAGGCACACAGAGGTCAGGTAACTTACCCAGGCTCACACACTAGTAAGTGTCTGAGATCAGATTTAAACTCATTTTCCTGTCTCCAAGTCGATGCTTTCTCCGCTATGCTCCTAGTCACTTTTTTTTAATAAGGTGTATGTCGTAGAGATTCATGCCTTCTTGTGAGATCCTCTTTTTGTTCTTTGTATGGGAAAATATTCACGTTTGCTGATGTTTGCCATATTATAAAAAGCAAAATTTAAATTAAATAGAAATTAGTGAGCAAATTATGGATTCTGATTAAAGCTTGGAGGAATAGAAAAATTTTGTGACTTCTAGGTGTTGAAATACTAAATGTAAACAGTTGCTGAGCAAGTTTAGTTACTTGTATTGATAGGATGCAGTCTATCTGAGGTCTGAGACTGTTTCATTCTCCTTTGCGTCCAGCATAGTGTTTTGTACCTAGGAGCTTAATAAATACTTGTTATTTGAATACTCAGATGGGTGTAATAACAATTCATGACTCCAGGGGACCAAGAATGAAGAAGAGTACTACCTACCTCCTGGCAGAGAATTGACAAAATGTGACAAAAATTCTGTCAAGAAGGTGGTGTAAATGTTACCCCATTTTACAGATGACAAAACTGAGGCTCAAGAGGTTAAATGATATGCCCAATGTCATACAGTTAACTACATAAGTAAAGATATGAACCTCAGTCTTTCCACTCTACAAGTTCAGGCCTGTATCCACTACTCCATGCTGCCTTTCTAGGAAAACATCTCTTATAAATATAAATTTGCTTAATTTAAAGGATTTTTTTAACGCTAATTATAAAATGTCCAAAATTCTAATCATCTGAAAATAATGAGCAAATTTGATTTATACTTAATTTTATTCTCTATGATCTTTAGAAAAGAGAGCCTTTGTCTTTTTTTTAATTGTTGCAAGAATTGGGAGAAAGAAAAAAAATCTTTACCCTAACTTTCTATTCACATTCCCTTATTCTAAAGTACAAATGACCAGTTTCACCTCCTATCCACCGAGCATAACCACTAACCGCTATTTTTACAAATCCTTGGAATCACCAAGGGCATTTCTAGCAAAGGGCTGAAAATACTTCTTTTTTTGAAGAGACAAGACAATAGCCAGCAATTTCTTTAAAGAAATCCTAGTACTACCAAGGTACTAAAAGATAAAGAACTAAAGCAACAAATGGCCTGAGCCCAGAGAGTGAATTGGTAGGAGAGCCTAGATCGTAGGAACTATAATGTTATTATTGTCCTTGTATTCTGAGTGCCTAATGTGGTGCCTGGCTCACATGAGGCACTTAATAAACACTCGCTGAGTAAACGAATGAATGCACCTCAACATTAGGGTCTTCTCATTACACACATCAATCCCAACGGGTTTACTGAGCCAATGTTTGTGCTAAAAAAAATGGCAGGATCATACCACCTCCCAGACCCGGTCATCGTGCTTATAACCTTAAGAGACTGCATGCCACCAAAGCCCAACCTTTAATGGGCCAGAATAGACCATAAATGGACAGGAATTTCCTACATGCCTTTGTAGCTCTCACCACCATTTTCTTGAAGTGCAAGGATGTCTCTTTATCCATAAGCCAGAAGTATGATGTGGAGCTGTTAGAGAAACTTTATAGCCAAACCCCTCTTAAGGAAAAAAAAGGTTTTAGAAAGTCACTTAACCTCTCTCTCAGCTTCAGTTCCCTCATCTGTAAAATGGGGCTAATGGCACCTCTTTCACAATGTTTTGTGACATGATATGATATGATATGATATGATATGATATATAATATAATGCAATGCAATGCAATACAGTACAATACAATACAACATAATATAATACAATATAATATAATACACAATGCAATGCAATACAGTACAGTACAATACAATATAATATATAATAATATATAGTATAGCACAGCATAACATAACATAATAATATAACATAATATATTATTATATATAATAAAGTACTTTGCAAACTTCAAAATGCTGCATAAATGTTAGATAGTATTACCTTTTGTTTTTACATCACCTTCCTATTTGCTCCTTAATGTCTTCCTCCCACCACCCTTAGTTTATGTGTGTGTGTGTGTGTGTATATACATATATATCTTTGTATATATGTTTGTATATGTAGTATATATATACATATGTGTAATATATATACATATATATGTGTAATATACATACATATAAATGTAGTATATATATATATCCTTCCATTGTAACAGACATTTTAAAATTTGACTTTTCCCCAATTACATGGAAAAACAATTTTAAACATTAATTTTAAAAAGTTTTTGAGTTCTACATTTTCTCCCGCTCTCCCTCACCTCCCCCCTCCCTGATATGGTCATATATGTGCAATCATGTAAAACGTATTTCCATATTAGTCGTATGTAACAAAGATCTCAAAAGGCACACAACAAAGTTCAGTAATGCCATTGACTGAGAGCGTATGCATCATTCCACTAGTTAGTCTGCCACCTCTCCGAAAAAGAAGGAAGGTACATTTTTCTCATCTCTTCCTTAGGGTCAAGATTGGTCATCGTAAATACAAAGTGTCACTGTCATTCTTCATTCACACTGCTGTAGTGACTATGTATATTATGTATATTATTTTCCTAGTTTTGTTTGCTTTACTCTGCACTAAATACAAGATCTCCCATGCTTCTCTGGAATTTTCATATTCGTTATGTACTAAAGTGCAGAAATATTCATTCATATTCCACAGTCGTCATTCATTTATCACAGTGTGTTTAGTCAATCCCCAATCAATGAGCACCTACTTTCTTTCCATTTTTTTGCCACCAGCACAAAAATTGCTGTAATATATGTGTTTATACATATATATACATATATATACACACACATATACATACATACATACACACACACATATATATGATTATATGACCATCCTTTCTATCTTTGACTATGAGCAATGGCATCTTTGGGTCAACAGATGTGGGGCATTTTAGGTGGTTGTTGTGGTTCATTTTATATTATTTTTATTTGTAGAAGAATGCCAAATGGCTCTCCAGATTCTTGAACCAAATAACAACCTGGCCTGTTTTCCCAAGTCACCGTCATCCTTTATTTCCATCCTCGGCAATCTTTGTGGGGTGTGAGGTGATACCTCAGAGTTATTTTAGTTTACATTCTATGATTATTAGTTATTTAATTAGTTATTAATCTTTCATATGGCTGTTGGTTTTAAACTCTCTCATTTTGAAGATAAAGAAATAGAGGCTCAGAAAGTTTAAATGCTTGCCCATAATTAGGATCTAGAAGTATACAACACCAAGTCTTCTGCTGTCTTATGAACATTCAGGATTAATATTGTAACAGTGCCCTGTAGTGGAGTTCTCTACTTATGTGAGTAAGCTATTTTTTAAGTAGATAGCTATTACAGAATTATTTGCAACCCTTAGAAGAAACAAACAAAAGTTATCTGAATAAAAGAAAGATCACCCTAATCCCAACACATGATGAAGGATTTTTATCTTATCCTTTTCCTCATCACTGGATTTGACTGAAGCTAGTGGCCCTGATTAGTGAAAAGGAACTCAATGGCTTCTAGCCCATCCAGGAACTCACTGGTAGAGACAGTCCATGACTCTGAGCTCAAACACCCCAGGAGAAGCAGTGCCTCCAAGACCACTGGCACTGATTACAGTTTAGCCCTAGCAGCTGTTGCTGAGGTCAACAACTCTTGTGTAGAAAGGGCCCAATGTACCCATGACCACCAACACCAACCATGAACAAACTGCAGTACCCCATGGAACACTGGCTTTGTTTCCAGCCTGGTCCCAAAGCCGTAGTCAGAGGAAGCAACCCTTTGTAAAGAGGAGACCTGACAACTTCCTCCGGGCTGTAACCCTACTTTCTCAGCAGTCCTATAACTAAACACACAGAAAAGAAAGTTCTCATCGCCAAAGTCCTTGGCACTGTCAGATAGTTTAATATCAGAAGCCAAGATGATTTTATTAATGGAAAAACATTAAAGACAATGCACTGCGATCTGCTTTGCCTCTGCACCCTACGGACCATCAGACTTCCAGCTGACTTGATGCTGAAACCTCCAAAATATTATCTCCCCCTTTAGAATATGAGCCCCTTGAGAGCAGGGACTGTTTTACTTTTTTTATTTGCGTTAGTTTTTCTGCACATACTAAGTGCTTAATAAATGCTTTATCATTCATTCATTCACTGATACCTGGTCTCCATAAAATTCTTACCTATCCTTTAAAGACCAAGTCAAATTCCAGGCCTTCCCTGCTATCCTCTATTGGAAATGATACTTCCCCCTTCTGATTCTCATATGGTAATATTTTGTACCTTTCTAATACATTTGCCTCATATTCTTGTTATACTTATTAAGCTTCTTATCCCTGTGTTAGTCTGTAAACTCCATGGGAGTAGGGACTAGGTCTTACGTAAATTCTTCATTTCTCCTACCTACTCTACTCTCATGTCAGTACAAAAATCTTTGAGAATAATCCACTCAAAGTCTGAAGGTACCCTTGATGAAAGGAGTGAGGCAGTATAGCATGGTGTTTAAAGAATTGTCATTAGAGTCAGAAAGATCTGGGTTCAAGTCTTGCCTTTGACACATACTGGCTGTGTCAACCCTGGGCAAGTCACAGTACTCCTGACAATTAAGACTAAGTTGGAGAGAAGGTGCTGACTGGCATTGTTAGATGGCGTTTTCTCATCCAGGAGTTCCCTATAGCATAACTTCATGTGTATGTGAGATGTGTCTGTGTGTTTACTGAAGGCCCCATTGTGATGTGGGGGTAACTCTAGGTTGTGGAAAAGAGAGAAGGGAGGAAAAGAGAAGGAGGGAAGTAGAAAGAAAAGAGGGAAAGAAGAGAGAGAGAGAGAGACAGACTACCTTTGGATTCAGGCAGGCCTGGGTTCAAATTCTATTTCTGACATATACTAGTTGTGTAATACTGAGCAAGTAACAATCTTGATGTGCACTAGGTAATTCAGGACCATAAATTTAAAATAAGTTGGGATATCCCTTTGGAAAGTGCACAAGACATTCTCAGCAACAGTAGCAAACACCTTTGCTGAGCGTACCTCTTCCGATTTTGTGCTTTCCTTGACAATAACCAAAGGTCATCAAACTGTTAGATCTTTTAAGGAATTTTGTATGATTTTATCACACAGGAGTCATCTTGGTGGAGGACAGTCTTTGAAATGACATTTTGCTTAGCTTAATCAAATAAAAAAAATAGTTAACGAATATTTAACACAGTGAGATCTTGTGTTCTTTGTACCTTTCAATCAGCTGTGTAATGATCAAGATAGTCTGCTGAGGGCAGCTAGGTGCCGTGGATAGAGAACCAGCCCTGGAGTCAAGAGGACCTGACTTCAAATATGGCCTCAGACACTTACTAGCTATGTGACCCTGGAAAAGTCATTTAACCCCAATTGACTTTAAAAAAAAAGAAAGATATGGTCAGCTGTAGAGTATTATTTGTAAACGCTTATCTGTTCTCTTCTTATACCTTGATCAAGGGATAAGAACTGTGATTTCATTAGTATTGGGGATTCTTGAGGGAAGAAACTCTTTTGAGAAGAAACCAGTTCAGGTAAGAACCTTCTCTGAAATTTATAATATCAGATCACAAAGAAGTTGACTTGTCCATGTCATGCAGCCAGTATGTATCAAAGCAGAATTTGAACTTGTCTTCCTGGATTCAAGGCCTGCTTTCTAGCCATTAAGCCACAGTGCCTCAGGAACCAATTAAAATAGAACAAAATGAAAATCTTGGAATGAGGTGAGGGAAGCTTTCAAAGAACCAGGAAAGATTTGCTAATCTGAGAAAGGTTAGAACTTAAAGACCTCTGAAACCTGTGACTCTGCTTTGGTCCCATAGGCTTCATAAACAGGCTGTTATCAGAGGAGGAGCACAAAGGTTAGAGTCAGACATGTTGCTTCAAGACTTAGCCAATAAAATATCTCTTTTCGAGTTCTTCGAGGGAAACGCTGAGAAAGCACTTTGCTGCCTCTGTAATCAGCACTTTCAGAATGTGATACTGTCTGAATCAAAAGGCATAGCAGATTTTTTTAAAGCTAACAGCTCTGAAAAGACAAAGCTTTAAACTTTGTTTTCACAGTGTATCTACTGAATCAATTTGACCAGTGTTTTGAGTTCTTTGAAATTAGAAAAGGATATTTATATACGATCGTAGATTTAGAAGTTACCTCCAGTATCTTCAGATTAAAAGGGGACACTGAGACCCAGTGAGGTTAATTGATTTGGCCAAGATTACACAAGTAGTACATGACTAGTTCAAGATTTGAATCCAGATGCTGTCACTGAATTCAGCACTTTTATATACTTTGTGATATTGTAGAAGTTGCAACCTTCTAACTAGCAAGGAAGGAAACAAGCATTTATTAAATGCCTGTTATGTGTCAGGCACCGTCCTAAATGTTTTTATAAATATTATCTCATTTGATCCTCAAAATAACCTCGGAAGGAAAGTACTTTTATTCCCATTTTACAGGAAATTGAGGCAGAGAGAGTTGTCTGCTTCAGAGACCTCTCTCCACCTCAAGTCACTAGTGTAAGTGTCTGAAGCTAAATTTGAACTCAGTTCTTCCTGACTCCAAGCCCAGTACACTATTCTTGACAGGCCACCTAGCTGTTAGGGTTCAGGACTGTGGAAATATATTATTGCCTTCCAATATAATTATTGGAAATAGGCTTGTGAGATCATTTTTTTTAAAGTTTTAGCTAAAAAGCTATTCTGTGAATCTAGTACGAGAAATGATTTTTCTTGATTTTATTAAGGGCAATGGAGAACTTTTAACTTTTTGAGAATTCCTATAACCATAAAAGGTTAAACATCTTAGACTTTATAACTGTGTGTTGACATTCCTTCTAAACAATGTCTTGTTATCACTCTTATCTCTAAGTACTTCTTTTTTACCACTCAGCCCCCTATTTTCTCCTTTCACCTACAACTGTCCTGAACTTAGCATCTAAGCCTATAACTCATTAATTTCCTTTTTCTTTTCTTTCTTTCTTCTTTTTTTAAAGACTGGGTCTTCCTGACTCCACCAGACTGGAAGTGAAGGGGCTATTCACAGCCCAATAATACTCCAATCAGCATAGGAGCTTTAAAGTTTTGATCTTCTCCTTTTCATATCTGCCTTGGGTCGCTGGCCCCTCCTTCCCCCCCACCCCTCCCCCCCACCAGAAGAACTAAGTTCAGAGACATGATTGACTTCACTCAGAGTTCCAGAACTCGAGAGTTCAAGAGATAAACCAGCCTCCAACCTCCACTTGGCTGAGACCACAAGGCATGGCTACTACCTTTGGTTTTATTCATTAATTCATTCATCGAATAAACATTGAATGTTCATGATGCATGTCAGTCTAGACTGAGAAGCATTAAGAAATAATGAATATTAGATCTGGTCCTTCCCTTCTAAGAGATTCTAAGAGTTACTTAGGGAGACAAGATGTGTATACATGCATAATGGGAATTGTAACTCATTCCTTCAAGTATTCTCAGAACTACCCTATTTCCTTCTAGATGTGTGGTGACTTAGTACAGGAGAACTAGGGTACTTTGGGATGAAAAAAACAATCCTCTTATTGGTCTCTTATCCCTGTGTTAATGGTGAGAGAGGGGCTATTTGATTTTAAAGGGAAAGTTTTTGATTCACTCTTCCTTGGACAATACTATGTGGGAAGGGGCTCTCCCTCTCATAAGACTTCCCATGACAGAGTAAGGGAAAGGCCCTTGGCAAGGACCTAAGGAAACTAAAGAACATGTTCTTCGTGGGCCAACCTAAGATTCAACTTCAGAGCCCTAGGTGAGCCCTTTGTTTTACATTCCTTCTCTGGACATAGGTGATCAAATAACGATTTCAAGAAGGACACGTTTCAGTCTTGGAAGCAGCCTTCCGAGTTTGAGGGATTGGAAGTCCCAGGTCCTTTGTTCAGAGCTGATTGTCAGCGAGGGGAGAGTCTATATCCAAAAAGATCACCACTGACATCAAGAAGCTCAGTCCCTGGCCCAGATTGCCAGAAGACTTGGATCTGGAAAGAATTGCTTAGACAGTGAAGAGCTCTAGGTATGATGCCTTTTTGTCAGAGCTACGAATTATATGATGCCTGATGTTTCAATAATCTACCTCCAGGGCAGTGGTGGGATTCCACTAGTTCACACCAGTTCTATAGAACTGGTACCAAATTTTAGGTTGAATTCAGGGAACCCGTTGTTGGGGTGGGGGGGCGGCCCCTTGGCTTGGTTCTGTGGAGAATCAGTTGTTAATTTATTTGAATCCCACCACTGCTCCAGGGAGAGTATAATAGTAGTTATGGTACTGCTGCTACTTCATAAGTTTTCTGTCAATATGCACTTAAGGGGATTATGTGTATTAAAATTTTGTTTTGTGGAAAGATTGTCCTATAATTGACCTGCATTATATATTTAAGACTCTAATATTTAGACCCTAAACATGAACCAAAACTTAAACTCTAAGTGGTTCTTCCTGATAATTTCTAGTGGCACCATGGATAGAACTCTGAGGCTGGAGTCAGCAAAGCCTTATTTCAAATATGACTTCAGATACCAGCTGTGTGATCTTGAATAAGTCACTTAACTGCTGTTTGCCTCAGTTTCCTCAAATATAAAGTGGGGTTGTTAAGAAGATCCAATGGAGAGCACTTAGCATAGTACCTGACACATATTAGGCACTATATAAATGCTTATTATCTTCCCAATCCCTTGTGCTGTGCGCTCTAGGGTGAAAGTATCAAGAGCCACAGAATGTGAGAAAATGGCCCTGACCTCTCTTATTACAGGCCATGCTCTTTCCCGAAAGACTGAACTCAGTCACCAAGTTCATGAGTCAAGAACAGTTAGTCCCCTTGGTAGAGAGGGAGGTGGTATAAGCACCATCTTACTGAGTCCCCAAGGGAGAGAGACGATGACTTCTATAGGACCCATGAGAAGGGAGAGCGGCAGACCAAGTGGAAATTAAACTGGACTTTGAGGTTGGGTAAGATTTGGATACAGAGCAAGGAAGAGGCATTGCTAACAAGGAGAAAATAATCAAGAATAGAAATTGTGTCAAGAATGAGCTTGCTGTCACACTAACATATTGTTGGTGGAACTGCGAAATGATACAACCATTTTGAAGAGCAATTTGGAATTAAACAAAGAGAGTGACTAAAATGCCCACAACCCTTTGAACCAGAGACTTCGTTACTGGGCTTATCTCCCAAGGAAGCCATTGATAAGGGAGAAAAAAAAAGCCTCCATATACTCTAAAATATTTATTGCGGCACTTTTTGTGATAGCTAAGAATGGGAAATAAAGTAGATACTCATCAACTGGGGAATGGCTAAACTTGTGGTATGTGAATATAATGGAATATTACTGTGCTGTAAGAAATGATGTGTATAATGAATACACAGAAGCATGGAAAGATCTATATGAGTTGATGCAGAATGAAGCAGTTAGGTGGTGGAGCAGATAGAGTGCTGGGCCTGGAATCAGGAAGACTCATCTTTGGGAGTTCAAATCTGGCCTCAGACACTTAACTAGTTGTGTGACCCTGGGTAAGCCACGTCACCCTGTTTGCCTCAGTTTCCTCACCTGTAAAATGAGCTGGAGCAGGAAATGGCAAACCACTCCAGTATCTTCACCAAGAAAACCCCAAACAGGGTCACAAAGAGTGGAACAAGACTGAAATGACTGAGCAACAACAAAAGAAATAGCTACAATAATGTAAATGGAAAAACCAGCGACACCCAAAAAATCAAAAGTAAATGTAACAAAAGTATAAAGAGCAAGTGGGATTAGAATAAAATGATATGAGAAGACAACCCAACATACCCCTAAGTGGAGGTAGAGATATGCGTGTTACACGTTTTGTACGTGTTTTCAGATTTTGTCAGTTAATCAAGTGTGCTGATTTTTTTCCCCTCTCAAAAAAAAATACAAATATTTATCATATGAGATGGCTCTTTGGGAGGGAG
Source organism: Trichosurus vulpecula (assembly GCF_011100635.1). Taxonomy (NCBI): domain Eukaryota; kingdom Metazoa; phylum Chordata; class Mammalia; order Diprotodontia; family Phalangeridae; genus Trichosurus; species Trichosurus vulpecula. Next base: position 518,066,737 of record NC_050573.1, read on the forward strand.
TTGAGAGAGATACATGGGATACTATGGTGATGTAAGAAACAGAAAACATCAATAAAAATTAATAATCATTTTTTAAAAAGAATGAGTCTGGTGTTCTATAGGGGTACAGGGATATGACCAGCATGCCTGGAAGAAAGGATTTATGTTAGGAAGCAGCAAGTGATAGAAGGTGGGGTAGCAAATTGGGGTCAGATCACAGAGATATTCTAATGTCAAACGGAAGAATGCATATATTATGCATGCAAATGTAAAAGGTGAGGTCTAGGGAGTCTGGGGGGTGGGGGGAATGTTAAGCAGTAGAATGATGATTCTTTGCTTCTTCTGTGTACCACTTTATCGCATTCTACCACATCCCCATAGTATTTCTCCAACCCTCTTCTCCATTTCCACAACCAATGTCCCAGTCCAAGATCTTACCCCTTTGCTGTTGGTCTACTGCAACAGATACTTTTATGCTAGCCTTTCTATTTCTAACTTATTCGTCTTAGGCAGGGCAATATAGCCATCCTCAGCACTGTCATAGTGTTGAAGTTATAGACTGTCACTAGAATTAAAGACTATGTCACTCCCCTTCTCAGAATTACCTAGCACATAAAAATAAGTCTAGATTGTGACCTTCAAAGTTAACCGTCAATTGACCTAAGAGTTCTGGTGCCCAACCCATGCTCTCTGCTCTAATTCTTCTGTCTTCAGGCCTTCCCTTCCACTGTAAATGCCTTTCCAGCTGAGTCCTAATCATTTCTCCTTCCTCCTTCAAATCAAGTCAACAAATATTTACTGATGGCCTACTATACTGTGTGCAAGACTGTGCCAAGTTCCTTCAATGATGTTCTAAATTTATCTCCTCCATGACCCCTCTCTGAACAAGCCCTAACTGGCTCATCATTCTAATGTTCTCTCTACCCTTGCCACCTCCCTAGACATTTAGCTCTTACACATACAAATTCTATTCAGCTAAAGGTAGTTGTGTGTTTATTTGTTCACTTATCTTTATGTGCATTTATTTTATCAAGGTTTCAGGGGTGAGGGAAGAAGAACTGCTGGAATACTTGACTTCCTTCTCTCAAATCCCCCATCTCTAACCTCAACTATCCATACCCCACAAAGGTTCTATGTGCTGATAATCAAGTGAACAGCAAAAATATTTTTTAATACCTGTGATGTGAAAGTCACTGGAAATCTAAGGATGGTATGTGGGGGAAAAGGATCAATTCTTAAGTCAGAGAACACTCTGACACTCACTGCTTGTGAGCAAGTTACTTAAACTCCATGGGTCTCAGTTTCCTCTTCTGTAAAATGAGGGGAACTGGACTAGATGGCCACTGAGGTGCCTTTCAGTTCTAGAGCTAGGATTCTATGACATAGCCCTGGTTTGTCCTCAAGGATCTTACAATCTAATTGGGAAACTAGACTCTTAAAGATATCGGATACTGTCTGAGCTGGGGGAACCTACAAAGACAGGTGCTAACAATGCCAGATTTGAAGGCAGAGACTTGAATTCTCCTCGCCTCTGACATTTATTAGTTGTATGACCCTAGAAAAGTCATTAGCCTCAACTCTCATTTGTGAAATGAGAATAATAACAGCATCTGTCTTTTAATCCTGTCATCAGGTAATATATGTATAGCACTTTTGTTAACCTTAAAATGCTGTATAAAGTTTAACTCTTATTGTAAGTGGAAGATAAGAGGTAGTGATGGGGACAGACATTGACTAGAATAAGAAGAGTTATAGAGATGCTGCTTCAGATAATTTTTTGCCTACTCAGGGAAAAAAAATGAATGAGATTAAAGCCATCCAAAAGGCACCCAGAATTCTGCCCCATTCCAAGCCCTTTATGGTATCTTACCTCTTACATTTTAGTGAGGGCAATGACATGTCTTCTACTTCCTTTATTACTTGCCTCATTTTATAAAATTTTATAATTTTATGAAATCATTTTCTATTTATATTCTATTTCATCTTATAATTTTATAAAATTATAAATAATTATATAGTATATAATTGTTAGAGAAGTTATAAATAAAATTCATGTTATAATTTTATAAAATTATAATAAAATAATAAATATATAAATATATTATGAAATTTTATAAAACCCATGAGTGTGGATGTTCCCACATTCAAGAGAAGTCAATTCATCAGCAGGTGTTTACTGCAAGCCAGAATGACTCTAGATACTGAAATATCCCTTGTACTGTTGAAATGAGGTGGAGAAGGCTACTGTGCTTGAGAGAAGAGATTCAAAACTACTTAATAAAAGTAATTCACAACTACTATTTTCCAAATTATAGCTGTGTTGCCACTGAATATTCCTTTACAAAGACAAGAAGTAGAAACACACTTATCTTTTTCCACCTGGTGTTATACTTGTTTCCAAAAAATTCTAAGTTCAAAAGAAAAAATTCAACTTATTGTATATAAATACTTGACTGTGAAACAACAAAATTGTTAATAGAAATAGAATAGCCTGGCATTTCAGAGGCTGGCCAGTTCTGCCTCCCAGTTGTTTTAAACAAGAAACATCTTGTTCTGGAGCTGCTTCCCATATATAAACAAGATGATTTAGGTAATTTTAATCTATGTCAAATCATTTCAGGTCCATTTATTCAACAGTCTCACATTACTGCATGAAGACATTTCAGTTACATTCCCATAAACAACAAGAAAGGCGATTCATTGAATAATATAATTTTTAAAGAGATTATTAAAAATAGGTGTTGTGCCAGTGTTTAAGATGTGAATTTTTATTTCCTTTTTTAATGTGAAGAAGAATCATAAAAAGAACGATCTATTAAAACTAAGCAGTTAATCATAACTCAAAGTTAAGGGGGGGAAAGCTTTTCCACTTCACCTTTCTCTTAAACAACAATAACACACACACGCGCACACACACAAACACACACAGAGACACACACAGACACACACAAATCCAATGAGAGAAAGAGAATAATGCATTTTACTGAGAATAGGAACTTTTCTCTTTAGGAAAAAATTACTTACCCTCTTCATTCTCTCAGTTAAAACAGCACTTGCCCTTAGCCTTCAACCATCGAGGGTTAAGCTGAAGTTTCCATCCTCAGCACAATCAGATAAAATAGTACTTGAGGTAGCAATTGATGGAAACCGAGCTGCAAATTTCCATGTGCTTAATCTAGAAGGGAGAAATTGCAATGAACCTTCGTCCATGGAGTGAAACACTTTTAAACCTGAGGAGGTGATTTCACTTTTGTAATCAGAAACTTGTGACTAAGTGTCTGGCAGGGAAATGATTAACAATTGTGTCGTCATTACTGACTATAGACCCAAAGTTCCAGCTACAGAAAATCAGAGGGAACTTTCTAAATATTATCTTAGGCTTCACATACATCTTTCCTATATCCACAGCCACTTATAGAGCCATGTTTTTAGGGCAGCAAATTAATCAGGCTTCTGTGTTATGGACTGAAAAAATGAAAACTATTTTCTTATAAATTTCCTCCTGTTTAATAAAAGAGTGTTATTACCAAATTTCAGACCTCCATTTAAGGGATTTCATGGTGACGTCCTTCACTTTCACCCTCAAAGCAAAATTCAATACCCTTACTACCATTCACATTTTCTGAAGGATAAAGCTTGCTTTTGAAATAATCCACAAGCATTTCTAAAATGATGTTGCTGTTCCTCTCAAGAATACTCTATCTCTCAACTCTGAGCATCTTCACTAGCTCTCCTGGAATGCTCTCTCTCATCTTCTCTGCCTTCTGGCTTCCCTGGCTTCCTTCAAGTCAGCTAACCTTCTGCAAGAAATCTTTCCTATCCTCCTTAATGCTAATGCCTTTCCGCTGACATTATCTCTGATTTATGTGTGTGTGTGTGTGTGTTGTTCAGTATATAAGGTAGGTGGTACAGTGGATAGAGTGCTGGGCCTAGAGTTAGGAAGACTCATCTTTCTGACTTCAAACCTGGCCTCAGACATTTATTAGCTGTGTAATACTGGGCAAGTCATTTAGCCCTGTTTGCCTCAGTTCCCTCATCTGTAAAATGAACTGGAGAAGGAAATGGCAAACCACTCCAATATCTTTGCCAAGAAAAACCCAAATGGGCCCACAAAGAGTTTCATATGACTGAAAATTGACTGAACAACAACGCTCTTCTCTATGGAAAGATATACGTGTGTGTGTGTATAGATATATATATCTATATATATATACATATATACATATCCCTCATATCTATATTTATATATCTTGTTTTTACATAGCAGTTTGCATGTTGTCTCCCCAATTAGATTGTAAGCTTCTTGAGGACAGGGCTTGGTTTTGCCTTTCTTTGTATCCTTGACACTGGCATATAGTAGGTATTTGTTGATTTGACTTGACTTCTTAGTGGCTTTACATTCCTCCAGTTTCAGTAATCCCTATATGGCCCCTACCAATGTTTAAAAAATTGAATCCTATGACAAAACAAAAAACAAAAAAAAAAAGGCAGTCCTAAGTGTTCCTCAGTCCAATAGCACGAACAGTGGCATAGCACTAACTAGGAGGAGTACAAGCTCAATTAACTAACAAGCCTTTATTAAGTGCCTACTATGTGCCAAGGATACAATTTTTTAAAAAGCAGCATATGACAGATTCATGGTTTCGTATATAATTCTCCTTTTTTTCTGTCAATTTTATGCATGGAAGTATTTGTATTTGTTGATAACTATTAAATTAACTACCTAAATAAAATTTTGAAAATTTTAAATCAAGAAGATATCAAAAAAATGAAGCCTTAGACGGAAAAAATTTTTAAAATACCTGAAGTTTAATCTTACTGTTACCAGAGTTATGCATAGCAGTTAGCATATGAACAGTACTTGATTATGCTTACAAGTGAACAGCTAAAATTCAACAAGTTGGGAAAATATATTCTACACTTCACTTTCTTCCTTCCTTCTTTCCTTCTTTCCTTCCTTCCTCCCTTCCTCTCTTTCTCTTTCTCTCTTTCTCTCTTTCTTTCCTTCTTTCTTTCTTTCTTTCTTTCTTTTTCTTTCTTTCTTTCTTTTCTTTCTTTAATTCTTTCTTTTTCTTTCTTCCTTCCTTCCTTCCTTCCTTCCTTCCTTCCTTCCTTCCTTCCTTCCTTCCTTCCTTCCTTCCTTTCTTTCTTTCTTCCTTTCTTTCTTTCTTTCTTTCTTTTTATGCTGAAAGCTCTTTGGATAACTTTTGGTAGAAAGTCTGGGGAAGAAAAACCTCGGAGGGCTCTGTGGACATAGTTCTCCATTAGGGGCCCATACTATGGTGTTCCACTCCACCATCAGGACAAAAAGGATGGTGCATTTCAGAATGTCAAAGGGAATCTGAGGGTTCCAAGTCTGGCCTTCTAAATACAGAAAGTGCTGCTCTATGCACTGCTAGAAAGTTATCATGGTTGATTGTGTTTACAGTCTCAGGAATTTCACTCTCTTGATAGCAATTGAATTGCCTAGTTTTACTTCCAACCCTTATCTGCCTTTCTCGTTCTACTAATTTCCTTGACTTTCTTTAATGAACACTATACTGTAGTTTTACTCATTCTACCAGAGTAAGTACCAGCTCCCTTATTTCAGCAATGTAAATCGATTCACAATAAGTTGGCCAAATTTCTCCTTATACTTTAATGTGATCTTTTAAAAAAAAAGGAAGGAAGAAAGGAAAGAAGGAAGGAAAGAAAGAAAAAGGAAAAAAAGAGAAATATGCTTTTTTTGTAAATTTATTTATTTTAAATAAATACAAAATGAGAAAAGAAAAAAGAACATGTACACAGCAGAACATACGAAAGGATTCAACATAAGCAATAAATTTCCATTCCAAGAAAACCTATATAGTAAATACTACACATTGTTTCCAAAGCTGCCCAGCTTTTCTTTGCTTCCTTGTAAATTTTCTTTAACTCTGTTGACCATGTGATGAATAATAAGCCTGACTTTAAACTAGAAGTGATGAACTGTAAGAGAGGGGGATTGTCTTCAATATCCCAGAGATACGATGCTGTACAATAATGAAAGGAAATATAATTTGACTACTAGATGGTGTTTGATACCTGCTAAGCATTTATGATACTTTAAACATTGCACAGAACCTTAAAATATTTAAATCACCCTTAAGACACTTGTTGATTATTAGTAGTAATAATAAAAGATTGCATTTCGATAGCACTTTAATGTTTACAAACTGCTTTAAAAATATCTCCTTTGAGCCTCACAACCCTGGGAGGTCAATGCTATTATTGCACCCATTTTACAGATGGGGAAACTGAGATGCACTGAGGTAAGGTGACTTACCCCAGAGTCATATAGCTATACATGTCTGAGGCTGGATTTGAACATGGGTCTCTCTGACTGCATGCCCAGTGTTCTTTCTATGGCACCACTCAGCTGCCTAATATATGGCAAACAGAATATGTGTCTGGACAAGTTGTGGCATATGAATGGGATGGAGGAGTATTGCACCATAGGAAATGATAAATATGAAGAATTCTGAGAAACTTGGGAAGGCTTTTGTGAAGTGATATAGAGTAAAATAAGGAAAACCTGGAGCACAGTATACCCAATGATCATAGCAAGGTATAGCAAAGCAGAATCAAATCCATGAGAATTTAGATCTGTCCAATGACCAGTCTTGGTGTCAGAGGACTGATGATGAAAACATTCCTCTCCATTGAGAGATAATAGTCTTCGAGTTCTCAATGAGGTATATGTTATTAGATATCCTCAATGAATACTTTTTATCAAAAAGGTAGCATATTAGCTGATGTTCCAGGAAAGACAAATCACTGCCACCATGTCTTCTTGGATCCATATGAAGACAGTCAAATCGATCATTCAATAAACATTTATTAAGTACCTATTACGTGCCAGGCACTGTGCTCAGTGCTGGGGACACAAACAGAGGCAAAAGACAATCCCTCCCCTCAAAGAGCTTAAAGTCTAATGGGGACCCTGAACCCACGAGCCTCTGGTATAGTAGGGCTCCCTAGACGACTCACCAGTCCTGCTTCTATCCCTGCCCCAACAGCCATTACCCAGGCAATCCCTACAGAGAGGAGATTTCAGCCCCAACCCCCTCAGCAGCCCCAGCTACTGAAGACACAGAAAGTTCTCTCCATTATGTCCTTGGCATTGCGAAATGGTTCCACATCAGAAACGGATATGATTTTATCAGTAGAACTATCATTAAGGAAGATGCATAGTGGGGCAACTAGGTGGCGCAGTGAGTAGAGCACCAGCCCTGGAGTCAAGAGGACCTGAGTTCAGAACCCAGCCTCAGACACTTGACACATGTACTAGCTGTGTGACCTTGGGCAAGTCACTTAATCCCAATTGCCCTGCCAAAAATAAAAAATGCATAACCATCTGATTTGCTCCTGTACCTTAAAGACCCATGGCCCCTTTCCATTTGACTTAAAGAAAACCTCTTTATGTCTTTTCCCATTAGAATGTGAGCTTTTTTAGAGTAGGGACTGTTTGTTTTTTTCTCTTTGTATCCCCAGAGCTTAGCACTGTGCTTTGTATATAGTAAACTCCTAATAAACTCTATATTCATTTCCTCATTCATTCATTGCTAAGATAGTAGTACTGAAGATGTTTTAGGACACTGAAAAGTTTGGAATTTATAGGGAAGAATTATATTCTCTCCAAATCATGTTAAGAATTCCCATATCACATAGTCAAGAGGCATGCAATGTTCCACAGGGAACAATTCTCTCAGGAAGCGCAGAATATAATGGAAAGGATGGTGGATTTGGAGTTAGATGACTCAGGTCCAGGATATGTATCACTTACTAAAGTGTCCTTTGGCAAGCCACTTTACCTATAGGTTTCCCCTGTAAAATGAGGCTGAGATTTATGTGATCTTACAATCTTTTTGAAGTTGTGAGCCACGTCACAAGCAGAGAGCCATGGTCTATGCAAAACAAACTATGAAATCTGAGCACATATTAAAAGTTTGATGTTGTAAATGAATAAAATTTATTCCTTAATCATATATTTATTTGATATGTGCATTGTAGAAGTATTATTTTAAAACCTTCTTTTAAATCATGTCAGAGGGCAACCAACTATACCAGTTTAGGATATCTCTCTCTCCAAGCTAGAAATGGCTTGTAGACTTAATTATAATTTTAAAACTGTTCCTGTCAGATTGGTGCCTGAACACAGAATACAGTATTAATATTAATATTCTTCTTCATCAAATTGATATGACTGACTGAAGTTGGTTTTACTGAAGTTGGACAAATCTATATTTTACATTTTGTTCTGTCGCATTGCTAATTTTACAGTATATAGAGTCAATGTTAATGTCCATCGTACTTGAGAAAGTGTACAGTCTAACCGTCATCGCACATGCCTAGATACTAAAATGTGCTAAGACAAAGTTCCTGGATCTGATTACCCCAAAGTCCCAATTCCTTATGCACTTCCCCAATTTCCACCATGTTTTTTAGGCAGATGCTCTCTGACTACATTATCTCCCCCTTGTTCAGCATGTCTCACACGGAGACTTACACAGGGAAGTTGATCAATAAGTATGTTGGTGATGATGATGAGAAAGGAATTTTGAAACCATGCATTCAACTTTGCAGTTGTTGACATATATGCTCAGATAATTAATTGTTATCTTGTCTATGTTTCAGACAATTGAACCCAGTCTATGATAAGTTTTTTTTAATTGTGTACATTAAATCTGAATACAAGATATTCTTTATAGTATCCTTTTCCAAAACCGAGACGTCACTCAGACCACTGCCTTTCACAGTTAAATTGGAAGAAATAGTCTACACTGGCTAGCTTTTCACTCTCTCATTTTCCCCATGCCTTCTGCCTGTCCACTATATAAACTTTTCAAACATAATTCTTTAAAAAAAAGATTTTTATTGATATATTTTCTTCATGCATAGACTAGGTTTCCCCCTGTATCACTCCTCCTCTCTCTCATAACCCATATTTTTTTAAAAGAAGAGGAAATATTTTTATCAAAACCTATCAACACAATGAAAAAAATCTGTTATTATATGTAATGTTCCATACCTCCCACTTTATACATATATGTGTGTTTTTTATTTTTCCCCAATTACATGTTAAAACAATTTTTAAACTTTTTTTTTGTTTTGAGTTCTAAATTCTATTTCTCTATCTCTCTCTTCTTCTCCTCCCCATTCCCTAAGACAGTAAGCAATCAGATATAGGTTATGCATGTGTAATCATGTAAAATATTTCCATATTAAGTCATTTCTACAAGAAGACTCAAACAAAAGAAAAGGAAAGGAAAGGAAGGAAGGAAGGAAGGAAGGAAGGAAGGAAGGAAGGAAGGAAGGAAGGAAGGAAAGAAGGAAGAAAAAGAAAGAAAGTGAAAAATAGTATGCTTCGGTCTATATTCAAGCAATATCTGTTCTTTCTCTGGAGGTGGATAGCATGCTTCCTCATTAGTCACCTGGGATTATCTTAGATCATTGTACTGCTGAGAATAGCCAAGTCATTCACAATTCTTCATCATACAATAATGCTGTTACCATGTACAACATTCTCCTGGTTCTGCTCACTTCACTTTGCATCAGTTCATGTAAGACTTTCCAGGTTTTTCTGAAATCATCCTGCTTGTCATTTCTTATAGCACAAGAATATTCCATCACAACCATATCCCACACCTGTTTAACCATTCTCCAATTGATGAACATCCTCTCAATTTACAATTCTTAGCTACCACAAAAAGAGCTGCTATATATATTTTTGTACAAATAGGTCCTTTGTCCTTTTTAAAAAATCTCTTTGGGATATAGACCTAGTAGTGATAGTGCTGAATCAAAAGGTATACACAGTTTTATACCCCTTTGGACATAGTTCCAAATTGCTCTCCAGAATTGTTGGATCAGTTTGCAACTCCAACAATAGTGCATTAGTGTCCCAACTTTCCCACATCCCTTCCTACATTTGTCATTTTCCTTTTCTGTCATAGGTATGAGGTGGTACCCCAGAGTTGTTTTAATTTGCATTTCCCTAATCAATAGTGATTTAAAGCATTTTTCATATGACTGCAAATAACTTTGATTTCTTTGAAAACTGCCTGTTCATATCCCTTGACCATTTATCAATTGAAGAATGACTTATGTTCTTATAAGTTTGAAACAGTTCTCTGTGTATTTGAGAAATGAGACCTTTATCAGAGATATTAGCTGTAAAGATTTTTCTCCCATATTTCTGCTTTTCTTCTAATCTTGGTTGCCTTGGTTTTGTTTTTGCAAAACTGTTTTAATTTAATACAATCATAATTATCCATTTTACATCTTGGAATGCTCTCTATCTCTTGTCTGGTCATAAGTTCTTCCCCTCTCCATAGATCTGATAGGTAAACCTCCTAATTTGTTTTTAGTATCACCATTTTTTATCTTGGCATATGGTATAAGATGTTGGTCTATACCTAGTTTTTACCATACTGCTTTCCAGTTTTCTCAGGAGTTTCTGTCAAAGGAGGTTTACTATCTTAGATGAGGGAGAGGGCATACAGCTGATAGCAGAGGGCCATAGATGGCCCCAAGTGGCTGAAGAGCAGCAGGTGATAGAAGTTCATTGAGCACTGCATCTAGAGACCAGTAGCATCTCATCTCCCACCCCCACCCCCCAGAAAGAAGAAAGCTGCAGTGCCTAGTAGAAAAGAGGATGACTTCCCCAGAGGATAGCAGGGGCTCTGTATCATTGAAGATGTGAATTGTTTTGATCATATGTGTTCTCTCCCTATTTGTGTATATCTGCTCTGTTCCCTGCAAATGTGACTCTTTGTATGCATACTCCCTGACTGATAGCATAGTATAATTTAATTCCCTCTTCCCAATATACCTTGCAAGCATAGAAGGATCTTTTTTATCACTTAATTTGCTATACTTTTTGGTAAATTTTATTTTTTTTGAACTATCATATCTTTTTTGGTTTGCTCAAACCAGCAAAAACAAACACATTAGTGGGAGCTTGCTAGCTATGGTTTTGAGTGAACGCTGATCTGTGAAGGCCTCAAACCTTTGTGGGAAGAGGAATCTAGAGACAATCAAGTATTTGTTGAATTCAATTAAAAATACCATGTTGTTCATTTTACTCCCATGATCAAAAGCCTTCAGTAATGCCTAAATTCCTACAAGATAAAGGCAAAACTTCACTGTTCAAGACAATCATGCCCCTCAGGGGTTCTCAATTTTTTTTTGTATCATGGATCCCCTTTTTTGGCAATCTAGTGGAGCCTATGGACCCCTACTCAGAATAATATTTTAAACACATAAAATAAAATGCATAGCATTACAAAGGAACCAATTATATAAAAATATATCAAAACATTACAAAAACAAATTCACAGACTCCAAGGTTAAAACCCTGATTCCTATCAATCCCTTTCTATCCTTCCAGCTTTGTATGCTCCCATACACAAACTTATCTCCAGATAGTGTTTTACTCACTATTCTCCATGAACACTTCATGCTCTTTCACCTCTGAATCTGTTCTAGTTAATTATAACGTTTCTGTCTTCACCCTTGCCAAGTGAAATATTACCCAGTTTTCAAGTTCCAGCTCAATTGCCATTTTCTACATGGCCTTCCATGACAATGAACTATGCTTTAAGACTATAGCACCTATTCTGAGTATCACTTATAGCTCTCATTCCATAGTACCTTGTATCGTAGTTACTGGCTTACATATCTTATCCTTCACTTCAATTAGTATGCAAATTCCTGTAGATCAGAGACTGTATTAAACTTTCTTGTATACACCACAGTATGTAGCTTAGTAGGCAAATTTCTGTTGGATGATTTTACAAAGTACCTTTATTCAGGTAGTTCATTGCATTTTATGAGAATAGAATCCCAGAATTTTAGACCATGAGGGGATCATTTCAGACATTTTTCCAACATGTCTTGAAGGCCATTACAGGGACCCTTGGATGAAAGACTCTTCTGGAAACAAACAACTTTTATAGGAACGTTGTCTGTGTTTAAAAACAACAATAAAAATCCTTAAATGAGCTATAGTTGTTTTCTTACATTTATCTCAATAGCAGTGACTCTGCTAAGTATCACCCATGCATGTGGACATAAATATTCCATAGGCCTCCACACACACTTTCTATTTATCTGCCAGAGTTAGGGCCAATCCTCAGCAAAACTGTCAAGATAATAAGGTTTTTCTTTGGATCTCATGGCCTCATGTTTCCAGGATTTTTTCAGCCTCAATGGCAATTTCTTCCTGATTTCAGATGCTCAGGCTCTTCAGTTCTACAATCCTTTACCCTTGTCAAAAAAGGAAAGAATCTATTATCAATGAACGATATTTTTTACTGCTTCTTTGTTATCAATTCTATTAGAGTGACATCATATATAGAAGCTAGAGTTGGAGTCAGGATGATACTGAATTTAAGTCTCATCTCTAACATTTACTAGCTGTTCATGACCCTTGGCAAATCACTTAACCTACTCAGAGAATTCCTTGGGCTTTGTAGGTAGGTATGCCATCTGGGTGGCAGAGTTCCCTCTTGCTGACAAAATAGATCCTTAGCACATATGGATAGACTGATAACACTGAGGTGTGAATAAATTTCAAGTGACATGTCTCCTTAGCCAGGAATTTTCTTTCAGTATTTTTATGTATGAAATGAAAAGCTTTGTCCCTATTAAAGGAATTTCAGGCAACAGGAAGCATAGGGGAGTAAGACCCTGAAACAAATAATTGTGTCTATTCCTGTGACTGGTGCCAGAGATAAACATTTAGTTCATCAGAGATAACTAGCAGGGTGTGTATACAGGGAAATGGGCCAAAATGGGCAACCTTTAATCCTTTATACTATTTTTTTTCTTAAGAAAGAGAAGTTAGAGTCATATTAATGGGATCTCTTATGGACCAAAGTAACATATGTCCCCCTCCTTTGCCAGCTTCTTCCAAAAACAGTAGTAGTAGCAGCAGCAACAACAGTAATAGCTAATATTTATAATTGAACCTATGGAAGCTGATAAAATACCTGAGAAGTTGCAGAGAGAGAGAGACAGAGACAGAGAGACAGAGACAGAGAGGGACAGAGACAGACAGAGAGACAGAAACAGACAGAGACAGACAGAGAGAGACAGAGACAGAGAGAGAGGCATCTATATTTGGGGGAAAAACATGGAAAAGGATCTAACAAAGGGGTCAGGGAAGTCTGACAAGTAGAAGAGCCAGGAGAAAACAATAGCACAAGAAGTCAAGAGGAAAGAAAAGTATCTGGGAGGAGAGGGTTGTCAGGATCAAATGTTAAAGTTTAAGAAGACTGGAGATGGAGAAAAAGCCATCTGGATTTGGCAGTTAGGAATACACTGGTAATTTAAGAGAGGGCCACTTCAATCAAGTGGTGATGTTGAAAACCTTTTTTCAAAGGGGTGAAACATGAGTGGTATGTAAGGAAATATAAGGCATGAGTGTAGATGTATATTTTCTGAGTTTGTGAAAGGAAGAGATTGTGGTAGCAGGATCAGAGAGCTAGAGCTGGAAGGGACCTTGAAGGTCATTTAGTTCAACCCTCTTGTTTTACATGGAGCAGAGGCTGGATTGGAAAATGCCCAATAGAGCATAGAACTCAGACTTTCAGAGAAACAATGAAGCACTAAATGACCTGGGCAGATTGGGGTAAAAAAGTCATCCCTTTCTTGGCTACTGAAAAGGCAAAGCTGTTGGCCAGTTGATCTTTAAAAGATGAGTGACCCACCTTCAGTCTTGTTCTCCTCTTCCCATCTGCAGATTGAGCTGACTATTTGAAACTCTGTAGAAGGGTAGGTAGAGAGGATCACCCTTTCCTTCACTCCAGTAGCATGGCTACTATTCCTATATGGCAGACAGTGACCCGGTTCCTCTCAGATCACTCTGGTAAGGATATACTTCCTTAAACTGCACACCTCTGTAAAGTTGAACTTCATGCCTCAGTAACTGTGTGCCTCTGTGTGGATTGTAACTGTGTGCTTTGTTAAAACTGTCTTGTCATTTTGTCTGTGTTTGTGTCTTTGTAAAATATCTATGTCATGTTCATGTTGTGAGCTAGATTCTGTTACCTTGAAAGATTTAAAATGTAGCCAGCCAGAAAAACTTCTAAGGGCTGTAGCCAGATAGTTTAGAACATTGGGAAAGATGAATGAATTTTCATACTTGAAACAATTGTTCCAGTAACCAGGACTAACTGTCACTTTAGGCTTTCCAAGGGAGATTAGGTTATTTAAAAAAAAAACTGTCAGACAGTTTTTTTCTTGTCATCTCAACTTTGGCTATGTTGTAATTACAGAAATAAAGTCAGATAATCAAAGTTTATGGAACTACTAAAAACATCTTAGCAGATTAAAGAATTTGAAGATTAATCATTTTAAGATTGCAGGGAAGAAGTCTTGGGACCTTGGGGTAATTCCAGGAATTTACTCCCTTCTGAAATATCTTAGTAAGTTTTGGGGTCCATTCTGTAGAATCTGTTTGAAGGAAAAATAAGGATTGGATTTTATAAAAGTTTTAAAAGTAAATGGCAAGATTAATAGCTTCATTGTTCTAGTGCAGTGAAGGAAAGCAAGTAGTTTGGAAGTAATCCCAGAGTGAAGAAAGAAAAAAAAATAGATAAAAGGTTAGAAATCTCTTGTTAACCTTTCCTTGAATGATTGCTTAAACCAAAGATCTCCTGTGACCTATTCCAGGTCAGACACCTTCTCTCTGTTAACCTCTCTAATCCCAGATCAGATTTTCAAATAAAGGAATTGAAAAAAATGCTAGAAAAATGCAGGGAAACTTGAATTATGTTCTGATTGCAGAAGTTTATTAGCTGTATAATCTTAGGCAAGTTGTTATCTCTGTTTGTCCCAGTTTCCAGATCTGTAAAGAGAAAAATAATAATGTTATCCACATCCCTGGGTTGTTGTGAGATCAAAATGATATAATGATTGTAAAGTGCTTAACACAGTGACTGGCATATGCTGAGCACTAAATTATTTCTTTTATTGAATGTAATTGCTTCATACCTGATAACTCTAAAGTGGTTTTAAAATGCCAATTGTAATAAGACTAATTATTTTAACATGTGATAATTTGGAAATGCAATTAACCAATTTGATGTCATCTGAAGTTTTGTTTCAGGTTTTAAATACATGATGTTCTCTGTGTTATTATTGTATTTCTAAATTCTCTTATATTATGAAATTTGAAAGACCATTGCAACAGAAATGCTATTAGACAAAACGTCTTTTCAATCTGGATGCTGTTACATATAAATGGGGCTAAAAAATAGATATTTGAAAACTCAAATATTTAATGAGGTGTATTTTGTTATAAAACAGATAATATATAATAGCAAATTTTCATTTGAAATTCTTGGCTATTACAGAAGTGCACGGTGTTGTTTAAAGATGTAGCTTCAACATATTAATGAGTCAACTATCAGATATTTGCTTGTATGTCTGAAGCCCTAGAATATGGATAGTTTTAATTTATAAGTAAGGGATAAAGGAAATGTTTACTGTTCAGGAAACATCAGGAAAGATATTCAAGCCCTAAGTTGTGGTTAGTGAAATTTTGCTTTTAAGGTAAAAATTCTTGGGACTGAAATTGACTATTGTTTTGAGTTTTGATTACAGGGATAGTTGCCTAAATTGTAATGGAGACAACTGTAGAAAATGGCATGTGCCGTAGACTGGGAACTTCTAAAAGTGGATGTCCGTGCCTGAAAAAAAATTTGGGGATGACTTTGGCATAGCCTAGGTAGGATCCTCCTGACTCTATTTCCCCATTGTGCTACTTCTTTTCTGAAAAGGAAATTTCTCCACCTGGTTCATCCTGAGCCTTGCTTTTAACACTGTGTGACTATGTGATTGGAGGTCAGATATGACTCATGCCTGGAATCAAACAGAGCTAAAGTTTTTCCCCCTATTATGACAGTGTTATAACTATGTCGTATATGACTTTTTGTCACTAGACAACCTTGCCTCACTGTTACTAATTACACTGTTTGACTCTTTGTCTAACCACAAGTATGTAAATCAAGGTTCAGCCCCACTGCCTCAGATCCCCTCACTGGGAGCGGGGCCTTACTTGCCAGCCATTTCCCTCATTTTGAAATTAAGCTTCTGTTTGATTCCTGACTCTCTCATCTCTAGCCTGATCTGTCTGGCTCCAGTCATCCACAAGTTAGAGGCTGGTTTGGTCTGGCTGACACTGTCAGTGTGTTCTTAAAGGTTGTGTGTACTGAGCACTGCTTTTGTAAAGAGGAATTAAATAACTATGCTATGTCTGATCTATGTAATACATTGAGTACGTTTTTTACTTTCCCCTTTGGAAAGTTGAACCTAAACATAAAATAATTTTCTCCAGTGCTCCGGATTAGGAATGCGAAGAATTCAAGAGATAAAAGAACCTGACCCTTCCCTTTGGAGGTTAGGCTCCCCAGTCCCTCCATTTAAAACCAATCTGCATGATGAATATGGTTATAACTAACCTAGATGAGGAGCCCAGGGAGGTTCATGATGTGTCCAATGTCACATGTCTGAGAAAGGATTTGAATCACAGAATCTGAGAGTTGGAAGGAATCTCAGTGGCCAAAATAGTCTCTATACCTAAAAGAAGTCCCTGCTACAGCATACTCAACAAATGATCCTCCATCCTCTTCTTGAAAACCTTCAAGGAGGGGCCATCCATTCCACTTTTGGATAGCCTTATTAGGATTTTTTTTTTCCTGACATTAAACCTCAATTTGCTTCTTTGCAATTCCCACAGGTTGCTCCTGGTTTTACTGTCTGGGCCCAAATAGAAGCAAGGTCTTCTGACTATAAAGCCTGTTTTTTCCACCATATAGTATTAATATAAGCCTAAAAAAAAACCTGACATTCATATAGTCCTTAACAGAGCCTGAAAGTGCTACATAGACATTCTCATTTGCGGCACCCAAAACATTATGAAGTAGATACCATAGGTATTATTCCCACTTTACCAGTGAGGAAATTGATTGATCAGGACCTGAAGTGGATTTGAGTACTCTTTGGTACAAGTCCTCTGAAGCTTCTGGCTCCTTGAGAATCGGCATATTTAATGGATGTATTTCATTGCAGGACTTTACAGACCACTCAGAAAAGGTCATCTAGTAAACCATGTATTGTTGTTCAGTTGTGTCCAACTCTCCGTGACCCCATTTGGGGTTTTCTTGGCAGAGATACTAGAGTGGTTTGCCATTTCCTTCTCCAGCTCATTTATAGATACAGATGAGGAAACTGAAGCAAACTGTCTGAGCCCAGATTTGAACTTAGCAATGTGAGTCTTCCTAGTATGAGGCCCAGCAGTCTATTTACTGTGCCACCACCTGCCTGTTAGCCATGTAAGAAAAACTAAATAAAGCTTACCAGCAATAGCTAGATAAGTAGAGGGGTGGGGAAGCTATATTCAGAAAAAAAAAATGATAATTCCAGAAGACTGATGGTGAAGCATTTTAGCCATTTTCTGACAGAGAGGTGATTGTCTCAAGATAAAGAATGAAATGTTTTTAGAACATGGCTAGTGAAAGAAATGTTTTGCTTAATTATGCATATTTTACAAGGGTTTTTTTTTCTTTTTCCTTTTTTCAATAAGAGAGGAGGGAGGTAGTGATTAATTCCCCACAAATTAAAAGAGAAAGAAGGAAGGCCAAAGGGAATCGTAGACAAGGAAGACAGCTTTGAAAGTTGCATGTTGAATTTATTATAAATTTGAAGATAAAAGCAGGCTCTATGTAAGAAATTCACTTTCATATGCCATCTTCTCCTTTTGTTCCACAACGTACATAAGATACTTAATTCATGTTTGTTATATACAGAATTTTTAAAATGAAATATGAAAAAAGAAATGAATATGATGTAAAATCAAAAGTCATCCTAACAATAACAAATAATTTTTGCCTAAAATGAAGTGTAATCAGAGAAGCAACCCACTAAGTTACTCCACCAGTACATATATCTTAGACATTATATAATGAATTGATTCAGAATTGAATAAGAGAATAACAATAGCATGAACTGCTTTTCGTCTGGGAAACTACAATGCTTTCACAACACCCAGGTATTCTCTAGTACAAAACTCCCTCTTTTTAACATCAATATTCTATATGACTGTAACTCTTGAAGGATCTCAACCCCTGGGGAATTGAAACTATAGATGGACCAAAGAGCTATGGAGAAACATATAGTGTTCACAGGCTATGGCATGGTACAAAGGAAGACTCACAAGAACTGGTATAAAATGTAACATCAAGGGAACATTTAATTGGAATAGAAGGTAGACTGGTCCTGTATCAAGTGCAAATGATAACAAATGGACAGGTGGAGTGTGCTATAGTAATACTCAAGGAATGTTCAAATACCAAGAGGAAGGCCTCTAATGTATTGGCTAGAACTTTTAATTAGTGGGAGGATATGAGCAGCTAGGTGGTGAAGTGGATAGAGTACAGGCCCTGGAGTCAAGAAGATTCATCTACTTGATTTCAAATCTGGCCCCAGATACTTACTAGCTGTGGGAACCTGGGCAAGCCAATTAACTCTGTTTAACCATCTGTAAGACAAGTTGGAGAAGGAGTACTGTACTGCTCTGCCTCCATAAAATCTAAGCTTCTTGAGGTCAAATGCTATTTCATTTTTTACCCTGTATATGCCAGTGCATAGTGCAGTGCCTGGCCAAGTAAATGCTTAATAAATTACTGGTTCAAATTGGAAAAGGGGATAGTTAGGCTTTTAGAAGACCATAAATATAGCAGACCACATCTTTTTTTTGTTTGTTTTTTGTTTTTAGTTTAAAAGTTTTTTTTAATAGGTTTCATTTTTTCTTTAATGATTTTTATTTGATTATTTTGATATATGTGTGCTTGTACACTAAAGTACTTTTTTTAAGCTTTTTCCCTCAGTTTACTAATCAATTTATTTTTAGTTTTCAATATTCATTCCCACAAGATTTTGAGTTCCAAACTTTCTCCCTATCTTTCCCCTCCCTCCTCCCCAAGAAAGGGTGCATTCTGATTACCCCTTTCCCCAACCTGCCCTGCCTTCTATCACTGCCCCACCCTTCTCTTATCCCCTTCCCTTCTATTTTCCTGTAGGGCAAGATAGATTTCTATACCCCATTGCCTATATACCTTATTTCCCAGTTGCATGTGAACACAATTTTTAACATTCATTTTTAAAACTTTGAGTTCCACATTCTGTCCCTTCCTCCCTCCTCATCCACCCTCATTGAGAAGACAAGCAATTTGATATGTTATACATGTGTAGTCATACAAAACACTTCCATAACAGTCATGTTGTGAAAGACTATGTTTCCCTCCATTTATTCTATTCTCTCCTTTGACCCTGTCCCTCTTCAAAAGTATTTGCTTCTGATTACCCCATCTTCCCATTTGCCCTCCCTTCTATCACCACACCCCTCCCCCCACTTATTCCTTTCTCCCCTACTTTCCTGCAGGGTAAGATAGATATTCATACCCAGTTGTTTGTGTGTATTATTCCCTCCTTAAGCCAAATCTGATGAAAGTAAGGTTCACTCATTCCTTGTCACCTCCCCCCTCTTCACTTCCATTGTAAAAGTTTTTTCTTTTTCTTTTTGGAGGGGGGAAGGTAGGACAATTGGGGTTAAGTGACTTGCCCAAGGTCACACAGCTAGTGTGTCAAGTGTCTCAGGCCAGATTTGAACTCAGGTCCTTCTGACTCCTGAGCCAGTGTTCCACTCACTGTGTCACCTAGCTGCCCCATAAAAGCTATTTCTTGCCTCTTTATGTGAGATAATTTACCCCATTCTACCTCTCCCTTTCTCCTTCTCCCAGTACATTCCTTTCTCCCTCCTTAATTTTATTTTTTTAGATATCATCCCTTCATATTCAATTCACCCTGTGCCCTCTGTCTATATATAGTTACAAATATCATCTTTCCATGTAGGAATGTAAACAGTTCAACTTTAATAAGTCCTTTATGATTTCTCTTTCCTGTTTACTTTTTCATGCTTCTCTTGATTCTTGTACTTGAAAGTCAAACATTCTATTCAGTTCTGGTCTTTTCATCAAGAATGCTTGAAAGTCCTCTATTTCATTGAATATCCATTTTTCCCCCTGAAGAATTATACTCAAGTTTTGCTGGGTAGGTGATTCTTTGACCTCTGGAATATCGTATTCCAAGTCCTCTGATCTCTTAATGTAGAAGCTGCTAAATCTTGTGTTATCCTGATTGCGGAAACGCAATACTTGAATTTTTGCTTTTTGGTTGCTTGCAATATTTTCTCCTTAACCTAAGCTCTGAAATTTGGCTACAATATTCCTAGGAGTTTTCTTTTTGGGATCTCTTTTAGAAGGTGAATGGTGGATTCTTTCAATATTTGTTTTCTCCTCTGATTGTAGAACATCAGGGCAGTTTTCCTTGATAATTTCTTGAAAGATGATGTCTAGGCATTTTTGATCATGGCTTTCAGGTAGTCCAATAATTTTTAAATTATCTCTCCTGGATCTATTTTCCAAGTCAGTAGTTTTCCAACGAGATATTTCACATTGTCTTCTATTTTTTCATTCTTTTGGTTTTGTCTTATAATTTCCTGATTTCTCATAAAGTCATTAGCTTCCATGTGTTCCATTTTAATTTTTAAGCAATTATTTTCTTCAGTGAGCTTTTGGACCTCTTTTCCCATTTGGCCAATTCTGCTTTTTAAGGCATTCTCCTCATTGGCTTTTTGGATCTCTTTTGCCATTTGAGTTAGTCTATTTTTTAAGGTGTTGTTTTCTTCAACTTTTAGGGGGGGTCTCCTTTAGCAAGCTGTTGATTTTTTTCATGATTTTCTTGCATCACTCTCATTTCTCTTCCCAATTTCTCCTCTACTTCTCTTACTTGATTTTCAAAATCCTTTTTGAGCTCTTTCATGGCCTGTGACCAATTCATATTTTTTTTGGAGGCTTTGGGTGTAGGAGCTTTGACTTCATTGTCTTCTTCTGTTTGTATGTTTTGATCTTCTTTGTCACCAAAGTAAGATTCTATAGTCTGAGTCTTTTATGCTGTTTGCTCATTTTTCCAGCCAATTGTTTGAGCTCTTTGTTAAGTTAGGACTCTGTTTCCAGTGTGGAGGGCATAATGTCCCAAGCTTTAGTGGTGTTGTGCAGGTATTTTCAAAGATATGTCCAGGGACTTGTAAATTTTCAATTCTTCCAAGGTGGTATGATCAAAGGAGAGGTGTTTACTCCTCTCCTGGTCTATGCTCTGGTCTGAGTGACCACAAGCACTCTTTTCTCTCTTGAAATGGTGAGGATTCCCTCTCCACTGCCACCACAAGCTCCACCACACCAGTGCTTCTCCACACTCTAGGATCGCAGAACTGCAACCCAGATCTAAGCATGGGCAAAGCAAGAGAATCCTGCTTCAGTGCCAGGAAAGAGATCCCTGCAATCCCCTTCTGATCCACCACTCAATCTTCCCACCATCAGTGGGCCAAGAGCTCCGGAAGCAGCCACTGCTGCTGCTGCCACTGCCACCATCCTGGGGCTGGGGCTGGACTGCTCTCCTCTCTCACTGAGGTCTAAGAGATCTTTTCTACTGACCTGGCATCTGTGGGTTGAGAAGTCTGGAAACTGCCACAGCTGCCAGTGATTCAGTGCCCTGTGGTTTGCTAGGGTCCCATCTATGCCGGCGAGGGTCACTGGGCTGTGCTCTTCTATCAGACTGATGCAACAGACTTCTCCTGACAACCTTCAGGGTGGTCTTGGGCTAGAAATTTGTTTTACTCCATCTTTTTGTGGGTTCTGCTGGTCTAGAATTTGTTTAGTCATTTTTTACAGGTATTTTGACAGGCATTTTTTATAGGTATTTTACAGGTACTATTTTACAGGTATTTGTATGGGATTTGGGGGAGAGGTCAAGCAAGTCCCTGCTTTTACTCCGCCCTCTTGGCTCTGCCCCACCAGACCATATCTTTATATCTGAAAGGTATAGAAAAGTATAGAAAATACAAGACCCACAATTTGCCTATTAGTGACTATTAAAAAGCATTTGATTAGGTAGGATAAAATCCTGTAAAAACCACTACAATGAGGTGTCTCCCTTGTGTATGTTAAAATCCTATTAGACTGACCATAAGATATAACAGCGATGATTTTTGACAACTCTCTGATTGAGGCATAAAACAGAAATGCATGCTTACCAAGGGCATTTGCTACTGTCAATGAGGATGTCTATAATCGAGTCCAAATAGGAGAGGAATTCTCTATGGATGGTGAGGTATTCCAATGGTACTGTTCAAGGATGACAATTATGTCAATTGCATCATTGCAGCTTCTCCTAAATCAGATCCTCAATTATTCAAGAGTTTAGCCCAGGTAGGCACACAAGAAAAAAAGCAAGTGAGCAAAGAAAGTCAATTGTCTTAACTATCATATGAAGTTGGACAGACATCCCATAGAGCTGGTTCGTTAGAAATACATATATCTTGGATAGATACTGAAAACAGATGAAGAAGGCCCAAATTGAACAAAAAGTGACTAGATTGACCTTGGGAAATATGATTGTTGTTTCTTCTCCCTGAAACAAAGGCTCATTTTTTTCAACAATATTCTCCTGATGATGCCTTAGACTGAGTCATGGAATACTAGTCTCCAAATAATTAAAATTGAGGGTCAACCAAAGGTCAACAGAAAGGTACATGATGTGCATGAACAAGCTGCTGAGCACGACCAGTAGGAATGGCATTAAGGGTATCATCAGAAAGTTCTATGGCCATAAAAAAAGAGAAATACCAATAATGTAGCAAGAGCAAAGGCTGACTGATAGACCGTTTATATGCTCCACTAGTATCCATCCAGTAAAATTCAAACTTTCTAAAAAGATCCATAACACATCAGGTGGACCAACCTATGGAGCATTTACGGGACATGGACGAGAAGCATATAGGCATGAATAGGTTGCAATGTGCATAGTTGGGAGTACTCAACATAAAATATTTACAATTGAAAGGAATCTTAGAAAATCACCGTAGGTCCTCGCTTTAGAGTAGATCAAAGTATTGTTCAAGAATCACAAAAGGTGATCTGTGGGTGAGCTATAAACGATATCCTCTGAGCCAGTTAGGTGGTGCAGTGGGTGAAGTGCTGCACCTGGAGTCAAGAAGGCCTGAGTTTAAATCCAACCTCAGACACTCACTAGCTATGTGACTGAGTGGACTTTTGTCAGCCTGTTTCCCTATCTGTTCTGGAGAAGGGCATGGTAAACCACTCTAGTACCTCTACCAAGAACACCCCAAATGGCATCAGGGAAGAGTTGGACATGACTAGAAATGACTATGGGGATAAAATGACTATATTTCTAAAGAGCTTTGCAAACCTTAAAGTGCTACATAAAAGAGACCAGGGATTTGGTGGACTGGAAGTTCCATGTGAATTATTAGTGTATCATGGCGACCAACCCACCCCACCCCCACCCCCCGCCCCAAACCACAACACTAACATTATAGGCTTGGTTGAGAGACAAAGCTTTCAGAATAAGGCAGAGAAAAGGCACATGGTATTTTGTCCTGGCCAGAAACTATCTGGAATCCTATGGTTAGTTTTCAACAACACGTTAGGAAAAGACAAGCTGAAGAGGATCCAGAAGGGGGCAAGAAGGAAGGTGAAAGGAGTGAAAACCATGCCATATCAGGAATGGTTGATGGAGACAGGACATTTTGTTTAGAGACGAGAAAGCTCAGGGAGTTTATGATAACATTTTAAACATCTGAAGGGCTGACAAGTGAAATAGGGATTAAAATTGTTCTGCTTGGCTCCAGAAGGAAGAACTAGATTCAGTGGGCAGAGGAGGCAGAGAGACAGATTTCAATGGAAGGTGGGGGGAGGGAGAACCGGGAATTTCCTCAAAATCATAGCTGTCTAAAAGTGAAATGCACTCCTTCAGGGCACAGTAGGTCTCTTATTAAAGAATTAGGTAAGTAGAAACAAGTTGACTACTTCTCAGTCGTGTCAGTAGAAAGAACTGTTGGTCAGATGAGTTGGATTAAATGGATTTATGAGTTTCCTTCGAACTCTTAGAAAGATTAATGCCTGGTGGAAACAGAATACTAAGGTCATGGAAAAACCAAAGGTGTGTGGAAAAGTTAGGACACACTTGCATCAATAGCTCCATGGAAAGACTGAATCACAAATCATAATAATTTCCTGAAATTTTAAGAATGGATAGAATATTTCAAATTCATAAAAGACTAATAAGAAGCAGTTCTTCCTACATTTATGATTTATAACATGACATTCATATCAACATACAAAAACACATATCATATATCAAAAGATTTTTGAACATATGTATTACATGACATGAAGTTATACACTTATAATGTGTCTCCCGTATTCTACAGCTGTATTTACAACAATGGAATGTAGTAAATCCCTTGGATTTACTTTAGTACATCCCAATGGAATGTAGTGTATCCCTATAAAGCTTAGGATTAGATTGCTCTTAGCTGTAATTGACTCCACCTACACTTCTGCACCTGCAGTTTTGCAAGATCCAGTGTGAAACATGGCTATGTCATAACAACAATAAAAAGTGTTTTCAAAGCTCAAACACAGAATTACACAATAATGCCTTTTGTCATTCTGATAATTACAGCCTTTCATTTGTAGGACAAGCCAACACATTTTTAAAAGATACTGAGTCAAATATATATATGGACAAGAGTAGTTCTACCTAGTACTATCTGAAAAGTTCCAAGTACCACTTGTCAACGGGACCAAACCAGCCTCTAACCTGTGGATGGCTGGCGCTGAACAGAGCAGGCTAGAGACAGGAGAGTCAGGAATCAAACAGAAGTTTAATCTCAAAGTGAGGGAAATGGCTTGCAAGTAAGGAGGCAGGTTAGACACATGTGCTGGGGCCCTGCCCCTAGTGGGGGGACCAGAGGCAGTGGGACTGAACCTTGATGTATATATTTGTGGCTAGATGAGTCAAACGGTGCAGCGTAACAGTGCAGTGTAGCAAGAGCAGTGAGCCACACCAGCAAAAGTGAACCAAGGTTCTCTAGTGACAAAAAAGTCCATTCATAGCAGGGCTTCATGTCTGGGTCTGTTAGTGCTTGCCTGAGTTCAGGGACCATTAGTTCCAGAAGGTAGGCGCAAAGGATTATTATTATGCCAAGCTCAGGGAATGGCTTCCTCGCTGGGCCTGATACCTGGAAAACAGGCTGTCTCTTAATACCTTGACACACTTTATTTCTTACACGCACATGTATCCTACCCCCTTCACCTGTTGAAATCCTAACTAACCTTCAAGGTTCAGCTTATATAGGAACTCTTCCACTTTTTTCTTGATTGGTAAGCTCACCACTCTCAAACCTCCTGAGTCATAATACTTTGTACCTCTTTAATGCTCAAATACTCCTCATTTGCTTATGATATTCTATTTCATATTCAAGTTACTTATGCTAATGCCATATCCCCTGCTGGATTCTAGGCTGCAAGTGACAGGAACATTATCTTTTTTTAGCACCCAAATGAAAATTCTCTGTACAAAGCAGGCACCATATTGGTTCAAATACAAGATGCCCATAAAACAGATCTCTTTGAAATCTCATATACAGAGGTATACTAAAAAGAAATAATGAATATAGGTTGACCTCCAGCTTTATATATGCAAAACTTGGGGGGGAAAAATGTATCCTTTATTTATATAGGAACCACACACATTCAAATACTTAACAGTTAGTCCACATGATTAGCAAAGCTAAAATTAAAGATATAATTTGATGTTTATCCAGGTCACAAGTTGAAAGGCTTTTGAGTTTTCTTTTCTTAATAAATTTGATAGTGATAGAATATTAGAGCTAAAATGGACTTTGTGGCAATCAACTAGCCCAACGGCCACATTTTATACATATGAAAATTAAGGCTTCGAGATGTTAAATAACTTGTTCAAAGCCCTACCATGAGAATCATTTCAATGCTTTTCCCAACTGACCAAACATAATTTAATTTTGCAATTACTGTTCCTTTTAAAGGTTTATAATGATCATTACCTATGAGGATTTAAATATCAGTTGAAGACCTTTCTCCCTTTGGAACTGAGTTCATTATGAACTAATGATAAAATATTGAATATAACCTCTTATTATTACCATCAAATTTTGAAGCCCAGAAAGGCTTACAGTAAACTCACTTTTTTCAAGATCTGCTCTGATATCTTACCCCAAGTTAGACTAGCAGAAGTTGGACACACAGCTTTGTCAAGAATTAAAGATTCCAGAGTCTATCTTCTCGTAGATCTGATTTGGTACAGCTAGCAATACATTCAAACGGAACCATAAGATCTATCTTTATTCCATTTTCTTGGAACCTCTGATACCATCAGATAAGATTTCAATAATGCAAAATGCATGTCATCTTCTGTCACGTGAGGATCAGTTGAAGGAACTAGGTAAGCCTAGAAATGAGGAGGGGAAGAGATGGAGTTGATAGCTAGCTGTTGCAATGGATAGACTACTGGTCCTAGAGTCAGGAAGACCAAGTTCAAGTTCAGCCTCACTTATTAGGTGTGTGCCCCGGGCAAGTCACTTAACTGCTTTCTGCCTCGGTGGCTCAACTATAAAATGGAGATAATACAGCACCTACCTCACAAATTGTTGTAAGGATCACATGAAATATTTGTAAAGTGCAGAACACAGTACCTGGCATTTAGCAGGCACTTAATAAATTTCCTTCAAGTCACCAAAGGGCTATCCAGGGGAAAAGGGACTAGACCCAGCAGCAATGCGTAGAAGTTGCAAAAAGGCCAATTTAGGCCAGATGTCAAGAACACCTTTGTGCCACAGTGGAATGCACTTTCTCAGGAAATGGCTTCTCTTTTGAGTCTTCCAGCAGAGAATAAATGACCACTTGTTGGGTATGTTGGAAGGAGGGATTCCTTTCAGGTATGGGTTGACCTACAAAGGCCCTAATATGCCAGAACTTTCACTCTAACATCTGCATTAGCATTATGTTTTATCTTGATCTGAACCAATGAATGGGTCCATATGCCTGCACAAAGTCCTCTGACATTCCATTCTACCTATCTCATAGGTTTGTAGCGTGGAAGGAACTTTTAAAATCTTAAAATCTAGTAAGTATGAATTATATCATCTTTAGAATCATGGTATCAACTCTTAATACTAGCTGGAATCAGGTAAACCCTCTGATGTAAAAACTGATTAAGTAAAGCTAAAACTACTTGAAGGCCTTTGAAAAGAAACCATCTATATATGATGCTCATACCTATATGTATCATATATACACAATGCTCATATATATACACATACATATACACACATATATGATGCTCATATCTTAGAGCAGATTCAAATGAAATTATAGGAAATCAGAATACCTACATCCAAAAACATTTCTAGCAATAACCAAATGGGTTTCAGTATGGTAAATTCACTTTGTAAAATAAACACACAGAAAAATCTGAAATTCATGTAAATGCACCAAAAACCAAAATCCTTTCTGTTTAGCTAGTCAATTACCATCAATCCATTATTAACTCTCAGAGTTCACAAGACACCATAAGATTTTCCTTTTTTCCTTAACAGAATTGGGATATTTCTATGTCTAATGTACAGAAAAAAATAAGAACGAGTTACACAATTATAAAGATAACTTAACAACTATACAAATGTTAACTTAATCATTGACACTTGTGTAACTTAAACACACAATAGAAACTTTATTTTTCTTTAGCAGTGGCTTTATAAAGGTTACCATAATGCAACAGTAATAAACAACAAACTTTAAAACTTGGTCATAATACATCATAAGATGATAAAGCCAAAGCAATTATACATTGGTCCACCTATGACAAGTTTCTTATCATTTAAAAAAGAAAAAACTTCATTAGTTTAAAAAAAATAACTAAACCAACCAAACTGATTGTATCATAAAATTTCTTTCCCCTTAATCCATGGGGAAAAGGAGCCCCTGATTATTTCCCATCGCTCCACATCCATCGCTGATTGGACATTTTGGCACAACTCAACATAAGTCAAATTATACTGATAGCTGTACAAGCACAAATGCAAAGAGTGCTTATTGAAATGTCCATTACTTTATATTACACAGCATAAGGAAAGTGTTCTTTAAAGACATCATTAGTTCTCAGAAAGAGAGAACACCCTGACAGAGTCACCTTTCTAGCTTGCATAGATGTTGTAACAGCTTTTTTGGTTCAACTAAGAACACAGGTAACAAAATGTATTAATATATTATTTACTATCACCAGCATTTGTTATAAAACTTCTTAATTTCATGCACCACAACTAAACCTTTTTTGGTTTAATATTCAAACAGTTCTCAGTCACCTCTAATAGTGCCAGAAACGGGCTAGAGATAAACTCAGGTTTAAAGTTTGAACATATTTTCTTCTTCAAGCATCCATGTTTTAAAATACTTCTGTTATAACTGTACTTTGTCCTTGACTACCCATGAAAAATCCCTTTCAGACATGCCAACAGTTTTGGCATTTTTTCTGTAAAAAGTCCTTCCCTCATTTTTTCCAGATGGAGAAGGTTATACTTCAAATCATCTGAAACATTGGTTTTTCTGAAGAGAAGCAAGCAGATTCAGATAAAGCTGAGTATCCTTAAATGAAACCTATCACCATTATTCCATCTGTAGCAGATCCATATGTCAAGATTCCATGTCAATTTCAACACCTTCATCCTTGCTGGTGAGACTTGCTTCAGTTAGTTTCTCAATTTCTGACAGATCAATGGAAGGTAAAGGATTTCTCCAATACTGGAATGTATTATATTGCCAAAATTCTTCAATGAGCTGTTTGGGGTAAAAAGATACCAAAATCAATCAGTGGCTTAGATAAAAGATAAATCACTAAGAGAAACAATTTTCCCTTTTATTTTAAGAGGGAAACTAAAAAAAGGCTTCAACTTTTATTTTAGAATTTGAAAGATAAATATACACACCTAAAATACTACCACCTTCAAAACACATTTCGTTATATATCTGCATGCTTTAATTGACAGTACTTTAATGTTTGTAGGTTTTTAAAAATATTATTTATTACAAGGAGTTTAGAAAGATCTGTGGCACAGAACCTTTTCCTAGACATCTATTTTCTGCCATTCTCTCCTGTTCTATCTTGAAAAATATTCTTAGATCTACAGCACAAGAATGGAATTTTTCATCTGTTCATGAAGAAATTAAATATCTATAAAAACATAAGCATAAGTACAACACCCTGTTGTAAGTAGGATGTTTGTTTGCAGTCCAATTAAAACACAATTAAACACAAAACACACACAACACAATTTGAGTAATACCCACAACAAAGTCACTTTGATGATGGGCTGTAAATTTATTTCAAGGAAACTCCTTAAATTAAGTATTTTTTAAAACTTTCTTTGGAATTGCCTTCAGAGTCTTAGCACATTCTTGGTTTTGGATGGTATATTTGATTTCTGGAAACAGTCAAAAGTTGTTCTTAACTAAACCTGATGAAAAAAGGGGTAAGCAAAGCAGGTAATATTATATCTGGTCAAATAATGAAACTACAAAATTGTGACTACAAAGTAATGGAACATTTTCCTATGTATTTTGTAATCTTAGAAGGCAATTCCAAATGATGTTTTAAACACAATTTGAACATCATCAATGCCAATGGGCTTGCTGTTCAGTTGTTTCAATCATGTCTGACTCATTGTGACTTCATTTGGGGTTTTCTTTTCTTGGCAAAGATAGTGGAGTGGTTTGCCATGTCCTTCTCCAGCTCATTTAACAGATGAGAAACTGAGGCAAACAGGGTTAAGGGATTTGCCCTGGGTCACACGGCTAAGTGTGAGGCCAAATCTGAACTCATGAAGATGTGTCTTCCTGACTTCAGGCCTGGCATGCTATCCACTGAGCCATCTATGGAACAGCACCTCAAACTACCCTTACTTGACTCTACTCTCCCTTCACATGTTCTCTATTCTAGCTACACTGGGAATGGGAGATGAGGGAACTGAGAAGAAGGTACTCAAAAGGGTGGACAGTGATGCATTCTCTTCTTTTGGGCAAACACTGACTTCTGGAGTGAGCCTCATTTTGCTCCATTTTGCTCTTGTGATCATGACAAAACGCTATCAATCTAGAGAAATGAGTCTTCATTTGTTATGTTCCCATTTCTTATGGTCCCACCTCATTTGGGGTTTACATCTTGCCACAGGGACTGGAGTAAAATGAAGATGATTCTATGACTAGGCAACCAACGGAATGTGGGGGATGAGAGAAAGTGAAGAATTAAGGATGAGTCAGATGACTGGAAGAAGAGTAGTGAAATCAACAGGAGTAAGGAAGGTGAAAGGACAGGTGAGTTTTGGGGAAAATATAATGAGTTCTGTTTTGTTGTCTTTAGTTTAAGAGATGCCTATGGGACATCTAGGCAGAGATGTCCAAAAGGCAATTGATGATAGAGACTAGAGCTCAGCAGAGATGAGGGTTAGTAGTTAGGAGTTCTGTGAGCTGTCTTCACAAAAATGAGAGCTGAACCCAAGAAAGCAAATGAGATCAACAAGAGAATGTGTATAGGTAGAAGAGAATGGAGTAGAGTACAGCATGGAGAGCTTTCGAAAAAACTGAACTAAACTATACATATCTTTTAACTCAATAACATTAATAGTATATGGAAGAGGTCAAAAAAAATAAGAGTGAAAAACAATACAATTAAGTACTAAAAACCAAGTGAGTGCTTATCACAACCAGGAGGGAGGGAGGGAGGGAGTGTGAGACAGGGAGGGAGGGAGAGAGAGAGAGAGAGAGAGAGAGAGAGAGAGAGAGAGAGTGAGTGAGTGAGTGTGTGTGTGTGTGTGTGTGTGCGCGCGCTCGTGCTGGAGGGGGGTGGTGGTGGTGGTGATGGTGACATGGTCAAACCAGTGCTTTAGGAATGTCCATCACTTTGGCAGTCGCATGAGATGGGAGAGACTTGAGGTGGAGATACCAATTGGGAGATTACTCCAATACTCTAAGCAAGCATCAATGAGTGATTAAATTAGGGTGGCAGCCAAGTGAGTGATGAGAAGGATGCTTATCTTCATTTTACAGGCAAGAAAACTGTCACAGATAGAATTGAATGACTAGCCCAAGGTCATACAACATAGTAAGTGGCACACCAAAAACAAGAAGTTTATTGACTCTAACACAACCTAATATTCATGTTAGAAAAAAACATATCCTTGATCCAAAGGAAATCTTCGAGGCAGGTTTCACTTGAATTAGTATATTAGAGAAAACCTGTCTCTGCCTACTCCTCCATCTCCTCTTCATAATTTTTCTTAACACAGTTACTTAGAAATACACATACATAACTTTTTAGAACACTGTTAATAATGAATTTTCTTGAAGAAATAAAAAGACAGTTGCCAAGTTTATAGAGTTCAGAAAAATTATGGGTGACTTAATTCACCATGTTGTAATTTATTCTACTAAAAATGAGATTTCTTATTTTTTTCCAACAGCAGATGTGATGGTTTAATCAAGGAACAGAGCTGAAGCAATCAATGTAAATATGTAAGAAGGTGAAAATGAAAGATTGAGACTATCAATAATCTAATGGTATTTGGTCCCCTAAATCATTGTAAGAAAATAATCTAAAATACCAACTTCTATAGTTTAAATGACAGGAGTAAAAACTTTTTTGGTGAGAAGTTTTTAAAAATGCACCTTTCCCCAAAGTTGTAAATACCCCGTGGTCAAGTTATTTCAGTATTGCTAGGCCCATAACTCAAAGAGATCAAAGAGGAAAAAAAGTTATACATACCAAAGTATAGCACCTGTTTCTCTGATAGCCCCTGTAATGGCAAGCAAAGTGGGACTTTTCACTGTTTTTTCTTTTGGAGTGCTTCTCAGCACTCAGGCAATCAAGTGCTTTTGATTGAGTCTTGCTTCTGATTGAATCAAGAGTCTTTGATGACCTGCTTAAGTCACAAGAAAGCCTAAATCACGTGAGTTTGAGTCACATGGTTGTGATGTCCTCTGACCCTGAAGTTAGCATTCTGCTTTGGGGGCTCACTCACTGGAAGAATGTTCATATGATTTGGCCAGATGAGACTCTGAGTAGCCATTAAGGAGAGCACCCCCAGATTTGAAAACCCAGATGTGGTGCTTCTCTCTCTCTCTCTGGTAACTATGCATGTATTGCTATGGACTGACAGAAGCCCTCTCTGCTGATTTGTGTGACTTGCTCTGTTTATATAACTTCTGTTTGTGTTTCCTCTGGAGTTTAGGGTGCTGACTTTTTCTCCTCAACTGAGCAAATGATATATATGTTTAATTAAAGTGAGATTGTAAATGCCTTAAAGTTGCTTTCTGTAGAAAAGCATATCAAAGAACCTGCGCTAGCAGCCCTCCTGTGTGCTGGTGTTATTGGGCTTACACCTCCACAGTAGCTGCAAGCACCATTGTTGTTACAGCCCCAAAATGGAAACTAAAAGGGGACCCACTTACTGGGGAACTACTAAAAAATTATGGTATATGAATGTAATGGAATATTATTGTTCCATTAAGAAATGATGAAATGGACAGTTTTAGAGGCAACTGGGAAAACCCCTTATTAATGGATGCAGAGTGAAGTGAGCAGAACTAGAAGAAAATTTATGCCAATGATAACATGAACAAGAAAACCAACTTCCAATGACTTTAGAATTCTGACCCACAAGTCCAGGGGGCTGAAAATGAAATATTCTACCTACCCTCTGACAGAGAGGTGCCAGACTTAAAATGCAAATTGTGTTATTGTTAAATATGGCCAATGCAGGAATTAGTTTTGCTGGATTATGTACGTCTATCATGAGGGTTTCATTTTTCTTTTCTAATTGTTCAGCGGGGAGTGGAAAGGGGTGGGAGGTAGAGATAATAAATATTTGTAAAAATAAATGAAAAAATAATTTAAACAGAAAGAGAGAGAGACCTTCAGGATCCACCCCACATGAAACTGGTTTGGCTAGAAATAGATCCTGACCTGGTTGAGAAATAAAGGGAGTCAAACATTCTTGCTATATTCAAATTCACTGTCTACTTGAACTTCACTAGGAAACATACTCGAGCAGTAGGTCCTACAGTTCTTATGATCAACTGAATAATAAACATTTGGCTGTAGGTTCTTTCCTGATCATTTATTTTTACTTAAGAGAACTGATTTTTTCCTTAATAAAATGTTTAATTTAAACTTACATGGATTTGATGTGAGGACAAAAAGGCCACACAGTGGCTAAGTTGATTTCCCTAAACCACAGGTCTATGAGACTCCCCTATTCAAACTCTAATGGCTCCCAATCGTCTTTGAAATCCAATAGAAACTCCTCTATTTGGATTTTAAAGCCCTTCACAACTTAGCCCTGACATTCTTCACAGGGCTGTATACAAAGTGCTTTACAAACTTTAAAGGGCATATCAATGTGAGTTACTGTTATTACACCATTCCAATTTTCAAGCCCTTGAAGACATACCTTTCCAATTTTGTTGTACTCTACTCTCCTTCCTGCACTCATGAATTAAAGCCAGACTGGCCTTTTTGCTGGTCTTCACATATACCACACTCCATTTCCTGTCTCTGTGCCTTGGCATAGCTTTCCCCAATGCCTGGGATATACTGCTTTTAATTCTACCTTTTGGAATCCCTGGTTTCCTTCAAAATTTAGCTCAAGTATCACCTTGTACATGAGGCCTTTGCAGACCCCCTGAGCTGCTGTTTCTCAATATTATACTGTATTTTATATATCTATATATATATATATATATATGTATATATATGTATATATATACACACACACATACATATATATACACACATACATATATACACACACACATACATATATGTATATATGGCTATGTGTGTATATATGTACACATACATTTATATTTAAATAAAGGGAGTCAAAACATTCCCGCTTTATTCAAATTCACTGTCTACTTGAATTTCACCATGAAACCTACTTGTGAGCACACATACGTGTGCACACACACACGCGCACATCTTAACTCTACAACACAACATAGCTTCCTGGAAGACTAAAACTTTCATTTTTGTCTCTACATCTTCTATGCCTAAAATGCTAGTTCATTAATTGAAAAACAACACAGAGTTGAAAACTGTAAACAACACCAAACCTGAGAGTAGTTTTCTCTTTATTGGGGTCCTGTCAACCCTATCCTTCCCTGGGAATAGTTTGATTTGCTCCAGAAGATGGATTAAAGAGTATGTGGCTCTCCCCAGGATCCAGTGGTGAAGGTTTATCTTCTAGGCATTTAAATTTTTTTTCACCATTCAGCCAAATGTGAATTGGTCCATGGGTGCCCAGTGCTGGCAGGGCTTGCCAAGGATGTTACCGGTTGGCAGCAGCCCACTGCCAGAAGTTAACCGCCTTCACCGTTATTTTGCTACCTATCTTCAAGTAGAAGTAAAGCTGCCCAGTTTGTATCACTAACATTTAAACGATTTCTTCTTGTTTTAGCTCATTACATTCTATTCTTAGCTTTTACCCAGACTGCTGGTCTCTACTTTGACAGATATTTCACATTTATCCAACTCCATATTTTCCATTTTTCTTCCTATCCATCCTGTGGGGAAATTCTTCAGGTTTAATTCAACAGGGTTCCAAAACGTGGCGGAAAGCCAGGAGGCTTGGGGACTGCAATCCTGACTCACATACTCACTACTATTCATCTATGGAGCAAATAGCCATTTGTTAAAAGAGGCTAATACGTGGCAATACCTACTTCACCAGGTCGTGGTAAAGAAAGCACTCTGCAAATCTTTTAGGACTATACAGGCCACAAGCACCAGTAGTGTTTCCTGGAGGGCAGGGGCAGTCTCCTTTGCTACTAGTGTCTGGCGCTAGCACTGTACACCCTTTGGCTGAACTAAATTATAAATCTGAGTTATTATTATCCAATGGCCAGTAATCATATTAGCTAGAAGAAAAGCTTACGGATGCGGCTTGACTACAGAGCGGATTTGGAGTTGGAGGACCTGGGTACCAATTCTGGCTCTGCCACTCACTGTGTGACCTGGGACAAGATGCTTTTAGCCTCCCTGGGCCTGGAAATGAGGGCGGTGGGTCAGGTCATCTTTAAGGCCGCTTCCAGGTGCAAAGTAATGATGCTAGGGTCTTTCCCCTGGGCAGCAGGAGTGCGCCAGCTCCCAAAAAGCTAGGTTCCTCATAGGAGGGTGACAGGAACCACTCGTCCTCTCCCAGCACACCCCCGATTTCAAACTGAGCATGTGCCGAGTCGCTGGCCCGCCGCGATCTCCCTGGCCCGGCTGGGGCCCGCCTCCCGCCTCCCGCCTCCCGCACCCTGGGAGGGGAGCGGAGGCCGGGCCCGTCTTCTCGTGGGCCGGCCCAGGAAGGAGGCGGGAGAGCACAGGCCGAGGCCCCCGGTGCCCCCGCCCAGACCTACCTCCTCCTCTGGGGGCCTGGCGCCCGTGGGCCGCGGGACCTCCTCTCCGGCGCCCCGCTCGGGCTCCGAGGCGCGGGGCCGGAGCAGCGGCTGCGGCCCGGGGTCCGAGGTGTGGCCGCGTAGCTCGGCCGGCGGCTTGGGCTCCCCAGTGTCCATGCGGGCCCCGTCCCCGGGGGCCGGGCCGCTGGGGCCCGCGGCGTCGCCGGAGCGCTTGCTGGGCGAGGCCAGGAGCTCCGCCATGGTCCCGTCCTCCCGCTTCCGTTTGCGGCGCAGCTCGGAGCCGTTCACCGGCAGCCGCGGCCCTAGCCCCGGCGGCGCCCACGGCGGCTCGGAGTCGTCCAGGCGGCCGCAGGGCAGGAGCCGCTTCCAGGGCACGTGGAATGCCAACGGCTCCGCCGCGCGCCTCTTGGCCATGAGCCCGCTAGGCCCGGGCTGGGGCACGCCCTGCTCCAAAACCGGCGGGGTGCGGCGAGAGCCGGGGGCGGGGGGGGGGAGGGGCAGGCTGGAGATAAGAGCCCGGGACCGGGGTGGGGGGGGGGGGGGAGGAGCGGTGAGGGCGTGGGGAGTAGCGGCGCGCGCCAGCAGCCCGGCGTGGGCACGCAGCCTGCAGTCCGGGGGCTGGGAGGGTTCTGCGCTCGCGCAGGTGTCTGCGAGCGGTGGGTGGGAGGAGGGAAGGAGAAGGTGGCGGCGGGGGCTATGCGGGATTCGAATCGGTGCGCGCGTGCTCCGTGCGGGCGGCCCGGGCCGAGTCAGCTGCTACCGGAAGTTAGCGGTGCACACGGGGCGGAGGGGGGTGGCGGGGAGAAGGGAGGAGTGGTGATTGCTGGAGCCGGGGAAGGTGGCCGATTCTCGGCTAGGTTTGGAGGATCCTTGTAGCCTGGCGGGAGGCGGAAAAAAACACCCTAATTCTCCCCCTCCCCTCACAGACATCCCCATTTAGGGACTAATGGGCCCTACCTCGTAGAGGTTTATTAACTAGGCTTTTAAATCAACATTGAATTATTTTACCCCTTTTTATTTACATGCAGTCCCTTTGTAACTCAAGACAACCCCATGAGTAGGTGCTCCAGGAATTGTTCGGGGAGGTCCCTAGGTGGAATTTTAAATGTCGGACAGCCAGCACTTATTAAGCGCCTATTGTGTGCCCCGAATTGTGCTAAGTGATGGCGAACAAAGAAAGGCCAAAGCGCAGCCCCTGTCCTCGAGGAGCTCACTAAAGGAAGGAGTCACAGGCCCTAGGTGATATATAGTGTAAATGGGAAGCATCTCTGAAGGAAAGGGGGAAGGGGGACAGGAAAGGCACTTTGCAAAAGAAGGGAGGCATTCGGAGTGGCAAGTCTTATGCAATTTAAAAGTCTTTAGGAGAGTTGCCTGATTTCTTTTAGGAGTTAAGTGCACTTATACAGCACTTAAGTACTTACCCTGTGTGTTTCAGAGTGGGTAGGACCCTCTAGGTCCTCAAGTGCGGTCCTTGGACTGAATCCAGACTTAACAGCACAAATCCCCTTACCAGATGCTAGATTTGAACCCATGTTTTCCTAACTGAATGATAGCTCCATCCGTTCTGCCACTCTCTTTCCCTGCTACCACATCATCAGAGTTCTAGGTAGTATTCTCATTTGAGGGGGAGGGGATTTAACTTATTTTTACTGTGATTTAATATAAGCACAATACCAAACATCTTGCAATAAATTTAAATTAATTTATAAACATTTATATTTACATTCATTAACTATTGCATAAACAATCATTACAAATTTTACTGACTTCCAAGTCTTTATTACAGAGGTTCTTAATCTTTTGTGTGTGCGTGAGTGATCAACCCCTCTGGCATTCTGATGAACCCTAGGGATGTTTTCTCAGAATATTTTTAAATGCATCAGGTATTCTCATTTTACAGAGGGGGAAACCTGAGGCTGTTAAGGGATTTGTCCACGGTCACACATTATTAGCCATGGGAAGTGTCAAAAGTGGGGAATTAGGTCGAGTTTCCCTAACCCTGCTCCACAGCTGCTTTCCCCTCTCTGGTGGTAGTGAGCTAGGATCTTTAAAATTGTTCAGTCCTCTTACCCTTGGAGAGAGACATCTACAGCAGCCGTTCTTAGCCTGTCCATGTTGGTTAAGCCCTGGTGAGTCACCCCTTTCTTCCAGAGGTATAGGTAACACAGGCTCCAAAATTCGACCGGATCTTAGAGAACATCTAGTCCACTTGCCCCCCTTTTTTTTGGCAGAAAAGTAAACTGAGGCCCAGAGAGTGTGGGTGACCTGTCCTAAGTAGGTAGTAAGTGGCAGGGCCAGGGCTTGGGAGGGAATTATAATCATCTGACATCCTGTGCTTTTATCATAGCTCAGCTCAAAGGCCACTTCCTACTGAAGCCTTTCCTACTTCCCCCTCCCCCTCTCCAGCTGCTAAATGCTTCACCCCTAAGTTATTTTGCATTTATTTTTTATATTTTTATAAGAGGCTGTCTGGTACAGTGGATAGAGAACTGGCCTCAGAGCCAAGAAAATCTGGGTTCAAGTGTTGCCTCTTGACATATACTGGCCTTGTGACCTTGAGCAAGTCACTTAACTCAAATTACCAGTGTTCCCGGTAGCAATGAAAGATATCTGGACTTCAGTTTCCTTCCTTGGTCTAGATGATAGTGAAAATACAGATTATTGCTCATCCTGTGATCTTGGCAAACATTTCTCTGAGCCCATTTTCTATGTGAAATGAGACTAGATAATCTCTAAAATTCTTTTCCAACTCTATTAATCTTTTCTCCATCATTTTCTGGAGTCTAGTAATTAATAAGACATTAAGTTAAGCCCTCATTTGTACTGTTTCTGCCTGTAAAGTTCTGCCTATAAATGCTCACACTGAAAAGTTAATCATCACCTCTCCCAAGTTAGTACAAGCTGGCTCCAGCACATCGCTAGGCAAAAATAAATAAGGTAGAAGAAAAATGACAAGTGAGTAGGAAAGCAAAGGAGTAATGATAGCAGTTACTGCAAATAAGTAATCATTAAGAAATACTGATTCCATATCCCATTCTACAAAGTGTTCCACACTCTTCATTTTCGATTCCCTGGCCTACCCTATTCATCAGTAGATGACAATATCATTTGATCCAACCCATAAGAAGATTTGAGATGATGTTCTCATCCCTTGGTTAACAGGTAAAGATCAGAGAGAAAAAGTGATGTGTCCTTGGTTTCTACTAAAACTTTATCTAAGGTGAACTCCTTAAATTTCTTTCTTTCACATCAAAACCTTTTGAAAGTTTGCCCTCTATCTTTTCCATTTAGTGTTGGCTCATGTTTGTATTGAGCTCTTTTGATAATGTAAGGGAGTTATAATAGTGTGCTGCTTTTATTTCATTTTTAATGAATTGAAAATCCATGACCTCAATCCATGAAAATGCAGCTCGTTGTTGGAGGAGGCATATTTCTCCCAATGACAGTGTACCTAAATTGCCCAATTGTGTTTTGTGGCAGTGATTAAATCCCATAAAAGTTCAAACTACAAACCTAGTTATTAAAGGATAGCGAACATCAAGGAAGGGATAACAGTGCTTAAATGAAAATGTTTTGTTAGATTGGGTA
Organism: Trichosurus vulpecula; assembly: GCF_011100635.1. Taxonomy (NCBI): domain Eukaryota; kingdom Metazoa; phylum Chordata; class Mammalia; order Diprotodontia; family Phalangeridae; genus Trichosurus; species Trichosurus vulpecula. The sequence continues at coordinate 518,105,745 of NC_050573.1, forward strand.
GACCTGAGCGTGTCTGAAGATGAGTACTAGCAGACAGGGAAATACCAAGGATAGGGTTTTAATATTTGGAGGCATGGCTGAAGTCCTGGAGGGGAGATGGAAAAAGATGAATGAATATTGAAGTAAAGGTGAGTAGGTTAGCTTTAGCAAGAAGGCTGGAAAGCTATAGGCCTGTGGATATGTTGAGATGAAGATAAGGGATAAATGAAACTTTATATCACAAATGATTCTAATCTTTAAGCAGGTGAACCATTTACTGAAGGCTGGAGAGATGAAGAGAAATGAGTTACCAGAGTACTTTGTACACAGTTGATGGAGTAAATTTAGATAGTGTGCCAGGCTGAGGCATCATTAGGTCATTTTGTGAATGAAGTTGCTGTTGGTCAGAAATATTCTGTAGTAAGGCCTTAGTTCTGTCTCTTTCTTTGGGAGCACTTTACAGGAAGTGAGGCAGCCTAGATGCGTGAAAAGACAGCACTGAAGTGGTTGACCATAGACTTAGGGGATCCTGTTGTAGCCAGGAGGGAACTAGGTCAAGTGAGAGGGATTGAATGACTGCAGGTGAGGGCAGAATATTGACTCAACAGCAGATAGAGCCCAAAGCCAGAGAGGTTTTCTCCACCATGATGCTAAATAGTTTTTAAAGGATATAGTTATTCGGGTTGACATAGAAAACTAAGCAGAGTTATTTTGCCCTTGGACTCTAACTCCTGAGAACTTGGGTAAGTAGGTCTTACCTAGTATTATAAATCAAATACAACTTAGGGAATTTTTTTTAAACCTAAATTAGGAAGATGAATGACAGTGTGGAAAAAAGCACTTAACCAGAAGTTGAGACCTAGAGTCTAGTCTTGGCTTACCTTGGATAAGTCACTTATTCTTTCCCATTTTCAATTTTTTTATCTGCAAAATAAAGCAATCGGATTAAATAGTTTCTAAGGTCCCTTTTAGTTCCAATTTAATTTGTATAAAATGATATCTACATATGGTAGAGATCTTTTTGACATTATATGGATTCAGTTCTCACTATACTTGTTTTTGATACATAACAAGATCAGCTTTTCTGGATGATCTGAATGCTTTTATGTCTATGTTGAGTGGACTTCCCATGGAACCACCATCTCAGAAGAGGAAGGAAACACCTTGTCCAATCTCTCCCTGAAAAGAATCCCTACTACAGTGTCATTCACAAGTGGTCATTGAGCCCTTGTTTTGGGACCTCTGGTGAGGGAGAACCCACTACCTCTTGAGTAATCCATTTCACTTTAGGATAGGTCTAATTTTTTTTTTCATTGCATCAAGCTTAGATTTGTCTCTATTGTTCCTACTTCTCTGGAGCCAAGGAGAATAAGTCAAATCTCTCAGAAGGATATGACAGCCCTTCAGATACTCAAAGATGGTAATTGTGTCTTCTTTATGTTAAACATCAATTGATCTTTATGACATGACTTCAAAGTCCTTAGTCACTTAGTTAGGGAGATAACAACTTTCCTTAAATGATGCTAGGACACTTCAAGGTCTCTTAGAGCTAGCTTCAGGATTTAAAGGTAAAACTAAATGTCTTAATATTTACCCAGGAACTAAGGGTATAGAAGATTACAATCCTTTCCTTTTAATTACAGAGACTTATGGTTGGGTTGACCTTTAAACTAGCACAGAGGAGAAAGCTAAATTCCTGAACTTAACTAGAGGACATTGAAAGAGGACATAAATATATACAGAATCAATTACAATATGAAATCAATACAATATATAATCAATTACAAAGTAGAATTAATTTGAATTTTTCATTATACATGGCTTGATCCAACTACTTTATAAAAATCTAAGCACAGGGTTCAGAATGTATCTTTGGAGAATTCTATTATTGACTTCCAAAATGACATTGAACCATTAATGACTACTCTTTGAGTCTGTATGGCTGAACCACTTCAAAATCTTCATCTTTTCATAGTTATACAGGATGAAAAGACATAATTTTTTTTATTCTGTCCCTTTTTTAGAGGAAATATTGCATCTATGAGATTATAGATTCATTGAAATAATTGATCTCTTTGCCCTATGATCTCCATGCCTAATGAATAGTATACTTGGTAATAGTATTATACCTCTCCCCCCTTTCCTGCCTCCCTATGTGTGTTGTCTCCTTTAGAATTCAAGCTCTTAGAGGGCAGGGACTGTCTTCCTTTTTTTATTTGTATACCCAGCGCTCAGCACAGTGTATGGGTCATCATAAGCATTTAATAAATGTTTATTGGACTGGATTGATAAAAATATATCCAGATTAATAACACCAAGAAGATCCTTGCTATTTAAGACTGTTGATGGAATCCTAATAAAGCTGCCCCCAGCCCCAATATTCTAACTTCCTTATAGGCCCCACTGAACAGTAGGCCCACTGCCACTACCTAGCCACCCTCCCCACCCCACCCCTGACTCAATATCCTAACTTCTTCATATATGCCTCACTGCTCACTAGAAGAACAGGTATGTCCATGAACTTATTTCTCATAGAAACAGCAGGCACGTTCATATGATAGGATCCCAGCCACTGCCCCCTGACCCATTCCTCATATCTCCCACAGAAACAGCAGGTGTGTCCATGCACTCAATCACAACCACATCCATCTAGTCCCAGACAGGACCACAATACTCAGCCAATCAGAAAGCAGCAGCACCAGGATGCCCAAGCAGGATGTAGTCCCCAAAACAATAGAAGGGACTTTCCCTAAGTAAGCACCTGTGCAGTAATAGCAAAAGCTGTTGTGAACTTGTGATGTAGAGAGGCTTATTATAATATCATTATCATACATACATACCCCCCAAATGTGTTTTTCTGTATGCATTGTGGATAATTGCATGCACAATTCCATTGTGGCTGGGACTCCTCCCTTATTTCCTAATCCCTCAACAAACCCCTCCCACCTTTTTAATACTCATAATTTCTGTTATGTAATTGCATCTTTACCCTACAAAAATCTATCTTGCTTTCTTTGAAGTTCTTGGTTCCTCTTGGAACTGAGCCCCCTTCATTAGAGGCGTCAGTCTCAATAAATACCTATACTTGGATTAGAGGTGGTCTGACTGAATTCTTTTAAATGGTTCCACCACAACACATGAAACTGCAACACTATAACCAAGGGTGTTCAGGTAAATGTTTAACAACCAGACTTCCTCCTTCCCCCAAAAATGTACTGAAAAAAACATTTTTAAGTTTAATTTGAATTATTAATGTTTGTCCATCATATAAGTCTAGACATTCAACAACACAATAAATCAAGGCCTGGTTTGTGGCATTTGCTGATTTCTAAGGTGTAAATGGAAAATTTAACAAGATTTAGCCAATTGGGGCTTAATCTAGCACACCTCTAAAACTAACTTCTCCAGCCATAGAAACAGGTACAGAAATAAGAGGAAGGTATAGGAAGACTGCTGAGAAATTGGTATCAAAATTCACCTCTAGAAGCAGTAGCCATCCTCCAAAGAACCATCCTATCATGCAATCAATGAAATACTAACACTTAACACCTCAGACATGACTCAACATGGTATTTTGCATAATTAATCCTCAAATAAGTATCAAACTTTTTTTTGTTTCAATTTTCTGATACAATTCTTCCCAACAAGACTTTTACTTTTCTACTAACATCCTGCTGTCATGTAGTGCTATCACATAAAGGTGACTCAATTCTCAAAGGCTATGTCAGCAGAGTATAAGTTTTACCCAATTGGAAAGGCTTCAAGTACAAGGCCAGCAAAGGATGCCATGTCATCTGAAGATGAGCATGGTAAAGTATGGGGAGGTTTGTTGCTAGGTTAGCTACAGAGTGATGAATGTTTTGGTCATTTGTTGTTCAGTAGTTTTTTGGGCATGTCTGACTATGACCCCAATTTGTAGTTTTCTTGACATTTGCCATTTCCTTCTCCAGCTCACAGGGTTAAGCGACTTGCTTAGAGTTACAGAGCTCATAAGTGTCTGAAGCCAGATTTGAGCTCAGGAAAGAGTCTTTCTGATTCCAGGCCTGTTGCTCTATCTGCTTTGCCACCCAGCTATCCAATTTAAGGCACAGAGGGAATATAATCTGAATCAGAAGAATGATCTAGACCAATAAAAATCACAGATTCTTGAAACCATAAGGTATCTCTCCCAGCGTGAGCAGCTTTTCCTAGCCCAGTCGATCCTTTTGAGCACAGTTCCCCTGACATGGGGACCAAGGAGCCTGCAGTTGCACATGCCCTTTGGCAAGGCACCAGCATACCTATTCTTGCCCATGGAGCCAAAGTGTGCACGCTCAGATCCAACAGAAGCACTCCAATCCAACAGTTACACAAAGAAAACTTCCCTAACAATTAGAACAATCCAAAAGGGGACTGGGCTGCTTTATTAGTTAATGAGCTCTGGTCATCAGAGATAGTTAAGCAAAAAACAAATGAATATTTGGTGATATTGCAGAAGGAATTTGTTCAATTACTGGTTAAGCTAGATGCCCATTTAGGTCCCCTACCAATTGTAAAACTCTGATTCCATGGAGGAGGAGGATGCAAGGACAATTCCTGTTTCGTGCTTACAGGATCACCCTGGTAAAACTATGGTGCCAAAGGAGAGAGGCAATAATGGTGCTGACTTTGCTGCTGGAGTTCCTAACTTGTCCCACATACCTCAGTCCCTAGTTTCAGGTGGGTCCCTGTGCTTGGCAGTAACTTTAGCTAAAGAAGGAAATGCCACCACAAGGAGGTGACAGATTGCTCTCCACTAGCTGCCCCACCACATTCATACACACCAGACATTTTTATCACTTTTCATCCTTAGTTTCAGATATAATCCACTTACACATCTTTGGTTATCTTCATTTCTATTGCTACAAGGACAGAAAACTCAGAAAAAAATATTTTTTATAAATTTATTTATTTAACATATTTAGTTTTCAGCATTGATTTTCACAAGAGTTTCAATTACAAATTTTCTCCCCATTTCTACCCTCCCCCCCGCTCCAAGATGATGTATATTCTGGTTGCCCTGTTCCCCTTTCAGCCTTCCCTTCTGTCACCCCACTCCCCTCCCATCCCCTTTTCCCTTCCTTTCTTGTAGGGCAAGATAAATTTCTACGCCCCATTGCCTGTGTATCTTATTTTCTAGTTGCATGCAAAAACTTTTTTTTTGTTATTTTTAAACATCTGTTTTTAAAACTTTGAATTCCAAATTCTCTCCTCTCTTCCCTTCCCACCCACCCTCCCTAAGAAGTCAAGCAGTTCAACATAGGCCACATGTATATCATTATGTATAACCCTTCCACAATACTCATGTTGTGAAAGACTAACTGTATTTTGCTCCTTCCCAACCCATCCCCCTTTATTGAATTTTCTCCCTTGACCCTGTCCCCTTTCCAAAGTGTTTTTGATTACCTCCACCCCCATCTGCCCTCCCCTCCATCATCCCCTCCTTTTTTTATCTTCTCCCCTCTTCTTTCCTGTGGGGTAAGATACCCAATTGAGTATGTATGGTATTCCCTCCTCAGGCCAAATTTGATGAGAGCAAGATTCACTCATTCCCCCCTCACCTGCCCTCTCCCCTCCTCCCACAGAACTGCTTCCTCTTGCTACCTTTATGCAAGATAATCCACCCCATTCTATCTCTCCCTATCTCCCTCTCTCAATATATTCCTCTCTCATTCCTTAATTTGATTTTATTTCTTTTAGATATCTTCCCTTCATCTTCAACTCACCCTGTGTCTGCTCTCTCTCTCTCTCTCTCTCTCTCTCTCTCTCTGTATATATATATATATATACACACACATGCATATATACATACATGCACATTCACATATATATATATAGATAGATAAACATATATATATATATGCATATTCGTTTCAGCTACTATGATATTGAGGTCTCATGAATCATACATATCATCTTTCTATGTAGGAATGTAAACAAAACAGTTCAACTTTAGTAAGTCCCTTATGATTTCTCTTTCTTGTTTACCTTTTCATGCTTCTCTTGATTCTTGTGTTTGAAAGTCAAATTTTCTATTCAGCTCTGGTCTTTTCACTGAGAAACCTTGAAAGTCCTCTATTTTATTGAAAATCCATATTTTGCCTTGGAGCATGATACTCAGTGCTGGGTAGGTGATTCTAGGTTTTAGTCCTAGCTCCATTGACCTCCGGAATATCGTATTCCAAGCCCTTCGATCTCTTAATGTAGAAGCTGCCAGATCTTGGGTTATTCTGATTGGGTTTCCACAATACTCAAATTGTGTCTTTCTGCCTGCTTGCAATATTTTCTCCTTGATCTGGGAGCTCTGGAATTTGGCGACAATATTCCTGGGAGATTTCTTTTTGGGATCTATTTGAGGAGGCGATCTGTGGATTCTTTCAATTTCTATTTTTCCCTGTGGCTCTAGAATATCAGGGCAGTTCTCCTTGATAATTTCTTGAAAGATGATATTTAGGCTCTTTTTTTGATCATGGCTTTCAGATAGTCCATTAATTCTTAAATTATCTCTCCTGGATCTATTTTCCAGGTCAGTGGTTTTTCCAATGAGATATTTCACATTGTCTTCCATTTTTTCATTCCTTTGGTTCTGTTTTATAATATCTTGATTTCTCATAAAGTCACTAGCTTCCACTTGCTCCAATCTAATTTTAAAGGTAGTATTTTCTTCTTTGTGAGATTTGTTTCCTGCAGGCTTAGTAACATCCACCTGCAGATGCCTGATCACTTAAGCCACATGTCACCTTCTGATGTGTTCAGATGTCACCTCTGGACCTGTCCAAGACTGTGATGTGTCATCCCTGACCTGGTGTTAACCGAGCTCTAGATGCCGGTTTGCTAAAGAACTGACCTCTCTCAAATGCCATTCAATGTCTTGGGGCAGGGACTGCTCTATGTCCAATTGCAGCAGGAAGAAGCTTTTGAGGACGAGACCTTCACCCTTTACTCCAAGATTTCGGGCCTCATTCGTTTGAGGGGGGGGAATGTTGACATTGTTTTATATACTTATCTTGTGTTATCCCTGTTATATTATTGTGTAAAGTTCTGTTGACACCAGTTATCCCAGAATTCCCATTTCCCTATGTAATGGATAGGAAAGATCTTGGGGCTGAATTTAGTAGCAATTTAGATTTCAAGATCTTTCCCACCCATTAATGGGACACATGACCTGCTTACATCACAAGAAATCTAAGTCATGTGTGGTGGGAGGAGCTTCCTGACAAGAAAAGGAAGCGATGTCACAGGAACTGCAGAGAGAGAGAGAGCTGTTATGGCTGCTAATAGCTGCTAATGGCCGACATGATAGTTAGAGCTGAACACACTGACTTAGCTGTACTGTGGGTTTGTTTTGGGGAAGAGCCCAGCAGGGGGTTGGAGAGATTTTGGTATGGCAAGGCTCTATGTTGTGATATTATGTATTGAATGTTTTACTGCTGTGATAGATTGGGTAGATGGCTTATGGAATATGGTTCTCTGATATCTGAATAAAAGGTTTACTTATGGAGAGAGTGTCATATACTTTGTGATACAGAACCACACAGACATTTTGACAATTATCATCTACAATTTTATGATTGCCTTACTGTTACACCAGATTAATGTGCAAGATGAGGAATGGGATTCATAGAACTTGCACTTGAGTTGGCTTTAAAGGAATTCAGCAGGTGAAGAAGGGCATTTGAGGTTCGGGAAATGTGAACAAAGAAGTCGATGCAAGAGTGCAATTCATTTTTAGGAAGGTAGGAGGAGTTGTAGTTTGGCTGCTGCACATAGATCTTGGAGGGGATTAATAAGATAAGGCTGAAAACATAAACTTCCAATTGTGGAAGGCTTTGGATTCCAAGCAAAAAAAAAAAAGAGGGTTTGAACTTTAGTAAGTACACAATAATGATCATTTTGAACAGAGAAATAGGATATGATAAATAGGTCTCTAACAGTTGAAATAAGGTAAACTGAGGCACAAAGTTCCAAGCACAAACAATTTATTGACAAAGCACAGATCTACCAATAAATAGGATCTCAGCTTCTTCAGTAAGCTAAGACTTCAAACAAGGGGGACGGTATTCATAGGTTTGGGGGAATACAGAACAAAGAATAGTACAGGGTAGGTGGTATCATGGCATTGAGGACATGATTGGTTACATAACTAAGGCATGGGGAAGTTTAGTCATTTCAGTTGTGTCCAACTCTTCATGCCCCCATTTGAGATTTGGAAACAAGGCAAGCTGAGTTAAGTTACTCGTCCATGGTTAAACAGCAAGAGCTACTAAGTGTCTGAGGTCAGATTTGAACTCAGGGAGACGAGTCTTCCTAACTCCAGGCCTGGCACTCTATCTACTGCACTTTGTAGCTGTCCTGTAGGTTACATACTAGCAAAGTACAAAATTAAGGTAAATAAGTAGATGGTAAGACAATATCCACCTGCCTTCAATAAGTCCATAAACAGGCTAAGACAAACTGCATTATAGGGTAGTGAAGGAATTAACAGGTATGATTGCTAAGCTGCCGCTATCAGTAATCTTTAAAAGGTGTATTGATAACACACTACACATACACTTGTATGTATATATGCACTTGGGTTCAAAAAATAAATTTCACAAATATAGGATAGAGATGTCACTAGTCAATAGTTCCCGTAAATAATATCTAGGGGTTTTAGTGGACTAGGAGATGAACAAGTATTAACAGTGTGACATAATAGTTTATGAATACTTGAGACAAAGTAAAATAACTATTGACATATAATAAACTTTTTAAAATTTTACAACTTGAAAAAATTTTAATATTCAACATCTTTTTGCTATAATCATTTGTTCTCATAGGATTTGGCATTGAGTTCACAAGATCTTAACACTTCTGCACCTTCAGAGTAATATCCTTTCTTAAAAACCATAAAATTAAAAATTCAACAATTAAAAAAAACAATGAAACACATGTGAATGGAATGAAATCCAGCACTCAAAGGATATAGAACTAATGCAGGGAAAGTCAGCCCAATATGCTTTGATCTGGTTAAGTTCAGATGTTCTGACTCAGCCTAGTATCAGTAGAAGTACATATTCATACTCATTATTATTGCAAAATGAAATCACACAAAAATTATTGCTTGTTCTAAAATATTCATTTGGAAGATAAAAAAAGTTAATGCTATTGTCTAATCTGTATCAAGAGAATTGAGTTCAGAATGTGGGAGGTTATAATTTCACTTTATTTTGCCCTGGTTGGAGCACATCTGCAGTACTGTTTGGTTCTTTTTCGCCTCAAATTTTCTTTTTTTTTTTCTTTTGTAAATAGTATTTGTTTTTTCCAATTACAAGTAAAGATAGTTTTCAACATTCATTTTTATAAGATTTTGAGTTCCAATTTTTTCTCCTTTCCTCCCTCCTTTTTCTTTCCCCCTCTCCAAGACAGCAAACAATCTGATATAGGTTATACATGCACAATCATGTTAAATATATTTCTACATTAGTAATGTGAAAGGAGAAACAGTAAAAATGGAAAAAAAAACCATTAAAAAAGTGAAAATAGTATGCTTTGATCTGTATTTAGACTCCATAATTCTCTCTCTGGATGTGGATAACATTTTCCATCATGTGTCTTTTGGGATTGTCTTGGATCATTATGTTGCTAAGAAGAGCTAAATCTATCATAGTTGATCATTAAACAATTGCTGTTACTGTGTACAATCGTCTCTTGGTTCTGCTCTCTTCACTCAGCATCAGTTCATGTAAGTCTTTGCAGATTTTTTCTGAAATCTGTGGGCTTACCATTTCTTATAGCATATTACATTCATATATCACAACTTGTTCAGCCATTCCCCAATTGATTGGCATCCCCTCAGTTTCCAATTCTTTGCCACTACAAAAAGAGCAGCTATAAATATTTTTGTACATGTAGGTATCTTTCCCTTTTATATGATCTCTTTGGGATACAGACCTAGTAGTAGTATTGCTGGATCAAAGGGTATACAACAGTTTGATTGCCTTTTGGGAAGTTCCAAATTGCTCTCCAGAGTGGTTGGATCAGTTCACAACTCCACCAATGTATTAGTGTCTCAATTTTCCCACACCTTTTCTGTCATATTAGCCAATTTGATAGGTGTGAGGTGGTACCTCTAATTTGCATTTCTCTGATCAATGATTTAGAGCATTTTTTACATATTAGAATAGATAGCTTTAATTTCTTTGTCTGAAAAGTACCTGTTCACATCCTTTGACCATTTATCAATTAGGGAATGACTTGTATCCTTATAAATTTAATTCATTTCTCTATATTTGAGAAATGAGACCTTTCGTCAGAAACATTTGCTGTAAAAATTTCCCATATTTCTGCTTTCCTTCTAATCTTGGTTACATTTTATTTGTGCAAACCCTTTTTAATTTAATCTAATGCAATCAAAATTATCCATTTTTGCATTTCATAATGGTTTCTATCTCTTGTTGGTCATAAATTCTTCCCTTCTTCATACATCTGACAGGTAAACTATCCCTTGCTTTCCTAATTTGCTTATGGTATATCACCTTCATATCTAAATCACATACCCATTTTGACTTTATTTTGGTATAGAGTGTGAGATGTTGGTCTATGCCTAGTTTCTGCCATACTATTTTCCAGTTTTCCCAACAGTTTTTGTCAAATAGTGAGTTCTTATCCCAGAAGCTGAAGTCTTTGGGTTTATCAAATAGTAGATTACTATATAGTCACTATATAGTGATCCACCACTCTGTTTCTTAGCCAGTAGCAAATAGTTTTGATGATTGCCACTTTATAACATAGTTTTAGATCTGGTACATGTAGGCCAGCTTCCTTTTCATTAATTCCCTTGATATCTTAACCATTTTTTCTTCCAGATGATTTTTTTTATTATTTTTTCTGGCTCTATAAAATAATTTTTTGGTAGTTTGATTGGTATGGCACTGTATAAGTAAACTAACTTAGGTAGAATTGTCTTTTTTATTATATTAGCTTGGCCTATCCATGAACAATTAATATTTTCCCAATTGTTCAGATATATCTGTATTTTGTGTGAGTACTGTTTGGTTCTAGGTATAACATTTTAGGAAGAATATGGACAAGCTGGAGTATATCCAGAAGATAACCCAAATGGTGAGGGAAATGGAGAAATGTCATACCAGAATCACCTGAAGAAACTTGGAATGTTTATCCTAAACAAGACTTGGGGAGACATGAGCTGTCTCCCAAGTATCCGAAGGCCTGGCAGGTGGAAGACTTGTTCTACTTAGCTGCAGGAGGCAGAACTAGGGACAATGAGTAGAAGTTGCAGTTGGATTCAAGTTTAACTTAAGGAAATATGTTCTAACAATTGGAGTGGTTTGAAAGTGGTTAGGCAACCTAAATAAGTAGTAGATTCCTGGTCAACTGAGGTCTTCAAGCAGAGTCTGAATGACCACTCACTGGGGATACTGTAGAAGGAATTCTTATTCAGGTGCTAGACTAAATGGCCTCTGAGGTCACCTCCCAATTATAGAACTTTCTATAATTCTGTGAGATCACTGGTAATCTTTTAAGAAAATAGTTTCAAGGAAAGTGGGACAGAAACAAAATCACAAGAGATTATTAAGAGAATGAAAGGACAATAGTTATGAATTGTAATTGTCAGAATTCTGACAATAAAAAAGAGAAATGGCCTAGAAAGCATCATAAAATGAAGTTCTGGTCTTTTTTTTTTTGGGGGGGGGGTGAAGATTGGAAGGGAGTGTTTAGGCAAGAGTTTCATTCCATTAGAGTGTGAGCTTCTTGAAGGCAGGGACTGTTTTTGTCTTGGGCCTGGCCTATAATAGATGTTTGTTGACTTGACTTCCATTCACAAGAAGACTTTTAATTCCACAGATAGCATAACAGAAGTTCAGCAGAGCAGCATCTTAAGGGGAGGCAGCAGTCATTTTGAAAACAGGTATATAATAAAACCAGCGTATATAGTCACCTGTATATGAATCTGCCCTTGAGAGAATCAGTGTCCCCTTGGAATTCCAAATTAATAAGCTCAACTTTTCCCAATATTTGGGAGAGTTGTTTTCACCAGCCATCAGATTTATCCAAAAGACATGTGAAACAAAGGTATTATCCTGACCTTAGCTCATATTGAAGAGCTAAATCTGAAAGAGGCCTAGAAGACATAGAAACAAGGAGAACAAATGCTATACTTAGAGATGGGAAGCTTAGCTGTAAAAATTTTCTGAGGGAGCCAAGATGGCAGCTAGAAAGCAGGGACTAGCGTGAGCTCCCTGCCGAGACCCTCCAAAAACCTATAAAAAATGGCTCTGAACCAATTCTAGAACTGCAGAACCACAAAACAGCAGAGGGAAGCAGGGCTCCAGCCCAGGACAGCCTGGATGGTCTCTGGGTGAGGTCTATCCCACATGGAGCTGGGAGCTGGGAGCTGGGAACGGAGCAGGGCAGAGCCCAGTGTGAGCAGCTTGGACCAAGCAGACCAGGAGCTGGCCCTAGCGCCCTGAATCAGTGAGCTGCGGCAGTTACCAGACTTCTCAACCCACAAACACCAAAGACAGTGGAGAAGGTTAGTGGGAAAAGCTGTGGGAGTGGAAGGAGTTCTTAGTTCGGCCACCGCCCCTGGGGCAGCGGAGGTAGGGCAGCTCCAGCTGCTCTTGCTTCCGGCCCCAGGCCCACCTGGTGGGAGGAATTAAATGGCGGATCAGAGCAGGAGTGCACAGCCTGCTGAAGATTTAAGCCCGGTCCAGGTTGGGGTTTCTTGGGGAAGGAGGAGTGCTGGTGCGGCAGAGCTGGCGCATCCCCCTCCAAACGTGGAACATAGAACTCTTTGGACTATAAGCAGTCATACCCCGCTGAAAAACTCAAGGGTCAAGTTAGTTGGTTGGGAATATGGCCAGGCAGCGAAAACACACCCAGATTCAGTCTCAGACTTTGGATTCTTTCTTTGGTGACAAAGAAGACCAAAACATACAGCCTAAAGAAGTCAACAAAGTGCAAGAGCCTGCACCAAAAGCCTCCAAGAAAAACATGAACTGGTCCCAGGCCATGGAAGAGCTCAAAAAGGATTTGGAAAAGCAAGTTAGAGAAGTAGAGGAAAAATTGGCAAGAGAAATGAGAAGGATATGAGAAAACCATGAAAAACAAGTCAATGACTTGCTAAAGGAGACCCAAAAAATTATTGAAAAATACACTGAAGAAAACAACACCTTAAAAAATAGACTAATGCAAATGGCAAAAGAGCTCCCAAAAGCCAATGAGGAGAAGAGTGCCTTGAAAGGCAGAATTAGCCAAATGGAAAAGGAGCCAAAAAGAAACAAAGGGACTATCATAGCCTCATTCACGATAGAATACATGAATCAAGGGTACAATTTCATAATTATTTTGTCCTGGGTAGACTATTGTTACAGTATTGTCTTTTCCATGTGCTATACTTTCTGCAGCCTTTGGAACATCATCCAGCTTCTACTTTACCCATACTTTAGCTCTCAACTTTATTCTATCGGTAGAACCAAGTCCTTCCTTTCCTCTGATAGTTAGGAGGGTCGGTTTTCACAAGAGGTATTGTTTCACAAGGAATAATAATCAATTGAACTATTCTATCATTTTTACACAACTGTATAGGTTCTTCACCTAAATTCTGGAGTGTCACAATAACTTCTCCTTGATAACTAGAATCTATCACTCCAGCCAATACATGCATTCCTTGAGCTGCTAATCCTGGTTTAGGTAATATCTGTCCAAAATGATTCTTAGGGATTCTCAAACATGTCCCACTAGAGATTTTTCTTAACTCTTTTCTATCCAACTAAAAGTTCTCTAAACAATGTAAATCATATCTTGCCGAACCAGGTATTCCTGGATACAGTGGTGGGACATCTTCCCTCACAGTCCAATACTCCATATTTTGGATCTTATGTGTCTGCTGTTTTCTAATTTGCAGATTTGGGGTCATCATTCTGGCTAGAGGTGTATTTCCTCCTAATGCTCTGTTATTCAAATTACATAAAGCAGCAAACAAATTATCCTTCCAATGTTGATACGAATTATTAGAACTTAACTTCCTTAACTGTTATTTCAACAATCCATTCATTCTTTCTATCAACCAGTTGCTTGTGGATCATATGGAATATGATATATCCACTCTATATTGTTCAATATACAATATCTCTTCATCTCATTACCTTTGAAGTGTGACCCATTGTCACTTTGATCTGCATTGGGGTTCCATAATATAGACGTATAATATCTAGATTTTTACAGGTGTTTTTCTGGGTTGCATTCTTATAAGGACAAGCCACTAGTACACCTGAATAGGTGTCAACACAAGTACATATAAATTTGCCTCCTTTATCTTGGGGTAGTGGTCCAATACAATCTATCTGCCAAATCAGGGCTGGAACTTTTCCCCTTGCTATTTCTCCAGTCACCACCTGAGGAACAGTTCGTTCCTTTTCCAATTGACATATATGACATTCCTCTGTTATTTGCTTTAGCAATGAATAAGAAATACTAATACCTCAATCTTGTGCCCACTGATGTGGGCTGGCCATTTGGTGGACCCATTTTGCTAGTATTGGATCATCAGTTGGTGTTGAAGTAGGGACAATATGTTCAGTAGCAATCTTTGCTAGTTGATCAGCATGTGCATTGTACTCACGTTCTGCATAGTGAGGGGCATGTGAGCATCTACATGAAAAATTGACAAATTAGTAACCAAAGATATGTCCCATATATCTTCCCATAGTTCTTTGCCCCAAACTTATTTACCATGAATTTCCCAATTTTAGTTTTTCCACATTGGCATCCATGTAACTAACCCATTAGTTACTGCCCATGAATCAGTGAATATATGACACTGTCCTTCTTTCTCTGTTTTAATAGCTTGATATACTGCCATAAGTTCAGCACCTACTGACCACTTCACCTATCCCAGTACTTTCAGAGTTCTCTTAGTATATGGGTTATAGGCTACTGCTTTCCAATGTCTATTATGGGTCAGATATTTGTTATATCCATCATTCCATTTTAACAAGGATTGTACCAACTGTTGCCTTGGTTCAAACAGTTTGTCATTTCCATCAATGTTGATGCTTGCTATAGATTCATGTAGAGCAGAAACTCCACTTTTGCCCCTTTTAGACATATTCTGAATATACCATTTCCATTTAATTATGCTAGCCTCTTGTACCTGTCCAGTTCTGTGAGATGCTGGAGTACTCATTACCCAAGTCATAATCAGAATTCCAGGCTTTAATATCACTTCATGGCCCAGAGTCAGTTGTTCAGTCTCTAACAAAGCCCAATATGCAGCTAACAACTGCTTTTCAAAAGGTGTGTATTGTAATCCAGAAGGTAGTTTCCTTGACCAAAATCCTAAGGATACATGTCAGCTTTGTTGTTTCTGCAACAAACTCCAATTCACATAGTTATCTTGTACAGTCACTTGAAATTCCACTGGTCCACTTTGCATAGGTCATAAATCCAGAGCCAATTGTATAGCAGCTTTAGTTTCTTCAAAAGCTTTACTCTTTTCAAGTCCCCAATCAAATTCATACTTTTCCTGGTAACTTTATAGAAGGGTTTCAAAATCTGTCCAAGATGTTGAATGTGGTGCCTGTGGTAGAATGTAGTTTATAAGGACTATCCAAATAGTCCTATGAACTTTGGGGTCTCTTTCTTATTGGTGTGGATAGGAAAATCTTGAATCTTCTGTCAAGCTTGTGGGAGAATTTCTCGCAGTCTTTTATTCCATTGTATACTCCAAAACTTTATAGTTTGAGCTGGCCTTTGAATCTTTGCAGGGTTAATTTCCCATCCTTTGCTTTTCATATGCTCAATTAAAAGTATCAAACTCTTCTCCATTTCTTTTACATTTTCTCCCTGTATCAAAACATCATCTATGTAGTGAGTAAGCTGTACACCAGGTAACTTTAACTCATCCAAATGTTCAGCCATAATTCTATGACAAATAGTTGGGCTATGCAGATATCCTTGTGGCAATCAGGTAAAAGTATATTGTCAGCCATGCCATGTAAAAGTAAACTGGTCCCATTGTTTAGAGTCTATTGGGATCGTAAAGAAAGCATTGGCCAAATCAATAACTGCCTACCAAGTCCCATCATATTTCTGGATCCTTTCTATTAAGGTAACATTTTCTGGAACAGCAGCATACAAGGGAGGAGTCACTTTATTCAATTGTCTATAATCCACTGTCATTCTCCATGTTCCATCTGACTTGCATACTGGCCATACAGGATTACTCCATCGAGTGGCTGTAGGGACCAACACTCCTGCTTCAACATATTCCTTTACAGTATTGGCAATTTCATCTTGCCCACCTGGCACACGATACTGCTTCAAAGTAATTACTTTAGAAGATTCAGGTAAAGTGATTGGGCCCATCTTTATTTTTCCCATCAAAACGGATTAATTCTATCTTCCTTACTGCAAATTGATATCTCCCCTCAGGCAAATTCTAAGTCATACCTTTCAATATATCTCTTCCAATGATGTATTCAGGAATGGGTACAATGACCATGTATATTCTTTCTTAGGCAATTGTTCAATTTTCATCATCAGTTTTACTTGTTTGGCCGATATTTCAGCCCCTCCTAGTCCTGTGTTGGTAATAGAAGTTCCATGCTTAAATTTGTCAGGGTTTCCATATATCAAGCTGGCCTCTGCCCCAGTGTCAATCAATATCCTAGTTATAGTATTTGATCCATTTTTCCAATATATAGTCAGATTAATACGGGGTCTATATTCCCTTCTGTGTATTTCTTTAATCTGAGCTGGGGCTCAGCCTATTCCGTAGTCTCCTTGAAGGTATGACTCACTTGGATACAAGGATTCAAGATCTGTAGGATTTGTAGGGGTAGTTCTTACTTCTCTATGCAGTTTGCTATTAAGCCCCTTATCTGGGTACATTTTGTATAGCTCATTAGTTGGAATGCCATCTATTCTAAAATCTACCCCTGCTTTCACTAGAGCAGTAAATATTTCTTTCCTTGTCACTCTATTCCAACATTGAATCTGCTGGTTATTTACCCTTCTCCCTCAAGGAAATTTATCTTTTCCCCAGTCTCCTAATCACTTAACTGTGAAATCTTATCCATCACCTCTGAAAGAGGGTTCCCTACTTCTGCAATTAGCAAAGTCAGAATTACCTGTTTGTAAGTAGGGGGTGCTGTTTTAACTATCAAATTCCTATGAGAAGCTCCCAAGGGAGTTTCATAATAAACTTCAGCATTCCCTATCATAACAGCAGTCTTCATTATCTCATCTTTTAACTTTCTCATACAGTCCCTAATTGAATACCAAGATCTGTCTGCAGTGGGCCATATAGTATCAGTATGATATTGTCTTTTACAACCAGTTGAAGCCAAAAAATTGGTTGTTTGGTTACCTCCTTGCAAATTATAATCCCTAAAAACTTGCTGTACAAAAGAACTCTGACTAATACTTATGAATCTCATGCAATCCATAGTATCTACAGACACTCCTGCGGCCCCTCCGTCACTGATTCTCACCATCCAAGATATTAATGATTCTCCCATTTTTTGGGTGAACCTACCCAAGATATCTGTGATTTCCTGCTGTGTGAAATCTTCCAAAACCTCCCTGAACACAGTAATATGATCCTGTGTTTGTTGCCTCCATCACTGTATGGGGCGCACTTCTGGCTGAGAGGTTCGGTATGGTACTGTAACATTCCGTAGCTCAGGAGCACAAAGTAACCTCAGTTTCTGACCTTGTATCCTTCTGTCTAGATTCTCTGTCTCTGTTACCATGGTAACCAGACTGGCTGCTAGACTCGACCTGCGCTGAACTGAGGTACTCTTGACCTCCTTGGCTCCCTCTGCCTTCTAGGAGAAATATTCTCATTTTCGTTAGCAGACGTTTCAGTAACTGTCTGAGTCTGAGTTCTCTCTCTGTCCCTGCTTTCATATATAATACAATAGGCTGTGAGTAAAATCCAGCCTAGTCTAGAGATCTTTGTTGGCATTTCCTTTCCTGGATCCACAGTAACTTCTCTCAGACATCGTTCCAAATCTCTAGGTCCTCCCCTCTGTAGCTCCTGTTTCCAGTCCTCACACAAACCCGTGCCTTTAGACCATTCTCTTGCTAGGGAAGAATAAGTTACATCCTCCCATCCTGGGATGACCATATCTTCTTCTAAAGCCCTTCTACCTCTAAACAGAGATCTCATACCTTGCGATCCTGTTCGTGACGCCAAATGTATCAGTAAGGCAATCATAAAATTGTAGATGATAATTGTCAAAATGCCTATGTGGTTCTGTATCACAAAGTATATGAGACTCTCCACACAGAATAAGTAAACCATTTATTCAGACATCAGAGAACCATATCCCATAAGCCATCTACCCAATCTATCACAGCAGTAAAGCATTCAGTACATAATATCACAACATGGAGCCTCGCCATCCCAAAACTTCTCCTACCCCCTGCTGGGGTCTTCCCGATAAGAAGCTCACAGTACAGCTAAGTCAGTGTGTTCAGCTCTAACTATCATGTCGGCCATTAGCAGCCATAACAGCACTCTCTCTCTCTCTCCCTCTCTGTATTTCCTATGACATAACTTCCTTTTCCTATCAAGAAGCTCCTCCCACCACACATGACTTAGACTTCCTGTGACATAAGCAGGTCACACGACCTATTAATCGGTGGGAAAGATCTTCAGATCTAAATTGCTACTGCACCTGGTTAGTGACCACCTTCAAATTTTACTCAAGGAATTGTATAATTGGAAGATAAGATGGGCTAGTAATGTGATGAAAATGATATGACAGGTAGACAACCAGTGTTCTCCTGGTACCCTCACTACTGAAGTTTTTAAGCAAAGTTTTGGAGCCCAGTTCTACCCATGTCACTTGCTCAAAAAGGCAAATGGTTTTGGCAACTCCGTGAAGTGTAGTTTAGAGGGGGATAACTGGGAGCTGGAAAACCTAAGAGGCTATATTCCATTAGTCCAGGTGATAGAAGGTGGCCGTGTGAGTGGAGAAGAGGACATGGAGGCAAGAGATGCTATGGATGCAGAATTGACAAAACTTGGCAACTGATTGGCTATGGAGAATGAGAGAAAGGCAAGAGTTGAGGATGACTGAGTTTAAGAACTTGTTTGCATTGGAAATATCATTGTACCCTTGACATAAATACAGGATTTTGGAGAGGGAGAGATTTCATAGGAAAGGTGATGCATTCTGTTCTAATATTGAGGTTACGATGCTGGCTGTCCAGTAGGTGGCTGTTGATATGGTGGTGATGTGAAATTTCATGAGTGCCAGTGATGTGGGAGTTTTGTGGAAATGACAATTTAACCCATAGGAGCAGATGATATCACCAAGGGAGGAGAGCCCAGGACAGTCGTATTTAGGGGACATGGGGTAATGAACCAGCAAAGGAAACGGAAGAGGGTCAGGTAGGAGAGCGCAATGAACTCTTGAGCACTGGTTAATAATGTCAGGATTGTGAGATTGAGGATGAACTCTGAGAAAAGTCCCCGAGGACCTCTGCTGAACAATCCGTGCCTCTCCCGACAGAAGCAGCTGACATGCCTTAATTTAGATGATGATAATTTTATAATAATTTTGTCTTTTAAAAGTAGAGGAAACAACAAAGAGAATTCCTATTCTTGACATGGTTTCAACATGAGGAACAGGGTAAGAACTTAGGAACAAGTGACCACTCCATCACGGAACTGATGTTAAGAAAAGGAAAATTCAATATAATCCGATATGCACCCTCCATTTGGGAAAGGAAGATTTCAAAGGATCCAGAGAAAGGACCAGTAGGGTCCAATGGCTTACTTATTTTGCAGGGAAAGAGCCTGAAATTGTTCAAGTTACTAAAACTCTTCATACTCTTTTACCTGCAGATCCACTACTAAGTATATCCCCCAAAAGGTTGATGCCAGGGGAAAAAAAGTCCTCTATGTAACAAAAGAGTTGGAGCATCATACTGTGGTAGGCAAGGTACTGGAAACAAAAAGTGTCCATTGATCAGGGAATGACTGAACAAATTGTTATATGTGAATGTAGTAGAATATTATTGTTCAGTAAGAAATGATAAATGTGAAGAGTTCAGAGAAACTTGAGAAGATTTTGTATGAAGTGATAGTTAAAATAGCAAAACAGAACAGAGGGCAATACTGAGTGATAGTAACACCAAAATGTAGCAAAATTCTGATGAATTGCAATGGTAATCTTGGTCTTGGAGAACAATAAGAAAATAAAAAGCTTCTTCCTTTCAGAGAAGTAGGAACTATGGATATAGTATTCAGCATACACTGTCAGATATTGTTACTGCCTCAGCTGTTCTTTTTTTTTTTTTTTGGAAGGAGGAAGGCAAGGCAATTGGGGTTAAGTGAATTGCTCAAGGTCACACAGCCAGTAAGTGTCAAGTGTCTGAGGCTGGATTTGAACTCAGGTCCTCCTGACTCCAGGGCCAGTGTTCTACCTGCACCACTTAGCTGCCTCTCAGCTTTTCTTTAAAAGTTTTCTTTGTTATAAGAAAGGATTCAGTTGGGGATGGGGTAGAGAAAGTTAAAGGAAAAACAAGGAAAAAAATAACAGCACAGAAAACAACCATATTGATGAAAACAATTCACAAAAAGAAAATCAACCCAAGAAGGATGGGAATATCTAAAAAATGAGATGAGAAGAGGAAAAGGAGACATGACTAAAGAGATATTTGAGGCTGCACAGTAAACTCAAATTCAGATTTCAAAAATGGAAACAAGGACCAGTAACCAAAATGGAGTATAAAAAATGAATATAGTCCTCTCAGTGTTGTGTCAAGAGAGCTAAAGGCCAGAAAGAGGTAAGACTGGTAATAAATACAACCAAAAAAGATATGTGTGCTATGTAGGGAACAGGAGGATCCAAAAGGAGATAGGATTACTGTTAGGACTGATGGAATGATGAAAATGAACATTGGGTAAGAAGACTGAATTATTTGATTCCTACTTTGTTTCTGTTTTCCTTTCTAAGAAAATTATTTTTGGACTTGGAAGGATATGTTTTAAAGGTTATATTTGTTCTTTGCTGAGGTTCAGTCATTTTGCAGTTGTGTCCAACTCTTTGTGACCCTGTTTGGGGCTTTCTTGGCAAAGATACTGGAGTGGTTTGCCATTTCCTTCTCTAGCTCGTTTTACAGATGAGGACTGAGGCAGAGAGTTAAGTGACTTGCCCAGGGTCACACAGCTAGTAAGTGTCTAAGGACAAATTTGAACCCAAGATGATGAGTCTTCCTGACTCCAGGCCCACTGTGCCACCTAACTGCCCCCTAGTGGGGAAGACATGCAAGCAATTTTATACACACACACACACACACACACACACACGCAAGCAATTTTATATATATAGCTGGGGAATGGCTGAACAAGTTGTGGTATGTGATGTAATGGAACACTATTATTCCACAAGGAATGATGAGCAGGTGGACTTCAGAAAAACCTGGAAAGACTTGCATGAACTGATGCTGATTGAAGCGAGCAGAATCAGGAGAACTTTGTACACAGTAACAGCAACATTGTGTGATAACTGACTTTGTTAAGGCATTGCTCTTTTCAGCAATGCAATGGTCTAAGACAATTCCAAAAGACTCATGATGGAAAATACTATCCAAGTCCAGAAAAAGAACCATGGAGTCTGAATGCAGATTGAAGCATACTATTTTCTCTTTTTTTTGTTTTTTTTTTCTTTCTCATGTTTTTTTTTTCCCTTTTGTTCTGATTCTTCTTTTACAACATGACTAATGTGGAAATATGTTTAATATGATTGTACTTGTACAGCCTATATCAGATTGCATGCCATCTTGGGGAGGAGGGAAGGGAGGGAGTGAAAAAGATTTAGAAATCAAAATCTTATAAAAGTGAATCTTGAAAACTAAAAATAAATTAATTCAAGCAAACAAACAAAATGGTCCCTGCCCTCAAGGAGCTCACACTCTAATGGAGGAGACAACAAGCAAAACAAATATACACAACCAAGCTACATACAGGAAATAATTAAGAGGGGTTGGGAGAGGCTTCCTGTAGGTGAAATAGTCAAGACTTGAAGAAAGCCAGGGAAACTAAGAAGCAGGAATGAGGGAGAACATTCCAGGCATGGGAGACAATCAGAGAATATGCCCAGAGCCAAGAGATGTAGTGTCTTGTTCGGAGAACAGCAAGGAGGTCAGTATCACTGGTTTGAAGAGTACATGGAGGAAGTAAAGTGCAAGAAGACTGGTAAGGTATATGTGTGTGTGACTAGGGAGTGGGGGAGGGGGAGAAGGTTATGAAAGGCTCTGAATGCCAAATGTGTATGATCCTGGAGGTGACAGGATGCCATTGAAGTTTATTGAGTGAGGGTAAAGGTACAGTGTGGTGTGACATGGCTGAACCTGTGCTTGAGGAAAATCACTTTGGTAGCTAAATGGAGGGTGGATTGGAGTGGAGAAACTTGCTGCAACTAGACCAACCAGAGGCTATTGCGACAGACCAAGTGTGAGGTGATGAGGGCCTACACCTGAGTGGTAGTAATGTCAGAGAAGAGAATGGGAAATATTCGAGAAATGTTGCAAAGTTGAGATCACCAGGCCTAGGCAACAGATTGGGTATGGGGGACTAGCGTGTGAAGTCAAAAACAATACCTAGGTTGTAAACCTGGGGCACTGAGAAGGGGGCGATACCCTTGATATGAATAGGGAAGTCTGCAAGGGAACAAAGTTGAAGAGGAAAGATAATAAGTTCAGTTTTAATCAGGTTGAATTTAGGATGTCTACTGGATATCCAGGTAGGTAGAGATGCAAAATTAGAGGTCAGCAGAAAAGGTTAGGGTAGGATAGGAAGATTGGAGAATCTCCATGGAAATAATAATGAAGTCCATGGGAACTGATGAGATCACCAAATGAGGTAGTATAGAGGGAGAAGGAAAAGCAGTTCAGGACAGCCTTGTGGGAAATCTACAGTTAGTAGGCATGATGTAAATGAAGACCCAGCAAAGGAGAATGAAGAGCAGTCTGATAGACAGGAGAAGCTCTCCCATTAAGCACTGATCTATTTTTTCCTCAAGGAATTTAATGGATGTGTGTGAACAAAAGGAAATCAGGCCTGATATCTTTATGCCATCAAGCTATCCTTCAAGGATATCTAGTTTGCAGTCCAAAAGTCTGGGCCACCATCTCACAACTGCATTCAAATAATGAGCACTTCTTAGTCTCATGAGAAAAGAAGAAGAGTCATTGCTGGTCTCCATTATTATACTTCCAACAAATCATTTTGTTCCCTGTACATCAGCTTTGTAACTAATCATGTTGTCTCCAATTCCATGATGCCATCTACCTTGTTCTATTCTTTGTTCTGTACTCCTCAAAACCTATAAAAGGGGAGTTGTCCATCTGCCTAGAGTCTTTGGCATAAATGGAGGCAAGCCATTGACCCACTTGTTGGCAGGCAGTATGTCCTCATTAATGTTATCTTGCTCAGAGAATGGTCTCAGTTTACCCTTTGGTTAAATTTCATATGCAACAGATGGTAGAAGTGGTGGAATAGGGACTGAATTCCTACCCAGACCTTCATCAGAATCCCTTCCCTCCTTTAGGTTTGAGTTGGACAATGTTCCACAAAAGGGAGAGCTTTCTGTTGGGGGAATATGTGGTGGTGGATTGGCTCTTTTCCTATTCACAAAAGTTTCAGATCTTCTCCAGGAGAAAAGGATGAGTGTTGTATGATTTATGTCTGTTCTGAGTGTTTCTATTTGTATCAATCGATTCAGCTTTGGAATTTGGGAATAAATTGGCTATATATAGAGGGAGTCATAAAAGCTTGGTCCGTCCTTCATGGGTGGCCTTAATGGAGATGCATCTCCGTTGAAGAAGACCTCTTGACATAGGCTAAAGAAGTAAAAGGTCATGATCTGAGCACTACACCAGACAACAACTGGTTTCTGACCTTTAGATATTGGGAAATTGCCTGTTTTCAACCACAAAAAGGTAGACATTGAATTCCAAGCAGCATTGCTCAAGGATTGAGGAATTAAAATTCCTAGTTGGGAACTTTTTTTGGGTGTATCTCTTTTGAAGGAAAAAAAAGATTTATTTTACAAGTCAGGGACCCACAAAAGGGCAAAACGAATTGATTCCAAATTTCTGTGTTTGAGATAGCAGTCTCCAGCAACCAAACTGAATAACTTGTTAGTGGCATTTAGTCAAATTGAGCCAGTAAAAGATTTTTTGCAGAGAAGATAAATTATCAGAAGTAAATACCAGAAATACTGGTAACTACAGTCTCACCAGTAAAGAAATATTGGGGCCACTATCTCTTACAGCTCTTGGTTCATTTGTCAGTATCTGTATTTACTACTGCATCTGAATGTGATCTGTCTGTGCCATTTTATTAGAATTGCTTTTATTTTTAAAATTTATTTTATTTTTAATTTATGGAATAAAACAAGCATTTCTATAACAGTAGAATAAAAAAGATAATTGTACATGAAAGTGCAAATCTATTATGCACAACTTGCTATTCCTTTCAAATATACAACAAAATTATCATGTAAATGTCTTTTCCCCCTTTTCTTCTCCCTCCCTCCCCATAGCTTTTAGAATATCGTGTGCATGAAACTTAGAAAATCCTCTCTGTGTCTTGTAATGTAATTTTTTGAGTTCTTTAAATCTTCAGAACAAATCTCTCCGTCTCTTTACATTCCTAAGTTCCAGTTATGTTTCAGGAGTGCAAGGAAAAAGACAAATAAGAAGGGAATATTCCCTCCAACCATAGAAATTCTTGAGTTTGTGACTAAAATGTAAGTTCTCTACCATGACTCTCGGAGTTGTGGTACTGAATGTTTTTTATAAATGCTGAAACATTGTAGAAAGGTTTAGGTTAACATTCTTTAGAACTTGTTTTAAGAAAAATAAAAGCACCCCTATCCCTCAGTAAGACAGATTACTTATTTTACAGCCAAGGAAGGTCATTTTTCTGATTAGAGAGAAGCTTGTAAAGAGTAACAGTTAAATTTTCAAAATTGAAGGGAAAAAAAAAACCCCCGACTGCAGCTCACATTTAAAATGTTAACCTTTTCCTGGTTCATGGAATAGTGAAAAGTTTGTATAAATTAGGTAAATAAGTTTTATTAGATATTTGGGAGTTTTACAAATTAAAGTGAAGTAGAAATCAATTTAGAAGTAACTTTTGAATTAGTGTATTTTGAACTTACAAACTTCTCTGTAAATTATGAGATTCCTACTCGTTTTTATAATAGGCAGTATATTTGAATTTTTGAGAACTATTTTGCTTCTTTCCCACAAAAAGAGAAACTTAGAAAGCAACTTGAAATTTAAGTGAAATTTATTGGGATAAATGCTTTGTGTTACCTTTGTGAATAATGTATCAGAAGTTAGTTGTTATTTGAATAGACCAACTTTTTGTAAGCTGTTAAAGATTTTTCTAATTGCTAAAAGCATCTTAAAAGATTTTTGGTGCTTCCATTTCTTAGGGAATAACGGAATTGGCAATGATTTAACCAAGTTTAATTATTTTAAGTACTGGCAAAGTCTTAATTATAATGAAAGTTTTTAGCATTGGTTTTAACAAGAATATATGCTAAAATTATAGAAGAGAAATTCAATGAAGCAAAGATTAGAGAATAATAGTCTGAAATACTATTGAAATAAGGAGAATTTAGGGAGTGAACAAAGTAAAGTTTAAGGGAAGAATGTGAAGGTAATGAGAAAAGTGTGGGTTTTCATACCACAGGAGAGAAGTATGAAAAGGAAAAGAAGGTTTGGATATGCTTGACAGGAAGGTTTGAGGGATATTTTGGCTATGTTACAATAAGAAACATGAGAAATCTTATGTATTTACTTTATGGAAACTGAAGTAATAACAATTATTATCATGACTTGGTTTGAAAGTAAATAGATGAAAGTTATAGAGAGCTAAGAGTACACTGAGAAGCAGTGGATTCTTTCTGAGACTTTAGGTAACTTTTAGTAACTGTTGAACGTAGATTTTAACTAAATTAGAATGTGCTCTCAAGTGTGCTTCCCTATTGGGATAATTCCAGTAGACTGCAAATTAATATCAGACTGACACTTTAAAAGTCTTTGGTAAGTGGATTAGCCAAAAAGAGTAGGCATCAAAATATGAAATGCTTGGAATAGATGGCCCTTGTGAAAAGTGTAATACTAAACAATTGAAATTATAAATTGACGTTCTGTGTGATACCATTTAGGAAATACATCCAGGTGTAATTGAATTTATTCTGGGCTCATTTTAAGTGAAATGTGTCTCTCCTAATAAGATGCTTTTGATAAGTCAGAATTTATTTTATTATTTGGCATTAAGATAGTGTTAAAAATGCATGGATCAGGTAATTTGTTAATTGTGTGATCTTAAAACAAGTTATCTCAGTTTATCAATCTGTAATGTGGATAAAGATTATACCTGAAATTAATTTGGTAATTGTTTATATTAGAAATATTGGTAAAGTGTTAAATTTTTAAACTCTGGATTCTTTTGAATTGTAGATTAAATTGTTATAGATTCAATTGTTGAAAGACTTCATTTAGAAATGCGATAGATAATAATGTTTTTACTGTGGATCTGATATAGCAGAAATCTTTTTAAGATGTCCTCATCTGTGTAAGAATTCTAAGATTTTCCCAGTCCTATAGTAGAATGAGATATTTTAATGATTTACGGTCATCCCTTCCATATCACAACCTTCCCTATTGTTGTGTCAATATGTTTATGGTACAGAAGTTATATATGTGCTACTTTGTGGTTACAAAAATTAGAAATATATTTTTTTCTTAAAGGGGTTAGTAAACTATCATATATTTCCTATCTATGTGAATTTACATAATAAAATTGCTTTGTTAAAATCTGGTGACTGCTTTTTATGTAAGAATGAATTTTAAGCTGCATTTGAGAAAGGGAAATAAAAGAAAAGAACACTAAGTAAAGTCTTTTGTGTGATTTTTTTTAAAGGCCTGATAGCTTTTTATTTGCTAGCTATTACAACTTGAGAGTGTTGAAAACAACTGTGTCCAGCCCTGCTCTGATTAGTGAGACTTTGCTGTTTGAGGCGAAACCTTTTGGGACTCTAAATTTTCTTTTCAAGTTTTGTTTTCAGGTTTGTTGGGTCTTTGAGCCAATGTTTCATTGCCTCAAGATAAAAACCAGCAGCTCAGTGGGAGTGAGGTCTGTGATCAATGGCCAGTGGATATCTCTCCCTGGGAAAAAAGTTGGGAGGATATCTTTGTGAAGGCTAAGGTGGGACCCTCTTGACTCAGTTTCCCACACAAGAAATCTTCCTACCTGTTAATTCTAAGCCTGGCTATCATACACTTGGCTGCTTATGCTATTCTTACCTGAAATCAAATGGAACTAGGGGTGCTTTATCTTATTATACATGTGGTGTCTCATTCTGTGCCCTTGGGCTTAGGCCTGGAGGACCAGTATTGATACTGCTATAGTGGTCCCAACCTCTTGAATCAGGGCAAGTCGATCTGTGCTGTCGTTTTTTAAATGCATCTTGTTGATGTGATATTTTAGCACCTCTGCATTGCTATAAGATTCAAGCTATGAGATCTTGCCATTTTCAATCTACAAACAACTGAGTAAATGAGTATTTGGGCTTGGAATCTGCCTGTTTATAGTTATATATTTGTGTATACGGTCCTTAAATTTTTCAGGATGATATGAGTATCATTAGGCAATGCTGCAGCGATTTGTGGGACCAAGGTATAAATCTACTACTCAGTGAGGTTAAATCAGAAACATCTTTAGTTTTAAGGAAAAGAATTTCAGTGTAATCAGTTATTTTTGAAGAGAGGTGAGTAAATTATGGGTTAGCTCACATCACCTCAAAGGAAAAGTCAATTAACTTCAGTTTATTATTTAATGTGGGATTAATATGTTTGTGGAGCATGTCCCAAGTGCAGACATATTTTACTAGAATACAACTCACTGAATATGCACCATATACAATTTGGAGTTAATTACTTAAGTTTGTTCATCCCATCCCAGGACTTATTTGCTACCACAGGAGTGCAGTTTGTAACTTTTAAGTAAATTCATTTGTGTAATGGAGACCACCTACTTATGAAGAGTATTGCTAACTATATTTCATATGAGAACTTATCTGTTTCTATTCCTCCTAAAGGAGAATTAACTGGAGTTCTAAAAGGGAATTCTTGCAATAAAAAAATGAGGAGACATTTATGTAATTTTAAGTTTTCAGAAATTTGAAAGGTTTTAAGAGTTTTGCCTTCTGTGGTATTTTATTTAGATTTAAATTTTTCAGTTGGTAAATTTCATAGATATATTAATGTAACAACATGCTAACTTACATCACAGAAAGTTGATAGTAATGGTCGACCAATGCTAATTTGAGAAGTACTCTTAACCCTAGCTTATATGTCTACTTTAATAAATATTAAATCTTTAACCAGAAGGACTCATTTTCATGTCAGATTTGCACAGATTTTTAAAAAGCTTCTTTAGCCTATTGTTAGCAATGTGTCAAGTACAGGGTCTAGAAAAAGACAGAAACAGCAAAGGGTATTTAAGAGTTGAATTCTCTGAAGTTTCAACTATAGGTTCCTAATTTGATATTCTCATAGTCCTATTGTCAGTAAGATCAGAACCACAAGGTTTGAGCTGATTTTAACTAATTATTGGAGAGGTAAATTTAAGAATGTGTACTATATGGTATTGAGACATGTTTTGTAGAAGGCAAACAGGAGCATCAAAACTCTACAAGTGATACGGAACCAGAGAAACAATTCTATCAAAGAGGAGCCCCTTCAGAGCTACCCTGAGTATGACGTATTCCAGAAGGCCCAACAGGAGATGCTACCAGGACTATGGCTACATGGGACATCTGAGTTTTAAGATGAAATATTTTGATTAAATAAACATTGGGAGTGGGTTACTGGGATGCTAGGACACTTGATGTTAATGTTACCTATCATTATTGTATTACTTTGGCTTTTTATTTCATAAATATCTATGTTTGATGAGGCTTCGTAGTTATCTTGTGGTTAATCTCCCTTCTACACTTAGTCCATGGATTTATGTATTTTTTTTTATTATGGTTCATGCTATGAATAATCACTTTTGTTATTCTTTTCCAACTTTTGCATTAGGTACTGTGTTAAAGCTTGTTTGGAACTTCCACTGGATAAACTTGGCTAGTATACCCTATTGTTGATAATGATTATGTGTAAAGACCTTAAAGGATTTTTTTATAGGTAAGTGATCTGAGAGATATTTATCTTTCATTAGTCAAACAGAGAAATTGAGAAGATTAAGATCAATTCTGTTTAAAGTAATTGATTTTGTCCTGTCATTGCTTTGTCCTACAACTCCTTAAATCATGGCTTTGTCTCTGAATCCAGCTGGCCTGTAATGAGTTAAGTTTAGAAATCCAGCTCTCCTGTTAAGCACCAATCTGTTCTTGCCTCCAGGAATTTAACTAACATTGGGGGATGTGTGTGAACACAAGTAAGTCAGGCCTGATATCTTTACACCATCAAGCTATCCTTCAAGGATGTCTGGTCCAAAAGTCTGGGCCACTATGTCACACCTACATTCAAATAATGAGCATTTCTCAGTCTCATAAGGTGGCGGGGGTGGGGGTGGGTTGTTGCTAACCCCCATTACTGTAATTCCGACCAATTATTTTGTTCCCTGTGCCTCAGCTTTGTAACCAATCATGTTGTCCCCAGTCCTATGATGTTGTCTACTCTGTTCTATCCTTTGTTCTGTACTCTCCAAAACCTCTAAAAGAGCTGTTCATCTGCTCAGGATCTCTGGCACAAATGGAGGCAAGCCACTGACCCCATTTATTGGCAGGCAGCATTCCTTTAATAAATGTTATCTTGCTCAGAGAATGGTCTCAATTTACTCTTTTGTTATATTTAATATGCAACAGTTTCAAGGTTCTGGAAGGTTACACATAAAAGAATATATTCTTAGAGGCTCTCTTAAGAGCCATTAAGTATGTATCAAACAATCATGAAATTTTGGGGCTAGAAAGGGAACTTTGATCATTTGCTCTAATATCTTCATATGAAAGAACCGAGGTTCAGAGAGAGTGAATGATTTACCAAAGTAACCCAGTGAGTTTGTGACAAGAGTCAAAGCTAGACTCCAAGTCTCTCCACTCCAAGACCAATTCACTTTCTTCTTTATCACGTTGCCTCTAGTTCCTGCACTGAAATCATCAGCTGTATAGTGATTACGAACCTTACTGGTTCTAATAATTAGAACCATAAGAAACGTTAGGAGTAATTTAATTCAACATCCTCATTTTATATATGAGGGAACTGAGGTGCAGGGAGGTTAAATGACTTGCCCAAGGTCACACAGGTAAGAAGCAAAGGTAGGATCTGAACCCAGGTCCTTAGACTCCAAATCCCATATTCTTTATACGGACCCCACTGCCTGGAAGCAAATGATCAAGCTCATATAATTTCATAGCAATTGCAGATTTTAATGTTCAAGAAAAATTAAGTCCATCATACACAATTAAAAATATAGGAAAGTTCATGCAGACATGAAGCTTCCAACTCAGCAATTTTAGCTGCTTTAGAATAAAGATTACATATCAATACAGTACATTTTATAGTTGCCAAACAACTTCATTTGAAGTTTTATACTGTGATTTACACATCTTTTCTTTGTATTTTACGCTTTCCATCTTGCACACTTGATCAACCTGTGTAGTTTTAGATTATGGCAAGAAAAATTAAGCAAAGTTACATGCTTATTTCCCTTTTATTTAAACATGAAAGAAAATGCTTGTGCATATAGAAAACTTCAGAAAGTAACAATGAAGAACATGCAATTTAGTGATAAGGGGTAATTAAATATAAGAAATGCTAAATCATACCCTCCATTGGAGCCTTTTATTGATCTAAGCCACCTCTTCAAGTTTAGAATATTTCAGATGCAAGACAAATGAAAATGTACATTATAGAATGGAAAAAAAAAGAGAGACTGTGAAGGGAAAAGGAAAAATAAAATCAAATAACCGGTTGTGAATTTAACCAATTAAAATACTACATATAATTCGAAAGTATGTTACATTATTATATGATAGATGCAGAAAACAGAAAAAATGTAGTTCAGTAATAAAGCTGACTCACACATGCTGATATACTCTTGCTTTAATTCTATGTCAAAAGATCAACTGTTTTGACCCAAGTGTATAAAAATGAAATAAATACCGGTAAATTGCTTATATAAGTGAAGTATTTTAAAATTATCCCCATTTGGCATGGGCATGCTCCAACTTTTCACATGGTTTCATTGTCATGTAAAGTTCCTTTCAAACTACCTTTTTCTTTTCTAAAAAGAAGGTATGCTTTTTTGTTTCTTGAAAATAAGTTCAAATTAGTTTGTGGAGGCAATGATTTATGGTATTCTGCATCAATACTGCAAGCACTCAGGGATCAAAAAGAGGAAAAATGATTCAATAAGTTAAAATCCTCATGAGTCTCATGTTCCAATGAATAAGGCAATTCAGGGGATTTTTCTTACTTCCACTGTAGTCAAGGTCACAGAAACCCTATTAAAAATATGCAAGTAGAGGAAAGTAGTGAATGGGGTCATAAGACACCTTAATGGAGTTATGACTTCCTAACTTCATTGAAAACAAATACCTAACTAAAGATTTCCCAGAATTTTTCTTACCAATAAAAGTGTCATTTTTATCAGCACATTATTAAAATCAATAGATTTATCTAATACATTTCACCACAAGTTTTTTGATACAATACACTGTAATCTGTGAAATTCTTCAACAAGAGAAATTCCTTCCCTCTGTAACTTTTAAAGTGTGGAAGCGATAGTCCTGCAAATTACAATTTCCACAAAGCAAATGTCCTCCAAAAAAGGAACTACTAGAGGTAGAAATTTAAAGCCGCCAACAATCATTAGAATTGACCTGCTTAATCCAAAATTACATTAGTAGCTGTAGCTAACAATATTTAAGGTATATACTATAGGCAGAAATGTTACCCTGGTTTTCACATTCACAATTTCCCACATGACACCACATCTATGTTACCATGGTACAGATTTTACTGTGTAATTATTTTTATTTTAGTGTGTAGTTATTCTAAACAGAATGCCTGGTTATTAGTAATTCAGATAAACTAGCTAAAGGAAAAAACATTACATAAACATTTACACTGATGAATTCCATATGTGGCTATAGCTTGAAGTCTTAAGTAATAATAAATTTTTCAAATTTATTACATTTTAAAGACAGGGCTTTATGCCTCATTTCAGTCTCTGAGGTCTTGTCAAATGTTTTAAAACAATCCAATGACTAGTATTTTTTAAAAATTTGTTTAGTGTGACCAAAAGATTCAATAAAATTCACTGATACTTAAATGCATTATCTGTTGATGACCCAATTCAATATTTCATGGAAAATAATTTAAATACTACTCTAAATCAAGTTGAACTGTAGAAATGAAATGCTCAACTAATTTCAATGATAAAAGAAGCTCATTAGATATTCTGCCTCACATCCAAACTGAGAAAAATTTTCATTTTGAGATGAAGATGGTTTAGACATTTCTTGAGCTGAATGTGTACATGTTTATAACAAGGCCAAGAGTGTATTAGGATTTCAATACTACTGAGTCATCAGTGCAGCAGCCTTACAATAGGGCAGCCTCATAAAGACACAGAAGGATAGTTTTTCTACTTGAGACAAACAGTTCTGCACTTCGAGGAAAACGTACATTTGAAGATCTTCCCTTCACTTTCACTCATTCGTATAGTACAAATATGCATGGCATGTCTGGATAGCAACAGACATATATTAAGAAAATAGACACTATATCTAAATCCTGTTAGGAATAAAGAAGGCACCACTGATTTGAGGTTGTGTCCTGTCACCACCGATAGTTGATTTTGCGTTGTTTCAACATTTGCTCCGTTAATGATTTTTTCCTGAAGAACTCAGAGGAGACAATTACTGTGGTTTACGAACCACAAACAGCACACATTCATAGTAGTATTTCATCATAGAGAGATCGTTCACAGTGTATGTGGACAATACAGATTCTTGTTCTACCTGCAGTAGAAAATGACATATTTGTCAAGTTTTTGAAGCTAAATATCTCATTTATCTTGCACAGATTCCATGCTTTCAAATTCTGTATGGCTCCAAATTTAACAGAGAATTTTAAAGCCTTACAATTTAAGACTAACTGGGGAAAAGACAAATTTAAATTAGCTTAAAATCTCAGAGTTATAATTTTGTAAAAAGAAAGGAAAAATGCAGTTTCAAATACACAAAATAATGAAAAAAACGGCATTCAAGTTCAAAGTGAAGTCTTGCTTTTAATGAAAAGGCAATATCCATTTGTAATTAGCAACACAATTTACACATAATTTGCTAACATCCTTGAAAAATACCCTGCAATTCAATTTAATGCTATCCCCCTCTGGAGAAAGAACTTATGGAGTCTGAATGAAAATTAAAGCATACTATTTTTCACTTTCTTTTTGGGGAGGGGGGA
Source organism: Trichosurus vulpecula (assembly GCF_011100635.1). Classification (NCBI taxonomy): domain Eukaryota; kingdom Metazoa; phylum Chordata; class Mammalia; order Diprotodontia; family Phalangeridae; genus Trichosurus; species Trichosurus vulpecula. The sequence continues at coordinate 518,139,264 of NC_050573.1, forward strand.
GTTTAAGTTGTCCTCCACAGAATGACTAATATGGAAAATGTCTTACATGATTGCACATGTATAATCCACATCAGATTGCTTACCATCTCAGGGAGGGGACATGGAAAGGATAGAATGTGGAACTCAAAATTTTAAAAAAATGTTAAAAATTGTTTTTACATGTAATTGGGGAAAAATATTATTTAGAAAAAAGATTTTCCTGCTACTCCCCAACCCACACCATTTGCCCTTAATTACTTTACAAAACTATATTTTATAAGTATTAACAGTTCTTAATCTGTATTCCATCCTTACCTCTATATGGAATCCATACTGGAGAACAACATTTTTTATGTCCTCATAGCTCAATTCAATGGAAAGTTCATTTGCCAGATTTTCAAAGTGATAAAGTAAAGGACCTACGTTTTTAAAATAAAGTGAATCAGTGACCTTATTGGTAAACATGCGCAGCACCAGCACATAAAAATAGAAGCTGAAACAGCACCTTGAATTGGCATATGATAGTTCGGCTAATAAGGACAAGACATTAAAAGTTTTTTTAGGTTAAAATCTAAAGACGAGTAAGGGCTGAACAGAATAAAAAGCTTCATGGATAGGGAATATACTGTCTACTTTTTGGGACACAGGAATAGTGAAATTAATTGAAAACAAAAAGGACTGGAAAAACAGCATGAATTAAAAGTAGGTTTGATCAATGAAGGCCATCTAGTTGGTTCATAGAAGCTTAAAAGTACACTATTTTGAATATTAGGCCTACATCATTTCAAAATATTTCTAATTGTGCAAACCATGTTTTTAAACTACCACTCCCATTCTCTCCCTCCCTCCCATCCTAAACATTCTGGAGTCTTTTTATTCCACTGTTAAGTTACTGTTCAATTTATCAGAAGGTAAAGTAACCAGTCTATTACTGTTACTAAGCCAAACTTAATAAACTGCTTTAAACAAAATGCTATCTTATTTGATTCCTCATAATCTCACCTACTCCATTAACTCCTTTTCTAATTACAGCAGACTTCACAATTGATTACTTCAAAGCTGCTCTCATCATCATTACCAACTTTCATACCCTCCTGACTTTCTTCAGTGCCAATTCTCAACCCAGAGTCTCTCTCATCAAGACTTCTACACTGATGCTCCCATGGATACTTCTGGGGGAAGACAGAACCTCTCAGTCCTGCCCTGCTAATCCATACTATTCAACTTCAATTGGATATTTGTGCTCTTCCTCAATACTTTAATTTCTCATCTCACTTCATAATAGAACAGTTCTAAGATCATCTCACTTCTAACTCAACCCCCATTTCTTTACTCCACAGATGATCTCACTTCCTATTTCACTGATATCTGTGCCAGTTGAACTCTCTCATATACCTTCTTCCTCACTTAAAATGCTTAATAGTACCCATTCTTTCACTCTTCTCACAAGTCTTTTTTAAATCCAATGATTCAACTTAATGTTTACTACGTACCTACTAAGTGCCAGACACTGTGGTAGGCCATTGGAGATACAAAAAAAGGGCGGTTTCTGCCCTCAAGCAGCTTACATTCTTCTGGAAGGAATGGTATGTACATAATGTAATCCACAAAATATACAGAGAAATATCCAGGGGGAGGGACACAATAATCTATTATGAAAAGTAGTTTGTTACCAGTAGAAAGAGCATCCCACTGGAAGAATAGACACAGGAGGGATAACACTGACAAGGACAGCTATAAGGGAGCAAGGAGGGCTGGCCAGGTATTTCCTTGTCCTCTTTAAAAATCTCTATTCACTCTTTAGAGTCCATTTATTTTCATATCTGAAAAGATAATCCTTCTATAATTATCCCTTTTTAAAAATTTTTTTTTATTTTCTTTCTCTCTACTCACTAGACTTCTTTTTCTTGCCTTCATGTATGCAATTCTCTCCTAATAGAAAACAAAACAAAATACAACTTTAACCTTTTAGCCCTACCTTTACCTACAATTCTATTTTTCTCTTTTTTCACTGCTGAATTCCTACACCTCTGCCTCATCATGGTATACAGACGCTGCTTGCTTTCTCAAAGGCACTACACTAAAGAGGAAAGGTGTAGAATATGTATCTGGTGATGAACCATAAATGTCACCAGAGGAACAGCCTAGCTATTATCTTTAGAATGGCTTATGGCCAGGGTAGTTGCAAGGGGATGAATTTTTTTGGCCACAGAAACTTTCAAAGATCATACACAAAAAAATCAGTGGAGTTACAATTTGAGTCAGTAGAGGGAGTAACCATGTGGGTGAAATGATGGATCTTGAAATACTGAAGTAGCATTCATTGACAAACATCCTGAATGACTAATCTACATTTTCTGTGTGCATTTTTTATTATCTATTTCCCTTGACTGGCAATTTGGTTTCCATTCCTTTCACTCAAGGGAAAATTCTTTCTTGAAGGTCACTAGACTCCATTTTCTCCTGTACTACTCCAGACTACTTTTTAAACAAAATAATCAGACCACCTTGTTAACAAATATTTCAGAATTTAGACATTCAAATGGACGATGTCACCTAAAGAACTACACCAAACTTTAAGAGAGAAGCTTGGGTAGACAACATATCTTATTTATATGCTTTAATAAAAATAAATGCCTAGACACCAATTAAAAACAATATCATTCCATGTCTGAAGCCTGAATATAAAGTGAACATCTTTACATCCCACAATTTTGTTTTCCCCTTTAAATAAAATAGTAAAACTAAATTTCCCTCTGTGATTAATCACACTTTTAAATAAAAATTCTTGCTAAGGGAAGAAGAGCTACTTCAAGCTGAGTATTTTAAAATAGCATTCACAACAAAATTAACTACAAAATGTCCGGCTGTATTAATAAAGATTACATAAGTTGTTTACCAACTGATTAGCGACTCAAGAAACTCAAGTTATTCATGGTGACTTTTTTAGTATTACAAAAATTAGTACCCCTCCTTGACAAAGGTTTCTTGCCACAAATCTCTTCCTCTTTCAAATCTGCTCTTCACACAGCCACTGAAACAATCTTCCTAAGGCACAGGGCTTACCATATCGCTCTTGCTCAAAAACTTTTAGCAGCTCCCCAATGCCTCCTCCATCTAGCTCAAACCAACCCCTTTATCTAATCTTATTTCACATTATTCCCCTTTAACATACTCTAGGTTCCAGCCAAACCAGACTACTAGCTGATTCCTAAAACTGACAGGCCATCTCCAATCCTTGTGCATTTGCAAGTCACATTCATCTTCATCTCTGCCTTTCAGAATCCTCATTATCTTTTAAGGCTCAGCTCAAGTGCCCACTCCTCTGTAAAGTCTTCCCTCTATTCCCTAGGTACTCATGCTCTCTTACACCTCAAAAGTTCTTAGACCCTGCCTTTGTTCTTTTCACTCCTTATGCCTGTCTTATACTCAACTGAGTAAAAAGAAGTAGCAAGATGTGGTGAACACAGCGATGGATCTAGAATTAGAGACCTGGAGCTCAAATCCCAGCTGTGCTAACTGTATAACTTTGGGTAAATCGCTTAACTTTTCTAGGCCTCAGGGTTGGATTGGATAAGGGCCCTTTTCAGCTCTAAGTCTAAGATCCCATGTTGTCTCCCTTCAGTATAACAGAAACTACTTGAAGGTAAGGACTATCTTTTTTTTTTATATCTGTCACCTAGAACAGTGCTTTTCATATAATATGCATATGTTAAAGGACTAAGACACAAAACTAGCCCTCAACATATGTCCTTAGCATTCCTGGAGGGGAAGAACCATAGAAAGAGATATATGATCATTAAGAGAAAAGAAAACTGTTTTTCTGATCCATTTCCATATAACTTTTTTGTTGTTCAGTCGTTTTTCTTCAGTTATGTCTGACTCTTCATGACCCCATCTGGGGTTTTCTTGGCAAAGGTACTGGCGTGGTTTGCTATTTCCTTCTCCAGTTATTTTGCCAATGAGGAAACTGAGGTAAGCAGGGTTAAATGACTTGCCCAGGGTCACAAGATAGAAAGTGTATAAGGCCAAATTTGAACTCAAGTCTTCCTCACTCCAAAACCAGTGCTCTGCTATCCACTGCATCACCTAACTGCCCTACATACAGCTTAACAGTTAATAACCTTAATTAGAGCTGAACAAACTAAGGTTTTTTCCCTTTGAAAGACCTGAGTTCAAATCTGACCTCATACACTTTCTATCCCGTGGCCCTGGAAAAATGGCTAGAAAGAGAAAAATCCAAGAAATGCTTGAAATGTCTTATTCAAAAATAAATTACAGCAGATGCTACTGTAAAATACGGCAAAAGAAAATTGTAAAGAAGCATTAAATGAACACACTTGTGATTCCAAAGAGAACATAAATATAATTATCAATAATGCCATAGTTGTACATGAGAGGTAGTGTGGTATAATACAGAAAGAGCTGGTCTTGAAGCCAGGACAACTTGTATTTAAGCCCTGCCTCTGACATACTAACTGCATGACCTTTTAGGGCTCTCAATAACCCCTTAAGAGTATAAATTTCAGAGAAGGTGACCTATATTGGTAAATGGAGCTTCCTTACCTGAAAGTTCCCTATACTAATGAAATCACTGGTCCAGTCCCTATGCCTATGTCACAGTGGTAGAGAGTTTTCAAAGATTCCGAAGTGTTTTTATAAAATGTCAGAGAATTATAGTATGTTAAAGTTGGAAGAGATCTCAGAGGCTGTCTGCTCTAACCCTACCAGAACAGGAATACCTTCCATAATAAGCCTAATAAATGATAATGTAGCCTCTAGTAATGGAAAACCTGTGATGACCTAATCCACTTTTGGTCCATTCTAACTTGTTAGGCAGTTTTTAGGCTTTTATCAAGCCAAATGGGCCTTTCAGCAGATTCTTAAAGAAATACAGAAAGACATATCTGAAATGCCAGTTGCATGATTAGCACAGAACTTTTATCCTTAGACATAGTAGTATGCAATACTCATTCACTCAACAAGCAATTATTAAGTGTATATATATATAATAGAAATATGCGCTAAGCATCTACTACAGACAGAGCATAGCACTAGGTTTTAGGGGGAAACACAAAGTTTAGATAAAACTTGGTCCCTAACTTCATAATCTTCATAGTTCAGTAGGATAAGATTCTGACACGGCTAACTATTATACAAAATATTACATGAGGGTGCACTTTACAAAGCAAAGTGCTAAAAATGTGTGGGGAGGAGAAGATGAGGGAATGCTTGGGAAGATGACTAAGAACTGGTCCTTAAAGGATGGGTAAGAATTCAACAGGTGAAGAGGATTCCAGGCAGAGAACAAATTGAGGAAAGGCACAGAAACATTACAGTGTGTGTTTAGGGAATAACACAGTCCCATCTGGCTAAAGCAGGGAATGCACCAGGGAATAAGAATATGGAGAGGCTTTGAAAAGTATAAACTTCACTCATGAGGCAACTGGGTAACACTGAAGATTTCTGAGAAGAGATCAAATCTGGACAAAACAATATTCTGAAAGGAAGAGTCAAAGATAGACAGGAAAACTGGGTGAATGGTGATTCCACAGAAACAGTTAAAGGATAATACTAATAAGCATGATTTGAGACAGGCTGAGTTCAAAGTGCAGGTAGAAGACCTTAATATCCATATGTAAATAGGTGGGTGGGGGTCTCTGAAAAGCAGTTAGGAAATACAAATCTGTGAGTCATCTGCACACAGGTGGTTGTCAAACACAGAGGACCTCCCTCCTCACTCAAATCAAAGTCAGTTGCAAGTCAAGTCATCATCTCCCTGAGGTCATGGTCCTCTTCAGAAATGAAGGACAAATACACAACAAACACAGAGGAAAAGAGAGCCACATTAGGCAGCTACAGTACTAATCCCAATGGCTATTATAATACCACCCTAAGGGTTGAGAAAATCAAGATTAGATACAGAAATTCCCTTCTCATAGACCAGGAAATAGCTGACAATTTATTATTCTACAAATTGTATTATGAACTGCCATCCCCATTCTCAATCATTCTTTTTGATTTGGTGTTGCACAAAAATTACGTTTTATGTAAGGAACTCATTGGATCCTGATGATATCCCAGGGAATCAGGCAGATTAAGTTATCTTATTCCCATTTCAAAGATGAGGAAATTGAGACTGAGAGAGGATTAAGTGACCGGTCTGCTGTCCCAAAGCTATAAGTGGTAGAGCAGGGACTAGAACTCAGTTCTGCTTCCTAGTCCCATGCTCTTTTCACCAAAAGAACCAGGTACTTTAAGGAGTGAGTTCCACATATAATTTCACAAAGCTAAGATGGTTTCAAATCATGCAAAAGATCTTAGTAATGGATTATCTTGGCTATGAATTAATCTTACCATACAAATTTTCAGGATACTAATGTTTTTGATACAGGTTTTGTAGATATGTTTAGAAAAGGCTGATAAAAATCGGAGGTTTGTTGGATAAGAAAAAAAAAAGAGTAATATGATTAGAAACAAAGTTTAGGGTATTAAGTTTCATAAAAAAATCAGGAAAACCGCATATGAGATTAATAGCAGCTCAAAAATCCTGCTTTATGGCTTATGAGGTATTCTCCTAAAAATAACCCTGTAAGGTAGAGAGCACTGTACAAGGATTATTACTCTCATTTTAAAGATGAAGAAACTAAAGCTTACAACATTTCAACGACCTTTGCCCCAGTTACACAGCTAGTTAAGTAGCAGAGCTGGAACTCAAACCCAGATCCTCTAAAATGCAAACCTAGCACTTTATCCAATACAACGTGATATGTAACAATCCATAAAAGGCTATAAACATGGTACAACTTACCTAGGTTTATCCAAATTCCTCCTGGTTTCAGTATTTTCCATATTGTATCAATGTAATCAATGACATTATGGGCTGTGTCTATGAAGAAACAAGTAGCAATACAATCCCAGGTATCTATTCCAAAACAAAAAAAGAAAAATCAAACTCCTGGGGTATGATGTGACCTGGGAAGAGAAGGAAAGGTCATGACTACAAATCAGTAAAAGGCAATACAATCATCTTGAAGTAGATTATAAAATATGAAAATGGAAAGTTCCATGAACTGATGAGCTTGGGAAGGAATGGGTAGGATAATGTTCAAGAGAAAGGCGAGACAAATACAAAATCCATAGCAAACACTGAATTGACCCGGCAGTGATGAAGCTTCATAAGGATATGCATCTATCTTTATCAAATTATTTGTAGGTTCAATCTAATCAGATTAATGCATAACGCAATGATTGCCACTTATTTTATTAATCACAAGTCATTTGACATATATAAGCTAATATCATAGTTTTAGGATTTAAGAAGGGCTTACTGATTGTATGTGAGATTCATTCTTGCTCTGTGGGATGCTCAGTAGAGGGCAGCACTATAAAGCATTTATCTACACTCTATGCACTTCTGGAATCTCTGGACTGCTTTAGCAGCTTTACTTACTCCAGTAAGAAAGCAGCTTTTTAATTAGCCACAGAGGAATAGGGACGACAACTGGAGGCAGGGCCGTAACTATGTACCAAAGCATTCGGCATCCCCTTCGTGTCTCTCAACTCTTAAGATCGTTTAGAGAAGAGCAAGAACAATAACCACCCAGACCATGGCTTACTGAGGTTTGTAGCAGCTTTTGGGGACACACAGTCCTTTAAATAAGACGGGGCCCTGATGGGAGGCTCCTTCCATTGGAAGGGGGAAGGAGGAAAGACAGGTAAAAACTGCCAGCAGGGACGTGACTTATCAAGGGATCTGGCGCTGCAGTAGAGAAGAACCTAAGCAATTCTTTCAAGGGGAGCCAGTCTGAGACTGTTTCCAAAATATAACACAAGTGACTATAGTGAATTACAGAATTTGCCTTGTTTTTATAAAACTACAGATTTATCTCTTCTAGAATTATTAATGCTTCATATAATAGAGGGAATTTAAAGTAAACAATTGTTTATTAGAGGTCTACTATATGCTAGGCACTGTGCTAAGAGAGGGGGATACAAAGAAAGAAAACCAGTCCCTGGTCTCAAAGAGCTCAAAGTCTTAGAGGGAAGACAACATGTGAACAATCATGTACAAACAAGATATATACAAGATAAATGGGAGATAATCAAAAGATGGCAGGAACTAGCATGTAGGGGAATCAGGAAATGATTCTTTTGGAAAGTGAAACTTTAGCTGCGACTTGAAGGAAGCCAGAGAATCCAGGAGGCAGAGCCGAGGAGGGAGAGAGTTCCAGGTATGGCAGACAGCCAGTGATAATGTCAGGAGATAGAACAGCAAGGAAGCCAGTGTCAGTGGAACAGAGTCCATGGAGGAGAGTAAAGTGTAAGAAGACTGGGCTAGCTCATAAAAATGGCTTTTAAAGTTAGGTGATTTTGTATTTGATTTTGGAGGTCATATGTGACATGGTCAGATCCTAACTTTAGGAAGATCAATTTGACAGCTAAATGGAGGATGCACTGGAGTGGGGAGAGACCTAAGCCAGGGAGACCGACCAGAAGGCTATCGCAACAGTCCATGTGTGAGGTGACCAAGGTCTGCACCAGGATGGTAGCATTGTCAAAGGAAAGACAGGGACATGTGAGACATCATAAAGGTAGAACTGACAGCAGTTGGCAACTGAAGCTAAAAATCTGACCATTGTTGCTATCAAGGTGTCAAAATGATTAATATAAATGATATTAGTCTATAAGAGACACTACAGCTGGGATAAGATAATCGATGTGCAAGTTATTTTTAGAAAGTACAGCAAGTGAAGTCTTAAAATACCACTTTTGAAAAACTTGTTTTCTAACCCATTCATTCTTCCCTCTTATTTAAATTCAGTTAAGATGAAAAAGTGATATTTTACATTTAAAATTCTGATTGATACTAAGATTAACAACTGATTCATTTAGAGCAGATTTCAGAGGGACTGCAAAGTAATAATGTATTTATTGACAGCTGACAAATAATTTTGAAAACATACTTGTGTTTTGATAATTAGGATGAAAGTGGGCAAAAATTATCATGGGGAAAACGGATTTCTATTCTTAGGAGACTATGGCATAGTATATAAGGAGCCTATCAATTCAGATCAATGAGAAAGGTAGAATTTGATAGTATGAGCATAATATTAAAAAATGGTATACAGTTCAGCTATGTCACACACTCAAATTTTAGGGCCAGTTGGGTGGAAAATGTTTCTCCCCTAAAAATAATATATCCAATAGAATGCTGCATTTTTATTTGGACAGTCTTAAATATTACCCAAGTACTGGGTATAATGTAACTAACACCGGAGTAGGAATCAGAAAGCCGAGGTTTCAGCCCTGGCTGTGCCCCTTACAAGCTGACAAATCACTTCAACCACTGTAAAATTTCTACCTTGAACCATTTGATAGTGCCAAGGACTTTAGTTATGAGAAAGTGATTTTCTGGGTCTTCAATAGATATTGGCTACAGTACTTCAGAAGGGGTATCTAGGCAGCATCTCCACAGGGATTGTTTTCTAGGACGATGGTTAGAGATTGTTTCATTCACTATATTTGCCGCCATAATGTCTAGTATAGTACAGTGCCTGACAGATAAGTAGGTGCTGAATAAATTTGTGCTGATTAAATTGAACTAGTTGGCCTCTGATCTCCCTTCCAACTCCTTCGCTCTATGAATTTTTCTAAACTCTGTATGTACAGTGGCTTTATTTTATTCATCTTTGTATCCCTTACATCAGAAGGGTGAAACATGCTAACCCTGCCCCCTCCCCACCAAAAGTGTAATTAGTAAATATTTAACAAAATAAATACAAATTCAACAGAACATTGATAACGCTGATATATAGTTTTCGAATCCCAATGTACACTTTAGTAATCCCTATGTAGAGTTTACTGACCCCCATTCTATTTGAGTTTGACACTGGTGCCCTGTGTCACTGATATTGACCTTTATTATGAAATATGGTCCAGAACAGTCTATAAACAGTAGGCTCCCTGCCTTGGGCAGCTTGTCAAATACTTTAAACTGTTATGGTACTCAACCCCTTTCTTATATCCCTTCCTCTGTCCTTTCTGCTACATACACCACTGCATCTTCCTCAACACAACAGTTTAAAATATACCACTAACTTGCTACCAGGTGAAAGTACAAATTAAATTAAATTAAATTACACAGCCTCACATTTTCTCATTTGGCTTGGCACAAGTTTAAACATGGTTCTAGTTTTTATATATTTTTTTCATTTCTTCTTCTGAGTTCACCTGTATTTCCATCCCAATTTAGAGCTAGAGCTAAACTTCCTTGGATACTGAAGTAAGGTTTCCAGTCTACCATTTCTTCCAAATCTAAAACAGTTTTTGCTCATAACCACCCAAATCCTGACTAGCTTTTCTGGATTCTGCTCTTAAATTTCCCTGACTTAATCTTTCTCCTTTTTCACATGTAATGCCCAGATCAATTCCACCAAGATGCTGCTGCACTAAAGCTTCATTTACCAATAGTTTCTTTACTACTCTTCTACCTTTGACCCACTATCACCATCTCCATTCCTGGCTCCCTCCTACCTCTTACAAAGTTACCTCTACCAGAAACTATCTTATCTTCTTTTCCTTTTCCATTTCTTAGTTCCAACATCAGTATAAATACTAGCATCTCCAAACCATGAAAAATCAATCCTCCTTTCTTAGACTTGCCTTTCCATCCGTATCCTCAATCTCTTTGTTGCTTTCTTGTACTCTTTACAATGTATTTCCTGCTTTACATCATGAATAATCTACTATACTGACTCTTCTTTTGCTTTAAAATATTTGCAGGTATACTCTATTTTTAAAATTATTTACATGATCCTGCTAGTCTCCTTGGCTACCATCTAGTTCACTGTCAAACTCTGCACAGAACCATAGAACTTTAGAGCTGAAGATATTAAGTCAAAAGCTTAACACCTGCCCCCCGCCCCCTTCCTTTCCACATCCACTTAATCCTTACCTCAGCTACCTCCTCAAACTACTGTCATAGCCTTCCACTTTCTTTCCATGAACACTCTCTAGTTGGGCCTCTGATCTCATCATTTAAGCGAAGCTGCTCTCTCTAAATTTACCAATGATCTCTTACTTGCCAAATCTATTGCTGTTGCCTCATTCCTCATCATTCTTGACTTCTCTGCAGCTCTGATACTGTTTGCTGATCATCCTCTTCCTGATATGTTCTTCTTTTTACATCTCTGTGACACTGTATCACCCTGGATCTCCTCCTACTTAACTGCTCCTTCTCTATCTCCTTTGCTAGATAGTCATTGCTGTCAGACCTGCCTAACATGGGTATCCCTCAGGGGGACTCTGGTCCTACAGCTTCTTTGGCGATCTCACTCGTTCCCACAGGTCCAGTTCTCCTCTCTATGCATCTGATTCTGTATACTCATAGAGCTCCGGGATGTCCCATAGGCACCTTAAGCTCCACATTCAAAACTAAACTCATTATTTTCCATCCACTCCCCAAGCATCCCCTCTGCCAAACTTCCCATTACTGCTGGGGGCGTCACCATCTTACCGGTCACTGAGGCTAACGACCTAGGTGTCTAATTGCCTCCTCACTCTCCTTCAGCCTCCCTATACAATTTGCTGTAAAGTCCTGTTAATTTTACCTTGGCAACATCTCCTTTATGCCCCACTCTTTTCTCTGACCTTGCCACTACCCGGTAAAGCCATTCATCACCTCACACCTAGACTACTGAAAATAACCTGTGAGTTTGTCTCCCGGTCTCAAGTCTTCCCCCCATCCAGCCTATCCTCCACGCAGCCGTCAAACTGATCCTTCTAAAGCTTAAATCTGATCATGTCACTCTTGTGGCTCATTATCCCCAGGATCAAATATAAATATCCCCTATTTGTTATTCAAAGCCCTTCATAACCTGGTCCCCCATACTTTTCCAGTCTTCTTACACTTTACTCATTTCTACATGCTCTGTATACATCTTGTTTCCGTGTGGTTGTTTGCATGTGTCTTCCTCATTAGACTATGAATTCCTGGAGAGCAGGTACTGTCTTTTCCCTCTTTTGTATCCCCAGAACTTAGCACAGGGCCTGGCCCACAGTGGGCAGTATAAATGTTTGTCGATGGCCTTTTTTTCTCTGTCATGGCCCTATCTTCTTTTACAGCCAAACCAGAACAAGCTCTTTACAATCACTGCTCCCACTTTAGCTCTTACTTAAGTCCCAACTCCTTGCAATCTGCAGGCCAGTGATTCCACATGACCAAAATGATTTCTTCCAAGATTATAAAAAATCTAACTGTTGAAGGCCTTTTTGCCTGTCTTATATTTCTTGACCTCTAAAACAGTTTTTTACATGGGGTACTTTTTCCTGGGTATTATCCCCTCTGTGTTTTCACGACATTGCTCTCTTTTGGTTCTCTTCTCGTCTGGCCACTTCTTTATTCACTGTGCTTTGCCGCAACATTTATGTTGCATTCTCTAGGCATGCATGTACCTCAGAACTCTGTTCTTCTTTGGTGATTTCATCAACTATTTTGGATTTCATTATCTCTATGCAGATGACTCCCAAATCTATATATCCAGTCCTTGCTCTGGAATTCCAGTCCTGTATTACCAACTATTTGATAGACATTTCCATCTGGATTTCCCACAGGTACCTCAAACTCAGCAAGTCCAACATAGAACTAATTAACCCTCCCCACCTCTACTTCAAAACCCACCTTTGTTTCCCAACTCTTATCTCTGTTGAAGGTACTACCATACCTCCAGTCTCTAAAGTTTGTGAACTCCAAGTCAGTCTGTCAATAAACATATATTAAGCACCTATGTGTCAGTCTGTGCCCTCAAGAAGCTCACAATCTAATGGGGGAGACAATATACAAAGACCTATGTACAAACAAGCTATACACAGGATAAACAGAAAATAATCAACAGTGAGAAGGTACTAGAATTAAGAGAGACTGAGAAAGACTTCCTGTATAAGGAGGGGATGTTATCTCTTTGACCCTGTGTCTAATCAGTAGCCAAGTCTTATAGATTCTACTATCACAGCATCTTGCTCACCTAACACTCTTTGCTTCGCTATTTGCAAGGCCACATCTAGTTCAGAAACTTAATACCTTTTGTCTGGACTACTGCAGCCTTGTAACTGGCCTTCCTCCACACAGCTGACAAAGCAGTATTCCTAAAGTACAAACCACTTTCCTATTAAAGAAGGGTTGCTGGCTCTCTATTGTCTCTAAAATAAAATACAAGCCCCTCTATGTGGCATTTCAAGCCCTTTAAAATTTTCCTCGTTACTAATTCCATATTCCTCTCCTGATGCATCATACATTCTAGCCAAACTGGCTTATTTGTTTCCTACTATACGTGACATTCGCTCTCTTCCTTCCATGATGTTGCCCACGATGCCTCCCTTTCCAGAAAGTTCTCCTATGTGACTTCTTTTTGGAATCTCTAGTTCCTTTCAGGACTAGCTCAGTTGTCACTTTCTACACAAGGCCATTTCTATTCTCTTCCAAGACTAGTTGTTAAAGCTCTTCTCCTCTCCACAAATTACTCTATTACTTATCTGTGTACACTGTATATCCTCACAGGAGAATGTAGGCTCCATGAGGGCATGAACTGTTCTATTTTTGTCTTGGTCTACCCAGCACTCAGTATTTTGCCTTGCACATGGTAGGTATTTCATAAATACTTCTTCAATTAAATTTAATCCTTACCCCAAAACTGTTAATCCTTCCTCACTGTAAGTAGTTTAAAGTGAAATTCCTTTAGTAGGAAAGTTAAGGTCCCTCACAATATGTCCCCAACTTACCTTTTCCCAAACTTATTTAACACAACTCTTCTAGACAGTCTGCTCTATGGTCCCTCAAATGCTTTGTTCATTCTTACCTCCACACCTTGGATATAGGGCTCCTTGAAAGCAGAGAAGGTTTTTTATTCTATTTTTTTCATATCCAACAATGTCTAGTGAAACTGCTTGTAAACGGTGATGTGAAAACACTTACTGAGCTAAATTTTGACAGAAAATGGAATGCTCTAAACTTTACACTGATTCATCTTACTTAGATTAGGGAAATAATTTATTATAATTATTTGATTTGAACTTACTGCATTCTGAGTAGATCTCCTGAAAATCTCCTGCTGTCATAGAAAAGTTAGAACCAGGAGGAAGACTATGGGGATCAACATCAGGAAAAAAGACTGGTCGAATCTGATCAGCTGATCTTCTGTTATTGCTAAACTGATGAATCCAAGGGTAAAGTTTATGTGTGTTAATTTCGGAGCATCTGCAAAAACATGAAAACCAAAACTAAATATTTTACTCAAGGAATTATTTCTTTAATGCTAAAATATAAATTTTTATTAGATACATTTTAATTATAACAAATTAGAACTGGAAAGGACTTAAGTCATTGTTTTTCAGCCATGCCTGACTTGTCATGAGCCCATATTGGGGCTTTCTTGGCAAAGATACTGCAATCCTTTTTCAGTATATTAAAGCAAACAAGTGACTTGCCCAGGGTCATAGAGCTAGTGAGCATCTGAGGCCGGATCTGAACTCAGGTCTTCCTGACTCCAGGCCCAGAGCTCTAGCTATGAGCCACCTAGCTGCCTTCATTTAAGTCATACCCCTCCTAATTTAATAAATGAAACAACCGTAGCTTAACTAATTGCCGAAGGTCACACAGGTGCCAAGTAGCAGCACTAAGATTTAAGTTCGTCCTCAAATCCAGCTCTCTTTCCACTAAACTGTTTGTTATTCTAAAATGTAATACAAATTAAAATTTAAAAATCTACTGAAAACTATACTACTACTTAAATACACAAATTTTGAAATATAACCACCGAAGAAAATAGAAAGATCATAGGGCTATAGATTAAGAGGTAGAAATGCCATCAAGTCCAAACATCTCATTTTAAACATATGGATCTAAGGCCAAGAGACATTAAGTGACTTGTCCATGGTCATATCACTGGTAAACATCTTCCTGAATCCAAGTCCATCCCTGTCTACTATACCACACACTCTCACAGTTCTACTATACCTTTTGTTTTATTTTGTCCTTTAGACTGAATTAGCATAGCTTGTTACTTTAAAAAGTAGCAATGATCCGTAAGACAAATTTCTGGGGTGCAATGATAAGACTAGGGATTGCCTTCAGAACTCTAAGATTCTTGGTTAATATCCTCTTTAGCTGAGTCTTGAAGGAAATTCAACACTTACTAGTGCCCCAGAAAAGAAAGCACCATTTCTAATTCCTCTCCTGGCTGGTGGGTTTGTCCAATTAAGTGATGTGGATTATATACATCTAGTCAACTGGGAGAGGTAGAATGTATTCCTTCTCACGTAAGTTTGAAGCGATGGCTAAATGACGACAACTGATCAGGTATGTTGTGGAGGGGAACCCTTTTCAGGTACTGCCTGAACTAGATGGCATCCAAGGTCCCTTCTGACTCAGAAATTCTATGATTAGGGAACTGCCCTAATTACCTTGACTTTTTCCTCACGGGCTTCTCAATGGTACAAAGGAACAATCAAGGGACCCCTGGAACTTCACAGAAACAATGAGAACATGGTAGTGTCTGAAGCAACAAAAGAGGCAGTCTCAATTATTCTGAATAAAGGCTGCTTATAGGACTTGTAGTCAGAGGACCAGGGTTTAAATCCCAGCTCTGCTACTACCCACGTTCACATGGGTAAGTCATTTAAATTCCCCAAATCTCATTATTTCCTGTTTCAAAATGCATGGTTTTAGACACAACGATCTATGGTCTCTTCCAGATCTATGATCCTATTCATTTCTTTACAATTTTTTTTATTCTACCCCAATATTTAAGTACTTAAGTGTGTGGGTAAAAAAGTTATTTCTATACGCAAAGTATAGAATAAAATAAAGAACACCTAAAATACACATGAAAGTTTATATAAGCAAGCAAAATGTAATTCTTCTCTGGGAATTTTACATCTCAAGTAGAAAGTAAATATAAATACCTGTTGAGTACAAAGTTGGAAGAAAAGAGCATAAAAAAACTCCATTCATTTCCTTGGCAAGCATAACCTAGCATAGCTATTTCCCAAGCCAATCTTCCTAGTCCAGCACCAGGTACCAGAATATTTACTTTGGAAGGATCCCTGAAATTAAATAAAAACATGGCAATTATGTCCAAACCCTTAATGTTATAAAACAGGAGGTAAAAAAAACAAAACAAACATTCCCGTTAAAAAACTGTTAATTAAAAGAATAAGTAGACTTGTTCAAAGTTATGCACCCCTAAGAAAATGATTTTCTGCAACATATTTCTCCTAAATACTTAAAAAAGCTCACTATGTAAATTACTATACCAATAGATCATCTGTGAGGGTAGATAGGACCAAAAAATTAATATATGGCCAACCTGGTAATAAGCCTTTCCAAACTTAGTTAAATTAGTCCTCAGAGCAGGCATACAGTACATCACTGGATATGTACTCAAAGCTTTTCCAACTTAGGTAGGATCTGTAAGAGCTTACTGTCATCAACTTCAAGAACCCAGGGTAACCCCCACAACTGCACCAGGGCTTTAATGGAAGACTCTTCCAGGAAGCAATAGTAAGTAAGAAAAAGGAATGAACAAGACTATTACTATAAAATAGTAGATAACGAACTACAGCACTGATGCCAAGGATGATACAAATGCTTAATCCACAGTCGTCCCCCCAAGCAGCCACTTCTATAATTCAAGTTCTTCCTAACTTTCCCAAATCCCAAAAGGCATCAGAACACCAGTTTACAACTTCTAAGCTTGCACTAGACATAACAGTTTAATATCCAATATAGTAAATCATAAAAGTTAAATAATATCAAATATTTTAGTCATAACTAGTAAAAGGTTACACCAGACGTTAAGTTAAAAACCACCTTCATGTTCTATATATTAAAAATTTTAAAATGACAAAATCATTAGCAAATAATCTGAGTTTAATAAACTTTTATAAAGTTAGGTAAAATTTAGGTTTCTCTTCCAGCCTGGGGTTTTTTTGGGGAAGGGTGAAAAAAAAGAGACAACTTGAATTTGAACAAAGCTTACGCAGTTTCTCACCAACCTCTGCCATCTCTAATTATTACTTTAAGCTTTTAGTGTTAAAGCCTAGTAATATACCACATTACTGAACAAGATTTTTTTAAAAAAGTATTTAAAAATGAACTGCATTTAGAATATTCACCATACACATGAATAATACAGCATCTTGGAGCTGTAAAAAGTCTTAGAAATAATTTAGTTTAACATGTCCATAATCTTACAAATTAGAAAACCCAAGCTAGGGAAGTTAAGGGTCATGTTTGAGGAAGTCACAGAACTTCCTTCATCCCTTAGCACTTTGTTCTCACTTCTCCCACTGAAGGCCAGCAACTGAAAAGAGAGGAGAAAGTGAGAAGAGTAAAAACTTTAATTTGCCTTGCTTTCTATTTCCCACCTCTACCCATCCTATTGTCCTTCTCAGGGATACTAACATAGACCCAGAGACGAAATGTCCAGAAGACTTTAAGGATGAAAAACACAGAGATGGAGGAGAACTTAAAAGACATCTAGTCCAAGCCTGTCCTTTTGTAACTGAGACCCAAAAGGTTTAGTGACTTGCTCAAGGTCACAAGGGTAGCGGGTATTAGAACCAGGATTCAAACCCAAATTCAAGTCCTGCTGATTTCAAATCCAGCCCTCTTTAAATTGCACTGGAAGGATCAGAGTCCATACTTCCTTTAAACTATGAACTCAATGTTACTCCTCAAAGACTGCTCAAAGCACTTCTGTGTAACTTCCCTCCAGAAATAAAGCTGAATGAGAAAATGGGATAGGGAAGGCTGAGAAAGAAGACACAAGAAGGAACCTTTCAAATGGCAAAGAACCAGGGAGAAGCTATTCTAGAAGCTTCATCTAGATGAGAACCCTGATACAAAACAAAATAGGATGTCAGTAGAGTGAAAGCAGGGGAATGTAACAATCCTGAAATGGAAAGGGGATTATTTAACTATGTGGTAGGTATTTTTTCATTAAGGGATAGGGTATAGAAGCAGGCACCCTATCTTTCTATCTACTACTTGACAGAAGAGCCTTGAGGTATTAACTTCTCATCTCTGCTAGGCCCCTTTCCTACTCCTAGGGTAATAGTGGGTGAAAGGGTTAGGCACATTCAATTCCCTCCTAACCTCAGCAAGTCAACTCACTCTGAACCATTGGTGTCCAGTTCTTTTGGTGTAGTCAGGAGCCCCAAAGTGGAAGGGCTTAAGTATCACCAGTGGGAATGAGTTTCTTGGTCATTAAATTATATGCGGGATAGAGAGGAAATGAAAGGCTGATTTTAGTAACAGTTCATATGAAAAAGAGACCTGGATTTTGTTTTACATGAACTAAATACTGATCTGATTGGTTTTTTGGTTTTTTTTTGGAGCAGGAAGGCAGGGCAATTGGGGTTAAGTGACTTGCCCAAGGTCACACGGCTAGTAAGTGTGTCAAGTGTCTGAGGCTGGATTTGAACTCAGGTCCTCCTGACTCCAGGGCTGGTGCTCTACTTACTTCACCTACCTGCCCATTTGATTAAGAAAGTTAATGGCATCTTGAGCCTTGTGAGAAATCAAGCAGACTTAGGTTCCAATCTGGGTGTGCCACTAATTTTGCATAACCAGTCAAGTCACTTTACCTATATAAGCCAGCTTCTTCACCTATAAAATGTGGGGATTGGGCTAGATGATTGATACCAAGGTCCTGTCCTTTCCAGCACTAACATTATGTTTCTAAAACTTGAAATCATACCATAAACTGCAGTTTAGCCCGAAGACACAAAGATGGCTGTCTTTAAATATCTGAAAAATGTCATATAGAATACAGATTAAAATTCTACTTATGTCTCCAAATGACAGAACTAGGACCAAAAGGGCCTAAGTTATAAAAAGATAGATTTCAGCTTGATAGTTTTCTCTTGAAAACCTTCATATTTCTTTCACATGACAGCCTTGAAGACAATTATCATAAACATCCTCCCTTCCCTCCCCACAGTCTTTTCTTCCCTATGCTAAATATCTCCAGTGCCTTCAGTCAATAAAATAGTGTACAAAAGGACAGGAGCATTAAAGAGAAAGTCAATAAGCATTTATTAACACCTACTATGTGCCAGACACTGTGCAAAACACTGGGCAAAAAAGTGGAAAAGGACATAATTTATCACCTTGATTATCTTTTTCAGAATGAAATCAGTGGAAGTTGCCCAAAGCAATTTTTTCTTTTTTTTTTTTTTTTGGGGGGGGGGGGGGGGACGACGAGCGAGGCAGAGTTAAGTGATTTACCCAGGATCACACAGCCAAAGCAATTTTTAAAACATAAGTTGGAAAAGAGTCCTGTTTGGGGGAGGGGTATAACTCATTTTATGTCAAGTTTTTTTTTTATAGCTCAATGTAATTGGAATTTGTTTTTTCTTTTGAACAGTCTGATATAGCCTAATTTTCCTATTTTGGATGTCCAGCTGTTTTGCCTATACTTCAAATAAAATTCTAAAATATTTACAATTTGGTATGTATTGAACACTTAGCTAAACATCAGCTTTAAAATGTATAAAATTTTTTTTGACAACTATGAAAAAAGTAACTGAAATATGTCTGCATTTAAAAAAACTTCTAAGATATAATTTTTAAGGTATTAAAATGAGGTGATTATATTATAAAAATTTTTACAGGGATACTTTAAACAAGAGCATGCCCTTTGATATTAAAAATATTCTAATTTGCATGCAACCTTTCAGCAATATATTTGATACTGTAATTTACACTTCTAACAGACTTACCAGTAGCACCTTCCTTTGCCTCATTATTTCTACCCTGAAGAGAAGCTATTATTTCTCTACTTCTCAACCTTATTGTAATTCATTTTTAATAATAATGATAAAGCTTGCTTTTGAGTAATTACAGCACTGGACAGATCTGGAGAAAAAGTTATTGGTTAGGAGTAGATTAGAACCTTCAGTTCTGTTTCTAACTTGAAAGATCAGAAGTTAGAAGAAATAGGGTGACTGCTCTAAGAATTCCATGCTTCTCCTAGGGAAACACTCAGATTACATTTGGATCCATGTTTTAAAAAAACAAAAGAAAACTGAAATGAACTATTTGCCCTTAAAACTGTGACTCCAAAGGCCTTCTGATGAAGAGGTAGATAACAGAATCTGCTGTATTATTTTGGAATGTTGTAAATCTGTTTTCTTACGGTGGGTATACACACATCCTACAAAAGTAGTAGTCCATTTTACTGGCACAGATTATGTATTCAGGAAATCATTAACAGCATGTTTTGAATTCTGGTTATTGAAACTTAGTCATTTTTGCAGTTTACTAAATACAAACATCCCCTCATCTAAAATCAAAAGAAAAGCACCAACAGGCTTTAGAGAATTTTTTCAGTGAGAAAGCTTATTCCTATAAAATCAAAGGCCTAGATCTTTTTTTTTTTTTAATTTTTTGGAGGGGCCAGGGCCAGGCAATTGGGGTTAAATGACTTGCCCAAGGTCACACAACTAGTACGGGTCAAGTGTCTGAGGACCAATTTGAACTCAGGTCCTTCTGACTCCAGGGCTGGTGTTCTATTCACTATACCACCTAGCTGCCCTCACAGGACTAGATCTTACTTTATTCAGTTGGATCTCAAATATTTTAAGGGGTCAAGGGTCTTTCCTTTTCTTGAACAACTAAATTTTATATCTAAATTCCTCAAGGGTCACAGATGATTACCTTAACTATTCACTTTTCATTTCTGTGGAAATAAGAATAGAACTTCTGCAATAAAAAAAGATTAACTCTATGCAAGATTTACACTCATTCAGTTAGCTGGGTAGTATTAAAATATCTACTATATGTCCAAGCAATCATAGGGAAAATGAACATTACATTACTACAGGGAGAGAAAGCCACTACCTTTTCCTCATATCAGTTGAAGCTTTGAGTCTATCCTTAAGTTAATTACATTTTAAAAATGTTTTCCATGATCCAAATGTGCAATAAAGAGAATGAACTTATATAGCATTGCAACTTATTAAAAAATCCAAAGATGTCAAAGAAGAACAAGTCAGAAGGGTTTTGCTTTCGATCCCTTATTCAAAAATACACACTTGCATAATTATATGTAGAACAGACAAATGGATCCACACACTAAGGGCCACAGACTCAGAGAAGAGAAGTAGCTTCAGCCATAAACTATCAAATGGGTCACTTTGCAGACTGGTTGTATTTTACTGTTTGTTATAGGGAAGAGGTAGTATATGTTCAGAAAACATTATGATCTAAAAACAAAGGGCATCAATAAAACTTACTTAAACATGTAAACAGAATAGTGAAATAAAAATGACAATAGTCAACCATGTAGCATCCAAAGGCAAAATTTTTGTTCATGTTTGTTTTAAAGGGTTGGCAAGTAATAGATGGAAACAGCTATGAGAAAAACATTACCATCCTTTGAGACAAACTGAATGACTATTACCTGAATAAGAATATGTCCACAGTTATATTAACAAAGAAAACTCTAAGTTTGTTATCTTTTTAAAAGTATTATTGTTGTTTAGTCGATTAGTTGTATCTAACTCTTCATGACCACATTTGGGGTGTTCTTGGCAAAGATACTGCAGTGGTCTGCCATTTCCTTCTCCAGCTCACTTTACAGATGAGGAAACTGAGGCAAATGGGGTTAAGTGACTTGCCCAGGGTCACACAGCTACTAAGTGTCTGAGGCCAGATTTTAATTCAGGTTCTCCAGGACTCTAGACCTGACACTACCCACTTGGCCACCTAACTGGCCTTAAGTATTATTACACCATAACAATGGACAAGTATGTTAAATTCAACGAAATCTAAGAAAGACTCATATAAACTGACAAACTGAAATGAGTGTGACTGGGAAAACAATGTATCTGATGACCATAACAGTGCAGGGGAAAACAGTTTTTAAACATTAAAGACCTCATCAAAATGCAGTGAATAATCATGTCTTTGGAGCATGCCACCCACTTCTTGTTAGAGGTGAATTTTTAGACAAGGTCCATGTATTTACTTGTCAAAAGGGAGACAAGGTAAGTTAATGGGTAATGTTGTTCAGTCCTGTCCAACTCTGTGATCCCATTGGGGGTTTTGTTGGCAAAGATACTGGTGTGGTTTGCCATTTTCTTCTCCAGCTCATTTTGCAGATGAGGGAACTGAGGCAAATAGGGTTAAGTGACTTGCCCAGGGTCACACAGCTAGTAAGTGACTGAGGCTGCATTTGAACTCAGTAAGATATATTCCAGAATTCCAGGGCTGGCAAATCTATCTACTACACCACCTAGCTTCCTCAGTAAGTAAAGAAAGAATTGCCAAAAATAAGTAAATAAATAAAGAAGAGCATCAACGAACCATTAATAATATACAGGTGAAAATAAGCTTTGAAGGAAGATGGCGGCTGGTAAGCACGAACTAGAGTGAGCTCCGTACCCGAGTCCCTCCAAAAACCTATAAAAATGGCTCTGAACCAATTCTAGAACGGCAGAACCCACAGAACAGCAGAGGGAAGCAGGGCTCCAGCCCAGGACAGCCCGGATGGTCTCTGGGTGAGCTCTATTCCACACGGAGCTGGGAGCTGGGAGCTGGGAACGGAGTGGAGCAGAGCCCAGCCTGAGCAGCGTGGACGATCCAGACCGGAAGCCGGGCGGAGGGGGCCCTAGCACCCTGAATATGTGAGCTGCGGCAGTTACGAGACTTCTCAACCCACAAACACCAAAGACTGCGGAGAAGGTTAGTGGGAAAAGCTGCGGGAGTAGAAGGAGTTCGCGGTTCCGGGGGCAGCGGAGGTGGGGCAGCTACAGCTGTTGTTACTTCCGGCTCCAGGCCCACCTGGTGGGAGGAATTAAGTGGCGGATCACAGCAGGCGTGCAACAGCCTGCTGAAGATCTAAGCCCAGCCTGGACTGGGGGTCCTTGGGGAAGGAGGAGTGCGGCTCTGACAGAGCTGGCACCTCCCCCCCAAACGTAGAACATAGAACTCGTTAGTCTACAAGCAGTCATACCCCACTGAAAAACTCAAGGGTCAAGTCAGTTGGTTGGGAATATGGC
This sequence comes from Trichosurus vulpecula, assembly GCF_011100635.1. Lineage (NCBI taxonomy): Eukaryota > Metazoa > Chordata > Mammalia > Diprotodontia > Phalangeridae > Trichosurus > Trichosurus vulpecula. Next base: position 518,162,307 of record NC_050573.1, read on the forward strand.
CAGGCAGCGAAAACGCGCCCAGATTCAGTCTCAGACTTTGCATTCTTTCTTTGGTGACAAAGAAGACCAAAACATACAGCCTAAAGAAGACAACAAAGTCATAGAGCCTACAACAAAAGCCTCCAAGAAAAACATGAACTGGCCCCAGGCCATAGAAGAACTCAAAAAGGATTTGGAAAAGCAAGTTAGAGAAGTAGAGGAAAAATTGGGAAGAGAAATAAGAACGATGCAAGAAAACCATGAAAAATAAGCTTTGAAGGGGATACAAAACAAAGACATTTCCTTACTGTGTTAAATTTTATCATACTTAAAAAAACCTAAACTACATAAGAAGTTAAGTTTCATATACAAACTTCTTTTTTTGATCCCCTTTGTATACTGAAATACTATTTGTAAAATCATGTTTGTTGATGATGGTTACATTCATAATAAAAAGGAAAATTTTTTATTTCAATTCCTTAAATAACAGAAAATAGCAAAGAGAATATACAAATGAAAACAAGAAGTTCAACAGGGGATACAAACAGAGCAATTTTGTGACTCTGCTAAATTTTAGCATACTAAAAAAAAGCCAAACTAATATTTTAAGTATAGAATATAAAATACATAGGACTGCAAAGCAAACCAATTTTTTTATACATACACACACACACACACACACACACACACACACACACACACACACATGGATTCCCTGAAATTTACTCACAAACCTTTTGGGGATCTATGGATCCCAAGTTAAGAACCCTTGCTTTTGATCCATATACCTATATCTATATAAAAGTTAGCTATTATTATTATCATCAGAGACTTGGTTAGGGCACTAAAAGGTTAAGTGACTTGACTATGGTCACAAAACTAGTATGCAGGACTAGAACCCAAGTCTTCCTGGCTCCAGGCTATCTCTCATCTCAAAGAATATCTATTCTGCCATAATTATGAAATATTCTATAGCATATTAAATCTAGAAAGGTCCTGAGTGATTTCCAGCTAGTGCCTACCTTTATATGTTTATATATTTATCTGTTGTCTCTTTTCCTCCTCTCAGGGGAACGTAAACTTCTTTCAAGTAGGAATTGTTTATCTTGTCCAATCCCTTCACTTTACAGACAAACGGGCCTAAGCAGGTAAAAGTTATTCTATGGTCAATCATTACTTAAGATGGAAGCTCCCTGAAGCTTCTAGAGATCTTCCACAGCTCCTATCACAGAGCCCTATAAATAGGAAGCACTTATGGTTATTGATGATATTGAAATCTCGTAACTTACTTAGGACAGCAGAATGAATTTGATAGATCCAAGCTATAGTTACTAATGACAGGATTTATATCTTTCTTGTAACCCTATTGTGACTTTCCTATTGTTGGCCAGCTTAACAGTTGCTAAATAAATACCAATTGGTTGACTTTCTTTCAAGGAAGTGAGGGCTAGTGAAAAGAATGATCTTATTAGACTTAGAAAACTTGGATTTAATCCTGCTTCAACCATTTGTTAGTGATGTAGCTTGAAGCAACTCATTTAATCTCTTAGAGGTTCAATTTCCTCATCGGTAAAATGAAGGAATTGGGGAAGATAAGAGGTGTCAAACTCATCACCTTCAAAATTTAGTATGGCTTGAACCAGATTACAATGTGTAACTGGGAACTGTTTGCCAAAGTAAATAAAAACACAATACAACATAATGTTAATTTGTGGTTTTCTAAGTCAATAAGTAACCCACAAAAATCCCGTTCTACTTGGGTTTGACACTCGGACTAGATAGTGTCTAAGGTCCACTTCTGCTCTGAAGTTGTTTCATTAGCTCAACCACTTCTAGATTTCTAATTCCTGAATTTGTCATTCCATCTTCCAATTTTGTGCCTTTATAAAAGTGGTTTCTGCTGCCCCTCTTCCCCCAGCCTGGAATACATTCACTTTTTAATCTCTGTTACTAGGCACTAAGTCATTCAACTTGGTTTTGGGAAATATTTAACAAAAAAAATACAATAAAACATGGATATTGTTAATGTTAGTCCTCAGGGATCCTTATGCAGAATTTAGTAGCCCCAGTTTCTGTAAGAGTCTGACATCACTGACAAACCCAGAGTGCTCTAGGTAATTCTCTAAATGTATAAGGTGCATAGGAGGTACCTGCACCATGGGTCCAGTCCCTTTTCCCCTTAAAATCTTCAGCTTCAACTTAAGTGCCACCTCCTATAGAAAGCCTTTTGCTAGTTATTAGTAATCACTCCTTCATCTATAATCAATCCACAAGCTTTATTAAGTGCCTCCTATGTGCTAGGCCTGTGCTAAGCATGAGGAATACAAAGAAAAAGCAAATACAGTTCTTTCCCTCAAGAAGCTGACATTCTACTGTTAACAACATGTACAGAAATAAATTCATAAAAGTCATACAGAATAGATGGAAGAGAATTTTGGTAGAGAAGGCACCAGCAGCATAAGGCACAGGTTGGAAAAACTTCCTGAATTAAATGATGCTTGAAAAGAGGCTTAAAAGAAGCCAGCAGTTCTATGAGGCTAAGATGAGAAGGGAGAGGCACTGGAAGAATGGAAGACAAGGAAACAAGAAACTGAATGCTGTGTGTGAGGAACAGCCAAGCAGGCCGATATAGAAATGCATGAAAGGGAGTAATGTGTAAGAAGACTAAAAGAGTCATGAAGTGGCAAGGTTGGGAAGAGCTTTAAGAGACAAAGGAGTTTATATTTGATTCTAAAGGTAAGGAGGAGTCACTGGAGTTTGTTGAGGGAGGATATGTGAGCTGGTCAGATCTGTGCTTCAGGAAAATCACTGGCAGAAATGCTGTGGATGGATTGGAGTGCAGGGATACTTGAGGCAGGGAAAAGTTACTGTAATAATCCAGGTAAGAGGTGATGAGTCCCTGAACTAGGGTGATGGTTGTGTGAATACATAGGCAGAATATGGGGAAAATGCTGTGGAAGCAGAAATGAAAAGCTCTGTCAAGAGTAGTAGAGGATGATAATGAAGTTGAGGTGACTGGAAGCATGATGATACCTTCCCTCGATAGTAACATAGGGAAGTTGGGAACAGAAGAGGGTTTGGGGGAGAAAATAATGAGTTCAGTTTTGGACAGAGTGAATCTGAGATGCCTAAGGGACAGCAAGTTGGAAATGTTTAATAGGCAATTGGTAACGTGGGATTCGATTTAAGGAAAGAGTCTGGGGTTAGATATAAAGATCTTGGAATTATCAACATATAGAGGAAAACTAAACCCATGTGAGCTGAAGAGAACACCAAGTGAAACTGTGGGGACATTCACACTTAGTAGGAATGATATGGATGAAGATTTGGCTTAAGAACTTGAGAAGTGTCAGACATGGACTACGAGAAAGAAGAGTCACTGAAACCCAGACAGGACAGTGTATGCACAAGAGGAGATCAACAGTGCCAAGCGCTACAAAGAGATCAAGAAATAAGAGGGAATCAAGAGACCAAAGTAGCAGGAAGAAGTACAGCCTATCAGACTCACCAAAACTCTTTAACAAATTTATTAGATAGAATTTGTTCAGAAAATCCAAGAACAAGTTATGGTGAGTCATTTTTGCAGCCCAGAATAGCTTGGGGAGACAGAGAGATCTGTGGTCACTGGGGACAGAGTCTAGGCAGCATTACAGAGCCTAGGGACTGAAAGGCAACATTGTGCATCAAAATAAGAAGAGATCCCAGGAGATCCTTGAACCAGCACAGAATGCAAGAATGGGTGCCAATCAGCAGTTCTACCAAACACTATCTAAGTCCATACCTAGGGTTAGCAAAGAAGAGCAGTCACTAGCGGGCCCAAGCTGAGCAAGAAACAAGTTTAGAAGCAAACAGTAAGTGTGTGGCTCTGGTTTCAGGAAAACGGCAGGGTCTCACTTCTAGTCACCAATTTAGGGTGCAAGTCTGTAGTAGAATAACCAACCAGGAGTCCCAGACCAAAAGGGAGCCTGTAGTTCATCTGTTCTGAACTTATAGTCTCTGAGTGTGCTAATAATAGTGGCTGAGTCTAGTATTGGTCTACTGAAACTCCTAACCAGGGACAGACCCAAACGTGAGTGAGGAATGCAGAGTTCAGACCAGGAGAGGCAGTGAGCAGCCTTTACCCCATGTCACATCACCTGGGAAGACTTCAGCCTAAACTGTGAAAGTAGCAGAAGGATCTAAGAACACAGATGCTCAGGTCAGACATTTCTCACAGAAGTACACAGAGTCCAGCTGTGATGTAAAATCCAAAGTCAAGATGCAGCCCAGAAGAATGAGCTTGAAAAGAAAAAAAAAGAATCAAACCATAAAAAGTTATACTGGTGACAGAGAGAGAGCAAGACACAAATCTAGAAGAAGATAATGACTCCATAATAATACCTACATGCAGAGCCTCAAAGACAACAACCTGGACACATCCAACTAGAATTCCTGAAAAAGTTAAAGCATATTTAAAAAAAAAAGTTAAAAACTTATTTTAAAAACTAAATGAGATAGAGAAAAAAAAATGGGAAGATGGAATGAGAGCTTTGGAAGAAAGATTTAGAAAGGGAATTAATAGCTTGGAACAAGAAGTAAAAAACCTTACCCAAGAAAATAACTGTGTAAAAATTAAACTGACCAAAAAAGAAGCTAATGAATCAAGACATCAAGAAATATTAACACAAAGTGAAAAGGCTGGGGAAAAAAAACCTCAGAAAAAAATGTGAGTTGTATCATAGCAAAAACCAACCTAGAAGACACGCTTAGTAGGGATAATTTAATACTTTAGTACTACTTGAAAATAATTACCAAAAAAGAGCCTAGCAGCAAATTTCCTAGAAATCATAAAAACTCTCCAGATGTTTTAGGACAGAGAGCAAAGTAGAAATAGAAAGAATTCACTGGTCCCTTCTTGAAAGAAATCCCCAAATGAAAACTTCCAGGAATAATATAGCCAAAATCCAGGTCAGAGGTCAAAGAAAAAATATTACAGACAGAAATAAAGAATTTAAGTAATGAGGAGCCACAGTCAGCATCACAAACAATTTAGCAGCTACCACTACAAAGGAGCTGAGAGTTTAGATTACAATTTTCCAGATGGCAAAAGATCTAGGCTTATAAGCAATAATAACTTATCAAGTAAAACTAAATATAAACTTACAGGAGGAAAAAATGGACCTTTCATGAAATAGAGGACTTCTAAAGAATTTCAGATGAAAAGACAAGAGCTAAGTTGGAACTTTGTCACACTATATAGTAATACAAGACAAACACAAAAAGCAAATATGGATGTGCAACCACAAGAGACTAAACAAAGTTAAAATGTCTACATTCTTATATGGGGAGATGATATGTGTAGCCCTGCAGCATCAAAAGTCTTAGAGGTAGTCTAACTGGACAGATGGCCTGGGAATGATTCCATTATGTTTAGCTGACTGCAAAAGAAGAATGGAAAGGGTAGGGAAGAGGGAAGCACTGGGAAAGGCAGGAAGGGAGACAAAAATGGGAAAGTTATTTTACATAAATGGGGTATGCAAGGAGGAGGCGCATACAATCTTCACTGTATGCGGAGCATCAACACTTGAACCTCACTACTGTATGAATTGGTCAAAAGAGGGAATAATACAAATGTACAGAAATACATTTCATCCTACAGGGAAACGAGATGGAAAAGAGTTAAGGGAAAGGGCAAGGGGAATAATAAGGGGGAGGGTTTAATCAGAGGCAAAACAGACTCTTAAGACACATAGGAAAGAAAGAGAAGGAAAAATCTAAGGATGGAGGGAAATACACAATTAGCAATCATATAACTGTGAATATGAATGGGATGAACTCACTCATAAAATGAAAGAGGATAGCTGAATGGATTAGAAATCAGAATCCAACAACATGTGGTTTTACAAGAAACACACTTGAAACAGAAAGATACATAGAGTTAAAAATAGAGGGCTGCCTTTTTATTTCAGCTGAAGCATAATAGTTTCTGTTCCAGTCCTTTATTATTGTCATGAGTTCAAATGTGGCCTCAGATACTTACTAGCTGTGTGACCCTGGGCAAGTCACTTTAACTCTGTTTGCCTCAATTCCTCATCTGTAAAATGAACTGGAGAAGGAAATGGTAAACCCAGTATCTTTGCCAAGAAAATCCCAAATGGGGTCATGAAGAGTCAGACACAACTAAATGACTAAACAATAACACTTATGAAAAATGACTAAACAACCAAAAACACCTCCCATCTTCCATAAGCACTAGAGAGAGAGAGAGAGAGAGAGAAGGAAAGGAGAAAAGGGGAAGAGGAGGAAATTATTGGAAAAGTCACAAAAGTCTTAAAGTAGAGAAATGAGATGTTCTGAGCTATGTTCCCTTCTTAAATGGAGGTTTTGACGTTCATGGCTTAACTGTGGTAAGCCTTAAGGGAAAACAAGGATCCCAAAAGGCAGAGAAGAGAAGAGAATGCTGGTAGCCAAATTTGGCCTGAACAAAGTTCAGAGAGGGGATTAGCATGACATAAGGCTTGAAAGGTAAGTGGGAGTCATATTATGAAGAGCCTTAAATGCCAGGCTGAGTTTTTACTGCATTTACCTCTAGTTACTGATAGTTTTTGAGAATGATCATCTCTATGCCTTAGGAACATTATTAAGGTGGTTAGATGTGTGAAGGATGGATTAGAGAGGGAAGGGACTGTAAACAACGAGCTCAATTAAGGTAAAAGTAGTCCTGGCAAGAGGTGATAACGGTCTCAAACAAGGGTGATGGTAGCATGAGTGAAGAAAAGAAGAAAGATGGGAGAAATGTTTCACATGTAGAACTGACAAGACTTGACAACTTACTGGAAACACAGGCTAAAGGAGTAGGAAAAGTCAAGGAAGACTGGGTAGATAATAGTACCCTCAACAGAAATAGTAACTTTGGAGTTACAAGAATAGTGTTACAAGAAGAAAATAACACACTGAGTTTGAAATGCCTATTTATAGGATATATCAGCAAGCATTTGATGAAGTATTACTACTTTTAGAGAGAAATTAGCACTAGATTATATAGTGTTAAATTTGAAAATTAAGACAAACTGAGACATAATGGTCTGAGCAGTAATTAATAAATTGGGTCTATGGCCTCTCAATAACCAAAGACCCCTAAGTAGGGCTCATCAGCCTTCACATAGTTTTGAGAAGCATAGAATTGGGTAGGTGGAGAAGACAATGTGATTGGTTACAGGATAGACATCATCATGGGAATGGGGATAACAAGAGTGGTTATATCAAGGAAACTGGACTAGTAACCACTCCCTGTATGACAATTAAGGAATGTTAATTGTTTTATGGGACCCATGGGCATCTTTGAATCTGCTAGGGGACTAAAACTACCAGACTTGCTGTCTCCTTGGAAGAGATAAAAAAATCCCTTAAGTGCACAAGGACAAGCAAGGAGAGAAAATATGTCTTTTAGGGATGGCAATACGTTTTAATTTGTGGGGCTCAAAGATAACTTTAAACTAATTCGGAGGGAAAGATGAATTCCTGAGCTCAGCTCAAGAACAGGCTCTAGTCAGATGCAGACTCAGTTATAAAAATCCATACAGCATAAAATCAAATTAAAAACAGTAACCACATGTTGTTGGATTCTGATTTCTAATCCATTCAGCTATCCTCTTTCATTTTATGAGTGAGTTCATCCCATTCATATTCACAGTTATATGATTGCTAATTGTGTAGCTAATTGTGTACAGTAGAAACTAAAGGATAATATTAATTTTGATCTCAATAGATTTGGGAGTCATCTGCATAAAGATACTCGAACCCATGAATTGCTAAAAAAAATCTAAGACAATGTATTTAGAAAGGACCCAGGACAGAGTCCAAGGGAATACTCATGCTAAGAGGACAAGAAACAAATGATGGTTCAGTAAGAAAAATTAAGGCATCAGAAGGTGGTAGAGATTTTGATCAGAAGGTAGAGACAGGAGAAAGCAATATCACACAATACAAGGAAGAGCATATCCAATAAAAGAGGGTAATAAACAATATAAAAAGCTATAGAATTCAAGAAGGATGAGAAGAGATCATCAGATTGAGCAGTTAGTAAACTGCTGATAACCTTTAAAGAGAGGAGTATAGGTCAAGTAGTGAGTTCAGAGGTCAGACTGCAAGGAACTGAGGAAATGAGTATGGATTCTTTCTAGGATTTTAGCAATAAAATACATAGCTATAGCCTGAGAAAATGCCAGGACTAAGTAATGGTTTTTTAAAAGAATGGGATAGGACTGGGAGGTATGGGTATTGATTTTAAACCAGAGGTCTGGGTTCCCAAGAACTGGTTTGAGCCCACACATGATATAAGTTCAGTTGTTACATCCCAAGAGTGTAGATAGGCACTCCCAAAAGAAATCCTACATCTATCACATGTATTTCACTGTCAAGCCAGGTGTCTCGATACCCCTTAAAAAGTACAAGTTAGAATTATTTTATCCTAATTTAAGGTCAGCCAGAGAAGGAACAGTGGGTAGAGATCTACTAGCAAAGTCACAAAAGCCTGACAATTAGAATCTAAGGCCTGCCTCCAATACATATGGACAGCTCAGTTCCTGGGCAAGCCACTTAATCTCTCTGTGCTTTAGGTGCCTCTCTAAGTCTATAAATTGCAGGGAAGGTGTTAATCACCCTTGTTAGAGGGAGATTTCTTCATTCTAGACTTCTGTATATCAAAACAGGTCCAGATCCTATTTCTGTGGTTGGAAAATGCTAGTGAAACATATATAGTTCAATACACAGAATAAAGGTAACTATAAAATGAAATTCTACTAAGATGACTTTGTTAGCCCTATGCCATCTATACAAACTGATGGCCCATGCAGTTCTGAAGAAGTGGTTCCTCAGAGGGAGCTGTGTTACTCAATCCTCACGTACCCTTTTGAGCCAGATACAGATCAAAAAGGGAGCATTCACATTCCTTGCTCCTAAGATTTAATTGGAAGGGGCCTGTGAGGTCAGATAGTTCAACCCCTTCATTTCAAACATGAGGAAAACAAGGCACATAATGACTTGCTCAAGTTCACACAGTAGTAAGCAGCAGAGGCTCAGGACCGGAATACAGTCTCACTTCAATTTTGTGGCTTCCATTGCATCATGCTGCTTTTCCTCAAGTTCTGAATGTATTTTCCCATATATTAGATTCTAAGGCCAACCACAAAGGATTAATAAAATGGAAAGGATCTTACAATAACAATACCTTTTGCTTCTGGGTAAAATAAGCTTTCACAGACTGATATAAGAACCTATCATTTACTTATAACATGTAATTTCTGTTCAGACCTGTGACTGGTACACTTCTGGCAAGGTATTTCTTCCACCAGTTCACACTGCAGCACTTGCTCAGAAACTGCATATCTAGGGCAGAGACTCCTCTTGCTTCCAAGGCTCGCTTGTTATCCTCTAGACCATACTACTTCTAATATTGTTAGGATGAGAAAATGCATTCTAGGTTCTAAATAACCAACTTAAACACCAACTTCAGGAACAGAAGCCATTAGGGCAATGAGTACCAACTGTGTATACCACAAATATTGCTTTCATTAAAGTTGGAAATACTCCCTTTCCAACTTGAATTTAAATACTCAAAGCTTTTGATAGCAAATGTCACCACTAAAAGTATTAAATCCTGACTCAAGAGAGACCAGCTGAAATACTACTCACTAAATAGCAATCTTAGATTAATACTATATTAGTAACTACCATTCCAATATAAATTCCAAACAAACAGCAATATAGTTTTTGTCATACTTTCCCTTCAGTTGTTTATTTAAAATATTTAAAAAGTAGTCTTTTAAATTTTCCACTATAAAGTAGGGTGTTTTGAAAAACCATTGCCTCGACAGTACAAAGATTCAGTTAATTCATTTCAAGATGAAGCAGCATAATTTTTGGTAAAAAAAAAAAATACTGCAGAAGGTGCTCAGAATGTGCCTCTCAGTGCTTAAGTATTACTGACAAACTCCACAACTATAAACATGTCACTACATTAATCTCAACAAAATTGGCTAAAAACAAAAGCATTATTTACCATCTCTCCTTAGGAAAATTTTTTACAATTTCTTTAATGATTGGCTGGTAGCAGGCATCTCTCTCAGCTTTCCCAGTTTCACTCCAATCTCTCACAAATTGTTTCAATGTAGATTTTAACTTATCCATGTCAAATGTGGATGCTGGCATAATCTTCCCTGTCCCCTGTTTAAAATACAAACAATCAGTGGGTAAAAACAGTTTAAGAAAAGTAATCTTGAATAACTTTCAACAGACATGCTGAAAACGACTGGGAGAGCTATTACAGGTGGCATAATGGATAAAGTTCTTGCCTCTCACCTCTATGACCAACATTTAAGTGCAGCTTGAGATCCTAAGTGAAATGAGTTTAGTGGTCTAACTCAGCCCTCAACAGATTAAGGTTGTTTATCAAAAAACTACCATAGAATTGGGCAGTCATCTTTACTCAGCAAAGGACCAAACCTGAGCTGCCACAGAACTAACAAGAGGAAAGATCCTCCAGGTCATTTGATGGAAAAGCTCACACTGGAGTGGCCCACTTGTACATTTTCTAACACTGTCAGTTCCTTAAGCTTCATAAGGGTAAATATTATTTTAAAAGGGTAGTATGTCAATGGATAGACTATATTGGTAAAAATACTTGAGGATCTTAAATATTAATTTTATAGTGTTAATAACAAAAAAAACACTACACTGTCTAAAGCGAGAAATGATTAATTCTATTATGGCAGGGTAATAGCAATCAAGTGAAGAGGCCACCTAAAATGTACATGATAAAATTAGTAATAAAATCAGGGTTTAAAGCTAGTTACCCTTCTATTAGTGTTACTGTCAACTATATGACTAAGCATATTAGGAAAAGCTGGTTGATTTTCAGGGAAGTGATTAATATATATATTACTAATTCTAATTTCGTTATCTAAAGGTATGTTTACATTACCAATTAGCATAATAAGGTGTATGATTATCATGAAACCAAGAAAGGGAGTGGGGAGCATTCATAGGTCATCAAACACTCAGAAATTTAAGAAGCAGAGGAATTTCTGCATCTAAAATAATATAGCATGGTTTTACATACATCTTCTCCATACTCTTTATTTTCAAACATATGTATGCAGTCATTCACAATGGTTTGTAGTATATCTTGATTATGATCGATGCATTTCCGAATTTTGTCCAAGTGAAGAAGAAACTGAGGAAGCAGGCTCTGCTGGTTAGCTGGAAGTGATCTGAATTGCCTTTCTGTTCGATTCACTCGTTCATGCATGCTCGTTCTAGAAAGGACAAAAACAGTTAATGGCACAAGGATCATCTTCTTTCACATAGTTGTTCAATTGTGTTCTTATGCCACAATACTTTTCAACTGAAGCCATTTCAATTTTCAAATATTTTAAAGACCATGTTGAAGATGATTACTTTCAATTGTAACTTTTAGTTCATTAAACATTTTCTAAGCTCTGAATGTTCCTGTTCACAGAAGTCAAACAAAAAGTACTCAGGAATCTTTTAGAAAACTAATCATTTTCAAAACACTGGAAGAGTAGAAGGGGAAGATTCAAAAATAAAAATCATGGAGAATTGAAACAATATAGATGAAATATTTAATCATCTGAATCTAACTACAATATTTAGCCAAAGTACTTAAATATCTTGAGCTTTCCTACCAGCTAATTCTGCAGAGGGCTACTTTCCCCACAATATTTCATTAATGATAAGCTCTTATATTTGCATTGCACTTTATAGTTTACAAAATATTCACATTTATTATCTCATTTGCTCAAAAGCTTTGAGTTAGATAGTACAAGGATTATTCCCTATTTTGAAAATGGGGAAATAACTGAACTTCTTTGGCCACATGAGTTCTGACCTCAAGCCTCCAGATCTCCAAATTCAAGGCTCTTTCCACACCATACCTAAATATTCTGTGTTAGGTACAATTTTTAATGTTATATCATAGATGGTCACATGAAATACCATAGCTGAAATGCCCTAGCAGTTGAACTTAAGTCTTATAATATTATTTTTGATTGAAGAAATATGTATTCCTGATAACCATTTCCTATAACTGACTTTTATAATCAACCCACAAAACCAGAAAAAAAAAAGAAATTAAAGTGAAGGTTGGGCAGATATTCTCATTTTACAAATGACACAAATGAGGCTCACAGAAGTTATGTAACTGGCCTAAGGTCACACAGCTGAGTAAGTGATAGTTGGAACTCCCAGGTTTTCTGATCACAAATGAGCCCTTTTAACTATCTCAGTTATAAAGAACTGTAGCTGAAGCTCTTATCAAAATCTGACCAGGAAGGCAGTTAAAAACCATCTGGAGTCCAAGCAATTGCAAAAAAATTTCAATTCCCTCTCTATCCTGTCAGACCATTTATCCTACCCCCTTAACATGCTCCACTCCCCCAACATACTCAAGCAATAATGTCCTTTTCTACATATAGATGTAATATTTTTGGTTATTTAGATTGACTTTATATTTATGTTTTTCCATGACTAATAATCTAAAGAGTTTTAAACAATTAGAAAATTTATCAAGGAAAAAAGTTAATGATGCATAATCTTTATTAACAAGGACTGAGATAAAGTTTCCTTCCCACTACTCAACAATGGAGTGCTTGATTTAAATTCAGAGGATCAGGGTTTGAGCACTCATTCTGCAACTTACTACCTGTGCTTACTACCTGGGGAAGTCACAACCTTTTAAGGATTCAGTTCCCTCATTTGTAAAATTGTGAGGGCTGGAATTAAATGACCTCTGAGGTCTCTTCCAGCTCTAAACCACAGGATCCTCTAACTAGTGTTTCTATTGACAGGCAGCATTATGGAGTGGAGAAATTGAAAGCCAGGGTCTTGGGAGCCAGGCACCTGGGTTCAATATTCCAGGTCTATCACCAACTAGCTAAGTGATCTTAGACAAGTCAATTTCTCTGCGCCAGAGTTTCCTCTTATGTAAAATGGCAGTCTGTGGAATCTCCAATTCTAAATCCAGTTCTCAAATTCTATCCAGAAGTAACCAGAAGCAGGGCAATTTCCTTAAAGGCTCTTAAGACAAAGAATTCTATCTGCCTAGACAATATTCTTTACAATGAGTTTCCTGTCCCTGAAGGTATCTAAGAATCCACTGAATAGCTATATGTGGAAGATTGTTTCCTGTTTGTCCTTTGTTCACGAAGAGAACCATGACATCTGGAAGGTGATGTCGAGACTTGCAAGTGAGTAGGACTTCAAGTGAGGGAGGGCTGTGCAAAGTCACCAGCCTCACTCTTTCCTCCTGAGCCATCTGGATCCAGTGGCAAGATACAGATCAGGATGACTGGAGATGGCCCTACATGCAGTGGGTAGACCTTGGTCTTTTAAAGCTATTGTCTTTCCCAGGTCACAGTTTCCTGGAAAAAAAAATGTCCATTCAGTGATTATGGCTAGGTATGAAATAAGGCAAAGAAAGGCCTCTTTTATCTAGTCCAAAAAAGAAAATCAATCTCAGGGTTTCTGGCCAAAGCAGAAATAATTGCTATTTACACTCACTCTGAGCCAGAAGGGCCCAAACAATGACCAAGTGAGCTTAGGCTGGAACAATGCTGGCTAATCAATGAAAGCCAGAGTGATCTGGGTTTAAGATGTGGTCCTTAAAAAAAAAACCTAGCCCCCAAACTCCAAGATATCGTGAGGTTTCAGCAATCAAAATTTGTATTCCTTTGGGCAGAGCACCTGCAGATAAACATATGATTCCCTATGTGGAGAGAGAGAGGAAAGAAGGAGAAAAGGGAGGGAGAGAGGAAGGAAGGGAAGGAAGGAAGTAAAGAGCTGTTTTGCCCAAATGCAACTGGCCAGTTGGGGTCCCCAGTGGGGCAGCTACCACTACTCACGAATGTGGAAGATTACTAAGGAGCGGATGAAATGATTATTCAGGTATGGGCTAGACTTGACCTTTGACATCCCTTCCCCTATGTGATACTGTTTGGCAGGTAAAAAGACATTGTTTTTAAAAAGGTGATGCTTTTTTTAAAAAGGTGATTCTATCATTTTGAAAACAACTGCTATAGCTATACTCAAAACTTTTCAACTTCAGTAACAAAATATTTATTTAGCCTGATTTGTTTGCAGAACACAGAACTTCAGTGTTTGGGTAAAAGAAAATAATCAAACACTTCTTGCCCTAGGAAATTAAAATCTAAAATTACTACACACTGTAAGAAAATCAAGAAAAAGTGCCATACTTGTTAAAGACAAATAAACCACAAAAAGGAAAAAAAAACCAAGTATATAAAGAAGCACTTGGGGAAGGGAGATCTATTTGCTACTTTGTCTTTAAGAATAGGGTAATGTTTCTTCCCTTGGTTAGATAAGGGTGGAAGTGGTAATGATGCAAATGAAACCTTAACAAAAATTAAGTGAAATTTCTTCCCTCCCATCCTTGAACTTTTTTGGTGGGGAAAGGAGGAAGGATGGAGGGAGAAGTTTTCAAAAGGGATACAGAGCAATTTAGTCAAAATACATTGCATAGAAATTATGTTAGAGGACTGATCTGAAGGAATAACCAGAAAGCAACACTTTATCTCCAAGTCACAGGGCTATTTAGTTTAGTCAGTCACTTGATAAGCATAATTGTAATTCATTATAAGCACTAACTGTAAGAATGTCTCAAATCACTGAAATAAACTATCTGCTGTAAACTAACACAAGTCCATGGCTCTTCTATGGAGTTTTTAAACATCCTCTCCACATTTTTTAAAAAGAAAACGCACCAGATGGTTTGGTTTTTTTTTTTTTTTGGTCCTTAATGCTTTCATTCTTCCCTCTCCCCAGCTGCAAATAAACTAGGAGTACATGTTCTTCTTGCCTATTTTACGCCCAGCTACAGCTCCCCCCACTTCCCGGTACTTATTACCTTTACTTCAATTCTTAAGTCAAGTTCAATTTTCTGCCACAATGCTACCATTTTCATTTGCATAAGAGGACAGAAGAGACATAGAGAAGAGGGATATGGATAGCTAAGATGGGTCATAAAACCTGGAGAAACTGAAGCTCCACACTAACTCCTTTCTGGCACAGGCAGAGGAAGGGAAGGGAGCAAATCTCAAGATAGTTTCCTAATTAAACCAATAACTATTTTGCCAAGGCATTTCTTGCACAGGTGGTAGCAACAGAGAACTCTGAAGGAGTTTTCAGTTTCTTTGGCTATACTTTCAGCTTTTTATAGGAAAGTTCCTAAAAATCACAACATTATAACAAATTAACTTACTTTAGCAAATCAACAAATAGTTATCCAATACTTACCACTAACAGGAAAATAAAGGAATGATGTAATTAAAAATTCAACAAATTTATCCAAAGGCTATAATGGGCTCAGCCCTAAGGGAAAAGCAAAATAATTAACAGTGTCCCTACCAACAACTTTCAACTCAAACATTTAAGTGTATACTATGTGCAAGGAACTGTGTGAAGCACTTCTAAGACATTGCTACAATTTTCTCTACTAGCTCTTCTATGAAGGGAGGAGAGGAGGATATGGGAGGTGAATATTGAGAATTAGGTCAAAGGCAAGGGGGTTAGAATAAATTATATCTAATATTTCTGACTGAAGTGATTTAAATAAATCCTCTTAAAAGAACAAGAGCTGTCCTGTTTGGGGAAGCTGAGGCAAATCTATTGGCCTCCAATCCTTCCCCTAAAAATACTAGGAGCCTTATGTCTGAACAATGTCATACACAGTTTATACCTGCTGATATCTGGGTTTCATTTAGTTGCTGACATTTGTGATACCTAAAAATATTTTTCAATTCCAATAACAGTACCTAACTTGGTATTTTGCACTATGCTGCAAACGAAGGAGTGCTGCTTTATTTTCAGATGCAGCACTACACAGTCGAGAGAGTGATAGATTTGGGTTAAAATACTGACAGACACTTATTAGATGGTGTTCATGGAGAAATTACCTAATCTCTTGCAGCCTCAGTTTCCTTATTTGTAAGGTGGGGATGATAATCCCTGTAGTACTAAACTTTATGGAGCCATATAAATACCAGTTATGTCATATGAAAACAAAGTAAGAGGAGGCACAATATTTAAGGGGGTCAATCCCAAGTTAAAGGACTACATCATTTAAAAAAATAGTATTTGGGACTTTTTATAATGCTAAGTCAAATCATGCATCCATGGCAATAACAATTTATTTCATTGTAACATGGAAACCTCTGACACTTGTTATATCATTGACCTTTTCTGCTGTTTGTTCAGTAGTGTCTGACTCTACATGACCCCAATTGGGGTTTTCTTGGCAAAGATACTGGAGGGGCTAGCCATTTCCTTCTCCAGCTCATTTTACATATGAGAAAACTGAAGCATACAGGTTAAGTGACTTGCCCACTGGCCTGGTCTCAAGCCAGATTTGAATTCAGGAAGATGGCTCTTCCTCACTCAAAACCCAGAACTCCATCCTCTTCACCGTAACACTACCATTTCTGTATTTAAAAGGAGGTATATTAGTCCCCTTCCAGTTTTAAATCTACAATCCTATGATCCTATGTTTGATATCTACAGAATCTTTATCTTTTGCTGGAAAAACCACTTACTTTTCTATCCATATGGTCGTTTGCATTTTGCCTCATTCTAAGTCAATTCATTTACTTTAAATGGGGGTTTCAGGGACAAATTTGTCCTTTGCGCACATAGGGGTATGTTAACAATATACAGACATCCACCCTAAAACTTACCCATTATAGATCAATTCCAAGTGCAGATGGCAGAATAGGAGTACTGATGTGAAAGACAGAATATCACATCTTCCTTATCTAATTTGGTTTCAGTTTTCCCTACTTAGTAACAGTAGCAGATTTTTAAAGACCTTGGCTTTTGTCAATTTCTACTAATTATGAAAACCTGAAACTGAACTGATGCAAATTATTCTCCACCCATCTTCAACACACCAACAAATGTTACCAGTTTGCATTCATAAAGGACGCAAATTTCAAAGTTCAAATCAGTATCAATTTGTAAGGGCTAATGTAGTTATGCAAAAGCAGTGCCTGAGACTCAATTCCACCAATAGGAAACCCTAAGCCTCTCTATATTAAACAACCAAAAAAACTGTACTAGCCTAGAATAACACATACAAATGTTGTTGCTAATAGAGCAAGTACCTATCATATGTGTTGTCTTTATGACCTACCAGAAAACTGAAAAATATCTTTCTAAGTCAGGCTTTTAAAAATAATCCGAATTTAATAAAGCCAAAGTGTAGGAAGATTTTAAAAAGTCTCTGTCCTTGACATGTACACTTACAAGTGTTATGCGAAGTAGAATGTGATTAGGACTGCCATTCTTTACATCTGAAGAGTAGTTCAGTGCCGGCACATAGTAGTGATTTAATAAATGCTTGTTGACTGACCAACTGACAGATCAGTTTTAAGGAGAGAGTCAAACAAAGTCTTACGAGAAAATCTGAGGAGGTAGGATTACTTTAGGTGGGAGAGGGAGGCAACACCCCAGCCCCTCTAGTGTCTTCCCCCCTCGGTAATCAGCTCCAATTTTCCTAGTACACATCTAGTAGGTAAAAAGTTGTTTGCATTAGTCTTCCCCACTAGAACGTGACTTCCCTGCGGGCAGGGGCTGTTTTCGCCTTTCTAAGGTATTCCCAGCGCTCATCACATTTCCCGGGGCATCAGTAGGCGCTTAATAAATGCTTGTTGCTTCTAGACTTGACCAAAAGACAAGTTCACGTTATTAAAGGAGACCTCGGTTACTTCCGATGGGAGTGCGATCCAATTCAACAAACATTTATCAAGCATCTATAAGGCGCCGAGGCGCGGCGTGTGCTCGGAGCTGCACCCGGGCTGGCACTTCACCCGAGGAAGTTTGGGGCCAACTTCACCCCGGAGGGGAGCGAGCCCGTGGGCCGGGGGATGCCTGGGAGCGCGGAGCGGGCACCTGCAGGAGGGCACACAGAGGTGGGCATTGTTGCGTGCCTGGGGGAGGCCCGCCGGACCGGGGGTGCGCCGGAATGGGAGGAGGGGGATGGGTGGACTGGGGAGTACGAGCCCTTTACCCGTAGTAGCGGAAGGCGTTGATGATCTTCCAGAAGTGCTCCCGCTCCAGCCGCTCCTCCTCCTCTTCGGCGCTGTGCGCCACCGCCGCTGCCCCGGCCGCCGGTCCCCGGCGCCCGGCCGAGAACAGCACCTCCACATCATCGCTCTCCCCTCTTCCTCCCACGCCGCCGCCGCTGCTGCTGCTGCTAACGTCGCCCCCGCCTTCGGGCGGCTGAGCGGCGGGAGGCGGAGGGCGGCGCCGCCGGTGCATCGCCGGCCTGGTCCGCTCCTCTCGCGGAGACTGAGGCGACGGCGACGGCGGCGGCGGCGGCTGCTGCTGCTGCTGAGCCTTCTGCGAGACGGCGCACGCGGCTGACATTCCCTCCCCGCTCTCACCCTCTTCTCTGGCTCCTCCCCCGCCCTCCGCCCCTCCCCCGCGGGCCCTCGAGGCTCAGGCGATCCCCTCAGGCGGCCGCGGAGGCGCGCGTAGGACGGTGGGACGGGCTGTCGGGCTTGAGCTCGACCCGCGAGCGGCCCGTTTCTTTGGTGTCCAGCGCCCCGTCCCCCGCCCCCACTCCCACCCCCTTCCCCTTCTATGGAACTCGGCGTCCGCAACGCCGCGCCGACGTCACGGCGACAGCTGCACGCGGGCTGGGAGGGACGGGGTTGGGGGGGAGCGTGCGGTGGGAGGGGCCTGCGGGGGGAGGGGAAAGGGAGGGGAAGGGGAAAGGGAGGGGGAGGGGAGGGGAAGGGAAAAGAGGAGGAGGAGGGAGAGGGGAGCAGAGACAATGAGTGGGGGACTCAGGGCCTGGGAAGGTGTCCCCGGCAGGTGGTGGAGGTGGCTGCGGGATGTAAAATTGCAAAGGGATTCAGAGATCCATCAGTTAGCCCAACCCCTCCTTTTATAAATGGGCGAACTGAGGCCGGGATGATTGCCGGGGGGGATGGGGAAGAGATGACATTACCAAGGTCACTGAGCCTGCCAGAGTGGAAACCTGTGCCTTCTCAAGCATCGATTAAGCGCCTACTATGTGCCAAGCACTACGCTAAGCCATGGGGATACAAAGAAAAGGAAAAAAAAGGAAGAAAGAAAAGAAAAGACAGTCCCTGCTCTCAAGAAGCTCCCAGAGGGTGAGCATGTGCATGAAGCTATGTACAAAGGCCTATGCAGGATAAATAAAAGATCATGAAGGAAGGCACCGGGATTGCGGAGGACTGGGAAAGGGTTCCCTGCAGAAGCTGGGGACTTCTTCAAGGCTAAGATTTGAGGAAGGCAAGGAGGTGGAGGATGAGGAGGGAGAGACTTCCAGGCTTGGTCCACGGCCATTGCCCAGGCTCAGAGTAACAGTCAGGAGACAAGTGTCAGGGAATGGAAGAACAAGTGGACAGGAGGGAAAAAGTAAAGTGTGAGAGCATTGGAAACATAGGAGGGCGTTCTAGGTTGTGAAGGGCTTTAAAAGCCAAACAAACGATTTAAAAAAAATTTTGATCCTAGAGATAAGAGGGAGCCCCATGAGAGCTGGATTTGGAATCAAGTAGACCTAAATTAGAATCCTGCCTTGCTTGGTTGTGTGATCCTGTGTGACCACTTAACCACTGTAACTGAGTTTCCTCCTCTGCAAAATTGGGATAATACTTCACAGGGGCTTAATGAGAATCAAAAGAGATAATGCATATAAAACACTTTGCAAACCTTCAAGTGCTTTACAGATGTCAGATATTTATTTTTCTCACACACACACACACACCACACAGAGCCTGTAAGAAACTGTCTTAGATAAAGTCGATGCTTCAATAAGGTTAGTGATAATGAGGACAAAGTGCCTCTGTCTCTCTGGAACAAACACCAAATACCTTGGAACATAATGTGCTATCATGGAAAGGTCCCCAGAAGACCTAAAGTTTATACTAATTTAAAATTTTGAAACATTGAATTAAAAGGTTTTTAAAATTAGCTTCACATTCTACAAGATTTTCTACAAGAGTTTTAAAATTTTATTTCACAGAATCTTGGAATTGCAAAGAACCCAAAGTCTTCAAGAGTGGTATACCTTCTGCCTCAAGGCCAAACTTGAGGACCTAGAGGGCCACAGGTGGCCTAGAGGTGGAAGGTACACCACCCCTAACTATAAGAGGCACTTTTACCTTGCCAAGATTTCCTACGCAGGAATTAGGGCCTACGTTTCCTGTCTCCTGGATGATCAAGGCCAAATAATCTACAGAGTCTATGTCCCTTGGGAACAAGCACCAAGTACCCTGGAACATAATTTGCTGTCGTGGAAAGATCCCTGGAATATCTGGGTTCACATTCTGTGTTTGCTCTTCAGTAGACATGTAACCTTGGGCAAAGTCACTGCCCTCAGTTTACTCATCTGCAAAAGGAGAAGAAAGGACCTGATGATTTTTAAGGCCCCTTCTAGTTTACAGCCTGTGATCATTTTATAATGCACTTAGTCATTGGATAGGCAGCCTAGCCAAGAGGTTATCTATTGACTCTATGAAACTCCTGAAACTCATCTCTCTCAGTGTGATACTGTGAAAAAATCATTGGTATTAGAGCTCTAGGGGTCCCTACCAGCTCTCACCCTCTTTCTTGCTTTCTTCCTTTTTTCCCTCTTGGGTCTAGGCCTAAAAAGTTTATTGATGGCTGGATTTTATCTTGCCCTAGTTACTTTGAGCCTTACTTGCCGGCATAAGAATGGAGTACCCTACTAGGGATTTTACCAAAGGCAAACCAAAAATAACAACATACGGAAATAATACACACACACACACACACACACACAGCTCTTTGCATCATAGAAAGTGTTTTACATATATCCCTATAAGGTAACCTGTAACGCAAATATTATTTCCCTTTTACAAACTAAAAAAAAATGTAGAGAGGTTGAGTGAGTGAGGTGTATTCATTCTTTTTATAGTTGTTCTTTATATATTTATGTGAATAATTGTCCTTCCTGTTAGAACGTAAGTCCCTTGAGGGTTAGGATTGTTTCACTCTTGCATTTATATCCCTTGCTCTGGCCCCTCCAGTTAACAATCAGCCTCTTAGACTCTTGGTACCTGATGAGGGCACAGTCTCTGGAAACCCCTTGAACCCTTGAACTCTCCTTGAATCTTCCCACATGATCTGGCCTTGGCCTGAGGCTATAACCATTGTGCCCAAAGGCCTACCTTGCCCAGCCCTCTATTGTCCAGCTGCTTCCCACCCTTAATCCTGTTTCCCATCCTTAATCCTGATCAAAATATCTATACCCTAGCTCTGTTACCCTAGACCCCTCCTCTGGTCACCCCAGACCACCCCTCAATCCCTCCCACAATCTTTGTGTATATAATCTCCATCTTGCCTCCATGAGGGTGGTCAGATCCAATCTAGCTCAGATTGATCTGGCCTGCTTTCCTTACAGGCGTGGCAAGGGGTGGGATCTCTTGGGGCAGGCCTATCTGGCTAACTCTTAATAAACTTTATCTTTTCCCTTGGCTGAGAAAGCTTGAGTCAAATTCTTTCAGCAGGACCCGGTGTTTCGGTACTTTGGGGTGTCGAGCACCCCTCACCCCAAACCCTCTTCAGTACCTACTAATTTTTTTCACCTTTGCATCTAGTAATTGTGTAAACTCTAAATATATAACTACACCTCCCAGGGTATAAGTTTTGTGCCATCAGAAGCTCTCAGTTGCTTAATGTGAAGCACTTTAAAATGTTCGCAATTTCAGCTAACTACGAGGAATAGGAGATACTGCCTAGCTTATAACTTAGAAAGTAAGTGGTTTTTAACAACTATACTTAAGACATGATTTTTTGGAAACAGTTAAAAGTTGTGTATAGCTAAGTCTAGTAAATGAAGAGGATTACTAAATTGGGTAATGCTAAGAGGTGGGGGAGGAGATAGTTGTAATATGAAATTAATATTCTTATGTGGCTCCTGAGTCTGAATGATCTCATCACATATCTACTACTTAGTTCAGGCCCAGATCATTTTTTGGCTAGATTGTAACAGAGGCTGCTCTTAATTGCTCACCCTGCCCCAGTCCAGTCTCCACGCTGCGCCAAAAATTATTTTCCTTAAGTACAGACCTGAACAAATCACTCTCCTACAAAAATTGACTCCAGTGAATTCTTACCGCCTCTGTAGTCAACTATTAATGTCTCTGTTTATTTTACAAAGCCTTTCACAACCTAGCCCCAACTTACCTTTCAGCACACTTCCATGCAACTAAATCATCCTTCTCTCTGTTCTTCACACATGTCATTCCAGTATATCTTTGCCATACTTGACACCCTCTCCCCCCATGCACTTTTTCTTAGCTTCTACTTTATAGACCTTTATAGACCTCTCCTTTTAAGACCTGGCTCTAGCCTAACCTTCTAAATGAAATCTTTCTTAATCTTCCCAACTACTAGTGTCCTATCTCCCAAACTACAGCGCATTTAACTATTTTCTGTTTACTTGCATTTATTCCCTAGATATTTATTCTGTTTATGCTTAATATGTACTTATTGTCTTCCCCATTACAATGTAAACTCCTTGAGAAAAGGAATTGTTTTATTTCTTTGTATCTATATCCACAGGGGTTATTCTTGTTGATTGATGGTAATTCTAAAAGAGGGATTCAAAAAACAGTGAATAATGTCAGTCATTATCAAGTAAATACCAAATAAGGAATATGGAGATCTGACTGAACCAGTTGAATACTCTTGAGAAATCAAGTCACATCTCTAAGCTAGTCTTCGCAACTGTAAAATGGAAGTATTAGATTAAATAATTTCTAAAATCTTTTCCACTTCTAAAAGTCTGTGGTTTTACTTTGAAGAATTTCTACTATAAGTTAAATTAGTGCAAAGGCGCTAGAGTTGTAAAGTACATTAGAAGTCAAATAGTCTAAACCCTATTTGAAGAATGAATTCCTTTTATAAGTGGTCACCCAGTTTTATGCTTTAAGTGGTTAGCAACTCATTGCCTTTCCACGTAGCCTAGTTCATTTTTGAACGATGATAATTGTTAGGCAGTTCTTTCTCATACTAAGCCAAAATTTTCCTTCTTGTAAATCCCGTCTATTCATTTTACATTTCAATGCTAAGTAGAATATGCTTAATATCTCTCTACCTAACATCTTTTCAAATGAACATAAACATGATTTAAGTCATCTCTTCTTTAGAGTAAGCATCCCCAAGTTCTTTAACTTATCTTTGAATGACATGCCATGAAATCCTTTCATTATCCTTGTTAACTTCCTTTGATCTCACATCCATTTGTTAATGTCTCTCCTAAAATTTGGCACCTCCAGTGGAACACAATACTCCATAGGTGGTCTGTCCAAATCAGACTACCTGTGGGACCATCCCTTCTCTCATTCTGTACATGATACTTCTATTACTCAGCAAACATTGTCAATCAACAGACATTCAGGCTGGGGTTATAAAGAAAGGCAAAACCAATTCCTGCCTTCAAGAAACTCACATTATAATAGGCGAGAGGTAGGCACATACAAAATATATATGATAGAAGATGGAAGAGAATCTGAGACGAGAAAGCACTAGCAGCTGGGGGGTGGGTAGTCCACCCAAAACTCCAGATTCTTTCTACTTATAATGCTGTCAAGTCTTATTTTATCCAGGCTGTCCTTGTGCAGGTTTTTATTTTTTTTTAGTCTGGGTACAGAATATAAACCTATTAAATTGCATTTTATTGCTATGTGTAGTGGTGCACACCTGTAATGGAGCTACCTGGAAGGCCAAGGCTGATGGATCTCCTGAGCTCTGGAGTTCTGGACAGTAGTGGGCTGTGCCAACTGTGTGTCCTCACTTGAGTTCAGTATTTCTACAATAAACCCCCAGGTGTGGTGAGGATGCTGTCTAAGGAGGAATGAAGTGATCCAGGTCAGAAATGGAGCAGGGCAAAGCTCTAGTTACAATCAGTAGTGGGATTAAACCTAGACGTAACCCCTTCACTTCCAACCTGGGTTAGACAGGGAGGCTCAGATGTAAATAAATAAACAAATAACATTTCATCTTGTTTGTTCCATCTTTTCAATCTGTTGATTTTTGGGGGTTCCCTATTATCTAGTTTTATGTCTCAAACTTTGTGTCGTTTAAAAATATGGTAAGCTAAGTCATTGATAAAAATCTTGAATAAATAGACGCTTTATGGTACATGACTCAATTAGTATTTATCAACATATATCAATGTGGAGTTTTTTTTGTTCCAGTCATTCAACCAGTTCTGAATGTACCTCACTAAGCTATTATTCAGTACATGTCTCTTTACCATCTCCAGAAACATATTATGGGAGATTGTGACCAGTCTCGCTAAATCTAGGTATATGGACATTTTCTTAATCTACTAACTTCCACAAAAGTCCTATTCTGATAATTAAAGCACATAGGAGACCCTGTATTCTTGAAGGGTATGCCACCAGAGCACATATTCTGACTGGTTTCTATAAAACTGGGAAGGTTTTGAGTATGACCCAGGATAGAGACCGAATCTGCTATTTGAGGACAAGCTTGACTAAGTACTGTTGCGGTAATAAGGTGTGGTGGAAAAACCCCCACTAGATTTGGATTTGGAGGAACAAGGTTCAAATCCTGGCTCTGCTACTTACTAGCTATTTGACCTTGAACAAGTTGCCTTAACTTGAGGCAGCTAGATGGCATAGTAGAGAGACTGCTGGACTTGGAAGCAGAAAGACCTGAGTGTAAATTCTGACACTAGCTGTGTGATTCTCGTTAAGTCATTTAACTTCTCTGAGCCTCAGTTTCCTTCATCTACAAACCAAGATGTTGGAATAAATGACCTTTAAGGTCCTTTTCAGCTGTAAATCTGTATGCCATAAGACTCATTATCAAGAAGCTGACCACAAAGTGATGACTTCTTTAGCCTTGAGGGACCCATGAAACAAGAAAAATAGAAAATGACTCTTAGTCCTTTTGATTCTATAGTGACATGATAAAGTGGTGGAAAGGAAGTATGAGGTGTTAAAATCACACATTGTTGAGGCTCTCTTTTATTTAACTGTGGGATACTAAAAATGTGCAACAGTGAATGATTATTACCAGAGGAACCAAACCACCTCAGTATGGACACTCGTGATATAAATGAACCCAGAAGATAAAGAGAGGGCATAACTCAATGCAGAGTCAGCTCACAAATTCTCTCCAAAGAAACAAAGGAGTCAGAGTTAGCTGAGTTGGTTTTACCATAATAATAGGGTTTGCAAAACACTTTACAATATCTCATTTTATATCTTCACAATAACCTGGAAGGTAGGTGCTATTATTATCCTCATTTTACAAATGTGGAAACTGAGACAGAGAGGTTAACTGATTTGTCCAAGGTCATAAAACTAGTAATTGTTGGAGATGAGATTTAAACTCAGGTCCTCCTAACTCTAAGTCACACCATCTAATTTCCCAAAGACATCATTTCAAAGAACAAGCAAGGAGAGCAGTGACTGCCCCTCTACTTAGATCATTCCACCTTGGAAGAATGGAAAACTTAGACACTCCTAGAACTAGCTCTGAAAACAGTAGCAAGAAAACCTGAAACTTGAGACAATACGTCCTCTATCAAGGGAGCAGAGCGCAACTTTAACATGAAGTTCAAAGTCAAGAAATAGGCTGGGAAAATGAACAAACAACCAAAAAAGGACCTGACCATAGAAAGTTACTATTGTGACAGGGAAGATCAAGATACAAACTCAGAAGACAATAAAGTCAAAACAGTTACATTCAAAGCGTCAAAGAAAATTTTGAATTCGTCAGAGGTGCAAAAAAGAATTCCTCAAAGAGCTCAAAAAAGATTTTAAAAATCAAATAAGAGAGGTAGAAGAAAAATTGGGATGTGAGTGATGAGAGTGATAAAAAAAAACTGTGAAAAAACAGTCAACAGCTTGATAAAAGAGGCACCAAAAATACTAAAGAAAATAACACCCTGAAAAACAGAATTGGCCAAATGGTAAAGAAGGCACAAAAATCCACTAATGAAAAGAACTCTTTAAAAAGCAGAATTAGCCAAATGGGGAAAAAAAGGAACAAAAGCTCACTAAAGAATATAATTCCTTAAAAATTAGAATTGGACTAGTAGAAGCTAGTGACTCCATGAGACATCAAGAAACAACAAAACAAATTTTTAAAAATAAAAAAATGGAAGAAAATGTGAAATAACAAATTAGAAAAACAACTGATGTAGAGAATGTATCAAGAAGAGATAATTTAAGAATTATTGGACTACCTGAAAATAATGATTTAAAAAAAAAGAGCCTAGACACAATTTTTCAAGAAATTATCACAGAATATTGTCTTGATATCCTAGAACCAGAAGGTAAAATAGAAATTGAAAGATTTCATCAATCACCTCCTGAAAGAGATCTCCAAGTGAAAACTCTCAGGAATACTATAGCCACATTACAGAGCTCCCCAATCAAGGAGAAAATATTGCAAGCAGCCAGAAAGAAACAATTCAAATATCATGGAGCCATAGTCAAGATGACACAAAATTTAGCAGCTTCTACCTTAAAGGATCAGAAGGGTCGGAATGTGATATTCTAGAAGTCAAAGGAGCTAGGATTATAACCAAGAATAACCTATTCAGAAAAAAATGAGTATAATCTTTCAGGGGAAAATGGATATTTATTGAAATAAAGGACTTTTAAGCATTCCTGATGAAGAGACAAGAGCTGAATAGAAAATTTGACTTTCAAATATGACTAAAGATATGCATAAAAAGGTAAACAGGAAAGAGAAATCATAAGGGTTTCAATAAGATTAAATTGTTTACATTGCTACATGGAAAGATGATACCTGCAACTCCTAAGGACTTTATCATCATTAGTGCAATTAGAAGGATTATACATAGACAGAAGGCATGGGTGTGAGTTGAATATGATGGAATAATATCTAAGAAAATAAAATTATGGAGCGAGAAAGAGGGATGAACTGGAGTTAGGAAGAGGTACAATAGGATAAATTATTTCACATAAAAGAGATGCTAAAGGAAGCACTTTTACATTGGAGGGGGATATGGGGGAGGGGCAGAGAGCACTTAAACCTTATTCTCATAATAATTAGCTCAAAGAGGGAATAACTACACATTCAGCTGGGAATAGAAATTTATCTTACCCTCCAGGGAAGTAGGAGGGGAAAGGAATAAGAAAAGGAAGGGAGCTGATAGAAGAGATGGTGGTTTGGGGGAAGTGGTGCTCAGAAGCAAAACACTATTGAGGAAGGACAAGGTTAAAGGAGAGAGAAAAAAGGATAGAAGGGAGAGGGAAGAAATGGGATGGAGTGCCATACACAGTCATAACTATGAATGTGAATGGGATGAACCCATCCATAAAAGAGAAATGAAGAGCAGAGTGCATTAAAAATCAGAATCCTATGATACGTTATAGAAAACACACTTGAAGCAGAGAAACACAGAGAATAAAGGTAAGGGGTTAGAGCAGAATCTATTATTCTTCAGCTGAAATTAAAAAAAATAAAAACAGTCAACAGACCAAGCAAAACCAGATCTAATTAAAAGAGATAAGCAGGAAAACTACATTTTGCTAAAAGGTACCATAGTGAAGTAATAACAGATTAAAAAGTAATAAAAATTACATTCATAAATAGCCATGGAAACATGAATTAAAAATTAATATCAAGGGGATGCCCATCAATTGGGGAATGACTAAACAAGTTGTGGTATATGAATGTAATGGAATACTATTGTGCTATAAGAAATGGGGAAGATACGGACTTCATAATAACCTGGAAAGACATACATGATATGATGCTGAGTGAGTAGAGGAGAACAAGGAGAATATTGTACACAACCACAGATATTTTGATTCTGTGATGACTAACTTTGATAGACTTGGCTCTTCTGAGCAATACAAGGTCCAAAGATAACTCCAAAGGACTCATGATGGAAACATGATGGAAACAGCTGTCTACATCCAGAGAAACAACTATGGAGTCTGAATGCAGATCAAGGCAAACTATTTGTTCTCTCTTTTTTTCTCTTTATTTTTTGGTTTTGTTTCTTCTTTCTCATGATCCATTCCATTGGTCATAATTCTTCTTTACAAATTAACTATTATGTAAATAAGTTTAATGCGAAGGTTTATGTAGAAGATATATCAGACTGCATGCCATCTTGGGGGGAGAGAGGAAGGGAGGGAGGGGAAGAAAATCTGGAACTCAAAAACATTCAGAACTGAGTGTTGTAAACTAAAAATAAAAAGTCTTAATTTAAAAAAAAATTAATAGGAAACTAAATAATCTAATTCTAAAGAACAACTGTGTCAAAGAACAAATCGAAGAAACAATCAATAATTTCACTAAAGAGAATGACAACAATGACACAACATACCAAAATTTATGGGATCTAGCCAAAGCAGTAGATGGGGGAAAATGTATATCTCTTAATGCTTACATCAATAAAATAGAGAAAGAGCAAATCAATGAATTGGTCATGCAACTAAAAAAACTTGAAGAAGAACAAATTAAAAATCACCAATTGGGAGCAGCGAGGTGGTCCAGTGAGTAGAGCACCAGCCCTGGAGTCAGGAGGACCTGAGTTCAAATCCATCCTCAGATACTTGACATACTTACTAGCATGTGACCTTGGGCAAGTCACTTAACCCCAATTGCCCTGCCTTCCCCCCTCCAAAAATAAAAATCACCAATTAAATACCAAATTGGAAATCCTGAAAATCAAAGGAGAGCTTAATAAAGCTGAAAGTAAGATGACTAATAAATAAAACTAGGACCTGGTTTTATGGGGGGAAATGGATAAAGCCTTGATTAATTTGATTTAAAAAAAGAAAGAAAAACAAATTATCAAGATCAAAAATGAAAAGAGTAAATTCACCACCAATAAAGAAGAAATTAAAGCAATTATTAGGAGCTATTTAGCCCAATGTTATACCAATAAATCTAACAATAAATATATGTTTCCAAAATGATAAATTGCCCAGATTAACAGAAGAGGAAATTGAATTCTTAAATCACCTTATTTCAGAAAAAGAAATTGAGCAAGCCATAAATGAACTCCCTAAGGAAAACAAACAAACAAACAAACCCAGAACTAGATGAATTCAAAAGTGAATTCCATTCAACATCAAAAGAACAATTAATTCCAATACTGTATAAACTATTCGTAAAAAGAGGCAAAGATGATGTCCTGTCAAATTCCTTTTATGACACAAATATGGTGCTGATAGCTAAACTAGGTGGAGCAAAAAAGAGAGAAAGAAAACTAAACACCAATTTCCCTAGTGATATTGATGCAAAAATCTTAAATCGGACACTAAGAGGGAGATTACATCAATATATCAGGAAGATCATAAACTATGACCAAATGAGATTTATAGCAAGAATACAGGGCTGGTTCCATATTAGGAAGACTATCAACATAATTGGCTACATCAACAACAAAAAGTCATATGATTATCTGAATAGATGTAGAAAAAGCCTTTGACAAAATACAGCACTAATTCTTGTTTTTAAAAGTCAAAAGCACCAGTGTAAATGGAGCTTTCCTCAAAAGGATAAGTGATATCTATCTAAAATCATCATTGAGCATTATCTATAATGGGGATAAGCTAGACAACTTCCCAATAAAATCAAGGGTGAAGAAGGATGCCATTATCACCACTATTATTCAATATTATACCACAAATGCTAGCTTTAGCAATAAGAGAAGAAAAACAATCAATGTAATTAGAATAGGCAATGAGGAAAGAAAATTATCACTCTTTGCAGATGATATGATGGTATACTTAGAAAAGAATCAATTAAACAAGTTAGTCAAAATAATTAAACAATTTTAGCAAAGTTGCAAGATATAAAATAAATGCACATAAATCACCAGTATTTTTATATATTACCAACAAAGTCCAACAGTAGAAGATAGAGAAATTTCACTTAAAATAATTGTAGACAATATAAACTACTTGGGAGTCTCCCAGCCATGACAAACCCAGGAACTATAGGAACACAATTATAAAACACTTTTCACAGAAATAAAGTCAGATCTAAACAATTGAAAACTATTAATTGTTCATGAGTAGGCTAAGCCAATATGATAAAAATTACAATTCTACTGAAATTTACTTATTCAGCGCCATACCAATTAAGCTACCAAAAAATATTGTACAGAGTTAGAAAAAAAACATGACAAAATTCATCTGGAAGAACAAAAACTCAAAAATATTAAGAGAATTAATGAAAAAATGTGAAATATTAATTGCTCATGAGTAGGCTAAGCCAATATAATAAAAATGACAATTCTACTGAAATTTACTTATTCAGCACCATACCAATCAAGCCAAAAAAATATTGTACAGAGTCAGAAAAAAACCACAACAAAATTCATCTGGAAGAACAAAGACTCAAAAATATTAAGAGAATCAATGAAAAAAATGTCAAGGAAGGTGGCCTAGCAGTACCAGATCTCAAACTGTGTTACAAAGTGGTAATCATCAAAACAATCTGGTATTGGCTAAGAAATAGAATGGTGGATAAATGGAATAGATTAGGTATACAATACACAGTAGTAAATGACCATAGTAACCTAGTGTTTGAGAAATGTAAAGATCTGAGTTGGAGGGACAAAAACTCACTCTTTGGTAAAAATTGCTGGTAAAGATGGAAAGCAGTTTGGTAGAAACTAGGCACAGATCAACATCTCCCACCATATACCAAGATAAGGTCAAAATGGGTACAGGATTTAGCCATAAAGGGTGATACCCTAAGCAAATTAGGGAAGCAGGGAATAGTTTACCTGTCAGATCTATGGATAAGGGAAGAATTTATGACCAAATGAGAGATAGAGAGCATTACAGAACATAAAATTTTGATTGCTTTAAATTATAAAGGTTTTGCCAAACAAAGCAATGTGGCCAAGATTAGGAGGAAAGCAGGAAACTGAGGAACATTTTACAGTAAGTTTCTCTGGTAAAGGCCTCATTTCTCAAATACTCAGAGAACCAAATCAAAATTTCAAGACTATGAGTCATTCCTCAATTGAAAAATGGTCAAAGAAAAATGGTCAAAGAAAATGGGCAATTTTCAGAAGAAGAAATCAAATATATCTATAGTCATATAAAAATGCTCTTAAAAAAACTATTGATTAGAAAGAAGCAAATTAAAACAAATCTGAGGTACCCCCTCACACCTATCAGATTGGCTAAGATGACCAAATAGGATGTTGGAGGGGATGTGATGAAATTGAGATACTAATGTAATGCTGGTAAAGTTGTGAAAAGAGTTCAACCATTCTGCAGAACAATTTGGAACTATGCCCAAAGGGCTATAAAGCTGTGCATACCCTTTGAAACAGCAATGTCACTACTATGTCTGTAATCCTTAAAGGATTAGAAAAGAAAACAGGAAAAGGACCTATCTGTACAAAAATATTT
This sequence comes from Trichosurus vulpecula, assembly GCF_011100635.1. Lineage (NCBI taxonomy): Eukaryota > Metazoa > Chordata > Mammalia > Diprotodontia > Phalangeridae > Trichosurus > Trichosurus vulpecula. Next base: position 518,193,746 of record NC_050573.1, read on the forward strand.
ATAGTAGTTCTTTTTGTGGTAGCAAAGAATTGGACAGTAAGGGAATGCCCATTAGTTGGTAGTATATGATTGTCATGGAATACTATTGTGCTCTCAGCAAAGAAAAACAGGACGCTTTCAGAAAAACCTGGAAAGACTTACATGAACTGAGGAAAAGTGAAGTGAACAGAAACAGGAGAACGTTATACACAATACGAGCAACATTGTATATGATAATCGACTATGAAAGATTAGCTGTTCTCAGCAGTACTGATCTGAGACAATCTGAAAAGAGTGATGATGAAAAATTCTATCTGCCTTTAGAGAAAAAACTGATGTAGTTTGAATACAGATGGAAGTATACTTTTTTAACTTCCTTTTTCTTGTTTTTTTGGTTTTAATGGTCCGTGCTGTCTTTTGCAGAAATATGTTTTGCATGGCCAAGGGAGGGAGGGAGAGAATTTAGAACTGAAAATTTAAGAAAATCAATATTAAGAAATGATTTTTATATGTGATTAGAAAATAAAATATTTTATGAAAGCAGAAAGACTAGAATAAAGAGTATGAAAAAAAAACAGAAGAAAAATGGAGGTGAAGAGATATTAGGAAGCTATTCCAGTAGTCTAGACAAGAGACAATAAAAACCAAATCTGGCATGACAAAAATAGGAATGGTTAGGAGATATTCTCAGAATCATAGAATCTCAGAGTTTGAACCCACCTCAAAGTCTATACTATCCAAGTGATACATGAACAAAAATCCATGAGAATCCCCAAGATTTCTGACTAAGAATCATTCAACCTTTGCTTTGAAGACCTTCCCTATTAGGGAATGTATGACCTCTGGGGGCAGCCCATTCTATTTTGGGTCAACTCTAATTGTTAGGAAGCTTTTCCTCATATCAGTCCTAAATTTTCCTCTTTGTAATCTCTACTCATTTTTCCTTGCCAAGCAAAGAGAAGTCTAATCCCCTTCCCTTTGAAGGTCCTTCAAACAGCGGAAGAAAACCATCATATTCCTGCTGAGTTTAATATTCGTCAGGCAAAAAACCCTCTTTTCCTTCTACTAATCTTCATATATCATGATTTGACATCTTACCTTGATTTGATTGTCCTCCTCTAGACACTTTCCAGATTTTTAGAGTCTGAAATTGATGTTTAAATGATATTAAACTAAATTAAATTTAAATTAAATGATATTTAAAAATATCATGTTTAGAATGGAACAAAACACCTCAGATGTAGCCAAACCAGTAAAGAGTAGAAGAGTATATACCTTGATTTTTTTAGATACTTTATCTCTCAATGCAGTCCAATGTTATAACTTTTTTGGCTGTTTTATCACATTATTATCTCATATTGAGCTTGTAATCCACTAAAACTGCCAGTTTTTATCATGTGAACATTTATCTAGCCATGCTGGGTCATTTTTGAATTCTAGATAAACTTTTATGTTTATCCTCATTAAATGTCTTTTTATCATATTTAGTGTGATGTTATAGGTAGGGAAATGGGCAGAGATAGCATTGATTGGACATGAGGAACTGATTAGATATGTTATATTGAGAAGACAAAGGAATCAGGTATTTCACCAACATTTTTTTAATTTAATTTATTTAATATATTTAGTTTTCAGCATTGATTTTCACAAGAGTTTGAATTACAAATTTTCTCCCCATTTCTACCCTCCCCCCCATTCCAAGATGGCATATATTCTGGTTGCCCTGTTCCCCAGGTAGCCCTCCCTTCTGTCACCCTACTCCCCTCCCATCCCCTTTTCCCTTCCTTTCTTGTATTGCAAGATAAATTTCTATGCCCCATTGCCTGTATATCTTATTTTCTAGTTGCATGCAAAAACTTTTTTTTTTGTTTTTGAACATCTGTTTTTAAAACTCTGAGTTCCAAATTCTCTCCCCTCTTCCCTTCCCACCCACCCTCCCTAAGAGGTCAAGCAATTCAACATAGGCCACATGCGTATCATTATGTATAACCCTTCCACAATACTCATGTTGTGAAAGACTAACTATATTTTGCTCCTTCCTAACCTATCACCCTTTATCCAGTTTTCTCCCTTGACCCTGTCCCTTTTCAAAAGTGTTTGTTTTTTATTACCTCCTCCCCCATCTGCCCTCCCTTCTATCAGCCCCCCTTTTTTATCTTCTTCCTCCTTCTTTCCTGTGGGGTAAGATGCCCAATTGAGTGTGTATGGTATTCCCTCCTCAGGTCAAATCTGATGAGAGCAAGATTCACTCATTCCCCCTCATCTGCCTTCTCTTCTCTTCCTACAGAACTGCTTTTTCTTGCCACTTTTATGTGAGATAATTTACCCCATTCTATCTCTCCCTTTCTCCCTCTCACAATATATTCCTCTCTCATCCCTTAATTTGATTTTATTTCTTTTAGATATCATCCCTTCATCTTCAACTCACCCTGTGCCCTCTCTCTCTCTATATATATATATATATACACATACATATATACATACATACACACACACATATACATGTATATACATACACATCTATATATATATATATATATATATATATATATATATGCATATTCCCTTCAGCTACCATAATACTGAGGTCTCATGAATCATACACATCATCTTTCCATGTAGGAATGTAAACAAAACAGTTCAACTTTAGTAAGTCCCTTATGATTTCTGTTTCTTGATTACCTTTCATGCTTCTCTTGATTCTTGTGTTTGAAAGTCAAATTTTCTATTCAGCTCTGGTCTTTTCACTGAGAAAGCTTGAAAGTCCTCTATTTTATTGAAAATCCCTATTTTGCCTTGGAGCATGATACTCAGTTTTGCTGGGTAGGTGATTCTTGGTTTTAATCCTAGCTCCATTGACCTCCAGAATATCGTATTCCAAACCCTTCGATCTCTCAATGTAGAAGCTGCTAGATCTTAGGTTATTCTGATTATGTTTCCACAATACTCAAATTGTTTCTTTCTGGCTGCTTGCAGTATTTTCTCCTTGATCTGGGAGCTCTGGAATTTGGCCACAATATTCCTAGGAGATTTCTTTTTGGGATCTATTTGAGGAGGCGATCGATGGATTCTTTCAATTTCTGTTTTGCCCTGTGGCTCTAGAATATCAGGGCAGTTCTCCTTGATAATTTCTTGAAAGATGATATCTAGGCTCTTTTTTTGATCATGGCTTTCAGGTAGTCCAATAATTTTTAAATTATCTCTTCTGGATCTATTTTCTACGTCAGTGGTTTTTCCAATGAGATATTCTACATTGTCTTCCACTTTTTCATTCCTTTGGTTCTGTTTTATAATATCTTGATTTCTCATCAAGTCACTAGCTTCCACTTGCTCCAATCTAATTTTTAAGGTAGTATTTTCTACAGTGGTCTTTTGGACCTCCTTTTCCATTTGGTTAATTCTGCCTTTCAAGGCATTCTTCTCCTCATTGGCTTTTTGGAGCTCTTTTGCCATTTGAGTTAGTCTATTTTTTTAAGGTGTTGTTTTCTTCAGTATATTTTTCAGTATTTTTTTGGGTCTCTCACATCACTCTCATTTCTCTTCCCAATTTTTCCTCTACTTCTCTAACTTGCTTTTCCAAATCCTTTTTGAGCTCTTCCATGGCCTGAGACCAGTTCATGTTTTTCTAGGAGGCTTTTGTTGTAGGCTCTTTGACTTTGTTGACTTCTTCTGGCTGTATGTTTTGGTCTTCTTTGTCACCAAAGAAAAATTCCAAAGTTTGAGACTAAATCTGGGTGTGTTTTCGCTGCCTGGCCATGTTCCCAGCCAACTTACTTGACCCTTGAGTTATTCAGCGGGGTATGACTCCTTGTAGAGTAAAGAGTACTTTGTCCCAATCTTGATGGGTTGCATTGTTGTTTTCAGAACTATTTCTACACAGCCAGCTCTGCCACACCAGCACTCCTTCTTCCCCAGGAACTCCCAGCCCAGACTGGACTTAGATCTTCAACAGGATCTGCACTCCTGCTCTGATCCGTCACTTAATTCCTCCCACCAGGTGGGCCTGGGGCCAGAAGCAACTGCAGCTATAGTTCTGTAGCTGCCTCACCTCCGCTGTCCCCAGTGGCTGAACCGTGAACTCTATCGCCCTGTCCCCAGCAGCTTTTCCCACTAACCTTCTCTGTTGTCTTTAGTGTTTGTGGGTTGAGAAGTCTGGCAACTGCCACAGCTCACTGATTCAGGGCACTAGGGCCCACTCCACCCGGCTCCCGGTCTGGTTGGTCTGCAGGGTCCACATTGGGCTCTGCTCTGCTCCCAGCTCTGTGTGCGAAAGACTTCACCCAGCAAACATCCAGGCTGGAGCCCTGCTTTCCTCTGCTATTTTGTGGGTTCTGCAGTTCTAGAATTGGTTCAGAGCCACTTTTTTATAGGTTTTTGGAGGGACTTGGTGGGGAGCTCACGCTAGTCCCTGCTTTCCAGCTGCCATCTTGCCTGCGCCCTCCTCACCAACATTTTTTAATATGTATGCTTGGGATAATGGTGGTTCTTTTAACAGAAATAAGTAATTCAGGAAGCAGTACAAGTCTAAGGGAGACCGTTTAACTTCTGTCACTGGCAACTGTGAAAATAAAGAAGAACTCTGAAGGTATTTTTAAAGATACCAACTTTGTGACCCAGAATTATCAAGTTTATCTTCATATAAAACTTATAATATTCTTAAGACTTCATGCAGCTTTCAGTATGACCTACCAACCAAGAATTCCCAGGGCCAATAGAACACAGGAACATAAAGACATGTAGAAAAAGACATATTGGAATAGAAGCCCCCAAAGCCAAATTACTATGCTACATAGCTCCTCTTCCCTCTCCTTTCAAACAAACCATTGTATGGATTTAGGAGGAAGGTCAAATATCATCGAATGCTGTCATCAAATACTATTCCAGAGCTTCTGGCATTCCTTCATTTAAATTTAGCCTACAGGCAGTCTCAGAGTTGGTAAGAAGCGTCAGTCCTCATTAACTTCATCAGAGGCATTCCTGCATTCCAATCTCCAACCTGCACAATTACTTTTTCTTGTTATCCTTTATGATCTATAATAAAATTTACTTCATTGTCAGATAGTTAACAATGATTTGCTTTAGAAGTATCCTTTGATTTGTAGCATAACAATTTCTAGATTTCAAGTATCTGCTTTTCTTAAAACAATTTTGATTAATTAGAACCAATAGCAATTGCACCACTAAAAAAAAAATCTGTCTTATGGAGACTGATTTTCTGAAGGACTCTAAATGCAACTTTTTCTTTATTTCCTTTCAAATCTCTCAAAGGCTAAGTCTATTTCTTTTGTTTTCTTACCCTAAACTTATAGTCTTCACAGGCTTTGTTCTTTGATTTGATTTGCTCATTAACCAACTCATTCTTTAGGATCAGCTGAGTCCCTAGCATTTTTAGATCCATGTTCACTAAATTTAAAAGCAAATGTCTTTGTCATCTCCAGTTGAACCTCCAGGTTACCTTGACTCAGGATTTCAGAAATTTTTTTTTGAGGTAGGGGTAGTCCCTGGAGGAATACTGCTTTGTGCTTCCATTCAGACCCAAAGGGATATTAAATGGGCAACCAATAGAAGATGATCTCAAGTGGCCTGGGAGGGGGGATTACTTAGAGAAGGAATTAGGATTACAACCAAGAATAACCTACCCAACAAAACTGAGTATAATCCTTCTGGAGGAAAATGGATATTTAATGAAATAGAGGACTTTCAAGCATTCCTGATGAAAAGACCAGAGCTAAATAGAAAGTTCGACTTTCAAATACAAGAGTCAAGAGAAGCATAAAAAGGTAACAGGAAAAAGAAATCATAAGGATTTCATTAAGGTTTAAACTGTTTACATTCCTACATGGGAAGCTGATACTTGCAACTCTTAAATTTTTTTTATCATTATTAGGGCTATTAGAACAAGTATATATAGACAGAGGGTATGGGTGGGTGTTAGTTGACTATGATGGGTTTTTACCTAAGAAAATAAAATTAAGGAGTGATAAAGAGGGATTTACTGGGTGGAAAGTGGAAGGGAGAGGTAGAATGGTATTAATTCTCACATAACTGAGGCACAAGAAAGCTTATAAAGTGGAAGGGAAGATTGGGTAGAGTGGAAAACAACTGAAACTCAGTCTCATTAGAAATGGCTAAGAGAGGAAATAACATACACACTCAGTTTCATATAGAAATCTTTCTTATTTTATGGGGAAGTAAGAAGGGAAGAAGATAAGAGAAAGATGAGGGTTGAGAGTTTGGGGGAAATGGTGGGCAGAAGCAAAATGCCTTTGAGAAGGGACAGGTTGAAAGGAGAGAGAGAGAAGGATGGACAAGGAGAAAACTGGATGGAGGAAATACAAAGAAATCATAACTGTGAATGTGAATGGGATGAGATCACCCATAAAATATAAGTGGGTAGCAGAGTGTGTTAAAAACCACAATTCTCCAATATTTTGTTTACTGGAAACCCACTTGAAAGAGAGACAGTCACAGTGTTAAAAGTAAGGGGCTGGAACAGAATTTATTATTCTTTCACTAAAGTAATCATAATGTCAGAGAAAGCAAAAGCAAAAATGGATCTAATTAAAAGAGATAATAAAAAAAGAGATAATCAAGGAACTTCATTTTGCTAAAGGGTACCATAGACAATGAAGTAATATCAGTAATAAACATATATGCATCAAATGGTATAGCACCCAAATTCTTAAAGGAAAAGTTAAATGAGTTGCAGGAGAAAAAAGATTATAAAACTATACTAATGGGAGAGCCTCAACTTTTCCCTCTGACGACTAGATATGTCTAACCAAAAAAATAGCCAAGGAAGAAGTTAAGGAGATGTATAGAATTTTAGAAAAGTTAGTATAATATTAATGAAGGTGGGACTTTTTTACTGTTTTCTCTTTTAGAATGCTAAAGTAATCAAGTACCTTTGATTAAGTCTTGCTAGGTGCTAAGCCCCAGGCCCACACCCTTTTGCTGATTAGTTGTGAAGCCTTTGGGCCCTAAGAAGGGTATATAAATTCAGAGGACAGCATTTTGTTTTGGGGCTCTTACTCACTGGAAGAGTGTCTTGTGATTTGACTAGCCGAGACTCTGGGCAGCCGTTGTTAAGAGCCCCTGGCTTTGGAAAAACCCAGATGTTGGTCCATCTCTGGTAACTGTATTGCTATGGATGGACTGATTTGTGTTATTTGCTCTGCTTATATAATGTATGTTTGTAATTTCTGTTTGTGTTCTCTCTGAAGTTCAGGGTGTTGCCTTTTCCCAATGAACTAAGTGAATGGTATATGTATGTTTAATTAAAGTAAGATTGTTAACCCCTTAAAGTTGCTTTCCTTAGAAAAGCACATCTAAGAACCTGTGCTGGAAGCCTTCTGTGTGCTGGCATTATTGGCCTTACACCCCCACAGCAGCTGCTAGCAACATTGTTGTTACAGTTAGATATAATAGAAATCTGGAAAAAATTGAGCAGAAATAGAAAAGAATATACTTTTTACTCAATATTACATGACACTTAGACAAAAATTGACCATGTGATTAAGTTATTATAAATCTCACAACCATACTTCTGCAGAAAGGCAGAAATATTAAATGCATACTTTTCAGATCACAATATAATAAAAATTACATGCAATAAAGGGCCATGGAAACATCAATTAAAAATTAATTAGAATCCAACTTCTGGGATGAGAACTCACTATTTGGTAAAAATTGCTGGGAAAATTGGAAAATAGTATGGCAGAAACTAGGCATAGATCAACATCTCATACCCTATGCCAAGTTAAGGTCAAAATGGGTACATGATTTAGACATAAAGAACAAAACCATATCCAAATTAGGAAAGCAAGGAATAGTTTACCTGTCAGATCTATAGAGAAGGGAAGAATTTATGACCAAGAAACAGAGAACATTGTGAAATGCAAAATGGACAATTTTGATTTCACTAAATTAAAAAGATTTTGCACAAACAAAACCAATGCAACCAAGATTAGAAGGAAAGCAGAAAGCTGGGAAACACTCTTTATAGCAAATGTCTCTGGTAAAGGCCTCCTTTCTCAAATATATAGAGAACTGAGTCAAACTTAAAAGAATACAAGTCATACCCCAATTGATACATGGTCAAAAGTTACGAATAGGCAGTTTTTAGAAAAAAAATTGAAGCTATCTATAGTCATATGAAAAAACACTCTAAATCACTACTGATAAGAGAAATGCAAATTAAAACAGCTCTGAGGTACCACATAACATCTATCAGATTGGCTAATATGACAAAAAAGGAAAATGCTAAATGTTGGAGATGTAGGAAAAACTGGAATACTAATGCATTGCTGGTGGAGTTCTGACCTGATCCAACCATTCTGAAGAACAATTTGGAACTATGCTCAAAGGGCTACAAAATTGTATATACCCTTTGATCCAATAATATGACTTCTATGTCTGTATCCCAAAGAGATCACAAAAAACTGGAAAAGGACCTACATGTACAACAATATTTGTAGCGGTTCTTTTTGTGGTGGCAAAGAATTGGAAATTGAGGGGATCTCATGAGTTGGGGAATGGCTGAACAAGTTGTGGTATATGAATGTAATGGAATATTATTGTTCTATGAGAAATATGAGTGTGAGAATTTCAGAAAAACTTGGAAAGACTTACATGAACTGATGCAGAGTGAAGTGAGCAGAACCAGGAGAACATTGTACACACTAACAGCAATACTGTGTGATGATAAAGTATGATAGATTTAGCTCTTCTCAGCAATGCAATGATCCAAGATAATTCCAAAAGACTCATGATGGGAAATGCTGTCCACATCCAGAGAAAGAACTATTGATTCTGACTGCAGAGGGAAGCATATTATTTTCCCTTTTACTGTTTTTTATTTCTCATGGTTTTCCCCTTTTGTTCTGATTCTTCTTTCAAAAAATGAATTGTGGAAATATGTTTAACATGATTGTATATGTATAACCTATATCAGATTGCTTGCTGTTTTGGGGAAGGGGAAGGGAAGGTGGGAAGGGAGAAAAATTTGAAACTCAAAATCTTACAAAAATGAATGTTGAAAATTATCTTTACATGTAACTGAAAAAAATACCTTTAAGAAAAAAATTGAAAACAAAATAATCTAGTCTTAAAGAATGAGTTGGCCAAAGAACAAATCAAAGAAACAATCAATAATTTCACTAAAGAGAATTGCAACAATGAGACAACATACCAAAACTTGTGGGATGCAGGGAAAATTTATATATCTCAGTGCTCAAATCAATACAATAGAGAAAGAACAGATCGATGATCTGGGAATGCTACTAAAAAACTAGAAGAACAAATTAAAAATCCCCAATGAAACACCAAATTGAAAATCCTGAAAATCAAAGGAGAGATTAATAAAACTGAAAGTAGTAAGACCATTGAACTAATAAATAAAACTAGTAGTTAGTTCTATGAAAAAAATAGATAAAATATTGGTTAATTTGGTTAGAAAAGAAAGAAGAAAACCAAATTACCAGTATCAAAAATGAAAAGGGTGGATTCACCAGCAATAAAGAAGAAATTACACCAATTATTAGGAACCATTTTGCCCAATGCTGTGCCAATAAATATAGCAATGGATGAGTATTTTCAAAACATAAAGTGACCAGATTAACAGAAGAGTAAATAAAACTCTTAAATAACCTTATCTTGGAAAAAGAAATTGAACAAGCCATAAATAACTCCCTAAGGAAAAAAAAAACACAGGACTATATGGATTTAAAATTGAATTCTATTCAACATTAAGAAAATAATTAATTACAATACTATATAAACTATTTCTAAAATGAGGCAAAGATGGAATCCTACCAAATTCTTTTTATGACATATATATAGTGCTAATAGCCAAACCAAGAAGAACAAAAACAGAGAAAGAAAACTAAAGATCAATTTCCTTAATGATATGAGGCAAAAAGTTTAAATCAAATTCTAAGGAGATTACAGCCATATATCAGAAAGAACACACATGATGAACAAGTGGAATTTATGCCAGGAATGCAGGACTGGTTCAATGTTAGGAAGACCATCAACATAATTGACCAAATCAATAACAAAGCCAACAAAAATCATGTGATTATCTCAATAGATGCAGAAAAAGCATTTGACAAAGTATAATGCTCATTCCTGTTAAAAACTCTAGATGGCATAGGAATAAATGGAGCTTTCCTTAAAATGATAAATAGTATCTATCTAAAACCACCATCAAGCATTACCTGTAATGGAGATAAGCTAAAAGCCTTCCCAAGAAGATTGGGGTCAAGGATGGATGCCCATTAGCACTACTATTATTCAATACTGTACTACAAATGTTAGCTGTAGCAATAAGAAGAAAAACAATCAATGTAATTAGAGCAGGTAATGAGGAAAGAAAACTATCATTCTTTGCAGATAATATGATGGTATACTTAGAGAAGAATCAACTAAACAAGCTAGTTGAAATAATTAAACAACTTTAGCAAAGTTGCAGGATATATGATAAACCCTCATAAATCACCAGCATTTTTATATATCACCAACAAAGTCCAAGAGCAAAAGATAGAAAGAGAAATTCCATTTAAAATAACTGTAGACAATATAAACCAATTGGGAGTTTCCCTGCCATGACAAACCCAGGAACTATAGGAACACAATAATAAAACACTTTTCACAGAAATAAAGTCAGATGTAAACAATTGAAAAAGTATTAATTGCTCATAAATAGGCTGTCAATAAAATAACAATCCTACTGAAATTAATGTACATATTCTGTACAATACCCAATCAAACTACCAAACTACCAAAAACCACAATAAAATTCATTTAGAACAACAAAAACTCAAAAATATTAAGAGAATTAATAAAAAAATGTGAAGGAAAGTGGCATAGCAGTACCAGATCTCAAACTATATTACAAAGTGGTAATCATTAAAACATTCGGGTACTGGATAAGGAATAGAATAGTGGATCAGTGGAATAGATTAGGTACACAATACACAGTAGTAAATGACCATAGTAATCTAGAGTTTGAGAAATGCAAAGATCCAAGCTGTGGGACAAGAATTCCCTCTTTGACAAAAAATGCTGGGAAACCTGGAAAGCAGTTTGGTAGAAACTAGGTATAGATCAACATCTCCCACCATATAACAAGATAAGGTTCAAAATGGGTACATGATTTAACCATAAAGGGTGATATCTTAAGCAAATTAGGAGAGCAGGGAATAATTTACCTGTTAGATCTATGGATAAGAGAAGAATTTATGACCAAACCAGAGATAGCATCATAGCATGTAAAACGGATACTTTCAATTGCATTGAATTAAAAAGATTTTGCATGAACAAAAGCAATGTGGCCAAGATTAGAAGGAAAGCAAGAAACTGGGGAATATTTTATAATAAGTTTCTCTGATAAAGGTATCATTTCTCAAATATATAGAGAACTGAATAAAAATTACAAGAATATGAGTCATAACCCAATTGAAAAATGGTTAAAGAATATGAATAGGCAATTTTCAGAAGAAGAAATCAAATCTATCTATAGTCACATAAAAATTCTCCAAAAGAATATTGATTAGAGAGAAGCAAACTAAAACAATTCTGAGGTACCCCCTCACACCTATCTGATTGGCTAAGATGACTGAAAAGGATGTTGGAGGGGATGTGGAGAAATTGGGATAGCAATGTATTTTTGGAGGAGTTGTGAAAAAAGTCCAACCATTCTGGACTTGATCCCAAATCTATAAAACTGTGCATTCCATATGACCTAGCAATATCATTACTATGTCTGTACCCCTTAGAGATTAAAACAAAAACAGGAAAAGGACCTATCTATACAAAAATATTTATAGCAGTTCTTTTTGTGGTAGCAAAGAATTGAACAGTAAAGGAATGCCCATTAGTTGGGGAATGGCTGAACATATGGTGGTATGTGATTGTCATGGAATACTATTGTGCTATATGCAAAGAAAAGCAGGATGCTTTCAGAAAAACCTGGAAAGTCTTACTTGAACTGAGGCAAAGTGAAGTGTGCAGAACCAGGAAAACATTGTACATAATAAAAGCAATATGTGCAATAGTCAAGTGTGAATGACTTAGCTATTCACAGCAAAACAATGATCCAAGACAATTCTGAAGGATTAATGATGAAAGATTCTATTCATCTCTAGAGAAAGAATGGATTGAATCTGAATTCACATTTAAGCATACTTTTTCACTTTCTTTATTTTTCTTATTTTTGGTTTTTATGGTCTGTTTTTTTCTTTTGCAACATGGATAATAGGGAAATATGTTTTGCATGGCTGAGTGAGGGAGGGAGAGAATTTAGAACTCAAAATTTTAAAATTGAATGTTTAAAATTGTTTTTACATATAATTGGAATATAATGTATTTCTTAAAAAGTTGAAGGACTGGAATAAAGAGTACCAGGAAAACTAGCCTTGTAACTGTATGTAAGGTGGTTTACATCAGGCAAAAATTGGAGGTTAGGAGATGCAGTAGTCTAGATAAGAGATAATAAAAACTGGATTTGGCATCACAGAAATAGGAATGGTTAGGAGAGATTCTCAGAATCATAGAATCTCAGAGTTTGAACCTACCTTGAAGGCTGTGCTATCCAAGTGATATATGAACAAGAATTCACAAGACTTCTAACTAAGAACCATTCAACCTTTGCTTTGAAGACCTTCCCCACTGGGGAACCTATGACCTCTGGAGGCAGCCCATTCTACTTTGGGACAGCTCTAATTGTTAGGGAGCTTTTCCTCACATTAATCCTAAACTTTCCTTTTTGTTATCTCTACCATCATTACTTGCCAAGCAAAGACAAGTCTAATTGTTGAGGTTTGGGGTTGAGAGGTGCTCAAGACCCCAAAATACTGAAGTGCTGGGTCCTGCCGAATGAATTTGACTCAAGCCTTCTCAGCCAAGGAAAACAAAGTTTGTTAAAGGTTCGCCATATTGGGTAGACTCTTTGGGAGCCTGAGCATTTGTGACGCTAATGCCAGTGGGCCAGATTAATCTGAGCTGAGCTAGATTGAATCTGAGCACCTTCATGGAGGCAAGATAGAGCTTATATACAGAAAGATTGTGGGAGGGATCTAGGATGGTCAAGTAGTCTGGGGTGATGGGAGGAAGGGTTTAGGGCATACTGGGGTGACTGGGGTGAGGTCAGACTCGAGGGTGGGAAATAGCTGAAGACTACTTGGAGATGACAGACAATAAGAGGGCCAGGGTAACAGAGCTAGGGTATAGATAGGGTATAGATAATTTCGATATCTTCAAGGGTGGGAAACAGCCAGAAGGCAATCCAGAGGTAACCAGTCCATGGAAGGCTAGGCTAGGCTATTTGGGCATGAAAATCCAGATCAATTGGGAAGGTTCAGGGTGGGGTTCAAGGAGGTTCCTACAGCCTAAACCTCATCATAATCCCCTTCCCTTTGAAAGTCCTGCAAACAGTGGAAGAAAACCATCATATTCCTGCTGAGTCTAATATTCTTTGGGCAAAACCCCTCTCTTCCTTCTACTAATGTTTATATATCTTGATCTTGAGGTCTTTCCTCAAACTTATTGTCTTCTTCTGGACACTTTCCAGATTAAAATAACTGGATAAATAAATATTAAATTATTAAATATAATAAATAAAATTAAAATAACAATTAAAATAACATGTCTCAAATGGAACAAAATACTTCAGGTGTAGCCTAACCAGTGGAGAGTACAAGAGGGCTATGCCTTGCTTTTTCTAGATACTATGTCTCTCAATGCAGCCCAATATCACATTTATTGGGCTTTTCCCCCCATTATTTTATCACATTATTATCTCATATTGAGGTTGTAATCTCCTAAAATTCCTTTTTATCATATAAACATTTAGCTAGCCATGTTGGGTCAGTTTTTGAACTGTAGATAAGCCTTTATGTTTGTCCTTATTAAATTTGTTTTTTATCATATTTACTATGACATTATAGGCTGGGAAATGGGCAGAGGTAGCATTGATTGGACATGAGGAACTGATTAGATATATAATATTGGAGAAGAGGAAGGAATCAGGTATTTTACCAACATTTTTAATATGAATGTTTGGGATAATGGTGGTTCTTTTAACAGAAATAAGTAATTCAGGAAGCAGTACAAGTATCTGGGAGACTCTTTCACTTTTGTCCCTGGCAACACATATAAAATAATAAAAGGTTCAGAAGGTATTTCCAAAGGTAACAACTTTGTTACCCAGAACTACAAATTTATGTTTATATGAAACTGTAATATTCTTAAGACCTCATGAAGCTTTCAGTATGGCCTACTACACAAGAATTCCCAGTGTCTCTGCAACACAGGGGAATATAGAGACATATAAGGAAAGACATATTGGTGAAGACCCAAAGCCATTTTACTATACCACATGGCTCCTCTTCTCTCCCTCCTTTCAAAGAAATCATTGTATAGATTTGGAAAGAAGGTCAGATATCATCAAATACTATCCCAGAGGTTCTGTCTCTCTTTAATTTAAATTTTGCCTACCAGCAGTCTCAGAGTGGGTAAGAAGCTTTAGTCCTCATTAGCTTTATCAGAGTCATTCCTGCATTCCAACCTCTAACCCGCAAAATTACTTTTCCTTATTATTCTTTATTATCTATAATAAAATTGCCTTCATTGCCAGATGGTCAAGAATCATTTGCATTAGAAGAATCCTTTGATTTGTAGCATAATAGTTTCTAGATTTAATGTATCTGCTTTTCTTAAAACACAATTTAAAAATTAGAGAAAAAAAAAACCTGGGTCTGATAGAGACTAATTTTCTGAAGGGCTCTAGATGTAACTTTTTCTCTATTTCCTTTCAAGTAACTCAAAGGCTAAATCCATTTCTTCTGTTTTCTTACCCTAACTTATCATAGCCTTCACAGAAAACATCAAACTTTACTTACATTTTAATTGTTTCCTCATTTTAAAACAAGCTTTTCTTTCTCTTGGAGCACTTTGGGATTCACCTTTATTCTGGGAGTCCCAATGTTGTAACTGATAATAGGGCTTGCTCAATGTCTTCAGGCTGGTTGTTTAAAAGCAGTAAGCAACCAAAGGGTCTTAAATTCTGAATTTTGGAACTATTTAAATTCACTGGAGTTTTATTCTAATTTCTCTAGCTCTTCTCTGAATTTTACTGAATCTCTTTTGAACAGATTTCATGATCAATAAAACAGTTCTTAAAACTTTACAAAGTTTACTGGTACCCTCAAAGCTCATCAAAATATTCATTAAAACATTCAAATCATAATTTAGGAATTTTCAGTAGAGAAATTACTTCCAGTTTAAAAAAAAACAAATTTAGTCTCAAATTAATTTTCGTATCTGTCTTTTATCTCTGCAATGTACAATTGACAAGTTTTGGAAATAAATACATGCATACACATACATTTACATACATAAATATAGATCTGTTTATATCTATATCTATACACACATATAGGTGTACACACCTCATATATATGTGTATATATACATACATATACACATTATATATGCATGCATATATGTGTGTATGTGTGTAAGCATATGTGTGTATGTATATATGCATATACATATACATATATATATATATATATATATATACACACACACATGTGAGATTTGTCTTCTCTGAAGCCTTGAAAGTTTTACTTTTTAGAGTCTTTTTCTATTAGTTGATCAGGCCAAAAGAAAAAGCATAAATTTAATTATTAGGACATAGAAAAACAAACCATGCTTGAAACACTTGCCAGCATAGATAACAGAAAGCACAGATAAGACAGATCCCTACCACCACCACCACCTTTTACTCTCATGCCTTGCATTTTTATTTGACCATAGTAGAAGAGGAATAGAATGGAGGAGCAAAAGAGGAGATTACAATAAGAACAGGTTAGGGAGAAGTAGGCACTTTAAGAAACAGTGGGCATGTCTCATCAGCCCATGCCATGGCTTATTTGTTTTGGGTGACCATTGTTCAATGGCCAGTTTTCTAATTCCCAGTAATCTAAGATATCAAATTAAGGTTAAAATAATCTATCAGCTGAGTCCCTAGAAGTTTTAGACCAATGCTCACTTTGTTTAACAGCAAATGACTTTTTTACTTCCAGTTAATCCTGCAGTCTTCCTTAACTCCAGGATTTCAGCAATTTTTTCTGGGGGGTGATGGTGTGTCCCTGGAGGAATACTGCTTCATGCTCCCATTCAAACCCTTTAAAGGTATATTGAATGGCTAACTAATAGCAGATGATCACAAGTTGCCCTGGGCAGGGTTAATTAGTGAAGGACCTAGGATCACAACCAAGAACGACCTACTCAGCAAAACTGAGTATAATCCTTCCAGGGGGTCAAAATGGATATTCAATGAAATAGAGGACTTCAAGTATTCCTGATGAAAAGATCAGAACTAAATAGAAAATTTATCTTTCAAAAATAAGACTCAAGGGAAGCATAAAAAGTAAACAGGAAAAAGAAATCATAAGTGTTTAATTAACGTTAAACTGTTTACATTCCTACATGACAAGCTAATACTTGCAATTCTTAAAGATTTTTAATCATTATTAGGGCTATTAGAAAGAGTAGACATAGAGACTACAGGTGGTTTGTTAATTGACTATGATTGGATGATATCTAAGAAAATAAAATTAAGAAGTGAGAAAGAGGGATATATAGGAGAAGGTGAAGGGAGAGGTAGAATAGGGTACATTGTCTCACTTAAGAGAGGCTCAGAAGAGCTTATGCAGTGGAAGGGAATATTGGGGACAATACTTGTACTTTAGTCTCATGGGAGATGTGGGAACTGCCTATGTTCAACTGGGTATAGAAATCTTTCTTACCCTACAGGGAAATAGGAGGGGAAGGGGATAAGAGAAGGAAGAGGTCTGATAGGAGGGAGGAGCTCCATTAACTAGAAAGTGCTGGCTGAGCTAAGTGCTATCCCTGATGGGGAGAGGACGTGCAGAATTTGCAGCTGTCATTTGGAGAATAAGAAGATAACAAAGGTTTTCTACCTACCCACCGACCCTTAACCACACTGTGAAGTGAGTAAATGATAACAATTTTCATTTCTATAGCTCTTCTCCAGTAACTGAAAGGTATAGAGAATATAGGATCTGCGATTACAGTATAGAAGCATTTGAATTAGTAAAGAAAAACGCCACCTCACATGATCTCTTCTAACAAAGTGACTCCTGTGCATAGGAAAAAAACACACAATATTCCTCAAAAAATGAAAGTTGAGATAACTTTGATTACAACTGTCAAATAGGTCATAAAATAGCAAAACACATGCTAACCAAAGTCCTGCATTGCCAACTGCTTATTGGATATATACTAATGGATGTCGCATCCATATCTCTAACTAGACATCTAAAACAGAACTCATTATTTTTCTCCCAAATCCTATCCTCTTCATAACTTCCCTACTTCATTGAGGGTACTGCTATCCTTCCAGTAATCTGGTTTCTCAATCTTGGAATCATCTCAGAATTCCCTTTCTCTCTCACCACTTATATCCACACCACTGCCATGTTCTGCTAAGTCTGCCTGTATCAATATCTCTTATATTCATCCTGTTTTTTCCTTCATGCCACAACCATCCTAGTTCACCTAGAAAAATTGCTATCTTACGACCTCTCCCTTGACTGTTGCCACAGCCTCCTAATTGGTCCCCTTGACCTAAGTCTTCCTTCTTTACTCAATCCTCCATCTCCATACATATGTCAAACTGATTTTCCTAAAACATGTTTGACCATGTCAATCCCTTAAAAAACTCCAATGTCTCCTTTTTGCCTCTGGGATAAGGTACAGCCTCCTCTATTAGGTATTTAAAGCCCTGCATCATCTATCCCCAGTCAAATTTTCAGATTTATTTATTTATTTGGAGGCAAGTTAAGTGACTTGCCCGAAGTCACACAGCTAGATAAGGTACAGCCTCCTCTATTAGGTATTTAAAGCCCTGCATCATCTATCCCCAGTCAAATTTTCAGATTTATTTATTTATTTGGGGGCAAGTTAAGCGACTTGCCCGAAGTCACACAGCTAGTAAGTGTCAAGTGTCTGAGGCCAGATTCAAACTCAAGTCCTCCTGACTCCAGGGCCAGTGCTCTTAGTTATCCCAGTTTTTTTAGATTTACTGCACATCGTTCCCTTTTACCTTCTACTGGTCTACCCCACCAAAAACAAAACCCAAACACCCCTAAAACCTCCTACTTACTGTTTCCCATGTACAACATTTAATCTCCCCATATCATGAAATAATTTCATTATATAAATGATGGGCAGTCTATGGGTTCCTTTAAAGTTCATGGAACATTAGGAATGTATGAGGACATGGGCAAGATCTCGATTCATTAATTTAAAGCTGGAAGGGACCTTAGAGGCCAAAAAGTCCAACCTTTTCATTTACTAAATGAAGAAACTGCAGAACACTGGTGTGAAGAGACTTGCCTAGAATCATACAGATAAGTGTCTGAGTCAGGATTTGAACCCAAGTCTTCTTGACTCCAAGGCCAGTTCCTAAAGACATGGATAGGTTTCAATATGTACCACTGGCGGAAGGGCCCATAATGAAATCATAGATCCTTTTAAGTTAGCCATAGGATCATATATTTAGAACTCCAGTGCCCTATCATTTATGCCCTTCTGCCTCTCCTGGAACCAGGTATAATGACCACACTGGCATACCCAGAATGACTGCTAGTGCAGGTTCTTTTATCTGCTTTACTAAGGAAAGATAGCTGTTTCAGGAGTCAACAATCTTTCTTTTTTAATCACATAAAATACAAACACAAGAAATACAGAGAAGAGAAATAAAGACCAACAGACAAAGCTCTACTGCCTGAATCAAAGCTTTACATCCACCACTGAATCAAGAGCCTTTACCTCTGAGGAATCAGGGAGCTCTGAACATATGGCCACTCAGAGTCTCGAGCAGGGAATCATAACATCTTTCTCATAAGCGAGCCACCAAAGCAAAAGCTCACCTCTCAGAATATATATTCTTTAGGCTTTGTGCCTAATTAGAAGTTAACAAAAGGTGTGTAAGTCTTCCTACAAGCAAGCTTCCCTTAAAGGGCTCCACATGAGGCCTGTTGATGGGTGGGGAAGATCTTATTCCCCATTAACCTTATATCAGGAAACCCTAGTCAATGATCAGAACACTATTTTGTGATCAAAGAATTCTAGAATAAAAAGAATTGGGCATCTGTAAGGGATATCTATGTCTGGTAGACATCCCTTTTATCATCCCTTTTTATCATAACAGTTTGACAGCTCAAAATACTTATGGCTATTAGTCAGGGTACCCTCTCCCCTGTAAATATACTGCTAGAATCTTACTAAACTGTTTTGTTTTCTCTCCATGCAGATAAATTGCATTCTTGTTCATACTTGACATTACAAACACCATGCATTCGCATTTCATCATATTTTCATAACATGACAATTTCTAAGCTACCAGCACTTAGCACAGTGGCCACATACTAATCTCTTAATAAATGCTTGTTGACTAACTACAGCTTCTTTGTTATTGATTCCATTTTAGAATTTCTGCTTCCTGATGGCATACGAGGAGTTTGATCTTCAAAGTAACAGCAAGCCACTAATGAGTCTTAAATATGGGAGTGATCAAAGGAAAGCTGCTCTCTTAACTCAAAAAAACCAAACCAAAACAAAAATATTCTGTGAGGAGTAGCAAGGAGGAGGAAAGGAAACACTAAGTACTTACTATGTGCCATGCTCTGTGTGCTGGGAAAGAAATATAAACAAAAAGAAAGACAATCCCTGCCCTCAAAGAGTTTACATTCTAATGAGGATAGACAACACAGAAAAGGGAGTAGGAATTCAAAGATCACATGGAGAATGATGGAAATGTCATTCAACCAAAGAGAAGAAAGATCATGAATCTCTAAAGTATTGCCTGGCTCTATTTTGTGGCTATACAAGACAGGTTTTATTGGGCAATGAACCAACTGCACTCAAAAATACATGTCTTATTTAATTTAAGACTAAATACAATGAGAATAGGGGTCACATTTTAGCTAAAGCTTTACATATCCTCTAGAACCTAACACAGTACATGACATATGGTAGGTGTTTAATAAATATTTATCAAATTGAGTTCCCTCTCCAGCTACTTGTGTGACTTCAGGTGCTTTACTTGTTAAATGGGGACTAGATCATCTCAAAAATCCTTTCCCAGGTTCATTCTCTAATATTCTAGACTACATCTATTCCTGGTGCACAGCAATGGGGACTGGGGGCAAGAGAACATATGGCACCCCTGCCTTCCCCCAGATACTTTAGGAAATTACCTCTAATAATTGATGACCCAGATCTCATTAGAGATGTAAAGGGCAAGTGTGCTCTGGATAGGTAGGCATGCTTCTATAAGGTTTCGGGTCAGGACAACATATAGTACTGCAAAGGAAGGCTTCAGATATGGTGGCCTTATGGGCTGGAGCTACTGTTTGAACTGTGACTCATTCTGCACACTGGGGACTCTAGAACAGTGGTGTCTGGAAAGAATTTGTGGACTCAAGTAGTCTTCCAGTCAAGTGGAAAAAGGTTTATTGTAATACTAGATAGCGGGCAGTGTGCTCTTTTAGGGAACCTACAACCTAACAAGAGTGATACTAAAGCTTAAATAGTAAAGATTCAGTAAGTGGTGTGCCAAGTATGCTAATTAGGTGGTGAACATACAGTTTCTGTACCTTGGGCATGGCATCATTCACTACTGGAATGATTGGGGGTGGGGCAGTGGTTAGTCCCTAAGGGGTCTGTACATCTGTACATCTATGTCTATAACAAGATAGCCTTGGGAGTTGATGTCTGTGGCTTGACCTCTGGATTGTATATGGTAACTGGGAATCAATACACAATAGTTCTGCTGATACAAGACAGTCCTGTTCATATAAGGGAAATTCTACAGAGGCCAGCTTGTTCTTGTAACAGGGAGAAATAGTTTGCCTCACTGGGGCCCAGTCATGAGTTACTGCCAGAGATAGGCTCTTTGGGCTGGGGAGAGATTAAGGTCCTAGGGCTGGGGTCCAAGCACAAGCACCCCATCAGTCCTACAATTCTCATAGTCTCTCCTTGATCTGTTCTCCAGATCAATTGTTCTTCTGATGAGATGTTTCACATTCTCTTCTATTTTTTCATTCTTTTGATTTTGTTTTGTTACTTCTTGGTGTCTTAGAAAGTCATTAACTTCCCCTTGCCCAATTCTAGTTTTCAAGGAATTATTTTCTTCCTTAAGTTTTTGATTCTCTATTTCCAGTTGGCTGACTTTCTTTTCATAATTTTTCTTGATTTTCTTGGATTGCTCTATTTTTTTCTCCTAATTTTTCCTCAATCTCTCTTATTTGATTTTAAAAGTCCTTTTTAAGTTCTTCCAACACCTTTTTTTGGGTGTGTGACCATTTGATATTTCTCATTGAAAAAGGAATGGCTTTTTAGCTCCACTGTCTTCCTCTGAATATGAACCCAGATTTTCTTTGTCCCTGAGTGAGATAATGAGAGAATAAAGTGTGAAGACTTCACAGGGAATACTATAGCTATATCTAAAGTGTTTGAGAATCAATATACAGAGAAAAGGGAAATAGGATAAGTTTGGATCTATGAGAACTTGATTACTCAGCTTCTTCCCTGAAGTCTCTGTTCTTTCTTTTGTTTCTGGTTTAAAGATTTACCCAATGAGAACAAGGGCACCCTGACCTGCTTTTCTTTTACTGTAAGAGAATGGTGAGGGTCCCCCATCCCTTTCCTTATTCTTTTTCTTTAGATTTATAGATGCAACTTCAACAACAATTATTAACTAGAGAAAGTGGGGGTTAGATTGTTTGTGCTTGGTTTCCCGATTTTTGTCTAGATTTTCGTGCTCAGATTGTAAGCCCAGCTAATGGTGAGGAAGGACAGAGGCCAGCAGGATTTTCTTGCTTTAGGAGTATATTTATTTGTGCTTTGTTCATTGTGCCTTTGCTTCCCTTGCTAGCTCTGTTCTGGCAGAGGACGCCCTATTCTCCCAAGAATCAAATAAAATTTTATTTCTGTTCCCACCTCGAGATGGCTCTTTATTAAAGATTATTTTTTTTTTTTATAATTGGTGAAGGTTTATACCCCACACAGTCCCCATAATAGTTATCTATGGTTGGGTTCTTTTTCCTTTGCTTACTCATTTTAATTTTAATTTTGTTTTATTTTATTTTTAGCCACTATTAATATAATCAAGTTCTAGTCCCAAGGTGTAGGGAATGATGCCCCAGGACTCAGGTTCTTCTTGCTGTTATTTTCTGAGCTCTTTTCTGGGAGCCAACCTTAGGCACTCCTCTCCATTCCTAGGCCATGGCCAGGGCCCCCAGCCACACTGTCCTCAAATGTTCTTGCTCCCTTCACTACCTGAGGTAGCTTCAAACTACAGTTGTCCTCTCTTCCCTGGAACTGAAACAAGGGACTCTACTCTTCTGCAAGTGTCTACAGAGTCTCCCAACCATCAGGGTCCCTGCCTCTCTGCTACCACACTCACCAGGCATGTGCTAGCTCCTTCTCCCCTGCAGCCACAGGCCAGGACCCCCTCTGGTCAACACAGTAATGCTTGGCATCCCTCAAGAGTGGAAGGTCCTTCAATCTTCTCCTCCTCAGTGGTCAGACCCTCCATGCTATCCTTAAAGTTAAAGCTTCTAGGGCTGTGGCTGCCTCCCAACCCAGCTGCCCCTGGGGCTTGTTATTTGATTCAGTGGAATCTGCCTGGAGGTGTTTGCACTTCACTCAGGCCAGACCTCTGCCCCTGGAGGTGGGGGTCTTTCCTGGAGTCTTCTCAAATTGTCTTAGGAAAACAATTGCTTTACTCCAACTTTTGTTTATTTCTCCTGCTCTACGTTCCCTCTGAGGTGATGTTCTGTCTTTTTTTTTTAAGGAGGAAATTTGGAAAGCTGAAAGTTTTTTGACCTACTACACCATCTTTCCAGAATCCTCTCTATTTGATTTTACTAAATGGAAAAATGGATTCATTTATCAAACTCTTTAATATTCAGGGTGTCTCTCCTGCCTTTTTATAGAGGGCATCAAACAACCCTCCAGCCCTGTCTTTCCTTGGGACCTATCCAAAGGTCACAAAGTTTCATCCTATTCCAATGTAGATATCCTTTCACTGTACTCCTTCACCTAAGCTCAGGAAAAAACAGGCACAACAGTGACAGAAGCAATGTCAAGTTCAAGTCTCATCTCCAGACTTCTCCTCTATTCCAGCAACTTTCTCAACCTGGAATATGCCTCTCCCGGCTCCTCTTATTGGTGAATTACTCCTCAGATCCTGCATTTGAGAAAATGCCCAAGTCAACTATGATCAGTTCTTTCTTGGCTTCATCCCTAACTCTCTGGACTTTTCTATATCGTCTCCATGCAGATACTTCCCCTCTCTCGCTTTCTAGCTCCCTTTTATGCATCCCCCCCCCATTAGAATGTAAGTCCTTTGAGGGGCAGGAATTGTATTTTTACTTGTATTTGTATTTCCAGTGCTCACCATAGCACCTAGCACCTAGTAAATACTTAATAGACTCTCTCTCTCTCTCTCTCTCTCTCTCTCTCTCTCTCTCTTCCCCTCTCTCTTTTCTCTCCTCTCTCCCCTCTGTGTGAGGTAGTGAGAGAATAAAGTGTGAAGGCTTCACAGGGAATATATATATATATATATATATATATATATATATATATATATATATACACATATGAAATGTTTGAGAATCAATATTTGGAGAAAAGGGAAATGGGATAAATTTGAGTCTGTGGGAATCTGATTATTTAGACTTCAGGAATGTCTTTCTCCCCCTCCTTCTTTAGATTTATAGATGTCACCTCAGCTGTGAATGGAATACAAGATTGTGAAAGCTTTCCTATGAATAACTCAGGCAAGGCAATATTCAAATAGAGATAGTGCAAATTTAGTTAGGATGTGAACCTCACCAGGCCTAAGTTTTGTTTTCCTGTAAATCATATGATTTCGGGGAAACCAGATGATATTCCACTCTCCACCTCCCCTAGCCTACTTACAAACTGCCATCTCAGCATTAAAATTTCCCTATAGGGTAATTCTGTAGTTTTTGTACTTGTATTGGGTAAAAACTTATTCCTGGTTAAATTGTGAGGCCACTTGTCTCCACAAATGGGGATGGGGTCCAGCCTCTGGGGTGGGATTTCTTAGAATTGTTTGTACAAGGGTATATATCTTCCTGCTTGTCTTTCCTCTCTCGCCTCTCTTCACTGCTATCTCTGCCCTGGTAGTGAGAGATGCACAATTCTCAAGACCTGATCAAATAAAGCTTCTGTTTTTTTTTTCTGCCTTGAGAAACCAAGACATCTCTGTTTTTTCACTTGAGTCAGTGGTCTTTTGACCCACATACCTCTCTCTCCCCTCTCCCCTCTCTCTGTCCTCTTGCCTCTCTCTCCTCTCTCTCTCTCTCTGTCTCTCTCTCTCCTGTCTCTCTCTCTCTCTCTCTCTCTCTCTCTCTCTCTCTCTCTCTCTCTCTCTCTCTCCCCCTCTCCACCCTCTCCCCTCCCCTCCCCCTCCTCTCCCTGCCCCCTCTCTTTCTCTCTCTTTCTCCCCCACCCCACCTCTCTCTCTCCTGAGTAGGCCTCTTCCCTACTTGCAGAAATGCTTGTAGCACTTCTAGCTTGATCAGAACCAGTCAAGAAAAAGGGCATGAATCATCCAGGTCTTCTTGGATGTGTCCTGCCGCCTTTTTGTAAGCAATCTCAGTGCCATCTCACCAGACAATTTAAAGGCTCCTCCATGTGAAGACATGGTTAGGCAGACCAGAAATGGTACTTGCACATGCCCTGTGGTCTCAGTGGGTACTGCACTGGGGCCAGAGCATGTTCAATATGCTCATAAGGACTGGATGCTCACTGGCCATTACTAACCCTTATTATGCATTCATTTGCCCTTCCAGTGACTAGATTCTGCTTTCAGATGGGTATCAAGAACAAGCATAGTAAAGAAAATCCCTGGGTAGAAGAGGCATGGGAGAATGAAAAGACCACACCACAGTCTTCCTCCAATTGCTTTCCCAGAAAGATAATACGTTAATAGAGAGCATACAGTAGGCACATAAGGCCTCTTAAAAGAAGTGTCCCTTGAGCTAAACCTTGAAAAGAGCTAGGGATTGTCCATAGGTTGCGTAGAGAAGACTGCCTGGGATGCCTACACAGGGCATTTGTGCCATGTCCCACTCTGATAAGCCTTACTTACTACCCTTCACTTGGAAAATGATCTTAGGAACCCAACTCCAGAATTTCTCTTGTTCTTGAAAAAGTTAAACTGCTTAACTGCCTGGGAATATAATCCATTCAGCTTTCAAATTCCAGCTCTGAAACCGAACCATTTTGATTAGTGACTAGATGTGCACAAATTTACCTAGCCTGCTATATATCAATATGGCTACAGTCCAAACAGCCATGCCTCATCATTCAGTTGTTAAAGTTGGGTCTGACCCTTTGTCACCCGCATTTGGGGTTTTCTTGGCAGAGATACCAGAATGGTTCGCCATTTCCTTCTCCACCTCATTTTACAAATGAGGAAACTGAGGCAAAATAGGGTTAAGTGACTTGCCCAGGGTCACACTGCTAGTAGGTGTCTGAGGCCGGATTTGAACTCAGAAGGATGAGTATTCTTGACTTCAGGCCCAGCACTCGATCCACTGTGCTACCTAGCTGCCCCACATCCTATCAACCTTCTACCAAGGTCATCTTGTCATCTGCCTTGATGACTCACGTAATACCTCCCCATCTTCCTAAAAAAACATACACTCGCTTTCTGCCTCTTTCTCCAGGTACAGTCAGTAAACCAGTGCTATCACTGCTAACTGCCTATTGGATCAATTCACGGTCCTTATGATTCCTTAGACAAAAGCTCCCTTCCTTAGTCACTTCTCTCTGCTATGTCTTGTCTCTTTCATTAGGATATAACGCTTCTTGAGGGATAGACTGTCTCACTCTGGTAATTATATCTCTAGCACCTTAGTAAGCAAAGCACTTAAAAATACCTTTTTCATTAATTCACTGATAAGCCAGTGATGTCCAAAAGCAACAAGGTTTCACTTAGCCTTACATCTGCTGTTGAGAATAGCACCATTACTCTTGTGCCTGCTCTCCATGGCTGGTTTTCCCTCATCTTAATGACAACAGTGTACAAGATGAGGTGAAAGGAGATTGTCAGTGAGTGGCCCAGGCAATCTGCCACTATGACTTCAGAGAAGGAAGAGATCTCTGTGGGGGAGAACTTTAAAGGAAAGTATGGAATCCCTACCCTGATTTTACAGGTACCTGTGATTAAGGATAAATAATAAAACAAAGAATTAAGGACAATGCATGCTGGAACGAAAGAAGGGTATGGCCCAAATTGTGATGCCAAAATGTAATCAGAACATTGCTCTGAGTTCCAGTCAGAGTTAACTGGGCAGAAAGGAATCCAAAAGGCTCAGCAGGAGTCATGAAATAGAAGTCAAAGCAACAACTCAGAGCCAAGTGGAGAAGACAACACAGGGTAGACCAGATTATACTCTGTAGGAAACAGTGGATAAACATTTATCTCATACAAAGTATCTGTTAAAAATATCATCCTGACCCATCTCCTGACAGGTGATGGACTCAGGAAAAAAAAATGAAACTTTTTTTTAATATATATAGTCAAATTGGGAATTGTTTTGTTTGACTATGCATATGGGTTATAAAGGTCTCCTTTTCTTTTTCTTTCTAATAAGGGTACACTTGGGGGAGGCAAGAAGGAGAGAAAATAAATCCTTGTGAATGGAAAGAAATAAAACTTGATTACAATTTTAAGAAGGAAAATAGCATACTATTTTAAGGCAATATGCCTAGCCATGCTCCCCTGGCCCAGTCCACCAACTTACATGTTGTGGACCCTGGCCATCATCCCTCAATTTAATTCAATAAACACTATGTTCCAGGCACTGTTCTAAGCACTGGAAAAGCAAAGACATGCAAAGACCCAAGAATCAACTACGTACCAGACCCCCAAGGAGCTTAGATCCTGGTGATGAGTCAATAGGAGGCATTTGGGGACTGGGGAAGCTCTAACACCTGGGTAAAAATCAAGAAAGGCTTCAAAGGAGGCAGCACTTGAGTTTAACTTGGAAGAGAACTGGAGATTTTAAGAGGTGGAAGTCAGGAGGGAAATCACCCAGAGGGCTTGGCAAGAGTCATCCAGTGGAAGTCAGAGCAGCAATCCAAGCCAGAAGAAACAGGCAACACAAAGTCAGATAATATTTCTATGGAGCCTCCAATGCCTTCTTGGAACTTAGGATCATAGCTTGGCAAAGGGAATATTATTGGTTAGGCCCCAATCAAGTGTGGGGCATGCATGCTATGTCCACTGGTTCCCATGTTCTCTCCTTAGCTCCCTACTCCTACTAGGTATTGTAAGTAGCCCTATCACATTGGTAGGGAGGAAGAATAATACTTTTTGCCTCAGACCAAAATGAATCTGAGTAGGAGGCCTGCTAGGGAGAGGTAATGTGCTGTCAATTTCCTAAAGAGACATTTAAAACCTATCAAAGGGTTTTTGTTTTGCTTTTCCTGGCTTTTTTTTTTTTGGATCAGTGGGTAGAGAGTTCAAGTCAGGAAGTCTGAAACTGCTTTCATACCTTTTAAAAAACCTGACTACCTTTACAAAGCTTATCAGTGGTTTTCTTTCTCACTGCCCAGACTCCAGTCATTTTTCACCAGAGAAAGCACTTCTCAGTGACCTCCCTCCGTGTGGTTACCTCTCCGTACCAATTAACAGTAAAGGACACAGTAATACTCATACTTGCGACCTCTCTCCTTTGTGGGGTGTCATAGAACAGGCTTTGGAGAGAATTTCTTAGACACTCTGTAAATCAGGGAGATTTGACCTTCCAGTAAAACAAAGTCAAAAGTGGGTCCTGATGTCAAACTCTGATAAGATGACTTCTCACTGAAAGAGAGAGAATTCATTGAAAATAAGGTGATTTGGTTTGTTTTCTTTGACTTTTAATCTTTCCTATTCTTGAATGTTATTAAGAAGGTGTTTCGAGTTAAGGTGTCATTTAAAAATGCAATCTAAAAAAATTAAGACTAAAAGGGTGTGTGTGTGTGTTTGTGTGTGTGTGTGTGTGTGTGTGTGTGTGTGTGTAAGTAAATCATAGTTAAAATCATTGTTGTATTACATTCTCACCAAAGAAATTATATAACAAATTGTAATACAAGGAAAATTAGGAACCCCTGAGTAACCCCTAGCTACTGACAAGCACCCCCAGAAAGAATGGACTCAGATATCTTTGGCATTTAGCAAACCCCCTGGGACTCCATGACTCCACCAAGGAATGTCAATAGATAGGACCATCCCACTGAAGGATAACCTGGCAGACCCTTTCTAGCAGATATCCCTGGGGCTCCCCAGGGTGACTCCACCAAGGAATGTAAATGAGATTATCCCACTAGTACAATAACCTGACTGAATCTTTTGATCAGGCAGGACCTTTGTTCCTGTTTCCCTGCCCTGTACCCCCACATATCCTATATAAGTCAAGCCATCACCCCAACACATGGCCATTGATTTGTGGTGCAGTACCCCAATGGCCACCAGCTAATAAATTCTCCACTTAAAACTTATACTCTGTGGTGTGTCTCGCTCACTTCTGGTACAACATTTTGGAGGCCCCAGCGAGATGAGGCAGTATTACATGTTACCGCCCTGGAGACACACAGAATTTCAGACCTCAACAGGGAGTCTCTGCCCCTGATCCACCTTCTCTCACTTCAGAGGGCCAGCTCCTGGGGATTTCTTTTCCTAGGACTCTGATGTGGAGTGATGGTCTCGGAGAATGGGCTCTTTGCTGACCTGTCCCTTTTCGGCCTACGGAGAATTCTGGTTTTCAGACCTCTAGAGGTAAGGTTTTTCTGGTTTGGTTTCTGGTTTGGGGCTAGCCATTTGGGTCTCTGTTATCATGATAAACCCTGATGAGGCTGTGGTACAGAGCTGGGGGGCTGGGACGCCACCCTCCCTATTGGGGTGTGGGAAGATTGGAGTGTTTTCCTTGAAGAGGAAACCTGGTTTATTTTCTTTCCTCTGAGGGGACCTGCTTAGCCCCAATTAACTCATGCCATTGGTTATCTGTTTTGTGTTGGGTGTGGGAAGATTGGGGTGTTTTCCTTGAAGAGGAAAGCTGGTTTATTTTCTTTCCTCTGAGGGGACCTGCTTAGCCCCAATTAACTCATGCTATTGGTTATCTGTTTTGTGTTGGGATGTGGGAAGATTGGGGTGTTTTCCTTGAAGAGGAAACCTGGTTTACTTTCTTTCCTCTGAGGGGACCTACTTAGCCTTCAATTCGATCCACACTGTGTTTTTTGTTACATTTTGAGTTTGTCTCTGTTTGTGTGTCTAGGTCAAAATTGTGAAATGCCTATGTTTTGTTAAAAATCTGAAATGCAGGCAGCCAGAGATTTCAGGCTGCAACTAGGGAAACAAAGACTCTTTCTCCTTGTGGTTCTATGTGTGGTCAACCTGGAATCACAACGGAAAAAGGGTTAAAATTTTGGCAAATTCTGGGTTTTAAATTGTTAAAAAGTTTGGAAATTGGTTAGTTGAATTTGGGAAGAAAGAACTCCTGAAATTGTAAAGTCGTTCCAGAAGCTCACTCTTGCTGAAACATCTCCTCCCAATGAATGCCTTGGACTCTTTGCATTTGTCTTAGTCCCTGATTCCCTTAGATTCAAGTACAAAAGAGGTTTTTGGGAGTGAGCAAGGGGGTGAAGTTTACTTGAATTACAATCATTGAGATCCTTTCACTAGGGCTGAAGTAGAGGTTAGAGCAGTTAAATCAAACTCCTCTCCTCCCAGATCAGATTAGAAGAGAATACAGGAGAACTGTAGGGAAAAACTTAAATCTCCCTCCCCACCAGGCAAAAAGGAGGAGAGGGACAGAAATTCACAGACTGACAGTCAGTCCTGTGCCCCTGGGTACCTTTGTAGCCCGTCCTTGTGGTAAAGTTTAAAAGGTAAATTTGTGAAAGAGAGAGATAGAAAACCTGTATAAGGAACTTAGGAGGGTTGTAGAATAGCATCTTGAGACTACCTGTCTAGCCAGGAGTCCATGTGCTCCTCTTAGCTGCCATGTGCTCCTGGCCACACCCTTCCCCCACCCTCCACATTGAAAGGTTATCAGAGCTGAAGCTAAAAGGAAACTTGTAAAGAAATAGGGCTGGTTAGTTAGTGCTTGGAAGGGTAGGCTCCTTGCCCTCAAGGGGCTGCCAGGCCCCACCTAGGGAGGAGCCCTTAGAAAACTAAAAGGGATTTTTTCCTGCTCTTAAGGACCTTATATTCCTTGGGAGTCCGAAAAAATCCTTTAGGCATTTTTGTATAGATGAAGCTTGGAAAAAGTGGGTGCAAATTAAGTTTCTCTTTCCTTCATAAGTTCATTCATGGCCAGGCAAAAGTTCTAATACCTGGGCCAGAGGTAGTGGTGCTGAAGAATATACAGCTAAATAAAGTGTATTTAAGATGTTAATGTATTAATATATGTGATACATGTATTTATATATTAATGTATTAATATATAATATCAGAAGTAATAAGACCAACAATTCCTATATTGTATCTGGAAATGCAAGTGATGTCATCTGAAATTTATTGTTTCTGTATTTCTAAAATTATACTATATTTTAATTTGAGTTTGATTATGTGAATTGGATGCTTTTAAAGGATGTGATGAAAAGTTGGTAACTTTAAACTGTCATATTTGGTTTAGAAATGTATCTACCTAGCCCGAAATGAGTGGTTCAAATTTTACATACATAATAATGTTTAGGGCATCGTTACATTTCTATAATATAAAAATATTTTGTTAGAGTTGCATTAGGTCAAGAAGTTGGACGATTGCTGTAACCTAAGAATTTATTACCTCCAAGTTTTGTCTGGAAGTTCAATTGAAATTGTCCTTGTTACAAATCAACTATTTTGTTAAAATGTAGTTTTATAAACAGTAACCTTTTCTTTTTCAATGCAGAGAGTATTGGGCCTTAGAAATTAAAATGTTACCACACTAGTGGTTAGGAATCAGATTTGATTTGCTTATCCAACTCAGTTATGATCACTAGATTGGTAATTAATTGGAATCTGTTTCAAGTTTTAAATACATGATAATTGCTTGTGGTGTACTTATTTCTAAGTTTGTTATTATATACAAATTGGTTAACATCGCATTACCTGTGCTGTTAGAGAACAATTTCTCTTATAATCTGGATGTTGTTAGATTGAGAATTGTACTTAATTAAGAAATTGAGGTTGTTAACTGAACCAAGGATGTTTAGATATTCACTCAGGGTAGAGGGATTCCTATAGACAAAGCTTTTAAAAGTCCTGGTAAACTTTGTCATTGTAATAAAAGCTAATTTAATTGGGTCCATTACAACATCTTTTTGACTAAAGGATTTTGTGATATCTAGAAATTCTGTAATAACAAAGAATTGAGTTGTTATAATACCTTGAAAAATATAGGGGTATGATTTTCAAGCCTGTATCATCTAAAGATGTATTTATGTATGTTAATCTGGAGGTTTATGGACTAATTTGTGAATGAATTCAAAATGTTTAAAGGTTATTTTGCTTTAAGAAGGGAAAATAGTTTTGAAAAATGTTCTGTAAAATCTTTTTGTATAATTTTAGAAGGCCTGCTGGATTTCCACCTGTAAGCCAATTGGTTGCAGTTCAAACCTATTGTGAGTTCTCGGAGTTTCTGGGTGAGAACATTATTAGAATTATTAGAAATAATGCTTATCGATAGAAGTCTTGAGAGGGAGATTGAAGGCCCATTCAATGTCTTATTCAAGTTTTTTTTGAGTAAGGAGGTTCGAAACGACAGTCTGAATTCCTTACTCCTCCCCGCCCTTAGTTTAGATAAGAAGAAAAGAATTTCACCTTAGCCCACCTGTCAGAAGGGAAGGAAAGGGGAGGGGCAGCAATAAGAGGACAGTAGGGGTCAAGAAGCCCCCAACTTGGCTGCTTAAAAAACTGATAAGATTAGACTAAGACTTGAGATGGGTTTGGCCTGGTAGTTTAATTAGTGAAGTCTGCCATCTGATGGAGAAGAACCCACCCTCAGGGGGAGATGAGATGGCAGATCTCTTTAATAAGTGTCCCTTTCTTTTAGAATGAATTATCATGAAAAACAAATCCCCCCTTTTTTGTGTGTCTTTGTGTGTTTAAGAAACTGGAATGGGATTCCAGTATACACAGTTATGACAATGAAAGTACTAACTTATGAATTGTTTTGTCTTATGGTTGAAATGTAAAGGAAGACTGAGTACTGGGTTTGAAAGATTTGGAAAGGTAAATTAAGGTTGAGGGAAAATAGGAAAGGCAGATAAGAAAGTTTGGGGACAAATGGAAGTTAGCTAAGCCTCTCTTGTCCCAAGAATGATAGTTTCAGATGGTCAAAGAAAGTTGGAGATGAGTGTGAGGAAGTATTTAGAAAAGTTATGTAGCTTGATTTGATAATTATTAGCTCCATGAAATTTGGGCAGTCTTATCTGAAGGATATTTATTTTGCTATTTAAGATTTTATGGGACTACAATTTAATATTGTCTTAAGCTCTGATTACAGGACTAGGTCACATGAAGCCAGTAATGGCATGGCAGGCATTGCAAGCTGAGAACTTGAAAGGTCTGTGCCTGGGAAAAGTCTTGAAGACGACCTTGGACACAGCCTAGGTAGGATCTTCCTGACTTTATTTCCCAACTCTGCTATTTCCTGTCTGAAAAGGAAAGTCCCCACCTGGTTACTCCTAAGCCCTGCTTTCAGCACCTGGTGACTATAAGATTGGCTATCAGATATGACTGATGCCTGGAATCAAACAGAGCTAAGGAAGTTCTTTCCTTCTGTTAAGATATATGACATAGTCCCTCGTTTCTTTCATAGCAAATTTAAATTATCAAGAAGTTTTGTAAGCGCTATGCTAAATCTGTTAGGTAATAGATAGATGAATATTGGAATATCTCTGAGTTATTATAATAGGATACAGGTATGAATAGCTTACAATTTTAACTTATGTTCATGACCAAATAAAACATTGAAATAATATAGGGATAACATCCTCCAAAAGGGGAAAATGATTAGGCAAAGCAAATAAGGCAAAGATGTAATGTGATCAATGTCTAGTAAAAGGAAGGGATAGCGAATTTTGAAAAAGGCAATAGGATCAGATTGATTCCCCCAAGAATTATGTACAGATGTGTATGATTGGCTCTAAAAATTGATCAATTCTGGAAATTCGAGCTGATAACTGTGTTTTGGTAATAAGATCTTAAATTTGGATGCTAACACAAGAAAATTGTATAAGATAGTGGTACAAGTGAAAATATATCCCCTTTGTAAAGTATCTGTAAGTTATAGTAAGTTAAAATTTGTCTGAGAATTTCTAGATCTGAACCAGATTAGCAGAACTCTCTTTTACTATCAAGGGACCGGATAACTACAATGAGGCATCTGGGATTTTAAAATACTGCTTTAAATGAACATTGTGCCTGTAATTTAAAGTTACTTTGTATACAAAATGTGCAATTAATTGCTGGAATTGAATCAGAAACATTTTTGGCTTTGTTAAGGATGGTTTGTGAACTATTTGTGAATGCCATCAAACAGACATGGCATGGCTAAAAGTTTATGATGTTATATATGATTGTTAATAATGATGGCATTACTTTGTATGGTTCAGGTTTAAGTTTTCTTGTTATCCAATTTATGAATGTAAAACATGTGACATGCAAATCTCCCCCTCTATTGTGAGTCATCTAAGTAATTGGTCTGTACCTGACCCAATGTAATTGTGCAGTTTGTGAATTATGGGAGAAACTTTATTGTAATTGTTTGGACTCAGCCCTGTGTGGCTGGGATACTGAACTACTTCTTGCATCTGTTTGAACTTAGCCCTGCGTGGCTGGGACCTATGTTGTGTTTCTTTTCTTAATCATCAAATTACATGTGTTCTGGGAACCCTGTGTGAGGAGTGGACATCTGGGCCTATAGGAGACCTCGCCTTGCAGTTCCAAGAGCCTGAGAGGGACAGCGCCCTGGATGTGGATGGCTTTCTCACGGGATCTGGAACCAGAACCTGAGCAAAGACCTGTTTTTTTTTTTTCCCCTTCTGAGTCCTTGTGTTCCCAAGACTGTTTTCCTGAATTTTTATTATGTTCCCTCTGCTTACTTACAATTAGTTTACAATTTCTGCCCATCCCTGGGGATGTCCAAATACAGAAAAGGGAAAACCTGACTCCACCTAGATAGGGATTTTAGAACTTCACCCCTGTGGAAGATAGAGTTTTTTCCATACCTTTAATTGGTCTTTAGGCAAAACTTTCAGTTTGCCTTTGACCAAAAAGGGGGAAATGTGGAACATTTTATACGATTTTTTTAAATTTCTGGAGTGCAGTACCCGGGGAGGCTCCTTGGACTCTCCTTGAGTCTTCCAACTAGGTCTGGCCTTCCCCTGGGGCCAACAACCTAGCGTTCCTTTTATTGTCACCCCTGCTTAGCGTTTTGGTTGGCCTCCTAATTTTTATTGCTATGCCCCATCAGGTGGTTCCTTTTTCAAGGATTTGAAACCCCCCATGAAAAAAGAAAGTGGGGAATGTAATACAAGGAAAATTAGGAACCCCTGAGTAACCCCTAGCTACTGACAAGCACCCCCAGAAAGAATGGACTCAGATATTTTTGGCATTTAGCAAACCCCCTGGGACTCTATGACTCCACCAAGGAATGTCAATAGATGGGACCATCCCACTGAAGGATAACCTGGCAGACCCTTTCTAGCAGATATCCCTGGGGCTCCATGACTCCACCAAGGAATGTAAATGAGATTATCCCACTAGTACGATAACCTGACTGAATCTTTTGATCAGGCAGGACCTTTGTTCCTGTTTCCCTGCCCTGTACCCCCACATATCCTATATAAGTCAAGCCATCACCCCAACACATGGCCATTGAGTTGTGGTGCAGTACCCCAATGGCTGCCGGCTAATAAATTCTCCACTTAAAACTTATGCTCTGTGGTGTGTCTCGCTCACTTCTGGTACAACAAAGTGAGATGCCTGGAGAAAGTATAGAATGAAATGTTGAGAATATTGGTTGATTGTTGATCTTTGTTCACGAAGAGGACCAAAATGACATCACTAGGTTAGAATCAAGGCACGGTGGCTGTGACTGATCAGACCAATACAACCTCAGAATGTTCTACCACAGACTGGGCACAAATACCATGTGAACATTTGGGGTGGATTCTCTAAATTTGTGTAGCTAGCTTTTCTTTTGAGCCACTCCAGTTCTGCTTTGCTCATAGAGCACAGCACCTTCTCTA
The DNA here is from genome assembly GCF_011100635.1 of Trichosurus vulpecula. Lineage (NCBI taxonomy): Eukaryota > Metazoa > Chordata > Mammalia > Diprotodontia > Phalangeridae > Trichosurus > Trichosurus vulpecula. The sequence goes on from NC_050573.1 coordinate 518,229,083, forward strand.
ATGAAGGCATGCCATGTTGGGTATTCCTATGCCAATGTCTCCCATGTCACATAATCAGTTAAGAGAGAACTTGAGAGTGTCCTTGTATCAGTTTTTCTGACCACCATGAGAGTGCTTGCCCTGTGTGAGTTCTCCATAAAATAGTCTTTCTGGCCAGCATACATTTGGCGCTCAAACAATGTGTCCATTTCATTGGAGTTGTGCTCTTTGCCATAGAGTTTGAATGCTTGGCAGTTTAGTTCGAGAAAGGACCTTGGTGTCTGATGTCTTCAGAATCTTCCTAAGACAATTCAAATGGAAGCCATTCAGTTTCTTGGCCTTGTGCTAGTGTACTGTCCAGGTTTCACAGGCATACAACAATGGGGTCAGTACAATGGCTTTTGTTGAATGCAAATATTTAGCTTGGAGAGGATAAGTCTATGATCAGTCCACACTCTGCATTGCCTTCCTCACTCTCACATCCTGTCTGTCTTTTCTCCTTACAATCACATAGTCTATTAAATGCCAATGTTTGCTGCGAGGGTGCATCCGTGAAGTTTTATTGCATTTAGGTAAATGGAAGACAGTGTTGGTGATGAGGTTATGAGATATGTAAGTCTTCAGTAGTAAGTGACCATTGCTGTTGCTGTTTCCGACTCCATTCCTCCCTAGGGGACCCCCTGCCATATTTGGTAGTCTGAGCCTACTCTTGAATTAAAGTCTCCTAGAATTATAATCTTGCCCTCTTTCTGTACCTTGAAGATAAGGGTCTTCAGGTCTGGGTGATGTCTTTTGATTCATGTGTAAATTTAAGTGAGGCATTAATGGTCCCATGAAGAAGTGTGCTGCTTACTTCCTGGCAGAGATGTCACTGATTCAAGGTGCAGAAGGAGAAATACATTTTTAGATATGGCCGATATGTGGATTTATTGTGCTTAATTATGCTTATTTGTTATAAGAACTTTATTTTTCTTTTCTTTTTCTTTCTTTCTTTTTTCTTTTTTCGATGAGGGAGAAGTCGGAGGGGCAGCAGATGAAGACAGTATTACCAAAAAAAAAAAAAAAAAGAAGAACCATTGAAGCATTTTTAAAAAATTTACAGAAGGGAATAGAAGGAAGTTCAAGAGGAAACAGACAAGCAAGATGTCTTTGAAAATAACATGTTGAATTTATTATGTACCTTAAAAAAAAGCAAGCTGTGGAATGGAGATTCACAGTTTCATATAATTCTTTTTTTCCTGTTTTTTGAAGGACCTATGATATGCCAGGCACTGCACTGGGTGATAGGGATACAAAGTCAGAAGAGAAACAGTCCATTCCCCCTTAAGGAATTTGCATTCTAACTGGGAAGACAGCATGAACCTGACAGAGTACCCTAAAAGTCTTAGTGTAGTATTAAGCTATGCCTAACATGATACTGTCTGTATATAGGTATTTAGAAACCACATGCCAAAGAGACTGAAGGCAGTCTTCGGGTGGGGGAGGGAAGGTGCTAGCTGCTAAGGTGGTCAGGAAAGGCTTAATATAAAGTTAGAGCTCAAGCTGAATCTTGAAGCAGAACAGGGTTTCCAAGGGGGAGGGAGGAAGGAGGGAGCATATTTCATGTATGAAGGTGTAACAACAATGTTGCTAGCAGCTTCTGGGGAGGTGAAAAACCAACAAGAAGAGCACACAGGAGAGCTGCTAGTACAAGTCCTTTGATCTGCTTTTCTAAGGAAAGCAACTTTAAGGGGTTAACAATCTCATTTTAATTAAACACACACGCATATATATATATATATATATATATATACACATATATATACATATATGCATGTATGTATATATATATGCCACTCATTTAGTTCAGGGGGAAAAGCCAGCACCCTGAACCTCAGAGCAAATACAAAAAGAAATTACAAACAGAGACAATGTAAACAGATCAACATTTCTGTGTAACCAAATCACAATACATAATTATCAGAGAAGCACCAACATCTGGCTTTTCAAAGCTGAGGGGGCTGTTTCAAGGGCTACCCAGAATCTCATCACCAACACTCTTTCAGTAAGTGTGCCCCCGAAGGCAAAACGCTAACCTCTGAGTTTATATACACTTCTTCAGGGTCAAAGGGCATCACAATCATGTGACTCAAACCCACATAACTTAAGCTTTCCCTTGATGCAGGTCTTCAAAGACTCCTGATTCAATCAAAGATTCCTTAGTGCTGAGAAACACTCTAAAACAAAGACAACAAAAAGTCCACTTTGCTTGCCATTACATTTGAAAAGCAAAACTCATAAAGGTACTTGATTACCTCAGCATTCCAAAGGAGAAAACAGTAAAAAAAAAAAAAAGTCCCACCTTAATTACCACAACAGAAGGACAGCAAAGGTGCAGAAATGGGAGATGGAGATGTGTTAGGAAGAGCAAAAAGGCCAGTTTGGCTGGCCTATGTGCATGGAGAAGAGTAATAGCTGATAAGACAGGAAAGGAACACCTGGGCCAGGCTGTGAAGATCTTTAAGTATCAAATAGAGGAGTTTATATTTGATCCTGTAGGTAATAGGGAACTATTGGAATTGATGGAGTAGGGGAGAAAAATAGTCAGAACTGAATACTCGTCAAGATCATCACTTTGATGACTTTGTGGAGGATGGTTTGGAGTAGAGAATGACTTAAGAAGGGAAGAGCAATTAGGAGACTATTTTAATAGTCTAGATGAGAGGTGATGTGGACATTTAATAAGCTGGTGGCTGTGTGAACACAGAAAAGGGAATATATGTGTGATATGTACAAGTAGAAACGAGATAAGCAATTGATTGGATATGCTGGGGACAGAGTAAGGAGTCAAAGATGACTGTAGTGTCAGGAATATGGGTAACAGGAAAAACAGGGGTATCTTCAACAGAAATAGAGAATTTTAGAGGAGTAGATTTGGGAGGAAAGATGAGTTCTGTTTTTGACATGATGTGGTTGAGACGACTACATCACATCCAGTTCAAAATGTCTAATGGACAGTTCAAGATGTAGAACTGGAGCTCAGAGGAAAGACTAGTGCAGGATATATAGATTTGAGAGTCATCTGCACAGAGAGGAACTGATGAGGTTTTCAAGTGGAGAGGCAGTAGAGAGAACAGGAGAGGGGCTGAGATAGAGCCTTGGGATATATTCCTGGTTGTGAGTGGTCACCTAAGGAGTGATCAAACACATAGGAAGAGAAACAAGAGAGAATGGCATCATGATGACCTAGAGAGGAGAGAGCAGCCAAGCAGAGATAGTCTACTGTGTCAGATGCCATGTGTCAGGTCAAGAAGAATGAGAACTGAGAAAAGAGTTTAGGTTCGGCAATTAAGAGATTATGGATAACTTTGGAGAGAGCAGTCCCAGCAGAGTGTTGAGGGTAGAAGCCAGATTGCAAGGGGTTAGAAGAGAGAAGACCTAGCCAAATTTTCTTAAATTGCAACATTGATATTTTAACTTGAAGTGTCAATAGATGCAAGTGTGCCCAGGGTCACACAACCAGCACTTGTAAAGGAGGTATTTGAATTCAGGGCTTGATGATCCAAAGTCCAATTGTCTTTTATGGGGAGGCTAGGTAACACGGTGCATAGAATGCCAGATTTAGAGTCAGCAAGATCTGACTTTGGCCCTGGGCAAGTCACTTGAATGCTCATAGCCTCAGTTTCCCCAGCTATAAAATGGGAATGATGATAGCACCTACCTTGAAGGATAATTGTTGTGAAGATCAATTAAAATAACATGTGAAGTACTTTGCAGATCTCGAAGTGCTAAATAAATGGTGGCTTTTATTACTTAGGGCCTAATGTTCCATACTAAAAACTCCCATACACACATGCTAAATAAATATTTGTTGAATGGAATTATCTAGCTTATTTTCTCAGTGTTTTGAGAGATCTTACTATTTACATAATCAATGGACCCATGGCTTTTTCTTCCTGTACATCACATCTTCAATTTCTTTGCTCTTAGAGTATTATGGTAAATGAACTGAGGGTGACTATATGTATTGTCTCCACATTATCTGTATTTTTTCTATTATGACACATGGACCATTTCATATCATGTCCTGTTTCATGATTCCTCTCAATGTAATCTTGAGGTATGTGTTTTTTTTCTGATAGCAAAAGCAATTAAGGAAGAAAAGAAGAAGTGTTTCACATTGGATGGAAGTGAACTAACATAAAGTAAAGGTCTAGAACTCAAAGAGCTAGGTTTTAAAAACAAAAATTCTCCAAATCTAGTACGTTTGATATGACCAATGTGCAGGGCCACAATGTCTCCACACTTTACATCAGACCTTGATAATCCTTTCATAGGCACCATTCATTTAATGGTGGCTTAGCATAGAGTTCATTCTCTGTTCTCTTGTGAAGAGATTAGAAGTTATAGAAGGAGGGCAGAAGTCTAAGATAAATTCATTGTTTCAGAGTACATTGGAATTATCTGATTGATGTCCTATCTCCTTACTTTTAATAATTTGACAATATCACAGAATTATTCAGCACATGAATACATTGGAATGTTTACATACTGATAGGAATGAAAAGCCCAAGAGACAGAGTTTCTGGGTAATTAATAATCAATTTATTAATTAGGCTAGATGATAATAAATTCACTGTCTGTGGTTTCTCTTGGTAACCAAAGACAAAACCATGGAGATCACTGAAAGCTTAAATACCTTTGAAAGAGGAGGTAGCCCTGAGAGGCAAAAATCAACCCTGATTGGTGAACAATTAATGAGGGGGTGGACATATTAATGAGGAGCTGGGCCAAAAGTCTTCATTTCCTCCTCCTGAGAACAGGGCTTGAACACGATCACTCAGCTACCTCCAGCAATTCAGAGAAAGGAAAATATCTCTACCCAGACCACCCTGGTTGGTTTTCTCCTTCATAAACTGTGCCCAAGCATAGTTACCCTAAACTCCAATGGAGGGGTACTGTAACATGGGTTCATTTCCTAAGGGCAAGAATTCATAGATTAGATTCTGTTTACACTCTAAACAGAAGCAAGGTCTTCTAGTTGGGTGGGGTCCTGCCTAAGACTGAGGAACACATACCCAGAGGATTTGGGCAATCTCATCTATCAGCAATGTCCTTCAAAGACTGGCTGACTGGCCTATAGAGGCTGGTCCCTGAATGAGGAAATAGAGAAAAAAAACCTGAATTCTAATTTAATAATTGGTTATTAATATAATAGATAAACAATAATTTCTCTCAGGATATCACACCCCTTGCAAACTCCAGAGGAGAGCCACCAGGATAGTGTTGTCATTCAGTCACTTTTCAGTCCCATCAGACTCTTCATGACCCCATTTGGGGTTTTCTTGGCAGAGATATTGTAGTGGTTCACCATTTACTTCTCCAACTCATTTTACAGATGAGAAAACAGAAACAAACAAGGTTAAGTGACTTGCCCAGAGTCACACTGCTAGGAAGTGTCTGAGGCTGGATTTGAACTCACCAAGGCTAGTGCCCTATCCATTGTACCACCTGGCTGCCCTATCAGGATCGTAAAGTACCTCTAATCCATGTCATACTGGAAGAGCTGTGGGTATTTAGCCTGGAAAAGAAAAAGACTCAGGGGTGACATAATGGGTTTTCTTTTTCAAGTAAGTGAAAAGTTGTCAGGGGAAGGAGGGATTATACATATTCAGTTTGGCTCCAATGGGCAGAACAAGGATGTTTCAAGGAGGCATATTTAGACTTGATGTCAGGGAAGTCCTTGATGACTTAATAACAAACCACTCCAGTAACTCTGCCAAGAAAACCCCAAATGAGTCACAGAGAGTCGGACATGACTGAAATGAACAAACAACAACAACATGAAGGGTTTTAGATGCCAGAGAATTTGATATTGATTCTGAAGGTGAGAAGGAGTCACTGGAGCTCTGTGTGTGTATGGTGAAAGGGGGCATGACATGGTCAGATTTACCTTTTAAAAAAAAATCACCTTGACAGTTGAGTGAGGATGGATTAGAATTGGAAGAAATAAGGTAGAAGATTAGTTAGAAGGCTATTGCAAAATTTCAAGTGAGAAGGGGTGAGGGTTTGGACTCGGGTTGTGGCAATGTGAATGAAGAGTGGGGGGTGTAGGGTTTATAGGAGAAATGTTTTCAAGGAAGAAACAAGATTGGCAATGTATTGGATATGTGGAGCAACAATTCTCATTTTTTTTTTTTGCTTCAGGACCCTTGAAAGTATTGAGGGTCATAGATATTAATATTTGCCACATTAGAAATTAAAACTAATCAGAAATTAAAATTTTTTAAAAATTAGAATTATTATGAAATTAATTTTGACCTCATGAACCCCCTAAAATGGTCTTGGGAATCCCCAAACTACACTTTGAGAACCATCAACATGGAGTGGAAGTGAAGAGTCTGAGGCACATAAAAGTTAAGTGAGTGACTTGCCCAAGCAAACAGAGCCAGTGTCAGACAGGATTGGAACCCAGGCCATCTTGACTAGTCCCACAACCCTTAACTACTACCACTCTATTTACATTATTATTGCTCCACTATTTCAGATTTTCTTAGCAGATACAAGTTATACTATTATCAGTCTAGCTCTGGAATGAAAGCAAAACATGGGCTAGAATGAATTTTAATTTAAAATATACTAGTTATTGCATGGTTATATGAATCCACTAAGTTCTAGGGTTATCATCATGCCTAGCACTGGGGCAGGGGGGAATGGTAAGGGAGGGGAGGCTGATAGTCTTCAGATAAGTACTCAAAAGAGGGAAGTTCTCCAAGCTTAAGCATGCAAAACTGGTGCCATACACCAACTGTTGCTTCTGTAACTCTGCCTGGGAAAGGAGGGACAAGATATTTCATACTATTTTCTCCATCAATCAGTCACCTGCCTGGATCCCCACCTCCCCATCCCCACTGTGGAGGTGCCTCCCCTCTTCCTTCCTCCCTTTTCCAGCTATACTCTGCTACCTTAACCCCTGAGAGGTTTCCACCCTGAGGCTGAGCTCCAATGGAAGCTGATAACCTTCTTGAATAACTTATTCCTAATAAAGATTAACAAACTCCACCTCCAGATTCTGAATTTGGGACTGTCATTATTCAAACCTCATTCTCTGTGCCCATTAATTTCCCTTGGAGGCCATCTCCAGTTGTCCTGATCTATATCTTTCCACTGGACCCAGATGGCTCTATAGGGGAAAGTGAGGCTGGTGACTTTACCAAGTCCTCCCTCACTTAAATCCAATTCATTTTCAAGTCATGGCATCATCTTCCTGATGTCACGATCCTCTTTGAGGAGAAAGGACAAACAAAAAGAGCCTTCCCTTATTCCTATTCACTTCAACTCAACCTTCCTTTCTACCATGTCCTGTTCCATTGAGTTCTTTGGAATGCCTGCTCCTATTCCCACTCCTTCCACCTTGGACTCCCTGAGACCTGGCTCTCTCTTGATGACACACTTGCCTTGGCCATCCTTTTCAGCACCATTTTAACTTTCACTCATACTCAGACTTCCTGGTCAAGGTGGGGGAGTTGGAATACTCTTGTTTCCTGTTTGCTACTTCCAGATTCCCCTTCTACCTCACCATCACTTGATACCCTCTCCTCCTTTGAGGTTCACTCAATCCATAGTTACCAACCTATCAAAATTCTGGCAGCTGTTGTCTGCCAATCTCAAGGTCCTTCTTCTTTCTTCTTTCTTCTCCTACCTATCTGACACTGCTCATTCTCTTTTTGGTCGATCTTCGCCAAGGCACATTCACTAATTATGAGTGACCCATAGTGCTCTGTTTTAGGCTTTTTTTTCTTATCTCACTGGTAATTTCATCAGCTCCCGTCCATTCAACCACCTCAATGGTGCTGATTCTCAGATCTTTTTATCTACCCCTAACCTCTCTCCTGGCCTGCAGTATCCCATCTCCAACTGTCTATTGGTATCTCAGAGTAAATGTCCTTTATGCAGCTTAAACTCAACATGCTTCAAACTAAACTCATAAGGTCTCTCCCACCCCCAAGCCCTCCCCTCTTCCTAACTTCCCACAATTCTCCCAGTCACCCAACCTCACAACTTAGGTGTTACCCTCCTTTCTTCATTCTTTCTCACTCTCCATGTCCAAGTGGGGAGGCTAAGCATTTCCAATTCTATCTCTAGTATGCTTTCTGACACTGCTACCACTCTGTCAGTCCCTCATCATCTCACAGCTGGACTATTGAAATGACTTTCTGCTTGGTCTTCTTGCCACAAACTTCTCCTCACTCCAGCCCATGCTCCAATCAGCTGTCAAATTTATCTTCCTAAAGCACAGGTCTACCATATCAACCCCTCTAGCTAATGATTCCCTATCCCCTTCAGGATCAAATGTAAAATCCTCTCCCACTCCTACTCCTGCATTCTATTGTATTGCTCCCTTGCCATTCTGACAGTTACCATCTCTTCTACTTCTTACTTGGACAATTATTAGAATAGCCCCTAACTAGTCTCTTCAAGTTTCAAAACCATCTCACATCCTAAAAAGATTAATCTTCTTAAAGCACACTACAATAGAAGGAATATTAGGCTCAGAGTCAGGAAGACCTGAGTTTGAGTCTTGCTTCAGACACTTATTGCCTGTGTGACCCTGGAGAAGTCATTTAGCCACTCTCAGCCTCAGTTTCCTTATATGTAAAATGAGAGTAATAACAGCAAGTACTTCACAAGGTTGTTGTGAGGAGCAAATGAAATAACACATGTAAAATACTTTATAGACCTTAAATCACTATAAAATGCTAACTATTATTATTATGGTGGCTTTTCACGGCCTGCTTGAAGTAAGCATAGTACTACGAAAAAAGGACATTTGATTCAGAGCCAGAGGACCTAAGTTTGAATCCCAGGTCTGTTACTGTTGGACCTTGGGAAGTCACTTAACCTTTCTAGGTTTCAATATCATCTTCTATAAAATAACACTATTCTATCAGATGGACCCATTTGTGTCTAAGTCCTATAGCTCTTACTGAAAGTCTATACTTTAGCTTGTCATTGAAGGCCTTTCATGTTCTGGCTCCTTTCCAGTTTTATCACTCATTAGTCTTCCTTACATACTCCCAGATTCTAATTAAACTTCACTACTTCTTTTATCTTCAAACACATTCCATACTCTCTGACTGCCATACCTTTAGTCATACTTTTTTTTTTCTCTTCTTGAGATATGTTGTTGTTGTTTGTCCTTAGTTTTTGAAGAGGACCAATGATATCACAGTTTATGCCTTGGCTCATGAGTGAATTGGATTTAAGTGAGGCAGAGTTGCACAAAGTTGTCAGTCTTACTTTCTTTTCAGAGTTATTGATGTCAAGACAAAAGTCAAGATGACTGGTGATGGCCCTGGATGCAATGGGTGACCTTGGCATCTTCAATGTTTGACCAAGCTCTGAGCTTGTGTCTGCTTCAGTTGCTTTCATGGCCTTTGGAACAAATTGTTCTCATCTGCCCATTTTGCTGGAGGAAGTCTTCCTCTAAATCACCAACAGTATTGAGGTCTATCAATTACCCTCAATCTGGTTTAGCCAGTCTGTCAAGATGGTTTTTACTGGAGTGTGACTGCTGCATGCGTTGTAGCTTCTTGGAGCCACAGGTGAGAGATGTTGAAAGGTTGAGCAGCCCTGAAAAGGGTTTGACCACCCCTCACACCAGTCCTCCTGGAACACCCCTATACACCCCTGAGATAGATAGGGAAGAACAAGTACATGAAACATGCCTAAATAACAATGTATTTGAATGGACACCCATAGAGCTTGTGGGACAGACGGTATCGATGTCCAAAAGGCCAAACCTAAAAGAAGGAAGAATATTTAGTGAGGTGCTTCTGAGAAATTGCAAAACTCTTTTGCCAACTCCAAGTTTCCCATAAAAGCAAACTACCATCTTTTCAGTACTAGCAGTTTAGAGTTATTGTTATCTGGCAGGGAGACATGGAGTACCATTGCTTACAAAGAAGCGATGATGAATATCAGAGTTCAATGGACAGGCTCATGGTGGGGTGGGGTGTGTTTGTGAGTAAATTGCAACACATAATCAAAACACAACTCCAAAGGTGAAAAGGGCATTGTAGAGGAATAGTGTGACAAGAAGAGAAGATGGGTTGGTCAGTGGTGGGAGCCAGAGGTGACAGGTAATGAGTGCTTCCCTGGTGTCCTCCCACTGTCCAGCGAAAGCAAGGAAGATCTTTAGTCCGTTTGGCAAACTTTGGGGAGAATTTGCATAAGAGTTGCATAGAATGGATAGGATTGGAATTTTTCTGATCAGCATCATTGCAGAAAGCTCCCAACTTGAAAAAAGTTGAGTAGGAAGGCTCGTCCTCTATCCTTGCTTTGCTAAATTTTACTCATTATTCATGGCTTGGTTTATAAGCTACTTTCTTCATGAAGTTTTCCCTGATTTTACCTGCCTGCCAGTCCTGACTTGACCGCTTACCAAGGGGAGGGACTGTCTTTCTGTTTGTATGGCCAGTATCTAGCATAGCATCTTGTACACAATAGGCATTGGATAAATGTTTATTTAATATAGTTACCGCTCCAACCCTTCTAACCAATTGTGATTTCTCCTTTCTTTTACCCTCCATAGCATTTTCATGGTATTTGCTATATTTTGCCCCATATCCTATTTATTCATGTACCTGTCTCTTCTCCCTCCTTTCATCTCCCCTTCCCCACCTAAACTCTTTGATGGTGCTGGGGGCCCCTTTTTAAAGATCAATTCTTTGGTTTTTATTTATTTTATTTTTTATTTTATTTTATTTTTTTTGGAGGAAGGAAGTCAGGGCAATTGGGATTAAGTGACTTGTCCAAAGTAACACAGCTAGCAAACGTGTCAAGTATCTGAGGCTGAATTTGAACTCAGGTCCTCCTGACCCCAGGGCTGGTGCTCTACTCACTGTGCCACCTAGCTGTCCCTTTGGTTTTTATAACATCTTTGTTTCCTAAAGCAGCCTGCCCCTGTGCCAGACCCAGAAAGCCACCCCTAGCAACAAAGAATAAAAATAAAGAGAAAACAAGTGCTCTTCTTCCTTATCTCTACCTCCTGGCCTCCCTGTGCTTCCTTAAAATCTCCACTCAAGTGCCACCTTCTGCAAGAGACCTTTCCTAGTCCTCCTAAATCATCTGTTTCTTCCCTATGAAACTACCCCCAATTTTCCCCATCTACATCTTATTTTTACATAGTTGTTTACATGTTTTCTCCCTTTAGACTGTTAGCTCCTTGAGAGCAGAAACTATCTTTTGCCTTTTTTTTTTGTCTGCTCATCACTTGGCACAGTACCTGGCACATTTGATTAACAAATACCAGTTGACCATTGACTAATGTGCTTGTCAAGGTATGTATTAGAAATAAGTAAGGTCAAAAATATTGATCCATTAAGGTCTTATTTGTAGTTTTTTTATAAACTATTATAGTCACTCCTCCTATCGATTAAGGTGATTATTTTCTCATTCAAGTGAGGAAACCTCTGCAACACTTACCTAAGGAAATTCAACAGAATGATATTTTATGTGGAGCAAAAAGATAAACAGCAGGACTATGTACCACCCAAGCATCCCGTAACCAAGGAATCTGTACTCTAAGATGTGACACAGCACACGTAGGTAACAGGAAGTACAAAGTACTGCTTGAACAGCAGTCAAAACCAAGCAACCCATTTTCTGTGGCATGTTATAAGCATTTATTTATGTAGTGTCATAATCCATGTATATAACAGGGAGCAGGATGTTACATTACAGATCCCAAGTGTGTAGATACTCACATATTCATTATCCTATAGCATCCACAAGGTGTTGAATGTTATGATAAACATATTCTCCAGTGCTCCTGGTCCCTGATACTCGCTGTGGGTTCCAAGTTTACCGAAAGGCGAATCCAAGACTGTAGGACATACCAACATATCTCTATAAAAAGGCTACCCAAGAAGATTTAAAATTAATCATCTTTTGAAATATTTGCTTCATTAGAAACATTGGGTCCACTGGCGAACATTTCTGAAGGAATCTGCTTGCTTCATTACTTTAAAAACAAATAGATCTTCAGTAGAGAAATGACTTATGGATGGAAATAGATACTTAGGTGGTTAGCCTTATAAGGAGAGAAAAAAGAGATGGCTGACAAGAAATTCTACCTCCTTTTCCTTCATTGCCTTTATCCTTTCCTCCTTCAGGCTAGAGTTCTATAAGGAATTAACCCTTAACAGACTGAATCAAAGATTTGAAACAAGATCTCTCCAGCTACAGAAGATTTACCTAAAGTGATTAATAATTGTAACTGACATCATATGATACTTAAAAGTTTCCAAAGCACCTTAGGTATAGAACCTCATTTGAGTCTCGCAGCAATATTATGAGGTAAATACTTCAGGTTTTATTACTTCGTTCCTTTCTAGGCTACACTCCTGACTCTCTGGACTTTCTCAGTCTTTCCACAGAAACCTCTTCACCCTGATGACTTCCCACACTGGAAGTATCCTGTACCCCTTCAGCCTCCTCTTCTGATTGGCTGAGTCCTCTCAGAAGCTCCATCTTAACGTGAATGCCGAGGCCAGTCACGTCTTCATTCCTTTCCAGACTGCACTCCTGACTCTGGACTTGGCCATGCTCCACATGCCCCCCCCTCCATTTTCAACTTCCTTTTATGCATTGTCTTCTATGATTAGAAAGTAAGCTTCTTAAAGGCAGAGGCTGCCTTTCTTTTTGCTTGTATATGTATTAACAGCACTCAACATGGTATAAGTGCTTAAAAAAATGCTTGCTGACTTAACATTATCCCTGTTTTACAGATGAAGAAAAACTTAGGCTTAGAAAGGCTAAGTGGACTTGCCCATGGTCACCCTAGTCAGTTTCAGAAGCAGAAATCGAAGCCAGCTGTCTCACTTCAAGTTCCTTAAACTACATTTATGTTTATTATAAATATGCATTATGGAGTCTCAGTGTTCTAAGCAACCTGAAGCTATTTCACATTCAAAGTCACCAGACGTTCCAGTTTGTTCAATCTTGGAAGCTGCGGAACTGTACCGAGTAGGTGAGATTCTTAGAGAATGTGCTTGGCAGGCTTTGCTCCAGGTCTCCTTGGCACTACCTGGCATTAGTAGGATCAATGAATGAATAAATGAAAGATCATTAGGTGCTTACTATGTGCTAGGGACTGTTCTAAGTAGAATATAATAAAATTCATCAATACAAAAAGTAAAATTGTCCCTGTCCTCCAAGAGCTTACCTTCTAATAGGAGAAGACAACACATCCAGGTGAGTGGTGTCCAGAGTCATGTAGATCAATGATGGAGTGAATGAGTGACTGTGTGAACCATTGTATCTAAAGTAAACAGGTGACATATTAACTCCAATTCCACAGTTTGTCTGTAAGTTTATCTATATCTAGAAGTCAGGAGCCCTTTCTTGGAACATAAGTAGATTTGGCACATAGACTACCAGCTACTTTTTGTGGGGAAACTTTAAGGAGAATAGTATTTCACAGATTGGGATTCTCCAGTGCCCCCTGACTGCCACCATAGTTCCTGAATCAGCCTGGTCACTGGAAGGGACAGGTATCCATACTCTTGTCCTCTACTCCAACCCCATTTAACCTCCTAGCTCCATTCTCTGGTCTTTCTCCTTTCCTGAATTTGCTGATCCTTTCCTGAAACATAGTAAATTTATCCTAATCAAATAAGCAAATTCAATGCTAAGACTAAGACATTTGGGTTACTCCATGGCTCCATATTATTTCCAGGTTTTCTAGCCCTGTAGGGGCTGCTGTGGTTTTCGCTACACCTTCCGTTAGAGCTAATAAAAAATATAACTGAATACTAACAATATTACAATTAGTTATGATGCTAACACATCAAAACCTTGATTGCCTCCCTATCTCTCTGGGTACCCCAAACTTCAGGCTTATTAGGAAAGATATTTAACACAGGACTTTCAGAATTTTTTTTTTATAATTTAACATGAATGTTCATTAAAAGAAAAATAAATTAAACTTGTGTGTGTAAGGCATGCTTGGCTTCACCTGCCTTTATGGAATCTGATGTGCCCCCTATAAAACTGGGTGCAACTGTTTTAGAAATATGGAAAATATGGTTCATTTATTTGTTTAATATTCCAGAAGAGACACACCTATCAATTCATTTCTAATGCTAATGGCATTATATAATGAAAGTCAATGTCAGTGACTCAGAGGTCTATCTCAGTCTCTGGTTAAAATATAACCTGTATCATCAATGAACAGATATTGCAACTGTGTCTCCCTTCAGAGAACAAAGGTACTGAAGCGAAGAGAAATTCTCAGGTATTTATTTGATTATTAATACATATATATGACCCTAGTCACTTTGGGTAGAACTGACTCTGGACAAAATATTGCCTGAACTAAGTTGGTTTCATCCTCTTTCCATTCTGTGCTCTTTACCTTAAGGTGTTACCCTCAACCCACTTCTGTGACCTCTACCTGAAGGGTTATCCTTTGACCCTATACGATGTTCCCCTGAACTCTGGTCTAGATATCCCCACAGATCAGTCTTCCAGTGTTCTGGGACTTCCTGCCAGACTTCCAGGATAAATCAAAGACTTAGAATCACAGACTTTTAGCAATGAAAGGAACCTCCCACGTAACCAAGTTCAACCTGTGCCTGAAATGGAATCTTCTCTCCATCATCTCTGAGAAGTGGTCATTCAGTCTCTTCTTGAAGATATCCTCAGAGTGGGAAACTACTACTCACCTAGGTAATCTCTTCTACTTTAGGGCATCTTATATCTTTAGGAAATCTTTTCTTGCATCAAGCCTAAATCTGGTTCTCAGCAACTTTCACCTAATGTACTCGATTTTCCCCTTTGAGGCCAAGCAGAACAAATTTAGTCTTTCTTCCACATAACATTCCTTCTAATGACAATTCTTCCTGGAGCCCCAAATCTTCTCCAGGCCTAGTATGATTAATTTCTTTAGCCAAACCTCCTAAGACATGGTGATTTCTAATACCCCCTCACCATCCAGGGTCACTCTTTTCCAGGTATGCTTATGAATATGTGTGTCCTTTCCAAAATATGATATTAAGCAGTAAACACAAAACTCCAAACATGGTCTAGTTAGGGCAGAGTACTGTGGGACAATCTCCTCCTTCATCATGAGTACTATATTCCTCTTCAAGTAGCATAAGATGGCACTAGCATTTTGACTGCCATGCCATTCTTCTGACTTATATTGGGTTTTCTGCCCACTAAAACCTGCATACCTATCTACAAAAACTATTTTCTACCCATTCTTCCTCTACTTTGTACTTGTGAAGTAAATTTTTTTTAACCCAAATGTAAATGTTCTATTTTCCTGATTGTATCCCCAGTCTGTGTCCCATTTATTATATCTTTGGTGTTTTGCACAAAGAAGAATCAATAGTCAAAATTCGAATCAGTCAATAAGCATCTATTTAAGTGACTACTATGGGGCAGGAGTGTGTTAAGCAGTAGGTGTAAGAAAAGAGACAAAAGACAGTCCCTGACCTCAAGGACCTCACAATCTCACAAGAGACACTACATGCAAACAAATATTTATAAACAAGCTGTATAAAGGAAAAATAAGAAATTATTAAAAGAGGGAAGGAACTAGAATTGAGTGGTTGGGAAAGGCTTCCTGTGGAAGATGGGATTAGTTGGGACTAGAAAGTAGCCAGTGGTTGGAGCAAAAGAAGGAGAGCTTTCCAGGCACAGGAGTAGGCAGAGAAAATGCCCAGAGTGGAGAGGCAGTGTATCTTTTCTATAGAACAGAAAGGAGACCAATGCCACTTCATTGAAGAGTACATGGCAAGGTGTAAAGTGCAAGAAGACTGGAAAGGGGGGAGGTGTGATTTCATTATGAAGGACTTTGAATATCAGATAAAAGATTTTGCCATGGGAGCAGCTAGCCCAGAGGCCTTCAATCCACAGTCTAAAGGTGTGAAACTCTCCTTCTTGGACTCCCAGTAGCCAGGATGTGCAGGTAAAATGGCTCATATCCCTCCCTTGAATAAACCCAGAAAATAAAGCCTCAGGAGAAACAGAGGAGCCAGAAGGGGGGCTTCAGTAGCCAGAGAAGTGCAGGAGAGGGCCCTTCCTGTGGTGGTGGAAGGAGACTAGTGCAGGAAGAGAGGTGTCCCAGCAGCCCTCATCTTAGCAGAACAACAAGAGTAACTGAGCCCCAGGGAGTGGAGCTAACTAAAGTCAATGCCAGGACCCCAGACTTGGCTTTGTACAGCCAGAGGAAGTGGCACACAACAACACAGACACAAGCTGAGACCACTCCTGCTGTAGAGCAGGCCTAGGGAAGAGGAGACTCCAGCAGGCAGACCACCCCTCCCCCACACCTCATGAAACCAGAGGCCATAGCACATAAAGCTAGATCCCAAAACAAGAAACTTGGGACAAAGCCCCCTGAGCCTCAGAAACAGAGGTCCACTTCAGAAACAGGAGGAGGAAAAAAACACCATGAAAAAGAATTGTAACAAGCTTTCAAAGACAATTGACTCATATTATGGAGACAGGGTAGACCAAATTACCAATTCAGAAGAGGACAGCATGGACACTACACCCACATCTGAAACCTCAAAAGGGAAAGTGAACTGGTCTCCAGACCAAAAAACTTTCCTGGAAGAACTCAAGGAGGATTTTAAAAACCAAGTTAAGGAAGTAAAAGAAAAAATGGAAAAAAATTAATTGAGGAAAACAAATCTTTAAAAGGTAAAATCAGGGAATTGGTTAAGGAAAATCAGAATATAATTGAAGAAAATATCTCATTGAAAAGTAAAATCAACCAAATGGGAAAGGAGATAGAGAAGACAAAGGAAGAAAACAAAACATTAAAAATTAGAATTGGGCAAGTAGAAGCTAATGACTCTATGAGACATCAAGAGTCAGTCAAACTAAATCTAAAAAAAGAAAAAATAGAAGAAAGCGTGAAATATCTGATTGGAAAAACAACCGACCTGGAAAATAGATCCAGGAGAAACATTCTAAGAATTATTGGTCTACCTGAAAGCTATGATGAAAAAAAGAACCTGGACAGTATCTTCCATGAAATCCTTAAAGAAAATTTCCCAGAGGTCCTAGAACCAGAGGGTAAAACTGTCATCAAAAAAATCCATCTATCACCCCCAGAAAAAGATCCCAAATAGAAAACTCCAAGAAATATTATAGCCAAATTTCAGGACTACCAGGTCAAGGAGAAAATATTGCAAGTGTCTAGAAAGAAATAATTCAAATATCATGGAACTACAGTCAGGATCAAGCAGGATCTTTCAGCTTCTACATTAAGTGACAGGAGAAATTGGAATATGATATTCCAAAAGGCAAAGGAGCTTGGACAACAACCAAGGAGCAACTACCCAGCAAAACTGACCATAATTTTCCAGGCAAGGAGATGGACATTCAATGAAATAAGGGAATTCCATACCTTTCTGATGAAAAGACCAAAGCTCGGGGCAGCTAGGTGGCACAGTGAGTAGAGCACTGGCTCTGGAGTCAGGAGGACTTGAGTTCAAATCTGGCCTCAGACACTTGACACATGTACCAGCTGTGTGACCTTAGGCAAGTCACTTAACCTCAATTGCCCTGCCAAAAAAAAAACCCCGAAAAAAGAAAAGTCCAAAGCTCAATGGAAAATTTGATCTCCAAATACAAAACTCAAGAGAGGCATAAAAAGGTAAATGGGGAAAAAAAACCCTAGTTAATCAATAAGGCTAATTAATTACATCCTTATATAGGATTATTTTGTTTTATATATGTTTGATATATATGTCAATCTGGAGAATAGTATACTTATTATGACAACTGAAACGGATATTCATAGACTGTGGATGTCATTATAAAATAACTGATATAATGATAAAAAAATAACTATAGAGATATAAAGGGATGGTTCTAGGAGAAGAGGTAAGGAGGTAGTAGAAAAGGGTAAATTACATCACATGAAGAGGCACAAAAACATATTGTAGTAGAGGGAAAGAAGGGAGGGAGATGAGCAGTATCTGAGCTTTACTCTTATCGGATTTGGCTCAAGAAGGGAATAACATACCCTGATAAGTATAGAAATTTAACTTGTCCTACAGGCAGTAGGAAGGGAAAGGGGGGGAAAAGGGAGGGGAGTGGTCAGAAGGGAGTGAAGAAGTAGCAAGTGGAAAATGGTAAAGATAAGGGAGGGGAATCAAGAGGGAGGGTAAACTGAGGAAGGCAGCAGTCAAAAGCAAAACTTTGTTGAGGAGTGGATGGGGAAAGGAAGAAATAAAAGCATAAATGGGTGGAAATAGGATGGAAAAAAGGCACAGATAGTAATCGTAACTGTGAATGTGAATGGGATGAATTCTCCCATAAAATGGAAATGGATAGCAGAATGGATTAAAAACCATAATCCTACGATATTCTGTTTACAAGAAACACATCTGAAACAGGGGGATACACACAGGGTAAAGGTAACAGGCTGCAGTAGAATATATTATGCTTCAGCTGAAGTTAAAAAAAAAAGCAGGGGTGGCAATCCTAATCTCAGACAAAGCAAAAGCAAAGATAGATCTAATTAAAACAGATAAGGAAGGACACTACATCCTGCTAAAAGGCACCATAGAAAATGAAACAATATCATTGTTTAACATATATGCCCCAAGTAGTATGGCATGCAGATTCTTAGAGGAGATGTTAAGGGAGTTGCAGGAAGAAATAGACAGCAAAACCATAATAATGGGAGACCTCAACCTCACCTTCTCTGAATGTGATAAATCTAACCTCAAAATAAACGAGAAAGAAATTAAAGAGGTGAACAGAATCTTAGAAAAGTCAGATATGATAGACCTCTAGAGAAAACTGAATGGGGATAAAAAAGAATATACTTTTTTCTCAGTGGTATATGACACATACTCAAAAATTGACCATGTACTAGGGCATAAAAACCTCACAAGCCAGTGCAGAAAGGCAGAAGTAGTCAAAGCATCTTTTTTCAGATCATGATGCAATAAAAATTATTTGTAATAAAGAACCAGAGAAAAATAAGCTAAAAATTAATTGGAAACTAAATAATCTAATTCTAAAGAATGAGTGGGACAATGAATAAATCATAGAAACAATTAATAACTTCATTCAAGAGAATGACAATAATGAGACAACATACCAAAATCTATGGGATGCAGCAAAAGCAGTTCTTAGGGGAAGTTTTATATCTCTAAATGCTTTCATGAATAAAATAGAGAAGAAGGAGATCAATGAATTGGGCGTGCAACTGAAAAAGCTAGAAAAAGAACAAATTGAAAATCCCCAATTAAATACCAAATTAGAAATACTGAAAATAAAAGACAAGATTAATAAAATTGAAATCAAGAAAACTATTGAATTAATAAATAAAATCAAGAGCTGGTTTTATGAAAAAACCAATAAAATTGATAGACCTTTGGTCAACTTGATTAAAAAAAAGAAAAAAGAAAATCAAATTACCAGTATCAAAAATGAAAAGGGTGAGTTCACCTCTAATGAAGAGAAAATCAAAACAATAATTAGGAAATATTTTGCCCAATTGTATGCCCATAAATTTGACAACCTTAGGGATATGGATGAATATCTATAAAAATATAAATTGCCCAGGTTAACAGAAGAAGAAGTAAAATTCCTAAATAACTCCATCTCAGAAAAAGAGATTGAGCAAGCCATCAATGAGCTCCCTAGGAAAAAATCTCCAGGGCCAGATGGTTTTACATGTGAATTTTATCAAACATTTAAAGAACAATTAATTCCTATACTTTATAGACTATTTGGAAAAACAGGTGAAGAAGGAGTCCTACCAAATTCTTTTTATGACACAAATATGGTACTCATACCCAAACCAGGAAGAGTCAAAACAGAGAAGGAAAATTATAGACCAATTTCCCTAATGAATATTGATGCAAAAATTTTAAATAAAATATTAGCAAAAAGATTGCAGCAACTTATCATGAGAATAATACACTATGACCAGATAGGATTTATTCCAGGAAGGCAAGGCTGGTTCAATATTAGGAAAGCTATTAGTATAATTGATCATATCAACAGCAAAACTAGCAAAAACCATATGATCATCTCAGTAGATGCAGAAAAAGCCTTCAACAAAATACAACACCCAGTCCTATTAAAAACACTAGAAAGCATAGGAATAAATGGAGCCTTCCTAAAAATTATAAATAGCATCTACCTAAAACCATCAACAAGCATTTTTTATAATGGGGATAAGCTAGATGCATTCCCAATAAGATCAGGGGTGAAACAAGGATGTCCATTATCACCCCTACTATTCAATTTGGTACTAGAATTGTTAGCAGCAGCAATAAGAAAAGAAAAAGAAGTTGAAGGAATTAGAATAGGCAAAGAAGAAACTAAATTATCACTTTTTGCAGATGATATGGCGATTTACTTAGAGAACCCTAGAGAACCAAGTAAAAAACTACTTGAAATAATAAACAACTTTAGCAAAGCTGCAGGATATAAAATAAACCCACATAGATTCTGGGCATTCCTATACACTACTAACAAAGCCCAACAGCAAGAGATAGAAAGAGAAATTCCATTTAAAGTTACTGTAGACACTATAAAATATTCAAGAGTCTATCTGCCAAGACAAACCCAGGGCTTATAGGAACATAATTATGAAACACTTTTCACGCGAATAAAGTCAGATCTAAATAAATGGAAAAATATCAGTTGCTCATGGTTAGGCTGAACTAATATAATAAAAAACACAATTTTACCTAAATTCATTTATTTCTTCAGTTCCATACCAATTGAAGTACCAAAAAATATTTTACAGAGCTGGATAAAATAATAACAAAATTCATCTGGAAGAACAAGAGGTCTAGAATATCTAGGGAATTAATGAAAAGAAATGCTAGGGAAGGTTGCCTAGCCATACCAGATATTAAACTGTACCATAAAGCAGCAGTCCTCAAAACTACCTGGTACTGGCTAAGAAACAGAGTCATGGATCAGTGGAACAGGATAGGTACACAAGATGGAGAAGTCAGTGACTTTAGCAATCTACTCTTTGATAAACCCAAAGAATCCAGCTTCTGGGCTAAGAATTCACTATTTCACAAAAACTGCTGGGAAAATTGGAAAATGGTAGGGCAGAAACAGGGCATAGACCAATATCTTGCACCATATACCAAAATAAAGTCAAAATGGGTTCATGATTTAAGAATAAATGTTGATACTATAAGCAATTTGGGAGAACAAGGAATAGTTTACCTATCAGATTTATGGAAAAGAAAAGAATTCATGACCCAACAAGAGATAGAGAGCATTACAAAATGCAAAATGGATAATTTTGATTTATGTTAAAATGAAATGTTTTATATAAACAAAGCCAATGCAACCAAGATTAGGAGGGAAGCAGAAAGTTGGGAGAAAATCTTTACAACTAGTGTCTCTGATAAAGGCCTCGTCTCTAAAATATACAGGGAACTGAGCCAAATATATAGGAATACAAGTGATTCCTCACTTGAGAAATGGTCAAAGGATATGAACAGGCTGTTTTCAGAGGAAGAAATTAAAGATATCTATAGCCATATGGAAAAATGCTCTAAATCACTATTGATTAGAGAAATGCAAATCAAAACAACTCCTAGGTACCACATCTCTCCTGTCAGATTGGCTAAAATGACAAAACAGGAAAATGATAAATGCTGGAGAGGATGTGGGGAAATTGGAACACTGTTATGTTGCTGGTGGAGTTGTGAACTGATCCAGCCATTTTAGAGAATAATTTGGAACTATGCCCAAAGGGCTATAAAAATGTTCATACCCTTTGACCCAGCAATACCACTTCTAGGGTTGTATCCCAAAGAGATATCACAAGTGGGAAAAGGACCCATATGTACAATAATATTTATAGTGCTTCTTTTTGTAGTAGCAAAGAACTGAAAATCAAGGGGATGCCCATCAATTGGGGAATGGCTGAACAAGTTGCGGTATATAAAGGTAATGGAGTACTATTGTGCTATAAGAAATGGGGATGATACAGACTTCAGAATAACCTGGAAAAACCTACACGATATAATGCTGAGTGAGCGGAGCAGAAGCAGGAGAACATTATACACAACCACAGACATATGGATTCTGTGATTCACTCTTCTCAGCAACACAAAGTGCAAAGACAACTCCAAAGGACTCACGATGGAGAATGCTATCTACATCCAGAAAAAGAACTATGAAGTATGAATGGAGATTGAGGCACACTGTTTGCTCTCTTTTTTTTTTCTCTTTTGTTTGTTTTTGGTTGTTTTGGTTTTGTTTCTTCTTTCTCCTGATTTATTCCATTGGTCATAATTCTTCTTTACAACTTGACTATGGTGTAAATAAGTTCAATGGGAAGTTATATGTAGAAGATATATCTGATTCCATGCTGCCTTGCGGTCGGGGGGGGGGATCTGCAACTCAAAATTATGTGGAACTGAGCATTGTAAACTAAAAATAAAAAATCTTAATTATAAAAAAAAAGAATCAGGAGTAGAGCAAATTTCCAGGGTAAAGAGGTTTCCGTGGCATTGTAGAGAAAGTGTATAGAGTCAGGAAAGCAGGAGTGCATTTTTATGGTAATGAAGACATGCAGGGCCTGGTCATCCTCCTTAAAAACAGGAGTGCTGGGATGAATTAGTCAATCTCAGGGAGAGGCCTCAGGGGCAGAGGGAAGTTTCACTGTGAGAAGCCCAGAGATGAAGTGAATGTATGTAGTGTAGAGGTTTATGTGGAATGGAATGTACAAAAGTCTGGACAGTCATGGTAGTCAGGAATGCAGCCTTTGACTTTGCAATCATGCTACTGTAACCCAAGGAACCCAAAGGCAGAAAGCAAGGTCCTATAATAACAAAATATTCATTGCAACACTTTTTTAGGAGAAAAAACAATGTTTTTTTCTTTTCTTGAAGCATTTGGTTAAAATTCTCCAACATTGTCCTTTCTTCCATATTTCATTTGATGTTCTGACTTTTCCCAAATGCCATCTCCACAGACAGAATGGGAGAATTACCATAGCACCAGCCACTAAGGATATGTGATTAAAAAAAAAAAGATGGTGATAAATATGAGGGATGTTGAGGTGGTTTAAACAACAAGGCTTTGAAACATTGGTCATGTAGGAGTAAGTGAAGACTTGAAGAAAACTCCTAAATTGCCAGCTTGGGTGATGTGAAAAATGGTGATACCATTGAAAACTAATAAGGAAAGAAGAGATGAATTTGGGGAGAAAGAAAATGAGTTCTCTTTTGGATATGTTGAATTTGTAATACTTGTGTGACATCCCAAATGGAAATGTCAAGAAAGAAAGTATAGACAGGGAGCTCAAGAAAGAAACAGATGCTTCATATGCAGATCTGGGAGCTATCTTTACAGAGATGATAGTGGAATGTATGGGAGTTGACTATACCACCAAGAGGAAGAATATATAGAAAGATGAACCTACAAATCATCTAGAAGGATCAGTCCTATAAGCAATAAGAGAATTGTACTGGGACAATATCATGAAAATATGGGAAGGAAGAAATATCCCAAATGAAGAGCAATTAGATATGAAGTTAATATGTCAATTGTATGCATGACATTATTCCCTCCAAATCAAGCATTTCAAGTTTCTTTGTGCAAGTAACAACTTTATATAGAGGAAGAATTGTTTTTAAGTTTTCCTGGAATTCCTTCTTGTTTTTATTTTTCATATCAGTAAATTTTATTTGGTTATTTAATTCATGATGCATTAAAAAAAAGAGAACTCCTTAAAAAGCCAAATTGGCCAAATGGAAAAGGCAGTACAAAAATTTGCTGAAGGAAAGAATTCCTTAAAAAGTAGAACTGGCCAAAGGAATAGTAGGTACAACAGCTCACCGAAGAAAATAATTTCTTAAAAATTAGAACTGAGCAAGTGGAAGCTAGTAACTTCATGGGACATTATGAAACAATGAAAAAAAATCAACAGGATAAAAAAATGGAAGAAAATGTGAAATAACAAATTGGAGAAACACCTGACCTGGAAAATAGATCAAGAAGAGATAACTTAAGAATTATTGGATTACCTGAAAACCATGATTAAAAAAAGAGCCTAGACATCATTTTAAAAGGATAATAAAGGAAAAATGTCCTGATATTCTAGAACTAGAGGATAAAATAGAAATTGAATGAATCCACCAATCACCTCCTGAAAGAGATTAAAAATTAAAACTCCCAGGAATAATATAGCCAAATTCCAGGGCTCCTAGGTCCAGGAGAAAATATTGTAAACAGCCAGAAAGAAACAATTCAAATACCATGGAAGCACAGGCAGGATAACATAACATTTAGCAACTTCTTCATTAAAGGATTGGAGGACTTGGAATGTAATATTCTGGAAAGAAAAGTAACTAAGATTTCAACCAAGAATCACCTACCCAGAAAAAATGTTTATAATCCTTCGTGGGGGAAAATGGATATTTAAGGAAATAGAGGAATTTCAAACATTCCGGATGAAAAGACCAGAGATGAATAGAAAATTTGACTCTCAACAAGGCTCAAGAGAAGAATAAAAAGTTAAGTAGGAAAGAGAAGTCATAAGAGTTTCAATAAGGTTAATCTGTTTACCTTCTTACATGGGAAGATAATACTTGCATCTCCAAAGAACTTATCGTTATTAGGGCAGTTAGAATGTTATATGTAGACAGTTATATGTAGACAGAAGGTATGAGTGTGATTTGTCTATTATGGGATGATAATGAAAAAAAATGAAGGAAGAGGAAGAGGGATGCACTGGTAGAAAGGGGAAGGAAGTAAAATGGGCTAAATTATTTTATATAAAAGAGGAGCTTTTGCAGTGGAGGTGAGGATGCTGGGGTAGCAGGAAATTCATGAACCTTAACTCTAATCAAAATTGTCTCGAAGAGGGAATAACATACACATGCAGTATAATATAGAAATCTATCTTACCCTACAGGGAAGTAGGAGGGGATAGAGATAACAGAAGGGGAGAGAGGGCACTGATAGAAAGGAGGACAAATTCAATAAATATGATACATTCAATAAAACGCTGAGGAAACATTAAAAATTAATTGAAATCTAATGCTAAAAAATGAGTGGGTTAAAGAACAAATCACAGAAACAATAATAATTTCATTAAGAGAATGGCAAAAATGAGCCAACCAACAAAAATTAATGGGATGTAACCAAAGCAATACTTGGGGGGAAATTTATATCTCTCAATGCTTACATAAATGAAAAAGAGAGTCAAGTATTTTACCAACACTTTGAATATGAATGCTTGGTATAATGGTGGTACTGTTAAGAGAAACATGCAATTCAGGAAGCAGTTCAATTCTAAGGGATAATATAACTTCTGTCACTTGCAACCCAGATAGAATAATAAAGAATATAGAAAGTATTTCCAAAAGCACCAACTTTATGACCTAGAATTATCAATTTATCTTCATATAAAACTTGTAATATTCTTAAGACCTCATGCTGCTTTCAGTATGGCCTACCACACAAGAATTCCTGGGGTGTACATAGGGGAACACAGAGATGTATAGGGAAAGCTACATTGGAATAGAAGACCCCAAGGCTATACTGCTGTACCACATAGCTGCTCTTCTCTCCCTCCTTTGAAACGAACCATTGTACAGATTTAGGAGGAAGGCCAAATGCTATCAAATACTATCATCAAATAATATTCCAGAGGTTCTGGCTTTCCCTAAATTAAATTCAGCCTATGGCCAGTCTCAGAGTGGATAAGAAGCTTCAGTCCTCATTAACTTTATCGGAGGCATTTCTGCATTCCAACTGTCAACCTGCACAATTACTTTTCCTTATCATCCTTTCTGATCTATGATAAAGTTTGCTTCAGCTGGTCAACAGTAATTGGCCTTAGAAGTATCCTTTGATTTGTAGCATAATAATTTCTAGATTTAAAGCTTCTGCTTTTATTAAAACACAATTTTGATTGATTAGAGTAAGAAGTATTGCACAACTGAAACAAATTGTGTCTGAAGGAGAATGTAATTTTCTGAAGGGTTCTAGGTGTAACTTTTTCTCTATTTCCTTTCAAAGCATTCAAAGGCTAGGTCCTTTTCTTCTGTTTTCTTACACTAACTTATCATGGCCTTCACAGAAAACATTAAACTTTACTTACTTTTCAGTGGCTTCCTCACTTTAAAACAAGCTTTTTGTCCCCCTTTGGGAGCATTTGGGATTCACCTTTTTTAAAAAAAATTGTTTATTTTTAGTTTTTAATATTCACTTCCATAAGTTTTAAATTTTCTCCACCTCCCTCCCCTCCCCGGTCCCCAAGACAGTGTGCAATCCAATATAAGCTCTACATATACATTCTTATTAAACATATTTTCATATTAGTCATGTTGTATAGAAGAATTAGAATGAATGGGTGGAACCATGGGAAAGAAAAAACAAAACAAGAGAGCAAATAGTATGCTTCCCTCTGCATTCAAACTCTGTATTTCTTTCTCTGGATGTGGATGGCATTTTCCATCATGAGTCTTTTGGAATTGTTTTATGACCTTGCATTTCTGAGAAGAGCTAAGTCTTTCAAAGTCAGTCATCTCACACTGTGGCTGTTACTGTGTACAATGTGTGAAAGTTCCCCATCCCCAGTATTACATATATAAGTCATCCCCAGTATTACATATATAAGTCAAAGACTCCTGATTGCCTCAGTGCTAAGAAATAGCTGAGAAATACTCCAAAACAAAGACAGCAAAAGGTTTCCCACCAATTCAAACAAAGGGGAGACTTGATTGTTATAGCATCCCAAAAGGGAAGAACAGGGAAAAGCCTGATTGCCATAACACTTGGCCACCACACATATGGGTCCTTTTCCCATTTGCATGATCTTCTGTAACTCTCTTAACTTCTCCAAGAGTTTGGGTGCTATACCACTTGGTGCATATATGTTTAGTAATGATATTACTTCACTGTCAATGGTGCTTTTTAGCAGGATATAGTGTCCTTCCTTATCTCTTTTAATTAGATCTATTTTTGCTTTTGCTTTGTCTGAAATTGGGATTGCTACCCCTGCTTTTTTTTTTTACTTCAGCTGAAGCATAATATATTCTGCTCCAACCTTTTACCTTTACCCTGTGTGTATCCCCATTTCAAATGTGTTTCCTGTAAACAGGATACTGTAGGATTATTTTTTTAATTCATTCTGCTATCCACTTCTGTTTTATGAGAGAGTTCATCCCATTCACATTCATAGTTATGATTACTATCTGTGTCTTTTTCACCATCCTATTCCCCCCTACCCCATTTATGCTTTTATTTCTCCCTTCTTCCTTTCCTTCCTCAAGAGTTTTGCTTTTGACCACCACCTCCCTCAATCTTCCCTCCCTTCTATCAACTCCTCCCTTTTCTTTCCCCTTTCCCTTACTATTTCTTCCCTCCCTTCTAATCACATCCTCCTTTTTCTTCCCCTCTTCCCCTCCTCCTGCTTGTAGGACAAGTTATATTTCTATACTTAATTGAGTATGTTTTTTCCTCCTGGAGCCAAATCTGAAGAGAGTAATGTTCAAACAATGGTCTTCTCCCACCCTTCTTTCCCTCTACTGTGATATGTTTTTGTGCCTCATCACGTGATGTAATTTCCCTTTTCTACCTTCTCCTTCCTTCTTCTCCCATTATAATCCCTTTTCACCCCTTAATTAAGTTTTTTATCATCACATCAGTTAATTTATACCCATACCCTCTGTCTATGTATATCCCTTTTAATTGTAGTAATAAAGATAAAATTCTCAAGATTTACAAGTATCCTCTTCCCATGTACAGATATAAACAGTTTATCCTTATTGAATAACATGGTCCCCCCCACCCCTTTCCCATTTACCTTTTTATGCCTCTCTTGAGTCTTGTATTTGGAGATCAAATTTTCCATTGACCTCTGGTGTTTTCATCAGGAAGGTCTGGAAGTCCTCTATTTCATTGAATATCCATCTCCTCCCCTGAAAAATTATGCTCAATTTTGCTGATCCTTGGCTGTAGTCCAAGCTCCTTTGCCTTACAGATTATCATATTCCAATCCCTCCAATCTTTTAAGGTAGAAGCTGCAAGGTCCTGCATGATCCTGACTGTAGTTCCATGATATTTGAATCGTTTCTTTCTGGCTGCTTGCAGTATTTTCTCCTTGACCTGATAATTTTGGAATTTTGCTACAATATTCCTTGGGGTTTTCAATTTGGGATCTCTTTCAGGAGGTGATTAGAGGATTCTATTAATGACTATTTTACCCACTTGTTCTATGACCTTAAGGCAGTTTTTCTTGATGATTTCTTGGAAAATATTATCCAGGCTCTTTTTTTTTCATCATGGCTTTCCAGTAGACCAATAATTCCTAAGTTATTTCTCCTGATCTGTTTTCCAAGCCAGTTGTTTTTCCAATGAGGTATTTTATGTTTTCTTCTATTTTTTCATTCTTTTGATTTTGTTTGACTGATTCTTGATGCCTTATAGAGTCATTAGCTTCTACTTGCACAATTCTAATTTTTAACGGATTATTTTCTTCAGTTAGTTTTTGTACCTCCTTTTCCATTTGGCCAATTTTACTTTTTAAGGAGTTATTTCTTTCAGTGAATTTTTTTCCTGTTATGTCAATTGTATTTTTAAAGGAATTATTCAATTTTTCTTCTACCTCTTTAATTTGACTTTTAAAATCCTTCTTGAGTTCTTCCAGGAAGGCCTTTTGGGCTTGAGACCAGTTCTTATTCTCCTTTGAGGTTTCAGATGTGGGTGTAGTGACAATGCTGTCCTCTTCCAAATTTGTGTTTTGATCTTCCCTGTCCCTATAGTAAGAATCTATGGTCTTTGCTTTTCTAAGTTACTTTTTGCTCATTGTTTTTGCCTTTTTCTGGGCTTTTAAAGTTGATTTCTGCTTCTGGGGCACAGGGAGCTCTGTCCCATGCTTCTTGTTCTGCAGGCTAAAGGCCTGGTTACTAGTTGTGTGCTGGGGCCTCAGGTTGTGGCAGCTGGAAGCTGTATGATGCTTACTGGTGCTTACCTGGTGCTGAACTGGAGCTGTTGGTGGTGGCTTGTGTGTGCTGAGGCCAGGTGAGGTCTTTTTGCATTTCCCTGGGGTTACACTGAAGCTCATGAGGTGAGCTGTGGGGGAGAGGTGGTCTGGCCACTGGAGGTTTCCTCCTCCCTGGGGGCTGTGCTAGAGCATGGGCAGGCTCAGCCACTAGTGGATGCCTGTCTGCAGTGCAAGTGGGGTGTCTCTGTGCTGGTGTCTGCTGATTCCCTGACTGTGCGAAGGCACATGGGGTCCTGCTGTTGACGCTTGCCAGCTCCACCACCGTGGGGCTCAGGACCTCCTACTGGTTTGCTGAGGTGGGGTTTGCAGCTGGCTTGCCAGGATGCCTCCCATACTATACTGGTTCCTTTCACCCACAGCAAGAAAGACCTTTCCTGTTAAGCCCCCAGCCTCATGAGCTAAAAATCTGCTGCACCTCATCTTTCTGTTGGCTCCACTCTTCCAGGATTTCTCCTGGAGTGGTACTTTCTGAGTTTTTCAAGGTCAGTAAAGGAGTGTGAGAGTGACTTACTACTTACTCCACCATCTTGGTTCTTAGAAGTGGGTGGGATTCACTTTTAATCTGAGAGTCCCACTGTAGGATCTGATGACAAGACTTGTTTAGTGTTTTCAGATTGGTTGTTTAAAATCAGTATACAATAGAAGGGTCTTAAATTCTGAATTGTGGAATTATTTAAACTCATAGGAATTTTACCCTAATTTCTCCTATACTCTTTTCCTAAGCTCTTAACACTTTGATGAATTTTACTGAATCTCCATTGAACTGATTCATGATCAATAAAACAGTTCTTAAAACTTTGCAAAGGTTATTGGCACCACAAAATACTCATAAAAACATTTAAAACATAATTTAAATTATTTTAGTAGAGAAATTACTCCCAGTTTTTTTTTAAAAAACAAATCCAGTCTCTAATTACTTTTTGCACCTGTCTTTCTTTCTTTTGGGGGGGGGCAGGGCAATTGGCTTTAAGTGACTTGCCCAAGGTCACACAGCTAGTACATGTGTCAAGTGTCTAAGGCCAGATTTGAACTCAGATCCTCCTGACTCCAGTGCTGGTGCTCTACTCACTGTGCCACCTAGCTGTCCCCTGCACCTGTCTTTCATCTCTGCAATTTACAACATGACTAGTGTTGGAAAGATATAAAGAAAAAAGAAATTTTTCTTCTCTGAAGACCTGAAAGTTTTATTTTACTGTCCTTTTCTATTGGTTTATCAGGCTAAAAGAAAAAGCATATGTTGAATTATCAAGACATAGAACAAAACAGATACTTAAAAACACCTGCAGGCATAGATTAACAGAAAGCACAGAGAAGACAGACCCTTGCCACCACCAATCAGCAATTATTCTCATGCTGTAAATTTTTATTTGACCATAGTGTAAGAAGAATAGGGTGGAGGAGCAAAAGACAAGAATACAGTCTGATAGATTAATGGATTATGTGTATTATATACTATAGAAGAGAAATAGAATTCTCAAACACCCCTAACTTAGAAAAAGGATTTAAGCAAGCCATAAACAAAATCCCTAAGGAAAAAAGAACAGGACAAGATGGATTCACAAGTCAATTCTACTAACATTTAAAGAACAATTAATTCCAATACTTTACAAACTACTTGGAAAAAAAGGCAAAGAAAGAGTCCTTCCAAATTCCTTTTATGACACAAATATGGTATTGATACATAAAACAGAAAGAGTGAAAACAGAAAGAAAACTAGGTCAATTCCCTAATGAATATTGATGCAAAAATTTTAAATCAAACAATAACAAGGAGATTATAGCAATATATCAGAAAGCTCATACATTGTTACTAGGTGGGATTTATACCAGTAATGCTTGGTTGGTTTCACATTAGGAAGACTATCAGCATAACTGACCACATCAATTAAAAAAATTATTATCTCAGAACATGCAGAAAAAGCTTTTGACAAAATACAACACATATTCCTGTTTTTAAAAATCAAAAGCATAGGAATAAATGGAGCTTTCTTTAAAATGATTAATAGTATCTATCTAAAAATCATCATCAAGTATTATCTGTAATGGGGATAAGCTAGAAGCCTTCCCAATAAGATCAGGATTAAAGTGAGGATACCTATTATCACCACCATTATACAATATTGTACTAGAAATGCTAGCTATAACAATAAGAGAAGAAAACAAAATTTAAAGAATTAGAATAGGCAATGAAAAAACAAAACTACTACTATTTGTAGATGATATGAAGGTATACTTAGAGAAGAATCAACTAAACAAGCTAGCTGAAATAATTGCCAATTTGAGTGTTTGTAAGATATAAAATAACTCTAACATTAATCACCAGAACATCTATATGTTACCAAGAAGGTCCAACATCCAAAGATGGAAAGAGAAATCCAATTTATAATAGCTGTACACAATATAAAACACTTGGGAGTCTACCTGCCATGACAAACCCAGGAACTATATTAACAAAATTATAAAAAACTATTCACATAAATAAAATCATATCTGAGCAACTGGAAAAAATATTAATTGCTCATGGGTAGGCTGAGCTAATATAACCAAAATGGCAATTCTAAATTAATTTACTTACCAATTAAACTACCAAAAAATATTGTATAGAGCTAGAAAAAAATAACAAAAATAATCTGGAAGAACAAAAATCAAGAATATCAAGGGAATTAATTTTTAAAAATGTGAAAGAAGGTGGCTCAGCAGTACTACATCACAAATTGCATTACAAAGTGGTAATCATCAAAACAATCTGGTTCTGGCTAAGAAATAGAATGGTGATCAGTGGATTAGACAAGGTATATAATACATAAAAGTAAATGACCATAGTAATCTATTTTTTGAGAAATTCAAAGATCCAAGCTTGTGGGGGCAAGAACTCCCTCTTTGACAAAAATTGCTGAGAAAACTGGAAAGCAGTTGGGCAGGAACTAGACATAGACCAACATCTCACCCTGTATACTAAGATAAGGTCAAAATGGGTACATGATCTAGTCATGAAGGGTAATGTCATAAGCAAATTATGGGAGCATGGAATTGTTTTCCTGTAAGATCTATGGACAAGGTAAGAATTTATGACCAAAGAAGAGAAAGAGAACATTACAGAATGCAAAATGGGTAATTTTAATTACATCAGATTAAAAAGATTTTGCACAAACAAAAGCAATGCAGCCAAGATTAGAAGGAAAGCAGGAAACTGGAGAAAAAATTACAGTTAATTTTCTCTGATAAAGTCCTCAATTCTCAAAGAGAACTGAGTCAAAATTATAAGAATACAATTCATTCCTCAATTGATAAATGGTCATAGAATATGAACATATGGTTTTCTGAAGAAGAAAGTGCTCTAAATAATAATTATGGAAATGCAAGTTAAAACAACTCTGAGGTACTACCTCACACCTGTCAGATTGGCTAAGATGACAGAAAAGGACGTTGGAAAGGATGTAGAAAAATTGGGACAGTGATACATTTTGGGGGGATGTTGTGAATTAGTCTAACCATTCTTGAAAATGATTTGAAACTATGCCCAAAGTGCTATGAAATAGAACATAACTGTTGAAACAGCAATATCACCACTAAATTTATTCATTTATTTTTAGTTTTCAACATTTATTTTTATAAGATTTTGAGTTTTAAATTTTCTTCACCTCCCTCCCCTCCCCAGGATGGCATGCAATCTGATATAGGCTATACATGTGCAATCATATTAAACATATAAACAGAACCAAAGGGAAACACCACAAGAAAGAAAAAAAAAAGAGAAAATCATATCCTTTGATCTGCATTCAGACTCCACAGTTCTTTCTGTGGATAACATTTTCTGTCGAGTCCTAAGAGATTTATTTTAAAAGGAAAAGGGCCTAGATGTACAAAAATATTTATGGCAACTCTTCTTTTGGTGATAGAAAAATTGTACATTAAAGTAATGCCCATCAATTAGGGAATGGCTGAACAAGTTGTGGTATGTTATTGTGATGGACTATTTTTGTGTTATTGTAAAGCCAATCAGTAAGTGAAAAGATCTTTCCCACCCATTGAACAGGCCTCAGGTGGGGCCAACAAAGGGAGGTCTGATTAGAGACAGGCCCACACCCTTTCACTAATTAGTTGTGAGGCCCAAGGCTAGTTAGCAAACTGGTTGGCTAGTTTGATAGAGGCGGGGAAACCCTCAGGGACCTAAAGGAAGTGGCTAAGACCAGAGCCAATGGTATGTGCCTGAGTTCTAGTCAATCAGATGACAGCTAAAGACTGTATAAAAAGAGAGAACTGAACTTGGCAATAGGAGAAACTGAGAAACTGAGGACTAGGGGGAAGAGAACTGGACACAACGGGAGCTAGAAGCAGTGGAACAGAGAGCAGCAGGATTCAGAAGCCAAGGGCCAGCTTCCAGAGTATGCAGAGTGGAGAGTGCTGAACACAAAAGGAAGTTGGAGAACTTGGAGCCAATGGAGCTGCAGGAGAGAGAGTGCTGAGCAGGGAGTTAGGATTCATGAGTAATCTTATAGGAGGGCCCTAGCATTGGGGGGAAGCACAAGTATGGTTTGGTTTGCTGCTATAATATTTTGTTATAATCTCCTTGTTACTACAGTGAGGT
This sequence comes from Trichosurus vulpecula, assembly GCF_011100635.1. NCBI lineage: Eukaryota > Metazoa > Chordata > Mammalia > Diprotodontia > Phalangeridae > Trichosurus > Trichosurus vulpecula. The sequence goes on from NC_050573.1 coordinate 518,262,666, forward strand.
GGGCTTATCAGTTTTGGAATGTTATTGCCACAATAATTGGGGGCATTGGTCCTTGAGTCTGAGCCTTTGGAGTCTAAATAAATGTTATACTTCCTCTGCCTTCTACCTAGATAATTCATTATACTTGGCAATTCCACACCATTCAGGCATGCTCATGGCCCTCCCCAAGGTCATGAATTTTGCCTTACTGATATAGTTATAAGCAATGAGGAACAGGATGCTTTCAGAAAAACCTGGAAAGACTTCCACAAACTGAGGCAAAGTGAAGGGAGCAGAATCAGGACAACATTGTATACAATAACATCAATATTGCACAATAATCTTCTGTGAATGCTCAGCTATTCTGATCAATACAATGACCAAGACAATTCCAAAGGACTTATGAGGAAAAATACTATCCACCTTCAGAGAATGAACTGACAGAGTCTGAAATGCAGATTGAAGCAAACTTTTTTTTAAACTTTATTTTTCTTGTTTTTTGGAGGGGTTTTGGCCTTTGTTTTCTTTTACAACATGACTAATATGAAAATATGTTTTGCATGACAGAGTAATGGAGGTTGATAATTTAGAACTCAAAATTCTTAAAAACGAATGGTATAAATTGTTTTTACACGTCATTGAAAAATATAGTGTGAAAAAAATGTGAAGACTGGAATAAAGAGTACCAGGAAAGCAAGTCTGGTTAGACAAGACATAAAAAAAAAACACTGGATCTGGCATCATAGAAATAGGAGTGGTTAGGAGAGATTCTTAAAAATCTCAAAGTTTGAAGGTACCTCAAAGGCTACCCTGTCCAACTGATACATGAACAAGAAATCCCCTAAATTCTGAAGATTCTTGACTATGAATCATTCAACTTTGCTTTGAAGACTTTCCCTGGGGGTAACCTATGACCTCTGGAGGCAGCCCATTATACTTTGGGATAGCACTAATTTTTAGGGAGCTTTTCCTGATATCAGTCATAAATTTTTTCTCTTTGTAATTTCTACCCATTGCTTCTTGCCAAGCAAAGACATATCTAATCCCCCTCTCTTTGAAAGTCTTTCAAACAGTGGAAGAATACTATCTTGTTCCTGCTAAATCTGATATTCTTCAGGCAAAATCCTCTTTTCCTTCCACTAATCCTCATATATCATGATCTTGAAGTCTTTTCCAATTTGATTGTCCTCATCTGGGCACTTTTCAGATAATATTTTTCAACTATCACATCTAGAATGGAACAAAAATACTTCAGGGTAGTCTAACCAGTACAGAGTACAAGAGGGGTACAACTTCCTTTGTCTAGATGCTCTATTTCTCAATGCAGCCCAATTGTAATAATAATTAGGGGGGACTTTTTGCTGTTGACCTTTAATGATTCTGGCCTTTGTTTGAATGGGGCAGATAAAGTCGATGTTTTTGTATTTCTCAGCACTGAGACAATTGGGAGTCATTTATTTGTATCTGATGTGATATTGGGGGTGGGGAACTTTTCCACACCTAGTCTGGGTGCAAAGGTTAGCATTCTCTCTCAGAGCTCTGAGCCACAGCAGGAGTGGCGCATGACTCTGGGCCAGCCGTTGTGAGCTCCCCAGCTGAAAACTCAGATGTTTATAACTACGAATTGTATTTGGTCTGTAATTTAGGGTGCTGGTTTTTTCCCCTGAACTCAGTAAATGATATTTATATGCTGGATTAAAGTGAGATTGTTAACCCCTTAACTTTGCTTTCCTTAGTAAAGCAGATGAATAGGACTGGGGCTTGCAGTGTTCTGTGAGCTGGTTGTTGTTGGCTTTACACCCCCACAGCAGCTGCTAGTTGGATTGTTGAAACACCAATATCACAATAATTCTTTGTTTTTGGTTGTCACATCCCACTATTGTCTCATTAAAACTCCCAGTTTTTATCATGTGAACATTTATCTAGCCATGCTGGGTCAATTTTTGAAGTTTATAGAACCCTTTATGTTTGTCATCATTACATTTCCTTTTATCAGATTTAGTCCAATGTTTTAGGTTCAGAATTGGGCAGAGGTAGCATTGGTTGGACATAAGAAATTGACTATATATGTTCTGTTGAAGTAGAGGAAGAAGTCAGATCTTTCACCAACATTTTGAATATAAATTCTTGGGATAATAGTGATAATATTAATAGAAACATGGAATTCAGGAAGTGGTACAAGTGGTATAATAATGATCTCGGAAGGTTTTTCCTAAAATACTGACTTTGTGGCCCAGATTTATCAATTTATCTGCATATAAAACTTGCAATATTCTTAAGACTTCATGCACCTTTCAGTATGACCTACCACACAAGAATTCCTGGGGTGCACATAGGGGAACACAGAGATGTATAGGGAAAGCCACGTTGGAATAGAAGACCCCAAGGCTATACTACTATACCACATAACTCCTCTTCTCTCGCTTCTTTGAAACGAACCATTGTATAGATTTAGGAGGAAGGCCAAATGTTATCAAATACTATCATAAATCCTATCCCAAAGGTTCTGTCTCTCCCTAAATTAAATTCAGCCTACAGCCAGTCTCAGAGTGGGTAAGAAGCTTCAGTCCTCATTAATTTCATCGGAGACATTCCTGCACTCCAGCCTCCAACCTGCATGATGACTTTTGCTTATCCTTTATGATCTATAATAAAATTTGCCTCATTGTCAGATGGACAACATTGATTGGCCTTAGAAGTATCCTTTGATTTGTAGCATAATAATTTCTAGAGTTAAAGCTGTTTTAATCAAAAGACAATTTTGATTAATGAGATCTAATAGGGATTGCACAACTGAAAAAAATTGTGTCTGACGGAGACTGTATTTTTCTGAAAGGTTCCAGGTATAACTTTATAATCAATATAATCAAAGGTGAAAAGAATGATGCTCTGAGATAAGGGAGAAGGGAAAGGTTGAAAGAGGTAAATTATCTCACACAAAAAGGGCACAAAAGAGCTTATACAGTGAAGGAGAAGATTGGGTTGGCGGGGGAGGGGAAGTGGACAACGCTTGAATCTTAGTCTAATTGGAATTGGCTCAGAGTGGGAATATCACACACACTCAGTTGGACATAGAAATTTTTCTGCCCTACAGGGTTATGGGACAGGAAGGGGATAAGAGACAGAAGAATATTGATTGAAGGGTGGGAGATTTGGAGTAAGAAGGGGTCAGAAACAAAACCCTTTTGAGGATGGACAGGGTGAAAGGAGAGAGAAAGAATAGGATATACAGAGAAAAATAGGATGGACAGAAGTACACAGTAATCATAACTGTGAAAAAATGTTTATAGCAAGTGTTTCTGATAAAGGTCTCATTTTTCAAATATATAGATAACTGAGTATTTCCTCAATCAATAAATGGTCAAAGGATATGAATAGGCAGTTTTCAGACAAAAAAAATCAAAGCTATCTAACAGTCATATGAAAAAGTGGTCTAAATCACTATTGAATAGAGAAATTCAAATTAAAATAACTCTGAGGTATCACCTCACAGTTATTAGATTCCCTAAAATGATAGAAAATGAAAAGGAAAAATGTTGAAGGAGATGTGGGAAAATTAAAACATTAAATCACTAAAAGGAGAGCTGTGAATTGATCCTAAAATTCTGGAGAGCTATTTGGAATTATGCAGTGGTGGAATTCAAATGAATTAGCAACTGGTTCTACAGGAACCCAGCCAAGGAGCCACCCCTGCTACTGATGTGGTGGGCGCAGGCCTTGCCCCTGCTAACAAACAGTTTGCAGAACTAAACATAAAATTAAGTAGTGGTTCTTCTTAACCTGTGCGAACCAGCTGAATCTCACCACTGGAACTATGTCTGATAGGACTTGGAACTATGTCCAAATAGGATAAATGTCCAAAGGGATATAAAACTGTGCATACCCTTTGAAGTAGTAATACCACTACTAAGTCTGTATCCCACAGAGATTAGGGAGAAAATAAAAGGACCTAGCTGAAAAAAAATATTTATAACAGCTCTTTTTGTGGTGGAAAGGAATTAAACATTAAGGGAATGCCCATCAATTTGAGGATGGCTGAACAAGTGGTGGTGTATGATTGTGATGGAATATCATTGTGCATTAAAAAATGAGCCACGGGATGCTTTCAGAAAAACTTGAAAAGACTTCCATGAACTGAAGCAAAGTGAAGTGAACAGAACCAGAAGAACATTGCACACAGTAACAGCAATACTGTAAAATGATCATTGTGAATGACTTAGGTATTCTCAACAACATAATGACCCAAGACAGTTCTGAAAGACTTATGATGAAAAATGCTATCCGCCTCCAGAGAAAGAACTGAAGGAGTCTTAATGAAGATAAAAGTAAATTTTTTTAAGCTTTTTCTTTTTGATCTGTGTTTTCTTTCACAATGTGCCTAATATGGAAACATGTTTTGCATGACTGTACATGTATAATCTATATCAAATTGCTTGCCATCTCAGGAAAGGGGAGAAAAGCAAGGAAGGAGCGAATTTAGAACATTTAAACAAAACCAAATGTTAAAAATGTTTTTAAATGTAATTGGAGAAAATAAAATATTAGAATGCACATATATAAGTATATATTTCCTATAATTTTGCCAGAATTAGAATTCAAGCACACTAAGATAAATATATATAATACATATATGCATATACATATATGTATGTGTGTGTGTGTATATATATATGTGTATACACACACACACACACACACACACACACACACACACACACATATATATATTCTTACTTCTTAGGAGAAAATGGAACAGCATTATTTCTTCTTTAGTCATTTGGTTCCTACCCGGTTCTCCAGAGATTTTTAAGTATCTGTGATAGTGGCTCTTTGATCACATTAAATTCATCAATTTAACAAGTATTCATTATGTATCTGCTTGCTATGTGCTGGATTTTGTGCTAGGCACTAAGGATACAAAGACAAAAATGAAGTAGTCTTTGCCCTTAAAGAATTTACATTTTACTGGGTGTATGTGTTTGTGTGTGCATGTGTGTCTATGCATGTATGTGTGTGAGAGATTTGACATAGACACAAATAAGCGTATTAAAGGATAATTGAAGCAGGATATAGTGAGAGGGTATATCACATGAGGATTCATAGAAAGGGTCAGGGTTGTCCAAAATGGGACCTGTGGGCATGCCTACAAGCATAGAAATTTACATAAATGCTTTAGGTAAATGAAGCTGAGCCACTGAAGAGCTCTCACCAAAATGGCAAATCAAAATATATTGTCTATTGTTTCAATAAAAACCTAAGGTTGGACAGCCCTGGAAAAGATGGCACCTGAACTGAATCTTGAAGGAAGATGAAACTTCTGAGTGGCAGAAATGAAGAGGGAATGAATTCCAGACATAGAGGATGGCTATGTGAATGTGTGGAGGTGGGAAATGGAGGCCCAATATGGGAACTAGCTAATGATACAATTTAGCTAGGATATTGAATTAATGAAGTCCAGTCTAAAGGCCTTTTATTTATATTACATAGACAATAGGGGACTTCTGAGAGCTTTGTGTACCTAGATTTTAAAAAAACATCTGCCAGTTCTTCAAATGTTTTGGCATCTAGTTTGTGACTACTTAAATTCATTTATATTAAATAGGTACTCTTTCTAAAAATCATAACCTTTTTATTTGAGGGGCTCAAGTCTCTGTTAATTGATTTGGGTCTATACTTTTTACTCTAAAACCATTCCCCTTTGTAACCTCACCAAAAAAAAAAAATCAGAAGCAACCTAAAACAGAATTCTCTTGTCTGTTATCATTATTCTTTTATCCCGAGAAATGTTACTTCTACAGAATCTCAAAATCTTGTAATCTCAGAGCTAGGACTGGAGAAGATATCTGTCACAACCTCTACCTAAGAAAGAATCTCTTCTAACAACATAGAATTTTTTGTCTCTGAGGTTCTATGATTTTGTGACAAAGTTCTGGCTTAAAGAGTCAGAATGACTAGATTCCGTATATGCCCAAATATTCATGGCAGCACTTTTTGCATCAGCAAAGAACTAGAAATAAAGTAGATACCTATCCATTAAGGAATGGCTGAACATATTGTTACATATATATATAATACAATGTTGCTTAGCTGAACTGAAACTCGAATTTATGTGATTATAATGACCAAGCTTGGCCCTGGGAAAGAGATAAGAAAATGCAATCCCCTCCCCTCTTTGCAGATTTGGAGGATTTTTAGGAGTGGAAAGTTGCATATATCATCAAACTTATTGATGTGCTGGTTCATTTTGTTAAACTGCTCCCCCCCACCTTAAAAAGGGTTCCTCTCTATTAGGGGAGAAGAGAAGGATGTATTTGGAAATGAACATGATATAAATACAAAAGATATCAATAAGATTTTGGGTGCAATTCCCCCTTCCACAGCTTATCAACTGTGTAATCCTTGGCAAGTCACAGACTCAGACATAGAATTTCAGAGTGGAAGTAACCTCAAAGAACATTCTTTCTAATCCTTTTAAAAAATTTGTTTTTAATCCTTCTTTAATCTCCCTCCAGCCCCAGCTTGATTAAGGTAGCCCCCTTTGTGTTAATCATATAATTAATTACTCCAGTCTTTTCTCATTCTGAACTTTAATATACCTGACAGTATTCTTATAATGTCCTGCTGTTCTTTTAATATTCATCTTACAACCTATCCTTGTTTCCAACTTCTACATATGTCTTTTAAAAATATTAAATTGGCATTGAGTTCCCTGTGGAGTCATATTGGTCTTTTTAGATAGTTCCTCTTCCTCTTTCATTCGTTCTTTGAATAGTTTGTATCTTCAGAATTTCCTTCTTGAAAGCCTCTCCTTCTTCTAGGGTCAGCTTCTCCTTTTAAATTTAAGCTATGACCTACACCTATCATTTTAGTGGACCCTCTGAAATATACTCTCTCGAAATCTAGGGTAAATTTCAGAGTACTCCCCAAATTCTTGCCCTCCCCTCCAACAGATTCTGAGGAGTTATTTTCCCATAAGGTTCTTATCATTTCTACTTCAACATGCAGCTTCTCCTGTTTGTTCAGAAGTGGATCCAGATTGGCTGTCTTGTTTGCTGCTTCTTCCACCTTTTGAAGAATAAAATAACCATGAAGACTAGTCAACTAAGTATTAACTATCCTGATGTTGGTAGAGAGAGACCTCTAGCAGATGTCTGGAAAACTGAAGTCTTCCTTCACAAGTATCAGATTTGTCATTTGTTTTCTGCCCTATCTGTAGTATGTTTAGAGCCTTAATTGGGCATTTTTCCTTAGGGGAATTAATAACTTGGGGAGGCGGTGGTGAGCAGCAACAGCCCAGACAACAGTGTGACTGTGGAGCATGTATGTGTCTGCTTGGAGCTGGGGAGGGAAAGTATCAAAGTATAAGCCACTGGAGAAACTTAGAGACCCAACTAACTAGACACTTTCCTCTTTTCTCATGTTAATGCCCTCCATCAAGGTCTCAGATACCCTTTCCTAGTAACATCTCATAATATATGCCAGTGACACTACTGCTTCTGTTTTCCCCTTCCTTACTCCTTACCCAAATCCTTTCCACTATGCTTCTTACTTCTGTATCCTGGATTCCCTTTTTCTTCATACATATCTTCTATACATACACATTTTATACATATTCTTTTTATGTATAAAATATGACTCTACCTCACCCCTTTTATCCATCCTGGTTTGGTTTGGTTTGTTTTTGATTAAGGCACATCCGTCCATAGTTAAATTGTATTTATGAATCCCATCCCACAATGCCTTAGGGATACCTATGAGGTTGAATTTACCTCCTTTGTTAGCTCTGGTTCACTGGCACCTTCTGGTAGTTGTGTCTTGAGGGCACAGAGTAACGTATACTTTATGAAGCAAGCATTTGATAAAGCTTTATTTGATGCCTAATGCACGGGCTCCCAACAAGTGGTGACCCAAGCCTAACACATCTTTGTCATATACTGTTAGGCAAATGTCACAAACAAAACTCCCTCTAGCCCCTTCCCTTTTTCATATGAACTTTTTTTTCTGGCATATGATATTAGCGACTGGTCATGTGCAATAGCAGATAGCATGCTGAAATTGAAGTCAGACTTATGCACATATACCATCTCTAATACTTAGAAACATTGATATTAAGCTGGAAATAACTCTAGAGGATATCAGGTCTAACCTCTTCATTTTACACTTAATGAGACTGAGGCCTAGAGAGATCAATCATAGAATGTCAAGAGGGAAATGGTAACCCAGGTCCTCAGACTCCTGAGCCAGAGTTCTACACTGCCTCTTACATGGGCAGGATCACACTGCGAGCCAGTATCAGAATCAGGATTCAGACTCAGATCCTTCCTACTACAAATTCAGTGCTCTCTTCACCTCTGCTTCTCTGGCCTTCTCTGCTTATTTAAGTCAGAGAAATCTACAGTATACACTGTTGTAAGTCAAATATGGGGCAGTGAGGCAGCACAGTGGATAAAGCGCCAGACCCGGAGTCAGAAAGGCTCATCTTCCTGAATTCAAATCTGGCCTCAGACTCTTACTAGCTGTGTGACCCTGGGCGGGTCGCTTTAACCCTGTTTGCCTCAGTCTCCTCAACTGTCAAGTGAGTTGGAGAAGAAAACACCGAACTACTCTGATATATTTGCCAAGAAATCCCAAATGGGGTCACAAAGAGTCAGTCCCAACTGAAAACAACTGAACACCATGTAATAGCAATTTAGATTTGAAGATCTTTCTTACCCATTAATACGCTACGTGACCTGCTTATGTCACAGGAAGCCTAAGTCACATGTGGTGGGAGGAGCTTCCTGACAGGAAAAGGAAGTTATGCCACAGGAAATGGAGAGAGAGAGAGAGAGAGAGAGAGAGAGAGAGAGCAGTTATGACTGTTAATGGCTGTTAATGGCTGCCCTCATGATAGAACTGAACAGGCTGACTTAGTCGTACTGTAAGTTTGTGTTTGGAGAAGACCCCAGCAGGGAGGTTGAGGAAGTTTTGGGATGGTGAGGATCCAGGTCGCGATATTATATATGGAATATCTTACTGCTCTGATAGATTGGATAAATGGCTTGTGGGATATGGTTCTCTGGTGCCTGAATAAGTGGTTTACTTCTTCCACCTTCTGTGTGGAGAGTCTCATATACTTTGCGATATAGAACTATATGGGCATTTTGACAATTATCATCTACACTGTTATTATTGCCTTACTACTACATTATATTTGGCGGCCAGGATGGAATCGCAAGGTATAAGATCTCTATTTAGAGGCAGAAGGGCTTTAGAGGAAGAAATGGTTATCCCAGGATGGGAGCGGGATGTAACATTGCGCCTTAGCAAGGGAAAGGTCTAAAGGCACTGGTCTCTGTGAAGACTGGAAGCAGAAGCTACAGAGCGGAGGACCTAGAGATTTGGAGCTATGCCTCAGAGAAGTTACTGCTGAGCCAGGAACTGAAGTGCCAATAGAAATCTCTAGATGCGGGGGGATTTTACTCACAGCCTATCCTATTGCATGTGAGAACAGGGACAGACTATTACAAGAGAGGATTCAGACAGTTACTGAAAGGTCTGATAATTCAAGTGAAAGTGCTTCTCCCATACCACAGCAAAATGGAGAATCTCAGGTGGCAGAACAACAGGAACCTACTAGCCTTGTAAATTCAGCTGGAAAGCAGAGGGAGCCAAGGAGGTCAAGAGTGCACCTCAGTTCAGCCCAGGTCAGCAAGCCTAGTAGGCGAGTCTGGTTACCATGGTAACAGGGGCAGAGCCTCTACACAGGAGGATACAACGTCAAAAGCTGAGGCATGAGGTGATACTTTGTGGCATACTGTTACTTCTGAGACACCACTGAGTATTACAGTATCACACCAGACTTCTCAAAGAGAAGTGCGCCCCACACAGCAGAGGAGGCAGGAAACACCGGATCATAATACTGAGTTAAGGGAGATTTTGGAAGATTTTACATAGCAGGAAATCACAGATATCTTTAGTAGGTTCACCCAGAGAATGGGAGAATTGTTAATATCTTGATTAATGAAGGGGCCACAGGAGTGTCTGTTCTGTGGATTGTATGAGATTCACAAGTATAAGTCAGAATTCTTTTGTACAGCAAGCTTTTAGGGATTATCATTCACAAAGTAGTAACCAAACAATCAGTTTGTTGGCTTTGGCTGCAATGGGTTGTAAAATTGAATACCCTGCTGATTATATGTGGCCTATTGCAGATAGACCCTGGGATTCAATTAGGGACTGTATGAAAAAGTTAAAAGAGGAGGTAATGAAGACTGCTATTATGTTAGGGAACACCGAAGTTTATTATGAAACTCCCTTGGGAGTCTCTCATAGGAATTTGATCGTTAAGACAGCACCCCCCACTTATAAACATGTGATTCTGACTTCGCTTTCAGAGGTGCTGTATAAGATTTCACAGTTAAGTGACTTAGGAGACTGGGGAAATGATAAATTTCCTTGAGAGAGAAGGGTAAAAACCCAGCTAATCCAAAGTTGGAATGGAGTGACAAGAAGAGACGTTTACTGCTCTGTTGAAAGCAGGGGTAGATTTTAGAAGAATACATGGTATTCCAATTAATAAACTGTATAAAATGTACAAGGTAAGGGGCTTAATAGCAAACAGAACAGAGAAGTAAGAACTGCACCTACAAATCCTCCAGATCTTGAACCCTTGTTTCGAAGTGAGTCACACCTTCAAGGATACTAGGGAATAGGCTGAGCCCCAGCTCAGTTTAAAGAAACACACAGACAGGAAAAAAAAAAAGCCATGAAGTGATATTAAGGCCTGGAATTCCGGTCATGACTTGGGTAATGAGTACTCCAGCATCTCACAGAACTGGACTTGCGCAAAAGGCTAGCATAATTAAATGGAAATGGTATATTCAGAATATGTCAAAAGAGGCAAAAGTGGAGTTTCTGCTCTACATGAAACTATAGCAAGCATCGACATTGATGGAAATGATAAAACCTCTGAACCAAGGCAATAGTTGGTAAAATCCTTGGTAAAATGGAATGATGGATATGATGGACTAACTGAAGAACAGAAGAAACATGCATGGTTTACTGATGGGACAGCAAAATATTTGGGACATAAAAGATATTGGAAAGCAGTAGCCTATAACCCATGTGCTAAGAGAACTTTGGAAAGTACTGGGATAGGTGGAAGTAGTCCATATGCTGAACTTATGGCAGTATATCAAGCTATTAAAACAGAGAAAGGAGGACAGTGTCATATATTCACTGATTCATGGGCGGTAGCTAATGGGTTAGCTACATGAATGCCAATGTAGGAAAATCAAAATTGGGAAATTCATGGTAAACAATTTTGGGGCAAAGAACTATGGGAAGATATATGGGACATGTCTTTGGTTACTAATTTGTCAGTTTTTCATGTAGACACTCACGTGGCCCTAACTATGCAGGAACATGAGTACAATGCACATACTGTTCAACTAGCAAAGATTGCTACTGAACATATTGTCCCTACTCTGACACCAACTGATGATCCAGTACTAGTAAAATGGGTCCACCAAATGGCTGGCCATTTAGGGGTCCAAGACACACACCAGTGGGCACAAGATTGAGGTATTAGTATCTCTTATTCATTGTTAAAGCAAGTAGCAGAGGAATGTCATATAGGTCAACTGGAAAAGGAACAAACTGTTCCTCAGGTAGTGACTGGAGAAATAGCAAGAGGAAAAGTTCCAGCCCAGATTTGGCAGATAGATTGTATTGGACCACTACCCCAAGATAAAGGATGTAAATTTATATGTACTTGTGTTGACACCTATTCAGGTTTACTAGTGGCTTGACCTTATAAGAATGCAACCCAGAAAAACCCCTGTAAAAATCTAGATATTATAAGTTTATATTATGGAACCCCAATACAGATTCCAAGTGCCAATGGGTCACATTTCAAAGGTAATAAGATGAAGAGATATTGTATATTGAACAATATAGAGTGGATATATCATATTCCATATTATCCACAAGCATCTGGGTTGATAGTAAGAATGAATGGATTGTTGAAAGGACAGTTAAGAAAGTTAAGTTCTAATAATTCGTATCAACATTGGAAAGACAATTTGTTCATTGCTTTATGTAATTTGAATAACAGAGCATTAGGAGGAAATACACGTTTAACCAGAATGATGACCCAAATCTGCAAATTAGAAAACAGCAAACACATAAGATCCAAAATATGGAGCATTGGACTGTGAGGGAAGATGTCCCACTACCGTATCCAGGAATACCTGGTTCAGCAGGATATGATTTATATTGTTTAGAGAACTTTTGGTGGGATAGAAAAGAGATAAGAAAAATCTCTACTGGGATATGTATGAGAATCTCTAAGAGTCATTTTGGACAGATATTACGTAAACCAAGATTAGCAGCTCAGGGAATGCATGTATTGGCTGGAGTGATAGATTCTAGTTATCAAGGAGAAATTATTGTGACACTCCAGAATTTAGGTGAAGAACCTATACAGTTGTGTAAAAATGATAGAATACTTCAATTGATTATTAGTCCTTGTGAAACTATACCTCCCTCCAAAATAACTATCAGAGGAAAGGAAGGATTTGGTTCTACTGATAGAATAAAGCTGGGAGCTAAAATATGGGTAAAGCAGAAGCCAGACGATGTTCCAAAGGCTGCAGAAATTATAGCACATGGTAAAATTAACATTGTAACAGTGGTTTACCCAGGAGAAAATAATTATGAAATTGTACCCTTGATTCATGTATTCTATCATGAATGAGGCTATGATAGTCTCTTTGTTCTTTTTGGCATTTGTCTATTAAATTTGTTTGTGAGATTTGTTTCTTGTAGGCTTAGTACCATCCACCTGCAGATGCCTGATCACTTAAGCCAGATGTCACCCTCTGATGTGTTCAGATGTCCCCTATGGACCTGTCCACAACTGTGATGTGTCATCCTTGGACCTGGTGTCAACTGAGTTCCAGATGCCAGCTTGCTAAAGAACTGACCTCTCAAATAGGACTCTTAATCTCTTGTGGCAGGGACAGCTCTATGTCCAATTTCAGCAGGAAGAAGCTTTGCAGGACAAGACCTTTGCCCCTTACCCCAAGATTTTGAGCCCCATTCATTTGAGGGGAATTATGACATTGTTTTATATAATTATCTTGTGTTATCCCTGTTATATTGTTGTATAAAGTTCTTTTGACACCAGTTATCCCAGAATTCCCATTGCCCCATGTAATGGATAAGAAAGATCTTGGGGCCGAATTTAGTAGCAATTTAGATTTGAAGATCTTTCCCACCCATTGATAGGCCAGGTGACCTGCTTGTGTCACAGGAAACCTAAGTCACATGTGGTGGGAGGAGCTTCCTGACAGGAAAAGGAAGTTATGTCACAGGATAATGCAGAGAGAGAGAGAGAGAGAGAGAGAAAGAGAGAGAGGGAGAGAGAGCAGTTATGGCTGCTAATGGCTACTAATGGGCACCCTCGTGATAGTTAGAACTGAATAGGCTGACTTAGCTGTACTGTGAGTTTGTATTTGGAGAAGACCCCAGCAGGGGGGTCGGAGAGGTTTTGGGATGGTGAGGATCTGGGTTGTGATATTGTGTATGGAATGTTTTATTGCTCTGATAGATTGGGTAGGCGGCTTGTGAGATAAGGTTCCCTGGTGCCTAAATAAATGGTTTCCTTCTTCTACCTTCTGTGTGGAGAGTCTCACATACTTTGCGATATAGAACTACATAGGCATTTTGACAATTATCATCTACATTGTTATTATTGCCTTACTGATACAGCCCCCTACTCCTGCATCTTTCTAACCTTCAAATGTTAGGGCTACTGAAACCCCCACCCGATGTTTGATCCTGACCCAGACTCTAGAAGCAGTTTTCTCCTAGGGCAACCATAAAGATCCCCAAGCCAGCAGCTCTCATGAGGACATTTCATTGCTGCTATTTTTCTGCTGTTGGTACTCTAGTGCCTTATTAACTGAGTTTCTTCCCTGTTCCCTCATGAATGGAATGCTCCAGGATCTGTTCTTGGCTCTCTGCCATTTAACCTTCGTGTCTTAAAGTTGTACAAAAAAGAGGCATCAGCTAATTTACACTACAAAACATGAAGATGGAACATCGCAGACATTGTCTTCCTTCAAGTTTCAGGTCAAATCTAACTTTTTCTTTAAAGTATCCTTCATCCTACCGATTGTTCATGGTTTCTCCATCCTCACAATAACTTGTATTCATAAAATATGCAGTTCTTGAAGACAGAGCCTGTTTGATTTTTGTCCTTGTGCCCCCAGCACCTACTGCCAATTATAGTAGACAATAAATGCTTGTTGATTGATAAGATATTTATGTATTTGAGTTTTTAATCGCATTTCTCCCTCCCTGTTCTTCCTATCACATCCCCACCCATGATTAAGCCTCAAGAGTTGTAATATTAAGGTGGAACTTTTTTTTTTTACTGTTTTCTCTTTTAGCACTTATTTAATCAAGTGCCCTTGAAGAGTCTGGCCTTTATTTCTTTGATTAAATTAGGAGTCTTTGATGACCTCTTTACCTCAAGGGAAAGCCTGCTTTTCATGGGCTTGAGTGACATGTTTGTGACACCAGAGGCTTTTAGGCCACGTGGGTTCGAGTCCCAGGTTTGTGACGCTTTTAGTGGGTTTAGTGGCCACATAGGTTTGAGTCACACATTTTGATGGCCTTTGACCCTGAACAAGATACATAAACCCAGAGGTTGGAGTTCTCCCTTGCGGCTCTCAGTCACTAGAAGACTGGCGTGGGACTCTGGGTAGCCGTTTTAAGAGCCTCCCCGCTTGTGAACCCAGATGTTGATGCTTTCCTGGTAACTATGAATTGTGATTTGGTCTGCTTATAATTTGTTTGTATTTACTCTGAAGTTCTGGTTGCTGGCATTTCCTCCTGAACTAAGTGAATGATATTTGTATGTTGGATTAAAGTAAGATTGTTAACCCCTTAACGTTGCTTTCCTTAATAAAGCAGATCGAAAGAACTTGTGTTATCAGCTTTCTGTGTGCTGGTTGTTGTTGGTTTTACACAGCCACAGTAGGTACTAGCTGAATTGTTGTTATAAGAGGTCAGAGATAGGATTTTACTTATTTATTTTATTTTATTTATGGAGCAAACAAGCATTTCCATAACACAGTACAATAAAAAAAAGATTGAACATAAATTTACATACCTAGGTTCTAGCTCAGCTGCACATCACATAGAAAGTGCTTCATAAGTGTCTGCTGAATTGAAGGCCCCAACTTAGGAGGAATAACTTATGTATAACAAAGCGAGGATCTGAAGATCTTGAAAGACTACAAAGTTGAGCTCGATTTAATAAGATGATGATTCATAAGGATAAACATAGTCTTATACCTGAGTTCAAAAACCCAACCACCCAAATGCAAAGATGTGAGAGGTGTGGCTAAATAAAAGCTCATCTAAAAAATGTCTTGGGCTTTTGTTTTTAGTAGATTACAAACTTAATAAGAGTTAACGGTGTGATATGGCAGCCAAGAAATTAGTGACATCTTAGATTGCATTAAGAGAGGAATTTTGTCCAAGGACAGCCAAGAAGATAAAGGTCCTTGAAATCAGGCCATACAAAGGTAGGATGAAAGAACTGGAAATATTAAAGCTGAAGAAGAGAAGACATGAGTGAGGACAAACATGTATATAATAGCAGCCTTTAAGTATCTTAAGTCATGTGGAATAGGCAATAGATTTGCTTTGGTTGGTCCCAGACAACAGAACTTGGAACAACGGGTAGAGGCTGTAGAGAGGGAGGTTTAAGTTTAATGTAAAGAAAAAATTCCCAACATAATTAGGACTATGCAGAAGAGGAAAGGTACTTCAGGAGACAGTATGCTCTTCATCACTGTAGGTCATCAAGTGAAAATTATGCAGCCACTTATTGTAGATGTTCTGGAAAGGATTCTCAGTTTGGGTTGGACTTGATGTCCAGCCAGAGATTCTGATGCATCTCACTCAATGGATTTGCTGACCCTGAGTCCTAGTTTCCCTATGGCCTCTCCTACATGGTTCCTGCCTGCCCAGGTCTCTGCTGGACCTATTATGATCATCTGCTCTTTTCTTATTTGAACAGACCCTCTGCATCCTGGACTTAATATGAATTCTGCTTCTGCTCCTCTTCCTCCTCCTCCTGCTCCTCCTCCTTCTCCTCCTCCTTCTTTTCCTCCTCCTCCTTTTCCTCCTCCTCCTCCTGCTCCTCCTTTTCCTTCTTCTTTTTCTTCTTCTCCTCCGTTTCCTTCTTTTTCTTCTTCTCTTTCTCCTCCTTTTCCTTCTTTTTCTTCTTCTCCTCCTCCTTTTCCTTCTTCTTCTTCTTCTTCTTCTTCTTCTTCTTCTTCTTCTTCTTCTTCTTCTTCTTCTTCTTCTTCTTCTTCTTCTTCTTCTTCTTCTGCTTCTGCTTCTGCTTCACAGTATACCTACCTGACCCATCTTTCCTCCAACACACCCTTCTCTTGGTTTCAGACCTACACTCAAACTCCTGTCATTTCTTAGAGAACATTAGCTGTGGGACCATGAGCAAGTCATTTACCTTCTCTGGTCCTCAGTTTACACATCTGTAAAGTGGCATCAATAATACCAATAATTCTAACCTCATAAGGTTATTGTAAGGCTCAAATGAGATAATGTCTATGAAGCTTTACAAACATTTAAATATAATACAAATATAAGTTAGTTTAATTAACCAGTACAACCTTTTTGGGTGTAGACATTTCCCTTTCTAGGAGGTCCTAAAAGATTTCTTTCTTACTACATTTCTGCTCTTTTCTCATCTTTTATTGTGCTTTTGTCTGATTTTTTTCAGATCAGATCTCCCACAATATGACCTTAAGGTTCAATTCCCTTGCAAAATCCAACCAGTCAGGGAGAAGTATCTATATAAGGTCCTCACATAAAACTTCTGTTAATCAGTGTAGCTTATCTATTGTTTTTACTTGATGTGTTTGCTACTTATTCAGTTGTTTCAGTAGTGTCCAACTCTTTGCAAACCCATTTGGGGTTTTTGTGGCAAAGATATTGGAGTGGTTTGCCATTTCCTTCTCCAGACCATTTTACAGATGAAGAAACTGAGAAAATAAAATTAATGACTTGCCCAGGGTCACCCAGCTAGTGAGTGTCTGAGGCCAGATTTTAACTCAGGTCTTCCTGACTCCTGGTCTGCCCTTGTAGTATTAATTAAGGTGGGACTTTTTGCTGTTGACCTTTAATGATTCACAACTGGGAGTCATTGATTTGTATCTGACATGATATTGGGGGTGAGGAACTTTTCCATGCTCAGCCTGGGTGAAGTCGGGACCCTCAGGCCCTGAACAGGATATATAAGCACAGAGGTTAGGGTTCTTTCTTGGAGCTTTGAGCCACAACAGGAGTGGCGCGTGACTCTGGGCCAGCCATTGTAATGAGCTCCCCGGATGAACACTCAGATGTTGATAACTACAAATTGTATTTGGTCTGTAATTCAGGGTGCTGTTTTCTTTCCCCTGAACTAAGTAAATGATATTTGTATGCTGGATTAAAGTAAGATTGTTAACCTTTTAATGTTGCTTTCCTTAAATAAAGCAGATCAAAAGGACCTGGGTTTTCAGCGTTCTGTGTGCTGGTTGTTGTTGGTTTTACACCCACACAGCAGCTGCTAGCCAGATTGTTGAAACAGCCCTCTATCCGCTGCACCACCTAGATGCTTCCCACTTACCTTTATCCTTAACCACTGGGGCTCAAGATCTTAATTCTATGTCATTATTAACTTCCTCTGCATAGATAAGAGGTATTCTGCCTAATCACAATATCTCAGTGCTAAGATCTCTGATTTATCTTGCTTATTATTGATGCTTTGTGCAGATATGTGGGTTTTACTGCTGACCTTCTGCTTGTTTATATCTCCCTGTATGACTGCTCCTCTAAACTGCTTTTTCTACACAAAAATTGACTTGGTCCATAAATCCTGACTTCCCTTCAATTTTCAGCATAAGCCTTGTTAATCAAATTCACAAGCCTCTAGGCAAATGATTTCCTTACTGTCCTACATCCCAGTATGGTAGCACTAGGTACACCAGTCAACACGAGATAAGGACTATGCCAACCCGTGTTTCAAGTGCTAATATAGGGAGGACAACAGCAAAATGATCAACAGATTCTTTCTCTCTCTCAAACCACCTTGAAAGGATATGAGAGAACTGCATATATGGCCTTCTTATTCTTCTATATGTTGTTCTGTTTTATTCTATATGAGTATCCCATAGTGAAGTCTAAGGGCACCATTTTAAAATAAATTCAGTACTAAACCATGTAATTATGATAAAAATAAAATAAGGAACAAACTGCTAGATAAAATCCTAAAACTATTTACATTTTTTTAAAAAACATACTTTAACAAAATAGCTTATTTATTCTGTTTCTTCTACAATGGGAACTCCTCACACTGATAAAATCATAGGGAATCCCTTAAACAATTCAATTCCATTCCATCAACAACAATAACAAATATTGCTCAGTATCCTCCAATTCTTGAGCATTTGGGTTGTTTACAGTTTTTATTATTACAAATTAAGCATTGATTGACACTAAATAATTTTGCTAAATAATGCTAAATGCTAAATGATATTTCTCTTTTAAATAAGATCCTTAGGCAAGGGCTAGAAGAAGACTGACTAGCTCTTCCCTTCCCTCACCAGCTAGTAGGAAGCAACACAGCAGTAGAATCACTGATCAATAGATATAATCAATCACATAACTGTTGTCTTGAACCAGTTTACAATTCCAACAACAATGCCATAACATCACCAACATTGAGTTTTATAATTTTCAATTATTTTCACAAAATTGGTAGGTGTAAGTGATATTTCAAAGTAGTTTTAATTTGCATTTTCTGACATAGTTTGAACAAATTTAGATGAGTATTGACAATTGTAATTCAAAAACTGTTCATCACATAATGTGAGGTGAAATGACTTTCCTAAGGTCATCTAGTCAGTATGTGGTCAAAATAGGACTCAAACCAATCTTCCAACTTTCTAGTCCTAATTATATTGTACTCCCAAATATTTCTTGACTATTCATTCATTGGCAAATGAGTATTACATTTATAAATACATGTCAATTCCATGTAGACGACTGACATAATTTTTTTTCAAGTATATTGGTAAAAATATTTTTGAAAAAAAATCTATTTCTTTTTGGATATACTGACTTTTATTCTGTGAAATCTTATTTTTGCAAAATTAAATTAATCTATTGTCTTTAACAATTTTATTCATTTGTTTGGTAGATTAAAATTTGTCTGTTTTCCAAAATTGGGAAGAATATTAATATACTTTTTTCTTCTAATTAATTGTTTTTTTTAATTAGATATTAATCTCATTAGTTTTAAAATATTATACTCATTTTCTTTTTTATCAGACTTCTATCTGATTTTTTAGATTTTTTTCTTTTACTTTCTAGAATTTTATAATTAGGTTAATCAAGTACTTGTTTATGCATATATTTGTTTCTCTGGCTAGTTTCTCAATTCAAGTCCATTAATCTATTTTCCTACCGTCAGGTAGAATAATGACCTTTTGGTCTGTTTTTAAATCTGAAAGGAAAAGCCTCATTTCATTAAGGTTTGGTTGTACTTGATATGATCCTTTTTTCATTTTATGCTTTTTTTCTATATACAACATTTTAAAAAATTATATTTAATAACAGTATATAGACCTGCTTTATCCCTGTTTTTGCTGGGAATGTCTCCAATGTTTGCTCATCACATATAATGCTGATTTTAGGATTCAAATTGATACTTTAAAAATTATATTTTGAAAAATCTTTTTGTGTGTGTGTGTGATAACTGATATTTTTAACAGGAAAGTTTACTAAATTAACCAAAGGCCTTTTTTGTACTTGTTGATATAATCACATGTTTTAATATTTCCTATTAATATTATTAATTATCTTAATTGTTTTTCTAATATTGAAAAATCTTTACATTCCTACTATAAATTTAACTTGATTTTAATGAATAATTCTTACATATTATAGCACTCTATTTTCTAATATTTATGTAATTTTAATACGCATTAATGGCATTAATCTATGATTTTGACTTTTAGCCCTATCTTCCCCAGGTTTACGAGTTAAAACCATATTTGTATCATTGGAAGAAGTAGGTAAGATACTATCTTTCTCCATCTTTCTCCATATTTAAGAACATTAGAGGCCACATAGGGTTAAGTATACTTTAAAAATTTGGAAGAATTACTTGTGAAACTTTTTTGTGTTGGTCCAATTTTACATGACTACTAATTAATAGGCTTCAATTTCCATAAGATAGTCCTATTTAGGTTATCTATTTGCTGTTTTGTCATTTTAGGTAACATTTTTGTATCCATTGAACTGTTTCAAAATTTTATTTTCATGAGAGTTAATGAAATAATCTCTGGACATTTTCTTAATTTGATTTTCATTCATTACAATAACTCTCTAATGTCTAATTTGGGGGAAAAGTATTCTCTATTTTTATGCAATAAATTTGTTAATTCACCAAACTTTTTTTTTAAAAAAAACAACCCTTGGTTGTGTTTAGTTTATTTGTTTATTTATTTTATTAACTTCTCCAATGAATTTGCTAATCTCTTTTTATTTTCCTAGTGTAAAAATCACTGGGCTTGTTGGGATGTGGATCTCAGCTTTTCTGCTTACTACCTATATTATCTTAGGTGAGTAAATTAGCATCTCTGGGCTTTAGTTTTCTAAAACACAAAATAAGAGAATTTGATGAAATGATTTCTATGGTTTCTTCCATTTCTAACTCTATACTTCCATGACACTATTTGTCATTAATTTCTTTAAATTTAGACTCACTTTATTGAGCTTTTATTTTTCTTTCCTGTTGATATAGGTGATATAAATTGCCTTTGAGTTTTACTTTATCTTCCATAATTATTTTTAATTATGTATATACATACATGTGTGTGTATATATACATACATACATACATACTGTTATGGTAATTAAGATGGGACTTTTTTTTTACTGTTTTCTCTTTTGGAATGCTGAGGTAATCAAGTACCTTTGATGAGTTTTGCTTTTCAAATGTAATGGCAAGCAAAGTGGGCTTTTTGTTATCTTTGTTTTCGAGTGCTTCTCAGCACTACGGAATCTTTGGTTGAATCAGGAGTCTTTCATGACCTGCTTACGTCAAGGGAAGGCCTAGTCATGTGGGTTTGAGTTGCATGGTTTTGATGCCCTTTGACCCTGAAGAAGTGTATATAAAATCAGAGGTTAGTGTTTTGCCTTTGGGGGCTCACTCATTGGAAGAGTGTTGGTGTGGAGACTCTGGGTAGTTGTTAAGGAGCCCCCAGTTTTGAAAAACCCAGATGTTTGTGCTTCTCTCTCTGGTAACTATGTATGTAATGTCTTGGTCAGACAGCTAGAAGCCCTGTCTGTTGATTTGTGTTTATTTGTTCTGTTTATATAATTTCTGCTTGTAATTTCTGTTTGTGGTTTCTCTGAAGTTCAGGGTGCTGACTTTTTCCCCTGAACTAAGCGAATGATATATGTATGTTTGATTAAAGCGAGATTGTAAACCCCTTAAAGCTGCTCTCCTTAGAAAAGCAGATCAAAGAGCCTATGCTAGCAGCCCTCCTGTGTGCTGTTGTTGTTGGCCTTACACCTCCACAGCAGCTGCTAGCAACATTGTTGTTATACATACATACATACATGCATATACATACCATGCATATGTATGTGTTTTATTCCAAAACTCTTGGGTCATTTTTGGATTTTTTAGGAAAATTTTATCAAGCTATAATGGATTTTTTTGGTCAAGTGATGTCTTTCTTCCTTCTGTCAGCTTGAAAGGTATTTCCTTAATCATTGTAACAATTGTTACATTGTTTGACAATGACATTGTTTGACAATTTTGAGAAGTGGTATTTTATCAGTTACTTGTTTTTGGTACTTTTGGGAAGTTTTCTTGTATAATTTCCCGAAGTAACTGTAATCAGATTGTTTTCATCTAAGACATTGTCCTGGACTCCAAAAATTCTGAGATTTTCTCTTTGATTCATCCTCCAAATGTTTCACCCTCATCTGCATTGCTTCCTGAGCTTTGTCTAATTGAATTATTCCTTAGCATGTTTTTCTATTTTAACCACTCTGTTTGCATTTTACCTTATGTTGCATTTATCTAGCTTTTGGATATTTGGTTGATGTTTTAAAATCCTCTGTACTATCATAACCTTTGTCAGTGTTTCTTACAATACAGAAAATTGGTGTTGGTTCAGGTATTTCTCACTTCTCTAGTGCGTTATCACTGATCTAGAAAATCTATGGAAACCATACCTCATATCACCCTATATGATGATACCATCTCCACACGCAACCATGTAGCTCACAAAATTAAGGAAGAAAGGTTTTATTGAATGCTTAAAGAAAGATAAGTGAATCTTTGGGCAGCTACATGGTACAGTAGATAGAGTGCCAGGCCTGAAGCCAGGAAAACTCAACTTTCTGAGTTCAAATCTGACCTCATGACATTTATTAGTTGTGTGACCCTGGGCTTAACTCAACACTTAACTCTGTTTGACTCAGTTTTGTCATTGGTAAAATAAGCTGGAGAATGGAATGGCAAACCACTCCAGTATCTTTGCCAAGAAAACTCCAAATGGGGTCACAAAGAGTCAGATATGACTGAAAACAACTGAACAACAAACGAAAAATATAGAGCATCTTCTACAAGTTATCTGGGATTGAGACTATAGTCCCCCAGATCTATAAAGGCCAACTCTTTTTCCACCTAGGAAACCTTTTTTGACAATGATAATAACACGCCTGGTAGACTGAACCTTACTAACATAACCTATGTAAACTCTGAAGATCCTCATCCTAACTCCCACTTACACAGATGAGTGGAGGCTCCCAGAGCAAGGCTCTACTTCCCCATCAGAGTTCTAAAGGTACCCCTAAGGAACTGGGAGTATACTTCTCCGTTGTTATAGGCTAAACCCCCTCATTCAAGTATATTCTTCCCCACATCAATCACCAAGTTATAGTTAGTTATCACCCTTGCATCATTAATCCTGTCTGACGATTATCATTAATCAATTAGCATCTAGCTTTCACAAAAGGGATATTTCCTATGAAGGTACAGCATGAATAGAAGTTGCCAAGGATTTCCTCCACTAAATCAGTGGGTCGCATTTTCCTATCTCCCACCTCAGCTATGGAAAGAGTACCTTCAGACTTAAAGCTTTGCACAAAGCATTTTCCTAATGTGTTCTGAATGTGAAATGGCTCACTTCTACCTCAGGGCTGGGTCAGAGAGGTCACTCTCCAAGGCCTTGGCTGCCTCGCCACTTGTGCTCAATTTTCACCAAATCCTAATATGGACCACAGTTCGCTGACCTTTGGCACTGATTATTTCAACCTTTCAAAATCCACAAGGTCTTATTTATCTCCAATACTTCCCCTCAAAGCAGGAATGGACCATCACAAAGAGGTATTAAAACCTCTAAAACCATACAACCTAGCTTTGTAGAGGACCAGAGGCCCCTTCCCATGCAGAGTTTTATACATATCCCTCTCCCTAGAACACAGCTAGGCAAGGAAAAGAAATGCCCTGGCTATATACATGGTGCTCTTAGAAGCATCCCCTGTTCCAATATAATATCCAATAAAACAGCTCTTCTTCTTCACGTGGTATGAAGACCAGAAATAATGAGAATCCTTGCCTTTGCTCTGAAGGAACAGCAAGGCCCATCCATTTCAAATCAACAGACCTTTCCAGAAGTTGGCTCCCTCACTTCCCCATGTGGTCAGGCACAGAGCATGCTGCACATGTTATGAAGATATTATGAAAGCCACTGTTGCATTAATAAACATATAATTTTGTTAGAAAAAGAGATATGAAATAGAGATGATCAAATATAAGGGATGTCAGGAAAAATTCTGAGCTCAATACAAATGTACAATACAATACAAAACTGACCCTGATGCTATGAAAATTATTAACATCTAACAATAATCTTTAAAAATAGGCCACATAATTGTTTCTTTTTTCTGAAACTCTAATTTTTTTTTTTATTTTTGCCATTTATTTTTATATCAGTCATTTCTGGATATTCCTTTCCCTTATCCCTTTCATACCCGTAGAGTTCTCCCTTCTAACAAAGAAAAACAGTTAGCTTTTTTAGTCTGCAAGTGAACTAGGGTTAGCTATGTGCCTCAGGGAACAGAGTGCTGGGCCTGGAGTCAGGAAAACCTGAATTCAAATGCGGCCTCAGATACTTACTAGCTATGCGACCTGGGCAATTCTTTTAACTTCTGTTTGCCGCAGTTTTCTCATCAGTAAAATGGAAATTCTACATATGCAAATTATTACCATAACAGCACCTTTCTCCCAGGGTTGTTCTGAGGATTGAAATATTTCTTATTTTTTAGGTTTAATTTATTTTATTTGATATTTTTTAGTTTTAAGCACTGATTTCCACAAGATTTTGAGTTACACATTTTCTCCCCATTTCTACCCTCTCCCCACTCCAAGATGGCATATATTCTGATTGCCCCATTCCCTAGTCAGCCCTCCCTTCTATCACCCCAGTCCCCCTCCGCCCCATCCCTTTTCCACTTACTTTCTTGTAGGGCAAGATAGATTTCTATGCCCCATTGCCTGTATATCTTATTTCCCAGTTGCATGCAAAACCAACTTTTTTTTGAGCATCTGCTTTTAAAACTTTGAGTTCCAAATTCTCTCCCCTCTTCCCTCCCCACCCTCTTTCCCTAAGAAGGCAAGGAATTCAACATAGGCTACATGTATCATTATGCAAAACACTCCCATAAATAGTCATGTTGTGAAAGAATAACTATATTTCCCTCCCTCCTATCCTGTCCCCTTTTATTCAATTTCCTCCCTTAACACTGTCCCTTTTCAAAAGTGTTTGCTTTTGATTACTTCTTCCCCCATCTGCCCTCCCTTCTATCATCCCCCCTTTTTTATTCCCTTCCCCCTACTTTCCTGTGAGGTAAGATACCCAATTGAGTGTGTATGTTATTCCCTCCTCAGGTCAAATCCGATGAAAGCAAGATTCACTCATTCCCCCTCACCTACCCCCTCTTCCCTTCCTACAGAACTGCTTTTTCTTGCCACTTTTATGTGAGATAATTTACCCCCTTCTATCTCTTCCTTTCTCCCTCTCTCAATGTATTCTTCTCTCATCCCTTAATTTTATTTTATTTTTTAGATATCATCCCTTCATATTCAACTCATCCTGTGCCTTCTGTCTATGTATATGTATATTACCTTCAAGTACCCTAATACTGAGAAAGGTCTCATGAATTACACACATCATCTTTCCATGTAGGAATGTAAGCAAAACAGTTCAGCTTTAGTAAGTCCGTTATGATTTCTCTATTTTGTTTACCCCTTCATGCTTCTCTTGATTCTTGCATCTGAAATTCAAATCCTCTATTCAGCTCTGGTCTTTTTGCTGAGAAGGCTTGAAAATCCTCTATTTTATTGAAAATCCGTATTTTGCCTTGGAGCGTTATACTCAGTTTTGCTGGGTAGGTGGTTCCCGGTTTCAATCCCAACTCCTTTGATCTCTGGAATATCATATTCTAAGCCCTTTGATCCCTCAGTGTGGAAGCTGCTAAATCTTGTGTTATCCTGATGTGTTTCCACAATACTTGAATTGCTTCTTTCTGGCTGCTTGCAGCATTCTCTCCTTGACTTGGAAACTCCAGAATTGGGCAACAATATTCCTAGGATCTTTCCTTTTGGTATCTTTTTCAAGAGGGAATCAATGGATTCCTTCAATTTCCACTTTACCCTCTGGCTCTAGAATATCAGGGCAATTTTCCTTGACAATTTCCTGAAAGATGGTGTCCAGGCTCTTTTCTTGATCATGGCTTTCAGGTAGTCCAACAATTTTAAAATTATCTCTCCTGAATCTATTTTCCTGGATCTATTTAAATTATCTCTCCTGGCTTTTCCAATGAGATACTTCACATTGTCTTCCATTTTTTCATTCCTTTGGTTCTGTTTTATAATATCTTGATTCCTCTTAAAGTCACTAGCTTCCACTTGCTCCAATCTAATTTTTTTAGGTACTATTTTCTTCAGTGGTCTTTTGGACTTCCTTTTTCATTTGGCAAATTCTGCCTTTCAAGGCATTCTTCTCCTCATTGGCTTTTTGGAGCTCTTTTGCCATTTGAGTTAGTCTATTTTTTAAGGTGTTATTTTCCTCAGTATTTTTGGGGTCTCCTTTAGCAAGTCATTGACTTGTTTTTCATGATTTTCTTGCATCACTCTCATTTCTCTTCCCAAATTTTCCTCTGCTTCTCTTACTTGCTTTTCCAAATGCTTTTTGAGCTCTTCCATGGCCTGAGACCAATTCATATTTTTCTTGGAGGCTTTTGATGTAGGCTCTTTGACTTTGTTGAATTCTTCTGACTGTGTGTTTTCATCTTCTTTGTCACCAGAAAAAAGATTCCAAAGTCCGAGTCTGAATCCGAGTCCATTTTCGCTGCCTGTTCATGTTCCCAGCCAACTCTTTGACCTTTGAGCTTTTTGTCATGACTGCTTATAGAGTAGAGAATGCTTTGTCCCAAGCTTTAGAGGATGTGCTGCTGTTTTCAGAGCTACTTCTATACAGCAAGCTCTGCCACACCAGTGCTCCTTCTCCCCCAAGAACCGCCAACCTAGCCTGCAACTCAGATCCAAGCAGGCTCTGCACTCTCACTCTGATCTGCCGATGGACCTGGGGCCAGCAGCAACTGCAGCTGTAGCTCTGGAAGCAGCCCCAGAGCTGCACCACTTCTGTGCCCCCGGGGCTGGGGCCAACTGCAAACTCCTTTTACTCTGTTCCAGCAGTTTTTTCCCACTAACCTTTTCTGTTGTCTTTGGCATTTGTGGGTTGAGAAGTCTGGTAACCGCCACAGCTCAATGATTCAGGGCCCTACCACCTGTTCCGCCCAGCTCCCAGTCTGGTTGGTCCTGGCACAGCCCATGCTGGGCTGTGCTCTGCTCTGCTCCCAGCACAGTGCGATAGACCCTTCCCAGTGACCATCCAGGCTTTCCTGGGCTGGAACCCTGCTTCCCTCTGTTATTTTGTGGGTGCTACAGCTCTAGAATTTGTTCAGAGCCATTTTTTACAGTTGTTTGGAAGGACCTGGGGGAGAACTTAAGCAAGTCCCTGCTTTCCAGCTCCCATCTTGGCTCTGCCCCCTCAAGGGTCAATCGAAATATTTCTAAAGCACTTGCACAGTGCCTGGCACATAGTAGGTGCAATATAAATGTTAGCTATTATTATTATTAATTAATTATTAATTAGACAGGCAAGTTGGATAATTTATGCAATGTATCTTCACTAATAGTCTAGTATACTCTACCAAAAGAAGGGGGATGTTTCCTCATCTGTTTTCTGATACAATTGGTCATTACAAGAATTTAGAGTTCAGCTTCTTTTTAGTGTTTTCTTATTAACTGTACAAAAACCCTTCACTTGATCCATCCATTCCTTCTACCTATCATATATATACATGCACATACCTATACACACACACACACACACACACACACACACAAACACACACATATCCTCCTTTTTGTGTCTAAACTCCTTGAGAACGTTGTCCACAATTGGTGCCCTTGTCTCATTTCCTCTTCTCAATTCTCTGCAGTCTAGCTTCTAACCTCATCATTTGACTGAAACTGCTTTCTCCAAAATTATCAAGGACCTCTTAGATACTAAATCTAATGGCCTTTTCTCAATTCTCATCAAGCTTGGCTGTCTTACTCTCATCAGCCAGGCCAAAAAAAAAAAAAAGAAAAAATGGTTAATTTTGGAGGAAGCATAGAAAAACAGGCACACAAATATACCATTGATAGAACTGTGAATTGGTCCAACCATGCTGAAAAACAATTTGGATTTATACTAGAAAATTAAACAAACTGTACCCTTTTCCTGATACTACTACTGGACATATATGCCAAAGAAATCAAAGAATGAGGCAAAGACCAATATATAATAAAATTTTAAAAAACACTACTTTTACAAGGGACTGGGAACAAAATATGTGACTGTCAATTTTGTATGACATGGCCAATGGGGTCTTTGATTTTTTTTTTTGACTATACAAATTTGTTACAAGAATTTTATTGTTTATTTCCAACTTTTTTGGATTTTTTTTAGAAAGTGGCAGTTGAGAGGGGAAAGAGGACTATATATAGGGTGGCAAAAAATAAAAGAAAAAGGAAGAGAAGATTATTAAAACATTTTTTAAATTCCCAGAAGAAAATAGAAGGAAGAACAGATGGAAATAGCTAAACTGGACAGTTTTAAAAGTTACATGCTGAATTTATTATATATTTAAAAGGAAAGATCATAGAGATTTATGGTTTTATGTCTTATTTTACATATGGAAATGCTTAATCCATTTGATGTCTATTAATTTCAGGATAAAATTTTTAAAATAATAAAAATGAACACTGCTTATAGTCTTTGACCATTATCTATCAGGGAATGCCTCTTGGGTGACATATTAAAGTTCCAGTCTTTGATTTGGAAAGACCTTAATTTGAATCCTGCCTCAGATACTTACTAGCTGTTGAATCCTGGGTCAGTCACAACCATTCTCAAACTCAGTTTCTTCATTTGTAAAATGAAAATAATAATAGTGCCTACCTCACAGAGTCGTTGTCACAATTAAATTGACTTGACATAATTAAAGTGCTTTATAAGACTTAAAATGCCCTGCGAATGCTAGCTATGATTATTAGATTTGTTTTGATGCCTCATAAACCTCAAATATCAGATCTTTTATCAAAATAAATTTGACTCCATCCCTGGGTGGACTAGCTGGGTGCCCATGAGTAATTTATCAACTCCTACTTCAGTTTCCCCAGAAAATGGGGCAACTGTTTATTGAGTTCTACCTGCCCTGTAGGGATGTGGTAAGGGATAGATGGCATGATAAAAGGAGGCAGCATTTTCTTTTCCTAAGAAGAAAGGTCTAATTAAAGCTAAGGTATAATTTTCCATGTTTATGAAATAAAATTATACTTATTATCTCTCTCACTTTTTTTTTATTAAGGCACCAAACCTTTCAATTTAGTTCCCTTAGTTTTATATGTTGTAACAACAATGCTGCTAGCAGCTCCTCTGGAGGTGAAAGACCAACAACAAGAGCACACAGGAGGGCCACTATCACAGGCTCTTTGATATGCTTTTCTAAGGAAAGTAACTTTAAGGGGTTAACAATCTTACTTTAATTAAACATACATATATCATTCACTTATTTCAGGGGAAAAAGTCAGCACCCTGAACTTCAGGAAAACACAAGCAGAAATTATATAAATGGAGCAAATAACACACAGAAATCAACAGACAGGCTTCTAGATATCTGACCATGGCATACATAGTTACCAGGGAGAGAGGCACCGACATCTGGGTTTTCAAAGTGGGGTGAGAGGGTGGGGAGAGGGCAGGGCTCCTATGGCCACCCAGAGTCTCATCTGGCCAAATCACCAACACTCTTCCAATGAGTGTACCCCCAAAAGCAAAACACCAACCTCAGAGCTCATATACCCTGTTCAAGGCTCTGAGGGCTCAGCACCTACTTAGCAAAAATGGGTATGGGAAAGATCTTTAATCACTAGCACTGCATCATATACATTGTTTCCAATCAATGACTCTTGATTTAAACAAAGACAAGAGTCAAAGACACCTGATTGCCTCAGAGCTGAGAAGCACTCCCAAGACAACAAAAGGTCCCACTTTACTTGCCATTACATTTGAAAGCAAGACTTATCGAGGGTGCTTGATTACCTCAGTGCTGAGAAGCACTCCAAAACAAAAGACAAAAGGACCCACTTTACCTGCCTGATTTGAACAGAGGCAAGACTTATTAAAGGCACTTGGTTGCCTTAGCATTTCAAAAGAGAAAACAGTAAAAAAAGTCCCACCCTGCTCAACACCATATCTGTCTAAATAAACTGATGAGTCAACGTGCCATCCCCCCATGACTGCAACGTGTTCCCTCCTCACCTCTAACTCTTAGAATCCATATTTTCCTCCAAGGCTCAGCTCTAAAAGAAAGACTGTCCTGATCCCTTTAGTCGTTGTTAGTGCTTTCTCCCTCCTCAAATGAAATTGCTTTTATGTATTTAGTTACCTGTATGGTACAACAAAATGAATGCTGATTTGTAGTTAGGGAACCTGGGTTCAAATCTTACTTTTTATGTTTACAACCTGGGGGACCCCGGGCTAGTTATTTCTTCTTACCTCAGTTTCCTCATCTTAGATGAACTCTAAGGTTTCTTCCAGCACTAGAGCTGTGATCCTATCTATATTTTATCTGCCCAGTTCAGCAAAGTTCTTGGAAGGCTTTGAGGGTTCTTTCATTTTTGTCTTTTTTCGCTGCCCGGCGCATTACTTAGCACAAAGTTGGTGCTGTGAGAAGGGTGTGCTATATCTCCATTTGGTCGTTCACAGCATACTAAAGGCCGTGATGATGTTGGATAGAAGTGATGAGGAGAATGCTCATACAGAAAGGATGTTGGCCCCAACATAGACTTTAAGAGGTACTAACCTTGCCCCAGTCATACTCTACCACCATCTTGCCCCTTTCAATAGCAATGTGGTTCCCCAGTTCTGTACCTTCTTTTCAGTCCTGCTTTTGGCTGTGTTGAGAAACAGTGGTCATTCACCTCCTGAGATTTTGAGGCCTGGTACCCAGCTTGTCTGGGCCACCATGAAGTTAGGAAGTAATCGTCATTCCCTTTGCAACCAGACACCACAATGCTCAGAGTAAGTCATTCAGTCACTGTCATTCTAGCAGCTTTCACCACACTGCCCGCTGGAAGCCTATACAGGCAGTCCAGCAACCCAGGTTTTTGCTAGTCCCTGAGGCCAAGTAGCATGATAGGCAGGAGTCTGGAGAACAAAAAGCCTGTGGCTGTCACTCTCAAAGAGGACCAATGACATCAGGAGGGTAAGAGAAAGAAGGACAAACAACACCAACAAAAAGGAGGCCAGGCTGGAACTCAGATCTCTCTGACTCCAGCCCCAGAAGTTCTATCCACTGAGCCACCCAGCTGCCCCTAGTTCACTTGGCTTAACTCTTTTTATTTGTTATAAGGGGGAACTCTATGAGAGCAAGAGGGGTAATCAACATCTAGAAAACGAGTGATGTAAAAATAAAAGACATGAATAAGACTCTTTTTAGAGAAAAAAGACTCTTTTTAGAGAAAAAAGACTCTTTTCAGAAAAAAGAAACAATTACGTATCATATTTTTGAAGATTATTGTTAGGCTTTTTATTTTCACTGCATCAAGGAGGAGTCACTAAGGGAACTGAAATTATTTAGTCTGGAGGAGTGAAGATTTAGAATGATGTTGTGATATTAAAATGGCTGACATGTGGAAAGAGAATTATATATCTAGGCTTGATATTAAGCAAAACATTGCTAACAATTGTGTTTGTCCTTTATTTTCAAAGAGGACATGACATCAGGGAAATGATGACATGGCTTGCAGTTGACTTTGATTTGAGTGAGGGAGGGCTGTGCAAGGTCACTAGCCTCACTTTGTCCTCCAGAGCCACCTATATCCAGTGACCTGATATTCTTCAGGATGACTGGCGATGGCCTAGCATGCAGTGGGGGACCCTGGCCCTTTTAGGCTCAGACTTTTTCATGTACTCGCTTAGAATGAGGTAATGCCCATTCAGTGAATAGACCTCTTTAAGAAGTGAGTCAAGGGATGGCCCCTTTAATTACAAAAAAAGAAAAAAGAAGCAAAAAAGATCAAGCTGGGAGGGGAAGACCCTCAAGGTTGCTGTTCCAAAGAGAAACAATTATCATTGACATTTACTCTGTGTGAGGTAAATAAAATGTGAAGACTTCACAGGGAAGATATATATAAATATATATCTATATCTATACTAAGAAATGTTTAAAAATCAAGAAATAGGGAAGTGAAAAAAAATTCTGAGGCCGTGAGAGTCTGATGGCTCAGCCTCTGGGAAAGTTTAAACTTTTTGTTCTTTCTTCTGGTTCTGGTTTAAAGATTTGCTCAGTAAGAATAGGGTCACTGTGACCTGCTTTCCTTTACTGTAGAATAGAGAGCGTCTCCTCTTCCCCTTATCCTATTCTCCTTCTTTAGATTTATAGATATTACCTCAGTTGTAATTATTAACTAAGGGAATGGGAATTGGAGTTTCTGTGCCTCGATTTCCCTGTTCTTTGTCTAGCTTTCATGCTCAGATTGTAAGCCTGCCTCCCAGCCAATGGTGAGAACGGTCAGAGGTGGGCAGGAATTCTCTTGTGTTAGGTATAATTATGGGTGCTTTGCCCCTTGTAAAGCACCTCCTTTGCTGGTTCTGCTTTGTGCTAACAGAGGATGCCCAATTCTCGGGAATTGAATAAAATTTATTTCTGTTCCCACCCTGAGATGGCTCCTTATCATAAATTTAATTGGTGAGGGTCTTTCACCCCACACAACTCTAAAGGGGGGGGTGGGGTATAGCTTGGGCAGGGTCCTATTGTGGTCCAATCATGTCATCGTTTCCCTGATGTCATGGTTCTCTTTGGAAAAGAAGGACAAACACAACCTGTGAGTAGACTAAGCTGCCTGAAAGGGGACCCAGCTAGTTGTGTAACTCAGCTCACCCTCACCCTCTCCCTCTCCCTTTCCTTCTCCCTCTCCCTCTCCCTCTCCTTCTCCTTCTCCTTCTCCTCTGCAAACAAAGGTAAATTTTGATGACCAGAAGCTGCCCACTTAACTTGGAGTTTACTGGCTGTAACAGCAACGCTACTTGCTGCTACTGTGGCTCTGTAAGACCAACAACACCAGCACACAGGAAGGCTGCTAGCACAGGTCCTTTGATCTGCTTTTCTAAGGAAAGCAACTTTAAGGGGTTAACAATTTTACTTTGTTAAACATAGACATACCATTCACTTAGTTCAAGGTGAAAAGCCAGCACCCTGAACTTCAGAGCATAAGCAAACAGAAATTACAAATTCTAACCAAATCACAATACATAGGTACCAGAGAAGCACCAACATCTGTGTTTTCAAAGCTGGGCAGGGGCGGGGCAGGGGGAAGGGGTGCTTTAACGACTTACCCAGAGTCTCTTCACCAACACTCTTTCCATGAGTGTGTCCCCAAAGGCAAAAAAACGCTAACCTCGGATCTCATATACAACTCTCAGGTCAAAGGGCGTCACAACCACTAGACTCAATCTCATGTGAACTAGGCCTTCCCTTGACATAAGCAGGTCATCGAAGACTCCTGATTCAGTCAAGGATTCCTTAGTGCTGAGAAGGGCTCCAAAACAAAGACAACAAAAAGTCCACTTTGTTTGCCATTACATTTGAAAAGCAAGACTCATGAAAGGTACTTGATTACCTCAGCATTCCAAAAGAGAAACCGGTAAAAAATTCCCACCCTAAATACCATTACACTGGCTAGATTTCTTTCTTTCTCTTTCCTTCCTTTCTTCCTTCCTTCCTTCCTTCCTTCCTTCCTCCCTCCCTCCCTACCTCTCTCTCTCTCTTTCTCTCTCTCTCTTTCTTTCTTTCTCTCTTTCTTTCTCTCTCTTTCTTTTTTTTCTTTCTTTCCTTCTTTCCTTCTTTCTTTCCTTCCTTCCTTTCTTCCTTCCTTCCTTCCTTCATTCCTTCCTTCCTTCCTTCCTTCCTTCCTTCCTTCCTTCCTTCCTTCCTTCTTTCTTTCTTTCTTTCTTTCTTTCTTTCTTTCTTTCTTTCTTTCTTTCTTTCTTTCTTTCTTTCTCAAAACCTTAAATTCAGTTCACTCTGAAGCTAACAATTAGAGTGTTTCAAAAGAAGAAAGGTCTGCATTAGGGGGTATGGAGTTGCCTGTCATTGAATGCCTTCAGTGGAAGCTTCATAAGTACTTTCAAGGAGTTGCAGAAGGAATTCCTGGTTAGCTATGAGTTGGACTTGTAATAATAATAATAGCTAGCATTTCTGTAATGCTTTAAGGTTTGCATTGTACTTTACAAATATAATCTCATTTATCCTCAGAGCAACCCAGGAACTAGAGACATACATTTAGAGGTAAAAAGAATCTCAGGGGAAAGAGGCAATCAGAATACAGGGTGTTCCTAAAGTCTGGACACATAAGCAAAAATGCATATTTTCAAGAAATGAAATGAATGAAATTTTCAACAACATTTTATTTAATTGGAATATTAACAAATAACATCTTCAATATGAATTCCATCATCTGTGATGCAAGGGTTGATGAGCTTTGCAAGATTCATGTGAGCTCGATGCAATAATTCCACATTTCCTATGTGTCCAGACTTTAGGAACACCCTGTACATGCCATCTTGTGGTGGGGGGAGGGTAGAGATGGGGAGAAAATTTGTAACTCAAAATCTTGTGGAAATCAATGTTGAAACTAAAAATAAATTAATTAATCTTAAAAAAAAAAAGAATCTCAAAGGCAATCTAGTCCAACACCCTAATTTTTTTTAACAGATTCAAAAACTGCAGCCCAAAGAGGCTAAATGATTTGCCAAAGGTGACACAGTAGCAGCAGAGGACTGATTTGAACCCTTGATACCTGGCTCCAGAGCAGTGCACCATGCTGTCTCCCTAGCCTTTGCACTCCTTTCAAACAAAATCTGAGATTCAGTAAACAACCTCATTGACACTTTTGAATATGTTGGACAAAAATAAATTTGAGAAGGAAAAACAGTTAGCTAAGGCAGACAGATCTGAGTCTATCATTATGGTTGAGGCAGATTAGAATAATAAACTATTAAGCTCGATATGGAATCAGAAAATCTGGACTCATCCTAGCTCTGATGCTTACTAGTGATATAACTTCAGGCAACTGAGTTGGCGTCTCTATCAGTCTCTCTGTCTTTCAAATGAAGGAGTTGAAATAGTTGCAATGTCCCTTATAGCATTAAATCCTGTGGTATAGATACAAATTCTTTTTCAGAGAAATACTCCTAGGTCTGGAAGGGACCTTGGAGCTCATCTAATTCAACTCACTATCTTATAGATAAGTAAAGTTAGACTCAGGGAAAGAAAGTCACTTGTCCAAAGGTTGTAGTAAGTGGCACCCCTGAGACTTGAACACAAAGCTCCTGATTCTCAGTCCCATGGAGTCGTGACTTGTTTATATTTGGGCAGCTAGTATAGGGCTGTTAAGAGGCAGTGCCAGGACTAGAACTCAGGGCTCCTGCCTCTCCTTGCTCTTTCCATTAAGTCGTTCCCCTTCTTGGAATTTCTGTTCTATGACCTTTCTTTAGCTATCTTCCTTTTCTCTCATCTGAGTTCTTCCCCTACTTGCATTAGACTCCAGCTGTTCTCTGCTGCAACCCGGAGAGTCTTCCCCTCCCAATTTGATTTTTTTTAAAATTTTTTCTAATTAAAGGGGCCATCCCTTGACTCACTTCTTAAAGAAGCCTTGGGCATTACCCACTCTAAGTGAGAACCTGAAAAGGCCTTAGCCTAAAAAGGTCAGGGTCTCCCATTGCATCCTGGGCCATCTCCAGTTGTCCCGATGAATATAAGGTCACTGGATATAGATGGTTCTGGAGGAGAAAGTGAGGCTGGTGACCTTGCACAGCCCTCCCTCACTCAAATCAAACTCAACTGTAAGTCATGTGATCATTTTCCTGAAAATGAAGGAGAAACACAACAGCATCACTCTAATGCTAGGAAGATTAAACAAGGTTCACATAAAGTTGTTAGTGGACTTGGCATTACAAAGTCCTAGATGTATTATAGAGTTGTCCCTCTTCTCCAGAAAATACTGAGACTTGGGCTCAAGCTAGAAGAAAAGACTTGTGCAATTTACATGTTCTTTTGAAATGCAAGTGCCTTATTTCTAGAGAATGGGGAGTTGTTGTTTTTATTGTTCATCCTTCATTTTCCAAGAGGACCAATGACATCATGGGGTGATATCTTGACTTGCCTGGGAATTAGATTTAAGTGAGGCAGAGTTGCACAAAGTCTCATCAGCCTCTCTCTTCCAGAGCCATTGATTGTAACAACAATGTTGCTAGCAGCTGCTGTGGACAACCAACACCAGCACACAGAAGGTCTGCAAGCACAGTTTCTTTTGATCTGCTTTTCTAAGGAAAGCAACTTTAAGGGGTTAACAATCTCGCTTTAATCAAACATAGATATACCATTCACTTAGTTCAGGGGGAAAAGCCGGCACCCTGAACTTCAGAGCAAATACAAACAGAAATTACAAACAGAGACAATATAAACAAAGCAAACACACATAGTTATCAACAGTCCTCTAGCTGTCTGACCAAAGAATTACATAGTTACCAGAGAGAGAGAGGCACCAACATCTGGGTTTTCAAAGCCAGGGGGCTCCTTAACAGTAGCTACCCAGAGTCTCATCTGGTCAAATCACACGACACTCTTCCAGTGAGTGAGGGCCCCAAACAAAACACTAACCTCTGAGTTTATAAGCCTTGTTCACAACCATGCGACTTAAACCTATGTGAACTAGGCTTTCTTGTTTCTTAAGCAGGTCATCAAAGACTCCCGATTTAATTAAAGAAACAAAGGCCAGACTCATCAAAGACACTTGATTACCTCAGTGCTCCAAAAGAGAAAACAGTAAAAAAGTCCCACCTTAATTACTGTAACATCCACGTCCAATGGCAAGACAAAAGTCAAGACAACTGATGATGGTCTGGCATGCAGTGGATGACCTTGGTATCTTTGATGTCTGACCAAGCTCTAAGCGCTCCACAGCAACTGCTTCTGTTGCCTTCGTGGTGTTGGAACAAATTGTTCTCATCTGCCCATTCCACCAGGAGAAGTCTTCACATGCTTGGGGGAGACATTTCCCTAATTCACCGATAGGTTTGAGGTTTGTCAGTTACCCTCAACCTGGTTTAACCCATCTGGGTGCATGGGTCTTCAGGGAAGATTAGCACCTCTGGTGTAAGGGATTGCCAAGCCCTTTTTGGGGCTGCTTATTCACCTTTGTTGTCCACCACTTACCAAACTCTCACCTGTGGCTCCAAGAGGCTGTAGCGTGAGTTGCAGCCATAGTCTGGTTGCTCCTAAGGGGAAATGCAACCCGCATCTTGGATGGGAAGGAATTAATTAGTAAGTATTTACAGATTAATGAGTAGGTAGTACCATTTGCCTAGCTAGGATACAACAAAAGTATAAAACACTTCCTTTCTTTCGGGTGGCGCTCTATATATCAAAACCTGGCACTATTAATTAAGGGTAACTGGAAGTTGACCAAGGCACACACAAAGTTGTTTTGCTTGCTTCCAGCTGACCACATGTGCGATTTAGCATTTGGGTTCTCTGGGGATGATGAAGTGAATTCTTTATTGGCCACTAATCAGGAAGAGTTGATGACTCAGTGGATCTTTAAAAATGGAGTGACTCTACTCCTTCCTTTCTTCCTTTGGCTCTTCAGGTGGCATAACATAACTTTGGGACTTCCCATGAGGGGTGGGAAAAAGAGCAGCTTGAAACTTTTCCCCACCCCAATCACCATACAGTTATGAGCACATAGCAGCTAAAGCAAATGGCCTGCCTAGATGAGCTTGAGAGTGGATCTCAGAGCTGTTGCTGCCTCTTCTGTGTCTTTCTTGAATATAGCTGACTGACCAATGACCTTGTTAGTTTGTAAGGCAGAGGCCTTGGGTCCATAAGAGGGAGCTATCAACAGAGGATGTCTCTGCTTTGGAGAAGATTACCAGCACACGAAGGAGATGCCCAAGACTTTGTCTGGTTGGCCAGAAGACACAGACTTTGAAGGGACTGTGTTGTTGTTTCTGTTGATCTTTCGTTTTCGATGAGGACCAGCAACATCATGGGGTGATGCTTTGACTTGCCCCCAAATTGTATTTAAGTGAGTCAGAGCTGCACAAAGCCATCAGCCTCACTTTCTCTTCTAGAGTTATCAAAGTCCAGTGGCAAGACAAAAGTCAGGATGACTGGCAATGGCCTAGGATGCAGTGGATGACTTTGGCATCTTTGCTGTCTGACCAAGATCTAAGCACTCTACAATGCCTGCTTCAGCTGCTTTCATGGCTGTTGGAATGAATTGTTCTCATCTTCCCCTTTTACCGGGGGAAATTTTCACATGCTTGGGTAGTCATTACGCCAATTCACTGATGGACTTGAGGCCTGTTAGTTATCCTCAGCCTGATTTAGCCTGTCTACACAGATGATTTTACCAGGGTGAGGCCAATGCTCATGCTTCTTGGAGCCACAGGTGAAAGTTGGGTGAAAGGTGGACACCAAAGGTGGAAGAGCAACCCTGAACAGAGCTTGGCAAGCCCTTACCCAGATGTGTTAGTCCTCCCTGAACACCCCGTACACCCAATAAAGTCAGTGTGAAATGTAACAATGTATACTCAGCAGTCCTTATAAATTGCTTTACGTTCTAATGATGTTCAAGTCTCAACCTACTGGTAGAGTGTTACAATAGTTATGTTGAGTCACTGAATCCTTTTTTAAGTCTTTCTGTCAATGAACTTGTGTGTGTTTTGTGTTAAGCATTTCTTTTGTGAATGGAAAAATAAATACCTGTTCTATACTTCACTCATATTGTATAATGACTATCCTTCTTCCAGCTTTGAGGAGAGACTAGACATGAGCCAAAATCTAACCCTTAAGCAATTTTCCCCTAAGGCAATAGAGCCGGAAATGTTAGGAGCCAAAGAATGTGAGAAAGCGGCCTAACTCTTCTCATTAGAAGCCAAGCTTTCCCCTAAGCCTGAACTCAGTCTAATCAACTAGTGCCTGGGTTCAAGAGCAGAGGGGTATTTTGGTGTAGAGGGAAAGAGTGCAATGCCTAAGCCCCTTGGGCCTAGCGATGGTTTCAATAGTTAGATGTATAAAAATGGGTGACAAATATTTCCCCATAGGAGGAAGATAGTGATATATCCTGGAGTGGACATATCAGGTTTCATGGAGAAGGCGGGACTGGATTTGTGTCCCTGAAAAATGGGGTAGCTTAGTGTAGCCCTTACAGAAGCCGAGAGAGCAAGCTCTCTGACCTGCCTTCACACCGGCAGGTCTGAAGTTCTCAGAGATGGTCCATGACTGCATAATTACAACTCAAATGCTCTCAGGATCTTAGGGGTAGCTTTGGTTACCCTAGTGGAAACATTCCTACTACTTTCCATTGTAGCTCCTGAGTCCTCTCTGGTGTGATTCTTGTTTATAGGAAATGAGCCACCATGACACATTCAGCTTTTATCAAACAAAATATTTACTTAATGATGCAGTGAATGCAAGAATAATGATAACATCACAGTTACTCAATAGGAAGCAAACACATTATGAGCATGTGTAGGCAGATAGGAATGACCATGGTCCCTTGCGGGGTGGGGGTGGGGGGACAATAATAAGAACAGTTCAGGGCTGATCAAGAGTGGTTAAATACAAAGGAGGAGGTTAAGATTATGAAGGTCTACATACTAATTTTTTAAGCAAATAAATGCACTAAAATAAAGAGAACAAATGTGATTCTAGTTAATTTGTTTATAGTGACATATCACTTATCAGTTATCACTTATATGTATGACTACACACAAATGTTTATGTTTATATCATATGTCTAGATACTTGAACACATGTTTAGATATACTTCCTAGAAATGGGAGTTAACATAGTACATGTGGAGGAAGGAGAAGGTTTTCTCCTCCTTTGTCAGAGTTTAAAATAAGCATTCTCCCACTCCCTTTTTCTAACCTTCCTTGTCCCTTTGTGTTTTCCTTCCCATGGCCCTTTTGCTGCCCCTGATCCCCCACTTCATTATCTTATCCAGATCTTATTAACCTTTAAAGGGCTTATTGTGTAAAGGTAACTATCTTCTCTGTCCCTTGCCTCCCCATAATCAAAATTTTCTTTAGTGCTGTTGGTACAGGGCTCAATCAGATAATAAAAGTAATGATTATATACTTTTAACATTTGGATTAGACCTGTAATTTCATTGGTCTAGGGAACTCTCAATGAGAAATGCAGATCTGCATGTTCTCAGCAATTTATAGACTTAAGAGTTGGCTGGTGCACTTGAGAGGCTGTGTCCAAGGATTGTGTAGCCATGTGCGGCAGAAATAGGTCTCAAACCCAGATATTCTTGTCTATATCCACTACTTCATGCAGTTTTTCTAGCCGGCATCTACATAGCACCTTATAGCTTGCAATGTGCTTTGTATGAATTATAGTCAGTTGTTCTTCCTCTGTTTCACACTTACTCATGAACCCTTTGTCAACTAAATAAAGCAAAAACCTTCATGTGGATTACAGAAAGCAGGTGGTCTACTAAGCAAACCAGTCATGTCTAGTGTTTTGGGAAGAATATTTCTTTTCTGAGTTCGTGTGGTGGACAACTGCTGCCAAATATATATTTAGCACAATGCCACACATTATAGAGGGTACCAGAAATTATGGAGTAAAAACCTAGATTTTATTATTATGCTCAAGCATAGAGGCCAGAAAGCCTCAGAGAAAACCTTAACAATCACAAGGATTCTGACAAGGCTTTTTATAGGCAAAATCATGTCAGAGCGATAGAGAAATAATTCTTTAACTTATTGCAATCTTGTACATTCCTCTTAGGCCATAAAAGTTTAAAAGAAGATAGATCCACAATTGTATATTTCCTTCCATATCATAAAAGTTGAACAAACTTAGTCAAACAGAGTAGTAATCTCATACGTCCCCTAAGGAAACAAAGCTTCAGGGACAGCTGAGATTTTTCCTCTGGCTTCTTATCCAAGGAATGTTTAAAGCTTTAAGTAAATTTTCACATCCCATGGACCAGGTTTCAGTCTGGTAAAGTTAATATTAAGACAGACTTTTAGTTAACCAAAATTTGCAGGAGGAATGGCCCTGAGTCCTGAATAACAAAGGGAAATCAAAAATTCCTCTCACACTACGAATATATCCTGAAGTCTGAATCTGCTTTTCATAGCATTTTTTTTTCCTACTTCTACTTCTGAAACCACAGAATCCTTAATAGATTCCCAGAGTAAGCCTAGTTGCCATGATCCCCCTAGGCCAGAAGATCTAAAGCTTCCAGGGACAACAAGAACCACTGTCCCTTCCACCTCTCCTTTGCAAGATATAGGTCACCATTAGATGAGACAATCGGATTCCCAAGTGATCACAGAAACAAGAATAAATACACTCTGGAATTCTGGCGGTCATCCTGGATTTGGAGTCAAAGGATTGGTGAAATCCTGCCTCTGACATTTACAGCCAGCGTGACTATGGACAAGTCACTTCATCTCTCTCTGGGTCTCAATTTCTTCATTTGTAAAATAAAACTGTTAAACTAGCCCCCTTCTGAATCTATGAACAATTTTGAGTCTTTGGAAGGGTGTAATATAAATGCCATCAATTTTGGCATCATTCTGTGAGGTTACTTCAGTTGTGGTCAATCAGTCTGAGGTTTATAAAATCTTTCTGCACGCCCTTTAAAGAAACTGATGATAGGTGCTGTCCAAAAGGATGAGTCATTAAAAGCTTCTGGAATCTAAGACTGAGAAAACTGGGCAGTTCTCATTGCCCAAGAGTAATACTGTATCTGCCTTGTGTGCAAAAACATAAGGCATAATAAAGGACTGAGCTAATACAAGTAAATTCTTCCTCCTTCATGAAGCAAGCAGTACAAAACATGGTTGTTTAGGAAGGGGGTAGAGAGACTTTGGAGAGAGACCTCAGGGCTCAGAACCCGAGGTTCCACTAGGAGAGAGACTCCAGGATAGATATCACCCTGTGTGGTGGTGGGGATGGGGAGAAAACAGAGAACCCAGAACAGCTTGAGACTATTGCTGGGGAATCCATTGCTGGGGCCAGGGAAAGGAAAATATTAAGGGGGGGGGGTAAGTTAAGAAGGCATTCACCTCCTGGGCTTCTTATTTTAACTAATTAATTTTTTTAATTAGAAGCTAAGTATAGCTGGTTCTACCTGCTGAAGGAACAACAAAAGTTTAAACACACACAGTAAGGCTGCCACACACAGCTTCTTGAGCTCTTACTTCAGTAAAACAGGAATAATTAAAAGCATGGACCTTCTGTTGTGAAA
Organism: Trichosurus vulpecula; assembly: GCF_011100635.1. Taxonomy (NCBI): domain Eukaryota; kingdom Metazoa; phylum Chordata; class Mammalia; order Diprotodontia; family Phalangeridae; genus Trichosurus; species Trichosurus vulpecula. The sequence continues at coordinate 518,304,685 of NC_050573.1, forward strand.
TGAGTACAAGAATTAAGGGAAGGCCAAGGGGAATAACCTTGGTAGATGATATTGACTTACTGACTTAGGAGTCTCTGAACTACGGCATAAACAGGGTGGAAATGTGAACTTCTGATACATGTGAAACTCCACATGAGTTTCTCCTTTTCTCTCTTTCCTTCCCTCTCCTTTCTCCCCTCTTTTGCTCCCTTTTCCCTCCTCTTTTCCTTCCCTCTTTCCTTCCCTTTCTCTTTCCCTCCTTCCTTCCTTCCCTCCCCTTTCCTGAAACTGTAAACTTAGGCTACACTTTTTTTTTGAGGGAGGATGGACTGTGTATATCAAATTTAACAAGGTAGAAAGAAGATTGCCCTGTTTGTGTCTCTTCTTGAACTGAAGCTAAGTTCGAAAGATCGATCGACTTTCCTCAAGTCTAGTTTCCACAGCATCCCTATCTAGGCTGAGAACCCACACTACATTTATAACACACTTTACTTACGTGATCTCATTTAAGCCTCACAACGACCTTGTGAAGATTCTGCATATTTTATTACAATTTTGTTTATGAGGAAACATGTTCAGAGAATAATGACTTATGCTTGGTCACCTAGCTAATATGTATCAGAGGCAGGGAATTCAACTTCACCTCTTCCTGACTCCTGGTTCAGCACAACATCCACCCACACTACTTTCAACTTGGTGAGATCAAAGCTTAAATGCAGCAAAATGTCTAGGAGGAACAAAATCACTGCTGAGTGATGGCTTTGCAAACCCGAATCTATAAAGTAGTGATAATTGTCCCAATGGCATTCTAGATTTTAAATTACACTCAGTCCCAGGAGACAGACTCTGTGCTGATTAAGAGGTAATCATCGTAGAAGTAATCGTATATGCCTATTTCTTGAAAACTATTTTCTTTCAGTGATAGTTCATTTTAGGACAGCATAAATTTCCATACAATATTATTGCCATGAGTGACATAAAAGCAATCAAATACTTGCCCTAACCCTGGGAAAGGCAGGTTATTCCACTTTCTTAAAAACGATATGCCTTCTTGATTTTTTAAAGGCATACCTTCCCCTTTCTGGGAAATGTATGGGTGAACTCATAGCTTGAGATTCACTACTTCAACAGGCTTTGATGTTTTAAATGTCAATCCTTCCTTAGGGAGGTAGGATGGTGCAGTGTGTAAGGAAACTAGACTTGCAGTCAGGATAGATCTGGGTTCAAATCTCATTACTCTTGGATTGTATGATGAGGCAAATCATTTATTCTCTTTGTGCCTAAATTTCCTCAACTGTAAAATGAAAGGGTTGAACACAGATGTTTACAATCCTTTCTAGCTTTAAATCCTACGATCTAATTGATCTGGGTCCTTCTCCCATGGGTGAAGGTTGAAATGCATTCATGCCTCCTCATCTGGTATGCTTGTAACCTTTTTTTCCATAAACCCTCCAAGGATGTTCTAGCAACACACTGGAAAGCTTCTTCTATGACTTTAAATGTTTTATAGGCATTAGGACAACACCCAGGCTTGTCTATAGTATCTGTTTTTCACTACACGATGAGCCTATCTCCTTGTTTGTACAAATTTCTGCTTGTAAATCCTGTTTATGTAAGATAATTTTCCTTAACTTTACATTCTCTCTCTCCCTGCCCCAACCCTTGCATCTAGGTGGTCCAATAAATGGGTCTTAGATGGGTCCAAGTGTTAGACTTGGAATCAGGAAGACCTGAGTTCAAATCTAGCTTCAAGACATTTTCTAGTTGTGTGACTCTAGGCAAGTAACTTAACCTCTGTTTGCCTCAATTTTCTCAACTATAAAATGCAAATAATAGTACCACCTACCTCCCAGGGTTGTTGTGAGGATTAAATGAGAGTATATTTGCAAAGCACTTAGCACAGTGCCTGACATGTAGTAGCTACTATATAAATGCTTATTTCTTATTTCCTTATTCTCCCTTTGTGTATTCTTCTTTCTGTTCTTTTTTAAGATCATCAAGACATAACAGAATCACTCTCAGGCTTTCTATCTAATTAGACTCCCTCTACTATTCGTGATAATAGGGTTCAGAGAGGACACATGCATTATCTCCCCATATTAGAGCATAAGTGGTTTATCCTTGTTTGGTCTCTTATGATTGCTCGCTCATGTTTACTTTTTTATGTTTCTCTTCATTCTTGTTTACATGTCAAAATTTCTATACACTTCTGGTTTTTTAATCAGGAATTCTTTGAAGTCTTTTACATCATTAAAGATCCATTTATTCCCCCTGTGGGATTATATTCCATTTTCTTGGGTAATTTGTGGTTTTAAGCATATATTCTTTGACTTCAGAATATTTTATTCTGAGATCTCTACTCATTTATAATATTAGCTGCTAAATCATGTATGATCCCAACTGTGGCTTCTTGGTACTTGAATTCTTTTCTGACAGCTTGCAATGCAGTATTTTTTATTTGATCTGGAAACTGGATTTTGGCTATAATGCTCCTAGGAGTTTTCATTTTGGGATTTCTTTTGATGGATTCTTTCTATCCCTGCTTCAGACTAGTTCTAACAGACCTGGGTAAATTTAAGATGCCTTGAAATATAACTAGGTTATTTTTCTTTTGGCCATGGCTTTTAGGTACTTCAACGATTCTTAAGATTTTTCTTCTCAATTAGCTTTCCGAGTTAGTTGTTTTTCTGTGAGATAGATTATATCTTCTCCCTCTTCTCTTCTTCCTCCTCCTCCTTCTTCTTACCTTGGCATATATTTTGGACCTTCTGTTCTATCTTTAACCCCTCTGAGATAGAAGCTTAGCAGATGGTTGCTTAGGTCAAAGGCTTGGACAACTTAGTCACCTTTTCTTTTTTTTGGAGGGGTGGAAGGCAGGGCAATTGAGGTTAAGTGACTGGCCCAAGGTCACACAACTAGTAAGTGTGTCGTGTCTGAGGCCAGATTTGAATTCAGGTCCTCTTGACTCTAGGGTCGGTGCTTTACTCACTGTGCCACCTAGCTGCCCCACCTTTTTTTAAAGCATAATTTCAAATTGTTTTCCAGACTACTTGGACTAACTCACACTATTTGGATACTTTCACTGGAAATCAGTTACTATTACGGCGAAAGGGAGAAGGGCATAAAGAACCTAGATGATCAGACTAGAAGAATCAATTTCAGGAAACATTAAGTGCTTAATTTGCACAGACACTGCTAGGTGCTGGGGACGGACATGGACATGGATCCACACACACACACTAGAACTTCCTCTTTAAGAGCTTAAAGTCTAATGAGCAGGTAGACAATTAACATAATTAAGTAGAAAAGACAGGTCCAGGCAAAATGCTAGGAAAAATCTAAGGAGAAATTATTTTTACTTGGGATAGAGGTTTGTAAATAGCAGATGTTGGCCTAAGTTGGGTCTTGAAGGACATTAACAGGTGGACATGGAAGTAGGAAGCCCACTGTAGGTATAGGGAATCGTGTGAACAAAGGCAATGGAGATGACAGAAGGCAGGACCAGAATAGCGGAAAGAAAGTAGCCCTGTTTATTTGGGATATAGATTATCACGAAAGGCTTTGAAGTTAGGTTGGAACCAGATCGTGGAGAGACTTGAAGGCTAGGATTAGGAGTTTATATCTGATTTGGTGGTAGGTAAAAGAAACTGCAGAAGCTTCAAGAGTGAGACATGATTAGAGTGGTGAGTTAGGAAGATTACAGGGGCAATGGTAACAGACTGGAGGTAAGAAAATAAGTCAGGAGGTTATTACAATAGTGAAAATAAACAAGGGCATTAACAAGTGCAGGTTTAGTGGGAATGGAAAGGACGGACTGGACTGGACAGATACTGTGGAGATAAAATCAACAGACTTGGCAAATGACTGGATGTGTGGTGTGAGGGTTGGGGTTAGGGAAGAGTTAAATTCTAAGGCACTTAGCTTGGGTGGCCAGGAGGATGGAAGTACCATCAACAGAGATACAGAGATTAGGAGGAGGGATAGAATTCAGTTTTGAATGTGTTGAATTTAAAGTGCTGCCATGCCATCCAGGGAGAGATGTCTAGAAAGTGGCTGGAAATATGGGACAGAAGTTCTAGGGAGGGGTTGGGGCTGAACATATAGATTCAGGTTTCATCTGTAGAAGTCATCATTGAAACTAGGGGAGTGGAAGACATCACTAAGTATAGGGAGTGAAGACATGAGGATTGAGGACAGGCACTTGGGGGACATCTGCATTAAAATAACAGAGAAGAAGCTGGCAAAAGAGACAGGACAGGGATGGTCAGGGAAATGAGAGAACAGCTCAGTGTTGGGGAAGCCAAGGGAGATGCAGCTATCCAGCAAGAGGGGTGGTCCAAATGAGGCAGAAAAGCAAAGAGGATTAGGATCTACAAGAAGCCGTTGGGTTTAGCTTCCTTAGTGACCTTGCAAAGAATTGTCTTAGTAGAGCAGGGGATATGGAAGCCAGACTGAGTGAAAGGAGACAGCAGGAGTGAATTCTTCTTTCTAGCCTTTTGGCAGTGAAGGAGAAGGGAGAATGATTGGGTTGATGATGTCAGTGAGTAGCAGGGGCAAGGGGAATGCCTTTTCAGATAGAGACCTGAGCGCATTGTAGGACTGTGGGGAAGTTGTGGAGGAACTGGTGCAGGGGTGGGGAACCTTTGGCCTTGAGGCCACCTGTGCTCCACCTCTGATGGTGCCTGCAGGTGGTGGAAGACAATATTTTTATTTGCTTAAAGGGTTTATCCACTTTTCATGTATGCTTCACCCCATCAGGGCTGACAAGACTTAGTTGGAGCTGACAATAGTACCAAGATACTGAACTTTTAGAATAAAAATAATTTTGTTCTCTCTCTTTCAATGTCTTACTGGTGGTTTTAATTATTTTTCTACATCATTGTCCGTTCCTAATACTCCCATGCAACCCTCTCTCGTAAAAAAAATAAAAAAACAGTTGAGCAAACCTTTCCCTACCCTCTGACCCTCAACACACTGACCATCAGATAATGGCACATACAGATATGAAGCTCTCCACACCTTTAGTCCATCATCTCTTTACCAAGAGGAGAGAAGCATATTTCATCATCAGTTTTCTGGAATCAAGACTGGTTATTATAGTAATTTGAAGTCTTCTAGTATTGTTTTCCTTTACACTATAGTGGTCATTATGTATTTCACTCTCTTGGTTATGTGATGGAATAGCTTCTTTAAACTCTTCTAAATCCATGTTGGAAGGAATTCTGATGGATCCTCTCTAGAAGCTATTCACAGGATCCTAGATGTTGAGATGGAAGGCATCTCAGGGGTTATCTGCAGGCCTTTGGGGAAAATATCAAAAGAAGAATTGTCAATGGTGAACACTTAGCTGGGTACATTATTGAGCAAGAACCACAAAGCTATAGTGACTCTGAAAAAGTCTTTTGTTTTTATGACAAAACCTTATATTTTTAATTCTCCTCCATTACACACACACACACACACACACACACACACACACACACACACACACTGGATCCTTCCTTGCAACAAAGGCAAACATTTAAGCAAGACCAATCAAAACAGTAACAGCCTTTGACAAAGCCTACTACATTCTGCATCTGTGTTCCTCTCCTCTTTACTAAGGCAGAGGGTTTCATCATTAGCTCTCCTTGGCCAAGGTTGTTCATTATAATTAATCAAAGTTGTGCTTTCTTTTAGTCTTGTTACAGTGGACTTGGGCCCCATAATAGAGTGCTTTTTTTCTCAAAGGATTAAGCAACTCTTTTCCTTTTAAATCATGTAATGCATTCACCCCATCTAGAGTCACTGTGGCATATTCTGCACTACTGTCATCAACAAGAGTCAACTTTACAAAAATGTGCACAGTTTTAAGAGGGAGCCACTGATTAAACAACTGAAATGCTTAATGGGTTGCAGTACAATCTCTTATCTTGCCAGCAACAGTTTCACTGACTCAGATTCATCATCATAAAGGAAGAAACAGCCCCAAAGGCTGGGCTGAATATTCATGAGTATCTTAGGAAGCAGAGGGATAAATTTAGCACTCAATGACTACAACAATCATGAGTGAGAATCATAACTTTTTAATATGGCATCTATACGCTGAAATGCCCCGAGCTGAGTCCAGATGAAAGGCAGCTGCTCATAATGCCCCCAATATATCACCAGTACATCCCATGGTTAAGTTCTGCCTTGGGATATTTTTTGTTCTCTGACCCCTTCATTGCCCAAGATGTGATTAAGTTTCCTTCCAGGTCTGTATTGTTTGCTTGTATTTTTAGGGCACGGCAGTCTGTAAATTATCTCTGCTTTTTTACATTTATTTATAATTTCTCTGCATCCTATCACATGATCATTGAGTCAGTCCACAAGTACTGTTAAATATATAGCATGTGCCAGACCCTGTGAGACCAAGAAAGGCAGGGTTAGTCAGGGATAGTTTTTAAGCAATAGCTGAAGCAATTCTATAAATCGTTTTTTTTCCCCTGATCTCTAAGGGAATGGTATCTCCTCTAGATGAAAATTTTAAAACAAGATTATCTACTATTCCGGGATTCCAGACTGGAACAGGGAAAAAGGGCAGAATTTCTCTAACATTTCCAAATTTGGGGGCTTCACCAATGAGTTACTATCTGTACTACATTTATAGAGGTGGTGTTAAAAAATGATCTGTGTCGTCTGTGGTACCCTAGGATAATTTTCTTCATTCCCCTTCTCCTCTGCCTGTTAATTTTTTTTTTAAACCATGTTGGTGTGTGGTGGGGAGGTAAACAGACTCAGGAGACAGTTAAGTGAAAATCTGCACAGATGCCGCTTTCATTGCCAACCTCCTAGGAGGAGCAAGGAAAGAGCAGGCACGTAGAGAAACTGCCCTCAGATGGCCTTTTGGCACCAGCCACACCTGTCAAGTGCTCAAGGCAACTGGAACAGGGGCAAAAACTGGCTGGGACACATTAGCCTCTCCTTGGGCTATTGTGTGGAAAGCACTTTATAAACTGTGAAGTGCTATATCTGTGTGAATTATAATAATTATATAATGCAAACAATGCAAAAAATTAATAACAATGATAATTAGAGGCACCTGTTGAGACAGCAGAGAGAGCACAGGACTTTGAATCAGGAAGACCTGAGATCAAATCCTGCCTCAGACGTGTACTGGCTGTGTGACCCTGAGCAAATCACTTAACCTTTCAACTTTCAGTTTCCTGCTCTGTAAAATGGGCATCATAATCGAATTTATCTTACAGGAAACAAGCACCTACTGTGTGCCAGGTACTGTGCTAAGCGCTTTACAAATATTATGTCATTTAATCCTCACCAACAACCCAAGGAAGTAGGTGCTATTATGATCTCCATTTTACAGATCAGGAAACTATGGCAGACTGAGGTTAAGTGATAGGTGGTGGCACAGTGGATATCTTCTGGAGTTCTAATCTGGCCTCAGACACTTACTAGCTGTGTGATTCTGGGCAAGTCACTTAACCCAGTCTGCCTCAGCTTCCTCATCTCTAAAATGAGCTCCAGGTCACACTAGTAAATGTCTGAGGCTAGATTTGAACTCAGGAAGATGAGTCTTCCTGACTCCAGGCCTGGCACTCTATCTACTTTGCCACCTGGCTGCCCCCTTTATTATCAGGCTCAGATTTTTCCAGCTAACTTTATTTACTGTCAGTCACTCTGAGTGGTTTCAAATTCACAACCATCATTTCCTCCCTCACCAGATACCGTCTGGTGTCCCCCTCCTCACCTGTACAGCTTCCGTTTGTGTAGTCTTCCCCCATCAGAAGGCAAGTTCCATGAGGACAGGGATGGGTTTTCTTTTTTCTTATTTGTATCCCTATCTCTTGCTCAGTGAACTTTAATAGACTCTTACTAAATGTAAACTGACTACTGACTATTTTGTTTTTGTCTTTGTATTCTAGCACCCAACAGATTAAAAAAATTTCTGTCCAGATCTATGACTTCATCAGTATAAGAATTTTCCCCAGTGCTAATGATAAACAAATGCTCTGTAGGAGTTTCCTAGGGACAGTGAGGGGTTAAGTGAATGGCTCAGGGTCACACTGCCAGTGTGTGTCAGAGATAGGACTTGAGTTCAAGGGCAGTTCCTTATGCTGCCTCCTTTGGCAATGGATTTTAGCCGTGGTAGGTGCTTAATAAGTGCCAAATGTGATTCATCTAAACAGGCACTTATTAAGTACCTACTATGGCATGCATTCAGCACCTGTAACAGGGGTTTTTAACCTGTTTTGTGTCTAGAGGTCCTTTGGCAGTCCAATGAAGCCTATGAGCATCCTTCTTGGGATTAAGCTTTTAAGCACATTAGAGCAAAATGCATAGGATTACAAAGGAAATCAATTATATGGGAATATAGTTATTAAAATATTGTAAACACAAGCTTGTGGACCCCAGGTTAAGAACCCCTAAGTCTGAAGGCAATTCCCCCTGCCATGCAATATCCCCAAGCTTTCCTTCGATATCCTGAAGGTTACAAAATCATGCGGGGTGGTCCTAGTGAGAGCTATTATGCCTCTTCCCTTTCTCCCCAACCCTATTTAACAGCTCTGTACTTACATTTCTGCTTTGCTCTTTCTTCTATCAAGTCATTACAGACCTGTGAAAAAATGTCTTCCTCAGATTTTGTCCCATCTAAATAAACTAAGGGAGAAGAAAAAAAAATGAGACACTGACCTACCGAACTCCTCAGGATTATGAAAACCTAAAAGGAGGCTTATTTTGGGCGGCTGCTTAAGAACGACAACAAAAAAGATGTTGAATAATTGAATCCTTCAGTAAGCTGGGATTGCTACAGATACAGGGAAATCCCATTGGTATCTTTGTGGATGGATTTTGAGAATTGCTGAGGCCAGAATTTACCAGCTGGTGGCCAGCCCTCTGGTGGTGAGCCTGTCCAAACCTGGCATATAATCTGTTGCTGAGACTGTACTTGAAGCCTTTCCAGTTTGGTAGTATCAGCTTCACACCCAGTTGTCATAGGCTTTGTGAATCCAGGGTCACCTCCATACCCCACTGGCGTGCAAGAGTGGGATTTTAATGGAGAAATTTATTATTATTTTTGTTGTTGTTATTGTTAATAACAGAAACAACAGCCTTATGGCACACACATTATCTTGTTTGATGAAACTGACATCTCTCTACAATGCCAATGAATTTTAAATAAAGAACACATGATTGTGGCCATAAAAAAAAATCTATTTTAAATCAGTCAAGTCATCCAAGCAGATCCACAGCCAAACAGACACAGCTGGTCATAAATCTCAGCTTACTGTCTTAGAAGATGTAGAAAATCGGTTCAAAGATTTTCCTGGGGATAATTTATAATTTTTAAAAGTTTTTTTATTTTTTTTGGCGAGGCAGGAATATTCATTAACTTGAATTTCATATGGATTTATACTTTATGGCTGATAAATGCATTAAGTGAATTATGTAAAACTTATTTCTCCGTTCTCTCCCTTGGACTTGAATAAGATAGATCTCTGTAATAATCTTTAGTACTAGATCAATGAAACTGGAGTCTGGGGCGTAAGGGAGTCATGAATCTCTCTTGGTAAATATTTAACTAACATTACAGAACATGTAGGGTTCTTCTTTTTTCTTGGACTCCTGCCTGCTTCTGTCAAATTTATTTCACTGTACCCTTGCAAAATCAAATATTAATAAGGGAAGGGCCACAAAAAAAGCCAAGCATAAACAAAAGAAAAGAAACATATCAAGAGGCTTGTGAAGTGATTCCATCTTTTCTACAACCCCAAGATTGGACATGAGCCCATACTTAAGCTGAAGTTTACTTGCTTGATATTTGAGCATAAAAAATTTTAAAAAGTGGTGATTTGTGGGAAAAAGAGAAGAAAGAGAAACAGATCTAACCAAGTACTCTTATTTGGTATTATCATGGTTTCACAGGCTCACTAGTCAAAACAAACAAGGAAAGATTTGTCTCCTTTTTTGGAGATTTAATAAAAAAAAATCCAAATGCTTCCATGACTTGGAATATGATTATCTAAAATACTCAACCAAAGCAGAACTGGGCATGGGAAAAGGTGTGAAGATGAAGGACTGGAAAATAGGTGAGAAATGAAAAAGTTTGGGAAAAGTGGGAAAGAGGGAGAGGAGAAAAGGAGAGGATGAGGGAGAGGGAGATGATCCAGAAGAGGGGGAGATACAGAGAGATGAAAGAAAAAAGATCCCATTCAGTTTCAAGGTCAGGACACAAATTATCATTTTGAAAGTAGGAGACAGATACTTTAAGTTGTTTTCCAATCACTCAACAATATTTTAAGAACAAATTAAGGAAAAAAATGTTTCTCCTACATAATTCTCCTCTGCAGACATTCCTTTCCCCTGCCCATCCCTCCCTACTTTAAAATGGTAACAGTGGATGCCATCAGAGGCTTCTCAGGAGAGCATACTTTGTTTTTGCTAGGGCAAATAGAGTTAAATTAAAAGTTGCTGCCCTGCCACTTGGGGGTAAAGGAAGAGAAGGGGAACACTCATCCCCCTACTTCTGTTCAGCTGCCTCTTTTCTTACCTCCTATTAGCAAAAACTCATATTTGTATAATGGTTTAAGATTTATAAGGCACTTTCCTCACAACCACCCCATGAGCTAGATAGTACAAATATATATTTTACACACACACATATAATATACATTACATAATGTAGTATGTATGTATGTCTGTGTATATATGACAGATTTCACAGACTAGGAAACTGAGAACGAGGGAGTTTAAATAATTTGTACAACATCACAGAACTATTAAGTGGCAGACCTCAACCTGACTTAGGTGCTTTTATCTTCAGATTTCAGAACTCTTTCTACTCTCCTCTGTTTCCTGAATTGGGCATACAGGGCTGCCCTAATGTTGACTGGCTTTTGGCAAGAGTCAAAACACTAGGAACAGAGACCAAAATAGCCAGCGTCCTAGAGACAAGGTGAAGAAGCCTAAAGGGCAGTACTATTTTGGCCATGAGGTTTAGTCACTGTAAAGCTGTCCAGAAAAATCTTCTTAAAAGAGAAAATTCCTAAATTTCACCCTCTCCTTTAAGGAAAAATGATTTCAGAAAATACTTTGACCAAAGAGAAAAATCACATACCTATATTTCTTGCAATGTCTTCTATTTCTCTTCTGTGTTTTAGATACATTGGCCACACATGCATGTCAAAGTATCCTGGAGGATCTGGTGGTTCATAGACCCTGGTGCTTTAAAAAAAACATGGTAGGTGTTATGGATCCATATGTATATAGATATCCATATATGCATGCATAGGCACATATTCACTTAGGCAAATCGGTAATGATATACTAAGTAGAACATGAATGGTTAGGAAATAGAAGGGTCCTTTTTTTTTTTTTAAAATGAAGACCAGAGATTTCATCAGTAGAAAAAGCTCCAGTAAGGAAGTTCCTCTCCCAGTGTTCTTAGGTACTAAGAAGTGAAATCATTTGCCCAGTGCCATGACAGTGATAGCCAGTGTGTGTCAGAGGCCAGGCTTGAACCAAATTTTTCCTGACTCCAAGGCTTGCTCTATATTTGTTATATCATGCTCACTCACATTTTTTTCACTTATATAAAATAAATGATTAACAGCAGGATATATTTTTGAAGATATACTTGAGATAATCTTTGGAGGTATGAAAGCAATAAAATATGCCTTAATAAATGATTTTAATGGACATTAATTTATCCCAGATATAGATGTTTCCAAACTGTCTTTTGCCACCGAAATTCTAATAATTTTAAAAAGTTCAGTGTATATTATTTAAAACTCAGTATCGGTGAAAAAAACTCATAAAATAACTTGTCAGACCAAACAATTAGTTTAAAAACTCATGAAAAATATGATCCTGTGAGTATAGTCCCTACAACAAATTATGTCTACTGTCCAAGGACCAGCCAGTTAGTTATGCAAAGACTCATCCCTAGCAGATGGGCTAAGAGTAATATATTCTAAGGCCATGACAGGCTACCAAATCCAGTAACATTAATCAACAATCTTCTATTTTTTCTCCTTGGTAATCTGTAAAAGAAAATTCTATTTGATTTCATTGTTCCCAAGGTAGAGATAAGAGTATCAGTACACGAAGATAACTAAGAACATTATCTTTATAGGTTGGGCTAAACTTAGACTAATCTGTGTATTAGACTGTAAATTATAAATGGGCTGGTTGAGGCTTTGGATTCTTTCTCCCTAAAAGTCCCTTCCACCCTCTAGTAGCATTGCTGCGGTTTGTCCCTGGTCAGGGAGGTAATGGTCTTAGGATGCAAGAGGGAAGTAAGAGTGTTGGTCCTGCTTTCCTGTGATGCTTGTCTGAATTTGGAGCTGCCCATGGTCATCTTTCTTTCTTAAATAGTTTCCATTCTCAGCAGAGAAATGTGTCACTTTATGTGATACCTTTGCCCCTCTCTGACCCATCCTAAGGAATGGATGAGAGAAAATGCTGATTTTACATGAAAATTAAAAAGTGATATAATAAAAAAAAGTATAAATGGAAACAACCAGTGTGTAGAATTCTTTCATTGGGGCAGATTTTGACTCTTCCGCGTAGATTTGCCACTTGGCTGCCATTTTATCACAAAATACGAGGGCTGCTCTTACCGCCATTTTATAGCTGGTTTTGTTTTTAACTTTGATTTTGGCAATCCTTCCTCCATGCCTTAATAGATACTTTTCATGAACTGCCATGGCTAAAAACAATTTATCCCTTGGTAGCTGACTCTCTGGTGATGGGTCTTCCCAAACTTAGCTGGGCTGATCCTCAGGTGATTGGATAACTGCCAACCTGTAAACTAAGCCTTTCCATATGGCTGGACCTGGCACAGCTCATGTCTCATTGGCATCAATCAACAAATATTTATGATAGCATAACTTTTAAAAATGTAGGATTCTGAGGGAAATGCTACCACAAGGCATTCATGTAAGACTTTAGGACTCTTATTTGGCCTACATTTATTGTTTTCGAGATACACTAGGCCCTCTAGATCCTCAAGTGCAGCCCTCTGACTGAATCTAAACTACAGAATATGAAGCTTGGATTCAGTCAAAGGGCTGGACTTGAGGACCTAGTGGCCTCAAGGCCACAGGTTCCCCACCCCTGCCCTAGGCCTTTTAGACTTAGCAATAAGACCAATTAGCTTTTAGTACTTTGCAGCAGTCCTATAGTAATTATCAAATGGTTCCTGTTCAGTTGTCTTCTTTCATAAATCTAAAGCTTTCACTAAACCACATCCATTCTCATTCCTTATTTTCTCATTAGAGGTGGAGGGGAGGGCCTTCGTAGCAAGCAATTGGGCTGTTTCATCTTTGGGGATATATGAGAAAATTTGGGATATATGAGAAAAAGGAAGGGATTCTGTTAACAGTGTTAGAGAGCAGGAATAGGATCATTATCTATACCTAGAGCTGAGGCACAGGGTAGAAATCTAAGCAGCAAGCAAGTAGCCAAAGTCCATTGGGGCAAAGGTCCTGGAGGAGGTTATGCAGTCAACATGTGAGAGGGTCTAGCCACAGACAGCAAGGACCCAGTCACAAAGAAGTTAGAGTTTAATCAGTCAGCCAACAAGTATTTATTAAGCACCTACTATGTGCAAGGAAACCACTGGAAGGACAAGTAGGACAAAGTAGACCCCAGTCACTGGGCATCTGGAGTATAGCTAGGTCCCAATTTGTTCATATCTGTAACATTCAAAGTTATAATTTTGTAAAATATGTTCCGGCCCAGTGGAAATATGCAGTGGGAATTTGAATAATATGACCACTTTATAAGATTCATTATTCATACTAATGGGGATCTAGCTACACAGAGCAGAAAGCGGTAGTAGAGGATGAGGACTCAGTCAGGTAGAAACAAGAGAAAAATACAGTCATAGGGAAACTGAGTACCACCAAGGTCAGAGCTGGAGGATGAAGTTAGATAGACTATGTGATCTCAAAGATCTCTTCCAGCCGGTGCCAACTCCAACTGGGTCCAGCAGATAGAGCATGTATACTTTGATGATCAGCAAGTGCTACAAATCAGGGCTTCATTTATTTATTTATCTGCTTCTCTGTTGATTTATTTAAATTAGGATGTCATTTATTTATTCACTCCATTCATTCATTTATTGGAGCATCTAGACTTAAGGAAGCGATGGAGAAAATATTAATAACACAGATGAATGTTGGGCATACGTTTTTTTTCTTGGAGAGCTAGTTGTCAGACATTTACCAGCACACCTATGTTCCTAGTTTTAACATTCTATATTGCTATGAATTTTCGGTATATTTTAGGCTACAGAAGTCTAAAGAACAAGGAAAAAAAATAAGCTAAAGGATTTTAGGTATTCTTGTTAATCTTCTCTTAGAGGAACACTTTACAGGGGGCCCTAAATCAATATCGATTTAAATTCGTCCTGTGAATAGACAGTAAAAATCAAACCAAACTAACCCAATCAAAAGCTTTATCTCTTTAGAGCCAAGAAGTGGGGTTTCTCTATATTTTAAATGGTGACATACACAACAAGTACCTAAAGTGGAAATCTGAAGGCAGTGTTTGAAAAGTAGTGTTTTTACACACACACACACATACACACACACAGAGAACTGACACAGATGACAATGCAAAAAAGGTAATTTAAAATCTTACCTTCTTCTTCGCTTGCACTCTTCATATGGAATGGTCAGAAAATAGCATCTATTCCATACAGTATCAAGAGGCCTAAGATGATAACATATTTAGTGCTTGAGTTTTCCTGGTCTATTTGGAATCTATGGTAGGGATGGCATGCTTACTTATAAGTATAGAGAAGGAAACCTTCAATGATTAAAATCGGGACTTCCTCAGCACTTTCCTGGTCATCTGATTCTAGGGAATTTCTTGGGTTTTTCATCCAGGAGTAGACAGCAGACATCAGTGTTTCCATATTGAGAGCTTCGAGTACTAAAAAGACAAAATATAAAAGAGTAGCGATGCAGATGCCTACAATGAGATGTCTTGGGTATTTCTGAGGCTCTGTAAATGTCACAGAAGTAGCATCACTGCATTCACCCTTCACAAAACGAATATCAAACATTTAAGCACCACATTTGGAATTGAAGCATCTTTTGTGAGGAGTGGATTTTGTGTATCTGTATTTGTACAAAGGAAATGTATCTGGAACCTACTGATTTGAAATTAGAATTTAAATATGCAACATTTTGAAAGAAAAACTTATGAGCAACAGTACAACTTAGATACTAGTAAAACTTCAAGCATTAGATACAATGCATTATTGCCTAAGAATTAGAAAAGGAGCCTCCGTTCTATAAAACAAATTAAAAATGAAGTGATGGGAAGGAGAGAAGGGAAAATAGTATTATTTTTTTTCCAGTTAGTGTTCTAGAATAATTACTTGGAATATTAGTGAAAAGTTTGGAAATATATCACCTAATTCATCTTCTTAAAAAGCAAGTAAAAAGCTATGTTTTAGAAATTTCATTGTCAACTATTGAAACTAATTTCTTCTAGTTTCATTAAAATAATGATAGTGATAATAATAAATGGCATAGAGCTGAAATTTAAACCCAGATCTTCTGACACCAATTCCTACATTTTTTTTCCCTCTTTGTCATGCTGTCTCCAAAGATATCTGAGGTCTCTTTACCTAAGACTGTTGAATTTATAAAGGGGAAAAGGCTTTCTCTGCAAAAAATCCTTAAAATAAGTTTTCACTGATACCATTTACTTTTAAAAAAATCATCATAATTTCCCCCAATGTCATTCCCTTCCCAGCCAGTCATCCCCTCTTTTACTCTTTTGAGTATAAAGCAATCTAAGTCTCACTTTTGTTCAGTAGTCATTAGGTCTGCCTTCAGAAGTGGGAGAATAGTTCAGTTCCAGGAATGTGCTACTGTACATTTCACATTGGGACCACAGCAAGATAAGCAGCTATGTCTCTATTATAGATGAGAAAATTGAGGCTGAAAAAGGTTAAGTGATCTGTTCAGGGTCACACAGCTAGTCAGTATCACGGTAGGATTTGAACTCAGGTACTAAAAATCCAGAGCTTTAACATCAATAAATTATATAAGTTCCCTGAGTCAATGCAGTATAAATGGACATGGAGGTGACTTTGGAGTTATGGAGACCTAGGTTCAAGTTCTGCCTCTGATAACAAACTGGCTGAGAGGCACTTATCCTCTTAGTGCTCCAGTTAACTCCCTAGAAGAAGTTGTACAGGAGGTGTCAGCCTCCAATAGTAAAAGGAATTTCTTCCCTGGGAGTTTCTCACATCAATGAAATTATAGTTCCTGTCAAAAAAAAAATTCCCAGTGAAGGTGAGCTATGCTTGATATGCATTAAAAACACAGGGATCATTATAGCTAGCCTTTCATGACATCTTATGCTAGCATTAGGAAGATGGGCAAAGTGTTGACCATTCCTCCTTTCCTTATGGCAAGTAACTCTTTGATTGCTGGTTCACTCTATCCACATTGTTCATCATAATACCCAATACCTCAAAGCTTATGACTGTCTGTACTGAATGTCTTCAATTTTTTAAAAGTTGAATTTTTGTTTTGCAATTACCAACTTTTATTTTCTTGAGAGAAAACTCAGACCCCCTTATCTAATTACTAATATCATGCCTAATTAATTCATGTTATGCCTTTCAGACAAAGCAAGGTGCTGAGGAGTGATCCATTCTTAACCAGCATATATATGTAACATTACAAACTTGGAAAATGTTTATAGGATTATAGATGAAAAAAAAATCTTCAAGGCCATGTAGTCCAACCCTCTCATTTTAGAGATGAGGAAACTAAAACTCAGAAAAATTAAGTGCCTTGCTCAGGTCCACACAGCCCGTAAGTATCAGAGGTGGGATTTGAACCTAGGTCTTCTTGACCCTGGGTCTAACACTGTAACCACTATATCACACTATTCCTTCCAAAGCAGCAAACCAGAGAGGAGAAGCCTGGGCTGAGGCAGAACTGGGAGGATATATGGGGTATAAGAATGCAAACAGTGTAAAATTCTGCCTCCTATGGACATAATTAATTTCATTCTGTATATTCTGAATTTCTTTTCAGCAAGATTCAAAATACGGTCACACGATAAGGTTCCCTACTGTCTCAGAACCTCTTGAATGGACCTTGGAAAAGGTGGAGGGAGAACAGGGGAAAATGCCTTGGTTTCAGCTAAAGAAGCAGGCATAAAACAGGGAATCAACCTTTTTGTTTGTCTACGTCGCTGTGTGTGTGTGTGTGTGTGTGTGTGTGTGTGTGTGTGTGTGTGTGTCTGTGGAGGGTGTATACATATACATACACACACGTATACACACATATGTTACTGTGATGTTTAAAAAGTTTGAGACACATAGTTTCTGGCTAATTAATCACTTTGTTAATAATGCTAGCGTATTATCAGTAAAAGGAATGGTCATTTGGCTGTCTCTCATGGACCAAAGATGATTCATGGTGGTAGGCTTACAGTTTATATTCCCTTGGAAGCATGGGTGTTCTTGAGGGTAGCAATCAATTCTGCTTGGTTAACAATTAATGAGAGAATGAATATTATAATGAGAAGTGAGCTTATTCCATTGAGAGTCTTGGGGTACTGACATTGATCACTCAAATCTTGGTCAATTTCCCTATCACCCATCTGACAAAAGGGAGAATAGACATTTTCCCAGATCTGATGGACACAAGGAGCAGGAATCCACCCATTTGCCTAAACTTAGAATTTCTTTACTGTCTTTGATTAGATCTTAGCCTTCCTGACTGGGTAAGTCTTTGAGTAAGATTCCCCACACTGGTTGATTTCTGGATGAGGAAGCAGAAAGAAAAGGGGGAAAACCTTGGTCCTAATTCAGTAATTAGTTATTAAATACAGGAGAGAAATAATAATTTTTTCTCTAAATATATCTATATACACACACACACATGTGAAGGAAATGATGAGAGAACAACTTTTATTCCAATCTTACCTAGACAGCTAGCGCACTGAGTGCTAGACTTGGAGTCAAGAAGATTTGAGTTGAAATCCTGCCTTAGACAATTACTAGCTGCGTGACCCCAGGCAAGTCACTTAATTCCTCTGAGTGTCTGTTTGCCTCAGTTTCCTCATCTGTAAAATGAGGATCGGGCAGCTAGGTGGTCCAGTGGATAGAGTCAGGAAAACCTGAGTTCAAATCCTGCCTCAGACACTTACTAGCTGTGTGACCCTGGGCAAGTCGCTTAAGCCTGTTTGCCTTAGTGTCCTCATTTGTAAAATGAGCCGGAGAAGGAAATGGCACAAACCACTCCAGTATCTTTGCCAAGAAAATCCCAAATGGCATCATGAAGAGTCAGACACTGCTGAAATGATTCCACAATAACAATAACCAAATAGAGGTAATAACAGCACTGATCTCACAGGATTGTTGTGAAGGTCAAATGAAATAAAATATGTAAATATTTTGAAAACTGTAAAGTGCTATGTAATTGACAGCTATTATTATTGTCAACATTAAACAATTAAAAAAAAACCCACTAAAGTTCCTGAAGAGTTTGCTACTAATTTCTGATGTGCTGTTTATATGTATACACACATATATATAAGTAAAAACGTAGGCTCCTTTAAAATGACCAGACATCCTATTAACAACATGTCCTAAGGCCTATGATCTCTAAGGGGACTGTGTTACAGTATTTAAAATTCTTTACCTTCAGGATAATGTCAGCTTCTGTAAGACGGTGTGAAATCTGTCTCTGAGGTCTGTGGACAATTTTTTTCAAGCAGCTGAGGGAAAATGGCATGGCTGTCCGAGAGCCAGAAAAAGGGAAGGTCTCACCTGAGGGGAGGTGAGTTAGAGCAGGACCAAGCAGCAGGCAGAGTGTTTGGCCCCAGGCTAGGTCCCACGGTGGTTAAGAGTTATATTACAGTGCCCTTTCCAACAACTTTAGGAAAGGGGAAACTAAAGAATTCAGCCCAGACAGAATGAAGAGGGTAATCTGATATGAGGGAACATTTGTAATTTCACCACTGCTTTCAAAATTCACATTTCATATGCAAAACCGGGGAAATGATTTAATTAATTAAAACTATTCAGCATGATTAAGTGCGTGCTGATTTAAGAGACATATTAACAAATTTTAAGATTCATTTCCCATTCAGAGTAGGCCCTTTTGTTGCAAAAAAAAAAAAAGGAAATGAACATTAGTGCATAAATTTGTAAATGATACTACTAATCAGCTTACCATCATACTGTAGAAATCCATTCTCATCGATCTTAATCTCAGACTCTGGCTGGAATAAAATGAATACGAATATCAGAAGAAATATTAAATGTAGCAAAAATCCTAAAAAATTTAAAAATAAAAAGTGTCATCATTAGTAAATGATTCTGGTGATGACAAACATAATGAACTGACAAATGAAAAAAAAACAACCCCCAAAACAACCAAACAGAAATGACTAATTCATAGTGTCACCTAGTGGACGATCAGCTAAATGACCCGCATCTACCTTCATCACAACAGGCACAGTATTTGGTGATTGCTCCAAGAATTTAATAAATACTTGCCTTACGATTCTCCCCTCCCCTCAATGAAGTTTCTGAGATACCTTAAAATAATCATCCTGTGAGATGACGCTGCAATTTGGAAGCTGTTTTTGGAGTTTTTTGGCCAGGGTTGTCTTCCCACCATTTGTCACACTGAACCAAAGAAATAAAATTAAAAAAAAAAAATAAGGAAAGTTCATCCACTGCAACAACAGGAGACATTTTTGTAGCATGTTATCTATATTACTTCACAATAAGCCTCGGAGGTCAGTGTTACAGGTATTACCCTTATCCTACAAATGAGGAAACCGAGGCTGAAAGTAGTTAAATGACTTGCTCATGTTCACACGTCTATCAGGTGTCTGAAGGAGGATTTGACCTTAAGTCATCCTGACTTTAAGTCTGGCATGCTCGCCTTTACACCATGACAGCCTTTAAAATCTGTCTCTGTCTCTCTCACACACACATACACACACACAGGCAGGCAAACAACAACAACAAACAAATTTATTCGACACAATGGCCACTACCTGAGAACATGCAATAAGGGGTCCTTGGAGCCTGATGCTATTTCAATAAAAATAAATAGGCGTATTAGAAGAAGTAAATGACCATCTATGGTGAAAATGGCAAAGAAGTTAAATATGGGTTAAGTATTAAGCAATAGGTTTTCTATTTATCTCGGCATAAATGACCCACTATTGTTATTATTTTCCTACTTCATTTTCAAAGGGGACCAATGACATCACAGGGTGATATTTTGACTCGTGTGTGAACTGGATTTCAGTGAGGCAGAGCTGCACGAAGTCATCGGCCTCACTCTCTCTTCCAGAGTCATCAAAGTTCAGTGGCAAGACAAAAATCAAGACTGGCAACGGCCCAGGATGTAGTGGATGATCTTGGCATCTTCAGTGTCTGACCAAGCACTAAGTGCTCCACAGCACCTGCTTCAGCTGCCTTCCTGGCTGTTGGAACAAATTATTCTCATCTGCCCAATTTGGGTAGACATCCCCCTAGCTCACCAGTGGGCTTGAAGCCTGTCAGTCACCCTCAACTTGGTTTAGCCTGTCTGCCAAGATGATTTTACTGCGGTGTAGCTACTTGGAGCCACAGGTGAGAGGTGGGGGACAGATGGACACCAAAGGTAGATGAGCAGCCAAGAAAAGGGCTCAGCAAGCCCTCCCACCAGAGGTGTTAGTCCTCCCTAAACACCTCATATACCCTTTCAGTATCTCCCTCTCCCACATCACTTTATTATTTACTTTTAAATTTTTTATTTATTTCTAACTTAAATACAAAAAGACCAAAAAAAAATAAAAAGAACATTTACACATACACAGCACAACATAGAGAGAGGATTCAAGGGGCAGCTAGGTGAGTAGAGCACCAGCCCTGGAGTCAGGAGGACCTGAGTTCAATTCCTGTCTCAGACACCTGAAACACTCACTAGCTGTGTGACCTTGGGTAAGTCACTTAACCCAATTCCCTGCTTTCCCCCCTCAAAAAATAAAAAGAGAGAATTCAATATAAAATCATGAATTTCTATTTCAGACAGTTTGCTTAGAAAAAAAACAAACAAACCAAGAACTATGTAATAAATACTATATATTGCTTTCAAAGCTTCCTGGCTTTTCTGTGCTTTCTTCTAAATTTTTTTCTTTCCTTCTCTGCCATGTACTTTTTTTCCCTCCCTCCCTCCCCACCTGGCCCTAGAGAAGGTGACAATTAAACACAAATTTCATATACATACATACAGGTATGTACATACACACACACATACACACGCATGTGTGTGTGTTTGCATATGTAAAACCATGCATCCTCATATCACTTTAAGAAAATTCTTAGGACTCACTGTCTTCTTTTTATTTTAATAAGGCACAAAGGGTTTAACAAATGTTGATTAATGACCTGATTAATGAAGAAGATACTATTTTCTTTGGACTGGTGTAAATAGCCATCCTGAAGACCTTTGTAACAGACCCCTCTAACCCTAAATTCACATCCTTTTTTCTTTTGCTAAAAATGTACCTTTTCCTATCTATGTACCCTAACCTTATCTTACCCAAAATTTCTTTTGTAAGCCTGCCTAAAGACCTAATACCTAACTGATCTTATCCAAATTCTGGGTTATGTAGCTCAGGAGGAGAGGCAATCTCTAAGTCATCTGTGGAATTGTGAGACACACATGTCCCTCACCTACTGATGGAGTGTGTCACACTTTTGTGTGGATAAATAAACCGCAGTGTTACTTGTGTGTCTGTAACCTGTGCTGCTTTATTCATGCAGTGGCTACCAAAGACCTAGAAAATTCATGCAACACATTGTATGTGGCATCTGACAGTGTTGACCTGTAAGTTAACATTAATGTAGCCTCTAAGGGACCTAGCTCATAATACCCCTAGCGTGGCCCTACTTAAATCCAAGGCAGCTAGGTGACACGATGGATAGAGTGCCGGGCCTGGAGTCAGGAAGACCTGAGTTCAAAGCCAACCTCAGACACTTACTGGTTGTGTGACCTTGGGCAAGATCCTCCGCTGTTAAGGAGGGGCTACTACCACTGTGCTTGAAACCAGTGCCCCACCCCCTTCATAAGAACCATTGTGGAGAGGGACAATGGAATGAAGACGGCTCTACCTCCTCAGTCTGCATCTTAGAATCTTTGTCTTCCTTCAAGGCTCAGCCCAAGAATCGCTTTTAGCAGGAAGCTTTTTCTGAGTCCCCCAGATCTAGTGCCTTCCTCAATAGGCTTACCTTCTATTCACTCTATATGTACCTGGTACATATTTACATGTTGCCTCTCCATTAGAAAGTGAGTTCCTTGAGGCCAGGGGCTGTTTTTTGCTTTTCTTTGTATCCCTAGCACTTGGCACAGTACCTGGGACATAATATGGGCTTTTAAAAAATACTTTTTGACTCGGCTGATTGCTGCCAAGCACAAGGGGCCTCTTATGAAATATAACCTTCCCGACTGTCATTATCTCTGAGCTTGTGCTCCCATCACCTGAATAATTGATCAGCCAGCATTTTCCCTGTCCTCTGGCTAGCAAACAGTTCCCCAATTCCTAATTTCAGACTTGATCTCTGCCAAGGTGAAAACCCTTTCCCTTGACACCCTTGTCCCTATCTCACTCGGCCCTACTCTATCCCTACTCCTTTGCCTTTCACTTACCCTCTGTGACTTCCACTCCGTCATTAAACTCCTCTACATACTCTATCTCTTCTCACATTCTTCATCTTCTTGTGCTCATGGAAACCAGAGTTTCTTATGTTGATACCTCATCCCTGGGCACCCTCTTCAGTCTTGGCTGCCCCTCTCACTTCCCCTAGAACACTGGGCCACAAAAGGAGGTATTGGAATACTCCTTGCAGACCAACGTATCCTTTCTCTGCCACCATCACTCAACAATCTTTCCTTCTTTGAAGTTTCTTCCATCTGTCTCTACCACTCTTTTCATCTCCTACTTGTTATGAAACACTAGTCCCCGGGTCATTCTAGCTTCTTTCTCCAGGATTCAGTCTTCCCCTTCACCTCAACTCCTGATCTCATACTTTAGAATATAAATACTCAATTTGACATCATCTTGAATGCTCTAGTCTCCCAATTTATCAACTTCTTCAACTCCCATGATCTCCATCTCCACTCTTCCCTAGCTCTCAACTAGAGAGGTCACATATCAGACCTTACCAAACCTCAAAACTATGCCACTTCTATGACCTTGAATTCCAAAGTTTTCTGTGTTCATAGCCTATTGTCCTTCAATTTTTTTTTTCTGTCTTACTCCTAAACCAAGTATTTATCTTCTCTTTGAGTTCCAGTTGTTCTTTCCCAATCCATCATTCCTGCTTTTAAGTTCCTTTCTTCTTCTATTTCCGTTGTTCACACACTGAAAATTTTAAATTTTTTTTTGAGGGGAGAGGGCAGGGCAAATGGGGTTAAGTGACTTGCCCAAGGTCACACAGCTAGTAAGAGTGTCAAGTGTCTGAGGCCAAATTTGAACTCAGGTCCTCCTGACTCCAGGGCCAGTGCTCTACTCACTGAACCATCTAGCTGCCCCATACACTCCGAAAATTTTTAACCATGGATCACTCCCTGACCTGAACTGCTATATACTGTTGGGAGAAATCATACAACTGTATGAATTGTTTCCATATAGATTCATATTATCCAATCTCAACTGGGCTCTCCTGGCTGCCCTATGATGTTTTTATTCTTCCCTGATTAATTCTCTATCACATTTTCTATAGCAGCTCTTCAATATTTTCTCTTCTCCCCTATAACCCTAACACAGTTCTTGAACTCTGTCTCTCAGCTGATGGCCTTGCCTCCTACTTTGCTGAATAAACTAGTCATCCCCATGAACTCCTCATTTCTCTTTCTAGCCTTCAGAACTCATTTTCACCTGTTTTCTCCTCCTCTGCTCCTGTCTGAGGAAGAGATAGCCCTTCTTCTCACCAAAATTTACCTATCAGTGCCCTTGGATCCCATACCTTCCCCTCTCTTCCAGGAACTTCTCTTCATCAGTCATCCCAAGATTCTCTTTCTCTCTCTTGCTCTCTCCTTGTCTCTCTGTCTCTGTCTCTCTCTCATTTTCCTAATCTACTGACTTCTTTCCAGGTACTTACAAAGAAACTCAGATCTCCTCCATTCTTAAAAGGAAACAGACTTCACTTGAACCTGCAACTCTCGCTATCATTCTTTATCTATTTCATTTTTATTGACAAACTTTTTGAGAAAGTTTATCTATATTCTATATTTCTATACTATACTTCTCCATTTCTTCAACTTTCGTAGGCATCTTTTCCTAGCCACTCATTTGACCACCAACTGAGTTCAGGACCCCATTGCCACAATCAATCAATAAGTATTTACTGAGCCCCATTATGTGCCTGGCATTTGTGATGGCAAGCAGGGTGGGACGTTTTGCCTTTGTTTTTTCTTTAGGAGTGCTTCTCAGCACTAAAGCAGTCAAGTACTTTTGATGGGTCTTGCCTTTTAAATGTAATGGCAAGCAAAGTGGACCTTTTGTTGTCTTTTTTGTTCTGGAGTGCTTCTTAGCACTAAGGCAATCAAGTGCCTTTGATGAGTCTTGCCTTTGTTTCAAGGAAGTCTTTGACTGAATCAAGAGTCTTTAATGACCTGCTTAAGAAACAAGAAAGCTCCAGGCCCCACACCCTTTTGCTAAGTAGGTACTAAGCCCCAGCACCCTGAGAAGTACCTATATGCTCTGAGGTTGGCAGTTTGTTTTGAGGGTTTCACTCACTGGAAGAGTGGTCATGTGGTTTGGCCAGGCGAGATTCTCGGTAGCCATTAAGAGCCCCACCCCCCGCCTTTGGAAACCCACATGTTGGTGCATCTCTCTCTGGTAACTATGTATTGTGATTTGGTCAGAGAGATAGAAGCCTGTCTGCTGGTTTCTGTTATTCTCTCTGCTCGTTATTCCTGTTTGTAATTTCTGTTTGTTTTCTCCGGAAGTTCAGGGTGCCGACTTTTTCCTCTGAACTAAGAGAATGATATATGTATATTTAATTAAAGTAAGACTGTTAACCCCTTAAAGTTGCTTTCCTTAGAAAAGTGGATCAAAGAACCTGTGCTAGCAGCCTTCCCGTGTGCTGGTGCTGTTGGTCTTACCCTCCCACAGCAGCTGTTAGTCCCACTGGTGTTACAGCACCATGCTAAGTGCTGGAGACATAAAAAGAGGCAAAAGGCAGAACCTGCCCTCAAGGAGCTTATAATCTGATGCTCACCTAGACTGTTAAAATAGCCATATTACTATCCTCCCTTCCGCCAGCCTCCCCCTACTCCAATTCATCCTTCACAAAACAGATGACATTGGATATAATCCAAAATGTATGGGTCTGACCATGTAAGTGCCCTCCTTAAAACCTTTCAGTGGTTTCCTATTTCCTCTAAGGTAAAATGCAAACTCTTTGACCACAGCATTTAAAGCTCTCCATAGTCTGGGTCCAACCAATATTCTGGCCTTATTTTGTAATTCTCTTTGTGTACCTTTTATTCTGTCCAAACTTGGCTCAATTTCCCCCAAATACAACATTTCATCTCCTGTCTTTGTGCTTTCTTATGGGCTAGAACACATTTGTTCCCTAGCTCTGTCTCATGAAAAACTTATTTTCCCTCAAGGTCCAACTCAGATGCCAATTCCTATGTTCCCTATGCAAAACCCTTTCTTATTTCCCTGGTTCCTAGTGCTCTTACCCTCAAGTAACCTTGTATAGCATGTAGATGCATATAGAATAGTATGTAAGCTCAACGAGGGCAATGAAAATGATTCCTTTTTGTCTCTGTGTCTCCAGCACACAGCATAGTGCCTTTCACACAGGAGCTACTTAACAAAGATTTGTTGAATTCTGTGGATGAACTGAATGGAAGAGGGGGCATTTAAGCTATGATTCAAAGGAAGATTAATATTTTGACAGTTAATTGATGAGCGTGGGCACTCATAATAAAGAGGATGACAGGAACACAGGTGAAGAGTCATGAAAAGGTAAGAATGCAACATAGAGTACCCACATATAAATGGATAGTGGGGAAAAACAAAGTAGAAAGCTAAGATTAGGGCCAGATCATGGAAGGCCTGAATGTTAGACTGAGAAGTAGAAAATGGGAGTCACTGGACGTTTTGGATAAGAAGAGTAATATAATCAGGATAATATATTTGAAAGATTAATCTGCAGTTACCTCGGCTGGTAATTGGAAGGGGTAAGGACTAGAATCATGGAAACCAGGTAAAAGACTATTATGATAGTCCAGTTTGGAGGTAATAAAGTGTCTGAGATAGAAAGGTGAGAGTGGAATAGAAGGGACAGGTACGAGAGACATTGCAATGGTAGGATAGTCCAGGCTTGACCATTAATTGGATGTGTAGAACAAAAGAAGAGCTCAAGATGTTTCAGAGATTAAACCCACTGTAATAATATAAACAAAAACCTCTCTTACAGAAACATCACGGTTGTTCATCCTTTCATTTAGCAAGTGAGTAACATAAAATGTGAATACATATTGGGGAAATAGGAAAAGGGTGATGGTGGAAAAAGAAATACAATCTTTGTTCATATAACCCAGAGCTGTTCCAAGTATCTGATCTGCACATCTGTCTCCTATGTATGAGGGCATACCTATGGAGGAAGTGAGATTGTTTCCAGAGTCACTGGATATCTAAAACTGGACATTATACAGAGGGAGAGACACACTCTCCCCACTAAGTCCCCAAGGTGGTTCCTAAAGCTGGGGAGAAGGATGTAAGAAATCACCATGAACTGAGAGAATGTTTGTTATTCAGTATATCAGCACAGACTACTGTACCAGGTATAACAATGTTCTGAGCCTATCGGTTGTTTAGTATATTGTATGGCCAGACTTTTCCACAGTATCATGTGTTTCCCTTGCCCTACAGCTTCTAGAAGCTCCACAATTTTGTGTGTTCTACTCAGGCCCACCCTCCCTGGACTGTGCCCCAGTCCTTTAAAATGACCCCTCCACACAACCTGTGAAAGCTATTCTCTCAGCAAGTTGTTCAGAGGAAAGCAATCTGATCGCTACTTACCCACTAATTCCAACGACAAATGCTTTCATAACGTGCTTTCAAATTACTTCTACTTTCTAAAATTAAAAAAAAAATACATCATTAAAGGAGATTTTTTTAGAAATAAAATAATCACAAGATAAAATGAGCTAACTCAGGAGAAATATCATATCTCTGTTACTCACGTAAGGATTTTCAAACTTACTGACTATTCATAGATGATATTTAACAATAGGTTGTCTTCTCTCTGATATGCTCCAATGCTGTGTGCTATTAACTAGTGTTGGGCTAAGGTGGCTCAAATTAACCAATTCACTAATTCATTTCTGTAATTCATTAATTAATTTTTAAAAATTCACATGATGTATCCAGGGCTCCAAACAAATGATTAAAAAAATTATTCATGCCAGTTTCTCCTCTTATCAGAGATAGTTGAGGGTTGCTGTAATTTACCATAAACATATTTTCATTTTTTGAGTCTGGGTCTCCTAATCTGGAGAATGGAAGCTCGGTGGCTAATCATAGGCTGGACCCAATACTGATCAGTAGGGAAGCTTTTGCTGGCTCTGTTTTCTATCTGGGCCAGTTTGCCTTTCCTTGGGCAACCCCAGTTCCCAGAGCTTAACATATTAATGTGGAACTTTTTGTAGACACGTGATTGGCTTAGTCCTCTACTGCTCAGACCTCCCAAGATCAAATGATCCATCAGCTTCAGGCTCATTGGTAGCATGGGATTACAGGTTTGTGCCATCATGCTCATCGGGAGTTCAGTTTTTTCAGTAAACCAAGTCATATCTAACCTGGCCAATTTATTCAACCAAGTGACTACTGTACCAGATGGAACAATGTTCTGAGCCTATACCTTCTTTCTCTATAGCCCGGTTTCTCCTCTTATGTGGCTGTTGCCGTCATTCAGTCAGCAAGCATATAGTAAATGCTTACGTACATAAGCCAGGCATAGTGCTAAGAGCTGAGTAGACAAAGTACAACAAATACATGGTTCCCACCTTAAATTGGCTCATATTCTAATGGGAGAGAAAACATGCAAACAACTTTGGATGCACAAGATATATATAGAATAGATCTCGGGGCAGCTAGGTGGTGCAGTGAGTAGAGCACTGGCCCTGGAGTCAGGAGGACCTGAGTTCAAATCCGACCTCAGACACTTGACATACTTACTGTGTGACCTTGGGCGAGTCACTTAACCCCAATTGTCCTGCCTTACTCCCTCTTGTACACACATACACACACACACACACACACACACAATAGATCTAGCAGGGGAAGGCACTAGCAGGGGAAGGGAAGGATAAGGGTGGGAAAGACCTTATGTGGAAGGTAGGATTTGAGTTTCATCTTAAAGGAAGCCAGGAATTGGAGGTGGGCATAGAGATAGAGAATTCCAGGCATAGAGGACACAGAGAGTAGTAAGTATAAGGGGATGGGAAAGGAAGGAAGGGGAGAGATTGTGAAGGGTTTTAAGTGACAAATGATTTATACTTGATCCTGGAATATTACTAAGAGAGTTCTACTAAGAGAGTCCTATCTGTGCTCTAGAAAAATCACTTTTGTAGCTGAGTAGAGGATGAATAGGAGTGGGGAAGGCTGGAGGCAGAGAGACCAAGCAGAAGGCTAATACAAATACCCCAGGCACACAGTAAGAACCTGCATTAGCCTGTTGTTACCTGTGTGAATGGAGAGAGGGGGACATATATGAGAGATGCTATCACAGTAGAAGTGACAAGACTTGGTGTAAAGGCAATCAGTGAATGGGAAGACCTTCCCTGCCCATTTGAGTGGGCTTTGGAGGCAGGGCTCTCAGGGTCCTGGGGGGAGTGGCTAAGACTGGAGCCAATAGTAGGCGCCTGACTTCCAGACCACATGATGACATGAAGCCTGTGGTAGGAGGAGCTTACTGAATAGCTGGAGCAGGTGAGGGCAGTTAAGAGCTGAAGGAGAGAGGAAGCAGTCAGCTAGAACACAGCTTGGAGATTGCAGCAGGGCAGCGACGGCAGCAGGTGCTACAAAAAAAGCAGGACTGACCCTCGTGGAGACTGGAGAGTGCTGAGCAGGGGCTTGAGGCCAGTGGGTGGTCTTCTTGCTGGAGGGCCTTGGCATTGGAGAGGAAGCACCAGTATGGCTTGGCTTGCTGCCATAATCTTTTTCCGTGGCCTCCTGGTCACTATTGTGAGACGGGCATACTGGTTTTGGAAAGTTCTTGTCAGGATATCCAATTGGGGACACTGGTCCATGGGTCTGTTACTTTTGAGTTTCAATAAATGCTTTAACTCCTCTGTCTTCTACTTAGAGAATTCCTTATATCTTGAGATTCTGGACCATTCAGGCATATTCATGGTTATCTTTGAAGTCAGGAATTCTGCCTTAATGATATACTTGGCAACAGATCAGATATATAGAGTGAGTGGGAAAGAGAAGCCAAGGACGGCAGAGGCAGTGAGCCAGAGGGAAATTCAGAAGGGTTTTGAGGGAAAGATTATAATGAGTTGTGTTTTAGATATGTTGTGCTGTCCCATTTTATGTACTCCAAACCATGAGCTCCATCTCCAGACTTTGTGTCTTTCTACAAGCTGTGCCCCACACCTGGAATATGTTCCTCCCTCAGCTCTATCTCTCCAAATCTTTAGCTTTGTATATGCGTTAATTTAGGGGCCACCTCCAATGGAAAGCCTTTTCTAATACCCCTAGGTGGAAGTGCCTTTTCACTTTTCAAGATATTTTGTTTTTACTCATCTGGGTTGTATTCCTTCCGGACAGGGGATACTTTGTTTTATTGTTGTATCCTTGGTAACTAGCACGGTGCTTTGCACTGAAGGAGGTATTTAATATTGACATTCAATATTAATAATTGAACTGGAGTCAATTAGCTGGTAATTGCAAGAGTGTATACATATAAAAAATTTTTTATTATTTGTAATTCACTCGTGTATTCTGCGTATTTGTAAAGTACTGGCCAAACCCATACCTCAGGGATACACAGTATGCTCTGATTTGAGGGGAGCAGGGATGGTCCTTTGCTACCAAAATATCTCTCTTATCTGTATACCACTGTCTGTATTCACACCATTACAGACTTATTTCTTTAGGCTAAACATTACCATCTTTCTAGAGTTGCTTTTTTTAAAGTTCAGATTTCCTTTATGTTGAGTCCATTCACATTTTAGTGACATAATTCACTTTCCAGAGGCTTTGATGGAAGGGGCAGTTGTGAGAGCACTGGACAGGGAGAAGCCCCCAAAGAATACAAAAAGGAGAGGGGATCAGGAAAGGGGCTAAAGACAAACTTCACTTACATCACAACTTGTGCCTAAGGCTTCTTAGACTGTCAGTCTGGAAACAGTTTCAATTAGAGATATGAAATCAAATAGAACACTAAGAAGTTAGTTTTTCTTTTGTATTTCAAAACATTCAGAAATCTTTATGCCATCCTTTCTTAAGTTATGAGTCTTAAATCCTATTTTAATTTGTTTGATTTCAGGGATTCCTCAAAGAGCTGTTCTATGATATGTGCCTATTATACATAATTATGTGTTTATGAATTTATTCATGTATATACAAGAACAAATAAGCATATGTATCCATGGAAATACTCACACAAGACCCTAAAGTGAATTAAATTTAGTTTTGAGAATTTTTTTAAACACTCCTTGAAGATAGCCAGAGACACACTGTGATGTCAAAAAACACCCCCGGAGGGAAATAAACCATTCATGGTCTTTGTGGGAAGCAGAGACTTGATCTGGGTAATTCGTGTATCATTAGGTTCTTAAATACTTTTGATGAAAATGGAGTTCTAATTAGGAATATCCCCAAATACTCCTCTAAGGCACTGCTTAGTGTTAAGAACCACGTAGAAATCAGGAAAGAGGAGAGATCCTTTTGATAGAGCAAGAGTGAAACAGATATGTATTTACATGCATTAAATAATATTTAGGTAGAAAGAACAAAAACAAAAGTTAAATGAGCTATTCTTTTACAAAGTCCTGATGGCATCTAACTGTCCCAAATGAGTTCAAAGTTAGCTAGCTGTACTAAATTTATAGCACCTGTGGGTGTTGAAACACCTTGTATACTGCTGAGAAATGGAAAAACTGATGGCAAACTTGGAGGAGTCACAGAGAACAGAATCTAGTAACTGCCAATATATTTTTGTACTGATTTTTATTATTTGTATTTTTCTTGTATATTTGGTATATGTATAATACTGGCCAAACCCATACCTCACAAGCAGACAATGTGCTCTGATCTGAGGGAGCAGGGATGGTTTTTTGCTGTCCAAGTATCTCCCTTATCTGTATATCACTGTCTATAATCACCCCATTATAGACTGGTATTACAATATTGGAAAAAGGCAAATGTCCCACTTTTAAGAAAGGGGAAAATCAAACAGTCAATGAATATTAATTAGGCAGCTACTATGCACCAGGCACCTTGCTAAGCAGTGGAAATACAAAGAAGGGTGAAAAACAGTCCCAGCTCTCAAGGACCTCACAGTCTAATGAATGAGACAACAAGCAAAGAATTAACTACAAACTATAGGCAGGATACTACAAGCTAATGACCTTAATGATGAGCCCCAGCAAAATTTTAGAAAAAAAAAATTAAATGTATAATTTGTGAACATAAGAGGCAGCTGTTATATAGTGGAAAGACCCTTGGATTTGGAGTGAAAGGACCAGGGTTTGAATTTTGGCGTTGTCATCATTTCCTAGCTGTGTGATCTTGGTTAATTAATTTAAAAGTTAATTAATAATAATATACAATAATTAATAGGTTAACTAATTAAAGTTAATTTCTGAATATTGTATATATGCACGAGCTCAAGAGCACATGCATAAGCTCAGGAGCATGTGCATGCGCGTACACACACACACACACACACACACACACAGAAAATAGGTAACCTTAGGCACTAGCAGTTGTGACCAGCAAAGACATCCTGAACCAGGTGATGCTTGAACTGGGTCCTAAAGTAAATTAGGGATTCCAAGAGGTGGAGGTGGGGATGCAGAACCTTCTGGGAACAGAGGACAGCCATTGACAAGAAATGAAATGAGAGATGTACTGTTGTCTATAAAATGCAGCAAGAAATTCAGTATGGCTATTGTGTGAAGAGGAGTCATGTGTAATAATGCAGGATTCAGCCAGGTTATGAAGGCTTTTAAATCCTTTTTGAGGATTTAGCTTCATACACTATTAGGATAAGGAAGTGGTGATGACTTCAAGGCGGCATGGGTTCACTCTCTTTCTAAGCTTCTTCTACTCTTCTCCCCTTCACAGACTTTATATCCAGCTGTTGTTGTTGGGTTGTTTTTCAGTTGTGTCTGACTCTGCTTGACCCCATTTGGGGTTTTCTTGGCAGAGATACTGGAGAGGTTTGCCATTTCCTTCTCCAGATCATTTTCCAGATAAGGAAACTGAGGTAAACAGGGTTAAGTGACTTGCCCAGGGTCACACAGCTAGGAAGTGTTGAGGCTAGATTTGAACTCAGGAAGATCAATCTTCCTCACTCCATGCCCAGCATTCTATCCACTGTGCCACCTAGCTGTTGTTACATTATTAAGGTACATTGACCTAATCACTGTTCCTGTCACTTGACACTCCATCTCCCAACAGTGCTTCTGCACCTGTTGCTCCCACGTCTGGAATGCTCTCTTTCCTCACCTCTACCTCTTGGTTTTCCTGGCTTCCTTCAATACCTGGATCAAACACCATCTTATGCCTGAGGCCTCTTCCAGTGTTCCCAGCTGCTAGTGCCTTCTACTCTGAGCTTACCTTCTTTCAACTTGGGATTTAAGTAGTTATTTTTACATGGAGACCATTGCCTTCTTGAGGGCAGGGGCAGTTTTTATATTTCTTTGTATCCCTAGTGCTTAGTACAATGCCAGGCACATAGTAAGCACTAAATAAGTGTTTGTTGACTGTCAAAATAACCTTATTTCATTTCTTTTTAACAAAGTTATAAGACTTGCTTCAATATTTTGATAGATCAGTGATCTCTCTTTTTGCTGTGGGTGCTCCCTTCATTCAAATAGATCCCAATCCATCTACAACTCCTCATCCTGGATGACTCTTGTCCATCTCCTCCCATGAATTCTCCATGGGAAGACATACTGAAGGCCTTCCTCTTGATCTCCTGATGCTGCACAGATACCAACGGTGCATGAGCTGTAGTTAGTTATTGCTCTCATCATGTCTG
The DNA here is from genome assembly GCF_011100635.1 of Trichosurus vulpecula. Taxonomy (NCBI): domain Eukaryota; kingdom Metazoa; phylum Chordata; class Mammalia; order Diprotodontia; family Phalangeridae; genus Trichosurus; species Trichosurus vulpecula. Next base: position 518,337,929 of record NC_050573.1, read on the forward strand.
CCTTTTGTTTCAGTCACACATATCTCTGATGGCAGCAATGGAGGTATTTTGCAATCTATTTACACTCTCCATTGCCTTTTCAGTGACCTTCGATTTGAATTCTTCAGAGACTGTATGTGGTATTCTATGACTTGCAGTCACATTGTACAATAAAGTATTAGCTCACACCTATGAGAAATTACAAATGCAAGAGGGGATGAGGGAAAAATAGGTAACTAATGAAGTGCTGGTGGGATACTGAACTGATCCAACCATTCTGGACAACAATTTGGAACAATGTCCAAATGGCTATAAAATTGTCCACATTCTTTGAGCCGGTGATATCACTACTAGGTCTGTATCCCAAAGATGAAAAAAAAGGAAAAGGAACTGTATGTACAAAAATATTTATGGCAGCTCCTTTGTACAAAAATATTTATAGCAGTTTGTTGGTGGTAGCAAAGAATTGGAAATGGAGGGGATGCCCATCAATGGGGGAATGGCTGAACAAGTCACGGCATATGATCGGGATGGAATATAATTATGCTATAAGAAATGATGAGGAGGGTGATTTCAGAAAGACATGGGAAGTACTATACGAACAGATGTAAAATGAAGCGAGACCAAGTGAGAGGTCGTTGTGTGCGCTAACGGCAATGTTGTAATAATGATCAGCTATGAAAGACTCGGTACTCTGACAATGATCAAAGACAGTTCCAAAGATCTTACGATGAAAAAATGCCATCCACCCCCGAGAGAGAGAGCCAATGCACATTGAAGTATAATTTTCTCCCCTTATTTTTCTTGCTTTTTAAAATTTTCATCATTTCACATGTACAATTGATAGGCTATTACTTGCCCTCTCAGTGGATACGGAAGGATGTGGGACGGGATAGGAGGAAGGGAGAAAATTTGGAACTCAGAATTTAAAAAGAAAAGAATGTTAAAAATAAATAAAAAGTTGGAATGTTAAAAAAAAAGGAAGGAGAGATAAGGGATGATGATGGGGATGGATGGATCTAGTGACAGTTTTTTGGTGATGGGGTAATATGAGTGTGTTTGTAAGCAGGCAGTAATCAGGGAGGGAATGAAGATAAATGAGACAGTCAGTCTGCTAGAGGGAGCAATCTGCTATAGAAAGAAGGTGGGATGGAATGGGATCACTTGCACACCTGGAATCAGCCTTGCACAGGGGAAGGGACATGTATTCATATGAGACAGGAGTGAAGGAGGAGATAGTGGCACAAAACATCTGGATGATATGGGATGAAGAAGAGAAAAAAAAAACAAGCTTTCAGCAAATAATTTAAAAAAAAATTTTCAGTGAAAGATAAAGGTTCTCTCAGCTGAAAGAGTAGGGGATGACGGAACCTTGGGAGGTTTGAAAAGGTTTAGAAAATAAGTTGTGGTGGGTATCTCTTACTCTATATATTTCTCACATCACCTAGCACAACACCTTGCAAACAACACTGAAAAAATACCTTTTCATACTTCATCCTTTAGCATATCCAAGACAGCTCAACCTCTCAGCAGTCATTCCAGGGTTTTATTACTGTAAGAGTCAATTTGTTTCTTCCCTATGTCTAATAACAATCTTTGTCTTTTTTATTTAAGTTAGTTTCCATTTGTTTTGTCTTCCAAAGACATGGAAAATACCTGCTCAGCATTTCTATGTTAAATAAAACACTATACTTCAACCAAAGCTACATCTTAGCTTTCCCTTCTCTAGACTAAAACAATACCAATTGCTTTAAACTGTACTTTTAAGACCTATTTGCCATCTTAATTACCCTTGTTATTCTTCGGTCCTGCTTAAGTTTCTCCACATCCCATTTAAAGTGTATTTATAAAAAAATGTAATAAGGATGTTATAAACTCAGCATATAGCAAAAACAAGATTTTGGTAGGCATTTTTCACAACAGCAGGCCACTGCTCACTCATACTCAATTTGTGGTAAAATTTAACCTCAGCCCTCTACCTGCTACAGGTCTCCTCCCCCAGTTCAATTGAAGATTATGTTCATGAACATTTTGTAAAGATAGGGAAGAAAGCATACGAGTTAGTAGTCACTGATATTCAACCTTTTTGGAGGTAACGGAAAGGACACTGACTCTGGAGTCAGAGGACTTGGGGGGAAATTTCACCTCCTATGCTTACTACTTAAGTGACCTGGGGCAAGTCAGCTTTTTCATATGCAAAATCAAAAGGCTGGACTAAATGGCTATATGGTATCTTTCAGCTCCCCCCCCCCCCCAAGAGGTACACACACGCACACATACACACACACACACACACACACACACACACACACACACACACACACGGTCTTATATAACAGGGCTAGGTAATTATTTACTTATTTTGCAGAGAGGGGTGGTAGTGACAGAAGTGGGGAACCGTGATTTCATTTCTTTGGGAAGTAACCACACTGTGTGGAAATTCTCTCCACCAATGAAGACGGGCTACTCGTTGGTAATTTGCATTTAAGAGAGTTGCTTGGTCACTAACAGGTTAAGTGACTTGCCCACGAAGTGTCAAAGACAGTACTCGAATCCAGGTCTTCCAGTCTCCTCTATTCCCCACGCCAGGAGGCGCTCTCCCAGTGGGATGTTCACAGTGACAACATTCGCTTCGAAAAGTGCGCCATTATCAAACCCTCGCGAACAAGGTCCTTCAAGCCACCCCTTCCCACGGCACTGCTAAATGGGTGCAGCGCGATTGCCAAGGGTCTTGCAAATTGAGCACCCGGGAGAAGACCCCGAGGGGGCGCCGCAGTGGCAGCGCTGCACTGATCCGGTACTCACCTGGTTGCCGGGGCGTTCCGCTGGGCACGAGGAGCTTTCAGTGCAAACCGTCAGTCCGTGTGATCAGCTCAGACCCTCGCAATCAGGACGAGGAAAGCCTGGGGGCTCCGGCACCTTTCGGAGGCGACCACGGTGCACAGGCCCCAGGCAGCCCAAAGTCCAGCCCCGTCGGGTTATCCTCCGCTCCTGCTCCGGCCTGGGGGCGGGGCCTCAGCGGGAGGCGAGGCGCGCGCCCGCACCCTGGCCCCAGATCGGGTTCCGCGCTCTGGAGCTGCGCGCGAGGCGCCGCCCGTGCCCGCGCCCGCGCTCGCCCGCGTGCTCTCTCCCGGGGCCTTTCCATCCCGCCTGGGCTCGGCTTGGGGCTCGGCTTGGGGCTGGGCTGCCGCTGCCTCTGCGGCCGTCGCCGCTTCCGCATCTCTGCTGTGTGCATTTGCGGCTGCAGCAGCTGGAGGGCTCGGGGCCCGTGGACCAATTAGCTTTTGCTGATGTAGCGTTCACTTCCTCATTGACCGAGCTCTCCCTTACCGTGCCTTCGGGACTCTGAGAACAACTTAGAGGAAACCACCCTTCAAGTCTTTTTCTCTTTCGAGGAGGGGTGGGCTCGGCCAATCTCGGACGGACGGAAGAAGAAGGTGGCCGAGGAACCAGACTAAAACTTTTGCAGCGCACCGGGACCGCAGTACTTTGTCTACTCCCTCTCCGGGCTTTCGTTCGGATTAGCAGCCGCAGCAGGAGAGATGTCGAAGCCGCCACCTAAGCCAGTCAAGCCAGGTAAGGGAGGGGCTCGACCCTGGTCCCCCTTCTTGTCCTCCCCCGCCGAGCCACCTCTACTTCCTTGCGCTGCCGCTGGGCTAGGGGACTTGCTTGGCCCGAGCCCTCTTCTCTCTTAAGATCGATCCATTTTGGATGGTAGTCAGTCGATGACTTATAAGTTCAAGAAATGATAGGATTTTTTTTTTTTGATGACACCAGAGTTTTGAGATTGGGTGTGGGTGCACACACTAGCAACTTTGCAGCGTTCTTGGAGGGGTGTCTGGTAAGATAAAGTCAATCGATTGATTATAGCTTTAAAAAAAATTCACCAAACGACTTTTAAAGATACTTCCTTTTTTTTTTTTTTTTTTGGGTCGTGTCATTGTCAAGAGTCATGAAGGACCTAAAAGTGGGAAGTGCATGGTGGGTGGGGTGAGGTGAGGTAAGTATAGAGTCCTTTCGGGACTTCTCCGGAAGGAAGAACAGATACACTCAATTGATCCTAGGTTCATTTTTGGAAAGCTTTTAGCAAACTCCAGCGGCCTAATGCTTTTAAGACCGGAAGAATTCCGGCAGCGTTGGCCATTACCGCTCGAAGCTGTCACTTTTATATATACGCAATAAAGGCATCGGGGTGAATATGGGGGGAAAGAGATTACTTCTGGCCGGTCCGGTTGTAGAGAAGGAGCCTGCTATCCCGAGTGAAGAATTTTTGAAACAAGGGAGAGATGCCTCAACAAGCACCTTGGCAGATAGTCCTTAATTCATTAGCAAACTTTTATCATTGCTACAGAAGGGTTTTGTGTCCTTTTGGAGAGGGGAAGAAAGGGACAGCTGGTTTCTGAATCTAGTGTGTTTCAGTGGGATACCAATGAATGGCGAAGAAAGTAAGTATTCCTAATTTGGGGGATTTTTGGAATTCATCTTACTGAACTTTAATAAAAGTATCACCAAAGTTTAGAATGCATTTTTCTATTGGTATGTTCACGAATTTCAAGAATTTTGATTTTATTCTACACATCTTTCATTATTGTATTTTCTCCCTAAATTTAGTGTTTTCAAACATGGTATAGTTTTCCTCCTTTAAAAAAAATGAGAAGTAAGAATACCGTAAACCCCTTTTATTTGAAAAAAATTCTTTTACTACACTTTTGATTTCGTTGGTGAATGCCAGTACTCCCAGTGAAGAGAGTCCATTTACCAGTGTATGTATATTGACAGTTTCTCTGAAATTTTTAGTGTGTCACTGAAAGGTTAAATGATTTGGCAGGGTCACACAGCAGGTCTGTGACAAATGAAGCAGTGTCTTGGAGCCCTTCCCCTCTAGGGTGCTAAACCAAGCTGCCTCTCTTCTAAAAACCTTTACAAGTTTCTTGGGATTTAAATTTAGATAGACCTTACGAAATCTAAACCCTGTGCCTCCTGGTGGGTGGAGGTGACCTCAGGTCCTTGAATGCTATGCATATGTCCTGTTATGGTCTACCATGTTGGAAATGCTTTGCATATGGGCTTGGCAAAGGACTCTGAGTTTGTTGGTTGTCCCAGGACCAGCCTACTTCAGACAGGCTCAGCACCGAGTAATGAGATTTTTTTGGCCACAGCAACTCAGGAGCACCATCCATGTAGGCAGTGGAGGCACTGAGGCATCAGAGGAGGGAATGGTGATGACACAGATGAATTCCCAGAACTGTGAAGTAATTATTGCTAAGAAGGCCTTACTAAAAGGAGAGCGATGTAGACTTTGTTATTATTTTGACCAAAGACTGGGTGTGAACAATAACATTTATATATTGATTTCAAATTTTCTGCTTTATAAAGCATTCGGTCATGACAATCCTGAAAACTAGGATAGGACAAGCACTACTGCAATTATACCCATTTTATGGACGAGTTAACTCAGGTTCGCTCGGTTTAGTGACTTGCTTAGGGTCACATATATGGTATCTTGACTCCCAGTTCCCCCATCTTTCCCGCTACCCCACATTATCTCTTTAACAGTGGAACAGTGGGACTTGGAAGTGTTTTAAACAAGGGATCAAATTTTGCCATCGGATATTTGGTTTTTATTTGTCAGGAGAGAGCAACTTATCAAGCGAAAATAATGTCTGATTATTCTTTGGTACTCAATTATTTAAAAACAGAAAGTCCTGGAAATCGATCAAATGCTCTCCTGTGTCTAGAGACAATTTAAGTAATGTGTATGGTGATGTCTGTTCCTTACTTCTGTATGAGTCAGGAAAAAAAAAGGCTGTTAAATCTTTTTTTTTTTTTAAACTAGCTTAATGGATTATTATCATGGTACAGGATCTGGCACTTAGCCTCTTTTTTCAGTGATAGATTAGGAATCTCTAGTTCTTAAACTTTCTCCATTGTACTCATTCACATTGGCACTGTTTGTCTACTACCATTAAACCCCACTAACATGGATCAATATTTCATTCTCTTGCTTTCTGTTCCCACTGCTATCACCGACTTCAGATCTTCTCAGATCCAGCCTTGGAGCTAGGTTAAGTCTGAGTTAAGTCTAACCTCTCATACATACATATGTGACCCTGAGCAAGTCACTTAACCTTTTAATGCCTTTTGCAACTTTCTAAGATTATAAATTGCAGAGACCATACCTACCTACTTTTGGTCTAGGGAATTACCTCAGTCATCAAAATCACAGCTTCAGTTCCCAACCCTAGCCCTGTGCATAGTTTGTGCCTTTATTACAGCACTTATCACATTCTGACTTGAGAGTTGTTTGTGTTCATTTCTTATCTTTCCTTCTAGCTTTTACAATCCTGCAGAGCCAGGGGTGAGGTAATACTTATATTTGTCACCACCACATCCATTCCTTAGTACAGCCCCCTCCCTGCATAGTGCCTTTTTATGTAATAGGTCTTCACTATGTACTTGTTAAATCGGATATATCCCAGACCCAAACCCGAAGTCTGTGTATTCCCTGTTCCCTCCTTCCCATTTCTGTAAAAATACTCTCTAAAAATACTCCTATACCAGCAGTTTTACTATTTTTAGCCCCTTTTGCATTCTGAAGGCTAGATAGGAATAAGTAAATTTGTTTAGTGTGTCAGAGCATAGCCGACACAGGTTTGATATCCAAGAAGACTCTTTTTACAAACTTCATCTCAATATTTAATGTGAAGAATGGGATTTAGAAGTAATGGAAGAAATTATATCAGGAGCTGAATTTTATAAGAAATTTCCCCATTTAAGCAAGTTTGACAAAGATAAAATTTATAAAATTTTCAGTTGTCAACCTCAAGCCTTGCTTGGACTGACCTGCCCTGTTTTTTTTCCTAATGGCATATTGACTTTATGGATGAAAGCAAAGTGTCATAAATATTTCATGTCTTTGGTTATTATTTAATGATAAAGATGTGTAATACAGAGAATGAGATTTAAATCAGAAAAAACTAAAATTACATTTTAAAATCATTCTAGCACTCATGATTAGATCATAAAAACTAAAGGACTCTGCTTAGATTATATTTTTGGTAGAAAAAAATCAGCTAAAAAGAGGCAGTAATGCTACATTGGAAAGATCTCTGGATTTCAAGCTATAGACTCGGGATTCTATCTGACCATTACCTTGGGCAAGTCACTCTGTCTGAGCCTCATTTCCTCATCTGTAAAATAAAGTTGTTAGAATAGATGACCTCTAAGGTTCCTTCTAGTTCTAAAGCTATCATCCTATGTGTAAGTTACCCCGGGGAGTTAATATTTTTGGTGTTGTCATTTTAACTGCATACTAATATCATGTAGCTGAAGCGTGAATAGTGGATAGTTGGATGGCCATGGGCAAGTGACTTTATTTCTCAGTTCTCTAGGCAACTCTCTTAAGATATAAATGACAGACAGATCTACTTTGGTTGAGGAAATTTCCATATCACAGATTTCTTAGGTCCCTGGTAAAATCTCAGGTTAGGTTAGAAAAAAGACAGACAAAAAACTATACCCTTGATGAATCAATCAGTCAGATTTTCTGTCAAATCTAAATCATGGGCAATTTTAAGCAAACTGCGTATACCTTATTTACATCAAAAAGCAGTAGAAGTTCTCTTAGAACAGATTTTAGAATCCTTAGTCACTCTGATGCATCTTTGTCTATTCACTTCCCATGGCTGTCATTTTCTATTTGCTTTTTATAGCTTTTTGATGTATAGCTCTTGGAGGCTGAGTCTTGTTCTAACCCTTTGTAAAGGCAGAACAGTTAGTATAATATTCATGAAAGGTGCAACCTCTGAAAGTGCTCTTAACTGATGGACAAAAGGTGGGGTAAGGGAGCAGTTGGGTAACCATGCTCTAACTTCATTGTATGCAAAGTTTAACGGTGGCCAAAGAGATACTTCCTGTTTCAATTAATGGCAACCCTGGCCACCACAATCTGTCCCTCCTATTGCAGCAATAGCCCCTGTTCTATTTTAGTAGTTGGCATTTATTAAGTGCTTACTGTGTGCTCAACTGTGTTAAGCATTAGAGCCCCCAGCCTTCAAAAAGCTTTTCCAGTCTAATGACTTTACTTAGATATGATTAATAGAACTACAGGTAGTACCTGCCTTATACCCCAGCTGGAACAGGAATTGCCTACTTAGGATTGTCCTCTCTTTTCTTGTATGTAGAATGAGAGGAAGACAAAATTACACACACACACACACACACACACACACACACACACACATCAGTGGGTTAAGAATTAACTGTAAGTTACAGATTCTTTCTTGGGGTTAATTTAACCACAAGTCAAGATTCATCACTATGGGAACTCCCTCCATGCCTTGCTTAATAAAATCATTATCACGAATACCATGATTACTGTGGCTAAAAAACATTAATCTCCTGGTTACCAACTTCCTGGTGACAAACCTCTCCAAATTTCGCTGTGCTCATCTGAAGGCAGATAAATACATCATCAAACCTTTCCATCTTGGGTTGGACTCACCAGCCAGAGCTTAAGCTCCCCGTGCCCAGGATGTAAGAACCCAGGGTCTACCTCTGTGCCTTTGGGCGAGACACTTCATTAGGAATTTGGTGGTGGATTAATGTCAATGAGAAATTAATCAAATGCTTGGGGGGAGGGTTTGGGAATAAGTAAAGTTTATTTTTGATCAAAATATTATCATGGTATAAGTAAAATTTAAAGGTGGTAGCATGCATAATATAACAAGGGATGTTCAGTGTGAATTGGTGATTTTTTAAAAAAATTAATTTTGAAAGGCCTCTATTTTGCTTCCATTCAACCATACTGGAAACTCACTATACAAAAGAACTAGGATGTCTAGCTTTGACCATCTGAGAGCTTCCAATTTTACTAGTTCTTAGCAATTTGGTTCAAGGTAAACAGTTTCAAGAACTGTTTGGCCATTTTCAGAATCTGTGCACACGTCTTTTAAATACTTTTTTTTTCTTTCCCCCCCAAAAGAGAGATACTATAATGATGGACCTGTTAATATATTACTGTTAATATGAAAATAAGTACATTATACGTAGCTATGCTTTGTTAGCTTCAATGGTGCTTAGCTCTATTCATAGTCAGGACCTTTATATTTATAAATGGAAAAGTGAACTGGATAAATTGATCAATAGGCAATTTGCTAAGCATTTATTAAACCCCTTGAATGTACTGGGTACTGGTCAAAGACAAAACAAAAAATGTCTGCCCTCAAGCAACTTACCTGCTAGTGGGGGAAACAACATCTACACCTATTAGTAGATAGAGAATCTATGCAGAGAAAATCAAGCACCATCCATAACAGTTTGTGCAGAATGGAATATTCCAAAGTGTAGGAGATATCTACATGTACTTCAGCAACCTACATCTAAGGCTTTTTAATTTTTTTTGAGACTATTAACAATTAACTGAATGTTTGGAGTTCAGCCTCCAGGGTTGAGGAAAGCCAGTGACTTCATGACACTAAATAGAATTCATGGGTGCTACTTGCTGCCCATATCATCTCCCTTTTCCTCTTCCTGCCAATCTCTTCCTCTTTATGTTTAGCCTTCTGTGGACTATGAGCCATCACATCACAAATCTCCCAGTTGGTTGCTTAGAGAAAAGAAAAGACCATGGTACACACAGTTTAATAGAATTTAACATCTCATTGTTTTCCTTGGATATTGTGACATAAACCTTACCTCGCTGTATCTTTTTGCTTTAAAAAAAGGAAAGGGGAATCTTTTGATTAAGGAATTTAGACCGGTTGACACATGCCAGCCATGGGACTTTCCTAACATTGTTTAAAGTTTATTAGGGAGGTTGGAGGTAGGTCTCAACTAATATAGTGATGACAACTAACATTTACACAATGCCTTAAGGTTTTCAAAGTGCTTCGAATTTATTATCTCATTTCATTTGTTTCTGTTGTGCCGTTATTATTCCCCTTTAACAGTTTGAGAAACTGAGGCTTAAGGGAGGTTATAAGACTTGACTAGGGTTACGCAGTTATCAAATGATGAAGGCAAGATACAAACCCAGGTCTTTCCGATTCCAAATTCATCACTTTATTCCATCACACCAACTAACTTCATCCTGTAGGCTGAGTTAGGGTTTGGAGACTAGCTTTCTAGCTTGGGGTCATCTCTAAGAAACTCACTGGAGGCTGGCTCTCCCTGAATAGCTGAAGAAGTGCTTAGAGAGGGATGCCTTTCTTCTGGGGGCTTTGTATTAGTTCTAAGAGAAAGTCTAAATTTTCCTTCTGTGAAGAACAAATCCTTTGAATCAACTGAATCAACCTATTCCAACCCCCACCTACAGGCTACCTTTGACTAGAAACTCATCTCAGTTGGGAGAACTTCTTTGGATTAGCAGTGATTCCATTTTAGGTAAACTGATCAGACCAATACTTCTAGGGGAGGAGAGGTCCAAAGATTGTATGTCCACCGCTTTGTCCTGGGTGCAAGGATTAAAAACACTCTAAAGTCAAATATTGCTGGGAGTATTTAGTGTAGTTTTAATTACCTGTGTTAGGTGATGAAATGGATAGAGTGCCAGGCCTGGAGTCAGGAAGACCTGGGTTCAAATCCAAACTACTAGCTGTGTGACCCTGGTCAAGTCACTTAACCCTGTTTACCTCAGTTTCCTCATCTGTAAAACGAACTAGAGAAGGAAATGGCAAAAGTATCTTTGCCAAGAAAACCCCAAAATAGGGGTCAAGAAGAGTTGGACATTACTGATAAACGACTGAACAACAAATAACTCATGGTTCCATAGTGCTTCAAGATTTCCAAAATACTTTTCCTGTGAGGCCTCTGGTATATATTCTAATTTGACAGGTAGGGAAATCTGAGCTTAGAGACCGTGAATGACTTGCCTGGGGTCATACAGCTAATAACACCCAAGTTCTTTCAACTATTAGGGGCTATACAAACTCATATGGTTCACCTTTTGGTGGAATGTGATCACTGTTAGTGACTCCTCACTATGTACGAGGTTACCTGAAACATGGTGACTTTTTTGGTCTTAGTGACAATCCCGAGGAGTCTTAATCCAAAGAAATTCGTGGGATTAGAGCTACAAGGGTACCCTTAGTGGTCATCTAATAGTCATTTTATAGTTGAGGAAGCTGTGTTTAAAAGGTTTAAAGTGACTTGCTTGAGATCTTGCAAAGTAGCAGAGAGAGATAAAACATTTATTAAGAACTTTTTCTCTGTGCCCAGGGGATTATAAATACAAAGCAAGTAAGACAGCCCCTGACCTATAGGAGCTTACATTCTAATGGGAGAAGACTATCCATAAAGGAGATCTGAAAATGGGGAAAGATAGGGGAAGCTACGTGGTATGGAGATGGTCAGGAAGTTCATGAAGACCTTGTTTTGGGTAAGGGTAGGTGAAAGTTCAAGGTGGTAGGTGGATAGAGTGCCGGGCCTGCAATCAGCAAGACTCATCTTCCTGAGTTCAAATCTGATCTCAGACCCTTACTAGCTATGTGACCCTAGGTAAGTCACTTAAACCTGTTTACCTCAGTTTCCTCATCTGTAAAATGAGCTGGAGAAGAAAGTGGCAAACCACTCCAGTACTTTTGCCAAGAAAACTCCAAATGAGGGTCACAAGGAGTTGGACACAACTGAACAACAGCAACCCATGGCGTCTCAAATGCTGAGCCCCAGGTTGAAAGGGTTGGGAACATGAGGATGATGGTCTGAGGAGAGGCAACATGATGTGTAGATGGCCAAGAAGTGGTGTGGAGGCCTGGGTCTGGGCAAGGTAAGGCAAAAATCTCCCCTATCAGAGCTTGGTGTCCTAACAGCTAGGGTTTGGATCCTCTTCCTCTAACTTTAGTCAGTGTGTTCCCTCTTCCCTCCCCCCCCCTCCAATATACAGGGTTTCTAATTATTTTTTTAAATGAGATGAATAGCTGCTATGAAAACTAAAACTGCTCTCTCCAAAGTCAGCATTATATAGGGTGGAATCATTAGTTGTGTCAAACTTATTTATTTTTTGTCACCTTCCCTTTTTCCTGCATGGAAGAATGACATTCCTTTTTACAAATTTGTTTGTTAACTTCTTTGCCTAGGTGCTAAATCTAAATAACCTAACTGGCTGCCTCCAGGTGCTGGGGTCTGCCATAGGCAACAATGAAGTTAGAGAGAGAGAGAGAGAGAGAGAGAGAGAGAGAGAGAGAGGAGAAGGAGGAAGAGGAGGAGGAGGAGGAGGAGGAGGAGAGAGAGAGAGAGAGAAACAGAAGAGAAGAGAGATAGAGATCTCCCACTTTTCCCTTTCTGAGTCCTAAGTGGCCACACTACATTAAAACCTTCCAGGTTTTTTTGGAGGGGAGAAGGCAGGGCAATTGGGGTTAAGAGACTTGACCAAGGTCACACAGCTAGTACCTGTGTCAGGTGTCTGAGGCCAGATTTAAACTCAGGTCCTCCTGACTCCAGGGCCCGTGCTCTACTCACTGCACCACCTAGCTGCCCCAACCTTCCAGGTTTTTAACTAGCCTTTATATAGGGCTTTATGAAATAATTATTTCATTTTATCTTCAAAGCAAACAACCATGGGGTGAGGGAAAGTGGTGCTCTTATTGTCCTTATCTTGCAAGTTGGGAAACATGCTAAGATTGGTTTAGGGACTTGCCTAGGGTCAGTCACATAGCTAGTAAGTGCGAGGCTATATTTGAGCTCACGCCTTGTGATTTCTGTCCCAGGACTCCATCTACTCTGTCACCTAGTATTCTCCAACCTACTTTACTCCCTGACCTTGTAACCTAACCTTCAGTCTTGAGGCCACTTAACCTCCAAGTATAGCCCCATGAGATCCTCATTTCACCAGCTCAGTATCATCTATCTGTCTTGTCACCCTTTGTTTTGTATTTTTAAAATTAATTTAATGATAGCAATAGTAAATGACCAGTAAATCTATTCTAGTAATAAAATCCTAAGATCCCGAGCGCATACAAGGGTGTCCCTAAAGTCTGGACACATAGGCAAAAATGCGTATTTTGAAATATTTGGAATATTAACAGACTTTAGCTCTCTTGACTTCTTTTTCTGGGGTATGCTAAAGGAGAAGGTGTACTCAATGAAAATCACAGATGCAACACACTTGATTGAACGCATGAAGAGTGAATGTGCTAAAATTGACAGCAATGTGAAGTTACTGCATTCGAGTTCATGTGAATCTTGCAAAGAGTATCAACCTTTGCATCACAAATGATGGAAATCATATTGAAGATATTATTTGTTAATATTCCAATTAAATGTTGAAAATTGCATTCATTTCACTTCTTGAAAATATGCATTTTTGCCTGTGTGTCTAGATTTTAGGAACACCCTGTAGTACTAATGTGCTGAATTACATAATATCAATTTTTGTGTCTTAATACTAGACGAAAAGTTCCATTGCTGTGTCTTACTTAATTTTGTGTGATGTCTCTTTCCCTCCTTCCACCGATATTTAGCACAATAGTATTGCGCAATTGGGGTTAAGTGACTTGACCAAGGAGTTGAGGAATCTAGGAACCTTGGGTTCTACAGAAAGGGAAAAAAAAAAGACAAGGAAAAACAAACCCCCGAAACAGTACATTTAGTAAATATTTTTGGTTGAATGAATGAAATATTATTTTCTTCCCTCTCCCCCTCCTCAACCCACCCCATTCCTTCCCTCCTCCCTCTAGTGAAGTTCATTTGCCAGCATCCGGGTTTTTTTTTTCCCCCTTCCTTACCTTGTTCATTTGTGGGTAAGTATCTGCTTGGTAAACACCCTTCCTCCAGCCCAAGCTCTAGAGTTCTGGAGTTTTCCCTAAACCACAGTCTCTTTGTGACTAGCTCTCTAGTTCCTCATATTAGGATTCCCCAACTTCCTGCCTGAATCTAAACTAATATCCTGACCTGCCTTTATTTGCTTCTGTATTGTGGTTCTCTTTCAAACTTTGAATATTTGGCTAATGATAGTTGAATTCTATCCTCTCCCCGCTTTGCCGATAGACTGGTGTCTTGGTTTTTGCACTAACATTTGGCTGAGTCCTTTGGTACTCACATCTGATGGCATCCACTTTCCTATTCCTGCTGTCCTCCATCCTCTCACTTCTTCACCAGCTGGTCCTAAGCTTTGACTGACCTTGTCTATTTGCTGCTGTCAGAGCTTTGGTTAATGACTAAAACTCTCAGTAATTCAGTCCTATTAGACTGTCGTTCAGCAGTGTCTTGGTAAACATTTAACATCCTGCTATCTGCAAATCTGCTTCGTTATCATATTTTCCTTCACTTTCTTAAGTCCGGACAAGCAGCAGAACAATAAATCAAGCTCTGTTTTGTAGCATTTGCCAATTTCCTAGGTGTAAATGCTCACTGAAAATTTAATTTTCCATCTCTTGAGTAGATAAGAGCTGGTTCCAGCAGACCCCTTGCCATTGTAATGTCTTAAGTCACTCTGCTCTTGACCTGTCTTTCTGCTTCCCTTTAGTACTTAAAGATTCCAACTATTAGAGATTCTTCTCTGTAGAGGCTCCATTGCTAGCAGGCTCTGCTTGTCATAACTGATAAACTAATATATACAAAGGTGTTAAGAATTAATTATTTTCTTTAGCTAGTTTTCTCTAACTGGTACTTCTCTGGAGAAAAGAATCTTAAGTTAGAGGACTGATTCTCCAGTAGTGGAATTTCAGGTGTCCTTACTGGCTAGTGGGAAAAATGGCTATGGAATGGGGAACTCTACCAGCCTCTACCTCACACCACAGAGGTAATTGCTTACCGTGCCTGTGTTCAATGCTGGCACTATCTGGTATGATGGACCTTGTATGAAGGGTTGTATTACTGTCATTATTCTCTTTGTTTTTGGGGATGGGGTGGGGAAGGCCGATAATGTCTTCTCCCTGTTCAGTTTTATGTTTAATCTCCTTCACTCATTCTTCATACCAGTCAAACTGGACTGCTAGCTTTTCCTGGTACATGAAACCCACCTCTGTGCCTTTAGGATTAGTCTCTTACCCACTCTTGTCCTTCCTCTGAAATGAAAACCTTACTAATCTCTTCTTTGTAGAATTCCAAGCTTTCTTTAAAGCAGAATTCAGGAACTACAAAGCACTCTTTCCCTCTTGTGATCACTTCTGTGTTACATTAAATTTGTTTATTTGTGCTGTAAGCATTTTGAGGACTGGGACTGTTTTGGGGTTTTGTATTTGTATCTCTGATGCTTCACACGTAAGTAGCACTTGACAATCTTTGTTGAACTGAATCCTCACTAAATAATATTAATAGCAGTTAAACTTCAGTGTTTACCAGTAGCTAAAATGTCTTGTTGCTGAACAGTTCAGCTGTACAGCAGACAAAAAAAGATAGTGCCTTCCTTCAAAATGTTCACAAAAAAATACAGTTTAGATTTTCCATTTGCCTTCCTCTTCCTCTAACCAATGGAATCCCTCAACTGCTCTGTGTGCATTAGCATGCAGGCTCCTGGAGTGTAAAAATTGTTTCTTTTTATTTTTATTCCGATACCTCCTGTTTTAATACTTTAATGCTTGTGAGACCAGACCCCCAAATCTGAAATGTTTCATAGAAGAAAGCATGCTGGAAATATGGCTCTTTCCCATCCAGACTCTGGAAGGTTTACATTATATAGGATTTAGACTTGTGTGCAAAGATATTCACCTGATTGGCAGTAGGTAATCTTTAAGAGAAGGGCAGATTGAAATGTATATCTGCATGTAAGTCAGTCTCTTTGAGGGAACCCAAAACACAAGCTTGGGTCGACCCAAAAGAAGACTTGGGTGTAGGGACATTTGGAGTGGATCCAAGACGTAGGGTCATCCAAAATTCTTTGTAGGCATCACTGGCATTCCTGGAGAGTTACTGAGGTCAGGACGATGTTCTGGGTTAAAATAATTTCTAAATCACATGAATTTGGATTTAAACATAATAATTTTTCTAAACAATATAATAAAATGATAATAATCCACACACAGTAGGTGCTTATTAAATAATTACTGATTTACTGATCCTTAGAATAGCCCTTCAGATAATTTTCTTAAATCACTCAGCTCACAAAATTTTGCTAACTTTCATAATCTGCTGCTGACCTCTCTTTGCTACTCCCAGATCTCTAGGTTTAGTTGAATACAAACATCTGGCTGAACTAAGCACATTCAGGGTTTTCCCACAAGCCCAGAGTCCCATGATGACCAAAAAGGGAGAAAAAAAGCGAGTCAGAGCATATTAAAAAATTAGGCCTGTTCTGATTTCACTTAGGTCAGTGCCTGTTTTTGCGGCCTCACTAACTTAAGACCACAAGTGATGGTCTGAAGGAAATATATGGAGAGTTTCCACAAACACACAGATCCTCATGGAAACGTAACAATGTTTTTCAGTGGTGTGGTCAAGATTCTGGGGACATTTACATTCGCAAAGTCCACAAAGTTGGCGATTTATTTTTAACTCTGTTCTTTTTCAGAGATGATTTCTAAGAACAGAGATAAGGTTTTAATTCATTCACATTGCCCATGCATATGCATTTCTTTCAGAATCACAATCTTTGGTCTGCTTTAGCTCAATGGCAAACTGTGGTTTTAAACTAATTCTGTGCATCTTTCTATTGAAGTTGCTTGATCTGCCACCAGAAAAGTACCTTAAGTCTTCGCCTAGGAGTTATGTAAATATCTGCCACATTTTTCTATTTATTTGGGGAAAGTCAGTTAAAAAGCATTTATTAAATGCCTCCTGTGTACCTGGCACTATGCTAAGTGCTGGTAATAAAAAGGCCAAAAATGACCCCCAAAACCCAATAACAAAACAACAACAAACTGGTCCCTGCTCTGTGAGCTCACAGTCTCATGGAGGTTATTGTTTTCATTGCCTCATATTCTGTAACCTGAACTTGGGACAACTGAAGCCTCAAGAGTTTGGATTGGCACCAGGACCAGGATGGCGTGGAGGGCAATCGCATTGTAATCCTTTGCTCTGCCCCTGTCTTTCAAATTATATATGTAAAACTTAGTTAAATAAATATCCAGGAGAGCAGGAGAGATTACAAAACTGCAGCGTGTAACCCCAGGCATGTATGTGAAGGGAAACTGCTTTTCTGCAGTGACATGGGGGTGGAGTAGAGTTGGGGTTTACTGGTTGACTGCCAAAGTCATTGCCCACATATAGGAGTGGAGGGAAGCAAAATGAATTTGCCTTCATACCCTAGAGCAGATCTGCACAACTTGGCAGTAGGTAGGGGCCAAAATTAAAATAGGCTAAACTTCTTTAGGCCACAGATAGGCTTTTAGTGGCTTACTCTCCAAGTAAAGGTATAATTAATAATTAAACTATTTTGCAAATAAATCATATTTTTAAAAAGGGAAATTTCAATTAATATCAGTTAATTATACTCATTAAGATTTTTATTTATTGTGAAATCACATTAATGCTAAAAAAATTACTTTGCTAAGTGGTAAAAGTTTTAATACATTTTTTAGGTTTTCTTACTGTTTATAATGACTGAAAACATAGTGAAATGATGCTCAGACTAGAGACAGACTGGTGATGGTTGGTTGCCACTAGTCATGTGACAAACAGGAGAGAGTGCAGTGGCCAAGTTACATGACCGGCACAATAGTGACTGTTGGAAGGTGGGGTAAGCAGGACATGAACAAAGTACCTGTTACATCTTTAACTTCTTTTACATCCTCTACATTTTTCTCAGGCTGTCCGAAATCCTTTGGCAGGCTGCAAGTGGCCCTGGGCCATATGTTGTGCAGGCCAGCCCTACGGGGTCAGCTCTTGTTGGGGTAACCATGAAAAGCTCCCAGTTATGTGTTCCAGGTCTGGATAAACCTTTACAGAGCCAACATGGTATAACTCATAGAGCACTGGCTTTAGGTACTGCCTCTGATAGCTGCTTTGATGGTATGGCCATGCTCCTCCTCTATAAACAGTAAGTAATGATACCCGTGGTACTTACCAACCAGGGCTTTTGTGTATAGGAAGTGATTCACAAGCATTACAGCCCTGTATAAATGTCAGCATTTGTCATCAGCATCATCGTCATTACTGTCTTGAGGTGACCCCAGAGAAGCAATTTGACTCACGATGGTTCCTTTTAGGTTTGGGATTCCCCAGGGATCCTTGTGGACTTCCAGGTGCTCTCCAGAACCAAGCTGATTTCTCTTCTGCCTCTTTTACTCTTCTTCCCTTTCCTCTCATATATTTTTCAAGATTAGAATGGGCGTCCTTTATTCCTTACCCCAACCCTCAACAGCTATGGACCAGAGAAAGCTTCTTCCACCTTCTTGTGACAGTCATAAAAGCCTTCAGAATTATCCCTGGCTTTGAGGAATGATCTGAGTGGTACCCAGTAACCTAAATGCTAAAAGACTGCAGCTATTTTTATAGAGGCATAGATTCAAAGCTAGAAGGGACCTTGGAAGCCGTGTCATTCTCATTTTACAGATGAAGAAACTAAGGCTTAAAGAAGTTTTCTGACTTCCTCATGGTCACTCATCTAATGTCAGAAATAGTATTCAGACCTGGTTCTTGCTTTCTCCAAGACCACCACCCTATCCAAACTGCCTCTCCAATATCAAGGAATACTGTATTCAGTATAAATACAAACCATTACTTTTGGAGTTGACATTCTATTGGGATTCACTATGTTAAAATGTTTTAGGTTTTCCTTTTATCAATTCACTTATTACAGTAAAAGTTTAGTTCAGAATATTTTATCAAACAGTAGTAACAAAATATAAGCTCCAGGGACTACCTTTTCCTTTTTTTGTAGCCCTAGAGATTAGCACAGTGCCTGGAAACAGGTGGTTCTATCAACTCTCTTCCAGAAGAACAGTTAGTATTCCTTTTTTTCCAAAACTCTTAGGAACCCAACTCTAAATACAGATATCAGGAAAATACCCATATTTAAATAAACTTCCTTCTGATTGTTCATTCTCCTCTCCCTGTGCCCTCCCCCCCCCCAAAAAAAAAA
The DNA here is from genome assembly GCF_011100635.1 of Trichosurus vulpecula. Classification (NCBI taxonomy): domain Eukaryota; kingdom Metazoa; phylum Chordata; class Mammalia; order Diprotodontia; family Phalangeridae; genus Trichosurus; species Trichosurus vulpecula. The sequence continues at coordinate 518,356,863 of NC_050573.1, forward strand.
CACTTGAAAGAGTTCAAGGATTATAAACCAACATTACTAAGGGCATTTCTATAATGTTTTGTGGTGGTGACATGATTACCAGTCCACTGTCTAGTTTGAAATCATAAATGGTCAAGCTTTCTACCTAAGGAGAAGAATCCGATACAGTGCTCCTTCTAATTTGATAGTCAGAAAGGGAGAACTAAGCATAAAGTGAATGAATGGATGAATGAATGAGCCCCCGCACAGGATGATGGTAGTTGGGGAAGTTGCTGGGGTGGAAGGTCAAACTACTTGACCAGAATACCCTTTGAAATTCGGCAGAAATATTTATAGCAGCTCTTTTTGTGGTGGCAAAGAATTGGAAATTGAGGGGATGTTCATCAGTTGGGGAACGGCTGAACAAATTGTGGTATATGTATGTAATGGAATACTGCAGTGCTACAAGAAATAACAGGGAGGAATGGGTTCAGCAAGATTTGGAAGTACTTAATGCTGATGCAAAGCGAAGTGGGCAGAACCTGAATGTTTTACCCAGTAAAAGCAGTATTGTCATGATGATCAATAGTGAAAGACTTAGCTACTCTGATCAATACTATGGTCCATGACAATTCCAAAGGACTCATGATGAAAACAATGCTATTCATCTCTAGAGAGAGACCGATCAACTCTGAGTACAAATTAAAGCATTTTTTCATGCTATTTTCCTTGCCTTTTTTTTTTTTGCAACATTGCTAATATGGAAATGTTTTGTATCACTTCCTACGTATAAAATGGGTATCATATGGCTTGCCTTCTCAATGGGTGGTGGAAGGCCTGGAGGGAAGTAGAAAATTTGGAACTCAAAATTTTAAAAATCAACATTAAAAAAATATTTCCAGAGTGGTAGACAAAGCATGGTATTGTGGAGGTTAAATAACTCAGAAGTTAAATGACTTGTCATGGGATCACACAACTAGTAACCACTACCCTGATTAAAATGGTGAATTGGCATGGAACCTTCCCCAGAGGTCTTCTGTTAAAATAATTACTTGCATATTGAAGAAAAGGGCAAACAAAATATCATTTTGACATTGCAATTTCTGACTTAACGGAGGGTATCTTACCAGATTCGTTGTAGAAATTGAAGATTTTAAATTTCCTGTTAGGTTCCTAGAAGTAGGTTTTCTGGACCTGCTTTGATTTTTTTGATCTCTTTAAAAAAAATCTTAAGGGTGTGGGATTGATTGATAAGATCCTTCTGTTATATGGGAAGTTAGAATTTGAAAGTCATATTCTCTGAACTGTAAGGGGCAAGAACCTATTGATTATCCTTGTCTCAGTTTTCAAAGTATAATTTTTTTTTCTTTCCTTTCCAATGACTCCAGTCTCATCTTTATCACTTTGTTAATACATCTCACATAATTACCTCATCTGGGCTCTACCATAATTTACTGAATAAAGTAAAACTCTTATAAATCTCTTCATGGGACATGCTACTCGTACCCCTTACGCACATTAATCAACTCACAAATATTTATTGAATGTCTGCAGTGTGCTCAGCATTGTCATATACAGTCCATGTCTACGTTGTTTACGTGAATTGTTATTCTTGTCTCTCTGTTACTCTCCTGCTTTGAGCTACGTGACCTTTGGCGAGTCACTTAACCGCTGTCTGCCTCAGTTTCCCCAGCTGTAAAAATGGGAATAATAATAGCACCCGCCTCCCAGAGTTGTTGTGAGGAGCCAATGAGGTATTTGTAAAGCCCTTAGCCCAGTTCCTGGCACCTAGTAGGCACTATATAAATACTGACTGTTGTGATCATTATTACTTTGAGAGGGGATTCAATAAAAAATTTTAGAAAGGGATACCATAAATAAGTTTTAAAGAATTCAGTTCAATCAACACTTATTGAGCTCCTGCTGAGTCCAAGCATTGTGCTAATCGATCAATCAATATTTAATAATAAGAATTATAATAACTATAGCTAGCATTTATACAGTTTACTATATGCCAGGCAATTGTGTTAAGTGTTTTACAGTTATTATCTTACTTGAGTCTCACAGCAAACCTGGGAGATAGCTGCTATTATTAAATTCATTTTACAGATGAGGAAACTAAGACAAACATAAGTTAAGTGACAGGGTCACACAGCTAGTAAGTGTCTGAGGCAGGATTTGAACTGAGGTCTTCTTAACTTCAGACTTAGAACTCTATCCACTGTTGCCACCTAGCTGTGTATAAATGTCTCCTGGGTCAAGCACTTAGGACAGTGACACCATATCTGTTCTTCAGGAGCTTGCATTCCACTTTGAAGGTCGATTTCTCGGGGAAAACACGTGCAGTAAAAACTGGAGAGAAGGAGAGAGGGAATGCTCATACCTGGGGCTTTGAGTTAGGGAACACTCCGTGGAGAAGGCAGTACTTGAGTTGGGCCTTAAAGGGAGTAAGTTCCACAGTCAGAGAGAGGCTGGAGGTGGAAGCGGTGCATCAGATGTGGTGTGGGGTGGGCAGAAGGCCAGAGACAAGAAGACAGAAAGTGCGAATAGTTTGTAGGAATGTAGAACATGTGAGAGGAGAGCAGTGTGTGGTCAGATTGGGATGGTCCCACAGAGTTGGATCATCTAATCCCGCCACACCTAAGCAAGAATTCCCTCTTCAGCATATTTAACAAATGGTCATCCAGCCTTGTCTTGAAGACTTCTCATCAAGACCCAGTATCTTCTGAGACAACCCCTTCTCTTTTGGATAGTTCTCATCACTAGCTTTTCCTGAATTTGCTTCTTTGCAACTTTTATCCATTTCTTCTTCTAGCTTTTGGAACCAAGCAGGACAAGTCAAATTCTTCTTCCATGTGGCAGCCTGTTGGGAGGCAGCCAGCACTCTCTTGTAGTTCAGGTTTGTCAAAGAAGCAGGCCAATCAGGTCCATGACCACTTTGTCTCCTTTTAGGGAAAACTAATCCTTATCACAGGGGGAAGGAGGCGGATGGGCCTAAGCCATGTTGTGGAGATAGTAGTAGTCACACAGTCACTCAGTCAATATTTGTTAAGGCACTGTGCTAAGCACTGGGCACACAAAAGAGGGCAAAAGACAATCCCTCTCCTCAAGGAGCTTACAATTTAATGGGGGAGACAACAAACAAATAAAGCTATATATAGGATAAATGGGAAATACTCAATAGAGGCAAGGCATCAGAATTATGAAAATTTGAGAAAGGCTTCCTGTAGAAGATGAGATGTCGAGTGAGACTTGAAGGAAACCAGGGACACCAGGAAGCATAGATGAGGAGGGAGAGCATTCCAAGCATGGGGGACAGCCAGAGAAAATGCTCTTGGCTGAGAGATAGGAGGTCTTGTTCATGGAACAGCAAGGAGGCCAGTGTCACTGAATCTAAGAGTATGTATGGGGGGTGTGTAAGGGAGCAGTTTCGTGGCGCAGTGGATAGAGTGCCAGGCCTGGAGTCAGGAAGACTCATTTCCTGAGGTCAAATCCAGCCTCAGATACTTACTAGCTGGGTGACCCTGGGCAAGTCACTTAAGCCCGTTTGCCTCAGTTTCCTCAACTGTAAAATGAGCTGGAGAAGGAAATGGCAAACCATTCCGATACGTTTGCCAAGAAAACCCTAAATGTGGTCACAAAGAGTCAGCTATGACTGAAGCAACTCAACAACAACTATTAGGGTGTAAGATGTAAGAAGACTGGAGAGGTAAAGGGATAGGTTAAGAAGGACTTTGAACACAAAAAAGAAGATTCAGCTACCGGAAGAAAGCTGTTATGTCTCCCACGTCTTTCCTTTTCCAGCCTAAAAATCACTTGTTTCCTTAATAGGGCATGATCTTAGGGCCTCTCAAGAAGGTGGTCACCCACTCCTAGATACTCTTCAACTTATTAATGACTTTCCTAAAATGTGATACCTCAAACTGAGTGTGATACTCCAGTTGTACTTTGACCACGACAGAGTATATACCAGGACTGTCACCTTCCTTGTCCTGGGCAGTGGGCCTCTCACTAATCCTAAGATTGCATTAGATTTTTTGGCTGCCACATCTTAATACTAGTTCATATTCAGCTTGCAAATACACTAGAACTCCCAGATCTTTTTCAGTTGAATGGCTATTTTGTACTTGTTATTTTTTTTTAACCCAAAGTTAAAGACTACTTTTTTGGGGGGGTCCAAATCTATGATTTTGTCTCTGTAAGGAATTCCTGATAGGGAAACCTCTTCCTCTGATGTAGATAGGCAACTCTCCTCTCATAACATTTCCTGGGGCTGCCAAGAAGTAAATTACTTGAATTAGGTCATTCAAGTAGTAAGTGCCAAAGCCCTAATTTGGATCCATTCTAGACTCCAGAAGGGCCGGGAAGCATGACTGTGGTGATTAGGATCAGGATAAAAGAAGGACCTGGCCTTATATTCTGGTTGTACCATTTGGATAGGTAGCTTAACCTTTTGTGTGACTCTGGGCAAGTCACTTGACCTCCCTGGGCTTCGGTTTCCTAAGGTGCATCCTTTGCTTTCCCGGCTATGTGCATTCTGCCTACACAGATGACAACTTTTCAGTGATTTAATAGATAGACTTCAAAAGCCAAAATTCGTTTCTGTGAAATCAACCTGTTTAAGCCTCTTTAGGCTTGCTAAAGTTGGGCTTTGTGACTGCATCTGTAGTCCAAACCCATACTTAAGATCTTTGCATCTTTGTAGGACTTGCCAGTACATGTATTTCCACTGGCATTGCCCTTTGAAAACTCAGGATCACTTCCAAGCTGTGATGTAGCATCAGAGGGAGACTAGTGGAATGGATTTTATCCCATCCATTGCAAATAATTGCCAGATCTTTAGTCCTTTCATTTTCCTAGAGCTATAGCCTCCTCCATCTTTGATTCCTTGCCAGAGTCCTGCCAGTGCCTTAAGCTAGGTCGTTGAAGCATTGAATAGACATGAGAGTGGAGTGGATGACAATATATAGAGAGAATATTATTCCTTACAGATTTTTTCCAGGTTTTCAAAACTTAAAAAATGTTTCTTTAACTTCTAAAAATGCATTAATCCTACTCATATTTATCAGTGTTACCCACTTCTTGGCCATCCTTGGTGGTTGTTTTTTTTTTTCCCTTTCTTTTCCTCTGTAATAAGGCTGTTAGAACATGGTTATCTCCCTATAAAGCAAATATTCCATTTCCAAGAAAATCTAACCAAAGGCCATTTTTTAGTTTTGTTGCTTTGTTTCCTTTATGCCTTTTCCCTGAGCATATTGGCAAATCTTTATGGCTGATTTGACTTATCAATGCCTAACGGGTCATGCTACCTATTATAGGGACTTCTAGGGACTAGAAAAATCATTAGAGGGAAATAAAAGTAATAGTTTTAGATTTTCATGCAGTTTATTTTATTTTTGGTGAGAGAACTCACCGTATATTATTCGTTTGTATTTTCATTTTCTCAGCATGGTAGTAATGTGATGAGTGGTAGGAGAAGGTTAATAGGAATGACTACGAAGTCATCTAGAGTGACACTGAAAAGTGTGAGAGGTAGGATTTTTAACATGTATGATGGGAAAATGTATTCTTTTTATTGCACTGCTCTGATCCTGTCACTGCTACATAAAAATGTTCAGTGATTTCTGCATAGCTTGCTGAATAAAATATATTGTATTGATTTTTTCACTCAAGGTCCCCTTCAGTCTGGCTCCAGCTTTACATGAGCAGACCTGTCTCATATTACTCATCTTCAGGCTCTCAGAATGATTTTCCAAGATGATTTTTTTTCTCCCTAACCATTGTAGTTGTCTTACTTGGGTGCCATACTAGGTGGGGAGGTGCATTCTTAATGATTATGCCAGAAGAGGGCAAGGCAGATCCTACCAAACTGAAAACAAGCCTAGTGATGTCTGGGGTTTGAGAGCCAGCGAGCTAAGCCCACACAGGCACATTCTCAATGGGCTGGCTGCATTTTTTTTTTCCCATAGAAACTCTATTATCTGTGAAGGTCTATGGGGGAAACATTCTGCAGTAGAAAGTGTACCACAGAAACAGAATTCTGGATGCTTGATATATTGAAGTAACTATAGATTTGGAACAGAGTTTGTTTTCAAAATGGTTGTTTTAAGTCCATCAGTGACTTAGAAACCCACCAAGGCAAATGGAAGATGATAGTATAACTTGATAATATTATTTAAGAAATTTCTGCTGAGGTGTTATAATAAATTGTCCAATATATGGGGCCAGAATTTGAGCATTTCATCTTCTTACGGGGGACACATTTATAGGGACAAGGCCAAAAGTAAGGTGTGTGTGTGTGTGTGTGTGTGTGTGTGTGTGTGTGTGTGTGTGAGAGAGAGAGAGAGAGAGACAGAGACAGAGACAGAGAGAGACAGAAAAAATAAGTGCAAGACAGCAAGAGAGAGAGAGGGTCAGAGACAGAGAGGGAGAAGGAGAGAGGGAGACAGAGAGAGACAGAAAGAGACAGAGACAGACAGAAACAATGAGTGCAAGACAGCGAGAGAGAGAGAGAGAGAGAGAGAGAGAGAGAGAGAGAGAGAGAGAGGGAGAGAGAGAGAGAGAGAGAAAGAGAGAGAGGGGGGGGCAGTGGGGAAAGGGAGGGAGAGGAGGTTTAGGAACAGCAAAAGGAATTGAATATCTGTCCTATTTATAGTGAAATCAGCAAGTATGTATTAAGTGCTTCCCATAGGAGGCATGACACATATGTTATGGAAGCCACGGACATGAGCCTGGACAGACTTGGGGAGATAGTGGAGGATACGGTCCATGGGATCATGAAAGAGTCTGACATGACTGACAAACTGAATAACCACAAAACATGCCAGTCAGTGACCTAGGGTTGGGGATACTGGAACTGTATAAAACAGTCCCTGCCCCCAGTTTTCTTAGAGGAGATGTGTGCAAATGTATGAAACAATATGCCAAGTTAACACAAGGCAATTTCTTGAAAGAGGCTCTAGCAACTTAGCAGGGAGTGGAGGTGAGGAGGGAGTGCAGGCTAGGCTGGCAAAAGACCAGGTCACAGAGATGGGAGATGGAAGGCTGGATATTTGGAACAGCGAGGAGACCAGTTTGACTGTATGGAATGTAGGGTATGTGAAGGAGAGAACTATATAATAAGCTTAGGAAGGTAGGGTGGAACCAGGATATGGTAGACTTTAAATGCCAGAGGAGTTTTTATTTGACCTTAAAGAGAACAGGAAACACTTTTCCTGGAGGGAAGGGGCAACATTGTCAGATTTATGTATCAGGAATATACATTTGGTAACTGTGGGCAATGGATTGGAGAGGTAAGAGACTATAAGTAAAATAATAGAAATTTTAGTATTGTCAGAAACATTCTTACATTGTCTAGGAATAAACAAGACTCATTGGGAAGCCAGGAACGTTTTAATTATAATTTACATTTATTCCCCCTGAATAAATGGGTACCTCCCCTGAACAGAGTACAGGAGAAAGTACAAAGGACTCAGATGGGTGCCTTTAATAGACCCTCACCTCAAATCTCCTGCCAGACTCTTCATTGGCCAGATACAACCCCCTGACTGCCTACATCATACCCTCCTCAATTGGCTCGTTTAAGCATGCGTACAAGCCTCTGACCTTTCACCTGACCGACCTGAGGCCTGGTTTCTGCTAAAGCTGGGGTGGGGGAGGGGGAAAGGTACACCTTCAATTCTGTGGAAACAAAACTCCTTCCCTCGTTTCTTACAGTATGGAGAGGGATCTTAGAAATCTTATAGTCAGAATATCATTGTCTTTAGAGCTAAAAAAGAACCTTAGAAATTGCCTAAACTAAACCACACCCAGAGAGGTTAAGGGGGTTACCCAAGGTTATTCAGGCAGAAAGTCTAATCCTTGCATTTTATGAATGAGGAAACTGAGGTCCAGAGTCTGAAGTCACTTAGGGAGTGGATTAGCTGAGGCAGGAAGTTTACTTTTTACTAATTTTACTAATTCCAGTGCTTCCTAGTCTTTCTCCTGAGAGTAACCTTCAAGGCTCCTAGTTCATTTTTTTCTTTTTGAAGCCAGGCTGTCATGTAATTTTCCCTTCCTCTTGCTGAAGCAAACAGCACCCTAGGTTCCCCTTTTTTTGTCTTTTTTTTACAAGTTGGCTTTACAGACACCCAAAATCACAGGTTTCATGGATTTAAGACTGGAAGGAGACTTTAGAGACCTTTTAGTCTAAATCACTCGTTTTTACAGATGAGGAACGAAGGCTTAGAGGACTTAGTTGACTTCACCAAGGTGATATAGCTCATAAGTAGCAGAACCAGGATTTGAATTCAGTTTCTCTCACTTCACATCCAATCCACTTTTCACTGTACGCCCTCTCAAAGGGAAGCTGGTGGAGGATGGGGGTGGGAGGTGACGAATAGCCTGAGTTTCAATGTCGAGACTCCAGCTCATCAAGAAGCATCTGACAAAACTCAGCTTCTAAGCATCTGAATTCTTTCGGGAATGAAGGTCTTCTGTGAATTTGTGTGCTCCCTGTCTCCCAAATAGAGGGTTCTGTCTATTGCTAGTTTTTCTCACTTAATCAAGCTTTTACTTATTTGAATTTGAAGATCAATAAATCAATGAATATTTACTAAGGACTTGCTATGTGCCAGGCACTGTGCTTTGCACTGGTGGTACAAACACAAAGAATGAGACAATTTCTACTCATAAGGAGCATATATTCTAATGGGAGAGGCAAGCACAAATATAAAGCTATACAAAATAAATAGAAAGTTACTAGATACATATGTGACTATATACACATTCACTCCTTATATACATATAATCTATCTATAACATACATAGAACACACAAAGTAGTTAAACACAAAGTTTGACAGAATTTTGGAAGGAAGCTTTTCCTTGAAATTCTGAGTCTTTTTTTTTTAAGAGTCTGAAAGGAAAAAGAAGACAAGTTTATTAGATCTAGGCATATAAAAGTGACTGCTTAAATATGAGAGAATTGCAGAATGGTACCCCAAACTCTAGGGCAAAGGAGGCAAAGGAAGTTTTAAAAGGCTCACTGTTAATGAAACAGTATCCTTTTGTCAGAAAACACTAGTCACTTATTTGAAAAGCGACAGAGTCCTCCAGTAGTGCTGATGCAATTAAGAAATGTTTCAAATTACTAACTTTGGCGGGGGAGGTGATAGAAATGTATCAGTTGTCAGAACTTTTCTGTTTAAATTTGTAATTGGTTCTAAACATCTGGTTTTACTCAAATTGATTTCGTTGATTTTAGGATATATGGCTGTGAATATAGACATGTTACATGTTTCTAAAGCTCTTGGCTGCTACTGATTTGATAACATCAAATCCTTGTCAAGGAATGCAGTAGCTTTTTGTAATTTCCAAAAGAATTGGGTTTTTGTGGCATGAAATAATTATGAATCCACAGGAGCAGGCTGTTCTCTAGCTTCATCATTACGTTTTATGGGAGCTGTAATCCATCAAAGCTCAGGGGAGCCATGTTGGGCCAATATCGTACAGCTGTTTCCTCTAACTTAGTAATAGAAAGGATGGCCTTGATTTTTAATTATCATTAGCTGGACTGTGTTCTCTGACAGAGAAAACATCCTGTTTCATTATGCTAGGGCATGTGTGTTTTTTTGGAGGGTAGGGTGAGGTAGGAGTGGAGGTGATATGGACCTTTCACCTTTTGTGGGTGCGTGTGGGAAGAACTCCTGTTGTAAAAACTTTCTCCACTGATAACATTCACAACTTGTCAGTAATTGATGGGGCTGAGTTGATTTGCCTGTGGTGACATGGTTAGATGGTGCAGTAGATTAGATTGCCAGGCCTGGAGTCAGGATGACTCATCTTCCTGAGTTCAAATGTGGCCTCAGAAACTTACTGTGTGACTTTGGGCAAGTCACTTCACCCTGTTTGCCTCAGTTTCCTCATCTCTAAAATGAGCTAGAGAAGGAAATGGCAAACCACTCCAGCATTTCTGCCAAGAAAACCCCAAATGAGGTCATGAAGTGTCAGACATGACTGGAAACAGCTAAACAATAACACAGCCAGTAAGAGTCAGGTAAGTCTTGAATTCAGTTCTTCCTGAATCTAAGTCTGGCTGTCTACCCACCACACTGCTCTGCCATTTTTGTGTTTAATGGCATAATTAACCATGTTGGGAAAGCATTTTTTTGATAGGGATACATGTAAATTATTGTCTTAGAGTTACACTGAGTTCTTTGAGAAAAGGGACAGTTTATTTGCCTTTGGATCTTCAGTACTTAGCCTATCGTAGACATTTAATAAATGGTTATTGACTGAGTATTTTTTTTAATAATTTGTACATTAACAATAAATTATACAGTACTTAAAGCTTCATTAAAAACCCATTGAGGTAGGTAGTGTGGGTATCATTACCCCTATTTTATAGATGGAAGAAACTGCTGCTCCGAGAGTGCTTCCTCTCCTTACAAATCTGGGTAGGGTGGAACTGGCATGTAACAGACTTTAAATGCCAGAGGATATTTTATTTGATGCTAAATATCGGTATTCTCACAATGATGTTATATGGCTAAAAGTCACATCATGACAGTCATATTAGAATGGAAATTGTGGGCGACTTAAAGGGACATAAAGCCAAGTGGCACAATTAGGTTATAGCCTGTTTCTAAGTGGTGACTTGGTCAGTGGACAGAACATGCATGAACCTGTCCTGTATTGAGAGTGAGGGGATAGTAGGTGGAGAATGGGAGTCTGTTTCACCAGCTACAATGAAATATAAAAAGAACTACTGCAGGGTCTTCTAGTTGTTGTTTGTCCTGCATTCTCAAAGAGGACCATGACGTCAGGGAGGTGATGCCATGGTGTGCAAGTGGATTGGATTTAAGTGAGGGAGAGCTGTACAAAGTCACCTTCTTCGTCCAGTGGCAAGATATAAATCAGGACAACTGGAGATGGCCTTGGATGCAGGGGAAGGCCTTGGCCTTTTTAAGCTAAGATCTTTAACAAGTCTCAGTTTGACTGAGGCAATGCCCAATGGGCGATTAGGGCTAGGTAAGAAATGAGGCAAAGAATGACCTCTTTTATGTAGTTAAAAAAAAATCAGTCTGGGAGGGGAAAACCCTTAGGGTTTCTGGCCAAAACAGAAAAAATATTTACATTCATTCTGAGCCAATCAGATTTTCCGTGGAGGATTTGTAAAGAAGAAAAATTGCAAAGAGTACATAGGGGTGATTTCTTATTTGCATCCAGAAGGGCATGCCTATATTGACATTATGGTTTCATCAAATGATCAAGATATAAGGATATTCCATGTTAAAATCAATCTTAGAAGAAGTATATGTGCTTTTAGAGGTAGGAGTTTTTTCCTCATCTCTTTTCACATGCAAAAAATTCTAGTTCTCTAATACAGTTGGAAAAAAGGGTAGAGATTTCAGGCTGATGAAGCCTAGGTTTAGAGTATAGTACTTACATGCTGTAGTGGTCAGTAGTTAAGCATTTGTAGATGAGGGTTAACTCTATTGAGAGCCAGACTAGAGTCCATGTCAAAGTTAAACCTTCACCTGATCTTTTCAGTTATCTTAAGTGCACAAATATTGTGCTACCTTATATTTCATAACTTAAGGTTACTACTTAAAAGTTTTTTTTTTCTGCTTCTAAATTTAAAGTCTTCCCTTTTCTGCTTCAAGAGGTATCTGCATGCCTCCTGAGAATACTACCCCTACCACCCTCTGCATACCACAAAAAAGGGGAAATCTTTATTTTACCCTTTATTTCCAGGGGCTTGTAGGTGGCACAGTGGATAGAGTGCCAGGCCTGGAGTCAGGAAGACGTGAGTTCAAATCAGTCCTCAGGTACTTACTAGCTAGGTAAACCCTGGGCAAGTCATTTATCTCTGCCTCAGTTTCCTTATTTGTAAAATGAGCTGGAGAAGGAAATGTCAAACCACTCCAGTATTTTTGCCAAGAAAACTCTATGGGGTCATGAAGAATTGAACATATGAATTCCAGGAAGGAATTCATTTAATTAATGGGTAGTGAAGTAACCTGCCTTTTATACTTTTTGTATCAAGGCAACCAGCCCAGGGCCTTTAGCACCTGAAAATTCTGGCAGAGTCTAATGCCATGAGAATCTGTCCGCTTTGTGGAATGAGAACAGTCCTATTTGCTTCCAAAAGACTTATGGTTTTTTTTTCAATATAGTAAATAAATAATAAACAGTGAATAAAACACTAAACAAAAGAGGGGACTGTTATCTAGTTCAGCATGACTGCAGATGAATCATATCTTTAGGGATTATACCTTTCTTAAATCAGAAAACCTTAAAGGTTAGTTAAATTCCCTTGCAATGGGGCAAGACTGCCACAAAGGGTCATTGTGCTGGATTTGAGGTCAAATGACCTGTGTTCAAATCCCTGCTCTTCCACTTACTACCTGGGTGACCTTGGGTAAGTCACTTAACTTTGGGCCAGCATCTGTAAAATGAGGGAGCTAGATCAGATGGTCTCTGAGGTCTCTTTCTAGCTCTGAATTCATGATCCATCCTAGTAGCCTCAATTTAGTAACCTCAGGCTCAAATAGAAACAGGATCACTAAATCATACATAAGGATACCTGCCAGCTGCATATTGACATAGAAAACCACACATTAACATTATGTGTGTCCTATTATATTTTTACTTACTTTGCCAATCTAGCTTGAGATGTACTGGGACTGGCTACATACAGGTTGGTGGCATATTTAACACCTCTGGAGATCGTTTTACAATACAGATGTCAGTCTGTCCTATTTTGAAAGAACTTTGGCAAGATTTTGCAACCGCTTCTTATTCTCCATTAAGTGATCTTTTTCCTCCCTTGAGGTTGTTGAAGGGTAGGCCACATTGATATTTAAAATACTATATTTCCTTTGCTTATTCTCCAGCAACTTGAAGAATACTATCACTTTTTTAGGGACTTCATAGTTTACAAGTCACTTTCACATATGTAGAATTTCATTTGACTCTTATCCTGTTAAATGGGTAGAACACAGTTCCCTTTTTGTGGAGGAAGAAACTGAAACTTAGGAATTAAAGTCACTTGCCGGAGGTCAAATGGATTGTAAACTGTCAGTCTTCTGTGATTGATATTGACACTATACTGTGCTGCCTCTATAAAGAACTATAAAGAAGATAAGAAAATATGATGTAAAGATAATAAATTAAATACAAATAAACCCTTCTAAATATGAAGAATTTTAATTAAAAATTTATTATATATTCAGTTGTTTTAATCTCTTTGTGATCCCATTTTAGCGTTATCTTGGCAGAGATACTGGAGTGGTTTACCATTTCCTTCTTCAACTCATTTCACAGATGAGGAAACTGAGACAAACAGGGTGAAGTGACTTGCCCAGGGTCACACAGCTGGTCAGGATCTCAGGCCAGATTAAAACTCAGGAAGATGAGTCTTCCTGACTCTAAGCCTGGCACTTTATCCAGTATACCACCTACCTGCCCATTTATTATAAAAGTCCCCGTTTATCCCATTTATCCTTTAACACCCACCCCACTCCCCACCCCAGGATTTTCTTTTGCTTTGTTTCATTTTCTCTTGACTTCTAGCTTGTTTTTGAGAATGGAAAATGTTAAAACTGGAAGCTTTGAAAAAAATGTGTCATTTACAGATAATGTTCAACATTAATCACTGGTTAATTAACCTACTAGGGTAATGTTCAATTTTTTTTTGAATACCCTTAAAACCTCACCCTCTTTTCAAGTGTGAACAGTTTAGAGCAAGAGAGCTTAATATTTTTTTTGTATAAGGGACTCCCTTCTTAGAACAGTGTTTTTAAATGCAGAGAATAAAACATGTAGGATCACAAAGGAAATCAATTATATTGAAATAGTTATAAAAATACATTTTTAAAAAATATTCATGGACTTTGGGCCCATTTAATCATAAATCCCTGGTTTAGAGTAAATTACCAAAGATTGGATCACGGAATTTCAGTGCAGTCTGAAGTGGGTTAGTTTCTGTTGAATGTCAGCCAGCTCTTCAAGTTCAGGTTGGAGATTTCTTTTATTGTTGAGCATTAGCTGTAACACACCTTTCTCAGTTAACTGATAATGTAACTGTGTAGCGATTGGTACTCTGAATGTTTTTTACTTGTCTTGTTCAAGAAAAAAAATTCTTATTTTGTAACTTCTTTTTGAAAAGTTTGAAGTGGTGCAGATAGATTAACCTCAGGACTTGAAGGAAGCATCAGGTCAGCAGAAAAATGTTCTCTTGGCCCCTTCTCTTTGTTGGAAGCTGTTTCCTTTTTCTGTGTTGGGTGGGTGGGTGGGTATTTAAAGACAATAAACAAACATAGGCTTGGAGAAAGTCTCACATTTCTTCAGGTCTACCAAACTTAGTACTGTTGAGGAGGAGGAGCCACTTAGTGTTAGAAATGACACACAAAAAGCAAATCTAGATGTCTGGATACTGCAGCTTGCTCTTGGGATGCCTGGAAATCCATGAATATAAAAATGCCTTTTAACAATCAGACTTCTAGCTCTTGTGAAATAAGGAGCTTAAAGTATATAACTTTACATTTCTAGAGATGTTGATTCAGCCAGAACATTTCAGATAAATAATTTGTTCGGTTTACAGAGGATTGTTATTTAAAACACTTCACTAACTAGCATGCTACTGAAGTAGCATGGCATGGTGGATAGAGAGCCTTCCTTGAAGCAGGGAGAAGTGAGTTTAAGTCCTGCCTGAGACACATGCTGGCTGTGTGACCTTAGACTGGTTACTTAACCTCTTAGTGCTCTGTGGAACTCTCTAAGATAGGGAATGTTTTTGTGTCATGGAGCCTTTTGGAAATTTTGTTTTTGAGGCACTGGGGTTAAGTGACCTGCCCAGGGTCACATAGCTAGTAAGAATTTGAGGCCTGATATGAACTCAGGACCTCCTGACTTCAGGGTTGATGCTTTATCTATCCCCTGTGCCACTCTGCTGCCCCAGAAAAAATGTTTTTAAGTGCACAGCATAAAGTATATAGGATTTATAGGGGAAACCAAAGGTAAGTGAACATAATTTAAATTTTTTATATTTATATTTCCCCCCCCCCCCCCACCAACCCTGGTTTACATGTAAAACCAATTTTTAACATTTGTTTTTTAAAATTTTGAGTTTCAAATTTTTTCTCTCTCCTCTCCCCTCTCATCCCTGCCATTGAGAAGGCAGGCAATTTGATATAGGTTATATATGTGCAGTCATGCAAAACAACTAGTTAAATAAAGGTGTAATTTTTTCCCCATTTTTTTCCCAACTATCAAAATCTATCCATAGACCTCAGGTTAAGTACTCCTTATCTAAGACTATTAGTTTGCCAAGCCACTACACTGCTTTCATGAGAGAGATCTATCCAATCTTGGAGTTCCTTATACCAATGAAATCATAAGTCCAGCCCCATCCTCACTAGTATATTATAGCTACCCATTGTCTAGGGATGGAATAGTAGCAGAAAAGGGGGGAAATGGATAAAATTCCACTTTTTTTTAGTCTTTTAGTTAATTTCTGTTCATGTTTCCAATATGATCACTGTAATGGCCTGATTATAGCTGTATCATTCCTTCTCCCCAGTGTGTGCAAGGATTTTTTTCTTAACCTTAAGTTGTACAGTGGAAAATATTGACCTGCCTTCATTCTTGGTGTGTCTGTGGAAAAGGGCCAGTACCAGGAAGGTTTGTCCCTGGCATAAATTCAAGAATTCCTAGTCATCGCCCTAATGCCTTTCATAATGAGTCTTAATTCTACCGGAGAGAGAAGACTAACTTTCCAATAGCAAATTTTGGGCCAGATGTGATACTTGACGAGGGTTGGTTGGCAGATGCCCCATTGGGTTCATGAATCCACTGGCTAGACTATAAAATAGGACCATACGATCATAGCTCTTTAGAGCAGGAAGAGACCTTAGAGATCGTCTAGTCCAGGGGTTCTTAATTAGCCTTAGACCCATGGCCAGAGTTCATGGGGTCCATGATCTTTGATGGGAAAAAAAATTACATCTTTATTTCTAGTAATCTCTAACTGAAATTTAGCATTTTTTTCAATTATGAATGTAGGCAACAAACCACAGTAGTGTTTGTAGTCACTGATAGTTTCATATCTCATTAACATTGTTGTAGGTATCTCAAAATATTGTTTATACTGATCACTGCTTTGAAGTTATTGCAGTTAGGGGCAGCTAGGTGGCGCAGTGAGTAGAGCACCCGCCCTGGAGTCAGGAGGACCTGAGTTCAAATGTGGCCTCAGACATTTGACACACTTATAAGCTGTGTGACCTTGGGCAAGTCACTTAACCCCAATTGCCCTGCCTTCCCCACTCCAAAAAAAAAAGAAAGAAATTATTGCAGTTACTAGAATTGTGGCTAGGTAGCATGTGATCCCACGTGCTGACATATTTGAGTACAATTGATTTCCTTGTAATTCTATGTATTTTTTTATTCATTTAAAAATGTTACTTAAAGGAGTCCATAGGCTTCATTATTCAGGCTGAGGGAGACAATTATACAAAAAAGGAAAGGTTAAGAACTCTTGATTTAATCCAACACCCCCATTTTTTAGAGGAGGAAACTGAGACCCAGAGAGCCTAAAGTCACAGGTGGTAAAGGATAGAGGCAGAATTTCAAGAATGTGCTAAGTCACAGTGGGGTGGTTTTCAAATAACTACAAAAAATAGGATGCTATAGCAATTCCAGTCTCTCAAAGTCTCCCAAAACAGTATGGATTATTTGGGAGAATTAGCCAAAGTGAAAATAGAAACATCCTATTTTTTTTTTAAAAATGTCTGGGTCAGAAAATGTATTAGAGTCCTGTTGTATACATAATTGTAGTTTTTGTGAACAAGGAAGTAGTGTGTGTGTGTATGTGTGTGTGTGTGTGTGTGTGTGTTGCTTTATTGTAATTTTTCACTACTTAATCATACTATTGTAGCCAGGTGAGTTTTCCATATAGATTTTCGGTGGGGAGTATATAACAAGAACAGAGAACCTCATGATCATACGTGTGTCATTTAAAAAATGAAACATAGATATTGTTTAAGAAATTTCTTCAAAGTTTCCCCTATCCTATTCTCTCCTCCTTTTCCCTAAGGATTTTTTGGGAATTTGCAGGTAACTATTTGACAACTGGATTTGAAACCAGAGGGCCTGGATTCAGATATTGGGGGCAGCTAGGTGGTGCAGTGGGTAGAGTGCCAGGCCTGGAGTCAGGAAGTTTCATCTTCCTGAATTCAAATCCAGCCTCAGATACTTACTTACTAGCTATGTGGCTCACTTAACCCTGTTTGCCTCAGTTTCCTTATCTGTAAAATGAGCTGGAGAAGGAAATGCCAAGCCATTCCAGTGTCTTTGCCAAGAAAACCCCAAATGGGATCACAGAGCGTTGGACAGAACTGAAATGACTGAATAACAATGACAAACTACTGACTAACCTAACTGGTTTGCCTTTTGGGGCCTCATGTTACTCACTTGTAAAATGAGGGAGGTGAACTAGGTTAATTGTAAGGTCCCTTCCAGCTCTGAAGCCTGTTTCCTATGACTGACCTCATTCATCTATTACCTGATTTAATGCACAGTACCTTTATTCTACTCTCTATCAGTCAAAAGATCATAGGATAACGGGAAAGATGATGGTGCCCTTGACAATAATGGGAAAGGTGAGAAGTGAGTGTTTTGGGGAAAGATAATGAGATTTAGGGCTACAAAAGATCTTAAGAGTTCGTCGAGTCTCACTCTCTCGTTTTATTGTTGTTCGGTTATGTCCAACTCTCTGTGAGCCCATTTGGGGTTTTCTTGCTAAGGATACTAGAGTGCTTTGCCATTTCCTTCTCTAGCTCATTTTATAGATGAGGAAACTGAAGCAGACAAGGTTACGTGAAGGTGACACAGTAAGTGAGGCTGGATTTGAACTCAGGTCTCCTGACTCCAGGCCCAGTGCTTTGTTCACTGTGTCACCTGGCTGCCAAGAGTCATCAAGTGACTTGTCCAGAGTCTTACCACCAGTAAGTGTCTGAGGCAAGATTCATACTCAGGTCTTCCTAATCCAGTGCTCTATTCACTACACCACCCCATCAAGTCAACAGGCATTTATTGTTTCTGCAATGTAACAAAAATCAAACAGTCCTCATTCTCAAGAAACTTCCATTCATGCCAGGAAAATGGCACGAACATATATAAGCATATCTATAGCACACACAAAGTAGAAACAAAATAACCTTAGAGGATAAGGCACTAGCATCCTGGGAGGGCCATGCATGGCCTCAGGTAGAAGGAGGCACTTGCTCTGAGTTCTGAACTAAACTGGAGACTTTAACAGGCAGAGATGATAAGGGAGAGAAGCCCAGGCACTGAATGAAGCCAGTGCTAAGTCACAGAGATAGAGTGTTGTGTATGTAGAACAGTAAGGACGGCACTATGGCTGGAGATTGTGAGGAGGGGAACAGAAAGCTGGAGGAGGATCAGGGTTTAGGGAGCTTTAAATATCAAACAAAGGACTTTTTACTTGAGCCTGAAGGTAGTGCTTTAGGAAAATCACTTTGGCTGCTGTGTGGAGGCTGGGTGGGAGTGGGGAGAGACTTGATTCAGGAACACCAAATAGGAGTCTAATGTGAGAGGTGATAAAAGCCTGCACAACAGCAGTCACCGTGTGAGTGGAGAGACAGGGACAGATTTAAGAGATGTGGAGAAAATGGCAACAAGATTTGGCCATTTATTGGATATGTGGAATGAGTGAGTGTGAGGAGTCAAGGATGATGCCAGAGTTCTGAGCTTGAGTGACTAAGAGAATGATGGTGTCCTTGACAGTAATGAGGAAGTTCAGAAGAAGGTGAGTTTGGGGGGAAAGGTTGTGTCTTGGGTGCATTTGAGTATGAGATGCCTATAGAACATCGAGTTTGAAATGTGGACTTTTGATATGGGATTGTAGCTAAGCCTTCTAGGTCCTTGGGTATGGCCTTTTGACTGAGTCCAAGTTTTACAGAACAAATCCTTTTCTTAAGGAGCTAGCTGCTCTGTCTGCTCTCTCTCCCAGCTCTAACTCATTCCAACTTCCTGCTCCCACATTGCGCAAGCTCCTCCCACCAGAGGCTTGTGTGATTCAAGCAGGTCACATAGGCCTATCAATGGATGGAAAAGATCTTCCCATTTTCATTATCATAACATATTCTGACCCCAGCATTGTGGTATCATTGGTCCTCTTTTAAAAACAAAGTCAGGGGAGGGTGGGTGGTTGGGATGCTGAGGGAGGGGAGGCAAAGGGAGTGTGGGAGCTCAGTTCAAGATTGCAGTCTGTTACTGGCCAAGGGCATACTGACACCAATAAAAAAGATATTTGGAGTGTTTAAGAGTTATTATCTCTGAGTAAGCTCTTGCTTAGTCCCTGCCCTCTTTATTCATTCAGTCATATAGTACAACTTCTTGACAGTGCTGGTCTCTCCTCCAGTTATCTTTTCTTAATTTTTACTGTCTTCTGTAAGACTTTTAAGTCATAGTTAAAAAACAAACAAACAAAACTACTGATTTGAGGCCATTAAGTCATTGTATGGCATTTAGCTTTCTCTTCATGGTGCTACCAAATGTACTCACCTACAAAATTTGGTATTCTGTTTATTAGGCAGGTAAGGGTGCCCACTGTTAGAGACTTTCAGAGGTACCATAATTTTCCTTTTATTCTGATGGGTCATAGCAAAATGTATTTATTTTAGATTTATCATAATAATGATAAAACCAATCCAAATCCTTGTTTTAAATCCTAAAGCTTTGTTTTGTTTGCTTAAAAGTTGTTTGAAATGTAAGTAGCCTCTTGTAAGGTAAAAGTTAAGTTGGCAGGATGTCAGAACCTTTAACAAAGATGACTTCAACTGAAAGTGAAGATTAAGTACCTAGTGAGAGAGCAAAAATTTAGTTTTGTCAAAACAAGGAAAAAAAGCCAAATAAAGAACAACTAAACTCTGAAATGGTGGAATGTATATTGCAAAGTTTCTCTAGTCTTCTGTACCAAGAATAGAGAACTAGGGAAAGATGAACTAAATCTTTTATGTATCAATCTCAACTTTTGTCTAAGCTGAAAGAGGGAGAGACTGAGGTGGAGGCATATCAATTAAGTCATTCGCTGAACAAATAATACTTATTTTAATAGTGCTTTGTATAAAGTGCTTTCATATATTATTTCCCAATATGTATTGAATACTTACTATTTTCAAACTAGTCTTACTGCTTTGGAAGAATAGTACAATATGATTATTCAGGATTTCACTTTGAAGCAATAAAATGAAAGATTACATAGCACAACATTTAAAGGTTCCTGAAAGAAGTATCAAGTTGCCCTTGGGTATCTGTTTCTGTATATATTTTTGATTTTATGAAGAGAGAGACAGAGAGAGTAGACTTTTTAAAAGGACCTAGTATAGGTAAGTCCATTGTGCTTGATGCTATGGATACAGAGATGGAGAAGATGTCTAAGACAGAATCCTTTTCCTCGAGAGCTTAGTACAGGATATATGATGGGGCACAATTAATTACAATGTGAATTAGAATGGCATCAACTCAAGAGGTCCACATTGAAGAAATCACTAATTTTTTTGAAGTTGAACTATGTTTGAAAGGTATAAACCAAGGAACATGAGAAATTGGAGGAAAGGGAGAGATAAGAGATTGTGTGCAGCTGAGAAGGATTAAGGAAGACTTCATGGAAGAGGTTGTACCTGGGTTCCAAATCTTACTATCTCTGTGACCTCAGGTAGGTCACTTAACCCAGGGCTTCTTAAACTTTTTCCACTCACAACCCCTTTTCAAGTTTTGGCATTTCTTGGTGTTGCTTGGCCTGAGGGCATATGCAGTGCAAAGTGCGCTTTCTTTGTGTTCAGAACCAAGGCTGCAGTGAGGTTGCATGATGCAACATGGATAAGTGCTGCCAGGAACACCTGAATTCATTACATGTTTGATTTTTAACCAATTTTTGGTCATTGTGTGTTCAGAAACCTCTTAAGAAGCACTAATCTAGGCCTCAGTATCCTTATTTGTAAAATAAGAATAGAATAGGTCAAGAGGTTGGCAAACTATGACCCATGGGCCAAATATGACCCGCCACTTGTTTTTGTACAGCAGTGGAGCTAAGAATGGTTTTTACATTTTAAAATATGAAATATAAAAAAAACACTCTTATTACACGGCTATACACAAAACAGGCAGTGGCTTGATTTGGGCCTTGCATAGTTTGCAAACCCTTGGAATAGACGTCCTGTAAGGCCCTTGCCATTCTAAATCTATGAACCTTTGAGAGTGGGAGACATCTCGAGCAAAAGCAGAGGAAGAAGAAAAGGGTGGAATTGGTTTGGAAGCACTGTAAGTAGTCCAGTTGTCTCTACGAGTGTAAGAAGAGATGGGAAAAGCAAATTAGAATCTGAACTTGAAAACTTATATATTAGATAATGCCCATAAATTTCACACTCGTTTACCTTTCAGGAGTGCTGAAATGTATGTATATCATATTGTTGGTATTGTCTTGTAATACTTATATAAGATAACAGCATTATCCTATAATACTGGTAGTCGATAGCGTTGTAGATTTTGCTTTTGGAAATTAATTGTATTGTTTTTTTCATTTTCAGGGCAGGTCAAAGTCTTCCGAGCTCTGTACACATTTGAACCCAGAACTGTAAGTGTTCAATTTCTCTTCAGTTATAACATAAAACTAAGTTTGTAATTCTGTTACCCCAAATTGTTTGTCTTTTCATTAGAAGGAATAATTTTCCTGGATGAATATTTAATCATTTCCCACATAGAGTGAGCAAACTACCTTTCATTGCCTCCATTTATCATCTGCTCATCCCTTATCTCCTGGAAATGGTCTCAGCCTGTTCCACTCTTCTTTAAGGCTGGGTGGCACAGTCAGTAGAGCACTGGGCCTGGAGTTAGGAAGATCTGTGTTTACTTCTGGCCTCAGATACTTTATAGCTGTGTAACATTGGGCAAGTTACTTAACCTCTGTTTACCTTGATTTCTTCAAACTTAAAATGAGGGTGATAGTAACACTTACCTCCCAGGGTTGTTGATGAGGATCAATTAGGTAATATTTAAACAGCACTTGAGACCATACCTGTTACATAGTTGGGGCTTAATAAATACTTGATTCCTTCCTTCCTTCTTTTCTTTCTTCCTCCTTTCCTCCCAGCCTTCATTCAACCTGTATTTTCAAAGGTAACTGGTGTCTACTTTAAATGTCACAGATCCATCCCGAGGCCTTTTTTCAGTTCTCCTTCTCTTTGACCTCTGCACCAAGGGTTCCCAAACTTATTTGACCTTATTTGACCTTTTAAAAAAAATTACTCAGTGCTCCCTCACCAAAATTTACTTTCTTTAACCTTTTAATGGTTTGTTTTTACATTTGCATCATTTCAAAAAAATTAATTTTTTTAAAATGGCACATCTTAAATTTAATAACTTATTGTAAATTTGCGGGTTTTTTCCTGCTTGGAATTTTGGTGATGCAAGATTATGTCATGTAACCATATAGGGTAGTATTATAAACAAATCATTACAGGCACATATTCCTGCCAGTGCAGGAGTGCTCGACTTCCAGACAGCGCTCCACATGCTCACCTGCCAACAGTTGCTTGTTAAGTCCTGTCAGCAGACTTGACCACTGATTGGTTAAAACTTGCATTTTGTGTGTTTAATTGGAAAATAATGTAATCACTGTGACTTTAACTCTGTTACACAACAGATGAAACATGTATGAATGGTTTTTTAAAATTTTTTTCTCTTCTTTCCTTATGCTTCCACTGCCCTCCAATTAAACCCAAGGTTACTACTGCCCCCTGGATTGTTCCAGTGCCATTTCACTTTGGGAACCTCCAATTTACACTATTATTCACTGCCTTCTTGGAGTTCTCTCCTCCTTTGGCTTTTTAGATTCTTTGCTCTCCAGAGGCTGCTCCATCTCTCCTCCCAGAATCACAGAATGTTAGAGCCAGAAGGAAACTTAGACCTCATGCAGACCATTTTCTTTGGTTTGCAGATAAAGGAAACTAAGACTGGGAAGGGGGAAGTACCTTTCCCAGGGTCACAGCATAAGGCTGGATTTTGACTCAGACTTGAGTCCTCCTTTCATGACTTATCTCTTTCCTCCTGGCCTCCAAGTGTGGCTTCTACTTTTAGCATTCCATACTTTCTCTCTTACAGATTTTATCCATTTTAGCAACTTTATCTTCACTTCTGTGTCACAAAAATAACTCATTGTCCACATCTCCAGCTTGATACATACACAGCTATGGATTTATATGTCTATATTTTTATATCTGTCTATGTATCTATGTCTCTCTCTGCCTATTAACCTGTTTATTTATCTATTCATTCATCTGTCTATTTATTTATCTATCCTTTCATTTATATATCTATTTTTCTTTATTGATCTATTCATTCATTTATCTCTCTACCTATCTTGATCTCTATTCATTTATCTGTCATTCATCTCTCTACATATTTTTGATTTGTTCATTTATCTCTCTACCTATCTACGGATCTATTTATATCTATTCATTTATCTCTCCATTCATCTATTTATCTATGTCCCTGTCTTTAGAAGAAATCTGACTGCCACCCTTTATCTCTATCTTAACTTCTAAAACCACATTTCTTTTTTTTTTCAGGTCATATAATTTATTGCAGTTAGCACAGTTTAAAAATTTACCAGCACACCAAGAGTACAAAACTAGACAGCATCATAAGTTATTCCCCCCTCAGGAAAATAACATATATCATGATTGTCAAAGCTAGATGTCAGTCTAAGTTTTAGAACAAAGGAAGAATGTGAAACTTATAAGAGGAAAAAGCAATCACTCGCTGTGACCATAAAAAAAAATCCAAAAGAAAGTACATTTTCTCACAGACATTAATTGCCTTCTCTAAATTAATAAAAATGTATCTTAACGTAAATTGTGTTTTTTAAAAAAATCTAGGAACTCTTCAGGTAACTGAAAATAATGCTCCAAGGCCATTTTCACAGCTTTTTGAAAAATTTGCTTTAAATGCCATTACAGCCAAATTAACACACATTTGACCAAATATTTCCAAAACAGTCCAGCAACACATAGTGGAGTTTACCATTCAGTATTTTAAGGACAAAAATAGTCTATGTAAAACCACATTTCTAAGTACCACTTGTATATCCTGCCTTCCAGTCGAGCTATACATGTTTTAGAAATATCCATCTTCCTACAAAGAAAGTTAACTTTTCAACCTTTTATATCTGAGAAGTGCTATGATACAGTGGAAAAGGTGCTGAACTTGGAGTCAAAGGTTCTGGGTTCAAGTTCTGCAACATATACTTACTAGCTTTATGGCCATGTGCATGTGACTCATCCTCTCTTGTGTCCTTATCTAGAATCAGAAGCATAGGTTTGTAACTAGAAGGAATCTGTGTTCTGCTCTTCTCACTTTACAAATGAAGACAATGAGTTCAAGGTCCAAGGTCACATCATAAATGGTAAAAGTGGGATTTGAGCCCAGGTCTTCTACCTCCAAATCCAGCCCTCTGTTCTCTTCACCAAGCTACCTCTGTGATACCTCTCTCATATGCTTGAGATTCTGTACAGAGAGCACTTTGTAAACCATGCAATGTCATCTAAATATCTCTTATTATTATTATTATTAGTGGATAGTTTTGAACCCAAGATGACCTGGGTTCAAATGCTGGCTCTGGTATATACTGGTTTTTTGACCCCGGACAAATCACTTCTCACTTCCCCCAGGCAACTCATTGACTGTAAATTGCAGAGCAGAAGCTGAGTTGCTTTGGTGGGTGAGGGAGTTTTTGCATCCGAATTTTGGTCTATCAATGACATCACAATTCTAGTCTATCGTTATTATTAAAATCTATTCATAAGTATTGCCATTTCCAGAACTATTGTTAGTGTGGTGGTAATTGTGATTTAATAACAGTATTTCTGGAAGTGATTTGACTAATTATGTAGGCTGGAAATGTGGAAGTTCTCTCTGATTCCACTGTCACTAGATCACCGTATCTAATTAGTTATCAAGGTAGGGTGGTGTACTGGAAAGAATAGGGGCTTTGGAACCAAAGGACATGGGTTCAAATCTCTAATGCTTTCCACTTATGGGACCCTGGGCAGGCTGCTTAAACTCCTTGGCTTCAGTTTCTTCATCTGTAAAATGAGGGGATTGGATTAAATGGCTTCTAAGATCCTTTTCACCTCTTGATCTGTGATTCATTGCATTTGGTTCTTTTGATCACCGTTTCCTGCCTTTGTTTCTAAAGAGTGGAGGACAGGACAGACCTGGTAAGGTACAAGCTGATTATTTCTTTTCACCTGCTAACAGCTTCCTATATAGACCTGGTTGAACTGGATAAACCAGAGTAGAGAAACTAGGGCAGACAAGAAAGAGGTATTTCTAGTCTGTGAAGTGTACTCTGTTGAACTCTTTAGAAGAAAGCCGACTGCTACCTCATCCTGAGCCAATCCTGTTTACTACCAAGCTTTTGCAGGATGCGGAGATGGAGGGAGTTAATACTGAACTGAAGCCTTACCCACAATTGCCACTTCTCCACACTTCCTAAACCACCTTTAGATGTCTAAGATTAAACCCCCTGGGACTTGCTCAGTGGGCGTTCCTCCCTCTATAACTGTGTATTGCCTCATACTGCATCTCTCTGAGTGTACATATAATGACTCACCTATTAGATACTGGTCTGCCCCAGCCGTTTATGTCAGAGGTTGGTTGGGGAAAGTTCAGTTTTTCCTTTAAGAGGAGAATTCAGTTAAGGTAATTAGTACAGAATTAGGAAAAAAAAAATTCATCTTCTTTCCTTATGAGGGATGTGTGTGTGCCCGTGTGCCTGTGGGTGTGCGTGTGTGTGTGCGTGTGTGTGTGCGTGTGTGTGTGTGTGTGTGTGTGTGTGTGCACGCTTGTGCCTGTGTGCCCTCCACGTGAAGACCACAATAGATTGCACCTTGTCCTAATTCCAGAGTCTTCCCTTATTCTAGCTCTGAAATTCTGTCTTCTGGCATGGCTGATTGATAAACAATCTATAATGAATGTTTAATTGAATTTAGTTGAATTAGAAGAAGTGACTTTGAAGCTCTTTTACCTTGAGTTGAGTTCACTGCTAGCCCCTTTGAGTTATTTATGTTAATGATTGACTCATTTGGATGTAAATGTTGGTTTGGTGTGTTATGGTTTAAAACAATGTCAGTTTTCTCACTGTATGGGCACACCTTGCGTATAGGTGGTATGAATCTCCTTCAGGTGCTACTGCCTTCCCCTCTGAGAAATTCCTTCTGTCTACTTTGTAGGTAACTTGTATATATCTGTATAAGGACAGGCATATCAGAGATAGTATATGTTTGGTCCCAGACCACCACAGTAAAAAGCAAATATCACAGTAAAGCAAATCACATGAATTTTTTTGGTTTCCCAGTACACATAAAAGTTATATATTTATACTATATTGTGGTCTATTAAGTGTGCAATAATATTAAATTTTTTAAAATGTACAGATCTTAATTAAAAAATATTTATTGCTAAAAAATGCTAACCATCATCTGAAACTTCAGTGCATTGTAATCTTTTTGCTGGTGAAGGGTCTTATCTCAAGGTTGATAGCCACTGACTGATCAGGGTGGTGGTTGTTGAAGGTTGGAGTGGCTGTGGCAATTCCTTAAAATAAGACAACATTGAAGTTTGCTGCACTGAATGACTCTTTCTTTCAGAAAGATTGTTTGATAGCATTTTACCCACAGTAGGACTTCTTTCAAAATTGGAGTCAATCCTCTCAAGGATAAAACAGGCCACTGTTTTATCAACTAAGTTTATGTAATATTCTTTACTATTGTTGTGTTTCGGGGAATAGGGAGGCCTGAGGAGAGGGAAAAAGGGGGAATAGCATGTTGGTGGAGCAGTCAGAGCACACTTGTCAATTAAGTTCAAAGTCTTATATGGTTGTGGTTCATGGTGCTCCCAAGTAATTACAATGAAAATATCAAAGATCACTGATCACAGATCACCATAATAGATATAAGAATAATGAAAGAGTTTGAAATACTGCTAGAATTACCAAAATGTGATATAGAGATACAGTATGAGCACATGCTGTTGGAAAAATGGTGCAGATAGATTTGTCCAATGCAGGATTGCCACAAACCTTCGATTTAAAAAAAAAAATATCTGTGAAGCACAGTAAAATGAAGTATGCCTGTATATGTTGTCTCTTCCATTAGAATATAAGCTCTTTGGAAGCAGGAATTATTTTCTCTTTTTCTTTGAATTCTAGTGTTTATTATGGTGCTCAACATGTGGTAAATAATAAATGCTTCTTGATTAACTATATGTGTACATCCATACACAACTCCATTAACATCCTAGGCTTATGCTTCACTGTGATATGGAAATGACCTGGAATCCTCAAAGGCAATAGATTCTGGCAGGTCCCATCAAGCTGGGAAGGATAGAAATATGAAATATGATACAGACTTTGTCCTTTCAGGATCAGCCTTGCTGTTAATCATCAGAAGGTTGGCCACCAGATCATTTTTTTCAAATTGTTTAAATCACTGCACCTCATGAATAACATCTAAAATATGGTTTCAGTCAATCATAAACATTTATTTAGTCCCTACTATGTGCTAAGTACTGGGGATGTAAAGAAAGGTAAAAGACAGTCCCTGTTTTAAAAAAGGTCACAGTCTGAAGGAGACAATATGAAAATAACGAGGTACAAACAAGGTTTAAACAGAAGAAATTGGGAGATAATCAACAGATGGAAGTCACTAGCATTAAGGGAGATCAGGAAAGATTTCCAATAGGTGGGATTTGAGCTGGGACTTGAAGGAAGCCGGGAGAAAGAGGTGAGGAGGTAAAGAATTGCAAGCATGGGGTAGGGTTGGGGACAGCCATGAAAATGCCCAGAATTGGGCCATGAAATGCCTTGTGAAAGGAACGTCTTGGAGGCCAGAGTCACTGGATCACAGAATAAGGGAAGAGCAGGGGAGAAGCTGTGAGAAGTCTGGAAAGGTTGAATGCAGCCACCTTGTAAAAGACTTTGGCTATCAAACCAGAGATTTTATATTTTGTCTTGGAGATGATAGTGAGCCACTGGAGTTTATTAAGAGAGGGGTGGCATGGTCATGCCTCTGCTTTAGGAAGATTAATTTGACAGTTGCTATGGAAAGAGTGTTGATTTCAAGTCAAAGGAAGATGAGTCTGAATTCTGACTTTGCCACTATCACCTATGTGAGCTTGGGCCAATCACTTTTACCCTTTTTTGAACTTTAGTTTCCTCTTCTGTAAAATTAAGAGGTTGGGCTAGATGACCTCAAAGGATCATAGGATCATCATAGATTTAACTTAAAGTTGGGGTCATGTAGTCAAACCCCCTAATTTTTAACAGATGAAATTGGAGCCTATAGAGGTTGAGTGACTTGACTGAGCTCACACGGGTGGCAAAGCTTAATCCCTTTCACCTTTATGACTCTGTGATTTGGAGGTAGACAGCAAATATAGAAAATGCAAGAAAAGCTAGGAGCTTTTCTGATAAATACTTTCATTGAAAAAGTTTAAGAAAGAATTAGGAGAGTTGAGCACTAGATTAGAAATTGGATCATTATATATTCGAGCATATTATCCACTGCATACCAAATTTTCAGTGTCTATAACAGACCCTTAGGGATCTGAATATTGAAAGACCTTTTAAGGCACTTTTAATTCTCTGGAAGAAAGTCCCAAATGAAAAGAATTTTTAAAATTCTTTTGAATAATTGCCTCTTTCTGTTCCTCCAAGATCCATGAACCTGTGATTTACACACCAAGGTTTGTACCTGTGTTATATTTTTATTCAAATTTTTCATAATTCATCACTTTTCTCTGGTGGCTTCCCTTTCATTATAGGATATAGTTCTTGTCTCATCACTTGATTAAATGGTATAGCAAAAGTTTTCTTATCACAGGGTCTGGTACACAGTATGCACTTAATTATAATAATAGCTACCATTTATATAGTTTTTACTATGTTCTAGGCACTACACTAAATGCTTTATAATTATATCATTTGATCTTAATAAATATTGACTGACTGTTGTTTGTCCTTCATTCTTGAAGAGGACCATGACATCAGGAAGGTGAAGCCATGACTTGCAAGTGAATTGGATTTAGCTGAGGGAGGGCTGTGCAAAGTCAACAGCCTCATTTTTCTCCTCCAGAGCCATTTGGGTCCAGTGGCCAGATATAGATCAGGACGATTGGGGATGGCCCCTGACTGACTGATTGACTGTACATCCAAAGGATTGTGAAGATGGGAGAGGAGAATGTAATTAGTCATATCTTACTTGAGTTAAGATTTTGCCCCAGGTAAAGTTCCTCCTGTTAAGTCCCCCTAGGCTCTGTGGTTGGGCCATATTCTTGTTCTGTTTGAGATCTCTGTATCCATCCACCTGGTGAGGACAATAATAGATGGAGATTGACTAACACATAAACTGTAAATTTGAAATTATCTCCCGCTCTATAACTGAAAGGCTCATTCTGTCAATATCTTCTTGTCAGCTTGTGGACCATCCTGATCTCTTAGTAGAGTTAAAAAAAAAAGTTGTGATAACCTATTACTGAAATGAAAATTTGAATTGTGGAATATTCAGAGTTGTGTTAGCCCATAGCTAGAAAAAAATATCATGTGTATATATGTGTCCGTATGTATGTATGTATATATGTATATGGAGTCCTGTTAGAAAGTAAAATCTTTGAGGGTGGGGACTATTTCTCTTTTGTCTTTGTATTCCCAATACTTAGCATAGTGTCTGGCACATAGTAGGTATTTATATGCTTGTTGATTGATTCATTGAGGGATAATTTGAAATGTTTGATTTTAGAGCTTTCTCTTTGGGACAACATAGCTTTGTATATTTTACCACATGAACACTTAAGTTTCTTTCTGTTTAAAACAAGCACCCACCCCATGAATTAACCAGTTCAATTGATAGTGAAGCAACTGAAAGATTTTTTTTAGTGCCTTCTATGTGCAAGATACAAGGGGGAGAAAAAAAAATCATGGTATTCTCATACTCAGGAAGCCTTATCACATAGGGAGGCAAGACAATTTACTTTTTGTTTTTTGTATTGTTACTTAAGCACATGAAGATAAAGTAACAATGAACAAAATGTTACAAGTATCAACATGCATGTTTTCATTTGATAGCCAAATGAGTGGGCTTGGAGCTGGAGTGCCATTTAAAGGCTTTCTGAAAGAGTTGAGATTTAAGCTCAGTCTTGAAGAATGGGCAGAATTAGGATGGGTCAGGAGGGGAGGGTATTATAGTCTGGATAAATAAAAGAATGAGGAAAGTGATTCCCTGCAGTAGGTTGGGGTTTTTTTAAAAAATATTTTCATGTTTCACCTCTGATATCTAAAGAAAAATGTCATTAACATTATGCCCTTTTGTTCTACTTTCCTTATATTAGAAACCCCTTGCCTAAATTTATCCCCTTGCCTTATTTTGATATATTTTTTTTAATTTTGGCCCGCAGATTTGAAGTTAGAAATTTTAATCTAAATAATGGAAAAATGTTCCCTAAACACATTAGGAGGGTTTTCTTAATAGAAAATGCAAACTTTATATCTCAAAGCTATTTTGATTTTTAAAGTAATGAAGTAATCTAAATTGTTGCTTGTGTTAATGACAATCTGAAACATCTAGTTTGCTCACAGCCTATGAGAGATCATCTTCCTAATTTGTCCAGGGAATAACTGATCACTGAAAATAAATTTTCTAGATAGCAAAATTGTATTTTGGAAGCTATTTCATCAAAAGTGGGAATAAGTTGCCTGATGGCTTTCCCTGGAGTACAGGATGAGTTAAAAAAAATTTTTTTCCAGCTAAAATGGACAGCATCATGGCTGCCCAAGATGAATTATTTCCAAACCTAGTGACACATCTCTAGTGCTTTAAACTGACACTCATTTTTTTAAAATGCTGTAATAACCTTATTCAGTGGCATTTTCTGAATTAGGCACTTTTCCTCATCAGTGAGAGGCGATACTGATCACCTTAGAGTGTTTAATGATGTTATTATTTTTAAAATTACATATATGCACATGTATATACTTCAAATTTATTATATTTTTTATCATGGAAAATAATTAGGCTTTAATTTTTATATAACATTTATAGTACTTTTGCAAAAAAAAATTATCGTAATTTTGGCTAGTTATAATATAGTCCTGTGAAATTATAAGACATATTTGTTTCAAGGAGTGTGGTTTCATTCCTGTTAGATCTCAAACCCCAGAAGACATTTGTTCCTCCCTCAGAGAGGCTCTCTTTCTTTTACGCACTAGTCTCCCAGCTTGCGTTCATTGACTTCTGCTCAGAATCATTTCTGCCAATTTTTCATTGCTAGTCCTTTCATCCTGAGATGTGAGTTTCCAACTTCTCCTTGACCTAGATGGCTCTGAAATTAGCACAGAGCCCTCCTGGTTTTCTGAAGTTCTCTTTATTGTTAGTAACTACAGAGACATATACAGGCACTTAAAATAATAATCAAGAAGATAGGTATAAAGATAAAGCATCAGCTTCAATAGTTTCTCTCACAAAGACTGTAGGTACTGTTCAAGAATATAGTAATGGTTAGATGTGACTGAGATTTCTCGTATTTGGACAATTATAAATAAATATTTGTGTTTGTTTTTATTATTTGTCACTCAGTGTATCCAGTGATTTTTATGTTTAAGCCTATAGGATTAGAGGGGTGTGTGTGTGTGTGTGTGTGTGTGTGTGTGTGTGTGTGTGTAAGAGAGGAGCAACAGCTTGTGTAAAAAGAAGTTTCTCCAGTTTATTAACTACATAATATTTAATAACCTGGTGGGGGCTCAGACCTAATTGTTTAATGAGAAAGATGTTGCAAATGTGGTAGTTTGAAAGGAATTATACAAACATACTCATGGTTTACTTTAGAATTTGTGATGGTGGAGATGAACATAGTATGGAATCAAGTAGCAAGCTGAGGGGTGACTACCCCGACCTGGGCTATACGTGAAGGTAGTTGATCTCTGCAGATGAGGGCTCACAAAGGGCCAGATAGACCTGCTCCCCAACGCACATGGAGGTAGGCCTTGATTTTTCTTCCTCTTCTTCACTGGCCCATTCTTTTAGCTGTTGTCCCTCAGATTCTCATGTGCAAAGTTTCTTAAGACTAGATTCTAGATGAAGGCTTTAGACATCTGGCATAGGTGGATTTGATATGTAATAGGACCTCAGAGATTCTTGAACCAGCTACCTAGACTCATCTTAGATTGACAGACACTAGCCTGAGTAAGGAGCATCCTTTCTTATATGTCTCCCAGAGATCCCTATCCAGGGCATTCATCCTATTCTGACTTTGCTGTTGTTTCTAATACCTATGCCCTGTAGTAGATCTGGGCCCTTGACCCAGTCGTTTCTGTTTTGGGGTTTGCCTGAAGCAAATTCACTAGTTGGATATAAAATATATTTATTATGTCCTGCTGCTGATATTCTTATGTATAAAAATATATTTATTATGTCCTGCTGCTGATATTCTTATATCCTTATTTTCTAATATTCCTTAATTCGTAACTGGATCTAATTTTCTTATTAACCAGGCACTTTGGTAGCCAGTACTGGCACTTTGAAACCTTTCTCCCTTGTTGCTTTTTTTTTTTCCTTCAAAGTCCAGCAGCAGATACCTTTTTTTTTTTCCCTGTTTCAAGTCTCTTTTGGGCTTCCCAGTAAGTTCTTGTTTCCAGTTTGCAGGATGGCACTGGTAACATATTCATAGTCTTATAGTTAGAAGGAACCTTATAACATTTCCAGAGGGCTTTATAGTTTTCGAAGCTCTTTTATCATGGCAACCCTATGAGTTAGGTTTATGCACATATGTGTGTATATATACATACATATACATATATATATATATATATATGTTATTATTCTTTTCTACAGATAGAGAAAGTGAGACTCAGAGAGAGGTTAAGTGACTTGCCCATGGTCAGTGTTAAAAATGGGATTTTAATTCAGGTCTTCTGACTCCGCATCCAGATCTCTCCACTACACCTAAGAATTCATCCTAGTCCAACTCCCTGTCTGATAGACGGGTTTTTCTTTACCATATCTAACTCTCGTTTGTTGTGTTTAGTATTCCATAAATGTCATTATTAATGACCAGCCTCTCCCATGCACCTTCCAATACGTAACCTTATTCCTCAATGGCTAGGTGTTTTTTGGGGAAATCAGACCCTCAGTTTCTTTTTTTCTTAATACGGCCATAGTATTTCTGCGACATATGGGTCTGGATCATTATTGTTATTGTGGAGTTCTTTTGATTGTGTCTGATTCTCCGTTATTCACTTGCGGTTTTCCTGGAAAAGATACTGGAGTGGTTTGCCTTTTCCCTTTCCAGCTCATTTTACAGATGAGGAAACTGAGGCAAACAGGGTTATGTGACTTGCCCAGGGTTACACAGCTAGTTAAGTGTCTGAGACCAGATTTGAACTCAGAAAGATGAGTTTTCCTAACTCCAAGCTTGGCATTCTATCCATTGTGCCACTTAATCTATCCTGTGTTCTGGATTAAAATACCATTAATATTGTGCGCCATTGTTCTACTGTTCTTATATCGCCCTATGTAATTTCTCCACTAGACTATGAGCTCCTCAGGGACAGAGAGACTATCTTGTGTCTTCTTTTGTATTGCTAGCACTTATTACAGTGCCTGGCATGTAACTGCTTAACAAATGTTTATTGACTGACATATATCTGAAGACCCTGGCCTACATTCTTGCCATTTAGTCTCCTTTAAAAATATTTTATTGATGCTTTTAAAAAACATTGCTGTCATTTCTAACTAAACTCCTCCTTTCTCTTCTTCCCCATAGAACCTTCTCTTGCTACAAAGAAGCACAATTAAGCAAAGCAAACTGACACAATAAAAATGAGAGCATTGGACAAAGTGACCTCTAAGACCCTTCCAGTTTTAAGTGTATGATCCTACATTCCTAACTCTGTATCTCTGACAAGTCATCCAGCTTCATTCAGTGAACATTAAATGACTACCTGGTAGAATGCACTGAGTTGGCTCTTTCTTTGAATAGAGATAACTGTGCGGTCACTGAGCCCAGTGAATGCTCATTCTGCTTCAGGTTACCAGCTTTGTCCATTTTCCAAGGTTATTCCTGATGACTCATCCCTCAAATAAATTACTCTCCTCCTTCCCATTGTCTGTCATTCATTTAGCAAATGAAAACCTTTTTAAAAAATTATAAACTTAACCTTTATTATGAAGAATCATATACAGATACAAAATGAGGAGTAAAATCTTAAATAAATCCCCCAGCATTTAATAAGGGAGAACCAAATAAATTAAGAGGCAGGCAAAGAAAATGCTTTTGTTTTGTGTCCCCTTCCCATTCTGTCTGAAATTCTTTTGCCTCTGACTTTATTCATTAAATATTAT
Organism: Trichosurus vulpecula; assembly: GCF_011100635.1. Lineage (NCBI taxonomy): Eukaryota > Metazoa > Chordata > Mammalia > Diprotodontia > Phalangeridae > Trichosurus > Trichosurus vulpecula. The sequence continues at coordinate 518,391,277 of NC_050573.1, forward strand.
CTATCTGCAATTATACTGTAGGAAAAAAAAACTTCCATTCAGTAATAATATGGAAAATTCATTCTAACAAACACAGGGCATCTGGTTGAGAGGTAGTCTTGTTAATGTGAGGCCTTTAGCAAACTTGTCTTTTAAGACTTCGAAATTAGGTCAGACTGTCAGAGGAGTGGTGAGACAGATGCAGCTTCCTGTGGCTTAAAAGTCACCATAAGAAACAAATGTGTGGTCAGAAGTATAAAAAATTGGTGATCTACCCCTAGTCTCCAAATAAGAGAAACAGGGAAAAATTTAATTGTATCATGGAACCCATCTAGGTCACTAGGAAACTCATTTCACCATAAAAAAAATATTTCTTTTTTCCTTATGTTGTTCGACTTCTTCCATTTTTCCCGCTCTAAAGAAAAAAAAAGATTTTTTTTAAAAACCCAGAAAACATGACAAAAATGAAGACTCTTAAGTCTAAGATTATTCCAAGCTCCAACACATTAATAACATAGACACTCACACATGAACATACACAAACAAACATCTTAATGGTCTTTGGGAAACTGTGTGTGTGTGTGTGTGTGTGTGTGCATGTGCATGTGTGTGTAGTATTTTAAGATTTGCATTGTGCTTCCCTCATAAAACCCCTGTGAAGTAGGTAGTATAAATAATATCCTCCCTATTTTATAAAATAGGAAAATGAGTCCCTGAGAGATCTCAGCCTGAAAGTAATTAATTAGCAGAGACAGGATTTCGAGTCAGGGCTTCTTGACTCTACTGTACCACATTGCTTCGCACAGGTCATAGTATGTGGCAGAGATTCTATGACTCCAGGCTTAGTGTTCTTTTCCATAATTCTATATAATCTATAACATATATGAATCTAAAATTTACTTGGGTAGTTAAGTGGATAGAATACTGGACTTAGAATCAGGAAGACATCTTCCTGGGCTCAAATGTGACCTGAGACACTTACTAGCTATGTGACCCTGGACAAGTCACTTAACCCTGTTTGCCTCGGTTTCCTCATCTGGAAAATGAGCTGGAGAAGGAAATGGCAAACCGCTCCAATATCTTTGTCAAGAAAACCCCAAATGGGGTCACAAAGAGTTGAACAGGACTGAAACACCTGAACGATGAAATTTACTTGGAATGCTGCCTTCATAACTCACGTTTTTATATGGTGATTTTAGGTTTGTGGAATACTTTACACATTAACTCTTGATTTTTAACAAACAACCCTGTGGGTAGTTAGGTGCTTTACAGAGGAGGAAACTGAGTCTGGGAGTGGTTAAATGACTTGCCCAGGATCACACCACTACTAGTATATGAGTCAGGGTTCAAGCTCAGCTCTTTCTGATTCTATCCTGGTTCGCTAGCTGCCTGGTTGGCTAGTCTCCTCGCTATCCTTGTCACCCAACTGGATGTGCTGCATTTTATTAATGTCTTTCTTAAATATGGCCTTCAAAACTATGAAACCTTTCCAGGTTCGAATAAAGTAGGACTGTCCCTTCTATTTGTTATTGACACTACATTTTCCCCAAGGAAACTATCTGAACTCAGTGTCCTAGAAAGCTGCCATTTTGGAGGTCTTTTCTAGATTCTTTTAAATTTTCATTAGAAAAAGTTAAAAAAAAAAAACCATGCAAGGAAAATGACTGTTCTGCTATCTTAGGTATGGACTGATAGTTAATGATAGGCACAAGTTTGGATAGTTTCCTTAGGAAAAAGTGTAATGTTGATAACAAATGGAATAATATTTTCATAGTTTTGAGTGACATATTTTTAGTAAGACATTGTTATGCTGGAGAATATCCCCATTGGAGGGTGACAAGAACAAAGCAAACCAGGCCAGATAAAGATTGGTTAAAGGAGCGGAGGGAAATATGTAGGAGTAGGGGTGGGATGCCGTACAAAGAAAGGGATGAGATTTGCTTGGTTTTGTTTCAGAGGACTTTACGTAGCAGCAGTAAGTAGAAGTCACAAAGGAAAAGCTTTTAGCTCCAATAATTAGGGCTGTCCAGAGTTGGAATGGGTTACTTTGGTGAGGGTAATGAGTTTCTAAGGTCACATAATGAGTGAGTATCTGACATAGATTTCAACTCAGGTTTTCCTGACTCTGGGTTTACCATTCTATGCACTGCACCACCTAGCTGCCTCTAACAAGAAGCTATCAGTCATAAATGGGAGCAGTTTCTTGGAACATCCAACCCTGTGGAGTTGGACTTTGGTTGATACGTATACAACACAAAAGGACCCATTGATTCGATGTTGCCACTTACGGTTACTTTGATTTAGAGTAAACGCTTAAAAACTTCTGGATGATAAGCTTCTGTTAATGGGGCAACTCTGCATAGCTATTATTAGCAGAAACAGGTTTAAAAAAATATGAATAAAAATGAATGAATAATTATTGGGAGCTAATTATTTGTGGGTTAGAGTGATTTTCTGTAAAAAAAAAAATTCCCTTAAATTAATGCTAGATGAATTGTATATTAAAACATTTTATTTTGCCTTCTATAAACTCTACATTTCATTTATATCCCATTTTTAATAAAAATGACTTCTGTGGAAGACTACAAAAGGAGCCAAACTTTTTTTAGTTGTGAGGATAAAATGAGACAGTATTTGTAAGGTGCTTTGCAAACTTTAAAGTGCTACATAAATGCTAGTTATTGTTAATAATAATAAATAGGTACTTGAAATGCATCATGAGGCATGACCCAACTTCTTCTATCTGTATCTATCATTTATATTCCATATTCCATAATATGACTTCTGTGCTGATTTTTCCATGTACGAAAACCTCATTTTATGGATTCTGAATTATTTACTCTTAACTAAGTCATAGATAATTTATGGAATGGAATGGAATCAAGCTTTTATCTCTCTTTTTTTTTTTTAGCCTGATGAATTGTACTTTGAAGAAGGTGATATTATCTACATTTCTGACATGGTAAGCCTTAATGAGTTGCTGCTAGATGTAAATACTTTTATATTTAATATAACCATAAAATGGTACCTGTTTATACAAGGACTAAAGGAAACCAGAAGAAATAAATAAATTTGAACATTTGACCTAAAATTAATGTATTTTTGCCTCTTGTCTTTTTTTTCTTTTATGAAAAAAACTATATTTGCCACAGGTAGGTATTTATGTTGCTAATCTAGTGGCTTAGGGAGCAAAAACAGGTAGTTAAGATGTAAGTGATTTTGATAAATACAGATAGATGGGTCTATATTTCATAGAGCAAATAGATTTTTATAGGGCAAATGATTTGGAAGCAAATTTGCATAATGATTTAATGTTTAATATTACAAATTATTGTTGATTAATAGTTAACATAATTAGTCATTGAACATTAATATTTAATATCAAATATCTGATGTGAAATTGACTTAATATAATTTAACTGTTTCTCCCACCTGCCCCGTAGAGTGATACCAACTGGTGGAAAGGGACCTCAAAGGGCAGGACTGGACTCATTCCGAGCAACTACGGTAAATTTTGTGACTGTTTTGCTTCAGTTAGCTGAATAACTATTTCAACTTCCTTTTTAATGACTTAGTTTTATGAACCCCTTCCTGGCTGTGCTAAATGAAGAATTAGGGTAGATACCAGTCTCAAATATTCTTTACTCCTTATGGTCACCTTCTAATGTGGAGGATGGAGTTATCAAATAATCTCACAGAAGTCTTGAAATGGAATAGGGAACAGAGTATTTCATGGCCATCTCTGCCATCTTTCCATGTAGAAGCCTAAATTTTTCTGTTGCCAAGTCAAATAGCAACAATGCCGTCTGTTTCTTAGTTTGTGTGTCCTGAAATCCATGGAAGGAGAGCCTAATATTACAGTGCTTTTCACAAAGTGACACTCTATAACTACCTCAAGAAGCAATGTGGGGCAATGGCAAGAGGACCAGATCTGGACTGAAGTAGACCTGGCCTCTAGTTCTGACCAAAACACTCCCCGTGACTGTAGGCAAGGCATCTTCTTTCCTGAAGCCTCAGATTTGTCATCTGTAACATAGGATAATGATACCTCAAGAACCTACCTAGAAGGGTTGTTGTCATGAGGGTCAAATGAGATAAGGTACGTAAATTACCTAAGTGCCATTTGTTTATCATTACTGCCATGCCCTCCTGGATGATGGCTTGGGTGGCTTGAGTTAGGGAATCAGGTACATGGTCCCTACCCTCAGTGATGTAAAAAAATAAAGTACATATAAATTAAAGTGGAAAAACTTTTACAAGAACCTATATATAACCACCTAGAGCTGAGGAGATTTACATATAAGTAGTAAATAATAAAGGGCAGGGAGACAATGGAAAAGGAGAGAGAAGAAGGTTTATGGGAGTCATAAATACAGGAGTTATAAAAACTGTCACTAACAAGTGACAGTTAACAATGGTGGGGCCAGTTTGAGGGGTTCCATAAAGGAAATTAGGTGTGAATCATTTCTGCTTTTTTCCCTGCTGGCCAGTGCTTTCTGGTTAAGAAATGAATTGTTCGGATCCTCTAGAAAAATGTAACAAAAGTTTCCCTCTCCCTTTTAGTCTTCCAGCCCCTAGAAGCATCATGTAGTCTAACTCCCTACTCCCCATAAATTGGGAGTCTCCAGGTAGTCTTTGTGTGGTAGATAAGCGCAGCCCCAATGTTGGATCACCTGCAGCTGCATAGCATTCTGACACAGCATAACCTCTTATCAGAGATGCTGTTTGGACTGTTGCTTTTACTGGCTTCCTGAGTGCAATGAACAGATCTTCCTTTGAGAGATGAAACTGCTGTTCTCAGAGATAAGAAAACAGGCATCCATTTTTCCCATACTAATTGTTCCCACGGCTTTTATTAGCCATCATTATTTCCATTAGGAAGGAAGATTCCTTTGCCTAGTGAAAATAACTCATTAATGGGGAAATAACTACTTATATTCAGACACCTTCAGAAAAGTCGTAGTTGAATTTAGTGGTGGAATTCAGAGATCATTAAGTCCAACTTCCTCATTTTACTGATGTGGAAACTGAATCTCAGAAAGTTTAAGTGATTTGTCAAAAAGGTAGCAAGAGCTAGGAATTATATCTAAATCACACCCCACGTTCAGTGTTCTTTCCACTTTAGATGCTACAGACATTAAAAAAAAATGACAGCCATTGGATGTTTACATAACTTCTTTCTTTAGACAAAGCTTGAAAGAGCAGATTTGTGGTATATCTCCTTTTTTTTTCCTTCTAACTAATGGGTATATAATTACCTTTTCACTTGGGTTGTTTTCACTAAACATAAGGATTAGATTGCCTTTAGGGAAAGGAAGTATCTGAGAGATATTTTGTTCTCTTCCTTTTGGCTAAATAAATAAAACGGGAAAGAAAACCATAAGACTGATGACAGTGACTTTTTAGATAGAGGACAGTCTCCGTTAACCAGGCCACATACTGTATTTAACAGGCTTGGCATTTGTGCCAGTTGGCATTGTCAGTTGATTTGGAGTCTGCATTTTATTTTTCTCCTTTTCACTTTAGTGGCTGAACAAGCAGAGTCCATAGATAATCCACTTCATGAAGCTGCCAAAAGAGGTGAGTGTGACTTTGCTAGGTGTGGAGGGGCTCTCTGGAGTTCTAATTTGCATAAATTTCTTAAACTTGGTGTAATGTAGAGGTAATGTGTTCAGGCTTATGGTCAACAGTTAACTTAGAGTCATTAATAAGTTGATATTTTTTAGTCTGCACAAATTGTCCACCAAAGGCATTATTCTGAATGTTTAGAATTATTATTTTGGGTTACCACTGTCAGGCCTGTAATTTAGAGTGGTCGGTTACTACTTCTCCAGTAAGAGCTAATAATGACACAAGTCTGGAATTTGCTGTTTTTTCTTGGCCTCTATTTTTGTTTTATGTTATTGTACTCTATGGGAAAAGATTGTTTATTTAGAAGGCAGGAACACACTTAATAGAGCCTTTGTACCAATTTTTTTTCATAAACATACCATTAAAATAAGTGACTCTAATTGATGAAATGTACCATAGGGGCAGCTAGATGGCACAATGGATAGAGTGCTAGGCCTGGAGTCAGGAAGACTCATGTTCCTGAGTTCAAATCTGGCCTCAGACACTTACTACCTATGTGACCCCTGGCAAGTCACTTAACCCTGTTTGCCTCATTTTCATCATCTGCAAAGTGAGCTAGAGATGTAAGTAGCAAACCACTCCAGTATCTTTGTCAAGAAAACCCCAAATGGGGTCACAGAGTCAGAAATGACCGAAAATGACTGAAAAAAACAACAACAACCCATAGTGATAGGATTATTAGAGAGGTAATGATTTGGGCCTTGTAAATGAATCCATTCCAAACTGAAGTCTAAAATGAAACTGAACTTCTTTGTTTGTACTTTCCCATCATTTCAGGCAACTTGAGCTGGTTGAGAGAATGCTTGGATAACCGAGTTGGCGTCAATGGCTTAGACAAAGCTGGAAGCACTGCTCTATACTGGGCTTGTCATGGTGGTCACAAAGGTATGAGGCTTTGTTGCGATTACATTTCCATGCTGTGGAAGTTGTGCTTAGCCTGAGACAATCAGTTTAACAAAACAGGAAGAGTTTGGTCCCCTCAAATTATGTCAAAGCCAGCAGAAGAGTTTTACAAATATGTCCCAAGGAATGCATATCTTACTGTGACATAGATACATATGTGGGTATGGATATAAGCTGAGAAACATGAAAAAACAAATTCTTAGGGACACATGAACATGAAAAATTCAATTTAGAAGTGAAAAATTATAATGATACAAAATATGGAAACCTAGATGACCTAGTGACATTGATAAAATATTTGTCCTCATTATTCAGAATCTTTAGATTCTTTCAGTTTTTTCTGTTAAGACTAATCTCAAAGCACTTAAATGACATGGATTTTCTTTAACTGGTAAACTATTAAATGCTATTCTTGACATCTCTTTTTATTTTATGTGGTTTATTTTGCCCAGTTTCCTTTTGAAATGTGTCACTCTTTTCAATTTATATTCCAGATGTAGTAGAAGTCTTATTTACCCAACCAAACATTGAACTGAATCAGCAGGTGAGGAAATTTATACCATAACTCTTCCTTTAAACCTGTCTCCTTTTAGTAAACTATGTGCTTTTTAAATCTAATTGTGTAATAGACTTGGAATTTTTTTTTCTTGTATTTTGAGGATATGCCTTTTTCTTCTTACTTTCATAGAATAAGTTGGGGGACACAGCTTTGCATGCTGCCTCCTGGAAGGGTTATGCAGACATTGTAGAGATGCTTCTGGCAAAAGGTAAACCTAAAAGTTGAGTTCGGCACTCACTTGATTCTTTTTCCCAATTAAAAGCAAAACAAAACAAACTTTAACAAACATAACCAAGATGGGCATTTCCATATGAAGAGTAGGACAAAAAAAGAGGATCATTTGTGAAACTGAATCTCAATTATGTGCAATTTTTTTTTCTTTTAGAGTCTATAGTAAATTCAGTGCTATTTTTAGAACTCCCCTGCTTGTCTGAGATTCCTTCTGGCCTTCTCTTCTGTAGCACTAACCAGGGGGAAAAAAGTTAACATTTAACCTGTTTCATTTAAACTGCTTCATTGATGTCTGAATCCAATACCACATGCATTTATTAAACACCTACTACATACCTCTAAGATAAGGCAGTAGAGTGTAGCGGATGGAGAACTGGACTCAGAGTCAGGAATACCTGGGTTTAATTCTTACCTCAAAAAGCTCCCAGCTGACCCTGGGTGAGTTATTTAACCTCCTTGGGCCCCATCTCTAAAATGAAGGGTTGGATTTGATGACCTCTAAGTTCCCTTTTAGTTCACAATCTTTATCCTAGTATCATATAAGACACTGTCCAAGGTGCTGAGATATGAAGGACTCTTCCCCCCTCTCCCCCAAATTGTATCTGCCTTCAGGAAGCTTTTATTCTACATGAGGAGGGGGAGTTAAAAGTATATAAACAGATAAGCCTTTGTACAATTATTTAAACGGGGTGAGAGTACTACCACCTGGAGGTGGTACTTGTGCTGAGCCCTAAAAGAAGCCAGACATTTAGAGATGAGGTTGGGGGAGGGGGGAGAGTGGAGGAGGGGCAACCTTCCCAGGGACACAGAGGCAGGAGGTGGTAGCGTAGCTTTGGGGAACAGTAAGTACACTAGACTGGAAGGATGATAGCATCCTAAACAGAAATAGGGAAGTTATGAGGGAGGAATAGTGTTTGGGGGATGATAATGAGTTGCATTCTGGGCATATAGAATCTGTATTACTGAGCATCCTATGAAAAAATCTGACATAAAGCAGAAGTGAATAAGAGTAGAAGGAAACAGAACTAAATTCAACTGTAGATAGACTAGGAACTGCCCAGGAGAGACAAAGCCCAAGAGATTTTTATTTCCTAGTTCCCTAAAAACTACTGTTATGTCTGGCTTAGGACTTTTTTTTTTATTTTTGTCTTTTAGCCTTTAAAGTGTTATTTTTTGGGAGATATATTTCATTTTAAAGAGGAGTTGATGAATGGATTGCATAAATTAATTTAGGCAACAGAACTATGTGAAACAACAAATCACATCTGGATTTTGTTGTGCAACCAGTTCATTTAATCTGAGAGAGACCTTCCAGATGTAAAATGTCACTATCAATCCACTCCCTGTCCCCCTGACCTTTTTCTCTCAATGAACATCTTGAGAAGGGAGAGGGAAAAGGGCATCTTTTAGTTAATCCTAACACACTCATTCTGATCTCAAACTTTGTAACTAATTAGTAGCTGGGTGCCACAGTTGATAGAGCACTGGGCCTGGAGTCAGGAAGACCTGACTTCAAATGTGGGCTTCAGATACTTTCTAGCTGTGTGATCTTTCTGTCTGGGCGAGTCGTTCAATGTCTGTCTGTCTCAGTTTCCTCCCAGGTTGTTGTGAGGATCTAATGAGATAATAAAGTCCTATGCAAACCTTAAAGTGCTACATACATGATAGCTATTATTATTTTAATGTATCTGATGATGTAGGATTTAGTAAACCACTCACCAAATTTTCTAACCTTAATTTGATAGTAATATTAAGAAAAACACCTTTTTTTAAAAGAGGAATAACATGATAAGAAGCATCATGATGTAGTGAATAGAGATCTGGCCTTGAAACAAGTCCTGACTCAAACACATACTGGTTGTGTGACCCGAGGCAAGTCACTTAACTTCTTACTCTTGTTATTCAGTCATATCCAACTCTTCATGACCCCATTTGGGGGTTTTCTTGGCAAAGATACTAGAGTGGTTTGCCATTTCTTTCTCCAGCTATTTTACAGATTACTGAGGCAAACAGGGTTATGTGACTTGCCCAGGGTAACACACTTAGTAAGCATCTGAGTCCAGATTTGAACTCAGGTCTTGATTCTCTACCTAGCTGCCCTGCCACTGCTGCTAGGCAACTCTGTAAGGCTTTGGATAGAGGTCGCAGAGAAAGGTTCTATCTTCTGTGGTAGAAGGAATTTCCTCACTTAGAAGTGCCCTATATAAGTGAAATAACAGATCTAGGCCCTGTCTCTATCCCCAAATGACTGTAATGAGAACATTAGCTCCTTCATTGAAGGTGTCAAATATGCCACTACAACCTGTCATCTGTTGTTTTTGTTGTTTTTATTACTGAACTAAAACAAAATCCTCTTAAGCCAAAACTAACTTTCCCCCTTCTACTTATATGACCTTAGACAAATCACTTCCTCTCACCAGGCCTCAGTTTCTCCATCTATAAAATGAGGAAAGTTGAACTAGATGACCTCTTAAGGACTCCTCTGGTTCTGTGTTCCATAATGCTTCTATCTCTTGCTTGTCTTTGCCAAAGGTGTTCATTTGTTTGAATGGGAGGTAAAGACAAGATTTTGCCTCTTCCCTTAGACTTTCAAAGGGATGGCGGTAGAATGGATTTGCTAAGGATATAGATGTTCTTCCCCCCTACCCTGGCCGCCCCCTCCCCCTCCAAAAAATGACTCATGTCTTTTGTTGTTAAAGGTGCTAGGACAGACTTGAGAAACAATGAGAAGAAGCTGGCCCTGGACATGGCAACCAATGCTGCCTGTGCTGCTCTGCTTAAAAAGAAACAAGGAACAGGTACTTCAATTTATTATTTCTTTCCTCCCCACTTTCTTCTCAAACTTTAAGGTTAGATTATTTTCCAAAAATAGAAGGTTTTTTGATGGCTTCTTAAGATTGATTATTTTTCTCTACCAGGAGTAGGAAGTCTAGCAGCATTAAAAAAAGATCCAAGATAACAATGAGTGCTGTAATGAAATACAGCTTTTTATGATTGATTTCATGTCTGCTTTCATTCCTCTAATTTACTGTTTGGGTAATTGTATCAGTAAGGCCATAATGATAATGTAGGTGATAATTGTCAAAATGCCTGTGTAGTTCTGTATCGCAAAGTATATGAGACTCTCCACATAGAAGGTAGAAGTAAACCATTTTTTCAGACACTGGAGAACCATATCCCACAAGCCATTTTTCCAGTCTATCACAGCAGTAAAACATTCCACACAGAATATCACAACATGGAGCCTCACCATCCCAAAACCTCTCCGACCCCCTGCTAGAGGGTCTTCCCAAAAACAAACTCACAGTACTGCTAAGTCACCCTGTTCAGTTCTAACAATTACAAGGGTGGCCATTAGCAGCCATAACTGCTTGCACTCATTCTCTTCTCTCTCTCTCTCTCTCTCTCTCTCTCTCTCTCTCCCTCCCTCACTCCCTCTCTCTCTCTCTGCATTTCCTCTCAGGAAGCTCCTCCTACCACATGTAACTTAGGCTTCCTGTGACATAAGCAGGTCACATGATCTATAAATGGGTGGGAAAGATCTTCAAATCTAAATTGCTACTACAGTAATGTTGGTTTCCCAGCAGTCTCTCCCCTGCCCATACTCAGGCTTTATCTCAGTGCTCCACAGGATCAGATAGTATTTCGTATCCCTTGCTACAGATACTTATTTATAACTAGATCTGTTAGTTAAAATGCATCCTCACCAAAGCACTCAGCAAGTTTTTTTATAGAACAGTCTCAGAATTTATTCCAAGGTCTTTGATTGTTTTCTAGCAGCTCAAGACTCTATCAGTGGAAATACTTCCCACCCCCACCTTTGCTTAGGTCCTATTTATATCTTTAAAGAGACTGTTGATTGCTCTCTAGATGAATTTTCACAAAGTCTATGTATATGTGTTAAAGCAGGAGCTTCTTTTGGTTTTTGAGAGCAAGTTTTAACAATCGTAAAACGAACTTGTGTCCAGGGTGGTTTTAAAAGAAAAGACACTGCTCACGCTCAGGTCACTGTGAATAGTCCCTCTGAATATTTGGCCTTTGGTGTTAAAGCAGCATTCAGACCCTGGGTCACCACTAAATTCACACTTACTTTAGCACTTGACAGTTGAGGGTAAAGCTCTGGTGTGTCTTTTCTTTCATTGTTTTAATTCTGCTCTCCCACTTGTGGATGTATTTGAGTTACTCAAGGACCACTGCTGTCCTCACTTCCTTTTCCTCTGTCATCCTCTCTTTTCTCCTTCCTACAAAGCCTCAGATGACAAAAGAGGGGGAAAGGGTTAATTCTGGGGAATAATTTTCCCTTTCCTTCAATCATACAGCAGGCATTTATTAAGAATACAAATAATATTGTAACAGCAATGTTGCTTACTTATAGCTACTGTGGCTGTGTAAGATGAACAACACCAGCATACAAGAGGGCTGCTAGCACAGGTTCTTTGATCTGCTTTTCTAAGGAAAGCAACTCTGAGGGGTTAATAATCTCACTTTAATTAAATATACATATATCATTCACTTAGTTCCGGGAGAAAAGCCAGCACCCTGAACTTCAGAGCAAATACAAACAGAAATTACAAACAGACCAACAGACAGGCTTTTATCTATCTGACCAAATCACAATACATAGTTACCAGAGAAGCACCAACATCTGGGTTTTTCAAAGGGTGGGGTACTGCTTCAAGGGATTACCCAGAGTCTCCACACCAATACTCTTTCAATGAGTCTGCCTCCAAAGGCAAACCGCTAACCTCTGATCTTTTATACAAGTCTCAGGGTCAAAGGGCATCACAACCACTAGACTCAAACTCATATGAACTAGGCCTTCCCTTGACCTAAGCAGGTCATCAAAGACTCCTGATTCAATCAAAGATTCCTTAGTGCCCAGAAGCTCTCAAAACAAAAGACAACAAAAAGTCCACTTTGTTTGCCATTACATTTGAAAGGCAAGATTCAAAGGTACTTGATTACCTTAGCATTCTAAAAGAGAAAACTGTAAAAAAGTCTCACCCCGATTACCATAACAAATATAAATGAAATAATCCTTATTCACAAGGAATTTGCATTCTAATGGGGGGAGGGGGTGGTACAACAAGGACAAATGTAAGTATGCAGAATAAATACAAAGTAATTAAATATTGTGAAGTGGCACAGTGGTATACAGTACAGGCTCTTGAGTCAGGAAGGCCAGAGTTCAGATCTGGCCTCAGACAACTTAATAGCTGTGTAGCTCCAGGAAAGTCACTTAACTCTGCTTGCCTCAGTTTCCTCATCTGTAAAATAAGCTGGAGAAGGAATAGCAAACCATCCTAGTATCTTTGCCGAGAAGACCCCAAATAGGGTCACGAAGAGTCAGACACAACTGAAGTGACTGAACAAGAACGGCTAAATACCAGGTAGTTAAAGAAGGAATGTATTGACCACTGAGAAGATGAGGGAAGTCTTCACATAGAAGATGCTGCTTGAGCTGCATCTTGAAAGAAGACAAAGGTTATATGGTGCAGAACTGAGAAGGGAATGTAGTCCAGGCATGAAGGACAGCCAGTACAGAGGAGCAGATGGGAAATGGAGTATTATGTGGAATCTTATGTCTGCCACACATAATAACACTGTGTTGAAGCAGAAACAATGCGGACATTTTATTTCACCATTTCCTTTCCTGGTTCCCTTTGGGCATCAACTTCAAGGTGGTCACCTACTCTGCCTTAGGGAGTTCCTTTTAGTGCTTCCCTCAAGAGATGATAATGGGGTTCATACCATAGGAAGCTTGCATGCCGTCATCTCTGAGGGGCATAGGTGGCAGCTGAGTTTCAGGGCCATTATCTCCCCACCCTCACCCCTCCACGTGCTCTGTTTGGCTTCCAAAGCCCTTTATAACCTAGCCCCCTCCTACCTTTCAAATCTTACACTTCACTCTCACATACTCTTCCATCTTCCTGACTTTCCATTTACAGCAGGCTCCATCTCTCGGCTCCAGGCATTTTTTTCTGGCTTTCCCCAAGCCTGGAATGCTCTCCCTCCTCTCCTCTGGTTTCCTTCAGCTTTCAACTAAAATCTCACCTTTTTTTTTTTCCACCCCAATTCCCTCATTTCACTGAAAAACAAACTGATAGATATTCAGGGAGATTGTGATTTTTCTTTCCTTTTTAAAATATTTCTATTTTAAAAAATAAGTTAGATTTCCAACATTCACTTCCATAAATTATAAATTTTCTCCCTCTCTCTCTTCTCCCCTTCCCCAAGACAGCATGCAATCCGATATGGGCTCTGCATATACATTCCTATTAAACATATTTTCACATCAGTCATGTTGTATAGAGAATTAGAATGAATGGGAGTAATCATGAGAAAGAAAAACAAAACAAAACAAAAAAAAGAAAATAGTCTGCTTCGAACTGCATTCAGGCTCCATATTTCTTTCTCTGGATGTGGATGGCATTATCCATCATGAGTTTTTGTAATTGTTTTAGGTCCTTGCATTGCTGAGAAGAGCTAAGTCTATCAAAGTCAGTCACTGAACAACATATAAAATCCCACCTTCTGTAACAAGTCCTTTCCAGGCCCTCTTAATTCTAGTGCCTTCCCTCTGTTAATTGTTTCCTATTTATCCTGCATGTAGCTTACTTTATACATATATTTATACGTATGTTTGTATATAGTCTCACCTGTTTATCACAATGCCTGGCACATAGTAGGCATTTAATAAATGTTTATTGATTGATTATTCAGTTAAAATGTATATCATCGGTAACATTGAAGGGGGACAAGAAAAAAATGCAAACTATATCTGGGTTTAGGGTGGGGAAGAGAGAATATAGACAAGGAAGGAATTAAAACAAACAAAAGGAAGAGCTTTGCTGTGGTGATGGCAGACGCTGCCTAAGACGCTTCCTACATTGATTTTACTCTCGTATTCCTTCCATCTGCCCTACTGGTTGCCTCCCTGAATTGCTATCTCACTGCCCAGTGCCAGCAGCATGGTGGATGGGACCCTTGAAAGAGCCCCAAAGTGATGGCCCCAATCTGCATACATACTGCAGCATCACTGAAGATGTTTTTGTTGATAGAGGGTCACATAGCTAGTGAGTTTGGATTTGAACTTGGGTCCTCCTGACTTCAGGGCTGGTGCTCTATCTGCTGCGCCACCTAGCTGCCCCATTGAGATAGTGTTTACTAAGATTTTACTCTGTGCCAGGTCCTGTGCTAAGTGCTGGGGATGGAAATACAAGCAAACAAGACCGTCTCTACCCTCATTGAGTTTGCATTTTTATAGCTGAAGATGACATATAAAAGGGTGAGGGGAAGAGAAGAAATGTGTTAAGTTAATTGAGGCATCCCTGGGGTCTTTCCTTCTTAAAATAACAATCCCCATAAAGGAGTCACCTAGCAGGAGAGCAGGGCCTCAGGGAGGAGGTTGGTGAGTGGGATGGTGAGACACATGAAGAGAAGTCTGGAGAGGGAGTGCCGGCCTTAAAGAACACGCAGTTTGGTTGCTTATGTCCTTTTCCATCCATGGGTCTTAGCTGTTTAGGAAGTTGGGGTTACTATTGAAAGATGTAATACAGACTGCTTTAAGGGGCATTTGTTTGCTCACCCAATTACCTGTAGACTCCAAATAAGCTTGAAAACTTGTTCTGGGCCCTGTTTCTCCCCCATCTGCCTTCCTGCACCCTTTCTTTTCCCATCACATTTGCCTAACAAAACAGTCTTCACTTCTGCCCCTTTTAAATTCCACCTCTTGCCCTTAACTGAAGGAATTTTAATGGAACAGTTGACTGAGCTAGATGAAGGCCCCCCTTTTTGTTTTAAGTTGTGTCCTAGGGAGTACTGGCTTTTAGTGGGGCATTTCCCTTTGAATCTCTCCATTTTTGTTTACCCTTTCCACTTCTAGGTTGCCTAGGGCGAGCTAGCTACAAGCCCAGGACTTGGAGTCGGGAAGGGCTAAGTGTGAATCTTGCCTCACACACTTACTAGATGTAGGACCCTGAGCAATTCCCTGTGCCTCAGTTTCCTTATCTGTAAAATGGGGATAATTATAGCCCCTATTTAACATGATTGTTGTAAAGATTAAATGTCTTTTAAGTGTTGTGTAAATGCTTTTGATGAGTACTCTTAGGCCAGCAGTTTTTTTTTTCGAGGGGAGGGGAGACAACAAACATTTATTAGACTTCTATTTTGTACCTGGTACTCTGCCAAGCGCTTTACAAATATTGTCTTGTTTGATCCTTACAACAATCCTGGGAGGTAGGTGCTATTTATCATTCCCATTTTACAAGTGAGGAAGCTGAGGCAAACCGATTAAGTGATTTGCCCAAGGCCACACAGCTATTAAATATCCGAGGCCAGATTTCCATTATCTTCTGACTCCAGGCCTAGCGACTCTACCCAGGGCACCACCTGGCTATTTGGCTTCTATACAACTTGACTGGAGCAAGTTTAGGTTCATTCAGTTCTCTTGGCCACTATTTATCTCACTCTTCCTTATGTACATGCCTTTGACACTATCAGCAAAACCTCTTTTTAAAAGCCTACTATGTTCCAGGCCCAATGCTAGCAGCTGGGTTTAAAGGACAAAAGTGAATCAATCTCTGCCCTCAAAGAGTTTATGTTCTAGTGGATTTAAGCTCTTGGATTTCTCTTGCCCCCAGGTAATGGAACAGTCATGGATTTGTCCATGTTAGGGTGAATGAAACCTGCAGATGTGGGAGCGAAATTGTTCAATATGACTGACCCATTCCACATACTTTGCAGAGATACATGTAGGCTGTGTGTATTTTGCAGAGGGTGGAGTATTCAATGATTTTTCCTTTTCCTTTCCTTTTTTGCACATCTCTCAGAAATGTGCCCCAAAATGTAGCAAGCTGTACATTTAAAATGGGAGCAGTTCCTTCTTTAGAGCTGGATGTTGGGTTTGAGAACAGAACCTCCAAAGAGAACTGGGGGCATGATTTGGCTCCTTCTTATTGGCAGGTGTCCCTTTGAGATGCACTTATCTTGTGTTCTTTTGCATTATAATATGGTTGTCTCTCCCAATTTTAGGCTGATCTTTTCTCCTTCTCTCCCCCAACCCCCACTTCTTCACCCAGTAAGCAATAACTAACCCATGCCTTTGTCTTGAAGTGCTTTGTAAATGTTAAAGGGTGTTAACACTTGGTTGCTTTGTTTCCTCTTTTAGATGTGGTTCGGACATTAAGCAATGCTGAAGATTACCTTGATGATGAAGATTCAGATTAATACCTTCCCAGAATGGTTGAGATCTGAAACCTCTGCTGTTTAGGCCATTAAGAAAAAAAACAAACCCAACCCTGCCTTTGCCAGAAGAGTGTTGGTAACTGTAAAAAGGATGTGTGAGAAAGGCGATGTTGCCTTCTGTTGGAACAGAGTTTGTACATGGCTTGTCTTCACTTTAAATTTGCCAATAAGTCACTAGAATCCTTTGCTATGTAAAGTGCATTTATGTTCACCAAATTATCACAAGAGAGAATAATTTTTATTTATCCTACTTAAGGAATTAAAAACTTTTTTTGCTTAATAATGAAAACTCGGGGGTGGAAATATATATATATTTTTTAAGTTTGTAATTTACCTCAGAGTTGAAGTTTTTGAATGGACTTTAGAGGGGAAAATGCTTATTATAAACACAAACCAAAAGTATCTCTTTAGAAAACAGTCAGTTAATTCTGACAGAAATAAATATTTTATGACACTTTATGCCTGTAGTCTGGTTTTTTTTTTTTGTGAAGTTGGCTACTAGTAAATGAACCTTGCAATGGTCCTAGTGTTTTTTTTTTTTTTATGAAAAGCTTTTAAACAAATTATTCTCTTTTCAAATTTATTGGTATGTTTTGTTTCTGCCACAAATTTATTACCCCCAAATGCCTGAAGAAATTTTTTTATAGGGTACAGTCCCTTCAAAAACCAGATTGATTTAATGGAAAGGGAGAGTGATTCATTTGGACAGCATGTTGTTAAACTGAATATTTTATTTAATCAAAGTCCAGAGGCATCCCCCAGGGGCAGAGAGGGTACTACTGAGGTGTTAGTACCAAGGCTGACTTGCAGGATCTTGCAGGATGACAAGGTTTCCAGGGGCAAGATGGAGAAGTCCTAAGGAGCAGGACAGGTGAGACAGTTACTAGCTATGAGACTCTGGATGTTTGACCTCTTTGGGTTCAGTATCTTCATCAGGAAATGACGAGTTGGACTCAGTGGCCCCTAATGTCTCTTCTTGCTCTACATCTGTCATTATTTTAGTGACATGATACTCTGTTCCATTTTGGTTTTTGACTCAGTTGTTCCCAACTCTTGTGACCCCACTTGGGGTTTTCTTGGCAGAGATACTACAGTGGTTTGCCCTTTCCTTCTCCTGCTCATTTTATAGATGAGAAAACTGAGGCATACAGAATTAAGTGACTTGCCCAGTTACACAGCTAATAAGTGTCTGAGACTAGACTGGACTCAGGGGGATGAGTCTTTCTGACTCCATCCACTCTGCTCCATCCACTGTGCCACCTAGCTGCCCCATTCTACTCCATTTACATAAAATAATTTTGTTCAGCCACTTTGAGCTCAGATTTTGTTTCCTGCTTTTTGTTACTATAAATAATGTTGCTATGGATATTTTGATATACGTGTGTTTTTTTCCCCCTTGGGATATATCTCCAGTAGAGGAATCCCTGAGTTAAAAGGTAGGAACAAATCAGGAATCTCTCTTGTATAATTCCAAGCTCTTCTAGAAGTAACTGACCCAATTCCCAGCTTAACTCGCAGTAAATTCACATGCCAGTCAGGAACTCCTTAAAAATGTAATTTAAGCAATTTCATGATAATTAACATCAAAGCAATGATCATTGAAAAGTTGTTTCAGAAAATGATGTGTAATTTCATAAGTAATTACATCTTTAATTTATCTCTAGTTATCTGAGCCTTGATGGCTCTGAAACCTCAGTAAACTGACAAATCTAAGAAGACAATCTCTCAGCTGAGAGTTTCTGTAGTTGGTTTGATTTTGTGTATGTGTGTGTGCTAGGTGGACAGAAGTCATGGAAAATTTTTTTGTATTCAGTTTTTCTTTTTGACACATTCTCACCCTCACAAAATGTGGGTGTGACCAGGAGGTTTTTCATGGAAGACAAAATCAGAATAATAGGATATCGTCTGTCATAGTTCCGCTGAATGTAAGAGCCTGATTCTGTGTTACCGAGATAATGTTAGAATCTGCTGTTTCAAAGTTGATTTTGTAATAAGTCTGTCATGCTAATTTCATAAAACACATTGATGAAGATAAGGAAATGTTTAAAGAAGGAAGTGACTCAAGTCAGGAAGTAAGTAACTGCTGGTGGTACAAGGCTTTCCTTGTCTGATGTGAGTGTCTTGAGAAGAGAAACGTTTTGGACGCCCAATCAGCCCCTTAACAAAATGCCATTTGATGAGTATTCCATATTTTTAATGGAACTAACAAGCCATGGGATTAAATTTTGGAATTGAGGGAAAATTATATTTTATCTTTATGAACTGAAGTTATCTGTGAGTAGATATTAAACCTGTGCTATGTAATTATACCACTGGTATAGTGGAGAGAGCACTAGACTTGGAGTCAAGAGAACTGTCTGTCACTTCTAACTTCACAATCTCTTTCTGACTGAGATTCTTACCCAAGGGTCCTTAAACTTGTTTTTATCTTTTGAAAAATGTTTTGATAACTATTTCGATAGAATTGGTTTCCTTTGTAATGGTATGAGACTTATTTTATAATAACTGTATAACATGTCTAACAAATCTGTAATAAATGTAACAAATAATAAAGCATTATTCTGCGAAGGGGTCCATAGGATTCACCAGGCTGACAAAGTCACCATGACCCTCAGAATGGTTTAGGAACCCTTGATCTAACCTATTTGTACCCTTCCCTATTCTTGCTGGCACCACCACAGTTCAGGCCTTCGTTGCCTCTTGACTGGATTTTTGCAATAGCCTAACCAGACTTCCTCCCACCGGATGTCTTCCTCCTCTTCAGTCTATCTCGTCTGCCATTATCAGACTGACCTTTCTAAATTATAGCTCAGATAATTTTATTAACCTCCTCCCAAATTTTCAGTGATTTACCATTGCCAGTTAAATGAAATCCAAATTCAGTCCGGCATTCAAGGCCCCCAGCCTACTTACCCAGTCTTGTCACCCAACTACACAAACTCTGTACCTCAGCCAAGCTTCACTGCTCACTGTAAGCACACTCAACACTTTTCTGCCTTCCTATTTTAATGTTCCTTCTCCTTGGCATCCTTCCCCCTCCTCACCCCTCACTGCCTAATAACTAGTTCTTATATATTGCTTTAAGATTCACAAAAGCACTTTAAGTTTGTTCTCATTTGACATTCACAACAGCTTTGTGATATAGGTGCTAGCATTATTCCCATTTTAAAGCTAGGCAAACTGTGACTTAGGTCAAGTGACTTGCCAGAGTCCATAAGTGTCTGAGGCAGGAATCAAACTCAGGTCTTTCTATATCCAAGTCTATCACTATGCATTGCCCTGATATCTCTTCCTGTTGCCTATGTATCAAGCAGTGGCTCAGATGACACCTTCACAAAGCTTTCTTTGTCTGTCCCACCTCAGTGTAATAACTAATCTCGTCTCTCTGAAGCCCAGCAATTACATTTTGACCACTGACATTTAATCCACTTACCACATCCTGCTTGTATTACAGCTATTTGTGTCCTTGCCTTAACCCTGTCCTGTGGACTGTAAGCTCTCTGGGCCCCCTACACAACACCTTCAGCTCAGACTGCTGCACAAAATAGGGATTTAATAAATTTTTATAAAATGGTAGCTTCTTGGAAATGTGTTTTTTATTGTGTAACCCTTAAGCAAATCTCCAGATGGCGGCTTTCACCTCATCGGTGGCCATACAAAAGTCTGATGACCCTTAATACTTTTTTGGTGTCCCCTGGCACTTAGAGATTTTGAGTAGATGAAAGAGGGAATAGGAGTGGGGGGGAAAATCAAGACCGTATAACCTGAAGGTAGTAGTAGTAGCAGCAGCAGCAGCAGCAGTAGCAGTAGTAGTAGTAAAAAATATTTTAAACATGAAAATAGTGCAACTTTTATAGTTGCATTTAAATTCAAAGGAAATCTAATCAGATAAAGACTTCGGTGGGGAGGGGAGGCTGGAATCCTAGTGTGAGGACCACTGCTTTAGGCTATAGTTTGTCAAGTAAAGAGGGAATTGTGGGGGGAGAATAAGGAGATCATGTCATAGAAGGAATGCACATATTTCTCTTTTGAAATATGTAAGAATTTGGGGGTGATAAAGGACAGGTCCATTCAATCATAGCCGAGATACCATGGGAAAATTTACTTTTGCTTTTGTGTTGACTTGGCTTTTCATGGGTGTCTACCAGTAAATCTGTGGTTTTCACAGAGGCTTAGGGTGTGCTGAATTCAGCAACAAAATAAACCTGTTCCGGCATCCAATAACTGCATTGCAGTCGTAGCCCTGCAAAGGGCAAACAAAAGCTTGTGATTTATCTTCTGGAAATGATTTTGGAAGCTGTTACAGTCAATACTTTCTGGCTGTCATGATACCTCTGTCATTTAGAAAGTACTTTCTGGGCAGTCAGTGGATTTACTCTTTAGCTATAACTCTGTCTCCTTTAATGTAAAGGAGAGAGGTTTCTAAGTTCAGTTTCATTTCTGGAATTGGCCTGATGCTGTTTTTAATCTTCATAGTGCTCCCTATCCGCTCTGCCATGTAACAACAGAAGGGTCCAGATTTCTGTATTTAGACCTTGCATCTGTTAACCTGTTTCTCTGCGTAAACTGAGAGCAAATAGGGAACAAAGTAACGGTAGCATTAGCCCAGTCATTGGGACTTATTATTCATTTGCTCCTTTCTGTTTGGGTATGGTTGTAGTAGTATGGATGAGTCAGGCATATGTTGTTGGGTGTGAGTTTTCTTCATCTTAAAGTGCAGATATTCTTACTGACTAATGATTCTTCTAAGTAGGATATCTGTCAGTGATAAAGATTACTGATCTAACTTTTAGAGTGGATAGAGGTCTTAGGTAAATACAGTAACTATAGGTTGATAGCCATTTTGGGCCTTTGTAATTAATACAGCAGTAAGATATTGGATAATCAAGTTTCTAATTTATTTAGGCATTGGATAGTTGAGATTTTGGTGGGAATTACTGAAAAAGGTTCTGTAAATCATTTTTTAATTAATTAAAAATCTTGCAGAAATTGCTGCCCCCCCCCCCCCCCGCTTCCCACCATATATAGCATTGGTCTTTATCTTAAATTATATCTCCTGGATCTATTTCAGTTGTTTTTCCAGTGAGGTTTTTTACATTTTCTTATATTTTTTCATTCTTTTGATTTTATTTGACTGATTCTTGATGTCTCATAGAGTCGTTAGCTTCCAGTTGCCCAACTGTGATTTTTAAGTAATTGTTTTCTTCAGTTAGCTTTTGTACTTCCTTTTCCATTTACCTAATTCTATTTTTTAAGGAGTTGTTTTCTTCAGTAGATCTTTTTTTTCCCATTTGGCCAATTGTATTTTTAAGGAATTGTTTTCTTCAGGCAATGTTTGTCTTTCCTTTTCCAAGCTGTTGACTGTCTCTTGCATAACTCTCATTTCTTTTCCCAATTCTTCTCCTACCTCTCTTATTTGATTTTTTAAATCCTTTTTGAGTTCTTCCAAGAAGACCTTTTGGGCTTATGAGCAATTCATACTCCACTCTGAGGCTTCACATGTAGGCATTTTAGCATTGTGGTCCTCTTCTGAGTTTGTGTTTTGATTTTTCCTTTTGCCGTAGTAGCTTTCCATGGTCAGGACTCTTTTCTGTTTTTTGCTAATTTTTTAGCCTGTTTTGTGACTTCGGAAGTTAAGCTCTGCTCCTGGGGCACAGGGAGCACTGTCTCAAGCTTCTTGTACCAGGGAGGGGTGGGGGGAGGTCAGGGGCCTCGTCACTGACTTTTTGCACTGGAGCCTCTAGGGCTGGCAGCATGCCCACTGCATGGGGGTGGCCCAATCCAGTCTCAACTGCTGTGCCCTGGGTTCCAGGGCCAGCAATTTGCCTTCTGCACTGAGGCTGGAGGCCTCGTAGCTGGCCTGCTGTGTCACTGACCTGCTGAATCAGAACTGTGGCACCTCAGTTGCTCATCTGTGCTGTGGCTAAGAGCTTCTTGCCAGCAAGAAGCTTGGCAGGACAACATCTATGCTGGGCTGCCTTCCCCTGACACAGACCTTTCCTGAAGGTTTCCTGGAGTTCTAAGTTATCTCATGCTGGAAAATTGTTTCACTCTCTATTTTGTAGGTTCTGTCTCTCTAGAATCCATTTAGAGGCTTGATTTAATGTTATTTCTGAGGGAAATGGGGGACAGCTCAGGAAACTTCCTGGTTCTTCTCTGCCATCTTTCCAAAGTTCAATCTCTCAAAGGATATTACTGATTATGAGATTGGATTAACTTTCTTATCAATCTTGTTCAGACCCCACCCAGGGGTGCTCTACTGGGGTCTACTCTGGTGGGGATAAATTCTTTGAATACATTGCCCAAACCTGGAGGTAACTTAGAAGCAAATGACATAATCAAAGTTCATTAGAGTAGGTCCAGCCCCTCATTGTAATATTCAAAATTGACCGTTACCCTCCCGAAAACACTCTTGCAGGGGCCTATAAACCATGAACCCACCACCATGATTGTCTTTGGCATTCAAGAGTACCATTGACCTCCTTTTGTTAAAATGCTGACATTACCGATAAAATGACTAACCATTCTGAAATTATCTCTCTTAAACTTTTTAAATGCTACAATAGCCTTTGACCACAATATCCCTTATCTACTGGGAGAAAATGACTCTTGTTCTCCTATTTGTATCTATTTCCTATGTATCTTGGATAGCAGACAAATATTTAAAAAAAAAACTAGTTTGTTTTTATTGTGAAAGATAAAAATCCTACATGTCATATTTATATAAAGGGTAGGACTATATCAGTGAATTTACAATCACCTGCCATTATCTTTAATTAGACACACACCTTTTCTTTTTGTTTTGTTTTTTTGTTTTTTGAGATTTTTTATTTTTAGTTTACAACACTCAGTTCTACATAATTTTGAATTCCATATTTTCTTCCCCCGCCCCCTCCCACTTTCCTCTCCAAGACGGCATGGAATCTGATATATCTTCTACATATAACTTCGCATTTAACTTATTTACACAATAGTCAAGTTGTAAAGAAGAATTATGACCAATGGAGTGAATCATGAGAAAGAAGAAACAAAACCAAAAATAAAAAAATTTTTAAAAACCCCAAAAACAAAAGAGAAAAAAAAAGGGGGGAGGGGGGAAGACGACAAGCATAAAGTGTGCCTCAATCTGCATTCAGAGCACTTGACTCAGAATCAGGAAAATCTGGGTCTGAATGTTCTCTCAGATACTAGCCATGTGACCCCGGTCCAGTCACCATCCAGCCTCAGTTTCTTCATCCACAAAATGGGGATAAGCACCTTATCTCACAGGATTGTTGTGAAAATCAGATGAGAAAATGTAAAGCTCTTCTAAAATGCTGGTTACTATTATTATCAGGAAGACCTGGGTCCAGGTCCCCCTCAAACACTAGCTCTGTTATCCTTGACAAGTCACTCAACTTCTCAGCCTCACTTTCCTCCTCTTTAAAATGGGAATTAAAAAGCACCCACCTCCTATGGTTTACAAAGATAAAATGAGATAATACACGTAAAGTGTTTTGCAAACCTTAAAGCCTTACATAAATGTTTATTATTATTCCAGCACCGCCAGTGATGGAGGGCTTGGCAGAGAAGGGTTGATTTCCAATAGCCAAGTCAAGATGTAAGAATTGAGTCTTCTTAGGTGTATGTAGCACCTACATAGTTTTCTTCATCTTGGATTATATGCCATCTTGGGAGGGAAAGGGGAGGAGAGGGAGGGAGAGAAAATTTGGAACCCCAAAACATGTGGAACTGAGTGTTGTAAACTAAAAATAAAAAATAAATAAACTTTTTTTAAATAAAAAAAAAGAACTCAAAAAAATAAAATAGTGAAAGTAAACAGATGCTCAAAAAAAAAAAAAAAGAATTGAGTCTTCCTAAATGACCACATAGATGGTTTAGCTGATGATCCCAAGCCTTGAAGAATGTTTGGAAATAATCATGTTGTCTTTGTCTAGTCCTTCTTGCATCTTACTCTTCGTGATGCCATGGATCATATTGTCCGTGGGGTTTTCTTGGCAAAGATACTAGAGTGATTTGCCATTTTCTTCTCCAGTGGATTGAGACAAACAGAGGTTAAGTGACTTGCCCAGGGTCACACAGCTAGTGAGTATCTGCGGCCAGATTTGAACTCAGGTCTTCAGGTCAGCAGTTAGCTCCATGCCCAGGGCTCTATCCACTGAGCCACCTAACTGCAGAAATAAGCCTACGTGGACTCACTTAAGCTGGGAATTGATGAGAGAGGATCGATGACTGAACTAGGCATCACAAGGCTTGCCCTTTTTTTAGACTTGCTTCTCACTTAGTGTATAATTTTGCAGTTCATTAACTTTTGAATTCCTCAGCTTTCCTTTCTACCACACCACAAAACCTCTGTCTTAGGGAAGGTGAAGATGAGGAAGGCAGTGTCAGCTCTGTACTTGTAAAAATACAAGGTGTCACGGCTCCATCAATTTTTCAGGGGAGATCAGGTTAAAGCCTGCTTTTTGAGAACCTCAAGCCATGGCTTATCCCTTAAGCAGCAGCAGTGTCAACTTTCAACTGTCCCATCCCTGTGCCTGTGGCAGGAAACATTTTGATCTACTGTAATGTTCACCCCACACTTTTAGATGTCCAGTGGTCCCCATTGGAATCTCCTTAGCCTGAGTTTTCGTGTATCTGATGTGAGTGTCTGCAGGCAGGTTTCCTCTGATACTGTCTTTATTTCTTATGGAGAAACTTCCTTTGGAATTACTGCCAGGCTGCTGCCTTCACAGATTTGCAGATTTGTTTGGGCCCCAGGGGACAGACTGCTTAGTGCCTCTGTGTTCATGGTAGTCTGTAGGTGCACACCCTGGTGAGTTTGCCTTCAGTAGTCAGCCAGTACACACAACTAGCTCAAAGCAGACATTTACTAAGATGACTTAGGAAGGAGAACAAAACAAAACATTCCCCTCCATAAATGTGAATGCACATTTCCCACAAATACATTTGGGGAAAATGGGCACAAAGTTAGACCGTGGTGTTGAGGCCTCATGTAGAGGACACGTGAGCCAAGGCAATTCATGTCTCTAGAACTGGAGGACCTCATGTCCTTTTTTTCTAGTTATAGCTTCACAATGCCTTTCTCTAGTCCAGGGCTTCTTAACTGGGGGTGAGGGTGGGGGTGGGAGGGGAGGAGTCTGTGAATTTGGAACATTTACTATTTTGATGATTCTATCAACGTATTTGTTTCCCCTTATAATCTGATGTATTTTATATATTTAAAAACCTCAGAAGGAGACTCTAGGCTTCATCAGAATTCCAGAGGGGCCCATGATATAAAAAAGTTTGAGAACATTTTCTCTGGTTCATTGTCTTTGCAGTGTGGGTCCCAGGTCTGCACCTCTCCACAGCTCTTGCCTGCTAGGGTTAGTCCTCCCTAGCATCCTTCTCAGTAGAAAGAGGGCCCACTCCTTCAACCTGCTTTCTACCCTTGACTGACTCTATATCTCTCTGCTTCTTCCTAAATGTGCTGTCCTCTTCTGCTCGAGGGGCTCCACTATAGGGGCAGCTAGGTGGCACCATAGTGCACAGAGTGCCAGCCTTGAGTCAGAAAGACTCATCTTCCTGAGTTCAAATCCAGTCTCAGGCACTTACTACCTATGTGACCCTGGGCAAGTCACTTTATCCTGTTTGCCTCAGTTTCCTCTTCTGTAAAATGAACTAGAAAAGGAAATGGCAAACTGCTCCAATGTCCTTGCCAAGAGAACCCCAAATGCAGTCATGAAAAGTCAGACATGACTGAAAAAGACTGAATAATAAAAGCTCTACTAAAAGATGCCACCACAAATGGGAAGAGGAAGAAGAAAGAAAAATTTGCCCTCCCTGTTCCTCCTCTGGGTTATACTTCACAAAAGAGCTACTTGCTAGGGCTGGTAGGCTTGACTTTTTAAAGGCCTCTGGGAACCCAGCCAATTTTCGACCAGCCAAAGAGTACCAGCCAAATGGCAGCTGCTCTTCTATTTTCTTCAGGGAAAATTCCGTTTTCTTCAGGAAAATAATGGCACACATGGGCATTTTTTTATTACCTTCAAACGTTAACATCTCCTTTGTCTACTATCTGCTCCTCAGTAATCACATCAATTGAACTGGAGAGTAGGGGGACCACCAATTCCTGTCTCGCCCCCCATACCTCCATCTCATTACTCTGATTTTGACATTTCTGGTCCATTTTGTAAAAAAATTAATTTAATTTTTTGTTGCATTTTAAGTTCCAAACTGTCTCCCCCTCCCTCCCTACCCTGCACTAGAGAAGGACACCATTTGACACAGGTGTGTGTGTGTGTAAAACCATACTATGGATACTTCTATTTATCATTTCTTTATCTGGAGGTAGATAGCATCTTGCTTCATAGGTCCTATGTAGCTGACTTGAATATTTATAATACTCAGAATAGCTTGGTTGTTGATAGTTGTTCTTCAAACAATGTTGCTGTCGCTGTATACAGCGTTCTCTTGGTTCCACTCATTTCACTCTTCATTGCTTCATACAAGTCTTTCCATGTTTTTCTAAAATCACCCTGCTCATCATTTCTTACAGCACAGTAGAATTCCATCACAATCATATACCAAAATTTGTTTAGCCATTCCCTAGTTAATGGGCACCCCTTCAATTTTTAGTTCTTTGCTGCCACAAAGAAAATTATGTGTAGTTTAGAGCATAAAACTAATAAATATTTTAAAACACAAGTTCTTTTCCGTTTTCCCTGATCACCTTGGGAAACAGACCTAGTAGTAGTATTTCTGGGTCAAAGAGTATATAGTTTATTAACTCTTTGGGGCATAATTCCAGATTGTTCTCCAAAATGGTTGTATCAGTTCACAGTTCCACAAACAGTGTATTAATTTTTCCACATCCCTTCCTATACTTACCATTTTCCCCTTCTATCAGACTTTGACATATCTGACATTATTAGTATTGTATGTATGGAAGTGAATGAGAAGATCTGTGAGTACCAAGGACTTTGCTCTCCTAGGATGATTATACATGGTCTGTCTTTTGTCCAGCTGCTGCAGCCACTGTTGGCGAGGTTTTTGAAGCACTGGAGCTCTGCACTCTCACCTTACCAGCCTCCAACATGGTGTCTCTTCCTCGTCTGATCTTCTCAACAATGGGTTTTCTTCCCCACAAAGGAGCTTTCATGGTAGAGCTCATAGGTCAAAGGCTGGAAGGGACCACGAAAATCATCTAGTTCGGTCATCTCCTCTTTTCACAAATGAGGAAACCTGTGACCCAAGGAAGATTCAGTGAGTTGCTTAAAGTCACGAGGCAGGAAACATCAGAGGCAGGAAATGAAAGAAGGTCCTCAAATTCCAAAGCCAGTCTTCTCTCCACTGAACCATGTTACCTGAGCTAGAGAGCTGGGATTACTAACCAATGGCAACATTTGAACCTTAAACTTCATTCTCCCGTAAGTTCTCTGAAACAGGGTCTAATTTTTATATTGACAGACTAGCCTTAGTGGTGTGGTTTGAAGACCTTAGACAATCTCACCCTTTTAAGAAAAATTTCCTCTCTTAAAAATCCGAATTAAATTAAATTTGACTCATTTCAACTTGGACACCTGTTAAGGTCACTAAGTAGTACAGTGGATGAAGTGCTGGACCTAGAGTCAGGAAGACCTTAGTGTAAATCTGGCCTCAGACACCTACTACCTGGGTGACCCTGGGCAAACCTTGCAAGTTCTGTTTCCTTCAGTTTCCTCAACTGTAAAGTGGAGATAACCATAGCACCTACCCCAGGGTTGTTGTGAAGATCAATTGAAATAATATTTATAAAGTGCTTAGTGGAGCGCCAGCAACAGAGTTGTTCATCCTTCATTTTCAAAGAGGACCAATGACATCATGGGGTGATATCTTGAGTTGCTCATGAATAAATGAGGCAGAATTGCACAAAGCATTTAGCCTCAATCTCTCTTCCAGAGTCATCAAAATCTGGGCAATAGCCCAGGATGCAGTGGATGACCTTGGTGTCTTTGATGTGTGACCAAGCTCTAAGTGCTCCATAACACCTGCATCAGCCGCCTTCATGGACATTGGAACAAACTGTTCTCAGTCACCCATTCTGCCAGAGGAAGTCTTCACATATTTGGTGTAAACATCCCCCTAACTCACAGTGGGTTTGAGGCCTGTTGGTTACCCTCAACCTGGTTTAGCCCATCTGGGGAGAAGATTTTAACAGGGTGTGGCTGCTGCACATTCTATTGCTTTAGAGCCACAGGTGAGTAGGAGCTAGGTAAATGCTTATCCCCTCCCTGTTAAATGGAGGCCCTTTGCTAGATTCTGGATCACCTCCCTATGATTAATGATGGAAAGCACAACATGTCAATACCCTCTTCCAGCTTAGTCCCTTTGCTTATGCTACCTGAAATGTCCTTCCATGCCACCCATCTATTAAAAAACCCTGTTCACCCTTTAAACCCGAGCTTAAAATCTTCCTCTTCTGGGAATATCCTCCCCCACTGCTTATTTCAGTGCCTGAAATTCCACTATTAGAGACTAATTCCTCTAGTCCAGTGATTCTTAAGTGTGGTTTGCAGACCCCTGCTGTGTCTGCAAGACCTTTTCAGGAATCCATGAAGTCAAAACTATTTGCATAATAATACTAAGATGTTATTTGCTTATTAAAACATTTTTTCTTTACTACATATGTGTGTGAGGTTGAATTTTTTTTCATATATTTCAATCAAAACAATATATTGCAACATATTGAATTGCAGATGCAGATGGGAGAATCCAACTATTTTCTATTAAGCCAGACATTAAAGAGATTTCCAAAAATATGTAAGACTACTCTTTTCACTATTTTTTTGTTTGGAAAATAGAATTATTTTTCATAAAATATATTATGTTGTTAACATATAATAGATTTGCTATTATTTTAAATGAATTCATAAATATTTTAAAATGTATCAGTTTAAATGGCTAATACGGCAAATACTGATAGATGTAAAAACTTGATACTTACAAACATCTATTGCTAGAGATATCTACTGGTAGAGATACAGATGTCAGTTGATAGATAGGAAAACTCTTTGAGATTCCCCAATACTTTTTTAGGATGGAAAGAGGTCAGGAGACCAAAACGTTTGAGAACCACTGCTTTAGTTTATTATAGGTTTATATACTTAGAGCTGAAAGAAGCCCAAGGGATCATTTAGTCCAGGGGCTCTCAATGATTTTTGTGGCATAGACCCCTTTCATAGTCTGGTGAGGCTTTCTCACAAGAATATTTTTAAATAACTGAAGGAAATGCTAAATTTTCATTAAAGATTGGTAAAAATACAGATGCTCTTTTTCCCTCTTCCAAATCCATAGTCCCCCCCTGAAATCTACCCGTGTGCCACAGATTAAGAACCTTCAATCTGGTCTAACTTCAGTCGACAGAGGGAAAAAAAAAACCTAATTTCCAGTGCTTTTTTTTTCCTCAAAAATGCAACTATCCTTTATAGGCAACATTATCAATTAGTAATCATTGAGAAAAAATAAGCTCATCCCATCACTTTCCAATGTGATGACTGACTAAGGAAATAAAACGTGTATAAGTTTTGATAGAAAGGAGAGGGGGTAGACTTTGAGGCATTGTCCCCGGAACTCAGTTCCAGTCTGGGTATTACTCTGGGCAATCAGAAAAGCAGTATGGGGGTATTGGATGCCTGGAAGGGGGTGTTGCCTAAATCAGGGAGAAAGACAGTGAAAGAGAGGGAACGCAAGATAAAGTATACCCTGTTCCTGACAGCTTTGCCAGGATCCATTCAATAGCCTTAGTGATTTGAATGACTTTGCTAATCACCTCTCTACCCTTCTGAAAGCTTAGCTGATTCTCTATGATGCTAAGAAAGGGAAAGTGGTCCTTTCTTTGGTTTGCCTGCGTAAGAAATGATCTGACTCGTCACCTACTCTGTAATCTGAGATTAAGACCAGGTACAATACAGAAAAGATAAGGAGGGAAAGAGGAGTAGGGAGCAAATTGATAGGGGAGTACATGTCTGGCAATGACCTTCTCTCTCTCTCTCCCAGTTCACCTAACAGTTTGTTTCGCACTTCCATAATGATTATGTGTTGAGGGTGGGGGGAGGGAACAAGCATTATTAAGTGCTAACCAAGTGCCAAAGTGCTTTACTGATATTGTCTCATTTGATCCTATCATCATTTTTGTATGCCCCACCCAACCCCCAACTAGGCTATAAGGTTCATGAGGACATGTCCTCCTGTTCTATTTAATTTTATCTTTGCAGAGTTCAGTGTTCGAATGCTGTAGACATTTAATAAATATTTGTTTAATTGCAATAAACTGAATTTTTTTTAAAGAGGGCCAACACCGTAGCAGGAAGAAGAATAGACTAGGAAATTTTGCATAAGTTTGAAGTTCCAGTTTCCCAGAGTGCATCTGGACACTAAATATATATGCATATCAGGACCCTCACAGAGTAAATATTGGCCTATGACTCTACTATGGTGGAAACTGAAGTTTAGTGATAATAAATCATATGATGAAAATCCAGAAGATGTGATGAAAATCCAGAAGATACGAGTTCAGTTCCCTTGTGCCGCCTTCTTGTTCTGAGTCCTTCAATAAGCACCGTAACTTCCAGAGCTCGATTGCCCCATCTGTAAAATGGGTATAATAATAACTATGTGTAGGCTGCAGGCTGGATGAAATTATCTCATCAAGTTCCTTCTGGTGCTAAGATCTACAATTCCATGAATAGCCTATTTGAAGATCTGTGTGACTATGGGCAAGTCATTTAAATTCCTCATCTGTACAAGGAGAGTATTAGACTAGCTATTACCCAATCCAATAAGGTTTCTATAATTTAATCTTGCAGACACTTATCCAAAAGACATGGCTGGGTGTAATGAAGAGAGCCTTGGATTTATTTAGAATTATAAGACCGAAGTCTGTGATTTCACTCTCAGATCTCTCTCAGATACGCTGGCTTCTCTCCTCCTACACTGCCACCACTCTAGTCTAGGCCCTCACACCTGGACGATCGTGGTAGCCTGTGATGGGTCTTCCTACCTCAAGTCTCTCCCCACTCCCATCCCCTCCATTCAGCCACCAAAGGGATTTTCCCAAAACCCAGGTCCAGCCATGTCAGATCCCTCTCAAGAAGCTCCAGGGGCTCCATATCACCTCCAGGATCAAATATAAAATGCTCTGTTTGACATTCAAAGCCCTTCATAACCTAGACCCCTCTTACCTTTCCAGTCTTCTGACACCTTACTCCCTAACCATGTATCTTCCATCCAGTGACACTGGCCTCCTGGCTGTTCCATGAACAAGACTCTCTATTTCCCAGTTGAGAGCATTTTTTCCAGCTGTGTCCCCCCTGCCTGGAATGCTCTTCCTCCTCATCTATGGTTCCTGAGTTCCTTAAAGTCCCAACTAAAATCCCATCTTTTACAGGAAGTCTTTTCCAACCCCTCTTAATTCTGGCATCTCTTCTGTTTATTATTTCCTATTTATCCTGTATATAGCTCACTTTATATATACTTGTTTGTGTGTTGCCCGCCCCCCCCCCCATTAGACTGTGAGTTTCTTGAGATCAAGGACTATCTTTTGCCTGTTTTTGTTTCCCCAGTTCTTAGCACAGTGCCTGGCATATAGTAAGCATTTAATAAATGTTTATAGATTGATTGACAATTTGACTTGCAGCTTTTTTTCTTACAAATTTAAATCAGTTCTTATGCATATCTTGGAAGTGAGAAGTTTATCTGAGAAACTTTCTGCAGAGATTCCCCACTCTTCGTCCATTGTTTCCTTCCTAATTTAAGCTGCATTGGATTTGTTTGTAATCAAATTTTACCAATAAAAATTATCCATTTTATCTTCTATGATCTCTCTTACCCTTGTTTGGTCATGAATTCTTCCCCTGTCCATAGATCTGAAAGGCAAATTTCCTCTTTGCTCCTCTAATTTGTTTGTGATGTGACTTTTTATATCTAACTCATGTATCCATTTGGAGCTTATTCTTTTCCTTCCTTCCTTCCTTTCTTCCTTCCTCAAAACCTTAAATCTAGTTCACTCATAGATTGGACCACAATAGGTCTCTGCCCAAGCTCTGCTTAATGGCTCTATTTTGGGCCCTCCTGGATTAGAGTAAATGTCAATGGTAACTGCTTCTCTTTGGAACAGCAACTCTGAGGGTCTTCCCGTCCAGCTTGATTTTTTTTTCTCTTTTTTTCTAGTTAAAGGGGCCATCCTTTGACTCACTTCTTAAAGAGGACTATTTATTGAATGGGTGTTACCTCATTCAAAGTGAGAACCTGAAAATGCCTTAGCCTAAAAGGGCCAAGGTCTCCCATTGCATCGTGGGCCATCTCCAGTCATCCTGACGAATATCTGGCCACTGGACCCAGATGGCTCTGGAGGAGAAAGTGAGGCTGGTGACCTTGCATATCCCTCCCTCACTCAAATCCAAGTCCACTGCAAGTCATGTCATCATTTCCCTGAAGTCATGGTTCTCTTTGAAAACAAAGGACAAACAACACAACAACAATGGTTTAAACCAAATTTTGCTCAACTGTTATCTAGCTTTCCCAGGAGTTTTTGTCAAATAATGAGATCATTTCCCACTAACTGGAATCTTTGATTTTATCAACCACTAACCTACTAGGTTCATTTGCTTTTGCACGTTATGTACTCAATCTCTTCTATTTTTTAACATATACAAATTGTTTTTAGAATCACTGCTTTGTAGTATGGTTTGAGATTTGGTACTAATGGGAGCCCTTCCTTTTCGCTTTTAAAAATAATTTCGCTTGAGATTCTTGACCTTTTGTTCTTCCAGTTGAATTAAAAATTTTTTTTAAAATGATTTCTCTGGAAGTTTGGTGTAGCACTGAATAAATAAATTAATTTAGATAAAATTATCATTGTTATTATATTGTCTCAGTTTACCCATGACAAGTCACTTAACTTCTGTCAATCTCAGTTTTCTCATCTGTAAAATGGAGATAATAAAACATTAAGCTATATCTTAGATTTCTGTTGTTGACCACAAGTCTTTGATTTTATTTCATTAAAAATAGCAATAATTTTCTCTCTTAAAATATGAAGTGGGATTAATTTCTCCTGAACATCAGTGGGAAGGAAATTATTTAATGAAATTCAGTCTGAATTCAATTGCTTTTTTGTGTTATAATTTACAATTTAGGAGTTGAAGGGATTCTGTTTTGCAACATATTACATGAATAGCAGAGTTATAATTTCAAGGTAGGGTAGTAAAATGTCCTTTTTTCTTTTTGGAAGGCTTAAGAGAAAATGGAGAAACATAACTTAGGAAACAAAATAAGACTCTTTAGCCATCTTCAAAGGCTTGTTATAAAGGTTTAATGATATAATTTGTGGAAGTGCAATATAAATGTCAGCAGTCAAGATTTCTGGCTCTAAATCTTCTGAAGGATCCATGAAGGATCCATACCTGAAATAGGTACCCACAAGTAAACATAAGTGAAAAGGAAATATAATTGATAGAAAATGGATACTACAGCCTTAAAATAATCTCGAG
This sequence comes from Trichosurus vulpecula, assembly GCF_011100635.1. NCBI lineage: Eukaryota > Metazoa > Chordata > Mammalia > Diprotodontia > Phalangeridae > Trichosurus > Trichosurus vulpecula. The sequence continues at coordinate 518,425,339 of NC_050573.1, forward strand.
AGGGAACTTTCTCATGAACCTGAATTTAATAGAAGAAAAAAATTCTTTAATCCTAGATAATTAGAATTGCTAAAGGTTTTGCTTTTGTTTTGTAAGTAAATTGTGGTTTTTAAATTTTCTCTCAAGTCAAAGAAAGAAAATCTATTCTCTCAATTAAATTATAGCTGTGTTATTCATGTAATAGCTTATAAAGCATAATGTCCGCAACCTCTAAACCATGAATACCCCTCTGAGGTTCATGGGATATAAATCTCACTTCATATTTTTAGACTGAAATTCATTTTTTTTTAAAAGTTAAAAATGTTTGAAGTTGACAACAGAACACTCAATTATACTTTATAAATATACTGTATTTAGAGGCAATGAAGTGGTGCAGTATTGATTAGAGCTAGTGCTTGCCAGGCCTGGAGCCAGGAAGACTTGAGGTGAAATCTGGCCTCTGACACTTATTAGCTGTGTGGCACTGGGCAAGTCCCTTAACTGCTGTCTTTCTCAGTTTTCTCATCCATCAAATGGGGCTGTTCTGGGGATCAAATGAGATAATAATTACAAATCAAACGTTTAGGACAGTGCCTACATAAATGTTAGATATTATTGCTGTTATTATTAATTATTATTTAGGCTGTCAGGTGTCAGAATTCTGAGGGGAATTTCAGAAAGGAAGACAGCCATTTAAGTCTCCAAGAGGCTTCAGATAGAGCAATCTAGGCCTGAGAGGATTGGAATCTCTGTGATAAATAGATTTTTCATGGGGAGAGGTGCAATAGAGTTTATAGTGTTAATAGTTGGGTAGGGTGAAGAAGGAAGTATTGCTAGGGGAGGAATCATTAAATGTGGGGGGTGAAAAGAGGGTAGGGTGTGTCCCTAATTTTTAACCCTTTGAAATTCGAAGGACCTGGGAGCTTCAACACATTAAAAACAGGATCAGAAGGACACCAATGGCCCAAACCCGCTACTGTGATAGAATGATAGAGTTGGAAGAATTCATCAAGTTCAATGCCCCATTTGAAAAAAGTTTTTGAAATTATAAAGTTTTGTAGGCTCTTACTCTTAAACTACAGCTATTTTCTCATACCTTAACCCCTTCATTGAATTGTTTGTTCCTTGTAACAAAGAAAAACATTTAAGCAAACCTAACTGACCCAACAACTTAGCCAGATGGTATTTACAACACATATACGGATATGGCACATCCATAGGCCCCATTTTTCTCCTTAGAGAAAGTTGAATTTTGTAATCCATTCTGCAGTACTGAAATTATTTAAAGGAAATTCAATCAGAATTCAATTGCTTTTTTGTGTTATAGTTTACAGTGTTATAATCATAATGGTATCAGTTTCTCTGTCTTCCCCATGTTTCTTTGAACTTCTCATATTTCTTTTTTTCATGACGGCACAATAAAATTCCATTACATTCATATCATGTAATTTGTTTAGCTATTTTCCAATCGATAGTCATTTATCTTGTTTTTAGTTTTTTGCTACATCAGAGTGCTCTTACCAGTCGATCAACAAGCATTTATTAAATGCTGAGCAAGGTGTAAATGCAAAGACAGAGTACTTGCTCTTAATAAACTTATATTTAAAGGGAGACAGTATATAAGTATTTATAGAAGCTAGGTATCTTTGTGTCTTGGGGATCCAGGATAGTCCGTGTAGCACGGATCGATAAATATCTGAGATATGGACCACTGACTCATGGGAGTCTATGATTTTGACCTTTGTGGTGGGCAATGATTTTCACTCTCCCTATCTCCAAATCGTATTGAGCTTGAATTATGTCTCCTTATGACACATCAGCTATTTGTAGTCTAGAGGTATGATCTCATCCAAGAAGTCCATTCTTAGCAGTCTCTGGGGATTCAGGGGCTAGGAATCAAAGGATGTGTTAGAGAGCTGACTTTTCCCACATTTCTTTGGCTGCAGGGAAATCTCTTATCTGGCATTCAAAGTTTGTCCCTTAACTTGTCCTCATTCTTTTTTTTTTCTGCTTCTTTCTTTCCATGGCCTCTCTAAATATATGTAGCATCATAGGCTCAGAAGCATCCTGGACAAGCAAGAGTTACATACTCCTTCATATGTGCAGTATGTATCATCACAGCGTCTTTCTGGGAACTACCCAAGCCTAGTTGCTGTTATATGCACATGATATATACAAAAATGAGTGTAATGTACATTTGGGAGAGAGTGCACTTGCATCTGGTGGGTAGAGGGAATTAGTGAAGTCTTCATATAAAAGGTGGTGATTCAATTTGAGTCTTGAAGAAAACCAGGAATTCAAAGAGGCAGAATTAAAGAGAGGTGCATTTCATTAAGGGAAACAGCCAATATAAAGGCACAGAGATGAGAGGAGTGTTGTAATGTAGAAAACAGCAGCCTTGAGAGGGCAAAACCCCAACCAGATTAAAATGTAATTGGGAAATGTTTCGAAAAATAAATAAAAATATAATCCAATATAGAGAATGTTAATTTGTGGTTTTCTAAGTCAATATAAGACCAGAGGTTTGCTCCATTTTGAGTTTGATAACACTGGTGGGGAATATGTGGAAAAGAGATATGTAGGAAAAAAGGCAAGATAGGAAGGGTCCAGGTTGTAAAGAGATTTGAATACCAAACAGATGTTGGCTGAGGACAAAACTGAGACCTGAAGAAATTTAGGAAGAAGTTAATTATTAAGTCTTCTAGCAGAGGGGAGAGCCAGAATAGGTGGCTTGTTCCCCAACCTCTATGAGTACAGGTTTCAAACAAAGAAGCAAGGAAAAAGTCATCTGATTTGTTGGCACATAATGAATTCCCAAATAAGGCATGTTGATCAATTAAGGTGCACATAGATTAATTAAAAGATATTTCTTAGGAAATTGGAAATTCCATGCATCAATCTTTGGGGCCCTTAAAGTTTCCTGGGGTCAGGTTGGCATGGAGTCCAAAGTTAAGCATTAAACTAAATTGGTCTTTAAGCAATCCAAGTTGGGTTTCTTGCCATGCAAGGCTAAGTTCATACAATGAAATAATTATTATCTTCATAATTCAATAATTAATAATTTTTCCCACACAGAGGAGCTTATATTTTGGTTCTAGAGGCAATATTTTCCTATATGACATCATTTTTTGTTCCTCTTTAGTGGTTTTTCAGTTGTGTCTAATTCTTCATGACCCCATTTAAGGTTTTCTTTTTTTAAATCAATTAATTAACTTTTTTTTTTTACAATATTCAACAAGTTTTTGAGTTCCAAATTTTTCCCCCTACCTCTCCTCCTTTCCCACCCGAGACAACATGTAATCTGATCTAGGTTCTACATATACTTTCATTAAATTTATTTTCCCAATAATCAAGTTGTAAAGAAGAATTATAACCAATGAAATGAACTGTGAGAAAAATGTAACAAAATCAAAGATAAAATAAAGTAAAATAACAAAGAAAAAAAGAGAGAGCAAATGGTTTGCTTCAATCTGCATTCAGATTCCATAATTCTTTCTCTGGATGTGGATAGCCTTTTCCATCATGAGTCTTTTGGACTATCTTAGAACCTTGCATTGTTGAGAAGAGCCAAGTCTATCAAAGTTAGTCATCACAGAAGCAATATGTCTGTGGTTGTGTACAATGTTCTCCTGGTTCTGCTCCCTTCACTCATCATCAGATCATCTAAGATTCTCCAAGTTCTTATGAAGTCCATCTGCTCCTCATTTCTTATAGCACAATAGTATTCCATTACATTCATATACTGCAATTAGTTTAGTCATTCCCCAATTGATGGGCATCCCCTTGATTTCCAGTTCTTTGCGACCACAAAAAGAGATGCTATAAATATTTTTGTACATATGGGTCCTTTTCCCCCTTGTATGATCTCTTTGGGATACAGCCCTAGAAGTGGTATTGCTGGGTTAAAGGGTATGCACATTTTTATAGCCCTTTGGGCATAGTTCCATATTGCTCTCCAGAATGATTGGATCAGTTTGCAGCTCCACCAACGATGCAATAGTGTTCCAATTTTCCCACATCTTCTCTAGCATTTATCATTTTCCTGTTTTGACATGTTAGCCAACCTGACAGGAGAGATGTGGTACCTAGGAGTTGTATTGATTTGTGTTTCTCTAATCAATAGTGATTTAGAGCATTTTTTCATATGACTCTAGATATCTTTAATTTCTTCCTCCAAAAACTGCCTGTTCATATCCTTTGACCATTTCTCAATTGAGGAATGACTTGTGTTCTTATAAGTTTGACTTAGTTCCCTGTATATTTTAGAGGTGAAGCCTTTATCAAAGATACTAGTTGTAAAAATTCTTTCTCAGTTTTCTGCTTCCCTCCTAATCTTGGTTGCATTGGCTTTGTTTGTACAAAACCTTTTCAATTTAACATAATCAAAATTATCCATTTTGCATTTTGTAATGCTCTCTATCTCTTGTTTAGTCATAAATTCTTTCCTTCGCCATAAGTCTGACAGGTAAACTATTCCCTTCTCTCTCAACTTGCTTATAGTATCAGCCTTTATATCTAAGTCGTGAATGCAGTTTGACTTTATTTTGGTATACGGTGTAAGATATTGGTCTATGCCCACTTTCTGCCATACTATTTTCCAGTTTTCCCAGCAGTTTTTGTGAAATGGTGAGTTCTTATCCAAGAAGCTGGACTCTTTGGGTTTATCAAAGAGTAGATTACCATATTCATTGACTACTGTGTCTTGTGTACCTAACCTATTCCACTGATCCACCACTCTGTTTCTTAGCCAGTACCAAGTAGTTTTGATGACTGCTGCTTTATAATACAGTTTAATATCTGCAATGGCTAGGCCTCCTTCCCTAACATTTCTTTTCATTAATCCCTTGATATTCTGGATCTTTTGGTCTTCCGTATGAATTTTGTTATTGTTTTATCTAACTCTATAAAATAATTTTTTGGTAGCTTGATTGGCATGGCATTAAATAAGTAAATTAATTTAAGCAAAATTGTCATTTTTATTATACTAGCTCGACCTAACCATGAGCAACTGATGTTTTTCCATTTATTTAGATTTGACTTTATTTGTGTGAGAAATGTTTTGTAATTGTGTTCATATAGTTCCCGCGTTTGTCTTGGCAGGTAGACTCCCAAACATTTTATATTATCTACAGTAACTTTAAATGGAATTTTTCTTTCTATTTTTTGCTGTTGCGCTTTGTTAGTGTTATATAGGAATGTCAAGGATTTATGTGGGTTTATTTTATATCCTACAACTTTGCTAAAGTTGTTTATTATTTCAAGTAGTTTTTTATTTGATTCTCTAGGATTCTCTAAGTATATCATCATATCATCTGCAAAGAGTGATAACTTAGTTTCTTCTTTCCCTATTCTAATTCCTTCAATTTCTTTTTCTTTTCTTATTGCTAAAGCTAACATTTCTAGTACCAAATTGAATAATAGGAATGATAATGGACATCCTTGTTCCAGTCATGATCTTATTGGAAATGCATCTAGCTTATCCCTATTATACATAATGTTTGCTGATGGTTTTAGGCAGATGCTACTTATTATTTTCAGGAAGGCTCCATTTATTCCTATGTTTTCTAGTGTTTTTAATAGGAATAGGTGTTGCATTTTATCAAAAGCTTTTTCGGCATTTATTGATATAATCATATATTTTCTGCTAGTTTTGTTGTTGATATGATTGATTATGCTGATAGCTTTCTTCATATTGAACCAGCCTTGCATTCCTGTAATAAATCCTACATGGTCATAGTGTATTATTCTCATAATAAGTTTCTGTAAACTTTTTGCTACTATTTTGTTCAAATTTTTTGCATCTATATTAGGGAAATTGGTCTATAATTTTCTTTCTCTGTTTGTGTCATAAAAAGAATTTGGTAAGACTCCTTCTTCCCCTATTTTCCCAAATAGTCTACAAAGGACTGGAATTAATTGTTCTCCAAATGTTTGATAGAATTCACTTGTAAATCCATCTAGCCCTGGAGATTTTTTCCTAGGGAGTTCACTGATGGCTTGTTCAATTTCTTTTTCTGATATGGGGTTATTTAAGTATTTTATTTCCTCTTCTCTTAATTTGGGCAACTTATATTTTTGTAAATATTCATCCATTTCCCTAAGATTATCATTATGGACATACAATTGGTCAAAATAATTCCTGATTATTGCTTTAATTTCTTCTTCATTGGAGGTGAATTCATCCTTTTCATTTTTGATACTGGTAATTTGGTTTTCTTCTTTCTTTTTTTTAATCAACTTGATCAAAGGTTTATCAATTTTATTGTTTTTTTTTTCATAAAACCAGCTCTTAGTTTTATTTATTAGTTCAATAGTTTTCTGGATTTCAGTTTTATTAATCTCTCCTTTGGTTTTCAGTATTTCTAATTTGGTATTTAATTGGAGATTTTCAATTTGTTCTTTTCCTAACTTTTTCAGTTGCATGCACAATTCATTGATCTCCTTCTTCTTTATTTTATTCATGTAAGCATTCTGAGATATAAAACTTGTCCTAAGAACTGCTTTCATTGCATTCCATAAGATTTGGTATGCTGTCTCATTATTGTCATTCTCTTGAATGAAGTTATTGATTATTTCTATGATTTGCTGTTTGACCCACTCATTCTTTAGGATTAGATTATTTAGTTTCCAATTAGTTTTTAGTCTATCTTTCCATGGCCCTTTATTACAAATAATTTTTATTTCATATGATCTGAAAAGGATGCATTGACTATTTCTGTCTTTCTGCCCTGGATTGTGAGGTTTTTATGCCCTAGAACATGGTCAATTTTTGTGTATGTGCCATGTACTGCTAAGAAAAAGGTATATTCCTTTCTATTCCCACTCAGTTTTTTCCAGAGGTCTATCATATCTACCTTTTCTAAAATTCTATACACCTCCTTAACATCTTTCTTGTTTATTTTGAGGTTAGATTTATCAAGGTCAGAGAGGCGGAGGTTGAGGTCCCCCACTAGTATAGTTTTGCTGTCTATTTCTTCCTGTAATTCTCTTAACTTCTCCTCTAAGAATTTAGATGCTGTACCACTTGTTGCATATATCTTAAGTAATGATATTACTTCATTGTCTATGGTGCCTTTTAGCAGGATATGGTTTCCTACCTTATCTCTTTTAATTAGATCTATCTTTGCTTTTGCTTTGTCTTAGATTAGGATTGCTACCCCTGCTTTTATTACTTCAGCTGAAGCATAATATATTCTACTGCAGCCTTTTACCTTTAGCCTGTGTGTATCCCCTTGTTTCAAATGTGTTTCTTGTAAACAACATATGGTAGGATTATGGTTTTTAATCCATTCTGCTATCCACCTCTGTTTTATGGGAGAGTTCATCCCATTCACATTCACAGTTATGATTGCTATCTGTGTTTTCTTCTCCATCCTATTCCCCCCCTCCATTTATACTTTTATTTTTCCCTTCTCCCTTTCCCCCTCAAAAGAGCTTTGCTTTTGACCACCACCTCCCTCAATTTTCTGTCCCTATCAACCCCCCTCCCTTATCTTACTCTTTTCCCTTACTACTACTACCCTTCCTTCTAACCACCTCCCCTTCCAACTACCCCTCCTTCTTTCCACTTTCCCCTCCTACTGCCTGTAGGACAAGTTTGATTTCTATACTTATCAGAGTATATTATTCCCTTCTTGAACCAAATTTGGTGAGAGTAAAGCTCAAACACTGCTCTTCTCCCTCCCTTCTTTCCCTCTACTATAATATGTTTTTGTGCCTCTTCATGTGATGTAATTTACCCTTTTCTATCTCCTCTTTACCTCTTCTCCCAGAACAATTTCTTTGTACCTCTTAATTATTTTTTTTATTATCACATCAGTTAATTTATACTCATAGCCTCTGTCTATGAATATCCCTTTTAATTGTCATAATAACTATACCATTATCAAGATTAACATATAATATATATTTGTATAACATATATAAAACAAATATAATCCTATATAAGGATCTAAACAATTTGCTCTTATTGAATAACAAGGTTCTCCCCCCCACCCATTTACCTTTTTATGTCTATCTTGAGTTTTGTATTTGAAGATCAAATTTTCCATTGAGTTTTGACCTTTTCATCAGGAAGGTCAGGAATTCCCTTATTTCATTTTCATTCCCTTGTTCATTCAGTTCTCCTTGCCTGGAAAATTAAGCTCAATTTTGCTGAGTAGTTGATCCTTGGTTGTAGTCCAAGCTCCTTTGCCTTTTGGAATATCATATTTCAATCCCTCCTATCTTTCAATGTAGAAGCTGCAAAGTACTGTGTGATCTTGACTGTAGTTCCACAATATTTGAATTGTTTCTTTCTAGCTGATTGCAGTATTTTCTCCTTGGCCTAATAATTCCGAAATTTGGCTACAATATTCCTTGGACTTTTCAATTTGGGATCTCTTTCAGGGGGTGATCAGTGGATTCTTTTGAAGACTAGTTTACTCTCTGGTTCTAGGACCTAAGGGAAGTTTTCCTTGATGATTTCTTGGAAGATACTGTCCAGGTTCTTTTTTTCATCATGGCTTCCCAGTAGACCAATAATTCTTAAATGGTTTCTCTTGAATCTATTTTCCAGGTTAGTTGTTTTTCCAGTGAGATATTTTATGTTTTCTTCTATTTTTTCATTCTTTAGATTTTGTTTGACTGGTTCTTGATGCCTCATAGAGTCATTAGCTTCTATTTGCCAAATTCTAATTTTTAATGAATTGTTTTCTTCATTTAGCTTCTGTGCTTCCTTTTCCATATGGCCAATATTACTTTTCAAGGAGTCATTTTCTCTTATTAGGTTCTGTACCTCCTTAACCATTTTGCCAATTTTACTTTTTAAAGATTTGTTCTCATCAGTGAATTTTTTTTTCCATTTTTTCTTTTATCTCTCTAATTTGGCTTTTAAAATCCTCTTTGAGCTCTTCTAGGAATGCTTTTTGGGCTTGAGACCAGTTCATATTCCCTTTTGAGGTTTTAGATATAGGTATAGTATCACTGCTGTCCTCTTCTGAATTGGTATTTTGATCTTCCCTGTCTCCATAATAAGAATCAATGGTACTTGTTTTTCTGGATTGCTTCTTCATGGTGGTTGCCTTTTTTCCTGGCTTTTTAAGTGGATCTCTCCTTCTGGGGCCCAGAGAGTTCTGTCCCAAGCTTCTTGTGATAGGAGCTAGGGGCCTGGTTACTGGCTTTATGTGCTGTGGCCTCTGGTTTTGTGAGCTAGAGTCTATATAATGCTGCTGCTCATCTGGTACTGAGCTGAAGCCGGCTAAAGTGTGCCAAGGATCAAGGCCCAGTGACATCTTTCTGAGTTTCTCCCGGGGTTAGAATGTGAGGCATGGGATGGTCTAGCTGTTCAAAGTCTTCTCTTCTCTCAGGTCTGTGCTATAGCATGGGTGGTCTCAGCTGTTGTCTGTACTGTTGTCTACTAATTCCCCTGACTGTGCAAAGGCACACCTGGGGTCCTGGTGATGGTGCTTGCTGGCTCCACCTCTCTGAGGCTCAGGAACTGCTGCTGGTCTGCTAAGGTGGGGCTTGCTGGGATGCCTCCCTTCCTGCACTGGTCTCCTTCTGTCACGACAAGAGGGAGTCACCTTAGCCTCCTAAGCTAAATAGGTTACTGAACTCCCACTTCTGGCTCCTCTATTTCATGGTTTCTTCTAGGTCAGTATTCTCTGGATATTCAAGGGAGGGATGAGAGCCTTTTTACCTGGTCATCACGGCTCCTAGAAATTCAAGAAGGTGAATTTCAAACCTTTACACCGTGGGCTGATTGCTCCAGGAATAGCTGCTGCCACAGCCACATGCTTTGCACTTCTGTCTCATGTAGCTCTGATAGACTCCTGTTCTGGGCTGAGAGGCCTAGGGATCGCCACTACTGCCGGCAATTCAGTTTCGGGCCTGCTCTTGCTCTTGCACGGTTCCTAGGGTTTTCTTGATGAAGACACTGGAGTGGTTTGCAATTTCCTTCTCCAGCTCATTTTACAGATGTGGAAACTGAAGCAAACAGGGTTAAGTGACTTGTTCAGGGTTACATAGCTAGGAAGTATTTGCAGCCAGATTTGACCTTGGGTCTTCCTGACTCCAGGTCTGGTGCTCTAACCACTGCACCATCTAGCTGCCTCTTTATGGTGTCATAGAATTATGGATATATAGAGTGGGAAGTAACATCTTTATCCAGGTTGTCCAACATCATTGTTTTATATACAAGGAAGCCAAGGCCCGGGAAAGAGACCAAATAAATGTCCAATGGTAACTCAAGGAGTTTCTGTCAGACATAGGATTTGAATACATGCTCTCTGACTCCAGAACCAGTGTTCTTCCTACTGTACCACAGAATACCCTTTCATATTTTTTTTTAAGTTTGAATTTTTATTGTTAACTTTTGTCTTTTGATTACCTTTGCATCTAAATGTATCCCTTCCCTAATGCAGACAATATGATATAAGGACAAATGGCAGTGTGATATAGTAGAAACAGCATTGAAGGTGGAATCAATGGACCTGAGTTGGAATCCCAGCTTTGCCACTGTGTGACCTTGGGTAAGTCACTTAATCTCTATGGATCTTCAGTTTCCTCATTTGTAAAGTGAGGGGTTTGGACTAGATCAGTGGTATCAAACTCAAATAGAATGGGGGGGAGGACCCTGAGGTATATATAACACATAAGGATCCCTGTGGGGGACGTATTAGCTTAGAAAACTACATATTAGCAGTATTTATGTTCTATTATATTTTTATTTAATTTATTGACTATTTCCCAATTAATTTTTAATCTGGATCTGGCCATACTCTTGAGTGTTGCAGGCCTGCAACAGGCCATGCAGTAGTCCTATATTTGATACCTCTGTACCAGATTACTTTGAAGGCTCTCTTTAGCTCCAGATCTGTGAATCTATGATTCTCTTCTCATTAATCACTTCTTATTAAAAAAAGAGAATAAGAAGAAAAAAAAGAGAAAAAAGCAATTTGGTCAACTTTGATAGTGCATGTAATGTTCCATGCTCATAACCTTGTACTTCTGCGAAGAAGATGGAGATAAATTTTTTCATCTCTTCACTGGGGCAAGTGTGGTCATCATAATTACATGATTCTTTCTTTCTGAAGGGGCATCTAGGTGGCATAGTAGATAAAAAACCAGGCCTAGAGCCAGATAGACCTGAGTTCAAACCCGACCTCAGAAACTTACTAGTTGTGTGACCCCAGGCAAGGCAGTAACAGTGTTTGCCTCAGTTTCCTCATCTATAAAATGAGCTGGAGAAGGAAATGGCAAACCACTCCAGTATCTTTGCCAAGAAAATCCCAAGTGGGGTCACAAAGAGTCAGACACAACTGAAAATGACTTAACAACAACAACAATTCTTTCTGAATGAATGAACAAAAAAAACCATTTATGGTTTATTATGTACTGGGGATACAAATAGGAGAGCAAGATGCTCACTCTTCTGAAGGAGCTTACATTCTAATAGGGGGCATATCACATATAGGAGATTTCAAGAGCAAGTCAGAAGGAAAGACCCCTCTGGTTCAGATGGTAATGTATCTTTTAAAAAGTTATTTCCATTGATATAACTGTATCCATTTCTGGGCTCCATAGGGCTCTAGGGCTTACCTACGCATGAGTGACAGTTGGTCAGCTGTTTATGATGGTGGGGATGGTAGGCTACTTGTCCAAAAGGGTGCCTCCACTCTATGATGGCTGCAGAAGCCAGACTGGAAGCACAACCAGTGATGGAGATGGAGAGAGGTTGGCACTTCTTTTCTTGGAGCTTTTGGGCTCAGAGTCCTAGGCTGTCTCCACTAGAGTTTGAAAGGAAGTGACAGTATGTAATGAATGAAAAGCTTGAGAGACAGAATTTCTGGGTAATTAATAATTAATTTATTAATTAGGCTAACAAATAATCAATAAATTGATGGCCTGTATTCTCTCTTGGTAACCAAAGACAAAACCGTGGAGATCAGTGAATGCTTAAATATCTTTGGGAAAGGAGGTGCCCCTGACAGGTAAAAATTAACCCCTTATCGGTGAACAATTAATGAGGTGGGCTACAAGTCTTTAGCTCCCTCTGCTGAAACTCAGCTGCCTCTAATGATCTGAACAATGGAATGCATCTCTATCCAGACCGCTCTGGTTGGTTTTCTCCTTTAAAAGCTGGGTCATCCTAAATTCTAATGGAGGGGTACAATGATATGGGCTTATTTCGTAAGGGCAAGAATTCACCTAGATTAGATTCTGTTTGTAAGGTCTTCTAGTTTGCATCGGGTCCTACCCAAGAGTGTGAAGCATATACCAGGAGGATTTGGGAAATCTCATTTATCAGCAATGTCCTTCAGAGACTGACTGATCTACAGGGACTAGTCCCTGAATGGGGAAATAGACAGGAGAAACCTCAATCCTAATTTAATAATTGGTTATTAATATAATAGAAAAATAATCATATCTCTCACTAAGCTGGCTTGCCTGTGATTGCATTCCATTTGTTACCGAAGTTTGTTTAGCCATTCCCTAGTTCAGGGCTGTCCAACTTTAGGTTATCTTAGGGTCGCATTAAAATAAAATAATTATTCTAGGGCTGCACCCAGAATAAAAAATACAGTGCACTAACAGAAAGTGGGGAAGCGCATGTCATCAATACGCCAGGCGAAGACCTGAAGTGCGAAAGCAAACACAAAACAACAAAGCGACAACACAGCAGTATAAAGGTAGGTGCATACTGACTAGTCTGCATTGTATAGTCGGAATGCATCCCACAGATGGACTGAAAATTCCGTGTGATATGTTCCATCCGTAATACTGCTTAAAAACACCAAAGAAAATTAACATCACTGAGATTATTTATTAGTGATGGAATTAAAAAATCTACTATGCATTCCATGCAAATTATTATTTTATTTTTTTGCTCTTGAAAATTAAAATGCACAAAGGTGCTGCATAAAATTGCACTGTGGGCCGTATGTGGCCAACGGGCCGTATTTTGGACAGCCCTGCTCTAATTGATGAATAACTTTGTTTCCAGTTCTTTGTTATCACCAAATGTCTATGAGTATTTCAGTGTATAAGGTACTTTTCTTTAAGTATTTAACCGCCTTGGGGTTATATGTATATGGACATCATAGTTACTTTATTTTTTTTAGCTTAATTACAAATTGCTTTCCAGAATGTAAACCCCTCATTTAAAAGGTTGAGGACATTGAGGTCCAGAGATGGGCAGTGTCTTTCTTAAGATCACCCAGGTAATTGGTGGCAAAGCTGAGATTAGAACTCCTGGTCTCAACTCCCAGTCCAATGATCTGTCCATTCCTAGATGGTCCATTAAGTTCTACATATGTAGTAAAAAGCTAGAAATTCTTTCTGAAGAAATATGTACTACTGATCTTTTTATTTGTTAAATGGTTATAAGGCAGTTTTCCTACAGATATTTTCTAATGTTGACTTTTTCCTTCCTTTTGTATTCTAGTTATGCCCTAATTTTATATAGACTGGATGCCTAGCTTGACTATACCTACTCGATATCTACTTGAATATAGTAGGTACCTAATAAATGTTTGTTGAATTGTAAAAGACATGCCCCACTATGTGTAGAAGTAGTGTGCTACTTTCATTGTTCAGTTACTGGGTCTCAATTCATTCCTATGAAGCATTGGGGCACTTTATGAAAATGAGGCACATGCAGAGAATAAAAAACAAAACAAAACCTGCAAGCAACCATGAGAGGCTACAGAGAGACAAAGAAAAGAAAGCGAGTAAAATGTAGAACTCTAACTTTTAATTTTTATGCTTGTAGCAGCACCCCAAATTTGAAACAAATGGCATTAAATGTGACTTCAAATACATTTTTTTAATCTGAAGCACCATAAGGCCACTGTGTGTGGGAGTTTGTAGGAGGAGGGGTTAAGTTATCAGGGCAAGGCGGGCCTAAGGAGGAGCTCACCACGGTTGTGGCCACAAGAGGAAGGAAGTCAACCAACTAGCAGTTTCCTATTCAGTTATTTTTTCTTGGCTAACTAGGTGCTAAGTTCTATTATTTCTATGCTGCTGAAGCACTGCAAATCTTTTTATGCCCTCTAATTGGTGCCCTGGGACAAAGCCCCAGTTGCCTTGCCCTGGTTACAGATCTGGCAAAATGTCACACCCAAGAATTTATGAAGTTATGAGAGATGAGGTGACTTTTAGTAGCAATAAACGTTATGTTAAATATAAAGTGAAAATGACTTTCATGCCAAAGTAGGTGCGTTGTAATCCCTTGGTGAATAGGAAAAACTAATTAATGTCAGATGTAAATTTTTATGGTTTTAGTATTAAATTGCTGTTTAATGTTGTATGTCTGCGGAAAGGGCTCATGAACTCATTCCAACACAATGAGACTTTCTAAGTAGGCATGAATTAAGGTGTAACTGTTATTAACACTGCAATAAAAATATGAGCAGAATGTTAAAATAAGCAAGGCAGGGTGATGTAGATTAAGCAAATTAAAATGGCGTTGAAATTTCAAGCTCATTTGAAGTAATTATAAGGCCTTCAGAAGGCCTCCTGGGCCAGTCTACTAAAAGGACTTCATAATAGATAGAGTTACTTAGTGAAATCTGTGTTATAACATTATTTATTTCCTGTGTATCAGTTCTTAAGAATCCTCAATAGATTTTCACCTACAATTTTCCTATACAGGCACTAAGGAAAGTCATTTAGCCTATCTAGATTTTAATTCTTTCATTTATAAATGGAGTGATGCCATACTTAAAATAGTGTCTTGTATATAATAAGTGCTCAATAGGTTTTGCATTCCAGAAAAACTTCAGTTTTTCTAAACTAATCTTTCTCCATCCAGAAAAAGTGTCAATGTTCTAGTTGCAACCCATTGTCCTGACTGGTACCGCTTCTCTCTTGCTGTGGATCTCTTTTTGAACTCCTTATCTCTGTATCCCCCTGATATGATTCCTTAAACTTCTGAAGCTTCCTATCAGATTGACACTCATATCTCTAGGTAAGCCACCTGGTTTTCATTTAGGCCCACAAAATAAAAGAGCCTATTGGTTTTTAGCATTAACTAGCCTATAGGAAAACATTTCTCCTTGATATTTTTATTGTTGAGGCTATCCTTTTTGTTCCAAAGTAGAACAGAAAAAGAGGAGTATATATAAAACTGTATCAATGACATGTAACTTGCTTTAAAAAAAAAACCCCAGCATAAAATAAATTTAACATGTTACTTTCAAAGCTGTCCTTACTTTCTGTATTTCCTTCTGAATTTCTTTTAGTTCTCTTCTGTACATTAAAAAAATGCTTCAGTGACCCCCTTGTCTTCTTTCTTTTCCTTCCTTCCTTCCTTCTTTCCTTTCTTCCTTCCTTCCTTCCTCCCTCCCTTCCTTCCTTCCTTCCTTCCTTCCTTCCTTCCTTCTTTCCTCTCTCTCTCTTTCTCTCTCTCTCTCTCTATCTTTCTCTCTTTCTTTCATTTTTTGAATTTTTGACATTAAAATGCTGTCACTGTATAAGTTGTTTAATCTGATCAGTTCATACAAATCTTCCCAGGTTTCTCTGAAACTGCCCCTTTTCCGTCATTTCTCATGGGCCATTAATATTCCATTACATTCATACTTTGTTTGGCCATTCTCCAATTGTTGGATAAACTGATTGTTTCCAGTTTTTTTTTTTGCTGTGACAAAAGTGTTACTATTAATATTTTTACATGAGTCTGTTTTTTCTTTATTTGAGCTCTTTGGGTTGTAGGCCAAATAGTGGTTAGTCTGAGTCAAAGGATCACAGCTGAGTGTTTTTTTTCACGTATAGTTCCAAATTGCTTTCCAGAATGGTTAATCCATAGTTCTACTTAGGTTGTACTAGTATGCCTCTTTTTCCACGAACTTCAGCAATTGCTATTCCCCTCAGCCCTGCCTGCCCCCTTTAAAACATCTTCGCCAATCTGATAGGTGTGTGATGAAATCTCAGAGTTTTAATTTTTTTCTAATTTTTAGTGATTTGGAGCATTTTTCCATGTAGCTTGGATTTCTTCCTCTGAAAACTACCTGTTTATATTCTCGCAAAAAAGAAATCTTACTACTATCCCCCTTAGCTTGTCATCTTCTCAGCAAACTCATTGAAAAGGTTATCTAGACTTTTTGCCCCTAACTCCTGTCTCTGTCTCTCTCTCCTAAATGCTATACAAACTCTCTTTAAAGTTACTTATGGCCAAATTGAAAACTATTTTTTCAGTCTTCATCCTTCTTGACTTCTCTGCTACAGTTGTACTGTCAACCACCCCTTGTTCCTGGACACTTTTTCAAATCCTAAGTTTTTGTGATAATGTTCTCATTGATTCTTCTCCTGTCTGTCAGCTCTGATGTCTCCTAGGATTAAGTCCTGGGCTCTTTTTGTCTTTCTGTGCTGTCTCACTTTGTCATGGGTTGACTATCAATTCTATGCCAATGACTTCCAGATCTTTATGTCCAAGATCTTTATGTCTTTCTCCTGAGTTCCAGTCTTGCTTCACCAATTACATGTTGGACATTTTGACTTGTATGTCCTGTAGGCATTTTAAATTCAACATGCCCAAAAGAGAATTCAGTATCTTTACCCCTAAACTCACCCTCTTCTGAATTTCTCTGTTATTGTCAAGGGTACCTCAATTTTGTAGTGACCTAGGTCTGAAACGGCAATGCCACCCTTGACTCTTCACTTTCACTCATCCCACATATCCAATCAGTTGCAGAACCCTGTTATTTCTATAGTGCCCATATAAAATATCTTGCACCTATTCCCTTCTATACAATCATTACATACTCCTCCCAAATTCAGGTCCTTATCGCCTCTCTCTTTCTTTTTTTAGATTAATTAATTTATTTTTAACATTCTTTAATTTAACATTATTTTCAACATTCATTTCCACAAGATTCGAGTTACAAATTTTCTCCCCATCTCTACCCTCCCCCCTTATCACCTCTCACCTCGATTATATTACTAGCCTCTTCACTGGTCTTCCTGTCTCATATTTTCCCACTTGAATCTATTCTCTATTCAGCTGCTAAAGTGATTTTCCTAAAGGGTAGGTGTGTCCGTGTCACCTCTCTACTCAATAAACTCCAGTGACTCCTTATTACCTCTAGAATTGAATATAAGCTCTTTTGTTCTGCATTTTAACCTCTTTATAACCTGGTTCCTTCTTATTTTTCCAGTTTTTTAACACATATTTTTACTCACACCCAGTGGTCCAGCCATATTGCCTTACTTGCCGTTCCTCACAAATGATGTTCCATCTCCTGTCTACTTGTCTTTGCACTAGCTTTCTGCCTGGAATGCTCTCTCTCTTCACCTCTGCCTCTTACAATTTCTGACTTATTTCTTACTTTTTATTTATTCATTCATTCATTCATCCATATATATGTATGTTTATGTTTATGTATATATGTATGTGTGTACACACTCTCACACATTTTTTTTCATTCAAGACTGAAAGACCACCTTCTTCAAGTGGCCTTTCCCAGTCCCTGCCACTCTAAATGCCATCTTCTGTCTATTCTGTATGTACCTTAGTCTCACTTGCAGCCCTGCCTCACTTAAATCCAATTCAAGCAAAAGACATCACCTCATGATGTCATTGGTCCTCTTCTAAAGTGAATTGCAAACAAGAATATATGTCTTCTATCTATCTATTTATGTTCTTTCTCCCAATGGAGGTGGCAAATGGAGAAAATAATATCACCTATTTCACAATGTAGTTTTGAGGATCATATGATCCAAGACTGATTCAGAACACATCTTCCATAGAAACAGTGTTAAAAAAAAGTGGTGGTTATTACATTGGCTTTGAGGTTTCCTGATTAGACTCCTACTCCTTGAAAAGAAACTGAGATATTTTATAAATTTAGGACCTCCTTGGGAAATATTAAACTAATTTTCAGTGTTCTTCACACTTCAGAACAAAAATAATATTTTATTTCTATCTTGAAATCATGTGATCGATCATTTGGAATTTTAGTTTGGGTTGGTGGTGTCCACAATACACAGATTCCTATAGGGCAATCAACAAGATTGATTATTGGAAAATATGTGTACATTTTCTGGGATGTTCCTAACTTTTCTCAGAACTCTGGTCTCTATGCATAATCTGCTTACCTTGTAATTTACAAAGACCTAAGAGTCTGTGTTTAGGGGCTAGGGACTGGATCTGTAATTTCATTGGTATAAAGAATCCCCAGGTGAGGAAACTCCCTCTACCTGTTCAAGTAAGTAGAGGTTTCTCTGTGACTTAGAGACATAGAGAGTTACCTAGAGCAGAGGTGTCAGTCATGCTGCCTACAACATTCCTGAGTAAGCCAGAAACAGATTAAAATGTATAATTGGCAAATATTAGACAAGATGTATGGCAGCTAGGTGGTGCAGTGTATAGAGTGGCAGACCTGGAGTCAGGAAGTCTCATCTTCCTGAGTTCAAATCTGGTCTCAGACACTTACTAGCTGTGCGATCCTGGGCAAGCCACTTTACCTTGTTTGCCTCAGTTTCCTCATCTGTAAAATGAGTTGCAGAAGGAAATGGTAAACTACTCCAGTATCTTTGGCAAGAAAACCTTAAATGAAGTCATGAAGATTTGGACATGACTAAAAATGACTTAACAACAAGCAAGCCCCACAAAAGTACAATAAATAATATTATATTTTAAAATTGTCAATATACAGTATGGCAGGGATCCAAATGTATGGAGTAGTGGTCCTATTTCTATTTGAGTTTGACACCACTGGCCTAGAGCACTGAGAGGTTATAGAATTTAGATTTATGTCATTAGAAGAATACTTTTGTGGTTGTTTAAATGTTGCTTTGCTACTCAGTTATCTGTTTGTATATTTTTTTCTTTTAAATAGTATTTTATTTTTTTCCAATTACATGTAAAGACAATTTTTAACATTTTTTTTTAAAATAAAATTTCAGTTTCCAAATTTTTCCCTCTCCCCCAACCCTCCTTCTTAAGATGGTGAGCAATTTAATATAGGGTATATATTTGCAATCGTGTATTAGTCATTTTGTCAAAGAAGAAACATAACACAAAGAAAAAAAAGCTCTGAAAAAATAAAGAAAGTGAAAATAATATGCTTTGGTCTACATTCAGACTCCATCAGTTGTTTCTCTGGATGTGGATAGTATTTTCTATCATGAGTCTTTTGAAATTGTCTTGGATCATTGTATTGCTGAGAAGAGCTAAGTCATTCACAGTTGATCATCACACAAAGCAATATATCTTCCTGCTAGACCATGCACTCTGTAAAGGCAATGACCTTATCTAAATGGTTTCTTTCCCAGCACCCATCACAATGCTCTGCATGAATCAGATACTTAATATTTGTTGAGTTTTTGAACTAAATCCAAGAATGAATTATAAACAAGCTTCAGGTATGAGACTATCTGGATGACCTCCAGGAGAATACTGTGTTTTGTCAAATACCAAGTCTCCCATTTTTAAAGTTACCATGGAACAAACAAATGCTATTTACTGAAAAAGAAAAAAAAAAGGTATATTTGTTGATACCTTAGTGTATGCCCTTGTTGCTACTTTTGTATGGAGGATACCAAAGAGAAACACTGCATCTTGCACCAGCTAACTTCACAAATGCAAAATTGTTTGTTTCTGTTTGTATTGGCAAACCTATAAACACAACATCAATGATAATTGTGAATATGCTTATGTAGTTCTGTATCGCAAAATATGAGAGGCTCTCCATATGAAAGGTAAAAGTAAAACATTTATTCAGGCACCAAAGAACCAAATCCCATAACCAGTAAGTCCACTCCATCACAGCAGCAACCAACTCCCCAAACCAGTAAGCCCACTTTATCATAACAGCAAGGAACTTAAAACATGATATCACAGCATGGAGCCTCACCATCCCATAACCTTCCACCCCCCTGCTGGGGCATTTCCACAAACACACTCACAGCACAGCACACTTCTGCTCTCTCCCTCAGCTCTAACTCCTCTGAACATTTTCTGCTCCACTGTTTCCTGTTCTTCTCGTTCAGCAAGCTCCTCCTACCACATGTGACTTAGGCTTACTGTGACATAAGCAAGTCACATGGGCCTATTAATGGATGGGGAAGATCTTCAAATTTACATTACCATTACATGACATTCACTCATTCCATTGGTGTCCAACTCTTTGTGACCCAATTTTGTAGAGCATTTCAAACTTACTGAAATGGATGATCTGGAGCAACCATTAGAAGAAGGAAATCAAAGAAAGTCCCTGCATAGTCCCTGCTGTTATAATGGGATTTTGGGGAGCCTGAATATGTGGTTTCTCCCAGTGAAGAACTTCCAATACCAATGCAAATTGAGACTTTGTCTATAATTTATAGTCTTTAGAGAGATGCCTGGGACACTGAGAGTTTAAGTGATTTGTTCAGAATAACATACTCAGGATGTGTAAAAGATGAAATTAGAACTAGATCCTCCTGGCCAGCTTTCTATCCCCTATACCATATTGCCTTTTCTTATGATTAGTCAATCAGTCAATAAACATTTATTAAATGCTTACCATGTGTCAGGTACTGTGCTAAGCACTGTGGATACAAAGAAAGGTAAATGACAGTCCCTTCTTTAGGGAAACTCACAATTTAATGGGGGAGACAACATGGAAACAGCTATGTACAAACAGTATAAATTGGGGATAATATGTATTTAATTTAGATTTTTTTCAGGTTCTCTTTGCCCATACTTTCAGAAAATGTACAATGTAGAAAACTTTCTAAGTTCTGTTTCTGCTAAACAGAAGTTTTTGTAAGCAGATAGAATGTCTTTCAGCTGTTTGTGTAGGCAAGTGAGATGTTACATTGAAAACCCATTAACTTCCCAGCTATATAAATGTATTCCCAAGTACAACATGATCATAGCATATTTTTGTTATCTTTCAGCTGTGTCTGACTCTCCATGACCCCATTTGGGGGTTTTCTTGGCAAGGATACCAGAGTGGTTTGCCATTTCCTTCTCTAGCTCACTTTATGGATGAGGAAACTGAGGTAAACAGGGTTAAGTGACTTGCCCAGGGCTGCACTGCTAATAAGTGCCTGAGGCCAGATTTGAACTCAAGAAGACTCATCTTCCTGGTTTCCAGCCCAGTGCTCTATCCATTGAGCCACCTAGCTGCCTGAACATAATATATAGAATCATATATTTAGAGCTGGAAGGGATTTTAGAGCTCACTGAATCCAAAACATTCATTTAGCCGATGACCAGAGAGGCCAAGAGAGGTTAAGTTACTTGCCCAAGGACACATGGGTAATGTGTCAGGTGTGGAACTTGAAGTCTTTTCACTCCAGATCTAGCACTCTTTCCAGTGCAAAAGATGGAGGCATTTCAGAATTCTTTACCTAGGTTGAGTGAAGTTCATGATCCCAAAGCACAATACAAGGAAGCAGGATGCCACATGACTGGACAATAGACAGAAAGCACAACAAGACAGCTTTTTGGAGGGAGAAATAGTTACAATAAAAAAGGGGAGTTAAGGATGATAGAAACAGGTCTGTTAGGATCCAGGTAGAATTGGGCATCCCAAAGTGGTAAGGGATGGTAGGTTTTTATAAGACTCTTATCTGAGGTAAGCAGCGCGAGGCATAGTGGGAATAGCGCAGGGAACCTGAACTTGGTGTGCAGATCAACGTTGTAGGACTGATGATGATTCATGTGGAAGATGCTAGGGGAAAGTGTGGCGACAACTTGGGAACTGGTTGATATTCAAACTCCTGGCTAATGGGATAAAAGGGACTTTCGGCTGTTACTGCAGACCTTACTTACTTTGATAGGATCACTCAGGGGATGTGAGCCTCCTTAGTCTTCTCTGTTTAGTGAGCTGAGCAAGACCCCTTTCTAGTGGTCATGAGAGAGTCTTTTAGCAGTGTCTGAATTTGCGTTTCTCTCGTTATTGGAGAGTTTGAGTATATTTTCATTTTGTTATAAATAATAGTTTGCATTTCTTCTTTCATAAATTGTATTGGCTATTGATTTCTCCACTGAGAAATAAATCCTGGATTTGAGACCTTTATCTGATGACTTTATTTTAAATATTTTTCCTGATCGTTTGATTTTAAAGAATTTTTTTTTTGTTGTGTAAAAAATCCTCACCTTCATGTTATCAAACCCACATCTCCAATAATTTCTTCTTTCTAGTTGGTTTTAAAAAAATCCATGGTTGAGGCAAACATATTTCTTGTTCTTCCAGTTCTTAAAATTATTTAAAAGATATTTTATTACTGATCTACCTAGAGTTTATTGTGGTATATTTTGTCAGATGTGAAACCATACCAGAGATGTGCTGGTGTTTAATGACTATCTCTGAAAAGCACAAGATACTTTTACATTTATTCTTTTATTTATTTTTTTCAGAGGGGAAGGCAGGGCAATTGGGGTTAAGTGACTTACCCAAGGTCATACAGCAGTGTGTCAAGTATCTGAGGCCGGCTTTCAATTCAGGTCCTTCTGACTCCAGGGCCAGTGCTCTACTCACTGCACCACCTAGCTGCCCCTACATTTACTCTTTTAATTTCATTTATTGTTTATTAATTGATAGTTGGATTATAAATTGATTTAATTATTAACATTTTATCCATCACTTTCTTAAGCCTACCCAATCAAAAAATAATAAATCGAGGGCTGATTTGTAGCCTTTGCTGATTTCTGAGTTATAATACTTGTACTGAAAGTTTAACAATTGGCCAGTACACCTGTTTTTTTGCCCTATAGTCTTAAAATTTTCTCATTAGGTTTTAAAGAATAATTTTTCTTCCCTAATTTTTCTTTTGAGTGTATTTACCAAATACAAATCTTTCATGTTCATTGGGTTCTACTTTTGGTTTCTCAATGATTCTAGTGCATTGCTTTATCCAGCTATAACTTCATTCTACAGTTATTATTAAAGAGTGTAATTTTAGCCTGATAAGATATTTTAAAAAATGTATTCCATTTAGTGCCATGGATTAGAGCCTTTGAGCCTCAGACTGACTTTACCTTTGATGCATTAGTGAGCCTTCAAGTTAGACATGGTTGAAATGGAAAAAATACATTGATAAGTGTTTGTCTCCTCCTAGTGTTTTTTCCTTAACTTGCCACCTCATTTTGTTGAAGTGCATTACATTAGAATAGGTTCTGTGATGATTTCTGATACTTTTTGAGATTTCAAGCACAGAAAGAACCTGCTAGGAGTCAGTGAGTGATCTGATACGCTCAATTACACAACCCAAGTGGATGCATCTTTCATGGAATGAAATGGAGATTTTGTAATTGAAGTGAGTGATGGAAGAGAGAAAACAAGTAGCTGACCTTTACATAGTTCCTCTGATGAAATAAGTGAAATAAAGCATTATAATCCTAATTTTACAAACGATAAACCACTGCTACAGAGAGAAAAGTTAAGCAAAGAAATGTTCATGGTGTGGATTTTCCTTATTTTGTTGGAAATACTTGGCTTGATTGCTTTTTGTTGTTTAATTGTTTTTAATTTGTGCCCAACTATTTGTGACCCCATTTAGGGTTTTCTTGTCAAAGATACTGGAGTGCTTTGCCATTTTCTTCTCCAGCTCATTTTACAGATGAGGAAACTGAGGAAGACAGGATTAAGTGACTTGCTCAGAGTCACACAGCTAGTAAGTGTCTGAGGCCAAATTTGAACTCAGGAAGAGGAGTCTTCCTGACTCCAGGCCTGGCACTCTGCATACTATAGCACCACTTAGCTGCCCTCTTGATTGCCTAGACTATCTTGAATCTGCTGCCTCCACTAGACTATACTTGGACACCAGATCATTGCTCAATCAGTCCCTTCCTCACCACCATAGTGGTTTTCACAGTTCCTTACTTAGGTACGCCCCTCTTTGGTGGTTCTATCATGAAAGCTCTTTCTGCAAGGAGACATTGGTTTTCTTCTCTGCAGTGAAACATTTAATTGAATTTCTTCAGGGGAAATTTGAGGAAACTGAATTTCATTTTACTTTTTTTCAGTATAATATCTGTCAGGGCACCACCTGCTTCATACCTTTGTCATCTGCACAGGCCCAGAGAACTATTGTGTGCTGTCTGGGAAGGTTTTCATGAACATTTATTTATTGGAGGGACGTGTCTGTCACATTCAGTTTATTGTAGCACACTCCATAAATACAATGAAATGGAAAACAAAAATAAATCAAGAAAGAAATGGCAGTGAGGTTGAAAATAAATCAGGAAGTTCCCTCTTCCTTAGTTATAAATATTAAATGTGAAAAATTGATGCCTCTGAGCTCATGGCATTATCTATTTTGAACACCCATGTTATACTGTTCTAGAGTTTGAGAGTAAAGAACATTTGTGAAGTGATCTGAGTGAATCGCAGCTTGTACCTTTGTGATGTACTAGAAAGAGGCTTGAACAGTCAAGAGGTCTAGGTATCAGACCTGGTTCCAACATGAATTTGCTGTGTGAGCTTGGCCTAGTCAATGGAGCTCCCTGGCCCACAATTTCTTCATCTGTAAAATGGGGCAAAAAAGACCTTCTCTGTCTACTTCAGGACTAAATGAGGGTACCTAGGTAGTGCAGTGATTAGAGCATAGGGCCTGGAGTCAAGACAACCTGTCTTCCTGAGTTCAAATTTGGCTTTATTCACTTACTAGCTGTGTGACCCTGGGGCAAGAAACTTCCCTGTTTGCCTCAGTTTCTTCATCTGTAAAATGAGCTGGAGAAGTAAATGGCAAATCACTCCAGAATTTTTGCCAAGAAAACCCCAAATGGAGTCATGGAGAGTCAGATACAACTGAACAGCAACAAAAATGAAATTATGCTGTAGAGTAAAGAGCACTGGATTTGGTATTGGAGGACCTGGATTTTAATCCTTCCTCTCCTACTTATTACCTGTGTGACATGAGGCAAGTCATTCTAAGTCTCAGTTTCCTCATCTTCAAAAGCAGGGGTTTGAAATAGAGGACGAATAACTTCTCTTCTGGCTCTATGAAATAATATAGGTGATTTTTTTTCCTGGTCCAGACCTGTGATTTCATTGGTATAAGAAATTTCTAGAAATTCTTTCTATTAATGCAAGTTGGTGCCTATATTACAAAGGATAGTCTTAGAGAGTTGCCTAGAGCACTGAGATGTTAAGTGACTTGTTCAGGGTCTTGCAGCCAGAATGTATTAGAGACAGAACATGAACCAAGGTCTTCCTGATTCCAGGGCCAGCTTACTATCCATTATGTCACATATCCTCTCATATATGAAATATGTATGTAAAGTATAAAGTACCATAAAATGGAAAATACTATTACTATTATTCATAAAACAACATTAAGGCTAGGACTTCATAGTCAAAAGCTAGCAGAAAGCTATGCAATTGTTTCTAATGGCAGATAGGAAGTACAATGGATAGAGTTCTAGACCTGGAATCAGAAAGTTGTTTGTTTTTTGATGGTGTCCAACTCTTTGTGCCCCCATCTGATATTTTCTTGGCAAAGATACTGGAGTGGTTTACCACTTAAGCCTTCTCCAGCTCATTTTACAAATGAGGAACTGAGGCAAATAGGGTTAAATGACTGATGAGTCTTCCTGACTCCAGCCTCAGCACTCTGTCCACTGCGCCATCAAGCAGCCCTGGAATCAGGAAGACCTGAGTTCAAATTCTGCGTCAGACAGTGAATGAGTCTCTTGGTGAGTCTCTTAATTTCTCTCTCTCCTCATCTGTGGAATGAAGATCATAATATCACCTATCTTCTAGGTTTATCGTGAGGCTCAAATGAGATAATATTTGTGGAGCGCTTTGCAAGCACTGAAGAGCTGTATGAATGTTATTGTTATTATTGGATTGCAAATGTCATTATTCTGCAGTGATTTTTAAATTTAACTGAATTGGTTGTCTAGACCAATGGTTTCAAACTCAAACAGAAATAGAGGCCACAAAATGGTATGTAAGGATTCAAGCAGGCTGATTATGGACTTAGTTTTAAAATGTAATATTCCTTATGTTTTAATGTGTTTAATTTATTTTGTCAAAATATTTCCCAATCACATTTTAATCTGGCTGAAGGCCCCCATATGAGTGGTCTACAGTGTATTTGACACCGCTAGTCTATACAGTACCAAATTTACTGTATAATCTTTACATGGTTTTGCTGTTGATTCAGTTCCATTAAACAGTTCATTAAGCTCCTACTATGGGCTGAACACTAGACAAAGATAAATAAGACACAGTTTCAGCCTCAATGAACTTGCAATATAGTGGTGGTGGGTGAAGAAAGGAGGTAGAGAAGGCTAGAACACTTTCACAGATAATTATGCAATGCAAAATACAAGATAAATCCATGAAAGGTATGAACAAAGTGTTAAGTGAGGTTCAAGGAAAGAAAGAATGTTTCTGACTGGGGGGATTGGGGAAGCTTAACACACAAGGTAGCATTTGAAATAAATCTTGAAGAATGGGTAGGATTTAACAGGATTGAAGTTTTGAGTGCCAGTTTTTAGAAGACAGCCTGTGTGGTAGGCTATCCCTATGATGAATCAAGGAAGGTTAGGTAATTCATATTCCTCATAAGAAAGCCTCTCGGTGTGGTGTATGGTAAAATTTCCCTACAAGAGTGCTCAGCTGGATAAAAATGGTCTTAATTCTTTGGAGAGGCAGCCAACCATTCTTTCGTGGAAAAACAATCATCTTGGAGTCAGGAGAGACCTGGTTCACATCCTGTCTCCATTGTTCTTTTAGCTATCTGATTTTGTACACGTCCTTTAATCTCTCTGATGCTTCGTTTACTGGTCTGTAAAGTGGGGAGAATAATACTGAGGCCACCTACCTTACAGAATTATTGTGTGGGAGGAGCTTTAAATTGAATTCAGCAAACATTTATTAGCAGCTGCCATGTATTGGGCACTACAGATACAAAAATAAAAGTAAATGGTTTCTGCTTTCAAGGGTTATCTGGATAAAGGGGCTTCCTTTCAGGATTTTTCTGAAAGAAGAGAAAGAAAAGGCACTGGTATGGGGATAGTTTGTTGAAAATTTTCTAAATTTCTTTCTGGAGAGTTGATGTTTTATCTCTCCCTGACCCAGGCTGTTCCATCTGTCCCTCCACCCCTTTTAGAGTACTCTGGGGGGTGAGGAGGGAGATAGGGGAGAGTGGGGGGGGGTGAGGTTGGGAGTTGGGAGGGCTCTATAATGATATTAATTCTAGCTTCCATGACTTGTTTTTCTCCCATTGTTCAGTAATTAGCACCCCAGTTCCACTTAATCACTGAACATCAATTAACTTCAGAAAGGGATATTTACTTCAAAGATAGAGCAGAAAAATGTATAAACATTTTTCTCTGACCCATTGGGATCATATTCTTCTCTATGCCACCTCCATCTCTGAGGGGAGTAGGCTCAAACGTTGGCTCAGTTCTAACATAGCACTTATCCCACCAAGTTCATGTCCAGATGAGACATCTCTGGTTGTCTCAGCTGCTGGATGGCCATCCTGAAGGTCATTCCCAAAGGTTACTTCTTGCTCTTTGAGGCATCAATTCTACACTGACTGTGGAGCCCAGAGTCTGGAATGCCAGGATGTAGAGGAGCCTTTTGAAACTCATAAATCTCCTTTCCTTTGTCTAGAACAGAAATGAACAAATATAGAAGAATGGGGCTCTTCCACAGGGCCATGTGGCTTTGGAGGGGAGAAGCTTCCAAGGCTTACACAGATACAAGAAGTGGCAGAAACTGACAGACTTTTCTGAAAACTTCTGCAGCCGATCAATGAGTCTCATCTTCAACAGAGGTTTAGCCTGATAGGAAGCAGTTACAGAATGTTCCCATGTCTCTCCTAGGCACTTTAACTCCACATCATTGATTTTCCTCAAAACAAACTTCCTAGCTTCTTCACCTGGAGAGGATGCATTAGTGGACGATGCTAATAGTTTCTGTACGTGAGCTCAACTCCAGTTACACTTTCCCTTTTGGTTCCATGTAAGTGCTTTTATTGATTCCATTTTTTTGTTGGCATTTTTGTTAGTTACTGGATATTTAGTTGTTATTCAAGTTCAATTAAGCAGTTCGCTAAGAATTTAAGTGCCTATCCTCTTCAAAGCGCTGGAGACAGAGACAAAAACAAAACAAAACAACCAGGCCTTGTCCTCAGGGAGCTTACATTCTACTTCAGAAGTTTTACAACCTACTTCTGTGTTGATTTTAGAGGTCCCTAGTTTCACAATAGGGAGGGGGCCGAAGCCATGATTCAAGTATATTGTACTTATTTTCCAAATATCTGACAATGTATCTAGTAATTCAAGAAAATGCAGAAGTGTGGTAGAAAATTAGCTAAGTAATAGCTTCTCAATGAACATCAACAAAATTAATTACATTTGCCTTCTGTTAAAGAAAAATACCCCTCTATACTCTCTGTTGTAGGCACAGGTCCACCTAAAACAATTTTAAAAAATCATTCATCCCAAGGGTTCCCCAAGGGAACACGTCTTTACCACTCTCAAAAAGACCCTTCTTCAAGAAGCCTTTATTAGTTCCCCTTAATTCTAGTTCATTTGTTCTGAGATTACATCCAATCTAATCTGCACATATCATGAATGTACATAGTTGTTTTCACGTTGTCTCCTCCATTAGAATATAAACTCCTTGAAAGAAGAAACTATTTTTGCTTTCTTTTGCAGCCTCAGATTTTAGCATAGTGCCTGGAACATGGTAAATGCTTAATAAATGCTTCTTGACTCATAATGATATCATTTGCTCAAATTATCATACATGGGTTCCCAAAGTGGGTGATACCACCCCCTGTGGCATGCTGAAACAATCCAAGGTAGGGGGCAGTAGTAGCTTCAGGTAAAATTGGGGGGGGGAATTGAATAAAAATAAAGGGAGATGGAAGCATAAAGAAAGAAGATAAGAAAATTTTGAAAAACTGTTCGTACGTGTTTCATCTGTTGTGTAACAGAGTTAAAGTGGTGGTGATTACATTATTTCCAAATAAACACACAAAAGGTAAATTATAACCCATCAGTGGTTAAATCCACTGACAGGTCTTAACAAGAAAGTGTTGGCAGGCCAGCTAGTTGTACATTGTCAGGAAGTCCAGCATGCATCAACAGGAATACGTGCGTGTAATGACTTGTTTACAATACGATGCTTTGTGGTTATATGACGCAATATTGCATCATCAAAATGTCAATGCAGGAAAAACCCCACAAATTTACAATAAATTATTAAATTAAAGATGCATGATCTCAAAAAATGTATATATTTTTTGAAATGATGCAAATTAAAAAAAAAACTATCAAAGGGTTAAAAAAGTAGATTTCCAGGGGGGCTCTGAGTAATTTTCTTTTAAAGGGGATGGTAGGCCAAATAAGTTTGGCCTGACTAGCTGTCCTCCCATTCACAGCCAAATTTCTAGAAAGAGTTGTCTACACTCTTCACTTCCATTCTCTCCTTCCACTCAATTTCTAACACCTTGTACTCTGGGTTTCTAACTTTATCACTCAACTGAAATTTCTCTCTGTGGTTACCAATGATCACTTAATTAGTAAATTCAATGTTCTCTCCTCAATCCTCATCTTTCTTGACCTTTCTACAGTATTTAACACTCCTGGTCCTTTTTACTTCAACCACTTACTCCCTCCTCCCTTGGTTTTCTTGACATTGCTTTCTCCTACCTCAGATGCTTATTAGCTATGGGACCTGCACACATCACTTAATCCTTTTCAGCCTCAGTGTCCTCATCTGTAAAATGGGGATCATAATAGCCTCTACCTCACAGGGTTTTTGTGAGAATCACATGAATTAATATATGTGTAGTGCTTTGAGAACCTTAAAGTGCCATATAAATGCTAACAATCATTCTCCTCTTTCTCCTCCTCTTCCTCTTCCTTCTCACTATTCTGAATCTTCTACCTGACTCTTCCTACATAGTTTTCTGTGCTGATCAGCCTTCATTGTTTGTCCTCCAAATTTGAGTTTGCCCCAAGACTATGTCATTGGTCCTCATTTTTCTCTTTAACTATCTCATCCATTTTCATGGGTTCAATTATTATCTCTATGTAGATAACTCCCAATTCTCTACATCTTGTCTTTTTCTGTCTCCTTTCTGTCTCCTGAGCTTGTCTGACACTGTCAATTCCTTACCACCACATAGACATACCATTGGATTTTCACTTAATGTTTCTACCTCAAAACTCATCTGCCCCTCCCCCTAAGCTATCTATTTATGGCTGGGCCCAATGCAGGCCCGTTCAGTGGTTCAGGTTTGGGATTGGGATGAAATGAGATGCTTGTATGACATATAACATTTAACAAAAGAAATGTACTCAACAATGTTAATGAAAGGACATTATTGGTTCCTTTGGATAGGCTCCAGTGCTTCCCTCTAAGATATTACAGAAGAGTATAAGCTCTTAAACCTGTCATTCAAGACCTTTATCTTTCCATCTTTGTTTCTCATTAACCCTCTTTACATATGTTATGTTTCAACCAAACATCTCTGGCCTTTGTGAATTTGCAAATGCTGTCCCTCCCTCCTGGAATGCACTTTTCCTTATCCCTTATTTTCTCCTTTCCAAGTTCAGGACAGCTATCAATCCCTCTGTGAAACCTTCCTTGATGACTATAATGATAGTTTCTCTGCTATGTATATCTTTCCTTGAGAACTTTAATATTGAGAACCTTGTATCCCCCAATTAGAATGTGAGGACCTTGAGGTCAGAGACTATTATTTTCCTCTTTGTATTGCCAGTTTCATTATGATGTCTTGCACATAGTAGGAGCTTAACAAATTCTTGCTGAACTAAATTGGATCTTTCTAGTGTTTAGCAGAGTGCCAGACATAGGTAAGTGCTAAATTACTGCTTGTCTGTAGACTGCCCTTTGCACTTCTCTTATTCTACTTTGTATTACACTTCCTGTGAATGCCCTACAAGCTCCTATGAGCTTGTCAACATCTTGATTTTTTTTTCGTTCTTTGCATTGCCAGGACCCAACTGATGACTTTCTTTTAAACTATGATTTCATTGATATAGGACAGGTCAATGGTTCTCAAAGAGTATGTGCTGAGTTAGAACTAGCTATGCTGGGAATTATATAAACTTGCACAAGTGACTCTCAATACAGTGCCATGGGTGAAAAATAATAACAAAACCAAAAAAAACCAAACCACAACAATTTTTGAGAAGCACTAGTATAGTAAATTCCCTCTTTCAATATATATCTGGTATCTGTTTTGTACCTTCAAGCCTTAGAAAGTTGCTTGTTTTCAATTCAATTTAACCCTTTGTTGGGGGTAAAATAACTTGCTCAGAGTCACACAGCTCCTATATATATCAGAGTTAGGACTTGAACCTAGATCTTCTTTGCCCAAAGGTTAGCTCACTGTCTAATATGCCATACTGCCTGATTTTTGAATTGCTAGACCCCATCACTGTACCTTTGCTTGGTAGGGGCTTAAATTGAATTGAAATCAGAAGGAAAAATACAGGTGAAATTAGTCCTTGTTATCAACATCCATGTTAGCCACTAGAGGTCACTGGCAGCAATGCAAAGAATATGAGTTTGTTTTAAGTTGCAGTCATGTCATGGTTTATTCTCAGTTCCATGAACCCTAAAGTTGCGTTTGGTCGATCCACTGCTATGAGCTTTCCACCATCGAACATA
This sequence comes from Trichosurus vulpecula, assembly GCF_011100635.1. Taxonomy (NCBI): domain Eukaryota; kingdom Metazoa; phylum Chordata; class Mammalia; order Diprotodontia; family Phalangeridae; genus Trichosurus; species Trichosurus vulpecula. Next base: position 518,456,898 of record NC_050573.1, read on the forward strand.
TTAATGTAATTGGTGACACAGACATCACTATTCGACATGGGATTTTTTTAAATTGAAGCCCAAATCCAGTGCTTCATCACTCTGTGAAGGTAACCATGGCCTCTTGGAGGCTATCGTAATGGAACACAAGTTTTTCCAGGATGTTAAAAAACAAAACCAAACACGGAATCGTGGTTTTATTGGCATGTGGATTGTAACAAATCTGTAAACTATAGGCTTAAAGAATTGACTGGAGATGCTGAAAGGTTAAGTGACTTACCCATAGTCACACAGCTAATATGTGTAGGACTTGAATAGGATAGGATGGGATAGGACCTCACCCAGAGGAAAGTGTTGTGGTTTCAGAAAACACCTCTGATTGGGCAGCTGAAGAACCCTTGGCCACTCAAACTTACAGGGTTAATACCTGGACTGTAAGTGGCCATATTCCAATCTCAATTTTTGTGATATGGGCTCAGGGAAGGAAGCACAACACAGAAGCAGCATCCAGGGATTTTAGCTCTAGTTTGTGACTAACCTAGGCAAATACATGTTCTTTGCTGTTATGTGTTTGTAGCTGCCATGGCTGCTGGGGTGAGAGGAAAGAAGTTTTCTTCCCACTTACTAAGGGAAAGCTCGTAGAATCTCAAGTGGTGTGTGTGTGTGTGTGTGTGTGTGTGTGTGTGTGTTTGAGAGAGGGACAGAGAGAGTGCAAGAGAGACAGAGAGAGAGACAGAGACAGAGACAGAGACAGAGACAGAGACACAGAGACAGAGAGAGGCAGAGACAGAGAGAGAGATAGAGAGAGACAGAGACAGAGACAGAGACACAGAGACAGAGAGAGGGAGAGAGAGAGAGACAGAGAAGGAGAAGGAGGAGGAAGAGGAAAGATGAAGATGGAAAAAGAGAGAGGAAAAAAAAGGAGAGAGAGATGGGCAGGAGCAGGGCCTTGCTCCGTTACTTATATAACCTATTGAGTGGGAGACTTTTCTGTCTTAGTCAGTTTTTTCTGGCTTTGATATGATTTCCCTTCCCTGCCCCCCTCCCCCCAATCATTGGACCAATAATGGCTAAGAAAATGGTCAAAGAGGTGAAGTTGCTGCAGCTCAGTGCTGGCAGATCCAGCAAAAGCATCATCACAAAATGAGACAAAAATCATTCCTGAAGATGGCTAGTTAGAGAAAGACTGCAGACACTATAGAGTAAGTGCTATAAGATAACTAAAGAAGTTTCTAGAGCTGATGATACTCCACAATTGTTTGGTTTAACTGGTTGTTATTGTTGTTCATCATCCTTCATTTTGAAAGGACCAATCATGGGTGATGTCTTGACTATTTGAACTAGTGGTGCTGAAGTGGGGGGAGGGTCATGACTCCAGAACTAGAAGGAGGAATTAAACAGTTACAGCAAGATGCCAGGGTGCAAGCCTGCTTCATTAGGTCATGGGAATATTATCTCAATGACGCAGCATTCTATCACCTAAATGACTAAGATGGACTACCCCAAACCAGCCATATTCTAACTCAACAAGATGTCTTCCAGATGAGAGTAAAAACCAGAGGTGTAGTGGAGACTCATTCCATCTTCAAAGACCTGTACTTCAAGATGTTTGATATGGGGTGGTCAGCAAGCTGAACGAAAAGAGTGTTTTGAAGGTATGACAGTGATTATGGCCTCAGCATACCCGAAGATGAAGAGATGAATAGAATGCATCAAAGTATGAAACTGTTTGACAACATTTGTAACAACAGATGGCTTTCAGACACATCAATCATTCTCTTCCTGAACAAAAAAGGCCTTTCTGAAGAGAGACTAAGGAAGCCCACTAACTCTCTGTATCCAGAGTATACAGGTTTGAAAATATATTAAAAAGTAGCCATATATATTCAGTGGCAACTTAAATTTTTATATTCATCAATTAATGAAAATATGCCTTTTTAAAATAATGCCCTCTTCTCTCTCTTGAAAAAGAAAGAAAACCAAAACATTTGTAAGAAATAGACATAGTTAAGCAAAACAGATGCCTGCGCTGGCCACATCCAAAACTCCCATATCTCAGTCTACACCCTGAGTCCATCACCTTTCTATCAGGAGAAGGGCAGCAAGCTTTGTCAATTCATTGTCCATTTGAAGATCTAGATGAAAGAAAAGATATCAAGGAGATCTGGACCCACTTTACCTGGGTCACTGACACCAACAATGTTCAGTTTGCTTTTGATGATGTTGTAGATGTCATCATTAAAAGCATCTTAAAGGAATGTGGGCTTTAGTCAGTGAAGTGGATGTTGGTAAAAGTTCTTATCATATGGAGCACTGACAACTAGGCTTTTTTTTGCTGTCCCATGGGACAGCAGCCAGTGTGAAGGGGGTAGGTTGACAGCAGCATGCAGAATCTTAACACACTTCAGCAGAATCTTCTGTAATAGGGATCTGTTAATTGGCATGTCATGTTGAAATAAGACAGTAGAAATGGATAAAGTGTGATTTGATCATCGCAATTGGGATTTCATGATCTCAAAAGTTCAGGCTGTTATAAATTTGAGGTGTTACATCCCAAAACTTCAATATGCAACTCAGATTTGGTTTTTCCTCTTTAAAAAAACCATCACTAGTCCATTTAAAAAGTTTTTCTTTCAAAGTATATAACTTTTCTAAATTTTATTTCCTTTTTTTATAAAAGAATTTTATTTAAAAATAAGATTTAAGAAACCTTGCAACTATGCACATGATGTGACCAGATCATCTTGAAATTATTCTGTTGAGTAGAAACTCTTTATTTTTAACTTGACATGGTCAGAATTTAATATTACCAAAAGTTCTTTTGAGTTATTGTGTCTGTCATGGAATTTTTGAATGAAGATTATATCACCGTACTGTTCAAAGTACCATAATAATTTCTAAGAGGCAATGGTATTAGAGATTTTTTTTCCTATCCCATCACAAAATTCAAGTTCTTCCATGCTGAGTCTTTTCTGTACACTTGATCCCCAGCACAGTGCCTGCCACTTAGTAGACACTTAAATATTTGAGGCCATTTGTATAGGTCCACTTATTTACAAAGGTGACTTAACAATGACAAAGTGTTCCAGAGTTCTTGAACCAGTTGATATGACCGTATATATCTGTGATGGCATTTGTTCTTAATGTTATTACTTTTGAATGCTAGCAGCCCTGCTCCAAGGTTTGGGTTGGCCAAAAACAAACAAACAAACGAACAAATGAACGAACGAAGGAACGAATGAACGAAACCCCCCAAAACCCTGGTAGTTGCTTTTCTTCTCAGCTTGGGAAGAGAGGAAGCTAACTTGAGGGATAGGAAGCCAGAGGAAGCTAATTTCTCCCTAAGAAGAAGGTAAGCTTATTAAAAGCAAAGACTATCTTTCTTTTGTATTTATATCTCCAATGCTTAGTAAAGTATCTAGCACATGATGAACAGTCTGTCTGTCATCTGTCTATCTCTCTCTTTCATTCGCTGCCTCACACTTAGAGACGGTAGGACCTTCTCCTGCAGAGGGATTTTTTGGGAAGATCTCTCAAAAAAGGAGAAAAGGGTGGTGGCGGGGTCTTTCCTGATAATATATGGAGCAGCAGCCACCTGAATGGGTGTCTTAGATTAAACAACAACCAGAACCAACAACAGCAGCAGCAGCAGCAACAGTCACATATTCCACTTGTCCATTTGGAGCAACGTTTTCCAAGTATTGTCCAAGAACCCCTGGGGATCCTCAAGACCTTTTCAGGGGATCCTGGATGTCAAAACTATTTTCATAATAGTAATAAGACTTTGAATTTCCAATATGGAAAATATTGACAGATACTAAACCACATAAACCACATAAGCTCTTTGGCAGGGTGGAGGGGGGTCCTCGATTTTTAGAGTGTAAAGGGATTCTGAAACCAAAAAAGTTTGGGAGCTGCTGGTTTACAGTTCTCCCCCTGGCATTTCACATGAAGGCTTTGGTTTGAGGGAGTGACCTGCAGATGTCACTGTCACCAGCTACCTCAACTTAGTATCCTCTCCTTCCACTCTGGGAAGAAATACCACTCCTAGAGTCTTTGTGGCCAAAGTCTTAGCAAAAAGCTGTTACAATCCCATCAAAATAATAGCAGTACCATTATCTCATGGAAAGAGTCATGGGTTTGGAATCAGAAGACCTGGGATTGAATCTCAACTCTGCTTCACACTGTTGTGTGGCCTTGGACAAATCATTTGACCTCTTAAACCTCAGTTTCCTTATCTGTAAAATGAATGGGTTGGAGTTGATGCTCTAAATTTCCTTCCAGCTCTAAATCTATGATCCTATGAATCATGGAATCTTAGAGCTAGAAAGGACTTTAGAAATCATTTAATCTATAGGCATCCCCCCTCTATTTTACAAATGAAGAATGCAGAGATAGACCTAACATGGCACAACTAGTTAATGGCAGAGCTGGGACTAGAATCCAATTTTCTTGATCCCAAATACAATGCTCTTTAAAAAGGAAAGATACTTGCAATACAACTTTATTATGATATAAATGTAAAAGAATTGGGAATGACAGTAACAAGTACTATTCACTACTTAGTATTGTGATGGGACTGCAGCAGTCTTACATTTGAAACTCAATGGTCCAAAACAGCTAACTAGACACGTCCTATATCAGAGGTGACTCATGGTTTCCATTTTATTACATAACTGAGAAGAACATGTGCTTCATCTTTGGGTTACTGAGGGCTTCAGAGTGAATGTGACATCACAGGACTAACTGTTCCCTATAAAAGCAGACCTTTGACTCTGGACTCTAGCTTCATTCCCTTACAACTAGCCAATCAATAAACATTTATTGCATTACTACTACGTGACTGGCATTGTGCTGTGTCATCATCTTCATCAGGGAATTCAGTTGTCTGGATAATCTGCAAGTCCTGCTTATACTGAGTTGCCAGGGTTGGGTCTATGACAACCTCCGGAGTTGGAAGAGCTGGTGTGGCAATGAACTCCAAATTAGCTTCTCCAGTAAACTTTCTAGCCAGCCAAAGGAAAGGTTTCTCCACATTGTCTTTACGTTTGGATAAAATGACACAAGACTGGGTATTCTTCTTTCCATGAAAGACAATAGCTTTCACCTTAACTTTTCTGACCTCAACATCCACTTTGTTGCTATACAACAACAGTATAGGGAAATTTTTCACATACTCTTTCCAGATTTCCATGCCAGTTAGGTACATTTTTTTAATAGTACTTTTTTCCCAATTATATGTCAAGACAATTTTCAATGTTCACAATTAGGTACATTCTTATAAGTAACAATGTTACAACAAACATTATAATGACACACTGAGATTGGATGTAACAACTGTTTCTCAGTCTGCCAAATTTCTCTTGGTCTCTTTGTATAGAGTATGTTGAATTTCACAGGGCCTCTTTTAGTATGAAACATCAAAAGTGGTTTCATACTTCTTGTATTCATGAGTCAAGTGACAAATGTGTTTTTTCCCCTAGTACTTTTGTCACCGACTAACAAAAATTTGAACTGAGCTTGGGGTTCTCTTTGCGTGGCCATCATGATGGTTTCTCCTTCACCTCCCTGCCCACCTTGCCTTCCCACCTAGGTCAGGCAGGCCTCTGCTCTTCTAATGCTCTTTTCATTTCCAGCATGCTGGTACTCTCCCCCTAGCCCCAACCTCTTCTCCTCACACTCATACCCACTTTCTATATCCTGCTCTGGTGACAGTAACCAAATCAGCAGTAACATTGCTTCTGGGAAGGGCATATCAATTGATATCCCTGTGGCTCTGGTCACAATCCCTGTGACTTCCAAGTCCACAAAACTCTTCTATGGCCACACTTCCTTATGTGCTGTCTCCCTAAGAAGAAAGTAAGCTTATTAAAAGCAAAGACTGTCTCTCTTTTCTATTTATATGCCCAATGATTAGTAAAGTGTCTAGTACCTGGTAAACACTATCTGTCTGTCTATTTATCTATGTCTTTCATTCACTGCCTCACATTTAGAGATAGAAGGGGAGAAAAATAATTATTTATAACTATTCCAACTGTATAACCCAAAAAAGTGATTTCAATTTTGTTTTTACCAAGGTTGCATCCAGACGTGTCTCTTTTCCAAGGAAATCAGCTTTCATGTACAGTGAATGGGAAATCAATTCACCTTCTCCATGCTGTGCTATACTAACAGAATTTATAGCCACCTTCTTGTAGCCTTCTTATACCAGATGGATAAATTGCATTTATATAATATAGTTTTACCTGAATTTCTAAAAAGAGACATCTAAAAGGACCTGTTGAACTTGAAACAGATTGTCAGTATCTATAGGAAACTGATTTTGAACATAGCAGTCTGCTTGGATACCAGGCTTATGTTTAATAAAGAAAATGTCATTTCTGCAGTGGTAAGCTTGACTCTGAACTTTCTTTTCTTTTTTTTTTTTTTAACAGAATTTTAAATTCAGTATTTTATTTTTCCATAGTTACATGTAAAGACAACTTTTAACATTTGTTTTTAAAACTTTGAGTTCCAAATTCTCCCTCCTCCTCCCTTCCCATCCCCCCTCATTGAGAAGGCCAGCAATTTATTATAGGTCATACATGTGTAGTCATGCAAAACATCCATAATAATCACGTTGAGAAAGAAAACAGACAAAACCCCCCAACAAAAATAAAGTAAAAAAACTCAAGTATGTTTCAATCTGTATTCAGATACCATCAATTCTTTCTCTGGGAATAGATAGCATTTTTCATCATAAGTCCTTTAGAGTTGTATCAGATTGTTGTATTGCTGAGAATAGCTGAATCATTCACAGTTGATCATCTTACAATATTACTGTTACTTTGTACATAGTACACTTTATTTTGTATCAGCCCATGCAAGTCTTTCCAGGTTTTTCTGAGAGCATCCTGCTCATCATTTCTTATAGTACAATACTATTCCATCATAATCACATACCACAACTTATTTAGCCATTCCTCAGTTAATGGACAACCCCTCAATTTCTAATCTTTTACCCCTAGAAAAGAGCTGCTATAAATATTTTTGTACATATGGGTCCTTTTCATATTTGGAATACAGACCTAGTAGTGGTATAACTACGTCAAAGGGTATGTATGGTTTTATAACCCTTTGGTCTATAAAATAAAATTACTCTACATTATAGTTGATCAGTTCACAAATCCACCAACAGTGCATTAATGTTTTGTTTTTCCCACATCCTCTCCAACATTTGTCATTTACTTTTTCTGTTCTATTAGCCAATCTAATAGGTATGAGGTAGTGCCTCAGAATTGTTTCAATGTGTATTTCTCTAATCAATGGTGAGTTAGAGTATTTTTTCATATGATTATAGATAGCTTTGATTACTTCATCTAAAAACTGATCATATCTTTTGATAATTTATCAATTGGGTAATGGCTCTTATTGTTTTTTATAAATTTGACTCAGTTCTCTATACATTTGAGAAATGAGGCCTTTATTAGAGAAACTTCATAATTTTTTTTCACAATTACTATTGTTAACTGTATTGTCTTCCGTCCTATTCCCCCCCATTCTCTCTCTCCTTTTACCCTGTCCCTCCTCAAACCCCCTCCCTCAATCTGCCCTTCTTATATCACCACACCCCCTTTCTCTTATCCCCTTCCCCTCTTACTTTCCTGTAAAGTAAGGTAGATTTCCATATCCAATTGCATGTGTATATTATTCCCTCTTTGAACCAATTCTGATGAGAGTAAGGTTCACTCCCCCTTACTTCCAACCTCTCTTCCCCTCCACTGTAAATGATTTTTATTGCCTCTTCTATGTGAAATAATTTTACCCCATTCTACCTCTTTCTTTTCTCTTTCTCCCAATACATTCCTCTCTAACCCCTTAATTTTATTTTTTAGATGTTATTCCTTTATATTCAACTCACACCTGTGCCCTCTGTCTATATATATTCCTTCTAGTTGCCCTAATAATGAGAAATGTCTCATGAGTTACAAATATCATCTTCCCATGTAGGAATGTAAACAGTTTAAATTTATTAAGTCCCTTATGATTTCCCTTTCCTGTTTACCTTTTTATGCTTCTCTTGAGTCTTGTATTTGAAAGTCAAATTTTCTACTCAGCTCTGATCTGTTCACCAAGAATGCCTGAAAGTCCTCCACCCCATTGAATATCCATTTTTTCCCCTGAAGGATTATTCTCAGTTTTGCTGGATAGGTGATTCTTGGTTTACCTCCTTTGCCTCCAGAATATCATATTCCAGGCTCTTTGGTACTTTAATGTAGAAATGGCTAAATCTTGTGTTATCCTGACTGTGGTTCCATGATACTTGAATTGTTTCTTTCTGGCTGCTTGCAGTATTTTCTCCTTGACCTAAGGAACTCTGGAATTTGGTTATAATATTCCTGGGAGTTTTTGTTTTGGGATCTCTTTCAGGAGGTGATGGGTGGATTCTTTCAATTTCCATTTTACCCTCTGTTTCTAGAATATCAGAGCAATTTTCCTTGTTAATTTCTTGAAAGATGACATATAAGCTCTTTTGTTGATCATGGCTTTCAGGTAGTCCAATAATTCTTAAATTATCTCTCCTGGATCTATTTTCCAAGTCAGTTGTTTTTCTAGTGAGATATTTCACATTGGCTTCTATTTTTCCATTGGTTTTATTTTCTAATTTCTTGATTTCTCAAAGAGTCCTTAGCTTCCATTTGCTCCCTTCTAATTTTTAAGAAATTATCATTTTTTAAATTTATTTTTTATTTTTAGTTTACAACACTCAGTTATTCAAATTTTTGAGTTCCAAATTTTCTCTCCCTCCCTCTCTGCCCTCCTCCAAGACAGCATGTAATCTGATATAGCTTCTACATATACCTTCGCACTAAACTTATTTACACAATTGTTGAGTTGTAAAGAATTATAACCAATGGAATGAATCATGAGAAAGAAGAAACAAAACTAAAAAAGAAGTAACAAAAGAGAGGGCAAATAGTTTGCCTCAATCTTCATGCAGACTCAGTAATTCTTTCTCTGGATGTAGACAGCTTTTTCCATCATTCTGTCTTTTGGAGCTGTCTTTGAACCTTGTATTGCTGAAAAAAGCTGAAAAAAGTCTATCAAAGGTAGTCATCACAGATACTGTGTGTCTATAATTGTGTATAATGTTGTCCTGGTTCTGCTCCCCTCACTCAGCATCAGATCATGTAAGTCTTTCCAGGTTATTATGAAGTCTATCTGCTCCTCATTTCTTATAGCATAGTAGTATTCCATTACATTCATATGCCACAACTTGTTTATCCATTCCCCAATTGATGGGCATCCCTTTGATTTCCAATTCTTTGCCACCACAAAAAGAGCTGCTATAAATATTTTTTTATGTATCGGTCCTTTTCCCACTTGTGCGATCTTTTTGGGATACAACCCTAGAAGTGGTATTGCTGGGTCAAAGGGTATGTACATTTTTATAGCCCTTTGGGCATAGTTCTAAATTGCTCTCCAGAATGACTAGATCAGCTCACAACTCCACCAACAATGTAACAGTGTTCCTAATTTCCCACATCTTCTCTAGCATTTATCATTTTCCTGTTTTGTCATGTTACCCAATCTGACAGGAGAGATGTGGTACCTAGGAGTTGTGTTGATTTGAGTTTCTCTAATCAATAGTGGTTTAGAGCATTTTTTCATATGACTATAGATATCTTTAATTTCTTCCTCTGAAAACTTCCTGTTCATATCCTTTGAGTGTTTCTCAATTGGAGGATGACTTGTATTCCTATAAATTTGACTCAGTTCCCTGTATATTTCAGAGATGAAGCCTTTATCAGAGATACTGGTTGTAAAAATTCCCAATTTTCTGCTTCACTCCTAATCTTTGTTGCATTGGCTTTGTTTGTACAAAAACTTTTCAATTTAACATAATCAAAATTATCCTTTTTGCATTTTGTAACGCTCTCTATCATTTGTTTGGTCATAAATTCTTCCCTTCTCCATAAATCTGACAGGTAAACTATTCCTTGGTCTCCAAAATTGCTTATAGTATCAGCCTTTATATCTAAGTCATGAAACCATTTTGACTTTGTTTTGGTATCTGGAATGAGATATTGGTCTATGCCCAATTTCTGCCGTACTATTTTCCAGTTTTCCCAGCACTTTTTGTGAAATAGTGAATTCTTAACTCAGAAGCTGGACTCTTTGGGTTCATCAAAGAGTAGATTACTATATTCCTTGACTACTGTGTCCTGTGTACCTAACCTGTTCCACTGATCCACCACTCTGTTTCTTAGCCAGTACAAAGTAGTTTTGATGACTGCTGCTTTATAATACAGTTTAATATCTGGAATGGCTAGGCCACCTTCCCTAGCATTTCTTTTCATTAATTCCCTTGATATTCTGGGAATTATTTTCTTCAGTGAGCTTTTGGACCTCCTTTTCCATTTGGCCAATTCTGATTTTTCAGGCATTCTTCTCCTCATTGGCTCTTTGGACCTCTTTTACCATTCGGCCTCATCTGTTTTTTAACATATTATTTTCTTCAGTAATTTTTTTGTGTCTCCTTTTTCATGATTTTCTTGCATCACTCTCATTTCTCTTCTCAATTTTCCTTCTACCTCTCTTACTCAATTTTCAAAATCCTTTTTGGGCTCTTCCATGGCCTGTGACCAATTCATATTTTTCTTGGAGGCTTTGGATGTAGGAGCTTTGACTTTGTTGTCTTCTTCTGAGTGTGTGTTTTGATCTTCCTTGCCACCAAAGTAAGTTTCTATAGTCTGAGTTTTTTTCTGTTGTTTCCTCACTTTCCCAGTCTCTTACTTGACTTTTAACTCTTTGGTAAAGTAGGGCTCTGCTTCCAGGGTGGAGGGTACCCTGTCCTAAGTTTTCAGAGATACTTCTAGGGACCTGTAAGTTTTGAGTTCTTCCAAGGGGGTATGATCTAAGGAGAAGTGTTTATTGCTCTCCTGGTCTGTGAGTGACCACCAGCACTATTTTCTATTCTGGAACTGTGAGAATGGTCCCCCCTCCAGTGCTGCTGCAAGCTCTGCTATGCTAGTGCTCCTCCTAGCCCTGGAACTGCCACCCATGACTGCAACCCAGATCTGAGTATGGGTAAAGCAAGAGTCCTGCCTCAGTGTTAGCAAAAAGACCCCTGTAATCTCCTGAACAGTTGTTAGACCCCATCTCTGGGCTGAGAGCTCTGGCAGCAGACACTGCTGTTGCTGATTCAGTCACTCCCAAGGCTTGCTCTGGGGTTGCTGGGGCCTGGTCTGTGCTGGCATGGCACTCCGCTCTCACTCAGGTGCAACAGACCTTTCCTACCAACCTTCCCAATTGTCGAGGGCTGGAAATTTGTTCCACACCGTTTTTGGTGGGTTTTGCTGCTCTAGAATTTGTTTAGAGTCACTTTTTAAGCTATTTGGAAGGGTTTGGGGGAGAGATCGGGCGGGTCCTTTCCTTTACACCACCATCTTGTCTCTACTTCTTGAATCAGAATTTTCAAGTCAATAACCTACTGTGCGTGTGTTTGGGCGTATCATATGTGTAGGTTATGTTTGGGCATATCATACGTGTAGGTTATGTTTGGGCATATCATACGTGTAGGTTATGTTTGGGCATATCATACGTGTAGGTTATGTTTGGGCATATCATACGTGTAGGTTATGTTTGGGCATATCATACGTGTAGGTTATGTTTGGGCATATCATACGTGTAGGTTATGTTTGGGCATATCATACGTGTAGGTTATGTTTGGGCGTATCATACGTGTAGGTTATGTTTGGGCGTATCATACGTGTAGGTTATGTTTGGGCGTATCATACGTGTAGGTTATGTTTGGGCGTATCATACGTGTAGGTTATGTTTGGGCGTATCATACGTGTAGGTTATGTTTGGGCGTATCATACGTGTAGGTTATGTTTGGGCGTATCATACGTGTAGGTTATGTTTGGGCGTATCATACGTGTAGGTTATGTTTGGGCGTATCATACGTGTAGGTTATGTTTGGGCGTATCATACGTGTAGGTTATGTTTGGGCGTATCATACGTGTAGGTTATGTTTGGGCGTATCATACGTGTAGGTTATGTTTGGGCGTATCATACGTGTAGGTTATGTTTGGGCGTATCATACGTGTAGGTTATGTTTGGGCGTATCATACTGTGTAGGTTATGTTTGGGCGTATCATATGGTAGGTTATGTTTTGGGCGTATCAAGGTATTAAGGTTGTTGGTAGGTTTGGGCATATCATACGTGTAGGTTATGTTTTGGGCATATCATACGTGTAGGTTATGTTTGGGCGTATCATACGTGTAGGTTATGTTTGGGCGTATCATACGTGTAGGTTATGTTTGGGCGTATCATACGTGTAGGTTATGTTTGGGCGTATCATACGTGTAGGTTATGTTTGGGCGTATCATACGTGTAGGTTATGTTTGGGCGTATCATACGTGTAGTTATGTTTGGGCGTATCATACGTGTAGGTTATGTTTGGGCGTATCATACGTGTAGGTTATGTTTGGGCGTATCATACGTGTAGGTTATGTTTGGGCGTATCATACGTGTAGGTTATGTTTGGGCGTATCATATGTGTAGGTTATGTTTGGGCGTATCATACGTGTAGGTTATGTTTTGCCCATGTAAGATGTTTATATTCACATGGATTATCCAAATGCATAGATAAATGGCTTGAAGGTAGGCACTGATAAATATTGCTGGAATTTTGCCACTACTTTCTGTGGCAAAATCACTGTGATTTTTGCCTTAAGGGAGCAGAGACTATTAGGCTGTCTGCTCTGTTCTACTCTGAGAGAGGGAATATCAGACTAAAATTATATTGTCAGCCACCTAAAATATTACTGATCTAGCGGCACAATTAGTTCAGAATAAAAAGCTGCTTTCTTATTTTCTCTTAACTGGGGGAAAGTACCCCTAGTTCACACATACCAGCTTGGTCTCATTCTGGTATACAAAAGGCCATCACAAATAGTAAATAGAGAGTAAGCCCATTTATACAAGCAGATAGCAAAGAGAAACTGGAGAAGTTACATAGATTTAAGCATACCAGAAATTATGCAAGAGTGAATGAGTTCTTCAAATGGGAGCCAGAGGAGATCTCATTCAACCAAAAGAGGCCTTGTTCTCATCTGGGGGGAAATCCTTTGGAGTCTCTAGAGAGGCAAACTAGAAATCAGTGACGTGTTGAAGAACCAGCTTCTCCTACAAATCTGCAAAAGAACCTCACTCTCTCTTCCCTGGAGCTGGCCCTAGATAGGTTCTGGAACCAAGAAGGAATGAAGAAGAATGTTTCTCTTCTCCAAAGCTCTAGCACCAATCTCATACAGGTCTTCACATGGGCGTGCAGTGTCATGTGGGCACTCTTTCCACCAATTAGGACAGTCTCATGCAAAATGTTCTTGGCTTGTCTAGAAAACTGAGTTATATATGTACACATATCAAGGGATACAGTGTGATGTAGGAGAGGGAACTGATATTAGTCAGGATGACCTGGGTTCAAGAATTATCTCTTGACACATATGGGTTGTATGATTCTGGGCATTTCGCAATCTCCCAGGGTTCCAGACAACTCTCTGAGACTCTGAGTTATGGAGTACTTACTTCTCTGTGTTAGTAGAGGGAGTTTCCTTATCAGGAGTGTTATGAAATTATAGGTCTCATTTAAAAAAAGAATAAATATATGTATCTATGCTCTTTTTAACATTTATATTCATATATATATTTATACTTAAATTCCTTTACATTCCTATATATATGTGCACATACACATAACATAATGCACTTTGCAGGGCAGGTGGGGAAAAAGTATCTGAATTTGCAATTTTATCGGTGTGGGGAGTTACTTGTCTAGAAATCCCACTGATGGGAGATTGGCAATTTGCTTGTAACTTATTGTCTTAGCAAGTTTCCCCAGAGGCATAGAGGGTAAATTATCTGTGTCTCCACAGCTAGCATGTGTTAGAGACAGGACTTGATTGCAGGTCTTCCTGGTCCAAAGCCAGTTCCCTAGCCTTTTATCTACTATGCCAGACTTCCTCTCATATATACATATAAGTACATGTGTCTTCTACATTGTTTATGCACATAAACATTGTACTTCTTTTCAATTAAGAGACACACCCTGCTTAAACTTGTCAAAATCCATAGAATTAAAAATATATATACTTTTAAATGTTACCAGTTCTTTTTTTTTACTTCTATGTGCAAATCATTGCCTGGGTAATGTGTTTGTGTGTGTGTGTGTGTGTGTGTGTGTGTGTGTGTGTGTGTGTGTGATTAACAGAGTCTCTAGTAGTTCACTGTAGCTTTGTGAGTCATCATGGTTCTTTGGAATTAATTATTGAACTTTATCTAGCCAGGAAGGACACTAGGGGAAACATACTATTACACCCTTTTCTTCCTTCCTTCAGTACAGTGTGTCTCTTGTTTTCTACTTGGTTAAACTCAGAAAGATAGAAAGTTGTAAAGCTGTTAAAGCTTCACTGGCCCGAGTCATCTCAGTTGTTTGGAAGGACTCCCAATCTGAGCCATTAGGACAGAGGAAGCTGAGCAAGGGCTATGTTTTGCCTCTTCCCTGGTGAACAGAGCATTCTCTGGCTGAACTTGTCTGAAAAGAAACACCATGTAATGACCTTTCCATCAATCACTTTGATGGAAAAAAACTGTCCTTATTTGAACTTGGAAACATAAACTGAAGTGTGTGTATGTGTATGTGTGTGTGTGTGTGTGTGTGTGTGTGTGCAGGGGGGGTGGTATGGGCTTGCCAACAAGTGTGTTCATTTTCACATCTTAAAAGCAGAGGCTTATGATTCTACTGAATATAAAGAATGAAATGAAGAGAGAATGCTAACACCCTAGTCTAGGTTGAGTGAGGTGACACAGGTTAAGAGCTCTGATGAATCCCGATAAGAAGGAGAGAGGGCTAGATTTATGGTCAAAGGACCTGAGTTTGGATTTTGCTATTACTGACTGCCTGTGACACCATGAAAAAGGTACTTGACCTTTTGGGGTCTCAATTTCTTCATGTATAAAAGTGAGGAGTTTAGGTGATTTCTAAGATTTATTCCAGCTCTAAATCTATGATGCTATTGTTAAGGGATGAGGCATCTCCAAGGAAAGACAGTAGGAAAGTTTCCAATGTGCCTGCATATTCATAGGAGTCCTTTTGGGGAAGCAAAACACTAGGAAAAAAGTAGGTACTCACTAATGAAGCAATTTCTGCACAATTTGTGATACACTAATGCAATAGAATGTTATTGTTTTATGCAAAATGATGAAAATGAGGATTTCAGAGAAACAGGAGATTTGTATGAACTGATTCAGGATGAATTAAGTAAAACCAGAAAAATGAATATATACAATGACTAGAATAATATGAACAAAAAGGACACTAAAACAAAGTCAAACATTGAGGAACTGTCATTGCCAATCCTGACTGCTGAGAAACAATGAGGAAATATATTTCCCTTCTCTCCTTGAAGAGGTGGGGGACTATAGATTTGGAATATGGCATATACTATCACATAGTCACTTTATCAGTGGCTTTGCTTAACTGTTTCTCTTTTTTATAAAGGAAGGTTCACTCAAGGGTACTAGAAGGGAGTTAGGTGAAATGATTGTTATATAAAAAAATCGATAAATTTTTTAAAAGGAAATTTGTAACTAGGTGGGAAAGGAGATTTGGAAATAGTTTATAGACATTTTGAAACAGTTTGCAAATAGAACTGTTTGTTCAAATACAAGGACAGCTAGTAACCATCTGACTGTAAACTTGCCACTAGATCTTTATGGGATTGCTCAGTCCTTTGTCTTAACGACCTGTATGCAGATATAGATCATTTTATCTAGGTGCAATTATGAATATACCAAGAGGTACCATGCATATTGATGAAACTGCAATTCATCTAAGATTAGAAAAATGAATTACATATCAGGAGGATGTCTGATTAAATTCGACTTCACTGGTCTAGCTCTGGGGTTAGCCCTTTGCTGTCTGGCTTTCAGGTTTCAATCAAGTCTTGGTTTTCACAAAGTCACACAATTGATGTTTCCCAGCTATTGACATTAAAGTCCTCATATCAGTCACATGTGAATTAGATGCTGGGAAACAGGATACTTTGGCCATCTTTAATCTGAATGCCTTTTCTCTGAAGGGCTGTTATTGCATTTTCTCTCACACAACTGCCCTGAAATTCAATTTCCTTTCCTTTAGCAAGACTCTAAATCAGAATCAGGTACCACTTTATAAAAGTCCAACCCTCCTCATTTAACAGATGAGGAAACTGAGGCCCATAGATATGAAGTGACTTGCTGAATGGATAACTAATTATGGAATTTAAAAATGGAGGCAGGCATGCCTTGTTCTTTGGGTACTTAGCAGAATAGAGCATGATGGCAGCAAGAAATGGGGTTATAATCACACTTTAAAAAACAAAGAAGGTGTGGGGGCAAACAGCACAGAAAGTACAAAGATAAGCAGCCAAAGGGACAGAGGATGGGTTGGTGAAGGAAGGCAGGCACTGTGAGGAAGAAGATGGAGAGGGAGAGAGTTAGAGAGTATCACTCTCTTAACTACAGATTAGAGTTGGGAGCACTGGGAAGCATGGACCAGATGGAGATGGGAGAGGGCTTGGAGAACAGGAATTTAAGGTGTCATTTTTTTCCTCACAATTTTTTTTAACATTTTCATTTAAAGTTTTGAGTTCCAAATTTTATCCTTCCTTCTCTTTCCTCTCTCCCTCCCTGAGATGGTAAGCATGAGGTTTCATTTTTATAAGTTTTTTTGAGGGGAAACAGACTAGCTCTTATCTGTGCCACCATGGGGTTAGTTCATTAACATATTCAAATCATTTCAAAATTATCAGTATGTAGTAGCAATTCGATTTGAAGATCTTTTCCACCCATTAATAGTCCATGTGACCTGCTTACATCACAGGAAGCCCAAGGCACATGTAATGGGAGGAGCTTCCAGATAGGAAAAGGAAGTTATGTCACTGAAAATGCTGAGAGAGAAAGAGAGAGAGAGAGAGAGAGAGAGAGAGAGAGAGAGAGAGAGAGAGAGAGAGAGAGATATGTTATGGCTGCTGGTGGCTGCTAATGGCTGCCTTTGTGATTGTTAGAACTGAACAGGCTGACTTAGCTGTACTGTGAGTTTGTTTTGGGGAAGACCCCAGCAGGGGGTTGGAGAAGTTTTGGAATGTTGAGGCTCCATGTTGTGATATTCTATATTGAATGTTTTGGGTTCCTTGCTGTTATGATCAAGTGTACTGATTGGCTGTGGGGGCTGAGCATTTGGTTATGGGACATGGTTCTCTGGTGTCTGAATAAATGGTTAACTTCTTCTGCCTTCTATGTAGAGAGTCTTGTATACTTTGCAATACAGAACTACATAGGCATTTTGACAGTTATCATCCACATTGTTATTATTACCTTAGTGTTTCATTTGGTGACTAGGAGGATGGGATTGCAAGGTATAACATCTCTATTTAGAGGTAGAAGGACTTTAGAAGAAGAAATAGTTGTCCCAGGATGGGAAGATGTAACTTATTGCTCCCTTGCAAAGCAATGGTCTAAGGGCACTGGTCTCTGTGAGGACTGGAAGCAGAAGCTACGCAGTGGAGGGTCTAAAGATTTGGAGCAATGCCTCAGAGAGGTTACTGTTGAGCCAGGAATGGGCAACCCAAGAGCTATCTCTAGACGAGACTGGATTTTACTCACAGCCTATCATATTGTATGTGAACACAGAGACAGACTATTAAGAGAGAGAGCTCACGCTCAGACAGTTGCTGAAATGTCTGAACACACTCAGTCTATACCACAGCAAGATGGAGAAACTCAGGTGGCAGAACAGCAGGAAGCTAACAGCTTTGTTGTTAATTCAGCTAGAAGGCAGAGGGAGCCAAGGAGGTCAAGAATGCACCTCAGTTCAGCCCTGGTCCAGCCTAGCAGGCAGTCTGGTCACCATGGTAACAGGGGCAGAGCATCTAGACAGGAAGATACAATGTTACAACCTCCAAGAAGAGGTGATACTTTGCTGCATGCTACTTCTCACAGAGACAGTGAGACAGTATCACACCAGACTTCTCAAAAGAGAAATGTACCCCATAGAGTGGAGGAGGCAGGAAATAGAAGGTGATACTACTTAGTTTAGGCTGGTTTTAGAGGATTTTACACAACAGGAAATTGCAGATATCTTGAGTAGGTTCACCCAGAAAATGGGAGAATTGTTAATATCTTGGATGGTGAGAAATCAGTGATGAAGGGGCCACAAGAGTGTCTGTAGATTCGGTGGACTGTATGAGATTACTAAGTATTAGCCAGAACTCTTTTGTACAGCAAGCTTTTAGGGATTATCATTCACGAAGAAGAAATCAAGCAACCAATTTGTTGGCTTTGGCTGCGACAGGTTGTAAAGAGGAATATCCTGCTGATACCATGTGGCCTTCAGCAAATAGACCCTTTAGGGACTGTATGAGAAAGTTAAAGGAGGAGGTGATGAAGACTACTATTATGTTGGGGAACGCTGAAGATTATTATGAAACTCCTATGGGAGTCTCTCATAGGAATTCAATCATTAATACAGCACCCCCTTACTTATAAACATGTGATTCTGACTCTGCTGATTGCAGAAGTAGGGGACCCTCTTTCAGAGGTGCTGGATAAGATTGCACAGTTAAGTGATTTAGGAGACTGGGGGACAGATAAGTTTCCTCTGGAAAGAAAGGTACATAGCCAACAGATTCAACGTCCAAAGAATAGAGTGACAAAGTAAGAGATGTTTACTGCTCTGTTGAAAGCAGGGGTAGATTTTAGAAGAATAGATGGTATTCCAACTAATGAGCTATATAAAATGTACCAAGATAAGAGACTAAATAGCAAACAGAATAGAGAAGTTAGAACTGCCCCTACAAATTCTACAGATCTTGAACCCTTGTATCCAAGTGAATCACACCTTTAAGGAGACTAGGGAATAGGCTGAGCCCCAGCTCAGATTAAAGAAACACACAGATGGTATTACAGACCCCATACTGATCTGACTATATATTAGAAGAATGGATCAAATACTTTAACTAAAGCATTGATCGACACTGGGGCAGAGGACAGCTTAATTTATGGAAACCCTGACAAATTTAAGCATGGAACTCCTATTACCATCACAGGACTAGGAGGGGCTGAAATATCAGCCAAACAAGTGAAATTGAGATGAAAATTGGACAATTGCCTAAGAAAGAATATACTGTGGTCATTGTACCCATTCCTGAATACATCATTGGAATAGATATATTGAAAGGCATGACTCTGAATTTGCCTGAGGGGAGATATCAATTTACAGTAAAGAAGATAAGAATTAATACAGTTTTGGTGGGAAAAATAAAGATGGACCCAATCACTCTACTTGAACCTTCTAAAGTAATTACTTTGAAGCAGTATCATGTGCCAGGTGGGCAAGATGAAATTGCCAATACTATAAAGCAATATGTTGAAGCAGGAGTATTAGTACCTACCACTACTCAATGGAATAATCCTGTATGGCCAGTATGCAAGTCAGATGGAATGTGGAGAATGACAGTGGATTATAGACAATTGAATAAAGTGACTCCTCCCTTGTATGCTGCTGTTCCAGATACTGTTACCTTAATAGAGAGGATCCAGAAATATGATGGGACTTGGTATGCAGTGATTGATTTGGCCAAAGCTTTCTTTATGATCTCAATAGACTCCAAACAGTGGAACCAGTTTGCTTTTATGTGGCAGGGCCGACAACATACTTTTACATGATTTCCACAAGGATATCTGCATAGCCCAACTATCTGTCATAGGATTGTGGCTGAACATTTGGATGAATTGTAGTTACCTGGTATACAGCTTGCCCACTACATAGATGATATTTTGATACAGGGAGCAAATGTAAAAGAAGTAGAGAAGAGTTTGATACTTTTAATTGAGCATATGAAAAGCAAAGGATGGGAAATTAACTCTGCAAAGATTCAAGGACCAGCTCAAACTATGACATTTTTAGGTATACAGTAGAATAAAGGACTGTGAGAAATTCTCCCACAAGCTTGACAAAAGATTCAAGATTTTGCTGTCCTCACCAATAAGAAGGAGGCACAAAAGTTCGTAGGACTGTTTGGATATCGGTGGCATCACATCTCACATCTTGGATAAATTTTGAAACCCTTATATAAAGTTACCAGGAAAATATGAATTTGATTGGGGACTTGAACAGAATAAAGCTTCTGAAGAAGCTAAAGCTTCTATACAATTGGCTCTGGATTTATGGCCTATGCAAAGCGGACCAGTGGAATTTCAAGTGACTGTACGAGATGACTTTGTGAATTGGAATTTATGGCAGAAACAATAAAGCCAAAATGTACCCTTAGGATTTTGATGGAGGAAACTACTTTTATCTGGATTACGATACACATCTTTTGAAAAGCAGTTGTTAGCTGCATATTGGGCTTTGGTAGAAACTGAACAACTGACTCTGGGCCATGAAGTGATATTAAAGCTTGGAATCCCAATTATGACTTGGGTAATGAGTACTCCAGCATCTCACAGAACTGGACATGTGCAAGAGGCTAGCATAATTAAATGAAAATTGTATATTCAGAATAGATCGAAAACAGGCAAAAGTGGAGTTTCTTTTCTATATGAATCTCTTGCAAGCATTGACATTGATGGAAATGACAAAACCCCTGAACCAAGGCAATGTTTGGTACCATCCTTGGTAAAATGGAATGACAAATATGATGGACTAACTGAAGAACAGAAGAAGCATGCATGGTTTACTGATGGGACAGCAAAATATTTGGGACTTAAAAGACATTGGAAAGCAGTAGCCTATAACCCACGTACTAAGAGTACTTTGGAAAGTACTGGATAGGTGGATGTAGCCAATATGCTGAACTTATGGCAGCACATCAAGCTATTAAGACAGAGAAAGAAAGACAATGTCATATATTCACTGATTATTGGGCAGTAGCTAATGGGTTAGCTACATGGATGACAATGTGGAAAAACCAAAATTGGGAAATTTTTGGTAAACGAGTTTGGGGCAAAGAACTATAGAAAGATATAAGGGACACATCTTTAGTTACTAATTTGTCACTTTTTCATATAGATGCTTATGTGCCTCTCAGTATACCAGAACATGAGCACAATGCATATGCTGATCGACTAGCACAGATTGCTACTGAATATGCTGTCCCTGCTCTGACACCTACTGATGACCCAGTACTAGCAAAATGGGTCCACCAAATGTCTGGCCATTTAGGGGTCCAGGCCACACATCAGCAGGCACAAGATCGAGGTATTAGTAGCTCTTATTCATTGTTAAAGCAAGCAGTAAAGGAATGTCATATATGTCAATTGGAAAAGGAACGAACTGTTCCTCTGGTAGTAACTGGAGAAATAGCAAGGGGAAATGTTCCAGCCCCTATATGGCAGATAGATTATATTGGACCACTACCCCAAGATAAAGGATACAAATTTATATGTACTTGTGTTGACACCTATTCAGGTCTACTAGTGGCTTGTCCTTATAAGAATGCAACCTCGAAAAAACACCTGTAAAACTCTAGATATTAAAAGTCTATATTATGGAACCCCAATGCAGATTCAAAGTGACAATGGGTCACATTTCAAAGTTAATGAGATGAAGAGATATTGTGTATTGAACAATATAGAGTGGATGTATTGTATTCCATATTATCCACAAACATCTGGATTGATAGAAAGAATGAATGGATTGTTGAAAGAACAGTTAAGAAAGTTAAGTTCTAATAATTCGTATCAACATTGGAAAGATAATTTGTTCATTGCCTTACATAATTTGAATAATAGACCATTAGATGGGAGTACACCTCTAGCCAGAATGATGATCCCAAATCTGCAAATTAGAAAACAGCAAACACGTAAGATCCAAAACATTGAGTATATGACTGTGAGGGAAGATGTCCCACCACTGTATCCAGTAATACCTGGTTTGTTAGGAAATGACTTACTTTGTTTAGAGAAGTTTTGGTTGGATAGAAAAGAGATAAGAAATATTTCTACTGGGATATGTATGAGAATCCCTAAGAATCATTTTGGATGGATATTACCTAAACCAGGATTAGCAGCTCAAGGAATACATGTATTGGCTGGAGTGATAGATTCTAGTTATCAAGGAGAAATTATTGTGACACTCCAGAATTTGGGTGAAGAACCTATACAGCTTTGTAAAAATGATAGAATAGTTCAATTAATTATTATTCCTTGTGAAACAATACCTCTTGTGAAAATTGACCCTCCTTCCAAAATAACTATCAGAGGAAAGGAAGGATTTGGTTCTACTGATAGAATAACATTGGGAGCTAAAGTATGGGTAAAGCGGAAGCCGGACAATGTTCCAAATGCTGCAGAAATTATGGCACATGGGAAAGACAATAATGTTACAGTTGTTTACCCAGGAGAAAATGGTTATGAAACTGTATCTTTGACTCATGCATTCTATCGTGAATGATGTTATGATAGTCTCTTTGTTTCTTTGTGGCTTTTGTCTATTAAATTTGTTTGTGAGATTTGTTTCCTGCAGGCTTAGTACCATCCACCTGCAGATGCCTGATCGCTTAAGCCAGATGTCTCTCTCTGATGTGTTCAGATGTCACCTCTTGACCTGTCCATGACTGTGATGTGTCATCTCTGGACCTGTTCACAACTGTGATATGTCATTCCTGGACCTGGCGTCAACTGAGTTCCAGATGCCAGCTTGCTAAAGAACTGACCTCTCTAATAGGACTCTTAATCTCTTGGGGCAGGGACAGTTCTACATCCAATTTCAGCAGGAAGAAGTTTAGGTGGATGAGACTTTTGCCCCTTACCCCAAGATTTTGAGCCCCATACATTTGAGGGCAAAATGAAGACATTGCTTTATATACTTATCTTGTGTTATCCCTGTTATATTGTTGTGTAAAGTTCTGTTGACACCAGTTATTCCAGAATTCCCATTGCCCTAGGTAATGGATAAGAAAGATCTTGGGGCTGAATTTAGTAGCAATTAGATTTGAAGATCTTTCCCACCCATCAACAGGCCATATGACTTGCTTATGTCACAGGAAGCCTAAGATACATGTGGTGGGAGAAGGAGCTTCCTGACAGGAAAAGGAAGTTATGTCACTGAAAATGCTGAGAGAGAGAGAGAAAGAGAGAGAGAGAGAGAGAGAGAGAGAGAGAGAGAGAGAGAGAGAGAGAGAGAGATGTTATGGCTGTTGGTGGCTGCTAATGGCTGCCCTCATGATTGTTAGAACTGAACAGGCTGACTTAGCCGTACTGTAAGTTTGTTTTGGGGAAGACCCCAGCAGGGGGTCGGAGAAGTTTTGGAATGTTGAGGCTCCATGTTGTGATATTCTATATTGAACATTTTGGGTTCCTTTCTGTTATGATGAAGTGGACTGAATGGCTGTGGGAGCTGAGCATTTGGTTATGGGACATGGTTCTCTGGTGTCTGAATAAATGTTATACTTCTACCTTCTCTGTGGAGAGTCTCGTATACTTTGCAATACACAGCTACATAGGCATTTTGACAATTATCATCTACATTGTTATTATTGCCTTACTGTTTCACAGTAAAACTTTAAAGTTAACGTGTCCATATCAATTCAAAGTTATCAACGCCATTCGGTGATCAGCTGTCTGGAATTTGCCTGGGATTTACATATCATAGGACCAAGAGGCTCTGACAGCAAAGTCTAGAAGGCTTTTCCTGATTCAGCACATATTATCAGGATATGAATTTTGGTTAATACATGATAATTTTTGTAAATTATGCTCCTTTGATCTTTGGGACAATTTGTATGTGACTTCCAGGTTCCCCTTGCAATCTTACTTCCTGCTATTGTTTCTTTATACTAGCTGCCTACAAACTTACTGATTAGAAGGAGTGGGTGGTCAGGAGGACCAGACCAAGAAACAATTTTAACACACTTGCTTAATGTGACATGGCTAATAAGTTGTAGAACCAGAACTGATACAAACACAGATTTTATACAGCTAAATTGACGTTTGTCCTATAGTCAGTCCTCAATAAATTCATTTTAATTCCTTTTCACTAGCATCCTCCACTTCTTGCCTTTTACCACAATTACTATGATTTTTTGGCTACACAGAAGGTTTTTCTGGAAGGGAGTTTCTCATGTTCTTTGGCTTCAGCAGATATGTCTTCACAAATTTTAGGATCAGATACAGTGAACACAAATCTTGATCACAAACCTTTTCTTACTTGACACTTTGTGAGGGGGGATATCTTTTCCCCAAGAGAACACTCCTCATTTGTTCAGGACCTGAGGAAATAGTTCCTCAATTAGCTTTCTTGACCTAATTCCAATCACTCATGGCTATTATCACTCTCTAGGAGTTGTTACTGACCATACCTTTCTGTTTTGTTTTGGTTTACTATATCGTCCTGGCTTTTAATGACCTTTCTGATTTCATTGTCTTTGTCAGCCTTGGCCCTAGATTGCTCACCTGTCTCCAGATCCCTGGCTGCATTTGACCTAACGAGTGCAGTTACATCCCCAGGTATCAACTGTCTCTTGATTAGATATATATCTTTGCCCTGGTTTTCCCAATCCTGATCCTTTGTTTTTTATCCAGACCACCCCTTTCCATGGTTCCAGAGATGACTAGGTATTTATTTCAAAATATAGTACTACTTTGATCAATAAATCCACAGGGAAGGAAACCACTTCATTACAAAGTTGATTGCTTTTTTTTAAGGTAACAAATGAACTTCCAGGAAGACTGTAGGGCAGCTTCTTTTAGCTAAATTCTCCCCTCTCCCAACCAAAATAATATCTGAAATGAAGGAAAACATCAATATTAAAAATACTAGCAGGTTAAGTGTCAAAAAAGAGATAATTTAAATAATAATAAGGCACCCAAGTCCAAATAAAAAAAGTAATGCTTAGCTTATATAAGCTCTCCCCCTTCCTTGTCCTGCTTCTCCCCCATCATCTGAAGGTGTGTTTGGTGCTGTTTGCTTTCCTTGTACTTTATAGTGCTGGCCCCATGCAGAAAAAAAAGACTAGTTAGTTATTACAGTGGTGTCCACAAGGGGTGGAAGGTCAATATTTCTGTACCTTCAAGTGTTTGATTCTCAAGCAGGAAGAACCAGAAATGAATTGTACAAGTGAGTTGGTATTAACCACTTTAGGAGAGAAAAAAAAAACATGCGAACTGCAGAAAAGGAATGAATTGTTGTGCTGCAAGACAGAGCTCAAGGTGTAAATGTTAGAAAGGAATTTGAAGAATAAATTTCATAGCTCATATGCTGCAGGGCAGCTAGTATTATTAGCCACATGACAAAAATACTTCAAAATACATTTCTATTTCTGCTTGCCCTGTTGAAAGTGAACAAGACCAAACCCTAGGCAAAATTGTGAGCTCTGTCAAGTTCGCCTTCTGTGTCTCCAGACTGTTAAAGTCTTTGTATGCTATTGGAACCCATCGTGGTTTACTGAGAAAGAGGAATCTGAAGAAGACAGTGAAACTGACCAGGGAAGAGAACCCTTCTGCCGAGCACCTGATCTACCTCTGTCATATGAAAAGGACATTGGGCGTTCCTGAGTAGGGGTGCCTTTTAAATGTTTAGAGCGATTGTTGCAGGAGTGAGGCTGACTAGAGAAAGGTTGAGATCCTTAAGGTGAGAAGGCAACGGTTGCTTTGTTTCACAGAAGAGTAGAGCCTCAAGGATCCCCAGGAGCTATCCTTGGTGCTGGCCTCAGACCCTGGTGCCGAAATCCCAATAACCTGCTGCTAACTTGATTTCTACTTACTTGAGGCCTGCCTTGTCTATCAACTCTCCCAAGAGCCTTGAGTATTTGGCCAAGTCTTTGGTACCCTTGCTTTGTCCAGACCCCACATGTTCAAACCTTACTTCTTGACTAAATCCTGCCTGACTGTAAAGCCTCACCTGCATCTCATTCTATCTGATTCTCTCTACAACCTGATCTGTCACTTGAGGCAGCACATTGACTTTCTTTAACCCCAACACTTTTCTCCCTTCCTTCCTTCCTTCCTTCCTTCCTTCCTTCCTTCCTTCCTTCCTTCCTTCCTTCCTTCCTTCCTTCCTTTCTTCACATTGACTTTCTTTAACCCCAACACTTTTCTCCTTTCCTTCCTTCCTTCCTTCCTTCCTTCCTTCCTTCCTTCCTTCCTCCCTCCCTCCATGTCTGTCCCTCCTTTCCTCTCTCTCTTTTTCTCTTTTCCTTTCTTTCTTTCTTTTTTCTTTCTTTCTTTCCTTCTTCCTTCCTTCCTTCCTTTCTTTCTTTTTTCTTTCTTTCTTTCCTTCTTCCTTCCATCCATCCATCCTTTCTTCCTTCCTTCCTTCCTTTCCTTTTTCTCTACATTGGGGAAACATTAGTACTGGTTATTAACACTTTATCAATTAATGGTTATTAACATTATTTCAATGTCTTTTATGACCATTCCTTCCTCTTCATTTACACTATTGTCATTCTTATTCATAAACTTATTACCGTTTTATCGGACTATTGCAATAGCCTTTAGCTGGTCTTCTCAGCCTAAAGAGAGATCAGTTAGCAATACGGAGGGCAGATTGAAGGAATAATATGGCTAAGAAGACCAGCTAAAGGCTATTGCAGTAGTCCAATAAAAAGGTATAAGGTTATGTCACTTAAATGGCAACAACAACAAAAACCCTTCCCAAGGGTCCTGAATGCCTACTGAATAAAGTCCAGACTTCTCTTTCTGGCATCTAAGGCCCTTCACAATATATCCTCAGTCTTTATTTTCTTATCTGTAACTATTGCCTACATGCACCAACCTGGATTATTTGACATTCCTTGAACATATTCTGTGTTTCTCCAACTTAATGCCTTTATTTATTCATTTTCCATTGTGTGAAATGCCTTTCCCCACCATTCTTGCCTGTCAAAACCTTGCTCATATTTCAGCATCCATTCTTTCCCCATCATTTTGTACTTTTTAAATGACAGTTTTCTGCTTTGACTGTAGTCCTTCATGTAGTTATTTTATCCTTGCTATTATAATGTAAGTTCTTTGAAGGTATGATGATGTTTTGGGAACTTATCATCGATTTCCTCCATCTGGCCATTTGGTCTATAATATATTCTAATGATGGCAACTTTATTCTTTTATACTCACTGTAGTAACTTTTTACCATGCTTCTCGCATGAACTTCATGGATTTTCATAAAGCACATATATATGTATATATATATAACATATGTACACATTATATATATGCATATAATATATACATAAATATCTGTATAAATATCTCTGTATGAAAATCCATCTATTCATCCATATATATGTACATATATACCCACATATACACACACATAAACCTTTATAAAAATGTATTGATGCATACTCACACATATATGTATGCATGTGTTAGGTTACTTCTTTTTCCTTTGTTATGGGTTATATCCTGCAACTGTTATATTCTAGTCATACATACATACATATATACATACAGATGAATTTATTTTCATATGTTAATTTCTAATATTAACTTCATTACTAAAATTCAGTAAGTGAATAGAATCTCTTTTCATTTCCCCAATAATTTTCTCCTTTAAACTATTGGACACATCTAAAGTTATTTTTCTTTCTATGACACATTGGTTGCCTCCTAAGACAGAGACTCCATTGTGTCCCATTTTAATAGTTAGAGATAGTATTTTATCTTTTCCTTTTATTTTCATTTTAAAACTTTTGATAATATCAGCAAATCTCAAGGCAGAATCTTTTTGTTTGACTGCCACTGTTAGATTGAAATCATGCTTGAATAAGAGCCAATCATCTATGTATTTGTAGTCATGGATCCAAAAGACAAATCTCATCTTCTGATATCATCTTTTCTGTCATTTGTTTAGTACACATAACCTCTTTTCCAGATCTATAAGTACAAGTTTTTCACCTGGGAAGAAAACAATTGAGCTTATGTGGGGATGAAATGTGAAGGTAGTGTCCAGTATCGAGCATAATCTGACCACAAGAGTGATCATTTTGGAAGACAAGGCTCAGAAGTTACTGGAACATTTGTCAGCTCCGTAATTTCTCTCTTTTTCTCCTTTACTTGGGATATGGACACACACACACACACACACACACACACACACACACACACACAGAACATTTGTATTTACACAGTAGAACACAGAGGATTCTGTATATAACTGTGAATCTTCATTTCATGTTGCTTTCTCTAAATAAAAAGGAATATGATAAATTCTTTTTTTCTTTTTATTATATATAATATTTTACTTTCCCCCCAATACGTATGAAAACAATTTTTTAAACATTTAAAACATTTTTTGTCCTTTGTTCTTTTATTTTATTTAATATACTTAGTTTTCAGCATTGATTTTCACAAGAGTTTGAATTACAAATTTTCTCCCCATTTCTACCTTCCCCCCCACTCCAAGATGGCATATATTCTGGTTGCCCTTTTTCCCAGTCAGCCCTCCCTTCTGTCACCCCACTCCCCTCTCATCCCCTTTTCCCTTCCTTTCTTGTAGGGTAAGATAAATTTCTACGCCCCATTGCTTGTGTATTTTATTTTCTAGTTGCATGCAAAAACTTTTTTTTTGTTTTTGGATATCTGTTTTTAAAACTTTGAGTTCCAAATTCTCTCCCCTCTTCCCTTCCCACCCACCCTCCCTAAGAAGTCAAGCAATTCAACATAGGCCACACACGTATCATTATGTATAACCCTTCCACAATACTCATGTTGTGAAAGACTCACTATATTTTGCTCCTTCCTAACCTATCCCCCTTTATTGAATTTTCACCCTTGACTCTGTCCCCTTTTGAAACTGTTTTTGATTACCTCCACTCCCATCTGCCCTCCCTTCTATCATCCCCCCTTTTTCATCTTCTTCCTTCTTTTTTCCTGTGGGGTAAGATACCCAATTGAGTATGTATGGTATTCCCTCCTCAGGCCAAATCTGATGAGAGCAAGATTCACTCATTCCCCCTCAACTGCCTTCTCTTCTCTTCCTACAGAACTGCTTTTTCTTGCCACTTTTATGTGAGATAATTTACCCCATTCTATCTCTTCCTATCTCCCTCTCTCAATATATTCCCCTCTCATCCTTTAATTTGATTTTATTTCTTTTAGATATCTTCCCTTCATCTTCAACTCACCCTGTGCCTGCTCTCTCTCTCTCCCTCTCTCTCTCTCTACATATATATATATACACACACATACATATATACATACATACACACTCACATATACATGTGTATATATATATACACACATAAACATATATATATATATATATATATATATATATATATATATATATATATATATATATATACATATATATACATAGTCCCTTCAGTTACCCTAATACTGAGATCTCGTGAATCATACCCATCATCTTTCCATGTAGGAATGTAAACAAAACAGTTCAACTTTAGTAAGTCCCTTGCAATTTCTTTTTCTTGTTCTTTTTCTTGATTACCTTTTCATGCTTCTCTTGATTCTTGTGTTTGAAAGTCAAATTTTCTATTCAGCTCTGGTCTTTTCACTGAGAAAGCTTGAAAGTCCTCTATTTTATTGAAAATCTATATTTTGCCTTAGAGCATGATACTCAGTTTTGCTGGGTAGGTGATTCTTGGTTTTAATCCTAGTTCCATTGACCTCCGGAATATCGTATTCCAAGCCTTTCGATCTCTTAATGTAGAAGCTGCTAGATCTTGGATTATTCTGATTGTGTTTCCACAATACTCAAATTGTTTCTTTCTGGCTGCTTGCAGTTTTTTCTCCTTGATCTGGGAGCTCTGGAATTTGGTGACAACATTCCTAGGACATTTCTTTTTGGGATCTATCTGAGGAGGCGATCTGTGGAGTCTTTCAATTTCTATTTTGCCCTGTGGCTCTAGAATATCAGGGCAGTTCTCCTTGATAATTTCTTGAAAGATGATATCTAGGCTCCTCTTTTGATCATGGCTTTCAGGTAGTCCAATAATTTTTAAATTATCTCTCCTGGATCTATTTTCCAGGTCAGTGGTTTTTCCAATGAGATATTTCACATTATCTTCCATCTTTTCATTCCTTTGGTTCTGTTTTATAAAATCTTGATTTCTCATCAAGTCACTAGCTTCCACTTGCTCCAATCTAATTTTTAAGGTAGTATTTTCTTCAGTGGTCTTTTGGACCTCCTTTTCCATTTGGTTAATTCTGCCTTTCAAGGCATTCTTCTCCTCATTGGCTTTTTGGAGCTCTTTTGCCATTTGAGTTAGTCTATTTTTTAAGATGTTGTTTTCTTCAGTGTATTTTTCAGTATTTTTTTGGGTCTCCTTTAGCAAGTCATTGACTTGTTTTTCATGGTTTTCTCACATCCTTCTCATTTCCCTTCCCAATTTTTCCTCTACTTCTCTAACTTGCTTTTCCAAATCCTTTTTGAGCTCTTCCATGGCCTGAGACCAGTTCATGTTTTTCTTGGAGGCTTTTGTTGTAGGCTCTATGACTTTGTTGACTTCTTCTGGCTGTATGTTTTGGTCTTCTTTGTCACCAAAGAAAGATTCCAGAGTCTGAGACTGAATCTGGGTGTGTTTTCGCTGCCTGGCCATGTTCCCAGCCAACTAACTTGACCCTTGAGTTTTTCAGCGGGGTATGACTGCTTGTAGACTAAAGAGTTCTATGTTCCATGTTTGGGGGGGGATGTGCCGGCTCTGCCACACCAGCACTCCTCCTTCCCCAAGAATCCCCAACCCAGATTGGACTTAGATCTTCAGCAGGCTCTTCACACCTGCTCTGATCCGCCACTTAATTCCTCCCACCAGGTGGGCCTGGGGCGGGAAGCAACTGCAGCTATAGTTCTGTAGTTGCCCCACCTCTGCTGCCCCTGGGGCGGTAGTGGAACTGTGAACTCCTTCCACTCCTGCAGCTTTTCCCACTAACCTTCACTGTTGTCTTTGGTGTTTGTGGGTTGAGAAGTCTGGTAACTGCTGCAGCTCACTGATTCAGGGCGCTAGGGCACGCTCTGCCCAGCTCCTGGTCTGGTTGGTCTGCGCCGCCCACGCTGGGCTCTGCTCTGCTCCGACCTGCTCTGCTCCCAGCTCCGAGCGGGATAGACCTTACCCAGAGACCATCCAGGCTGTCCTGGGCTGGAGTCCTGCTTCCCTCTGTTATTTTGTGGGTTCTGCCATTCTAGAATTGTTTCAGAGCCATTTTTTATAGATTTTTGGAGGGACTCGGTGGGGAGCTCAAGCTAGTCCCTGCTTTCCAGCCGCTGTCTTGGCTCCATCCCCCCAAATATGATAAATTCTACGCCTTACTTTTAAAACTGTCTTTGTGTGCGTTTCCTTTTGAAAAACTTGCTTCTGTTCTCTTCTGTATATTATTATCATTATTTTTTACAATTGCCCCTCCCTTCAGACATAAATATGGCTAATTCCTATTCTAAGTGTTGTTCAATCCTTGTGGAAAACCATTCTTTTTCCTTTGCATTTTTTTTATTTTGCAGTTGTTATGAAGTTAGATTTGCAATGACTTTTATACTGGTTGGTGTTTTATTTTATTTATTCTTCTCACCATCTTTAGTTCCTTAAAAAGGATTTTGTGTCAGGGCCATACTCTGCCCTCACTATACTTATAGGGACATGGTAGGCCCTATTTCTTCTTGTCCTGGGTCTTCTGGCTCCCTATATTGAACTCCTATGGTTAAGCCTTCCTGTTTTCTTTTTTCTTATTCCTATTTTCTTTTTGATGTTTAGAGCACTGATCTTCACATACAGGTCAGAGGGCTCTTGTTGGTATGTCAGGACGGTGTTTGGGACCTCTGTAACCCTGAGCCTGAACTGTCCTGGTCTGAGCACAAAGGACTTTTGAAGGTAGTAGCCAGTTGCTGTTCCCTACGATTTCCAAGATCCCTACCATGAGGCTTTATGAACATTTGGGAGCTTTCTTAAGGGAGCCTTCTGTTCTTGCTGAGGCTATGAATGTCCTCTCTCTTGCCATGCTATACTTGCTGTGCATGAGGATTCTTCTTTCCTATTACCTGTGTGCTTCTGATGGACTTTTTATGCCATTCTCAAATGGAAGAAGTCACTTAGGAGGCAGCTTGTGGTGTAGTGGATAGAGCATTGGTCCTGCAGTCAGGAAGATATGAGTTCAAATCCTTATTCAGACACCTCCTAGATTATGACCTTGGGCAAGTCGCTTAACGCCTATTTACCTCAGTTTCCTCAAGTGTAAAATGGAGTGGGTAGCATAGTAGATAGAGTGCTGGATCTGGAGTCAGGAAGAGTCATCTTCCTGAGTTCAATTCTGGCTTCAGACACTTACTAGCTGTGTGACTCTGGACAAGTCACTTAACCCTATTGGCCTCAGTTTCCTCATCTGTAAAATGAGCTGGAGAAGGAAATGGCAAACCCCTCTAGTATCTTTGCTGAGAAAACCCCAAATGGGGTCTTGAAGAGTCAGACACAACTGAAAAAATGACTGAACAACTACAGAGAGGAGGATAATAATCCCACCTATCTTGCGGGGTTGTTGTGAAAATCAGATAATATTCGTAAAAGCACTTAATATAGTGCCTAGTACATAGTAGGTGCTTTATAAAATGTTCCCCTCCCCCCCTAAAAAAAAGGAAAAATGGATTTGCCCCTTTACTATTGTCTCTTATTGGATTTTTTTGATCTTTATTCATTTCACTGGGAACTTCAGGATTTTGCTGATTTTGCTGATACGGAGGATGCAGGAGTTTGGAGGTCTACTTCCATGCAGGTGTCACTTTTGGCAGGAAGACAGTCAATTCCTTAATCTCAAACCCTCAAATTTTGTGTTCTTCCTTTCCCACAAGTGACACCTACTGGCAGTAGGACTTTGGGCAATCACTCAACCTCTATTCTAGACATCTAAGACAATTAGTTTCAGAAAACAGTAGAGGATTTCCTTTCTTGGGAGTCCCCCACCTTTCCAATAAAAGGAGAATAGTGCATTTCTTTATCTCTTCTCTGGGGCCAAGAATAGTCATTTTAACTGCACAGCATCCAGCTTCATTTATACTATTTACATCGCTATATCCATAGCCTTTGTGTATATCACTTTCCTGGTTTTTCTTACCTCACTCTACATCAATGCAACATTCCTACAAGTCTAAGGTTTCTTTGAATTCTCTTGGGCACCTGGGGATGCAGTGGCTAGAAGACCAGGCCCAGGGTAAAGCCCTTGACCTCTGTTTATCTCAGTACCCCCCAAAGGGGGATAATAATAGCATCTACCTTTCAGGGTTGTTGTGAGAATCAAATGACCCTGTGATCTGAATCCATATTAAATATAGATAGGCACTCTAGACTAAAGGGATCTTCCCTCCTAAGTAATAAATGTATGTGTTTGACAAGAAAATTTGGAAAACAACGAATTAGCTCAACAGACCATTTTAAATTGTAGAGGCTGTAGGTGTCATGGAAGACAAGGGCTGGGGGTTGGAGGTATAGGTATGAGGGGATAGGCGATAGTTTTAGTAAGTATGGCTTTGTGTTGTCCTTTTAATCATACAAGATGGGAGACTGCTTACTCTTCTTACATAGCTGTTCTGCCTAGGATATGTCACTTTGACCTTATCATTATAGCTTAGCAAAAGTAATATATTTATTCTTCTCTATAAGGAGATAGGTAGTGAAAGAAAGCTAATTCAAAGTTGGCCATTGTGAGCATTGAAGAATTGAATAATTCCACATGCTGTGTTATTGTGGATGTAATATATTACAAGTCAAAAAGTATTTATTAACTGCTTACTATGTGTCGTGCTCTACGAAGATGCACAAATTTGGAGACATCTCCACTTCAAATGTCCATGTGAACTATTTGTGCCCGACCTGTCATAAAGCCTTCTGAGCTCTTATTGGTCTGATCAGCCACAGTCAGACACACCATGCTTGACTCCAACGTAGCGATGCCATTTTGGTTCTCTTCAAGAATGAAGATCAACAACTGCTTATGTGCCAGGCATTGTGCTAAGGGCTAGGAATATAGGCAGAAAGAAAAGGTTTTGGACAGGTCATAGTAGAGAAGAATCAGGAGCACATCCTGGAGAGGAATGAACTTTGGCTAGCCTGGGCAAAGGTTCTGAGAGGAGATATCCAATCAAAGGGAGAGGCCATAGGGGTAGAGGGTCTTTATAGTGTATTAATTCCAGGGCTAGAATGAACTTCCAGGATGACAAGGTTTCTGGGGCACAGTACAGAACTTCTGGAATGCAACTTGAAGAAGGAAATATAAAGTTAAGGAATGAAGTATGTTCATATGGAATGCTTTAGTTATATCCAGCAGAGGGCAGTGAGACATAAGGAAATACTGTCCATGAAAATCTTATCTCTCTCTTTTTTCTCATTTACTTCAATGGTAAAGCATCACACATTAAAAGAAGAGATACAATGGTATTTCTAGTATTGGGGACAGGACCAATGCCTGTGTTTTAGGCTATTTTAATCTCTCTGTGTTTTACCAAGCTTTGATGGTATATAGTTATTATGTTGCCGGGTGAGAGGAGTTGAGGGACGGAAGACATTTAACCTGCAGTGATCCAAATCCAATGAAATTCAAATCATTTTTATGAGAAATCTACTGAATTCAGTGAATAGATATCATTATACCAGAAAGAGATATTGTCACATTTTGGAAAAAAAAACAGTTTCTATTTGGCTCTCCATGGTTCCTATCTTTTTCTCTGTTAGAGACCCAAGAGATCTTCAAATCCCAGACCCTCATTTTACACATTAGGAAAATGAAGCCCGGAGAAAGTAAGTGCTGTCTCTCACTTTCTAGCCTAGTTTTCTTTCTGAATCTGATGGAACATATATGAATCTACCTATTGCCCTCAAATTGTGAATTCTCCATTTTTATTTAATAGTTTTAGCTTAATGCCTGGCATATACACAGTAGATGCCTAATAAATATTGGTTGATTGATTTAGTTTTACATAGGGGACTCTAACTGAAGAATCATAGCATTGTAGGGGACTTGAATCTAATTACCTTGTTTTGCAAAGGTTGCAAAGGTACTTTCCAGAGAGGAAAAAAGCAATGAGTTAGGAGAGCTGAAACTACAGCCTATTTCCTAAATCTGACATGTTATTAATGATGTCTCTTGCTGCTACCTCTTAAATAACCAAACTTGTTAGGTTCTAATATAAAGAGTCTTGTGTCACTTAGTAAATCCCAAAATTGGCTCCCCCCCATTCATCAGCCTTTAGGCAAGATAGAACACCTTCCAAAAAAATATTAGGTATTTGGTGTTTTAGGTGGTTGGTATATAAAGCATTTAACTTAAAAGCCTTGAGAACAATGTTGAGCTGAAGTGGATAGATACAGAATTTTCAGCAAACATTTGAGATGGTGAATGAACTTTCAAATGAGGTCATAATACTATTCACTTTTCTTAAATGTTTCAGTTTGTTACAAGAGACCTCTCACAAAGTGAGAATAATCTGTAAATATTTGTAATGTAAATACAAAATATATTAATAAAACTTAAGAAAAAGACACAGTAGGAAATGTCTACTGGGGTGCCTCAAGGTCCTGTTCTTGTTCTGTTCTTGTTTATCTTTAAAGGCAGCTAGGTGGTGCAGTAGATGGAATGCTGGGTCTGTGGTCAGGAGGACCCGAGTTCAAATTCGGCCTTAATGGCTCTGTGATGCTGGACAAATCACTTAACTTCTAGCTGTCTCAGTTCTGACATCTATAAAATGCAGATAATAACAGCATCTACCTCCCAAGGTGTTTGTGCAGACCAAATGAGATAGTATTGGGAAAATGCTTACCATAGTGTCTGGCACATTGTAGTTTTAATAAAAACATGTTCCCTTCCTTTCCTTTCTTTGCCACTTAACATCCTTATCAATAACTTCAATAAAGTTATAAAAGGTACTTTATCATATTTTCAGATGAAAGAAGCTGAGAGGAATGGCTTACACAATGAACGTCAGATTTAGGATCTAAAAAAATCTCGATAGGCTAGGATGATGAATTGAATTTAGTAAATTGTAATTTAATAGAGATAAATCACAGGATCACAGAATTTCAGAGTTGGAAAGATGTTGGAGGCTATCTAGTTCAACCCTAACTTGAATGAGAATTTCCTCTAAAACATTCCCAACAAATGGTGGGATAGGTATGGCATTTGTTTTAAATAGGTTGGGCTGGTTTCCTTTTAAAGAGGCACAGAGAATGTCCACACAGGTATAAAAATCTCAGCCTACTGGGAGTTGGCGTCACTGAGGTTTGGCAGTTTCTATTGTCTGGTGGAATGTCTTTCTGACCTAGTAATACTATTTTGTTAAATATGGAGGAAGAGGACAACAGTATCTACTTTTAATAATTGTATCCTTTCAATTCTTTGTCATCAATAATCATTTTGCCCACCCCCAGTGTTTTATGGTCCACAATTATTTCAGTGCCTTCTAATCCTGAGTCTGAATCCTGCATCAGACTGGCGTGAGTTAGGCCTGACCTAGAGTATTTGGAGCTAGTCGTCATTATTGAATAGCAATGTTTTGTGATAAATTTGGTGGTAGAAGCAGGGGAATGATGATGTGGAAGAAAGGGCGCCTTGAGTTGGTACAGTGTGGCTGCAGTGCTTTTAAGCATATATGAGAAACTCTCTTAATGGGAAGGCTCTGTCTTGATTGGTTGGTTCCATCAATAGCCAACTAGGCTCCAGCCAAACTTTACTTCACTCCTTGGCCATCTTACCAGCTGCCTTGCTGCACTTCAGACCGTAAATCAAGCCCTGGCATTCCACTTTTTCATTCCTGGAACACTGGCCCTGGGATCCTGTTGTCCTAATTGTTGGTTGTCTCATTTGCCCACTGCATCTAGGCCTGGGCTTCAGCCACACTTCACTTAATTCCTTGTCCATCTCCTTAACCTCTACGTTCATCCCTCTTACCATCTTCCCCCCACCCCAACCATAATCAAATCAATTCTGGCATTGCTACTTAGAAAGGGTCTGCCAATCTACTTCCTGTTGGAGAACTCACCATCTCTATAACTTTGCAAAACCAAAATAGCGTTACTCCCCTCCCCCCATTAGCATAGTGTTTGACACATAGTAAGTGCTTAATAATTTTTCATTTATTCATTCTTTCTTAAAATACCTTTTATATCTTTATTGAAGTTATTGATAAGGATGTTAGGATCAGTCTGATGGGCACTTGATAGATTAAAAATGTTGTAAAATTAGTAACCTCTGGCTCTTACAATTTTAGAAAAGTTAGCTTGCCAACATAAGGCAAATGAAAATAAATTGTCTTGGAGCATTTCAGTAATTGGAAATAAATATGAAAGCACTTTTGTTTTTTAAGGATCATGCCTTGAAGACAGAGGGGTCAATGCTGATAAGGCAGAACTGATAGGTTGGGAGAAGGGAGTAGGAAAGGATCCTCTAATCCAGAGTTTCTATAGGAGAATGTACCAACTCCAGGTGAGATTAGGGCTGTAAAGGAAGAGAATGGGAATAGAAATGAGGGTAAGGATTGGGAACTGTCACTAGTACTAAGAGAGCGTCAGGTTTCTCTATTATTATTCTACAAAGTGGTTGTAATGAGGGCAGGCTTTTACCACCCGAGATCTTAGGAGGTTGAAAGAACTGCAGGAGTCCTAGGTTTGGGATCAGAAGACCTAGGCTCAAATCTTATCTCTGATGCTTACAACCTGTGTGACCCTGAATGAGTCATTTCATCTCTCTGAGCCTCAGTTTCTTCATCTGTAAAATGAGGGGTTGAACAAGGTGGTCTCTGAGGTCCCTTCCAGTTTTATGAGTATAATAGTGATGATGATGATAGCTAGCATTTGGACAATTTACAAATACTATCTTTATTCTCACAACAGCCCTGGGAAGTAGGTTACCCCAATTTTACATATGAGGAAACTGAGGCAGACAGAGGTTAACTGCTTTGCCCAAGGTCATACCATAAGTAAATACCTGAAGGCAGATTTGAACTCAGTTCTCCCTGTTTGAGGGTCCAGCATTCTATCTCTTATGCCACCTAGCTGCCTAGTCCATGGATCTGTTTAAATAGCAATCTAGTGATTCATTAAAGCAACTGATAGTGATAGGTGTGGTCTAATGGAAGTAACTTGGAGATTGTCCTGATTGCAAGAGTTCCTCTGGCTTGGGAAGTTCACAAAAGATTTTCTTTGACAAAGCCAGTTAAATCAGTTAGAGGCCCCAGGGTGGGGCTGTTTTTTTTTCTTTTGTTTCTTTTAGAAGGCAAAGATGGGAAGTTCTGCATATCTGGGCCTATAAAGATGAATTCCCTCTATAGCTAGTTGTTAGTAAGGGTCAGTAAGGGAAGGGGTGAAAATCCTAAAAGAGATAGATTTGTTCCCCCAACCTACTACCTATGATCAGCCTGTGTCAGGAGCAATTAGATCCTGCATTCTGGCTGAAATTAAACTTGAATGACCTCAGACCATGCCCAGGTCACAAAACTTTACAGTTGATCAGACTTTTGAGTGGGAGATAGGGAGAGCCCCAGTGGTTACCTAGTAAAATATGGCTGTCCACACAAGTAGGTACTCTGAGGATGATGGGAGAAGGTATTGCTGGGAGGTGGCCTATGATATCGTCTCCCATTAGGAGCTTTGGGTGTGGTTCTTGAAATATAGGATCATAAAGAAGATGGTTGATTGTTAGTCTATGGAGATATTAATAAAGCACAATATCTGGGATTGGGGTAGTTAAGCTCAAATTTAGGACATCTCTCAAAGCTTCTATTTCACCTAAGTCTTTGTGCCTGGAATTGAGAGATTTTGGGGAAGAATCTCCTTATGGCAAAGTTTACTTGATTCTTGGAACATTATAATTATAGGGCCAAAAGGGGACCATAGGCCACAGTGGCTTGGAAATGGAAGGGAATGTTAAATATATAAGGACTGAGTGAGAATAGGGTTATCAATTTCACCAATGACTCTCTATTTCTGTACCCTATAAAACAGATGACTCCAGATCATATCACCTTTTGCCCAGAGCTGCTCATCAGGTAATGTAAGATGGTCTCCCAAACAAGATGGGGACAGTGCAGGAGGCTTCCATTGTGAAATAGAAATGGTATATCTAAGATCATGCTTTCCCAGGCTCCTTTCATGAATAGTTTATGATTTTGCTGGAGGTTGAGCCCCTCAGTGGCAGCCCCAATGTTTTGCCTCTTTCCCTAACCCAATGTACCCATACCTATGAAGTCTTGGCTCTCAAGAAATACCATTTTACCTGGTTCATAATGACTGTGCCCACTCTGATAGAAGCATGTGCAACTGTACCTTGGCATCTATTAATAAGATAATCAGGATTTTTTTTTTCTGGGAGACCAAAAACCTTAAGTTGTCTCTATCCATCCCATCTATGCATCCCTTGAGTTATGGGGGTTTAAGAAGTCCTCCAGTAGATTGACGTGTGTGGCACTTGACTGGCCTACAAAAGAGTCTTGAAGGACATAGTAGATAAGATCTAAATCTATACTGATTTCTTGGGGGTGAGGGAACATGGATCTAGAGCTTGGGGAGAATAGAGCTAGACGATCAAAGATTCTTCCCTTTGGGGTTAGGACTAATGGAGGAATTTTTCTGAGGCCTCCTGTTTGTGGCACATGTTAGTGCTCCTCAGAGATACCATATTTCCTTTGGTAAACTGAACAATTAGGTTATATGGCCAATAAGATGGAAGACCAGATATTTTCTCTAATCCTTATGGCCTCTCAAACCTCTCTAAAATAGGAATTATGCACTAGAGATGAAGCAATTTCAGCTGTTTCCGTGGTCTAGGACACCAATAACTCTAACAAGGTAACAATACAACGAATTAACAGCAGAGAAGGCCAATCCCTACCCCCTATTGCTCATTTAGCACTCCATTCTCCACTGTCCAACATGTGCTGAGCTGCATACATTGATCCTTGGGTCTGCAACAGAACTTAGCTCTACACCTCTCTCCTCACCCCCCAGAGCCATGGAAATCTGATGAAGCTTGCTTAGGGTGAGACAGCAACATGGCAACATTGTGTACCACAACACAGCTCAATCAGAAAATCAAGGAACAGACAGAATTGG
Organism: Trichosurus vulpecula; assembly: GCF_011100635.1. Lineage (NCBI taxonomy): Eukaryota > Metazoa > Chordata > Mammalia > Diprotodontia > Phalangeridae > Trichosurus > Trichosurus vulpecula. The sequence continues at coordinate 518,496,945 of NC_050573.1, forward strand.
GGCAAAACACACAGGTATGACTTTGTGGCACTCCACTAAACCTGAGGGAAAGAGCCCATCATACAGTTAGGGCAAGTTCTGTCTCTCCCTCTGTAACAGCAAGCAAAGTGGGGTTTTTTGCTGTCTTTTTTTTTTTTTTGGAGTGGTTCTCAGCACTAAGGCAGAGAGAAGCAGAGCTGGGAGAGAGAAAGAAGTGTGAGCAGGAACAAGACTGTGATGTCAGCACTCTGTTGGTCTGTGTTAATTTCTCAGACAGAAGTCCTGTCTGTTGGTATGTGTTGATTTCTCAGACAGAAGTCCTGTCTGTTGATCTGTGTTAATGATGGTGCTGGTAATGTGTATAAATATTGTTGTAGCCTTTTAAGTTAAGCTTTGTTCTCCCAGAAACAGAAAATTCGAACAAGAGCCCCTGGAACCTGCTGTCAGGCAGGACCACAGAGAACTTGAAGTGGAGCAGTCCCCATGAGCTGAGACAAGGAGCAGGAGCAGAGGGCTGCCTGTGTGTGAATCCAGGCAAGAGCTGGGAGTGGTCGGCCCATGGAGGAGGAACCATGGAGTTTGGAAGTCAGCCTTGAGTCAAGATAAAAGAGGACTTTACTTGGACGCTCTGTATTGACTGAAGAGATTGTCACTTGCTGTGATCTAGGGGTGGATGGTGTTTGTATTTTCTGCTATCCCTTAAGGATGATATGTTGTATTAGGGAAGACCCTGCCTTGGGACCCCCTGCTTGTATTAACTGGTAGTTTGGGGAATGCTACTGAATGCAATGATGTATGCTGTGTGGGTATTCTTAGAAATGCTATAAGATATACTGAATGATATGTTTCATTTAAGACTATGTGGCTACCTTAGTAATAAGTTATTATGTTACACTGTTGTAAATATTACGCTTTGGTTCCCTGGACAATGTTTAGTTCTGAATAGAGAGTTCGTTATACCGTGCGATTAGACTCTTAAAATTAGCCTCAGCAGCAGATCTCAGGCTATGTTGCTGTTGATTGGCTCTATATCCCCTACCCTGACCCATATCCCCAAAGTAACTTGGGGAAGATACTGTGAAGAACTGTGAATTGTCAAGCATGGGAAGGGGCTGAGACAGTTTTGAGGTTTAGCTCCTGGGGAAATGTCATTTAAAGGGGAAGGAGTATGAAAGTGAACAATGGGAGACTATAAGGAAAAAAAGACCAATGTAAATTACCAAAGTTTTCTGGATGAAGAAAATTCAATTAAAGACCTTGAGCACAGGCAGATAAGCCAGCAGGGAAGATATTAATAAAAGAAGGGAATATAGCATCTATATCAAGTAGAAATGTCAGGACATGTATGAATAAATATTGAAAAATAAATGAAAATGAATCAATACTTAATGAGACAGAGGGTTCTACGGATTCCCAAGAAAGCATGGGATCATAGCAGCATACTACTGAGAGGGTTAATAGAAAAAAAAAGACTTGTGAAAGCAGAATTTATGATTTACATGGTAGAAATAACTGATACAATAGAAAAAAAAACCTGAATCCATGCCGGCAAATCTCACCAAAGAAACAGAAGTGAAGGACAATCTAGAAGAAGAGAAGCAAAAAGTAATAACATTATATGAAAACATGATTTCCATACAAGCAAAACATATCGATCTTGAAGATGGTGAGGGAAATGATTATTAAAAACCCAATTATTGGGGAGAACCAGGTTTTTTTTTCCCTTCCTAGATCATCATTCTCTATGAGGTTGAGTCAGCACCTGAAGTGCATTGTTATTGAATGAGACAGACAAAATCCCTGGGGTACATGCCTTTCAATCCTGGGTGGGAGACTCCACCCAATGAGAGAACCTTAAAAAGGATTTGGCTGTTGTCCTTCATTCTTGAAGAGGATGAAAGTGATATCACTATGCTAGAGTCAAGTTACAATGCATCCTACTGTGGCTGATCAGACCAATAGGAGCTCTGAATGCTCTACCACATGTTGGGCACAAATAACCCATGTGAATATTTGAGATGGATTCTATATATTCTCTAGCTTTTCTTTTGAGCTACCTCAATTCTGCTTTTGTTGTAGAGCATAGCACCTTTTCTGATGAGGGCATGGCACGCTGTCTCCCATGTCACACAATCAATTCCAAAGTTCTTAAGAGAGACCTTGAGAGTGGCCTTGTGTTGCTTCTTCTGACCACCATGCGAATGCTTGCCCTATGTCAGGTCTCCATAAAAGTCTTTCAGTCAAGCGTATGTTTGGCATTTGAACAATGTGGCCAGCCCAGGGCAGTTGCGCTCTCAGAAGAAGAGTTTGAATGCTTGGCAGTTTAGTTGAGAAAGGACCTCAATGTCTGGTATCTTATCCTGCCAGGTGATCATGAGAATCTTCCTAAGACAATTCAAGTGCAAGTGATTCAGTTTCCTAGTATTGTGCTAGTACATTGTTCAGGTTTCACAGGCATACAACAATGCGGTCAGCACAACAACTCTGTAGACCTTCAGTTTGGTAGTCAGTCTAATACCTCTTCTCTCCCACAGTTTCCTTTGGAGCATCCCAAACACTGAGTTAGCTCTGGCAATGCATGTGTCAACCTCATTATAAATGTGTGCATTGCTAGAAAGTATACTGCCAAGGTAAGTGAACTTATCCAGCATTCAAAACTTCTCCATTTGCTGTAACCAATGATTCCACATATGGGTGGTATGGTGCTGGCTGATGGAGCACCTGTGTTTTCTTGGTGTTAAATTGTTATGCCAAAATTAGCACAAGCAGTGGAGAATCAATCCATACTTTGTTGCTTCTCAGCTTCAGTGGCTGCATCGAGTGCACAATCATTTGTGAACAAAAAATCATACATCAATACTCCCTCCCCTTTGGTCTTGGCTTGTAACATTTTCAAGTTGAAGTAACTGACCTTGATACCATGTTCATCCGTACTGAAGGCATTTGACAACATGGCTGAAAACATCATCCTAAAAAGCATGGAAGCAAGTGCACAGCATTGCACTCATGGTGACTGAGAAAGCACAAAGAATTTAATCTAAGGTGAATTCTGGCCAACTGTGTTCCACTCTGCCAGGTCTGAGTAGAGGTGGACCCCCATTTGTCTAGATTGCCCTAGGCAGGGGTAGTCGATAAGAGGTAAGTCTCTTTCTTCAAGACTGAGTGATCAGAGTCACGTCCTTCAGCTCCTCATTAGAATAAGACTACCTTTCATGATAATATTAATTTTCATTAATTGTTAACCAATTAGAGTTGATTGCCAACTATCAGGAACATCCATTCTTCCAAGGGCATATAAGTGTTGAGTGGATTCCATGAGGCATCTTCGGCTGGTGAGAGTGCCATTGATCCCTTTTATTAATTGTCTGCTAGTATGATTAATAAAATGATTAATTACCTAGAAACTATGTCTCTCAAACTTTTTATACATCCCAACAGGATGCATAGAGACAACTTAAAGATTATTGGTCTCCCCGAAGAAAACAGTAAATCAAAAAACCTGTATACTACAATGCAAGAAATAAGACAAGAAAATTACCTTCAACTATTGGACCCAGAAAACAAGGTATGACTTGAAAGAATCCACAGATTATCTCTAGAAGAAAAAAAGTCTATGCTGCAAACTTTAAGACAAATACTGGTGAAGTTTAATAATTCCACTCAGAAACAACACATTCTGCAAGTGACCCGAAGAAATATCTTCAAATATAAAGCAAGGGAAATATGAATAATAAGACTGTTCTGTACTTACCAGAAACTGAGGAGAACACAGAATACTTTAGTTCAGAAAAGAAAAGGAGCTCAAAATGCAACCCAAAGTGACTTGTGTTCCTGAGCTTAACCGTTCATGTTTTCATGTATGTTCAATAAAAAAGCATCAGAAACATTCCTAGAAAGAAAATCAGATCCATAGCAGAAATGTTGATGTTGTTGGTTGTACTTTGTTTTAGAAGAGGATCAATGACATCATGGGTGATGTCTTGACTTGCATGAGAGTTGGATTTAAGTGAGGCAGAGTTGCACAAAGTCTTCAGCCTCACTCTCTTCCAGAGTCAAAAAAGTTCAATGGCAGAACAAGAGTGAAGACGACTAGGGATAGCCTCGGATGCAGTAGATGACCTCGGTATCTTCAATGTTTTGATGACCTTGGTGTTTCTGGTGTTTGACCAAACTCCAAATGCTTCACAGCTCCTGTTTTAGCTGTCTTCATGACTGTTGGAAGAAATCGTTCTCATCTGCTCAGTCTCAGGAGAAGTCTTCACATGCTTGGGGTATACATTCTTCTAATTCACTGATGATTTTGAGGCCTACTGGTTACTCTCAATATGGTTTTAGCCTGTTTGCCAAGATGGTTTTTACCAGGGTGTGACCCCTATGCTTGTTACAGCTTCTCAGAGTCACAGGTGAGAATTGGATGAGAGGTGGACACCAAAGGTGGGTGAACAGCTGTGAATAGAGGTTGGCAAACCCTCACATCAGAGGTGCTAGTCCTACCTGAACATCACATATACCCCAAATAGCAGAAATACAAATATAAGAAATACAAGAAGAGAAATAAGCAAAAATACAAGAAAAGTAAACAAATACAACAACCAAGGATAACAACAACAACGCAACAATTGAGAGACCGTTAAGAGATTTCTTTCTAAATGAATACAAAGGCTATGAGAGTGAAAGCAGAAGTCAAATAAAAGTGAATATGGAGAAACATGTCTGAAACATGGACTTAACTGTACAACACTCTGTCTACTGGTGAATTTTGTGGGACTAAATTACAGAATAAGAGGATGTATAAAAGTGGCAGGTGGGAGAAAAATAAGATAGAAGGGTGTATTTGATGTATTCTAATCAAGTCAGGCTAACAAGGAAGGGAAAATAACTCCTGTTATCTTCAGGAAGAAGAAAGCCTACAGGAGAATGAGTAAGAAGGCAAAGGGAAGGGTTGAAAAAGAAGGAAAGAAATAGGGAGATCTTGTTTTAGTAGTGGTAAGGGATACTACTGATGATCGCTCCCATGAGAGAAGAGAGATTGTTATAAACAGAAGTTCAGGGCTTACAACGGGTATAATCTGCAGAGATTTCAGGTTTAGCGCAACTACTCATCCTGCCTCAGGAGAAGAGGAATCGATACTCCCGGACAAAGTGACACTGAAAAGAGTGGAAAAAGACAAATGGGGAAAAAAGACCATGGGGAAGGCAAAAGTTAATAATGGAATGCACAATCAGGGACATAGTAAAATTCTTACCATGGGGCAATATTCTTTCTATTAGTTGTAGGGATTAGTATTTGCAAGAGTGAGGTACAACAGAAAGTGGGAGCTGGGGACAATATCTACAAGGCAATAACATAGAAACTGTTTAGAAGAGGTAACTCAAAATAGCTACCTTAGAAGGTTTAATTCCACGAGGAATATAGAGAACAAAGAAAGATTAAATAAATATAAGGACCATGAGCCAAAGAATTAAAAAGTCTAGAATAGACGAAGGGAAAATAAATAATGAAGAAAATGAAGGACAGAAATTATTTTTAGAAAAAGATACAGAAAATGAAATAAAAAACGAATCAACTGAAAAATCAGGTTTGTGTCCTTAAAAGAGATTATGGAGTATATCTATTATCGATCAGAGCATGGTGGCCATGATGCTATATTGTAGGCAGTAACATATGATTCCCTTAACTGAGAACAAGGTGGCTACTTCTGTTCAATGATGCTACTCATGCCAACTGGAACACTGACCTTTGAAAGATCAACATACCTCATGTGGTTCTTGACATGCCTCTGATCAGAAAATTAATTGTATTGGTCCACTTCCCCCACCTCAGCTCAAGATGTTTGCCTTTACCCCAAGTGATACTTATTCAGCATATTGCATTGACCTCATATTTAGGGTGCTTACAGATCATGTAAAATTCAGAAGAAATATTGCATCTCCCAGGGCCAAGTATCTAACCTGAAGTTTGGCTTTTTTTTTTGCTCCTATACTCTTTGCAAAGCACAAAAAATAGTATAGTGGTGCCCCCTTCCTGCCTCTTCCCTCTTTATTCTCCCTTTTCCCCCAAGGGTAGGTTCTGAGAATAAACATGACTTGCTCTGCTGTCCTGTATGGGAAGTTTTATATTCCTATATTACAGACACTCTAATGTCATATTGTATGTAAATATTAGGTTGAAGTTTGGAAAAAAGCTGAAGAGGGCTTAAGTCAGATAAGAAACATTAACTATAATCCCATTTTCTACATTAAAAACTAATTTTCAGAGCAGTAATTTGTAGGAGGCAAATAATCAGATTATTTTCTTTATCTCTAAGTGTTTCCCAGATGGAAAAGCACATATAATAGTATATTATGCAGTATGACTTGGATGCACATCAAAACTATTAGCTTACTTTAAAAGCTCTCATTGGAAAGATGATAACCAGAGTAAAGATCATAGCTGCCCTCTGAAGTTGAATTTTAACAAGGTAAACGGAAATAAATGAAAACCAGCAGCATATTTCAGGCTTGCCAATCACACGTGTCTGATAACTTTGAATCGCTTATACAAACTCAGGCAATGGCTTAGCAGCCATCCAAGGCGGAGCAGGAAGGGCATGAAATAAGAAGTCTGAGCCATGGGAGAGGGGGCTAGAAGAGGTAGGGGATAAGGTGAAGGTAGGAGTAGGGGATTACTTCTCTGTTGGCTCTACTGTAGCCATAGGGAGCCTTCCCTTTTACAAGAAGAAATGTTTTGGGACGCAGAGACAGTTGTTTAGACACAGACACTGTCATTAACCTGCTGTCTTGTCCTGCTGAATTTTCTCAGATTTGATAGCACCCATAATCTCTACCTGTTGTGAAGTCTGTGGTTCAGCTCCTTCTCTTCATTTATTATACCAAATAAGTGTTCCAGCATGATGTGGATAGATACGGTTCACCAATCCCTAGCCAGATGCTAGAGACAGCTTATATTGAGTGGAAAGACTGATTGACAAGGGATCAGTCAGTTTGTGGTCATTGAGTCCGTCAATCAGTGAACAAACACTTGTTAAGGGCGTATGATGTGCCAGGTACCATGTCATCCACTGGGAACAGCCTGAGTTCTGTCACTTATTAGTTGCTTAACCTTGTGCAAGTCTTATCACATTTCTAGCCTTAGTTTCTACATCTGTAAACTGAGGATAATATTACTGCTCTGCTTACCTCTCAGGATTGTTATAAGGAGCAAATACAGAAATATCGGTAAGGAGCCCTGTCAGCTATGAAACACTATATAAACATCGTGATGATGATAACCTCAATAGGACCTCAGTTTTTTTTTATTAAGATCAAATGAGAACATATCTGGAAAATACTTTTAAAGTTGTAAAATGCTATGGAAATGTCAGGTTTCATTATCATTGCTAATTAAGTTAAAAATAAATCACTTTGTGTACCTCTGTTTCTTCCACTGTAAAATAGAGATAATATTACTTACTCTGCTCACTTCACACATTTGTGGTGAGAATTAAATGAGAAAATGTGTGAAGGCATTTTGTAACCTATATCAACGAACGTATATACATATATTATCATGCATGTAAATGTGTGTACATTATACACACACATGCAGATTTGGACAATATATTTGTGTGAATACATATACACACATATGTGTGAATTTGCATATGCTTCTGCATATGCATGTGTAATATAGTATATATATGTGTATGTATCTGTATACACATACATACACATATGTGCGTATACATACATGTGCATATATTGTTGCCCTTGAGTCAGGAGGACATGAGTTAAAATCCAGCCCCAGACACTAGCTGTGTGACCCTGGGCAAATCACTTAACTCTGTTTGCCTCAGTTTCCTCATCCTTAAAATGAGCTGGAGAAGGAAATGGCAAACCACTCCAGTATCTTTGCCAACAAAACCCCAAATAGGGTCACAGAGTCTTGTGTGATTGAAATGGCTTTCCAACAACATAGGCACATGTATATGTATATATGTATACATGTACATGTGGTTTCATTAGTTAAGGTAATTCTTGGTGAGGAATTATCTACCAATGCAAATTTCTTATTTAAACTTTGAGTCTCTCTCAAAGCCTGGGCTCGTGCTATGCATATAGTAGGTATTAGCTTGTTGGATGATATCGCTGCCATTGTCCCAAAGGTATTCTGACACTACAGAAGGAAGGAATCTCTCTATGCCTTTCCCCTTGACTTTCAGGGTCACAAAAAGAGTTGTGAAAAGATTAATGTTGAAGAACATCTGAACGATAGCTCCGTAGACAATTCCACTCACCTTGGCTTTGTGTTCTTTTCCCCTTTGGGAGGAATAGTCATCCAAGTGGTGCCTTCCAGTTGCTATTCTTACCATCAAATGCTTCAAGGCCCTATTCTAATATAAAAATTTGTGCATCTAAAATGTTCCCCATGACCCTGAGGGACCCCAGAATGATTCATTGGAAAACACATGATGGCTTGGCCAAAGTGCACTTTATGATCTTGATCATAACAGTTTAATCTTTCTAGGCCTGTTTCTTCAGCTTTAAAATGAGGAGGCTAGAATAAATGACTTCTAAGGTTTTTTCTAGGTATGACATTCTGTGATTCTGTACTCTATAATTTAAATATATTAACTCTGTTGGATTTTGCTTCTGGCCTGTATTAAAAAGATGACAGTCATTAAAAGGCTCAAAGAGAAGTGTTATATATTAATCATAATAAGCTTTATGATCTCCAGGTTATAGACTAATTGGCTCCCCTTTGAGTTTTTTTCCCTATGTTTTGCTTTCGTTTTTCCTGTAATCCATCACATCAAAAGTAATGATTTTTTTCTTTATTCCTCATAGCTGAGTAAATTCTTTAGTTCCAGCAATGGATTTGCTTCACAGATCCCTAACCAAGTATGCAATCCACACAGTTTAATTTAATTGTGGGGTATTCATCCGTCTGTATCACCAAGAGATGCTCTGGCGTTAGGAGACCGCAGTTCTTGTCCCACCTGTGTCACTGTGAACAAGAATTTTGCCTTCCCTTATTCTTGTTTTCCTTCTCTATAAAATGAGGGAGTTCCATACTGAGGGGTGTGAACTCAAGTTCATTCTTTCAAACTGTTTATTATGTAGCTCTAAAAATTATAAGACACTGCTTCTCTCTCATTTCTCATTCTTCCTTGGTTGCCTCTCTCCTTCCATTCTTTCTGGGTGAACAGCTTTTTCTCAATTTGCAAGGTAGTGTGGGAAATAACCTGGAATTTTAGGGAAAACCTATGTGGCTAGCATTTCTCCATTGTCCAATCCAAGAAAAGTTCATGTAGCTGCTAGAATGTTTTTTGAAACTCCATTCTCATCTCACCCTCCTGCTTAAGAACCTTTAGTGATTCTTTGCTACCTATTGTAAGCCCCTGGAGGACATTTATGTTTGTATTATCACAGTGCTCTGCACAAAATAAATGCTCAGTGAATATTTATTTAATTAAGCAATCCAATTGGACACTATGGTTTGCTACCAACTACTTTATATCTTGCAACCCTCTTCATTAGAGGCTATTTTTTATACTAGTCCCCTAGACTCACACAACCAGGAGGAGGGATGAATATACTTTCATATAACCTTCTGCAATTTCAAGATTAATTCTTTCATTCACTCTCTCAGTGATCTGACCTCCTTTAAGGTCCATGTAATGTATCTCTACCAGTTTCTTTCTATTCTTGTTGACCTCTTTTAGCCATTCTTCCAACTTTCCCAATGACTTCAGTACCTTGTCCATTTCCTTCCTCTACACTCTATCCTCTGCCATCATCTTTGGAGACTTCAATATTCCTATGACTACATACTAACCGGATCAAACAATTCTCCACCTTCTTCAACTACAATGATTTCTTCTCTTACTCCACTTCAGAAATACCATCATAGATTTAGGACTAGAAGGGATACTAGAATATAATCTGCTCATGGTAAAGAAATGGAGAGATGAAAAAGTTAAGTGACTTCCCCAGGATCATAAAATAATAAATGACAGAGCTGAGATTTGAACCCAGGCCTATTGTCGCCAGATCTAGCATTCTATTTACTGACTCATAATATGCTGGCATGATCATACCCTAAACTTCACCACTTTATGGAATTGCATTAACATCTGCCCCACCAGTTTGCCCTCTGGACTCATGGCATCTCTTGGCCTTGCTATTTGACCTGCCATTGCTCCCTAAGGGCTTTTCCATCTGTCCTGAGGCTAGGAATTTTCTTTAATTTGAATTTGAGCTCCTTGAGAAATTTTAAAACTTGCAATCCCAGTGCTTAGTGTTGGGACATAGTGCTTAATAAATGCTTTTCTATTCTATACCTCCAGGATTCTAGAACTTGGAAATTCTACTCTCCAACCACAAACTTCTCTCCTTCCAATTCTCCTATTCTCTTACTCATATTAAATCTAATTGTCACACTTATTTTGACTTGTAGGCCCTTGACACTACTCTCTGTCACCATAATGTTTTATTGGCTTCTATGCTAGAATCCCTTGCTCCACTGGTCAAGGGTTTCTGAAATTACCAATGTGTGACTCCTCATCCTTGGGTGACCCACTCCCATGTGATCTATATTCTCCACTGCATACTTAAGTTACCAAGTCATCAAATAGTTATTAAATGCTTGCCATGTGCCATGTATTGTGCTTCTGGGCTGCTGAGTGTTACTGAAGAAAGTCACAGAACCAAACTTATCTTACCACTAAAGATTTATGCTACAGAAACTTAGTTGCTGCTTGACGCTGCTTTTATTTAACCCATAATGATTGCTTATCTCATTATTCACAGTGACTATTCCAAACTTTTCTTCTTTCTTCTCATTCCTAACTCTACCCCTTGCATCCCCATTTGAAGCAGATGACTTCTGAGGAGATCAAGTCCATCCAGAGAGACTTCTCTCAGCTCTCCTCCATACATCAAACCTCTTCAGCATCATTACTCTCCCTCACCTTCTTTGCTTAAGTGACAGAAAAAAGAAATGTCCCTACTACTCACTGAAGGGAATAAGCATTTGTATAGTGCCTACTGTGTGCCAAGAACTATGCTAAACACTTTAACATATTATCTCATTTGTTCTGAGGCCAACACTGCTTACTTGTACCCATAACCCTATTCTTTCCTCTCTCTTTAGTCCAGCTCTTGCATTCATTTTGCTCACATGCATCTTCAATTTTTCTTGCTATTAGTTCTTTACCAACTGCCTAAAATCCTGATCAGGTCTCCCTGTTCCTAAAAAGCCTTTGATGCACCCATCCTATCCAGATATTCCCTTTTATCTTCCCTTCCTTTCAGTGCTAAATTTCTTGAAAAAGTTTGCATTGGATGTCTCCACTTTCTTATTAGCCACTCACATTTAGGCTTTTGTCCACACCACTCTGCTGAAACAGCATTTTCAAAGTTCACCACTGATCTCCTAATCCAATAAGTACTTTCCCATTCTCCCTTTTTTTTTTGACCTCTTTGCAGCTTTTGGTGCTGTGGACCACTTGCCTTCTGGGATAATCTTTTCTCTCTTTGCTTTAGGGGTACTATCAACCCTAGGTTCTCCTACCTCTCTGTTGTTCCTTCTTTCTCTCCTTTGCTAACTGCTCATTCTCCTCCTTGCCTCAAAAAGTAGTTTCTCCCTCAAGGTTTATCCTTAGCTTTCTTCATTCTATCCTTTGGCAATTTCATTCATTCCTATGACTTCAGTTACTCCCTCCACATCTGAGGTTCTTAGCCTTTTTTGTGCCATGGACCTCTTTGGGAGTCTGGTGGCAGTCTACGGACCCTTTCTCAGAACAACATTTTAAATACATAAAATGAAATGCATATGACTACAAAGGAATCCAATTATACTGAACTATAGTTATCAAAATATTTTTAAAAACCAAATAAGTTTATGGACTTTAGATTTGGAACCCAAGATCTACTCAGATTACCTGCACATCTTATCAGCAATCCTAACCTCTCCTCTGAGTTCCAGGTCTGTATCTCCACTCACATTTAAGATAAGTTTCATTGGGATGTCACAGCAATACCTCAAACTTAACATGGCTCTGAACTAGTTCATCATCTTTCTCCCCAAATCTGTTCTTTCTTCTAATTCAATTATTTCTGCCTATCACATTCTTACCTTCATTTTTTCTTCCTTATTTGTAATGTTGGTGTTATCTTTGGACATAAGAGGTGAGGAAGGGAGGAGTCAGTCAATTACCAAATCCTGTCAATTTTGCTTTGACAATATCTCTCTCATCCATCTTCTCATCTCTATTCCCACTGATGCCACATGGTACAGGCTCATTGCCACCCACCTGGTCTTTTGTAATAGCCTCCTTATAGGTTTTTTTGTCTCCAATTTCTCTCCCTCCCAATTCATCCTTCACACTACTGCCCAAATAGTATTACATGAAGATCAGGTCATATTCTGTTCCAAAATCATGTTGCTAACCAAGGAAATTTCAGACTCATTTGCTATCATTCAAGACCTTCCACACTATGGAATAACTCTACTTTTTCAATATCATCTCATATCATATTATTCTATACATACAATACTCCAGTTCATCTATACTTCTTCCTGTCCTCTGAACATACATCTATCATTTGTTTACGCAGTTCTTTTTTTGCTTAGAATACTCTTCCTATCTCCCTTTAGCTGCTGCATTCCTATTCAAAATGCCATCTCCAGAGAGCCTTTCCTATCTCCCAATTTCCCTTCCCAGGTGGTATTGTCATTTGCCCTCAAAACACCTTGTTTCGAACTCTACTTTTTTAATACCAGGCCTGTGATTTAATCATGTGTGGAACTCCAAGTAAGCAAATCTCTCTTCACTGATGAAGATTAAAACTTGCTCTGCAACTGATGGTCCTAGAATTTCCAGCGGTCACTGGGAATTTAGGTTACTTGTTCATGTTCACACAGCCAGTATATATTAGAAGGGTTAGATAACTCAGATTTTGACTCAGAGGCAATCTTTCTACCTACTATACCAAGGCTGCTTCTCAACTCTCTAATTACTTATGCAACATTTATTGTAGATATTTGTAGGACTGCCTTAACCCACAGCTAGACTGTAATCTCAGTGGAATCAGGGACTACATCACATGTAAACTGTATCTTCTTCAGTGTCTAGAATAGTACTCTGTAAACAGTAGATACTCAGTAGGAGTGCTTATTACAGATTTTTACAAGGGTGTTGGACTGTAATCTCAATGAAATCAGTATCTTCTTTAGTACCTAGTACAGTGCTCTGTAAATAGCAGATACCCAATAAATGTTTGTTGTTCTTGGCAATGTGGTATATTGGAAATTATACTGGATTTGGCTTTAGGAGAACTGGGTTCAAATCCTGCCTCAGGTTTCTTTGCTGTCATTCAAGACCTTCCACATTATAGAATAATTCTCCCTTTTCAATATTATCTCATATCATATCATTCTATCCAATCTATACTCTAGTTCAAATGTACTTTTTATTTTTTTAATATTTAATTTATTTGTTTTCAGTTTTCAATATTCACTTCTGTAGGTTTTAAATTTTCTCCCCCTCCCCAAGATGGCATACCATCCAATATGGGCTCTACACAAACATTCCTATTAAACACATTTTCAAATTAGTCATGTTGTGTAGAAGAATTATAATGAACAGGAGAAACCACAAGAAAGAAAACAAAACAAAGCAAAAGAGAAAATAGCCTGCTTTGCTCTGCATTCTGACTCCATAGTTCTTTCTCTGGATGTGAATGGCATTTTCCATCATGAGTCCTTTGGAAAAGTTCCTTGCATTGCTGAGAAGGGCTATGTCTATCAAAATCAGTCTTCACAGACCGTGGCTGTTACTGTGTACAGTGTTCTCCTGGTTCTGCTCACTTCACTCAGCATCAGTTCATATAAGTCTTTCCAGGTTTTCCAGAAGTCAACCTGCTCATCATTTCTTATAGCACAATAGTATTCCATTACATTCATATATCACAACTTATTCAGCCATTCCCCAATTGATGGGCATCCCCTAAATTTCCAGTTCTTGGTCACCACAGAAAGAGCTGCTATAAATATTTTTGTACATATGGGTCCCTTTCCCATTTTTATGATCTCTTTGGGATACAGCCCTAGAAGTGATATTATTGGATCAAAGGGCATGCACATTTTTATAGCCCTTTGGGCATAGTTTCAAGTTGTTCTCCAGAATGGTTGGATCAGCTCACAGCTCCACCTACAATAAATTAGTGTTCCAACTTTCCCATATCTTCTCCAACATTTATCATTTTCCTGTTTTGTCATGTTAGCCAAACCTGTTTTGATTTGCATCTCTCTAATCAATAGTGATTTAGAGCATTTTTTCATATGACTATAGATAGCTTTAATTTCTTTCTCGGAAAACTGCCTGTTCATATCCTTTGACCATTTATCAATTGGGGAATGACTTGTATTCTTGTAAATTTGATTCAATTCTCTATATATTTTAGAAATGAGGTCTCTATTAGAGACACTAATTGTAAAAATTTTTTTCCCAGTTTTCTGCTTCCCTTCTGATCTTGGTTGCATTGGCTTTGTTTGTATGAAAACTTTTCAATTTAATGTAATCAAAATTATCCATTTTGCATTTCATAATGTTCTCTACCTCTTATTTGTTCATAATTTTCTCCATTCTCCATAAATCTGACAATTAAACTATTCCTTGCTCTTCTAATTTGTTTATAGTATCAGCCTTTATACCTAGATCACGTACCCATTTGGACTTTATTCTGGTATATGGTGTCAGACATTGTTCTATGCCCAGTTTCTGCCATACTGTTTTCCAATTTTCCCAGCAATTTTTGCCAAACAGGTAGTTCTTATCCCAGAAGCTGGGGTCTTTGGGTTTATCAAACAGTATATTGCTTTAATCATTGACTACTGTGTCTTGTGTACCTAACCTATTCCACTCATCCACCCCTCTATTTCTTAGCCAGTACCAAGTGGTTTTGATGATTGCTGCTTTATAATACAATTTAAGATCTGGTATGACTGGGCCACCTTCCCTAGCATTTCTTTTAATTAATTCTGTTGATATTCTGGACCTTTTGTTCTTCCAGATGAATTTTGATATTATTTTTTCTAGATCTATAAAATCATTTTTTGATAGTTCGATTGGTATGGTGCTGAATAAGTAAATTAATTTAGGTAGAATAGTCCTTTTTATTATATTAACTTGGCCTACCCATGAGCAACTGATGTGTTTCCAATTATTTAGATGTGACTTTATTTGTGTGAAAAGTGATTTGTAATTGTGTTCATATAGTTCCAGGGTTTGTTCTGGCAGGTAAACTCTCAAATATTTTATAATGTCTACAATAACTTTAAATGGAATTTCTCTTTCTATCTCTTGCTGTTGGGCTTTGTCAGTAATGTATAGGAATGCCCAGGATTTATGTGGGTTTATTTTATATCCTGCAACTTTGCTAAAGTTGTTTATTATTTCAAGTAGTTTTTTACTTGATTCTCTAGGATTCTCTAAGTACATCATCATATTGTTTGTAAAGAATGATAACTTAGCTTCTTCTTTGCCTATTCTAATTCCTTCAATTTCTTTTTCTTCTTTTATTGCTAGAGCTAACATTTCTAGCACCATATTGAATAACAGTGATGATAATGGACATCCTTGTTTCACCCATGATCTTATTGGAAATGCATTTGGCTTATCTCCATTACATATAATGCTTCCTGATGGTTTTAGGTAGATGCTACTTATTTTAAGGAAGGCTCTATTTATCCTATACTCTCCAGTGTTTTCAATAGGAATGGGTGTTGTATTTTGTCAAAAGCTTTTTCTGCATCTATTGACATAATCACATGGTTTCTGTTAGTTTCATTGTTGATATGATCAATTATGCTGATAGTTTTCCTAATATTGAACCAGCCCTACTTTCCTGGTATAAATCCTACCTGATCAAAGTGTATTATTCTCATGATAAGTTGCTGTAATCTTTTTTGCTAATATTTTATTTAAAATTTTTGCATCTATATTCATTAGGGAAATTGGCCTATAATTTTCTTTCTCTGTTTCAGCTCCTCCTGGTTTAGGTATCAGTACCATATTTGTATCTTAAAAAGAATTTGGTAAGACTCCTTCTTTGCCAATTTTCCCAGATCGTCTATAAGTATTGGAATTAATTGTTCTTTGAATGTTTGATAGAATTCACTTGTAAATCCATCTGGCCCTGGAGATTTTTTCCTAGGGAGTTCATTGATGACTTGTTCAGTTTCTTTTTCTGAGATGGGGTCATTTAAGCATTTTACTTCCTCTTCTGTTAATCTGGGCAATTTATATTTTTGTAAATTTATTTACCCATTTCCCTAAGGCTGTCAAATTTATGGGCATACAGTTGGGAAAAATAATTACTAATTATTGTTTTAATCCCCTCTTCATTGGAGGTGAATTCACCCTTTTTATTTTTGATACTGGTAATTTGGTTTTCTTCTTTCTTTTTTAAATCAAATTAACCAAAGGTTTATCAATTTTATTGTTTTTTTCATAAAATCAGCTTAGTTTTATTTATTAGTTTCAACTGTACTTTCTGTCCTCTGAACCCTTCCCATGTGGTATTGTCATTTGCCTTCAGACCATGTAAAAACACCTTGTTTGTAACTGTTTTTTTATACCAGGGTGGTATAAGTGGGTCATACTAACTGTGTGACCAAGGACAACTTATTTTATTTCTCCTACTCAAAGTTTCCTTATCTGAAAAATGAGGATAGTTAAACTTGTACTCCTTACCTCAAAGGTTGTTGTGAAGAAAGTATTTTATAAATCTTAAATTGACACAAGCAAAAAGAATCTATTAATTAATTTATTTATTTATATTACTGCAGTTGTTATCTAACAGCACCCTCCATTCCAGTCATCTGATCTTTTATCCTCCTTGTTCCCCAACAGCAGCCTAGTCTATACTCTATGTTAGTTTTGGCTTATGCCATTCACTTCACAAAGTCTATCCTCTCTACTAATCTCTTCTCTTCTAGTACTTGTCTATTACCTCTTTTAAGACTTGATCCTTTAGTAAAAGATGTCAACTCAACCAGGAAAGCTTCTCTGATTAATCTCATCTGATATCTGACTTCATTACTTAATTTAAAAAAGCATTTTTATGTTTTTATGAAAATAATCCCAAATGATAATACGTGAGCTTTCTTTGATGGTTAAATTATGTGTATACTCTTCAATTATTCATATCTCAATGATGCTAACTACATTCTCTGTGTCTATTTTCCTACTTACCATGCTCTTGCTGGTGGGAAGCCCTTGGGATCTGTGTTAACAGAGCAGAGAGATATATAGACAAAAGCTGAAAGAAAATGCCATGGCTTCTTTTAGGATGACTTACTTAATATCTATGATAATACTTCAGAGTTGCACTGAAGGGTAACTTTAGCGTCTTTCCATCTTTAACTTACTACTTGTCTAACTTTAGGTAAGTCACTTAACCTCCATGGATCTCAGTTTCATCATCTGTAAAATGAAGGAAATGGAGTAAACGGGCCCTGAGTTCCCCTCCAGTTCTATATTTATAATCCTATGATCTATGATTCTAGACCAGAAATTCTGTCTTCTTAATCATCCTAGAATCCTAGAATATGATAGTAGCAGGAAACAACCATAGAGGACATATAGCCTAGTCTGTACCTGAACAAGAACCCTTTGTCAACATCCTTGACAACCCCTGAAATAGCTACACCCAAGAGAATAAGGAAGGGCTCAAAGGGTGTTGTCAAGGAAGCAGCTCTTGCTGACATTGCAGTAGGATCATGACTGCTTATTCCTTTGGTGTGTGCTGCACCTAAGACTTCAAGTAACTTACACCACAGTCTAATATACAAGACTCTATCCAGGGCAATATTCAACACAGGAAAGCATAGCAAAGTTACACAGGGAAAGTCATCTAGATAACCAGACTCTCCAGTTACACCTCTCTACCGCAAACAGCCTTGTTCTCTTGCTTTGCCTCATTTCAGAATATTTAGCTCAATAATCACAATAGAATGAGTTGGCACAGCACCCAACATGGAGATTCTGGGTCTCTCTTCTATTATCTGCTCCCAGCACAAAGCCTCAAAGTGTGAGATAAGAGTGGTGACTTTCTTTTTGTTTTGTTCTGTTTTTTGGCAGTGCAATTGGAGTTAAGTGACTTGCCCCAGGTCACATAGCTAGTACATGTGTCAAGTGTCTGAGGCTGGATTTGAATTCAGGTCCTCCTGACTCTAGGGCCAGTGCTCTACTCACTGCACCACCTAGCTGCCCCCAGAGTGGTGACTTTCTTATGGGAGTTTGCAGTAGCTGCTGTTTTCTTGACCCATATATCAGTTTCCTTTGCCTTCCTGATAATGGAAGCAGCTTTAGTTTTGCTAAAGTGCAAATATTCACATTTAATTGCATATTTTGTGTAGAGTCAGCCTGGCTTTTTTTTCTCTTTTCCCTCCAATTTCTTTTTAAACTTACTTCAGTTGAATTTAGTTAATGTAGATGCTTGTGGAGCAGGTAGCCTGAGCTTATTTTCAAACTAAGGCTACTAAGATGAAAATTTGCTCAAAGCTAGTTGAAATTCTGAGTCATAAAGACATTTTCCCTTCAGATATTTCATTTGAAGTGAGTTTGGGTGCATTTTTGGTTTTCAAACATAAATTCAGATCAATATAACATTACTATAACTGTGACTAATATTTTCTACAGTCCAAAATAGTATTGAACCATTCTGTATCCCTTCACCTCCCGCCATCAAATATATTCAGAAACTATGAATTTATTCTTCTAAAAAAATATTTATTTATTTATTTTTAGTTTTCAACACTCACTTTTATAAGATTTTGAGTTCTAAATTTCCCCTGTCCTCAAGATGGCATGCGATATGATATAGACTGTAATGTATAATCATCTTAGTCATGTTGTGAAAGACGAATCAGAGTAAAGGAAAAACCTCAAGAAAGAAAAAATGAAAAATAGAGAAAATAGTATATTTCAATCTGCATTCAGACTCCATAGTTCTTTCTCTGGATATGGATAGCATTTTCCAACATGAGTCTTTTGGGATGAAACTATGAATTTCTGAACAAAGGAATAGTAAATGCAGGCAAATTTAGACAAAAATATGAAAAGAAAAATCACTTTTTTAAATTTAAAAAATCTTCTACCATTATTAAGGTAACTTTCTCACTACCCAAATTCTACATTCAGTAGTTAGCCTTGAAAACCAAAGAGTTAACACAATAAAAATCAATCACCTTGCCAGACCTAACATAATGTTTTCTTGGTTATAGCAGCCATATAATAAGAGTAGCTGCCATCAGTTAAATGAACAAATACATCACAACCTCTGAGTTGAGATCGGCAAAGTTGACTAATTTGCAAATTATTGATTGACATTAAGCCAATTCATAGACATCTGCTGAGACCAGGGTCCATATATGGTAGTGGGATCAATTTATGAATTCAGGTCTTTTCTGTCATTGTCACTCCTTATAAGTGAAGATGTAATGTTAAGTAATGGGATATATATGTATACGTATGCATATATATATATATATGTACATATATATGTATACACACACACACACACACACACACATATGACTCTGATCTATCCAGAAAGGAGAAAAAGAAGGAAATGGGTCTAAGCAGTTCTTTCCCATAGGCAAAGAGAAAAAGTAGAGACATTGCTGAGATTTGTAAGACAAAACATGTATGCAGCCAAATTGGGTTTATCATCCCCCTGCCAGGTAAAATACTGATCATCCGTTAAAAAATAAGTGAGTTAATCTTTGAGGAAGGAAAATTTGCATTTCTATCATCCAAAATTACATCTATGATAAGACATTTTGTTGTTAAAGTAACTAAATGTATTTCCCACCCCCCTCCAAAAACAGTTTTAAAATGCTAACTTCAATGCTTGCCTCTTGAACAGAATGAAGTAAAATCATTCTCTCACTCAGGATAATAAGTTTTTAGAAGTAATTGTTCTTCAACAGAGATAAAAAGCCCAACTCTTAACTGCCTGATTTCCTAGATAATATTGAAAGCAATGCAATTAAAGTTATGGTAATGGATATGGTTTTTACCTGATAATAATCAGGGGTCAAGAGTTCAAAGCCCACAACAGAGCATCCTTTGCACCTTTAAAGGCAAAGAAGAGACTCAAAGCTTCAGTCTTCTATTTTTTATCACTTTTTCCCTTTCACCCTGACTGCAAAAGGGAGTATTGGGAAAGATGGGTCCACAGAACTCTGCATAGATCACCTTTCCCCCTGATCTCTTCTTTCATCAGCTCTTACATTCTCCAAATGAGCTTTCCTCTCCCTAAGGAGAAGCAGTATCACTCTGAATTATCTCTGCACATGGGAGACTCCTATAATATGGATAAATGAAATTCAGAGATAATCTAAGACCTCCACTTCAGCTATTTTTGCTATCTCTTTTTAAATACACATCCATGGTGATCAAAATACATTCTGAGAATAGTGCCTGCTAAGCCTGGAGAATTTTCAGGGTCTGCTAAGGGCAATCTCTTATCTGCCGCCAACTAGTATGTGTAGCAGAACCTTCTCTATGTATGTTGTATGGTTAAACTAAAGCAAAAATACAACTGACTAATGTTCAATAGTTTGACAGGTTTGAAAATTTTTTTTTTGGGGGGGGGGAAGGGAGATGTCCTAACAGCCTCCAGAGGATGTGTGCCATCATTAAAAAAAGTTATAAATCAAAATCAGTTAAATGATCAAAATCATTCAATTGGAAATGTCAACCCAGTCACGCCTTACTTATTTGCCATCATTCTCACAAATAGGTGGTTGTCAAGATAATTCCATATGACAGCAAACACTGAGGTGAGTCTCCATTTCTGTCTAATGTCCCTGGGGAATGGGAATGAAAGGAAGATATAAAAAGGCTGGATTTGAGGGAAGCCTACCATCTGGGAAGCTTTGTATGCAAATGTCCAAGTCAGAGAACAAACTATCAGGGGAATGGGAAAAAAAACCATTCATATGTTTTGAAATATAAGTGGGTCCTCATTTTCCATCATGAGTCTTTTGGGATGAAACTATGAATTTCTGAATAAAGGAGTAGTAAATGCAGGCAAATTTAGACAAAAATATGAAAAGAAAAATCACTTTTTTAAATTTTAAAAATCTTCTACCATTATTAAGGATTCTGGAAGCAGAAGGTGGGGTCAGTAGCATGGAACAAAGAAACCTTAAAGATAAATAAGCCAGAGTAGGAAAAGCTGGAGAAACCAATGAGATAATTTGTCTTGCTTTGAGGGCTTGCTATGGGGCCATGTTTATATGGGTCAGTGTGCTGGTCATCCCCTTTACCTCAACCCTTCATCCTCAACTCTATGTCAGGCAAAACAGCTGTTGACTCCCTTGTATCTTGGACTGAAAGGGCCCGACATCTTGTTTCTCAGCCTTACATATACTTTCTTCCTTGTCTAAGGATAGTGTAGCAAACTGTATAGATGTTATGACGTGAAGATACCTTGAATTGGTCATATATTAAGTAAAAACCATCTAGGTGGCACAGTGGATAGAGCATTGGACTTGGAGTCAGAAAAACCTGAATTTGAATCCTGCTTTAGTCACTTAACTTGCCATGTGGCCCTGGGCAGTCAGGTAAACTCTCTGAGGTTTGGTTTCTTCATCTGTTAAAAAAAAAATTGAGGATAACAATAGCATCTGACTCACAAAGTTATTCTGGAGAATCAAACAAGATAACATTTAAAATGCTTTATAAAACTTAAAGTATGACATAAATTATAGCTGTTTTATTATATATATTATACTCTAATATAAGAGTATTTATGGATTACTGTTTCAAATTTTAATTCACCTTATGAATCTCTTGAATTTTAAATATTATCTTTTGTAGTGGGGGAAATAAATAGCTGTCCTATACCTGATTTACATTGTACAGAGAGGAACTTTATATTCCCTCTTGGAGAAGACTTAGACATGAGCCAAATCTCAGCTTTGTTTAAGTGATTGTCCATAGAATTCTACTCTGGAGTGGGGCAAATAATGAGCAAACAACAATTTTAAAAAGCCTAACCCTTTACTTCAGATGCCAGGCTACCTTAAAACTGAACCTGGTCCATATGAGTCTAGAGCTAGAGCCCTTTAAGTGTGAGGGAAGATGCTGCCCCTTGGTTCAGCAGGCCTTGTTACATAATATTTTATCAGTTTGGGCAAATGTCCCAACAAACTTTGGGAGCACCTTTCACTTTGCAACGGTTTATGGTAGAATTATTGACCTATCTAGGCAATCTCTTCATCTTTGGAAATATATCGGAAAAGCATAATCAAAGGATAATGAAATATTAGGCTAGGCTGAAAGATGCTGATTTCAAACTATCAATGGACAAGTTCCAGGTCTGCAGTTTTTGTCAAGTATGTGAATCACATAATGTTTATACAGGGTGTGATTATTGCCCCAAGAAGATAGAACAGTCATATGACATTTAATTTGCTATGCCTTTTGATTAAAGTTTTTTTTTTTCTTTAAACTAATATGTCCTTCGATTGGCTTGGTAAAGATAAACATACCTTATAGCTGATAGGCTATAGTTTTGAATGGAACCACAACAACAATAATCCACAAAAACACAATAAACCTGAGGCGGCTAACTAGGAACTCATCTGTGTGGGGTGCTACCTGTGGAAAACATATGAAAAAATAGGGTGGCATTAGAATGTGGGGAACTCTGAATAGCAGGCAGAGGAATCTATGTTTTACCCTAGCAGGTCTCTGGGATTTCTGAGCGGAAGAGAGACATGACCAGATCTATGCATAAGAAAGATTCTATTGACAATCAATCAACATTTATTAAGTGCCTACTGTGTGCCAGGCACCGTGCTAAGCACTGGGGATACAAAAAGGCAATAGACAATCCCTGTCTTCAAGGAACTTACAGCAACATGCAAACAAATAGATACAAAGCAAGCTATATATAGGCTAAAGAGGAAGTAACAAACAAAGAGAAGGCACTAGAATTATTAAAGGTATATAAAGCATAAAGGTTTGAGGTTAGGAGATTGCATGGTTATTTATAATTCCAAGTTTCAGTGTGAAACATTTTTGTTCTTTAGTCATTTTCAGTTGTCTAAATCTTTGTGACTTCTTTAGGGGTTTTCTTGGCAAAGATACTGGAGTAGTTTTGCCTTTTCCTTTTCCAGATCATTTTACAGATGAAGAAACTGAAGCAAACAGGGTTAAGTGACTTGCCCAAGGTCACACAGCTAGCAAGTTGTCTGAGGCCAGATTTGAACGTGAGAAGATAAGCTTTCCTGACTCCAGGTCCAGCACTCTATCTATTGTGTCACTTAGCTCCCAACTGTTCTATACAAATTAAAAATCTTCTGTTTGGTATTTGATGACCTTCACAACCTCACCCCTCCTAACTTTCCAGTCTTCTTACACTTACTCTCTACCATGTATACTCTTTGATTCAGTTTCATACACCTCCTTGTTGTTTTGTGAACAAGACACTCCATCTCCTGGTTCTGGGCACTTTCTCTGGCTGTCCCCCCTACCTGAAATGTTCTCCCTCCTCATCTCTGCCTCCTGGCTTCCCTGGAATCCTTCAAATCCCAACTGAGATCTCATCTTCTACAGGGAGCCTTTCCTAAACCCTCTTAATTCTAGCACCTTCCCTCTTTCAATTATTTCTTATTTATCTTGTGTATAGCTTGTTTGTATGTATTCATTTGCTAATTATCTCCCCTATTAGACTGTAAGCTCCTTGAGGTCAGGGACTGTCTGTTGACCCTTTTTGTATCCCCCGTGCCTAGGACAGAAGCTGCACATAACAGGTGCCTAATAAATGTTTATTGACTATTGTCTATGTTGCCTCTCCATTTGAATGTCTTTAAAATCTTTGATTAGGTATTTAAATAGAGAATCAAGGGGGTAAAAACATAAGGGCAGAGATATTAGGCTATTTTAGGACTTTGAGTCCTTCTGTAGTAATTCTATTAAAATAAATAAAAAAATGTAATTTAGAGACATTAGTGGTGGTTTCCAGTTTCTCAGTGATCCTAGTTCTGATAAGTTGATGCGATTTTAATACTTGAAATGAGCATTTTCCTAAGGTAAAGACCAGCCAGACAATAAGATTTATTTTTATTACTTTGGTGGGTTTTTATTTACTTGGTTTTGTCCAGCAGCTCTTGCTTACTTTGTCACTTAAATACAGTTTCCACTTCCTCAGATAAATAATATTGATTATTGTGAATATTGGACTAAGGGAACCATTTAAATAGTGAAGAAAAATAGCCATTAGCTTACTGATTAATCAATAAAATCTTATTTTCAAAGTACTGTTTGGTCTTTGAAAAGTTTGAATGTTGACCTCAGGACTTCCAGGGGCCCACATTGTAAGTGGCCATGTTTTAGGGCAGCAGCATGGGGGCTAAGTCCCAGACAACAACATTCCTGGAGGTTGGGGCAGGGTGAGTGATTTTTCTTCCCTTCCTTCTCCTTATACTTCTCCTCCCCCTCCCTTTCTGCTCACTGTCTCCAGGGTGGTGATTGATCTACTGACCAAGGGCAGCTTTGCCTGCCATGCACCTCTCTTAGCCCACCTTCCCACTGTGGTGAAGCTTGGACTGTCCTGTTCCACTCAGACCCCTGCCCCACCTGCTGCCTGGTGACTTCCGTGATGACGGAGGTGGCCAGGATCATCTTGGAATCAGTATCAGCCATTGTATGGTTGTCCCTCTTGCTAATATTTTCTATGCTTATCTTTTCGCTTCTTTTCTACTGGACCTCTTGGAAGGAATCTTTTATTAAGCACCTTTTATGTGCCAGGCACTGTAATGAGTGCTTTACAAATAGTACCTCATGTGAACCTCACAACAATCCTGGGAAGTAGGTGTTACTACGATGCCTATTTTACAGTTGAGGAAACTGAAGTAGACAGAAGCTGAGTTATTTGCCCAGGGTCTCAAAGCTAGCACGTGTCTGAGGACAGATTTGAACTCTCGGGTCTTCCTGACTGTAGGCTCAGAGCTCTCTCTACTGAGCCACCCACGGCTTCCAATGGTTGTGGAAACCTCCTCAGTTGTGGTGCAGTGAAGGACTTGAGTCCCAAAACAGACTCTTCTGTTTATTAGCTGTATGACTTTAGACAAGCTGTTTTATCTCTCTGGGGCTCAGTTTCCTTTTAGATGATCTCTTAATAATAATCATAATTCACATTTATATAGTGTTTTATACATATTTGCTCATTTGATTCTCAAATCAACCTTGTGATTAGCTATTTTTATCCTCATTTTATAGATAAAGAAACTAGGACTGAAAAAGATTTCAAGTCTTGACCATGATCACATAGCTAGTAAGAGTGTGATGTAGGATTTGAACTCAGGTCACTCTCACTCCACGTTCAATGCTTTGAGCACTGTTCCAACTAGCTGCCCAAGATCCATGATCTTAAATTTATGCCTCTTACATTCCTTCTATCTTTTGGTGTTGACTGAAACCTAAATTTCTCCTGGAAGCTCCGTATTTTGACAAAGCTTACGGCTCCTTCTCTTGTACCCCTTGATACAAAGGCTAGGAAAAGGTGTTGACGTTTTCCTTGTTTGCTGCTATGACTCTCAGATATTCCTCTGACACCCCATTCAGCAGCCAAATCTGTTCTTTTAAAGCTCATTCTATCTTCTCCAGGTCCTTGTTGCTGTCATCTAGGGACTTCAGGTCATTTTTCCTCCTCCTTAATATCTTCAGCCCCTGGCTCAAAGTTGTCTTTTTCATCCCGACCCTTGACCTCTTTCAACACCCTACCTCCTGGTTCCTTAACAAGCTCAACTCACATGATATCTGGTTCAAATACTTGTTTTCTTCCTTCCTACTTCCTTCCTTCCTTGCTTCCTTGCTTCCTTCCTTCCTTTCTTGTTTCCTTCCTTCCTTCCTTCCTTCCTTCCTTCCTTGCTTCTTTCCTTCCTTGCTTCCTTCCTTCCTTCCTTCCTTCCTTCCTTGCTTCTTTCCTTCCTTGCTTCCTTCCTTCCTTCCTTCCTTCCTTCCTTCCTTCCTTCTTTCCTTCCTTCCTTCTTCCCTTCCTTCCTCTTTTCCACCCTCTCTCCCTCCCTTCCTTTTTTCCACACCTATCACCTTGAATATTGACCTTTTGTGATTTCCTTTCTCCTTCCAGGCTACTTTTGATGTTCATTTTAACCTGGCCCTGAAACTATTTGGCTCATTTATCATCAAACGTGCCTAAATAGGGAGAAAACACATACTCAAAGAACCATGCCACTATACTCTTATACTTTAATGTCTTTTTTATCCCATAGATATAGATATTTCTTCTGATGTCCTGTATCACAAATGGTCCAAGCCTTTTCAATCTATGTGATGCTTATCCATTTCCTTCTGTAAGTCCTCCATGGTGAGCACACTCAGCTTGCTGGAGGACTTCTCTTAGATCTGTTGATATTGCGTGAGGAAAAATCATGGTGCACCTAAATTATCCATCCTTTCCCTTCCCATATGACTGACCCACTTCCTTTGGTGCTCAAATATCTCTGATGATTTACTTTATGCCATTTCTTCTGTGAGTTTTTTTAGTCAGTAATATGTTGCAGCCTACTCGTACCTATCATGCACACTCTTTGTTGGCATTTGGGTGATCTATAACTTTAATTCTTTGGACAAAGAATTCCATGACCCACAGCTACCTAGACTTACTGGAAGGGTATTGTTGTGAAAAAGGATCTTTCGTTTTAGTGAGAAAGTTGAAGTCATTAAAAGCATTGTACGATTTCCTAGGAGCAATTCAGACCATGCATGGAATCCTTTGTTCAAATCTGGGTCTAACTTGTCATCCATTTGTGTGTCCTAGATATATGCACTGATAAACCAGTCCTATGGATGTCCATCTGATTGCACAACATAATCTTTATCACTTTGTTTATTTCTCTGTGGATAGTTGGGCTTGACTCTTTTTGAGTTATCATAGATCTCATTTAGCAGTCACTGAAATCTTCCAGGGCTTGATCAGAATGTTATCCACAAACAAGAATATATTGAAGACTTCAACAGTGTGGTATAGTGGAAGAGCATTAGGTTGGAAATCAGAGGACCTGGGTTCAAATCTTGCCTCTTCCATTCACTCTTTATGTAACTGGGCAAATCACTGGGGCCTTTATCATACCATCAGTAAGAGGAATGAGCAGGCATTGAGATCACACATAAGAGGCATACAAGGGAACATGTGGTGACTTGGGCACATATGTGGAGGAACTCACCTCTGATACTATAAAACCACTGAAATTCTCTGGTGATATCATGTTCTTAATGAGTCTGCTCTCAGCCTTGGATGGCATCTCTCTGAGTAAGGTATCCTGCTGATGCCAAGGTGACCGGTGTGCACAAAATCTCTGCTCATTTCATGACGATGCTCTGTGGCATCTACTTTGGGCATGTTGATCTATTGATCTCTGCTGGGCAAATCATCTCAGGTAAATATTTCTCGCTGCTGCTATCTTCTGGGCTCATCGTCTCTTCAGGGCATTTTTTCTAGAAACATAAAATGTTCAAATTGGAAAGAACCTTGGAGATTGCCTTGTCTGGTCTCATCTACAAATGAAGTAATTGAGACTCATAGCAATTAAGTGACTTGACCAACATCATACATCTAATGTGAAATTGGTTAAAGTTTCTGTTGATGTCAAACTAATGCTGGCTCAGTCACATTAATGCTCCTTGACTAATCAGAACAAAAAGACATTTTATTTGAATTTGTCTTTGCATTGGAGTAAAAAGTGTAGACTTGGCTTCAGATTCAGATGATCTAGGTTAGAATCTTGGCTCTGTCATGCATTACCCTTATGATCTTTGGCTAGTCACTCACCCCTTGTAACCTTCATGTTACTCCTCAGTAAAATGGGAAGGCGAGATGACCTCTAAGCTCCCTTAAAGCTCTATATCTATGATCTTATGAAACTAGGTTCTGTGGACTTAGAAGCAAATACAATATTTGTTCTAAGCTATGCCTAGAACATTGCATTTTCAAAAACTCAAAATAAAACAAAAGACCTGTATTTTCTTATGTCTGGGAAATGAGAAAAGTAGAGTGATGAAGAATCCCTACTTTCCTACGTATAAGCTACTCCCTCTGCTTTCCATTCTCTCTTCTCGGGACTTCACTCTTACCCTCCCAGGTCCCAAATTCAGCTCTGCCTGCTCCTTCCATGGAATCTTCATTCTAGCTTTAACAACCCTTTCTTCATCTTAGACCTTTTTCTCTAATGTTGCTTCTATTTTCCTGCACTCATAGAGACCTGGATTCCCCTAGAAGAATCTGACTCCCTGGCTGTTGTATCTAGTACAGGCTATACTTTCTCTCGTGTCACTTTGTTCAAACCCCCAAATATGGATTTCTTCCACTTCTACACGTATGCCACTGATTGCTGCTGGTGGAGGTCATTCAGACATGGTGATCAGGTTTTATTTATATTATCTATATTATTTTTAGCCATATTATCTTTATATTATTTATATTATCTAATTACACTGGGCTCTCACTGCAGCAAGGTAATTCTTCTATTCTTCCCTAATTCATTCTCTATCACATGCTCCCAGCAGAAAGAGGAGCCTTTCCTCAAACCCCTCACAGGTCCCCTCCTCCCACCCTCTTAACAGAAGATATCAACTCATACTTTGCTGAGAAAAGAGAGGCAACATTCACTAGGATTTCCCTCTTCTGAAAATTGTTTGACATTACTTCCCATTATTGTTTTCCTTACTCAAGTCTCTGACAAAGAGATGCCTTTTCTCCTCATTGGGTCACCCCCTATCTCCTCTAGTGGATTGCTCCCATGCTTATGGATAGATGCAGCTGGGTGGCACGCTGGATAGAGAGAGGGACTTAGAAACAGAAAGAATTGAGTTCAAATCTTGCGTCAGAAACTTACTAGCTGTGTGATCCTGGCCAAATTACTTGATCTCTCAGTCTCTCTGTTACTCTTCAATAAAAGAGGGACAATAAGAATATCTATCTCACACAGTTGTGAGGCTCACAATGATCCTCATAATGACTAAATGAGCTAATGAGTAAAGCACTTTGAAAACTTTAAAGCACTATATAAATGTTTATTATTATTACTGATGGATGGATAAAACATTGATTAAAAGTTTACTATGGGTCAGGCATTATGCTAGTGCTGGGCATACAAAAACAAGAAATAAAAGGTCCTTACTCTCAAGGAACTTACAATCTAACGTGGGAAAACAACACACAAAGAGGAGATGGAAATTGGAAGGGGCTAGGGATATCTGTTGCGGAGTGAAACAGGGGCTGACTAGACAATAAACTAGGAAGGAAATGAGCATTGTGGCTGGGACCTCTGATGATATGGCAGTCTTGGGCAAGGGTTCACCAATCATGGAGTTGTCCTTAGGGCAGTGTCATTATCCAATATGGGGAAAGGCAGCTGGTGTGTAGGTGGGGCAGAATATTCAGGTTCCCCTATCTATTAGGGAAAATTAATGCAGGGAAACAGGAAACCCTGGTCCTATCACACATTTACAACCTGTCTCCAACCTGTCTTTTCAACCTGACTTTCCTTCACTCACTCTTTGATCCTTGCAAACTGGCTTTCCTGCAGCGCCTCACCCACAACGGTCCTTTGCTCATCTCTGTATCTCTCTGACTTCCTTATCACTTTGACCTTTTCAAGTAAAAAGTCTCCTTCAAAACTCATCTCAGGTGCCACTTTCTATATGAGACTTTCCTGATTTTTCCAGTTGCTAGTACTTTCCTCCTAAATTGTTTTTTGTCTCATTGCTTGTTGATTGATAGGTACAGAAACTGTGTGACATCTCCCATGGCCAGTCCTGAAAGCTGCGTAGTATATGATGTTGAAAAAGATCTCAGAAGATCAAAATGGAATTATATAATTTTCTTTCATCACCAATGCTTTGAGCTATTCCTCACTGTTCCTCCTTAACCTTCTCAAGGAAGAAAAAATATAAAAAAGATATTAGGGTAATAATTATTTTTAGGAATAAGAGAAATGGGTTTGTATAAAATTGTAAATGAGCTCATGATAACTTATTAGATGAATGTTAATCTATAGACTATCATTACAAAGCAAAATGTGGCATGAATCACACCTATCTTGGGTTCTGTCCAAAGAACTTCAATTTCTTTTCAGGTCTTACCTCTAAAGCAATCTTATGACATGGATCCAGAGAAGACCATTTTAGTGCTATTAGTAATGTAGATAGCCTGATGTCCTAGTGTATGACATGGTGGCTGGCACATAGTAAGCACTTAATAAATTCTCTCTCTCTCTCTCCCCCTCTTTGTCTCATGCTCTATATCTTTCTTTTTCTCATTTATTTATCTGTTACCTGTCTATCTATCTATCTTCTATCTCTATCTATCCATCCATCTATCTATCTATATCTATCTATCTATGTATCTATGTATCTATCTATCTACATAACTATCTCTTGAAAACTTCTACAGCAATACCTCATTGATTTGGCATTGTTGATGCAATTAACAGGTTCCACGCAAGTGAATTTTCTAGATAATTGAAAGTTAGCCCTTTGAGTGCCAAAACCTGTTGAGTTTTAAAAACTTTTCATGATTTCAAGATTCAAAGATTTAGAAAACCTTTCCAAAATATGCTACATACATCTGTTATTGGAAAAATATCTCCTCTTTGAGTTCATGTGGCAGGTAACTGCAGCTGAAGTAAATCTAACACAACATAGAAATTATAGATATTAAGCAGCAACAACAACTTATACTGAAGCAAAGGTTCAGATCTCAGACAAAAAATAAACCCAAACTAAAATCCAAAAAAAGCCTCTTATTGACAAAATTACATCAAAGTGACTGAGAATTTTTACATATTGCAGTCTCGTACATTCTTCATAGGCCATAAAAGTTAGAGAAAAGACACATTCGTAATCCCATGCTTCCTTCAATGGCATAAAAATCTCATACATTTCTTGAGGAAATAAACCTGATTAAAAAGACACTAGAGGTAAACGAAGTCAGATTGCAGATTAAACAGAGTTTGCGAAATCCTACACTTAATACAAAACTACAAGGCTTCATTTTAAAGAAGTCACAGTAGGCTGATTGAGAAGAAGAGACTTATGTGTCACAAAGAGTTGGTGTCAGGGTAATTCTTTCGCAAATAAAATATTTTGGGGAGGTTTTTTTTTTGAAGATGCTGGGTTCTCTTCCTCTCATTTGGTTTTTTCCTCAGGAATGTCAAGAGTCTTACCTTAACACTATTATTCCATGAGTCAGATTTTGCTCAGGTGAGGTTAATATTAACAGAAGACAAGCTTTCAGTTAATCAAAAGTTGCTGAAGGAATGATCCTGAGTCCCAAATAATAAAAATTAATAAAAGAAAATAAAAAATAAAAATTCCCATTATACTTTCCTGCTTTCTTAAATAGCAACTGTTGAAAGAAATTTAAATTTTGCATGATGGTCTGGGTTTATTATTCAGAACATCTATTATAATAGTCTTCTAAAACAAAGAATTTTTACTTTTTCCTTTTTTTTAGTCTCTTTTGATGTAAGGCTATCAGGCATAACTTTTCTTCCTATTGTTGTGCCTTCCTGTAGCAACCCTCTTCCAGTCTACTGCTTTTAAATAACTGAAAGGTAGAAAATCAGATAGCCAGATTTGTTAATAAATATGTGGAAAATAATTATAAATGTCTGAATAAAGACTGAATGCATAAAGTGTGCAACCTTAATACATGAGCTTTGTGAAAGCTGTTTCTAGTACTCAAAGTCCTTTTTCTTTTCCTGTCTCAGGTTCTGACTTCTAGATAAGTAGGAGGATGTTTGGGAAAAATTCCCCTGCTAAAATCCTACTCTGGTGCTTCTGAGTGGAATAGTGATGACCCCAAGTTCTTAAAGACCATTCTAGGAGAGTGCCTATTCTGGAAGGTCCTACTTAATTCACAGGAGCAAAAGATCTATGAGAGATAGTATGGTATAATGGATAGAAAGCCAGCTTTAAAGCTAAGAGGAGTTGGGCTTGGAGTCTTGACTCTGAAATTTAGTGGCTTGGTGAACCTAGGTAAACCTTTAATTTCTTTTTTTTTTTTTAGATTTTTTTTTGAGGGGGGAAGGCAGGGCAATTGGGGTTAAGTGACTTGCCCAAGGTCACACAGCTAGTAAGTGTGTCAAGTGTCTGAGGCCAGATTTGAACTCAGGTCCTCCTGACTCCAGGGCCAGTGCTCTACTCACTGTGCTACCTAGCTGCCTCTAAGCTTTTAATTTCATAGGGCTGTAGGTGGATGAAGTCAAATTCAAATAGGAAATGATTCCTGTGGGTGCATATTGATGGAGAAAACCATAAATTAACATTAGACTATGTAGTATTATAAATTTACTTAACTTGTTAAACATTTCCCAATTAAATTTTAATCTGGTTGGACTTGGGAGTTTTGCTGACCACAAGTTTGATGCCTCTGCTCTATGAGATGCTTTAAGACTATAAGATACAGGGGAGGCAACCTGCACTGGTAGAGGGAATTTCCTCATCTGAGAGTTCTCTGTATCAATGAAATCACAAGTTTTGTCTCTAACTCTATTTAAGGTCTATAAAGACATATTACTACTAATATTTGTCAGCTTTTACCTGATATAGCTTTTTTTTTCCCCCTCGGGCCCCTCCAGTTTTCCTAATCTTTAGAAATTAGTTTTCTCTAGAAGGAGACAAAGATATCCCCAGGACCTGATTGATCCCAGCTTCCCTAAGGGTCTCTTGGTGACCTCAAGGCTTAAAAATCTCAGGCATGAGCAGTCAGGGCCTCTCAGAAGAACTTGGGAGTCACAATATTCTGCTCTGATCTCCAGATGCTTTTCCATTATGGAGCCAAGAAGTGGGCGAGTCCAGAGCAATTAAGTGTCACTTGGTCCTTGTTGTATATCCTTACTATGTCGGGGCAAAGGAAACATCGTTTTGTTGCACATCCAATGAATTTTGAGTGCCTCATTTTGTTTTAACATTGAATTTGAACTAAGAGCATGCTAAGTGCTTTCCTCATAATACTCCATCTGCTACAGGACTGTATTGTCCAAAGACCAACATACATAAGTTTGGAAAGGCTTAATACCAGAAGGTTGTCCATCAGTGAAGACCTGCAGTCATGTGGGAGATGATGAGGGAGCTGTACGGGGCCTCCTCCTTAAATGGAATTCTGGGAGGAGCTCTCTGATGGACTCTCAAGTCAGAGAGAGGGAGGGGTTCCAGGGCCAGAGGGCACTGAGGAGGAGTGAGTATCAGAGCTGATTCAATCTTGCTGAAAATGAGTTGTTGGAGACAATGATGAGGCCTAGGAGATCAGTTCCAGAAACTATAAAAAAATTTTATTTTTTAATGGTATTTTATTTTTTCCAATTATATTTAATGACAATTTTAGCATTTCTTTTTACAGTTTCGAGTTCCAAATTTTTCTCGCTCCCTTCCCCCTCTCTCTAAAATAATAAGCAATTTGTTATATATGTACTATAATGTAAAACATATTTCCATATTAGTCACAGCTGTGAAAGGAGAAAGAAACAAAAGGAAAAAAATCATAAAAAAATAAAGTGAAAATAATATGCTTTGATCTGCGTTCAGAGTCCTTCAGTTTTTTCTCTGGATGTGGATGGCATTTTCCTTTATGAGGCCTTTGTACTTGTCTTGGATCAGTGTATTACTGAGAAGAGCTAAGGCATTCATAGTTGATCATCACACAATGTTGCTGTTACTGTGTATAATGTTTTCCTGGTCTACTCCTTTCACTTTGGATCAGTTCATACAAGTCTTTCCAGGTCTTTCTGAAATTCACTTGCTCATTTCTTATTGCGCAATCATATTCCATTACATTCATACATCACAGCTTGTTCAGCTATTCCCCAGTTGATGGACACCAGAAACTCTTAAAGGTGGATTACTGCAATGGTGTCAAACTCATATAGAAAAGTATCCCTGTTGCAGCATCTTGACTTAGAATACCACAATTTAACCTTATCTCTGTTGTATTATATTTTTGTTTATTTTTATTAAGCATTTCCAAATTACTTTTAAATCTGGTTCAGCCTGCACTGGGAGTTTTCTACCTCTGGACTCTACTATGTGAAAGATGAGAGGAAATTAGTATCAGTATAAGGAGTGGCCACATTAGTGAACTCATGAATCATTGGAACATAAGTGTGTATCAATATAATAGCTCCATGATTGCTTCCAGTAATCTACCTTCCAGCAAAGATTGAATCAACTCTGATATTCATTCTTCCTTAGCACTTCCTCTCCCTGGGAGGGAGCACTCCTTCTCTCCCTCTGATTGGAGAGAGTGAAAGGAGCTCCTCCCAGATTCCTTGTTTAGTAGAACATGAAGGCCAGGATGGTGGAGAACCTACCTGCACAGAACAAGGAAACCCTGGGTTCAAGTCCTTCCTTTGATGAATACTGGCTGGGCAACCCTGGGCAAGTGTACTAACTTCTCAGTGTTCTAGACAACTCTTTAAGACCATAAATTATAGAAAAGGGCCTGCTTGTATAGGTAAAAAGAGCTTTTTATCCAAATGAAATCACAAGTCCAGTATCTAATGTAGAGCATGTCAAAATAGTCACTAGATGTTTGTTCATCATTCAACAATACAAATTAGCATCTACAGCTAGGCACTGTACAGAATATACAGAAGACCTAGCCTTTGAAATCTAACAGCTCACATTTCCAGGGACGATGACTCACACAGCTGGAAAAAGCTCCTGATGAGAATGATCATGTGGTGTCCTGGTCCCTCTAATGAGAATCATGCATGTTCTTATTTCTCTATTAAAAAACTCTTCGCTTGTCACTGACCGCAGCTCTCCCAGACCTTTTGGCTGTCTTTCTCTCCTAGTGTATTCTCACTTCTTTCCTATAACTCTCACTGTTTCTATTTTCTGCCTAGTGTTTAAATTCTGCCTGGTTGCATGACTTCACTGTCCCTTGTGATAAAATCTAACACTCATGCAGAATTGGAAATGGAAAAAGGTGGTTTTTCCTCTTAATTGCATTAATGTCTAGTCCTAAAAATCCTGTGTTAATTGGCAATATCTCCATACAGCCTGCTCCCTTCCTATGTGTTAGATTCCATCAACTCGGTGTCTGGGGTTTCCTTCTTTGGGAGGATTGTATCACCCTAGGGAACATTTTATAACTTAAAAAAATGAATTTTTAAGGATTATGAGAATAGGAAGCCTGATGAAAAGCAGACATATACCCATAGGCTACCAAGAAGGAGTTAGAATTTTTTTTTGCTTTCATTGAAAAGAAAAAAAACAAATGTTAATGATGGCAATATTATTTTTATAATGTCATGGGAGGAAGGGAAACAAGCATTTCTATAGCACCTTCTATGTGCTAGGCACTGTGCTAAGCACGTTCTACAAATATCACTGACCCTCACAATAACCCTGTGAGGTAGATGCTATGATTATCCCTATTTTATAGTTAAAGAAACTGAGGCAGACGAAGGCAAGGTGATTTGCCCAGAGTCAAACAGCTCATTAAGTGTCAGGCTAAACTTGAACTCAGGTCTTCCTGACTCCAGGCTCAGTACTCCATCCACCATGCCACCTAGCTGCCTTGTTGCGCTTCATAGGATGTATGTGTGGATGTAGGTGCTGTGCACATCTCTCTGTCTGTCTGTCTGTAACGGACTTGCATAGCATGTGCATAAGAGTTTTTTTGTGGTGTATATATGTGTGTAAAGAGGATATATACATGTAAAGGGTGTATATAGCATTTGTGCAAGGGTTTTTACAGTGTATATGTACATATATGTATGTATAAAGGGTGTGAGGGATACATGTGCAAGGAGTTTGGTTGATATAGGATATATATTTTGTGTGTAGAGGGGATGTGTAGCCTATGTGGAAGGATTTTTGCAATTTATTTGTATGTGTATATAAATGGTGTGTGTGGGTCATGTGTATAAGGAGTTTGTGAGGCATATGTTTGTGCATATAAAGGGGCTGTATGGTATATGATTTTGTGGTTTAAATGTATGCATGTATATATATATATATATATATATATGTGTGTGTGTGTGTGTGTGTGTGTAAAGGGGTTGTGGCATGCAATAAGGTTTTTATGGTGTGTGTGTGTGTGTGTGTGTGTGTGTGTGTGTGTGTGTACAAGAGCAGGGAAGACAGGAGTAGAATCACAATATACAATGTCATCCCTTGACATTTTAGTGAACTGTTATATTAAGTAGAAAAGAGGAACACAGCTTCATGTTTATGCTTGATCAATTTGGCATAAGTGAAAAAGTTAATTCAAGGCACAGATATTTTTACATGTGTCAGTAGAAACACTGCACAGCTATTCCTGGTATATGTCTTTATCAACTGGTCGTCCAGAAGGCTGCAATCAGCCGTGCTGCCATGTGTTTAGAAGGAACTAGGAACCTTTTGTTTCAGGAAGAGGAGACTTAGGTAGGGACATGGTAGCTGCTACCATCATGTGGAATGGACGTCATATGGAACAGGTTGACATTTGTTCAGTTTGTCCCTGCAGGTTAGAACTAGGAACAATACGATGGCAGAATTTGCAGAGAGGCAATTTTTGACTCACTGATGAAAAAGAATTATCCCTGAGTAGAATCAGAAGCCTTGGGAGTTAAGTCACATCAATGAGTATTTATTAACTACCTACTATGTGCCAGGCATTGTGCCAAGCACTGGAGATACAAAAAGAAAGGAGCTTAAAGTCTAATGGCAGGGTGGGGGGATTACATGCAAACAATTATGTACAAACAAGACGTATTTACATGTATTTGTGTATTTATTTCTATCAACCTATCACCTATCTCTGTCTTTATCTTTATCTCTATCTTTCCCTACAGGATAAATTGGAGATAATCCCCAGAGAGAAGGCATAAGGATTAACGGGCACCAGAAAATGCTTCTTGTAGAAGATGGGATTTTATATGAGACTCAAAGGAAGCTAGGCCCAGAGGAGGAGGAGACAGTGGATTTCTCTTCATATGAGGTCTTTAGGCAAAGACTAGATGCATGCTTGGGTGTACTGGACAGGACACTATTTTTAAAAATTAGACGGGGATTCCTCCAGCTCTGAGACTCTTTAATGCCATCTAATAGTTGTATAGATAATCAAACTTTCTTCTAGAGGTAGGAAAGTCCGTTAGAAGGTGGAGCAAGTAAGAGGAGGGAAAAGTAGTCATTCTGCAGAGAGAAAATGCTTCTGAGACTACTACTACTACTAACTAGCCCAAGGAGCCTGCAGAAGCACTTTATTTTTTATTTTAAAAAGTCCTAAAATGATTTTATTGGCATCTTTTATTTTTTTACATTGCTTCCATTTCCCAGTGTATCCTCCTTTTCCTCCCTCCTCCTCCCCTTCCCAGAGAACCAACCCTTATAACAAAGAACTAAAAGCAGGAAAGAAAAAAAAAACAGTTCAGCAAAACTAACCATATCAAAAAGTTTAACATTATATACAGCATGCCACACCCATAGTCCCCCACTTCTGCAAAGAAGCAGAGTGAAGCACCTTCTACCTCTTTTTTGATGCCAAGCTTGGTCTTATGAAACTGAATCCGGCTGCTCTTTCATTTATATTATTGTAGTCAATTGTACATTTTGCTTTCCTGGGTCTGCTCACTTCACTTTACATTATCCCACTTAAGTCATCCCACTATTCTCTGAATTCAGTATATTCTGCCCATCCACTTTAAACCTTCCTCTCTTCTACCTCTTAGAGTCCCTGGCTTTCTTTAGCCTAAGCTCATGTACCAACTCCCATTAGAAGTCTTTTAAAATTCCTCTATTTTTTGGTGCTTGCTCACTCCATTATCCTCACAATTTAATGTATATAGTTTCCTGCTTACATAGAATAAGTGGGGTAGGGCTTGGTTCAGGAAGACTTTAGTTCATAGGGTACAGCAAGTCCCTCTACCCAGAAGCTTGACAAGCCATCTAGAACTAATAGACTTTGACCCTTTCCTGAGACACCGAGAAGTTAAGTGACTCATCCATGATCAAACAGCCAGGATGCATCAGAGTCGGCATTTGAACCCAGGTCTTCCTGAATCCAAGGGTTAAAGTGCCTCAGAAGCTTATTACCTGTGTGACCCTTGCCGAGTTACTTAATAGCACTCATCCTCAGATTCCTCATCTGTATAATAGGATAATAACAGCAATTACTTCATACGGTTGTGAGAAGCAAAGAAGATTAATTAAAGGCGCTTTGAAAATTTATTAACACTTAAAAATAAGTGGTAGCTAAGATGATGATGATGAAAATGGTGATGACGTTTTCCCCCAGTAGAACAGAAACTCTTCAAAGAGACGGTTTATTTTTGTAGTTTTGTTTTCACATCCCCCAGAGCCTAGCACAATGCCCTGGGACATTAGGAAATTGCTTAGAAAATACTTGTTGACTTGCAAGCATTGGAAGAAAGCTTGGAGTGGGGATGTGTTGGAATATGGTAACACAAGTCTTAAATTTATTTGAAATAATGAAGGCCTGCATTCCAAAAGAGTCTAAGGAAGAGTAAGAAAAGAATAGAAAGAAAGAAAAGAAGAAGAAAAAATAGAGAAGTAGGTATGTGGAAAGTATGAAGGGGGAGAGAGAGAGATCTGGAGAAAGAGATGGAGAGAGAGGAGGAGGAGGAAGAGAAGAAGAAGAAGAAGAAGAAGAAGAAGAAGAAGAAGAAGAAGAAGAAGAAGAAGAAGAAGAAGAAGAAGAAGAAGAAGAAGAAGAAGAAGGAGGAGGAGGAGGAGGAGGAGGAGATGAGAAAGAAGAAGAAGAAGAGGAAGAAAGTAGAGAAGAGGAGAAGAGAGGGAGAAGCAGGTAAAAAGGCACCCTTGGGGTCTGGAAGTTTCCATGAGATTTATTTCCTTTAAAAATTTTTGATAACTTTTGTTTTCATATGATCTGCATTTCTCAATATATCCCTCCTCTCCCCCTTCCCTGAGATCCATCCTTTATAGCAAAAGGTAAAAATACAGTTAAAAATAGTTCAGCAAACTGACACCAATGCAGTGTTCCACACCCATTGTCCCCCATCTCTGCAAAGAAGAAAAGGAAAGTGGTTCTCATATCTCTTCTTTGGAGCCAAGTTGGTTATTATAATTTCAGAGCATTCAATCTTGATTCTTTTGTCGTTATTCTGGTCTGGATGGTCTCCTTCAGATAACTTAGAGCACTGGAGGATCCCTCCCCTGGATCTGCTGGGGGGAAAGCTCTCCCTGCCAAGCCTTGAGATTTTGGCTCAATGGAGATAGCTGTCATGAAACTATTTAGTTTTCCAGCAGTAGGTGGCCACATGGTCATGTTACCCTCTCTTCTTGGGTTCCTTCAATTAAACTTGAAAACAGCTGGATAATTTCTTTGCTCTTTTCAGGAAGCAAATGAGGACAGGGATAGAAAGTCCCACTTGGTAGAAGGCAACCTCCTACCCTGGAACCTTTGGAAACTTGCTACCGCATGAACACAGCGGAGAATGTTCAATGTCTCTTCCCCATGGTGTCTTCCTATCCTTTGACAGTCACACCATTGCACATAGCTGTGTTTGATTAAAAACTATCATGCTGTATCAAAGCAAGAAATAAAAATGAAGCAAGGCTTCTGTGCAGAAGGAAACCCCATGTATTAAGTACTGCTCTCCTGTGGAGAGATATGCATACATCCCAGATACGCCAGACATCAGCCTTACCCTGTTAGGATTTTGTCTTCCTGTTTGTCATCCAAGCACTCACAGACCCAGGCACCCTGGGTCAACCTGGCTCTATAGGGACATGAATGAATGATAGCCTGAACTTGTAGGGCTTAGAAACCACATTCAAACAGGTCTGGGAGGAAATCGTGACGCCAAGTCCACTTGGAACAGCTACGGCCTTAGTGCAGTGTTTGTAAAAGACCTGGGTTTGCAGTTAGAGGAGCTGGATCCTAATTTCAATTCCACCACTTACGACCTGAGTGACCTTGGATGTCACTTCATATTTTTGGGTCTCAGTTTCCTCATCTGGAAAATTAAAGAGTTGAACTGGGTGAGTCTATGAGTCATTTGCATCTGCTGAGAAACCAATAATAATAATGCTTCCAAAACCACAAAAGAATATTGCAAGTTTGCTGCTGCTTTCTCTTCTCTTTCTTTTCTGGGCTTAATAAAAGAGCTTTGTGGATAGTGAGAGAAGTAGCCCAAACTAAATCTTTCTGCGAACAACATCCTGGAACAGTGGAGAGAATATTGAACTTTGAATCAAGAGGACCTAGGCTTGAATCCACCTCAGGCACTTACTGTCTGTGAGCACAGGTTGAGTCTCAACATCTCTGGGCTTTTTGTAAAATGAAGAGTTTGGAATTCGATGACATTTCTAGGTCTAAATCTATGATCTTATGATCCTATCGAGGGTTCGTGGCCTTACATAGGTGCAAGAGCTGACGAGTGAGAGGGCTTCGGGGCGAGGGGTAGGTAGAGGGTGGGGTATCAGGTTTTGGATTCTGATATCCAGATCCTCACCACTCTCACCAGGTAAACAGTTGAGGAACTGGAAGGAAAATTAGCCTGGCTGTCCCTTTCAAATTCCGCTTCCTGCAGGAAAGGGAACCTATTCTCACCTGTCTTGTCTTAAGAAAGGTGGGTGAGTGGAAAGAGGGATGGATTTGGGGTCAGGGTACCTGGGTTCAGAATCCTGGCTACCTGTGTGAACCTGGACAGGTTCACTCGCTCAGTTGGAAGGAAGCTAGTGACTTGTTATTTGGACAAGTATTTTCTTTGTGCATCTGGCTCTTTATCTGTAAAATGACAAAGCTGGGCTACATGGTGATTTTATAAAATGAGGATCATCTTGAATGAGTGTCCCAATACTAGATTCTGTGCTCTTCGGCCAGTGGCAGTGTGACCTGAGAATAGCAGGCTGGTCTTAGATTCAGGAAGATCTGGGTTTAAATTCTGACTCTGACACATTCTGGCTGTTTGATCACAGACAAGTCATTTAACCTCTTAGGGCCCCAGCAAAGTCTCAAAGACATTCAGTAATAGATGGGGTGCTGAGCTACGTGGGTGGAGGGACTCGCCACACCCTTGAAATCACAGGTTTGGGCTGAAACGACAACAAAAAGCCAGTGAAGTCCCATGAACTAGTGAACTGGTTAATTTCTATTGCTTTCATAGCAAACCAGAACTGCTATTAAATCTGAGAGATTCATTAGTCTTTGTCAGAACAGTTTTATTGGGATGGCTAATACTGCCTATTTAACTTCCCAGATACCAATGCTGTTTTATGGCTAATTGTTACATTAATTCATTCAGCCTTGATGGCTTGTACTCAATTCCAGCCAGGGCCCACCTAGTGAGCCACCCACCAAATGGACCCTGGTTAAAATTCCCACAGAAGATACTCCCATCATACATCAAGATGTTTCATTATGAATTGGTAATAGGGACCACATTGATTTGCTTTGGGAATCTGAGTAGAAGATCTTTCTAATATTTTCAGTGGGCAAGCACTAGCTACAAGTATGTACTGATTATGTACAAAAAATCTGTATTATTAATAGTGACTATAGAGGGGACTATGGGTAAGTCACCTAAATTCTTAGTTCCCAAGGCAAAATCTTACAAATGAGTTACAAAAAGTTACAAATGAGTTGCCAACTGCAACTCTCTGTACCGCGAGTTCTTCAGACCAGAGTTCTTCATTAATTTGTGTGTCATAGACCCCTTTGGCAGCCTGGTAAAGTTTATGGAAACCCCTTCTTAGAATAATGTTAGTTGCCTATATTAGTAATAGAAGAAAATGCCCAATTTTAATTAATTAAAATGCCCAATAAAACTAAAGCCGTAATTTCTTTTCCTGTCCAAGTTCATATGCCCCATCAAATGTATCAGGGTATGAACTCTAGTATCTTTGCCAAGAAAATCCCAAATGGGTCCTGAAGAGCCAGAAGCCACTGAAAAGTGATTGAACAACAGCCCCAAACTTTTTATGGCCCTGAGTTCTAGGCAATGGCATTTCTAGAGGGC
This sequence comes from Trichosurus vulpecula, assembly GCF_011100635.1. NCBI lineage: Eukaryota > Metazoa > Chordata > Mammalia > Diprotodontia > Phalangeridae > Trichosurus > Trichosurus vulpecula. The sequence continues at coordinate 518,538,943 of NC_050573.1, forward strand.
ACAAATCAGCTATATTCAAAAAAGACTTTCACTTGTTTGATTTTCAACTTGGACTCTGGAAAAACCCTAGAAAATAACTATCTTCTTGTTTTGTGAATCATAAGTGAACAACAGTCATGTAGTATTGGTTTAGTCCTTGTTAATCTGGCTCTGAAATGTGCATGCAGCCCAGATCTCCTATTCTAAAGTGCCAGGCAAGCCTTAACTCTTTAAGCAGATGCTAACTAAGGATGTTTCCTGAGAGACAGACGTTCAACCTCCTGCTCTTCTTCCTCCTCTTCTTTTTAGCCCTTTTCTTTCTCCTTTTTTGTGTGTGATCTTCTTCTGATTTTAAGATCACTTGGTGGAATTCACATCATATTCCATTTTCTCTCACCAGAATAATAATCTCTTTGACACTAAGATAGAGTGTAATGGAAAAACATCTCAATGGGGAGTCATGAGATTTGGCTGCTGATTCTGACTCTGCCCTATCTAGCTGTGTGGCCTTGGGCAAATATATTATTCTCTCTGGGTCTCAGTTTCTTCTACTGTGAAATGAGAGAGATTGATCTCCAAGTTCCCTTTCAACAATAATATTCTATGTACAGTGTTACTGCTGGCCTGGGTGAGAGACTGAAAAGATCAATCTGAGACCATACCCTAAGACTTTGGGGGGAAAAAGAGGGAGTGAGCAATATCAAATCATCACTCCCTCTTTTGCTATGTCAGCCTAAAGTTTTGCTTTGTTTTAGTTCAACATTTTCCCCAGTGTGAAATCTTAAACTTATGATCCTAGATTCTGTTAGTGTAGTATATTGGAGTGAGTACTGAATGTGGAGTCAGGTAGGCTTGTGATCTTTCTGGCACTAGCTGGGTGACCGAGGGCAAATCACTTGTTGTTTCTGAGCCTGTTTCCTCAACTGTAAAATGAGAGTAGCAGTGTTTGAGAACAATATTTCGCAGGGTGGTTGTGAGTCTCAAATATGATTATGCACGAGCAAATTACTAGGCAAACTTTAAATTTCTCTGTAAATGTCAGCTGTTATTATTATCTATCAATGGCCAAGGTTCACATTGGTTAGACCTGACTTTTGTGACTTTTGCCTCTTAGGTTTGGGCCATTCAACTCTTTGTTTCTAGGCAACCAACCCATAGTTAGATCCTGTACTCTAAAATAGCTAGTTGACTCCCATTGCTTCTTGTGTCTTTTTCTTATTTAAATATGTATGTATATATGTATGTAAGTATGGATGTATGCATCCATGTATGTATGTACACACATGTATGTACACACACGTGTGTGTTTTATTGATGATTTTTTTGTCTTTACATCACAGTCCTTTTGATCACTTCTTCAGACCGAACCCTTCATGTGACAAAGAAAAACAATTTAGGAAAAACATCGGACTCAGTGATCTCATGTGACAACATATGTGCTATTCCAGTCTTGGAAGTTCACTATTTCTCTGCCACAATGGGGGGAGGTATGTTTTTCATTATCAACTATTTTCCAGGATCCTCATTATTTTTTCATTCACTCAGAGCTCAATTTCCTTTCAGAGAGTTTAGCATTCATTTTGTTGTAGTCACGTATATTGTTCTCTTGGCTCTGCTAATTTTTCCCTCAGTTTGTGCAAATCTTCCTATGTTCCTCTGAATGCTTTAAATTCATCCCTGTCATTGTTAGTTTTCCCTCTGACATTACCTTATATGTCTTACATGTGTAGAGTTGTCTACAAGTTGCTTCTTCCAGTAGAATGTGAACTGCTTGGGGGTAAAGACTGTGTTTTTGCCTTTCTTTGTATCTCCAGCACTTAGCGCATAGTAAGTGCTTTTTGACTAACCTACTGATTTTATAAAAACAGTTTTAATCTATTTTATTCATTTGCCATAATTTTTTCAGCTATTTCCCCATTGGTATTTCCAGTTCTTTGTTACCACAGAGTACCGCTATGAATATCCCGTCTCTGATTTTCTTAGAGTATTCTGTTATTTTTTAAAAATAAGTTTTTATTGATATTTTCTGTTTCTCACATCATTATGGTATCCTCAGTATCTCTCCCCTTTCAACACTCTCTCCCTGAGAGTTATTCCATATGACAAATAGCATTTTTTCAGAAAGAAAAAAAAAATGTCAGCACAACTGATCAATATTGAAAAAGTCCAAAAACATTCAATGTGTAACACCTATATGTGATATATGTATATGTATATACATACACACACATTATATATACCTACATATACACCTACATATATACATACACACATATATATATGTGTGTGTATATATATATGTATATATATATGTGTGTATACACACACACACACACACACACACACCCCTATATATACTCCCACTGTAATGAAGGGATAGGGTTGGGCTCTCTTCTCATATCTCTTGATTCAAGTTCTACTTGATCTTTATAATTGTGTTTCATTTACTTTTGATTTTCAGGTGTGTCATTGGTCTTTCCATTTCTGTTGTTGTACTTGCTGTATATGTTATTTTCTTGGCTCTGCTTACTTCATTCTGCATTGGTTCATAAAGATCTTTCCGTGCTTCTCTGTATTTATCATGCACATCATTTTTTATAGCACAGTAGTATTCTATTACATTCATGTGCCACAATTTGTTTAGCCATTCCTCAATGAATAGGCATCTGCTTGGTTTTCGATTCCTGATTATCACAAACAGTTCCACTATAAATATTTTGTAGTATATGAGGTATAAACCCAGTAATGGAGGGTATTGATATTTTAGTCACTTTGTTTTCATAATCCCAAATTGCTTTCCAAAATGTCGTACCACTTTGCAATTCTACCAACAACATATCAGCGTGCCTATCTTCCCACAACCCACCCCAACAGTGACTTTTGCTATTTTTGGTAATTTTTTTTTTGGCCAGTTTGCAGGATGTGAGGTTAATGTTAGGGTTGTGTTGATATGACTTTCTCTGATAATCAGTGATTTGGAGTATTTTTTTCATGTGATTGTGAATACTTTGTAGTTTTTCTTTTGAGAACTATTTGCATATCCTTTGACCATTTAACTACTGGGGAATTATTGCATTACTTCTTAATAATCAATAGCTATATGGCTTTTTTCATTAAAATATTTATTACAATAATAGGTACTTGGAAAAAAAAAACCTCATTGTCATTAGGTTTTCTGAGATGCTTGAAAAGCAAGCACTTAAAATTGTTATCCATAGTGTCTTATCTTAGATACAAATTACTCCCTAATCTCCAAGTATGCTTCACTAGGAACCTGCTGAAGTTATCTGCTTTTTTCTCCAGTATCCTTTCTACTTATTTTTATTTTTGTGTTTCTGGTTGTGATGCTACTTTTATATTGCTTGTACAGTGAAACACACACTCACACACACACACACACACACGCACACCCCTCTCTTACCTAGGAAAGTTTATGGAAAGATGGGGATCCAATCATGATGCTCTCCTTGGTTAGCTCAGTTTGCCAAATATAGTGCTGGATGTGAGTGTAGACAGAAAGGTTCAATAAAGCCCTCACTCTTGCTGAAACAAGACATCTCAAAGGGGTTAGTTAACAGATGCCATTTTCAACTATAAGGTATAACCCATTATTATAAATTGCTTCTATATGTGAATTTAAAGGTCAGCCAAAGGCCCCGGAGTGATACTGTGACTCCCTAAATATTTGTGCTTCTTTCTTTGGGGAGTGACTTTGGTCTCAGGGAATATATCATTCATCAGGGGTGTCTAAGTTAGATTTCTGATCCTGCAATGAAGTAACCAAGACCTGATCAGGACCAACCATGCTGACTATTTGAGTTGTTTATCTATTATTTTCAGGGAGTAATTGAGATGATGGAAAGAATGGAACCTTAGATTTCAAAGAAAGTTAAGGGAATTTAGAAAGGGAAATTAAAGATATAATGAATAGAAATAATGAAAGAATCCTGGACTAGGAGTCAGGAAATTTGGATCTAGAATTTCTGTTAATAATTAGCTGTATGAATGATATGTCCTGTTTAGATCAGGCCTATTTATCAAGAAAAGGGGAGGCTGAGGACGGCAGTTAGAGACAGAGCAACTGTTAATATTTATGCACTTTCAAAAGAATTCTATTAAACCTGGTATTTATCTGATCCACTGTTATGGTAATTAGGGTGGGACTTTTTTTTGCTGTTGTTCTCTTTTGGAATGCTAAGGCAAGCAAGTGCCTTTAATGAGTCTTGCTTTTGTTTGAATTGGGCAGGTAAAGTGGAACACTTTTGCCTTTCATTTTGGAGAGCTTCTCACCACTGAGGTAACCAAGTACCTTGGAGTCTTGCCTTTCAAATGTAATGGCAAACAAAATGGGAATTTTTGCTGTTTTTTTTTGTTTGAGTGCTTCTCAGCACTGAGGTAATCAAGGGCCCCAGGGCCCTGAGACATGTATATAAGATCTGAGGTTGGCGTTTTGCTTCGGGGGCACACTCATTGAAAGTATGTTGGTGACAAGATTTTGGGTAGCCATTGAAACAGCCCCCCTGGCTTTGAAAACCCAGATGTTGGTGCTTCTGTCTGGTAACTATGTATGTATTGTGATTTCGTCAGACAAATAGAAGCCTGTCTGTTGATCTGTTTGTAATTTCTATTTGTATTTGTTCTGAAATTCAGAGTGCTGGCTTTCCCCCCTGAGCTAAGTGAATGGTATATGTATGTTTAATTAAGGTAAGATTGTTAACTCCTTCAAGTTGCTTTCCTTAGAAAAGCAGATCAAAGGACCTGTGCTAGCAGCCCTCCTGTGTGCTCTTCTGGTTGGTCTTCCACCTCCACTGTAGCTGCTAGCAACATTGTTGTTGCATCCACTTCTGATTGATGACTGGCATATTCAAAGTTACCTAGGTTTTGTTTATCTTACATAGGCACATTGACAAAAGGCTTCAGCTACTTTTGTCTAACTCATTATAAACCACATAGCCCTTAGGCCACCCATAATCTATTACTCATCAGTATAAATACAATTTCATACAATATTATTCTGTACAATAGCAGAAGTGTACTGGAACTAACTTGAATCAGTTTCTGAGATGGTAAGCATTTACACTTTGGAAATCAGCAAATGCTATAAATAAAGGCTTAGTTTATTGTTTTATTGAATGCCTGGATTTAAGAAATGATGGAGAAAATGTTAATGGTGCAGGTGAAAATTGAGAGTATGTTGTATGGGATTTTTTTTTTTTTGGAGAGTTGATTGTTAAACCTTTAGCAACATTGTGCTAGATAATAGCCACGGTTATAGTTTCACATATTTCTTCATTTCTCTTAAGCAGATCAAAGCAGTGACCCAGAATGTCAATGAACTGAAGTGAACATGTCTTATATCCTTCTTATGTGAGCATATTTACAAAATCAATCTTATCAATCAACCCTATAGTTAAATAGATGAAGTATAAACTATCTCATTCTTTGAAATCTTGGAGCCCACTAGCACAATAATCCTGGGCAAATATTTCTCTGAACCTATTATTTTATTTGTAAAATGAAAGGATGAAACTAGATAACTGTTATGATTCCTTCTAGCTCTAAGATTTTCTTTTGTTTTTTCTTGGCAGGGCAATTGGGGTTAAGTGACTTGCCCAAGGTCACACAGCTGGTACATGTGTCAAGTGTTTGAGGCCAGATTTGAACTCAGGTCCTCCTGACTTCAGGGCTGGTGCTCTACTCACTGTGCCACCTAGCTGCCCCCATAGCTCTAAGATTTTAAGACTAGGAAACCATCTTTTCCCCAGAACAAGGCAATTCAAGCTTCCTGCATTGGAAGGCACTGGCATTGGACCTAACAAACTCTTCTTATAATCTGATCAGTTAATCCATGGGAACCTGGGATGCTTGGGTCTCTTACTCAAGATTCAGAAGAAATTTAGTCATTTATCAAAGCTGGTAATATAACTACTGGGAAAATCTTGGAGTTTCCAAATGAATTTTGCCTCTTGTATTCGTATGGTATTGAAGTGTGATATGTTTACATTGAGGGAACATTTCTAGTTAATTAGCTCCTACATGAAATCATATTTACTACCAAGAGTTGGATAATAAAATTCTTTATAAAATAGTAGTTCGGTTTAACAAAAATCCATTATCAACTGTGTGCATGTATTGATCTAGGTATAGGAAAGGGTCACAGATCAAGATGTGCAAGGGACTGAAGAAGCCATTGAATTCAAGTCTCTCTTTTACAAAAACAATTCTTAAACCTTTCTCTGTTCCAAACCGCCCCCCCTCCGCCATTTCATAACAAAGGAAAAACATAATCTTTCTAATAATTATATGCATAGTTGTGTTTTTTTTTTTAACTCAGTCGCATCCAACCCATCATGACCCCACTTTGGGTTTTCTTGGTAAAGATATTGGAATGGCTTGCCATTTCCTTCTCCAGCTCATTTGACAAATGAGGAAACTGAGGCAAACAGGGTTATAAATGACTTTCCTAGACTCACACAGCTTAGTGAGTATCTGAGGCCAGATTTGAACTCAAGTCTTCCTGATTTTAGGCCCGGCATGTTATCCAATGTGCCACCTAGCTGACCCCCACACATAGCAGAGAAAAATAAATCCATACATTTGCCATGTCCAAAAATGTATGCCTCATTTTACATTTTGAATTCGCCATCTCTCTGTCAGGAGATAGGTGGCATACTTCATCAGTGGTCCTCTGGAACCAAGGCTAGTTACTGTGTTGATTAGAGTTCTTGCATCTTTCAAACTGACCTCATAATTTTATATATGAGAAAATGAAGCCTCAGAAAAACTAAATGGCCCAATGTTGCAGAGATAAGGGCAGGATTTGAATCCAGGTCTCTGATTGCAGAGATCTTTTTTTTTTCTACTGAAAGACATGAGGAAAATCAGACATAATCACTGCCTTCAGAGATATTTTGCTCTTAACAGGGAGACAAAACACACACATGTGAAATATTTGAAGAGTATAGGAGAGTATGATTCAATGTTAGGGTAAGTGGTATAGACCATAAACACCATAGGAATTCATTGGAAGGAGAGATCATGAAGGACAGCTCCATGAAAGATGTGAGAATTAAACTAGGTCTTTAAGAATGAATAGGATTTGGGGATTTCCTCCAAAGCTGGTAATATAATAGTGTATTTCAGGCAGGAGTCAAAGTTCAAAGGTGAGAAGAGGAGCAAAGTCTTTTCTATTCATTCCAGTTAACATACATTTATTAAGTGCCTACAGTGTGTTAAGTGAGGCAGCTAGCACTCAGTGAATAGAGAGTTGGGCCTGGAGTCAGGAAGATCTGAGTTCAAATCCAGCCTTAGACAGTCACTAGTTGTGTGACTCTGGGCAAGTCACTTCACCTCTATCTACCTTAATCCACTGGAGAAGGAAATGAGAAACCACTCTAGTATTCTTGCCAAGAAAATCCCATACAGAGACACGACTGAATCACTGAAGAACGACAAATGTTTTAGGCACTGTGCTAGATACAAAGACAAAGGTGAAAAATGAGGTTTGTCCTCAAGAAGCTTATATTTTACTAGGGGACTCAATATGTATAAAGATAAGTAAATATAAGATAATTTGAGGAAGGAGAGAGCAATAACAAACAGGGAAAGACAGGGAAGACTTCTCACAGGAGACAACAATAACAGCTGATACAGTACTGTGCAGCCCTGTAATGCTTTCTCAGGGCATTTTCCTGCCTTACATCACGTGTACTTCGTGACAATCTTGAGAAGTAGGTACTATCGGTATTCCGATCCCCGTTTGGCAGATGAAGAAACCGAGTATCAGGGAGGTGAAAGACTTGCTAGTTAGCATCGGTGTTAGTCTCCAAACCCAGATCTTCTAGATGCCAAATCTAGTGCCATCCACTCTACTACACTGCCTACTGTAGCTGTTGGGGAGGGGTGGGGGGTGGGTTGTAGATATAGGATAGGTCCAGACTGTGCGGCATTTCAATGCCAGGTCAAGGGGTTTAGACTCCTTTACATATTTTCTTTCTTTTCGTCACTATGATTTTCTCCTTTCTATGTTCCTGTGATATTTATGGGGTAATTTAGAGCTGGGCGTTTATGGCCACATATTCCCTCTACTCATTTGTTCATTACCGATGCATTTCCTTTCCTTCCTATCACATTTATTAAACAATCTCAACTTTCCTTTCTTCCTCCAGGGTGAGGGACATAATGCCCAGGTATTTTAGATCCTTTCCGCCATCATTTGTGAAACTTACCATCCGATCCTTTCAGTATAAATATCTCACTACAACAAAAAGATCTCCATAGTGAGAACCGTACCAGAGTCCTGATGAGCCACAGGCAATGCTGTTTGATACAACACAATTACCAGTAGGAAAAAAGCCATGCATAAGCATTACAATGCGGTATCAATGTCGGTTATTAATGTTGCCTCATTCGGGAAGCCTTTCCTGATTTCTCCTGATTGTTACTCTGCTTCCTCAAGTGGAAAGAGTTCTGGGCTTTGAGTCAGGAAGATCTGAGTTCAAATCTGATCTCAGATACTTATTAGCTCTACAATCCTGGGCAAGACACTTACCCACTATCTGCCTCAGTTTCCTTAAATATAAAATAGAGATAATAATAGTACCTACACCCAGGTTTATTGTGACGATCAAATAAGATGATATTTGTCTCTTGGTGCATTGTTGTTCAGTTGTGTCTGACTCTTTGTGACTCCATTTGGGATTTTCTTGACAAAAATACTAGAGCGGTTTGCAATTTCCTTCCCCAGATCATTTTACGGATGAGAAAATGGAAACAAACATGGTTAAGTGACTTGCTCAAGGTCATGTAGATAGTGTTTGAGGTAGTATTTGAACTCAGGAAGGTGCGTCTTCCTGACTCCAGGCCAAGCACTCTGTGCAGTGTAGCTGCCCCATTTGGTACATACTAGGTACCTAATATACACTGTCCTCCCTTCCTTCCAATAAAAGAATTTGGACAATCCTCGAAATTTGTTGTACTGCTTTTGACCTGTCTAGAGTCAATACCTTTTGTGATGTTATCTCAGATTTTTACTTATTTATTTCAGAGGCAGGATAGCATGGCAAATAGAGGCAGCTTTAGACTCAGAAAGACCTATGTCCTATCTCTGACATATATTGAGTGTGTGATTCTGGGCAAATCACTTAGTGTTTTCAAGGTACTAGACAACCCTCTAAGATTGTTAGGTTACAGACAAATGCCACTCTGCCTTTGTAGAAAGAGTTTCTTCCCCATACCAATAAAATCACAGGCTTACTCCCATTCCTATCTATGAATTAATTTTTATTTTATTCACTTATTTTCTTAAAAATTATTGATGTTTTTGTTATATGTCATATTTATTTCTAAATATATTCTTCTCTCCTAGCCAGTGAACTTTCCATTCTAACAAAGCATAATAAAGAAAGGAAAAAAAATAGGAGGTAAGTAAAATTACATGGCACATTAGTAGAGTCTGACAAAATCTGCCAAGTTCCATACCCACGATCTCCCACTTCTTCACTTTCTCATCTCTTCTTCTGGGCCAAACTTAACTCCAGGCTTTTAAACTTCTGGAAAGATGATTCAATTCATAAACATTTATTGAATTCCTTCATGATGGCACTGGGCTAGGTGTTAAGAGAGAAATGAAGTGTAAGCCATGTTTACTGCCCTCAAGCCACTTACAGTCTAGCAGTTATGCTCCTACACAGTAGTAGGAGTTTACAATATACTCTGAAATTCATAGCCTGGTACTGTCCAATAAAATCATTGCGTTGTCTAGTCCCATACAACTATTCAAAGAAATGAGAGTGGTACATTGCCTACACCAAGTCGATTATTATTAGTCACGTACATGTGCTATCAGCTTTGGAACAACATCGATAATATTTGATTTTAACACGATCTTTAATGCAAGCAAACAATCCTTCCTTCTTTATTTTTTTTTCCATATCTGGGCCCACTGCTGAGAAGGAACCTCTTGAAATTTCAAGCAGCCACATTTTGGGAAATTACTTACTCCTGTTCATCCCTTCACTGCCTCTAGCTCTTTGGGTCTGTCTGATGAAATCACTCATTGCTGAGATGGGCATAGCTTTAAGCTCCTGGCACTCAGTGGGGAAAGCTTCAATGCTTATCTGCCCTGCTCTGCCTCCGATTACTTCAGCCAGGAAAACTCACAGCATCTGTTTCTGTAATAAAAGGCCAACAAGAGCAGGGTAAATCATTTTTTTCACCCCTCATTTCTTCTGTGCTTTAGAGGCTGATTGCCTACTATCACAATCTCGAATGAGGCTGACAGTGCTGCACCTGAACTGATGGCAAAAGGTAAGATCAATATCTGAAACAGTAAAAAGTGGATGGAGCATAAATTAGAAAGACAATCTTTTGTAACTCTGGCCTCAAGCAGTCAAAGAGTTAGTTGGGTACAGAAAGCACTGCAGTTCTATGAAGAAGAAAAACAATCCTACTTAACAGCAGGGTGGACTTACTAGGATTATATTAGACTACTCGGTCTTCTTTGCTGATTGCAAGTATTTGATCTAGGCACAATGTTTCTTTTCTATGATGGAATATTCAATTTGTGATATTTTGTGATATTAAAATTTAAATTTTTAATTAATTTAAAAATTTTAATTAATTAATTAATTAAATTAATTATGACATTAATGTTCCTGTGAAAATTAAATTCAAATGTGTAAAAATGGGAGAGAGATAGCATAATGTAGTGAATCAAGAACTGGTCTCAAAGCCAGGAAGATCCTGGATTCAAATCTTGTCGCATACTGGCTGTGCGACCTTGGGCAAATTACTTAACTTCTCAGGGCTCTAGACAACTCTGTAAGTTACAGAGAATGCATTGGTAGAAAGTCTTTCCTCACTTGGAACTTCTCTCTACTAGTTAAATCACAGGCCTAGTCCTTAATCTTATTAGTTGAGGGAGGGCAGGGAGAAAGCCTGAGGCCACTGGTCCCCATGCACAGAAGATCTAAACACTGTGAGGCAGCAGTCAGGGTGATGTTGGTAGTTGGAGACTATGTAGGGCTACATTAGGCAGGAGCTCACCAGGGATATTGCTGCTGGGGGTGGGGAAGAATATTCATTTGACAGCTTTTTATTTGGACTAATTATTCTTGCTAAGTGCCAAGGGAAAACGTTTTAATGTAGTGGATAAAAAGCTGGCCTCTCTCCTCTAGAATATACCAGCTATGAGATTCTGACCCAGTACTTAACCTCCTTCTGCCTCTGAAAAATCTCTAACTAGCAGAGTTAGTGCCTATCTGCATTAGTAGAGGGAGTTTCAGACCAGGAGCCTTTTCTACCAAAGAAATCATAGATCTACTTCTCTCCAAAACACTGACACCCCCTCTGCCCTCCCACTGCAGACACTGACCCTCTCCCCGGCCTTCACCAAAAAACCAAGTTTGTTTGGTTCTATGTTGCTAAACAAGTGTAGCTTCTGTCAGCACTCTAAATTTTGTTGCCCTGGGCAAAACCCACTTGTCCCACTTTTATCATGGCTCTGATACCAGCTCAAGAACTTATTACCTATGTGGTCAAAGTCAATTAACTCCTCTGAAACTTATTTTCATCATCTATAAATCTGGAATTGTAGTATTTGTTATTGTAAGGATCAAATGTAATAAAGTATATATAAAGTCCTTTGTGCTTCATAACCACCACATAAATACCAGCTATTATAATGGAAGATAACACCTGTCTATAACTTTTTTTGAAAATGGATATATGAAATGCATTAATCTATGAATGGGTAATTGCTAGCCCACCAGCACATCTGGTTCACAAGATGATTTTATAGATTCCACAGAGAATATTCCAATGTCTATGGTATCATTGTTTTGTAGTTCATTTGTCTTATGAATCATTGACTAGGAAAGTAAATGCCTTCACTCTTACCACTAAAATTGGCTGCCCCTGCTTTAACATAGTACTAAGGATAGTTTTTTTAAAGCAACAGCTGAATTGTATTGAGCTATACAGTCAAAGAAAAGCATGTGAAATCCACATTTTCATAGGGCTACATGTATTCTCCTGGTAACATTCATGGGAGAGTATGAGTATTTGAAATCTAATCTCTTTTAGCTGGCAAAAAAACACAGTTCTATTGGATTTTCCTGATAGGTCATGAATAGGAGAGTGATAAGGGTTTTTTGTATGCATGGGACACTTTCTTCTCACCAGTATTGCTTTGTACCAATCAGTTATAGCATTCATTACTGATATGAAATCACATTTACAGATGGTAGTTAAAAAAAATAGCCAGACATTGATACAAGTAGAGAAGTGCAACAATGAGGGGATAGGAATTATGGGGCAGTGGAGGATGGAATTATATTTGCATAAACATATATCTGGAAGACTTTTTCCAACTGTATCAAAAAGTCCTGGTTTATTCCTTAATAGATAAAAAGTCAAAGAATAAGAATGAATAGTTTTCAAAAGTATTAATAACCACATAAAAGTTGGCTTCAAATCGCTAACAGCTAGAGAAATGTAAATCAAGATACAAACTAAAGCATCTCAGATTCCTTCTCACACTCAGCAAATTGACAAAGATAAAAAAAGATGGAATTTGTGTGGGAGGGGCTGTGGAAAGACAGTCTCACTATTACATTGTTGGAGGAGCTATGAATTATTCTAACCATGCTGGAAAGTAATTTCAAATTATGCTAAACATCCAAAAAATTATGCTAAACAGAAGTGACCAAAATGTCCATCCATGCCTTGTGATCCCATTGTTAGGTGACTGTCCTCAGGATGTTAAAGACAGAAATAGAGTTTCCAGATATACCAAAATGTTTATAGAAGCATTTTTTGTAATAGCAAAGAATCAGGAATAAAGTTGATGTCTGTTGACTGGGAAATGGTTAATAAATTGTGGTATATGAATGCAATGAACTATTACTATTCCATTTGAATATAACCTTCTCGAGGGCATGGACTGTCTCATTTTTGTATTTGCATCCCCAGAACCTCACACAGTACCTGTACATTGTAGACGCTTAATAAATGTTTGTTGATTGGTAAGAAATGATGATTATGAGACATTTTAAGAAGCATGTGGAGACATATAAACTGATATAGAGGGAAGTAAGTTGAACCCAGAGAATAATATACACAATAGCCGTAACTGTAAATGGAAAAAAAAAACACCAAACCAAAACTGAACACTGTATAATCATAGTAACCAAGGTTGGCCTCAGAGAAAAGTGTACTACCTTCACCTCTTTGTAGAGGTGGGGGCCTATGGGTTTGGAATAAGGGTGGGGAACCTGCAGCCTCAAGTCCACACGTGGCCTTCTAGTTCCTTAGGTTTAGCCTTTTGACCAAGTCCAAGTTTTACAGAACAAATTCTTGTATTAAGAGGATTTGTTCTGTGAAGTTTGGATTCAGTCAAAGGGTTGCACTTGATGACGGGCCACATGTGGCCTTGAGATTACATGTTCCCCACGCCTGGTTTGGAATATTATTTCATTTACTGTCAGATAAAATTGAATTGTTGGTTGGTTTTGACAAACTGCTTTTTTCCCCTTTGTAATTTTTATTCTTTTTTTAGCTTAACTTTTTTTTATTATTTAATGTTTTAGTTTTCAACATTGATTTTCATGAGATTTTGAGTTACGAATTTTCTCCCCATTTCTACCCTGCCCCCACCCCAGATGGTATATATTCTGATTGTTCCTTTCCTCTGTCTGTCCTCCCTTCTGTCACTCCACTCCCTGCCCCATACCCTTTCCCCTTTCTTGTAGGGCAAGATAAATTTCTATACCTATTGTCTGTATATCTTATTTCCCAGTTGTGTGTAAAAACAACTTTTTTTTGAGCATTGGTTTTTAGAAGTTAGAGTTCCAAATTCTCTCCCTTCTTCCCTCCCCAACCCCCTCTTTGAGAAGGCAAGCAATTCAACATAGACCATACTTATATCTTTATGCAAAACACTTCCATGACAGTCATGTTGTGAAAGACCAACTCTATTTCCCTCCATCCTGTTCCTGTCCCCCTTTATTCAATTTTCTCCCTTGACCCTGTCCCTTTTCAAAAGTGTTTGCTTTTGATTACCTCCTCCCCCAATCTGCCATCCCTTCTATCATCCCCACTGTCTTATCCTCTTCCCCCCTTACTTTCCTGTAGGGTAACATACCCAATTGAGTGTGTATGTTATTTCCTCCTTAAGTCAAATCCAATGAGAGCAAGATTCACTCATTCCCTTTCACCTGCCCCCTCTTCCCCTCCAATAGAACTGCTTTTTCTTGACACTTTTATGTGAGATAATTTACCCCATTCTAGTTCTCTCTCCTTCTCCCAATATATTCCTCTCTCACCCCTTAATTTTATTTTTTTTAGATATCATCCCTTCATATTCAACTCACCCTGTGCCCTCTGTCTATATGTATGTATATTCCCTTCAACTACCCTAATACTGAGAAAGGTTTCATGAGTTACAAATATCATCTTTCCATGTAGGAATGTAAACTAAACAGTTCATCTTTAGTAAGTCTTTTATGATTTCACTTTCCTATTTACGTTTTCATGCTTCTCTTGATTCTTGTGTTCAAAAGTCAAATTTTCTATTCAGCCCTGGTCTTTTCATTGAGAAAGCTTGAAAGTCCTCTATTTTATTGAAAATCCATATTTTGCCCTGGAGTATTATACTCAGTTTTTCTGGGTAGATGATTCTTGGTTTTAATCCCAGCTCTCTTGACCTCCAGAATATCATATTCCAAGCCCTTTGATCCCTTAAGGTAGAAGCTGCTAGATCTTGTGCTATCCAAATTGTTTCTTTCTGGCTGCTTGCAATATTTTCTCCTTGACCTGGAAACTCTGGAATTTGGTGACAATATTCCTAGGAGTTTTCTTTTTGGGACCGTTTTCAAGAGGCAATGGGTGGATTCTTTCAATTTCTATTTTACCCTCTGCTTCTAGAATATCAGGGCAGTTCTTGATAATTTCTTGAAAGATGATGTCTAGGCTCTTTTGTAATCATTTTTTTCATTCTTTTGGTTCTGTTTTATAATTTCTTGATTTCTCACAAAGTCACTAGCTTCCACTTGCTCCAGTCTAATTTTTAAGGTAGTATTTTCTTCAGTGGCCTTTTGGACCTCCTTTTCCATTTGGTTAATTCTGCCTTTCAAGGTATTCTTCTCCTCATTGGCTTTTTGGAACTCTTTTGCCATTTGGGTTAGCCTATTTTTTAAGGTGTTATTTTCCTCAGTATTTTTTGGGTCTCCTTTAGCAAGTCATTGACTTGTTTTTCATGGTTTTCTTGCATCACTCTCATTTCTCTTCCCAATTTTTCCTCTACTCCTCTAACTTGCTTTTCCAAATCCTTTTTGAACTCTTCCATGGCCTAAGACCAATTCATATTTTTCTTGGAGGCTTTGGATGTAGGCTCTTTGACTTTGTTGACTTCTTCTGGCTGTATGTTTTGATTTTCTTTGTCACCAAAAAAAAGATTCTATAGTCTGAGTCTGTTTCTGAGTCCTTTTATGCTGCCTGCTGCTCATGTTCCCAGCCAACTACTTGACCCTTGAGCTTTTGGTCAGGTTATGATTGTCTTCAGAGTGGAGAGTGCTTTGTCCCAAGCTTCAGAGGCCTTGCACCACTGTTTTCAGAGCTACTTCTAAGCTACCACAAGCTCTGCCACACCAGTGCTCCTCCTCCTTCAAGAACCACCAACCAGGACTGTGACCCACATCCAAGCAGGGCAAAGCAAGAGAACTCTGCCTCTGTGCCAGCAAAGCAATTCCTGCACTACTGTTCAGATCTGCTGCTTGATTCCTCCCACCAGGTGGGCTAGGGACTCTGGAAGCAGCTGCAGCTGGAGCTGTGGAAGCAGCCACAGCTGGAGCTTCCTGCTGCTGCTGCTGCCATACCACCTCTGCTGCCCCTGGGGTTGGGGCTGTACTGCACATTTCCTCTCACCCTGATCCAGAAGTTTTCCTACTGACCTACTAAGTTCTCTTTGGCATTTGTGGGTTGAGAAGTCTGGTAACTGCTACAGCTCAGTGATTCATGGCCCTGGTGCCTGCTCTGCTTGACTCTGAGTCTGGTCTGTCCTGGCATGGCCCAAGCTGGGCTGTGCTCTGGTCCCAGCATGGTGCAATAGACCCTTCCCAGTGACCATCCAGGCCATCCTGGGCTGGAGCCCTGCTTCCTTCTGTTATTTTATGGGTTCTGCAGCTCTAGAATTTGTTCAGAGCCATTTTTTACAGGTGTTTGGAGGGATTTGGGGGAGAGCTTAAGTGAGTCCCTGTTTTCCAGCCACCATCTTGGCTCCACCTCCCTAATTTTTATTCTTTGTGGCAGGATAGCTCTCTGGCGGGGAGAAGAGAAGGATATATTTGAAAATGAAGGTGAAGTAAAACAAATGAAAGCAAAAAATATTTTTAAAAAGTCTTAGCTCTTAATGCTCTGTTGGAGCTGGGTGTGATGTCACATATATGCAATAGTTGCTCCTGGAATGGCTGAGGTGGGTAAATTGTTTGAACTTGGGAGTGAGTTCTGAGCTGTAGCAGGGCTAAAGTTGATTGTATGTCCAGCGCCATCATGGAGAATTCCTGGGACCAGGGGCAGGCACCAGAACACCTAAGGAAGGGATAATCGGCCCTGGTCATAAGTGCACTAGATCAAGAATACTATGACTCTTAGTGGTGGGATCAGATTGATTAGTAGTTGCTATACTTACAGTTTAGGTGGAATAGTAAGACAGTCTCAAAAAAAAAAGACTATTGGAAAGGCAACCCTTCTTTTCTCAAGTACCTCTGGTCTTTTCAACCTCTAAAATGATGCATGCATAAGTCCGGAAACGCTAGTTTGGAAGAACGAAGGACAGAGTCAACCTCTATATGTGATGTTCCAGAGAAAAGAAGGAAAAGGAAGGGAAAGGAAGGGAATGCAAGGGAAGGGAAGACAAGGCAAGGGAAGGCAAGGGAAGAGGGAAAGGAAGGGAAGGGAAGGGAAGAGAGAAAGGAAAAGAATTTGAGCATATATTCCTTAGCTGTCGAACAGTTCCAATGGAGGAAAAAAAATAAAGAACTTTAAGAATTTAGGATATGATCCAGCTGGAATAAAATAAGGGTGCATCCTATTCTTGGAAAGTTAAACTGATTTGGTTTCTGACCTTCCTCACCCATCCAAGTAATAAAGGTTTGTTCTGATTCAGCAAGAAGGGGTAATAATGAAGGCTTTCCCTATGAAAATTTTCTTGAGCAGAGAAATGAAATGCACCTTAGCTGCATTTATTAAAAAAAGAAGAAAAACTCTCCTATTCTTGCTCTCTCTGGATATAATGAAATGTTAATGGACTATAGTTCACTGTTTGGCTACTGGAAAACACCTTTAAACCAGATGGACTTACCTATCTAAAGTTCTATGTCAGTGTGCTGATTGCTGACTCCAGTTAAAGTTAATGAGAATATTCAAATATAGTCTCACTGAAGATTTACTTCATTGTCTTAGGATGTGAGTTTGAATTGGGCCTTTTTCACCCAGGGTCAACTTTGTAGTAAGACTTTTAACAGAATATCTAGCAAGATTATAAAGGTTCCCAGAGTTCAGAGAACTCTCATTCTGATTCAGAGATCATTTATATTCACCCTGAAACTTAAAGAGGGGAAAAAAGCAATTTTCTTCTTAAAACATGGACACTTAACTGTAGTTTTGAGCAGCATGCATATTAAAAGGGAAGAAATTATAGTTGTAACGAATATTTTAATACATTATTTTATGAAATTAAATTTCTACTCTTCTCATTTTAATTTGATAAATGAGACTAAATACAGGATATATTTCCAGCTCACTGTATGGGCAATTTGAAGTATGACTTTCATTAGCCATAATGAAGAAATCTATATTACATTCTCCTTGCATGCTAATATGATCACGAGTCCATCTGCAAAATATTGCACTGATTGGTTGGGGATACTCTCCAGGAAGAACCTTTCAGTCCTCAGCTAATCATTGCCATGCTTTTGTGAACCTGATCCTGGCTCTCTCCTTCTTTCATTCCGATCCTAATTAGCAGCTTGTCCGAGTTAAAATTGTGACATGAGCTGCCTGTCTTTGACATCCTTCCATTCTCTCTTTTAGTCCCATACCTTTTCATTATCTCTCTCTGAACACATGCTTGCTCACACACACAAACACATACACACACTTAATGTCCTTATTCTGCCTTCTTACTGCTTAGGTAACCCATCTATGGTCTTGATCAGACCTCCCTACCATCATTCACACATGCCTTTTTTTTTCATTTTTTTTGTTTTTTTTTCCTCACATGCCATTTTTGTGTGTTTGCGTGTTTCTTCCTTTCTCCCATCAAAACTGTTTCATGTTCAATTTTCTCATCATTCTCAGTTAATGAGAACTGAATTTTACTCATCCTTGTAAAGTTATGAACAATTAATGACTTATCTTCCAAGGTAACTTTTTACATTTTAATAGGGTCTTTATTGGTTTAACCCAAAGGAGTGGGTCCACCCTCATGACCCAATAAAATCTTTTGGTGCCCTAAATTACACTTAACAGGTAGCCACCTACTCATTAAATTCAATTCAAAAGGCAGTTGCTGAACAAATGCCAGGCGTAGGATGGCTGTGCTAGGGGTTGAGGGTGACAAAAATGAAAGAAAAAAAGATATGATCTTTGTCTTTGGGGAAGGAAGAAAGGAAGCAAGCATTTATTAAGCACCTACTATATTTCGGGTGCTGTGCTAAGGGCTTTACAAATAATACCTCATTTGACCCTCATGACAACTCTGTGAGGCAAGTGCTATTACAATCTCTATTTTCCTGTTAAGGAAACTGAAGCATTTATAGTTTAAGTGATTTTCCCAGGGTCACACAGGTAGTAAATGTTGAAGGCTGGATTTGAATTCAGGTCTTCCTGACTTCAGGCCTAGCAGTCTGTCCTCTGCATCACCCAGACTAACATAGTCTAGTGGGGGAATATGTACACTGACATAACTCTAAGTTAGAATGGGATAAGTGAAGACATGAGGTTCAAAAGACAGGACTGAAGGATTCTGGGACAGAAGAATTTGGATTTAGCCAAGAGGGCTGGGGGAGATGTTGCTTAGGAGGCACTACTTAGAATGGGCCTTAAAGAAAGATGGGAATTTCAAAAGGCCTGGGCCTAGGTGTTTAAGGAGAATATATACTTAGAGGGAGAAGATAGAAGGCCGTGATCAGGAAGTAGTTCAGTTTTCCTAGAACATAAAGGTTGTGAAGGAGAGTCTTACGAAACAAGGCTGAAAAGGTGAGTTGGAGCCATATTATTGTTCAGGCTTTTTTTTCCAGTTATATCCAATTCTTTGTGATCCCATTTGGGGTTTACTTGGCAGAGATACTGAATTAGTTTGCCATTTTGATGGATAAGGAACTGAGGCAAACAGGGTTAAGTGACTTGCCCAGGATCACACAGCTAGTGAATGTCTGAAGCCAGATTTGAACTCAGGAAAATGAGTCTTCCTGACTCCAGGCCCAGCACTCTAACCACTGTGCTGCCTACCTGCCCCTAATGAGAAGGTAGCCTTTTTTTTTTTAATCAGTCACAATGCCTTGTCAATTCTTCCTTCAACAAACAACTTCTCCCTTCCATTCTATATTCGTTGGCTTTCTAGACTACTTCAAGAAACCCCACTCTCTTGTCTTCTAATTCTTAACTGCTATACTGTAGACTATATACCATTGCCAGGCTAATTTACAAGCAACGCTTTCATCCTTCACTTGCTGGAACACCTTCAATGACTCCCTGGCGCCTAGAAGGTTTAGACTATAATCAAAATCATAGAATGGTAAATGAAAGGAAGAATAGTAGATAGAAGGAAGATAACCTCATTTCATAAATGTACAAGAAATGGTTAATCTGATGTTTTGGCATGATTCTTCTCCCCACCCTCACTCCCTTTTTCCAAGCTTTTTGACTTAAAAATCTTAATCAGTTCTATTTAGGAGGGATAGTAATGGATTTAAGGCTAGGCAGGACCAAAGCAAGCTGAAAATGGACCCCTGGAAGATGTCACATTTTGTAACAATTGTTCTTGACATTATTGTGCTAGTGGCATGTTTTAAAGAGAAAATAGTTTTCCAGCTGGTGGCTCAGTGGAAAGAGCATCAGGTCTGGAGTAAGGAAAAACTGAGTTCAAATTCAGCCTTAGATACTTACTAGCTGTGTGATCCCAGGCAAGTGTATCACCAAGGCAGTATTCACCATGGTTGCGATTGTTATGAGTATGCCAGCACAGTTCTGAATCGCAAAACAGAACAGACTCTCCATGTAGAAAACAGAAGCAAAATATTTATTCAGGCACCAGAAAACCCACTCTATCCAAGTAGCATAGAGGTTAATACACAATATTACAGCAGAGAGCAGCTCCATTCCATAACCTTCCTCTCCCTGCTGGGGCCTTCCCACAAACACACAGCACACCTAGCATGCCTGCATCTGCTCTGTTTCTCAGCTCTACCTGCTCTGAGCATTTCCTGCTTTGCGGGTTCCAGTTCTTCTTGTTCAGAAAGCTCGTCCCATTCAGCAAGCTCCTCCCATGTGACTTAGGCTTCCTGTGATGTAAGCAGCTCACATGGGCCTATCAATGGATGGGAAAGATCTTCTCATTTAAATTACCATTACAGCAAGTCATTTAACCCTGTTTGCCTCAGTTTCTTCAACCGTAAACTGGGGATAATAATAGCACCTAACTCCCAGAGTTGTGAGGATCAAATGAGATATATTTGTAATTAGCACAGTGCCTGGAAGGTATTAGGTACTTAATAAATATTTATTCCTTTCTCTTCCCTTTCCCGTGTGACATCAACCATGTATTCATTAATTCATTCAATAAACATTTATTAAGCACCTACTATGTGCCAGGCACTAAGAGTTAGGGACACAAAAAGAGGCAAAAGACAGTCCCTGCCCTCATACATTCTAATGTCCTTATGATATTTGGTTTTATTTTGTATATCTGTAATATATAGCTAAGCCAGGAGTACAGAACTGAGTTAAAGACTACAATATCAATAAAGACACAGAAATAAATTAAAAAGGTGACCCAAATCCCCAACTCTGCCCAATAAGACTTCTAGAAAAAGGGGAGAGGGAAAGGCTGTGGCTAAGAGAAGGCTGAGGTTCCTAGCCAACTGCGCTCTGCCATTTAAATGTTAGACAGTAAATGTTATGGTACTTTGCAATTGATAGTTCAGTAATCACTGAATCAATGAGTGTGCCCCTGGGACTTTCTGGTGGTACATACTTTTTGGTACATAATTCTATCTATCCGTCTATCTATCTATCTATCTATCTATCTAATCTCTACAATAGACAGAACCAAAAAGTATATATATACATATATATGTGTGTGTATATACATAGAACCAAAAAGTATGTGTGTATATACACACATATATAGATATGATACATATACACATATAGATACCCTTACATACACATACATATACACAGATGTGTGTATATATGTATATAACTTTTTGGTGTTTAACAATACAAGCTATTAATTTTGTTTAAAGTACCTCAACACACGATTTGTCTCTATGTGGAGGGGTGACCAGTGTTCCCATCTTTTGATAAGAAATATGTGATGCCTTCTGAGAAGGAAGATATTATTAGGCTTTCATCATATGGGAAGCTGGTAAAGTCTTTTGCTAGTAATATAGGCCCTATTGTGAAGCTGTTGAGCCAATAATTAAGGATCTCATCTGGACCCAATCTTGCTGATTTTGCAGGGAAGCTAAAGTTGAGATCGACTCATTCATAACTCTTCTATTGTTCATTATATTAATACTATTCAATCTTTCTCTTTCACATCTGATCTAACTTGTGCTTTCTTCATGTTAGACTTCTTTCACAACCTAGATAATCAGAAATTTTCCACAGCCTTCTTTGGGAAGTTTTTTTTCTTTCCTCAGCTAGGTGGTGCAGTGGGTACAGCGCTGGGTATAGAGTCAAGAAAACCTGAGTTTAAATCCATCCTTAGACACTTATAGTTGTGTGACCTTGGGCAAATCAGTCAACTGCTGTTCACCTCAGTTTCCCCATGGAGATAATTATAGCACCTACCTTCCAGGGTTGTTGTGAGGATCAACTGAGATAATATTTGTAAAGTACTTACTTAGTTCATTGCCTGGCACATAGTAGAAGTTTAAGAAATACTTGTTCCCTTTCTCCTTCCCTATCCTATAATTTCTTTGCTTCTCAAGTCTCTGGATACTTAGGCCAAGTACATAGCTCCTCAGTCTTATCATATGTAGGTCAGAAATGGTATTTTATTCATTAGTGACAAGATCAGAATGGTGATAATTTCCCAGGTGATATATATATGATTTTTGATAGATGTTGAATTGTTTATTTTATTCTTTGACTACCTCTATTGCTTTTGGCCTTTGCTTTTAATTTATTTAGAATATTAAGAATTTCTGATATACGTTTGTTTTCTGTATTCTATTCTGTGTGCTTCTTTTTAATTGCCTTTAATAGGGTGACATTATGTGGCTGTTATTAATATGTGATTTAAAAATATGCAGCATACTTTTATCATGATACTTTTAATTAGTGCCAAGGGCCAAATGTACATGGGGATTGTCAAAGCAAAGAATAGTACCATGATTAAATATAAATCCAGCTGGGGACTTAAATTTTATGCATTAACCATCTGAAATTCACATTCCTGAATAATGCCCCTGCATAGACGTTTACAATATGGGAGGTCTGTGTCATATTTGAAAATTTAAAAACTGTTTATAGCTTAGCTGAAAAAATATAAGAAAATAATTTAAATGAGATAGACACCAGAATTGGTAAACAGAAGTATGGGCAACTTCTGTGGGATGATAGGGAAATGTATGAAGGATAACCGTGTTTTAAGATATGATCTGAAAATATCTCTTGGGGAAAAATCATCTTATGAATTACTTGCTCCTGGATGCTTGTGCCAAGTAAATATCTGCTTAATTGTAAGATAAACAGGAGTAGCATTTAATTCAGTGGTGGCAAAATTGAGCAGCAATAAATAATTTTCTAGGTTATTAACTGGGGAGGCTAACACTTTAACAAAGAGGAAAAGAAATATT
Source organism: Trichosurus vulpecula (assembly GCF_011100635.1). Taxonomy (NCBI): domain Eukaryota; kingdom Metazoa; phylum Chordata; class Mammalia; order Diprotodontia; family Phalangeridae; genus Trichosurus; species Trichosurus vulpecula. The sequence goes on from NC_050573.1 coordinate 518,562,009, forward strand.
AGCTTTTAAAGATGCTCTGGGTCCTAGCGTCCTGGCAAACAGGCTTTAATATGGCATATTTGTAGGCAACATATGAGGCTGGAGAATATGCAGGATGCTCATGAATATCTAGGGCAGGGGTAGGGAATCTGGGGCTTTGAGGCCACATGTGGCCCTCTAGGTTCTTAAGTGCGGCCCTTTGACCGAATCCAAACTTCACAGGAACAAATCGGGATTGTTCCTGTGAAGTTTGCATTCGATCAAAGGGCCGCACTTGAGGACCTAGAGGGTCTTGAGGGTGTAGGTTCTCCATCACTGATCTAGGGTAACTTCTACAGGAAGAACTAGAGCTTGTAATTTAGAGTGTGGTCGGAGAAAATTTTATTTAGAAATATAGCTATGGGGAGATTCTTATGGAAGAATTCCCTAGAACTGATTAGGAAATAGGCCTTTGTTTCATTCCTCTTCTATTTAAGGTTTCTTCTAATTCTAAGCTTATTGTGGCATAGTGGGAAAAATTTATGGATCTGGAGTTCGAGGCCCTAGTTTCTTTGCTTTGAACCTAATTTGGTTCAAATCTATTTTTGACCTGTGTGACCCTGGGCAAGTCCCTTCACTTTTTGGGGTTTCAGTTTCTTCATCTGTATAAATGATGGGGTTGGATGCTATGACCTCTAATGCTCCATTTGCCTCTAAATTTATACTATGATTGTTAAATATCTAATATTTAAAACGATCCAGAAAAGGAAGAATTTTTTTCTTCTGTTTTAAGAATGAGGGAGGGAACAAGCATTTATTAAACACCTGTTGTGTGCCAGGTACTGTGCTAAGCAATGTGTATATGTATATGCATGTGTATACACACATATATACACATATGCATATATACACAAACACATACACATATATATTTATATATATGTTATATATATGTATATATATATATATACATGCACACACATATATTCTTATTTGATCCTTACAATAACTCTGGGAGGCAGGTGTTATTATTATCACTGTTTTAAAGTTGAGGAAAGTGAGGCAGATGAAAGTGAAGTGACTTTCCCAGGGTCACACAGCTAATAAGTGTGTGAGGCCGGATAGAAATCCAGATCTCCTTGATTCCAGGCCCAGCTCTCTATCTTTTCCCCACCTAGCTGCCTCAAACAGAAATGTTTCCCCATCATAGTGGGATTTAAATACACTCTTCACATATGTGGTGGGCCAGCTCATTTGAGGGGGGGGGGCACGACTGTGGCACATTTAGCATGGATAGTACATAAGTTGGCATCCTCAAATGCACCAACCAGAGAGGTTTCACTCACCTCCTGCAAAGCACTAGCCTCAGTGTACTAGAAGCCCAGATCTGTTTTGAAATTCTAAGTACTTTCCCACACTGGACACTGGAAGGGAAGTTTATGAATGGAAAGCAACAACAGCAAAAAGATGATGAGTTGCCCTATACACAAGCATGGCCTGAAATTCTTATCTCTTCCAACCAAGAGAGTGGTCGATCTATTCTCCCTCTCCCATTTACGTTCTTTACTTAAGAAAAGTGCTACTTTCGTGCAGATTAAAAGACAAATGTGTACTAAATTTCAAGTTTAACTTCACCCATTTTGCTCAAGACAAACTTTGAGAGTGAGAGATTAAAGATAAAAAAGCGGTAAGAAATCTGCAAGGGGGGAGGGGGTAACAAACAATTCATTTGAACTGCCCCTTTAAAAAAAGACAGGGATGAAGCTGAGGAGATTGCACAGGCCCTGAAGTCACTGGAGGATTCCAAAAAACAGGAAACACTGGGAGAAAATGTGGGGAAAGAGCTGCAGGTGGAAATGCTTGTGGCTTAATTGAAGCCATGCCTCTGTATCCCTGGGACACTGGATCGTGTCATGTGATTCTGCAGGAACCGGGAAGCAGAAGACTTGTCTGATCATTTCTCACTTCTGAGTAACTCTGGACCGTGTGTGTGTGTGTGTGTGCGCGCGCGCGTGTGTGATGCCTCCAAATTGTCAAATTTCTGCTCCAGAGCCTAGGAGGCAATTATTCACAAAACAAGAAAGCTGTTCCTTTGGGTAACCAGTCAGTTATTTGGGGGCTTGATCCTTTCTCTGGTTACACACTGTTTTATTAATTACTGTTACCTCTGACATCGCGAACTTAATCTTTGAGAGACATATCTGTCTACTTGGCGCATGTCTGTCTGGCAAAAAGCATGTTTGGAGAAAACAACAGTGACACCGTCCAACTTTTCAAATCTTTAATTCTGACTGATTAAAAACACTTTTTAGAGGATTAAGTATGAAGCTGAGCTGATCAAATTTCAGCCCTGGAAGATTTTTAATAAGATCAGGTTATAAATTTTTTAAAACTAAGGTTGACGGATGTATGCTGATAATGGCGATGACAATTTGGGCCAGATTAATGGTGGGGGATCCATACTGTGACCTCTAGCCTCTAACTAGCTGATCTCTCTTTCATAGACTAAATTATAATATATAAAGCTGAGACCCGACTGCTGTGGCTCTGCTATTAATCCAGCTGGCATCGAGGGCCAAGATCTCAGAACATAAGTACTGTAATTCTGAGAGGAATACAATTATAGACTGCATTAGTAGAAACACAATCTAAAAGATGTGAGTCGTACTCTACCCTGGCCTGGCCACATCTGGGGTGCCATTTTCAGTTCCGGATACTACATTTCATTAAGGATATTAACAAGCAGGTGTGTTTCTAGATGCGAATAAACAGGATGTCAAAGTGACTCAGAACTGTCCAATTATGAACCATTGAAGGATCTGGGTATGTTCAGTTGCCAAGCATTAATTAAGATCTTATTCTCTTTCAGGCAGCTAAGTGGCACAGTGGATAGGGTGCTGGGCCTGGAAGACTTATCTTCCTGAGTTCAAATCTAGCCTCAGATACTTACTGGTTTTGTGAGCCTGGACAAGTCACTTAATCTTGTTTGCCTCAGTTTCCTCATCTGTAAAATGAACTGGAGAAGGAAGTGGCAAACCACTGCATTATCTTTTGCCAGGAAAACCCTAAATGGGGTCATAAAGAGTCAGATATGACTGAAGAAACAACTGAACAGTGACAAATCTCCCAGACACTGTGCTGAGCACTGGGGATCCAAAGAAAAGCCAAAACAGTCCCTTCTTTCAAGGAGCTCACGTCCTAATGGAGAAGACAAACATGACTTACAAGATGGCTTGTAGCAAAGATGGTTCAAGAGAATAGGATAGCTGTCTTCACTCATTTGAATTGCTATCCTGTGGAAGAGGTGTCAGGCTTGTCTTGCCCAGAGAGCAGAACTAGGACCAATGAATGGGAGTTGTAGGAGGATAGGTTTCAGTTCAATATAAGAAAAAAACAACTTCCTAGTGAATAGAGTTGTACCAAAGTGGAATGTTCTGTCCCTGTCACTGAATATTTTCTAGCAGAGACTAAGTGAATGTTCACTTGTTGGAGATAAGTCATTCCTGCTCAGGTACAGGTTTGGCACCTATTCAACATTTGAGCTCCTATTCAACATTAAAATTCTGTGAAATAAAGAATCAGGACTGCCTCATTCCTCTCTGGATCTTCCATGAGATCCTTGTGGGGCCCTAAGCAGGGTTAGCTTCTCATCTTTAGGCTTTTGCTTCTTTTTATAGTATTCCACTTTATTCTTAATGGGCTTATTAAGAACAGATCATATGAAAATGACCTTGTTTTCTTTTCTGACAGGGTTCCCAGATTTGTACATCAAAGGTATGTCAGAGAAGGTTCTATTTTTCTGACTGTTGATTCCCTCACTGGAGTCACTGAGAAACTCCATCCATGCTTACTTAACTTTCAGCTGAACTCACTCTCTGGACTTCACCTCCTTGCCCTAGCCATGCCCTTGTGAGATACCTCTGCCTGGACCCTGCTATTCCTGATCCTCTTCTCCCTATTTCCCAGCTCCCCTTTATCTACTGGATATCCATCTACTTGAATGGTAGCTCTTTGAATATAGGAATTATCTTGCTTGCATCCCTAGTGCTTAACACAGGCCTAATACATATTAAATGATTAATAAATGCTCTCTCTGTGCATGACATAGTAGACCTGTATTTCAGTAGAGTATTAGACAAAATCTCTCATAATTGTTAACAAGATGGAGAGAAGTGGGCAAGATGAATGTAGGTGGATTTTGAATTGATTGAATGGTCAGAATCAGAATCAATGGGTTAGCAACTTGGAAGGAGCCCTCTAGTGGTGTACTACAAGGCATCAAGATGTAGCTTAAGGGGGAGAAATGGAAAGGGCTACATTTTAGGGTTTTTTTAAAACAATTATCTAGGCACAAAATGGAGGAGATATGACTAGTCAACAAACTTCACGTGAGAAGAATATGGAGGTCTTAGTGGACAACAAGTTCAATGAGTCAGTAACATGATATGGCAGCCAGAAAGGATAAGTCAGCTTAAAGGTGTACTACACCAGCACAGTGGGCAGAAATTGGTGGCGATTCTGTTGTACTGTCTTCCCTGGTCAAACCGCATCTTAAGGACCGTGTTCTGTTCTCAGTGCCATGTGTTAGAAAGGACATTGACAACCTGAAATGCACCCAGAGATGGGTAAACAGAATGGTGAAGAGAATTAAAATTATGTTGTCAAGAGATCAGTCAATTAATCAACAAGCATTTATTTAGATTAGAACTTACTATGCCTGGTACTGTACTAGGTGTTGGGGATTAAAAAAAAAAAACAAAAGTGACAATCTCTCACACTATTTAAGAATCTTTTTAAGGAACTGGGGATATTTAGCCTGGTGAAGAGGAAAATTCAAGGGTACAGGATAGCTGTCTTTGTGTTTTTGAAGGACTGTTATGCAGAGACATTAGATTTATTTTGATTGGCTCCAGAAAGTAGAAGTTGCAAGAGAGGGGGAAATTGCAAGGAGACTAAGATTTTTGCTTGATAGAATGAAAAACTTTTTGACAATCAGAGCCCTCCAAAAGCGTAGTGGACTGACTGGGGAACTTTTCATTTCTTCTTTGCTTTGTGCTTTTTTTTTTTTTTTTAAAGAAACCATAGGTTTTCAAGAGGAGGGTAGACAAAAATTTGTAGGGAATATTGAGTTAGACTGGATGACCACAGAGCTCCTTATAAATGATGGAATTTGTTATATTCTATTCTATCCTTAAAAAAGTAAACACACTAATAGTTAACTTCCCAATATGGCTGTGGCAAGGAATTATTTTTGTCTAGAATTTCTTATCTCTTCAGAGTTTGCCCGGTTGGAGGGAGCAACCATGTGTACAGGGTAGAAATTCAAAAGCAGAATCGGTGTACACAGTCCCCAAATGACCTAACAATCTTTTGATGAAAGGTGAGAGGTAAGTGCAAAGTACTATTAACTCTGGGACTGTGAAAGAAATGATGTAACTGGGTTAAAAAAACAAACGCCAGCTCTCAAAAACTTGTAAATTCAAACAGTGATAAAGTTTCCAATTGCAGACAGAACACCAAGTTATTCCACACCCCATTCAGACCCTTTAAATCATTTCCTGTAATCTATATTTTTCATCACCAAACTTTTCAAAAGGCCTTCATCAGTTTGATCTCCCTGGGCAACAATCGTCCTTGCCATATGATTTCGCTGAAAATAATAATATGACAATGATGTGCATCTTATATTACAGGAGAAAATCAAGGGCTTTTGGAGTCGGAGGGAAGTGTCTTTCCCATGTTCTAGCTCAGATTGCAGTCAGGCAGCTGATTCCCTCAAATTAGATTTTCTAGATGAAATGAGCGAGGATGCATTATTTGGAATTGTTCAGCATAGATTTTTTGTTTGGAGGGGGTGGTGCTTAGATGTCTCTGTTACTTCAGTGACTTCCTCCACAAGTACAATTGGTAACCCTTCCAGTACATTTCACCTTGGATGATTCTGATCTGTACCCTTACACAGAGTCTAGATAAGAGGACCCTTACTTATTGTTAGAGGCCTTCCTCCAAGTCTTTTTGGGGATAAGAGAGCAATGCTTAGACTAGTTATCCTTTGCTCTCATTATATGACCAGCCCACATCCTTTTCCAGTCATACGTTTCCTTGAAGATATATTTTGCACCATTTCCTGTCTTTGTTATTTCTGGTAATATAGCATGGCTACGATCCAATGGGCAACTCTCTGTTTCCCTTTGAATTCCCTGAAATTTGATTCTTGTGTGAGGGTGTTGTTCCGTGATTTGTAACCAAATAGCATTGCCAGAAGAATTTTGGTGTTAACACTGTTGGACTTGTGCAGCAGAAAGCAGCTCGAGATAATTAAAAGTGCTGTGAAAATCCCCCAAATATGATCGAGTCCCTTCCCTTTGCCAAATTATGGACCTATTTTGTCTAAGATGTGACTGCTGACGAATAACTAAAAGGGCTGCCAATCCAGTGAACATGCTGTAGCCTGGGTAACATGTATTCTTCATCCACTTGGTTGTTCCTGTGTGGATTTACAGTTCTAGCTCCTTGAGTAGCTATGTTGTTGTTTTTGTGGGGTTTTTTGGGTTGTTGTTGAAGATCTTGAAGAGTTGTGAGGCTTGCTGTAAACAGCATTATGCCAGCTTCAAACAGCAGCACTGAGAGGTCCTTATGACTTGTAGGGAATCCCTATTCCATTTGGACTTTGAAGGAAATCAGAATCTCTATAGCACAACATTTGTGAAGTAATCCTAGTACTACGCACCCATACTTCTAGATACATTTACTCAAGGGAAAGCCTATATTTATTATAGTTCCAAGGATTTCTGTCAGTTGTGTCAAACTCAAAGGGATTCTTGTGGGCTGCATATTAACTTAGAAAACCACAATTGGGCATTTCTTTATTTTGTTGTATTTTTGTTTATTTTGTTAAATACTTCCTGGTTGTACTTTTTTTAATCTGGTAAATGTTGCTTTTGGATGTATGGGCTCAGCAGGCCAGGTGTTTGACACCTTTTCTTTGGACTGTGTGTGTGTGTGTGTATGTGTGTGTGTGTGTGTGTGTGTGTGTGTGTGTGTGTGTGAAACATATATGTTACTTTGTTTCTCTGAGCCTTGGTTTCATCATCTTGATTCTCTAGTTTCACTCTTTCCAGGCTCCAGTGTATTTGGTCAGCCTAATGGCTACCACTCAGGAATCAATATAGGTAAAGATTTTCTTTCTCTCATCCTTTAAAGGCTCTCTTACACATCAGCTAGTGTAAATAGCAATTGTTTCTGTTTTGTCCAGAAGCCCTGAGGGTCATCTTTTCTAAGATTGATTTTTTTGGACTAAATAAAAGAGGCCGTTCTTTGCCTCATTTCTTACCTAGCCTTAGTCACTGAATGAGCATTGCCTCAGTCAGACTGAGACCTCTTAAAGACCTTAGCTTAAAAAGGCCAAGGTTTTCCATTGCGTCTGAGGCCATCTCTAGTCATCCCGGATCCAGCCACTGGACCCAGATGGCTCTGGAGGAGAGAGTGAGGCTGGTGACTTTGCACAACTCCCTCTCACTTAAATCCAGGTCATTTGCATGTCATAGCATCACCTCCCTGATGTCATGGTCCTCTTGGAGAATGAAAAACAAACAACAACAACAAAATGAGGTCATGTGTTCAGGACACTTTTTTTTTTTAATAGGGTCGTAGCAATTTCAAAGAACGATTTGGTCTATTTTTATTTTACTTACTTGGTGTTGGGGGAGGGGTAGAATGATGAGAATATAATTAGTAAATTCTTGTAAATTCTAATTTTCTCTGTAGTTTTTAATTGTATTTCGCTTGTACTTTCTCTCAGAGAATATGCAAGATACTTGACTAATTGGTCGAACTTTCAAATTGCAAGTGCATAGTTCGGAGTAGGTAAAAAATGTTTTGAATAATCAAAATACCCCAGTCACTGGAGTTAGAAATCACATATATTCATGTTTCTTTGGAGAGTTCTGATATTTCTTGCCTTTAGTTGGCTTTTCTAATAACTCTACTTTTCCTGCATATAGATAGAACCCTTAAGGAAAACAATTTCTTCAATAGGCTTTTGGCAAGATATTATAATTATTTGGCTATGGTCACAACTGATGCATGATGGGGTTATTATGGCTTTGTATCACATATTATATGTCTCCTTTTTTTTTCACTGTTTTTAGTGGCAGAACCTCGTAGATTCAGAGCAGACAGAAAGTTATCCAGGAATTCATTACGTAATTGTTTTCCTTTGTAGTATATATGTTCAATGTTATTTCCTTTCATGTCGGAATTTTGCCCCATTTTCCTTAAAAAGTACCTGCTGAAAGAGATTTGGCCTATGAAATGATTATGCTTATCTACACTCTTTCACGCAAATGCCCAAGGGCTACCTCAATTAATTAAATTATGGGGGACTTCATCTTACCCTGATCACTATGAGTTTCACACACTTTTCAGATGCTGGTGAGAAACGCCATTAATTCTATAGCCTTTGTGGACAGAGTGAATTCCCATTCCATTAAAATCACACAAACTGGTGATTTCTAAAATAAAAGTCCCAAACTAGTGATGATGAGCTTAGTTAAATACAATGGAAAACAAACAGGAAGTAACATGAAAGAATAAAATGGAACAAAATATGAAGGGATGGAAGGAGAGGGAAAAAAGAAAGGCAGAATTCAGAGAACCACACAAGAGCAGGAGGGTGGCAGGAATAAGAGGAAACACTATGTCTAGGTTCATAGACCTCTGGTTTACACTTAACCCAGAAGAATATATTTTACTTAGCGTATTGGAAAAGGATGTCAAATATTTTTGGAAAGCTGTTTTTGAGAGGTTGTGGGGCCTAGTCAAGAATTTTGTGTGCCAGACTAGATGCTCATGGGGCAGACATTTATTAAGAACTAACAATGTGTGAGGTGCTGGGTCTACAAAAACAAAACAAAAATGAATTAAATCAAAACAAAAAAGGCTCTGCCTTCATGGAGATTATAGCCTATTGACCTTTTTTTCCCCCTCTATTTCCTGACCCAAGCCACTAAATTATATCTTAATTTGCTGATAATATATTCTTCCTCATCTTACCTTTCTCATAGAAATATTGATGCTGGTTTCACAGGTTTAGAGCTGGGAGGAAATTTATGCAAAAAAAAATTCATCCTCTGCATTTTACAGATGAAGAACTGAGGCCCTGAGAGGTTACGTGACTACATCCAAAGCACTTAGCTGAGTGCCAGGCATATAGCAAGTGCTTAATAAATGCTCGAAATTGATTGCTCAGTCACACAAGTGGTTAATGACAGAGCTGGAATCAGAACTCAAATTCAACTCCAAATTCAGCCTTTCGAAGGTGAATTCAAATCTTCAAAATGTTCTTATTTCCACGAAATATGGAGAGAGTGGAGTGGGGAAGGAGATGCCATAAATAACAAAGCATCCTTCTTAAAAGCAAGAGCTGGATTTTTAAAAATGGAAATGACTTTGAAACCTTTGTGCCAAAACCCTTTCTGCAACTAAAGCTAAGGGAAGCCAAAATTGTTACAGGAAAACAAAGTCTAGCATGTTTTCTGGCCTACTCAGACAATCGATGTCCAAATGATTAAATTCCAGACTTAGGTATTTGGTGGTGCACACAATGCACCGGTAAAGGAAAATCAAAACTCCTTTGTGCAGCATCTTCTCTCTTTTTGTAGACTCTGGGAGCATTAGCCAACAAGAAAAGCTGCATTAATTTTCTCAGGCCACTAGGGGGAAACATAGTAAATTACTGCTTTGGTATGCAGCAGGACTAAATTCAAATCCTGTAAAAATTCTCTTTTTACAGAATGGATTGGGAATTGAGGTTTTTCTTCTGAAAACAAAACAAAACAATTCATATAGTATACAAAAGGAAAAATTGGCCAATTTCCCTAAGGATTTTATTTTTTAAATGATTGCATTTGAATAATTATAGTAGAAAGGCTTTAGTTATTTGCCTTTGTCCTTTTTTTTTTCCTAATGAATCAGGATACTCAAAACTTCAATAAACAAAGATAATAAAGCCTTCAGAGTGCTATTTTTTTCTCATGCCATTTTTTATTGAATAAAAACGGTTCTCGTTAGAAGAGTGTTACATAAACTAGGGTTTTATTTTGGTTCCCTTTTTTATTTGCTAGATGGAAAAAATCGGCCCAACAAAATAGGGGTGCGACCGGTTTCAAACCTGGGTCTTCTTCCTTTGACTCTGGCAGTACTATAGGTGGCTGACAGCATACCACACATAACGTGAAGGATCAGAAAGTAGTGATATCCTATGTGAATAACACTAAGCATTGCTTTTTACTCTTGCTTGAAAACGTCTCTGGAATAAACATTTCAGTAAAGGTCAGCTATAAGCCCGGAGTGCTAGCTGGAACACAGGCAAGGAGTGAGATCAGTGCTAACGAGAAAAAAACTATTGTTCGCAGTTAAGTTGTGACTGAGACGATTGGCAATGCGCAGATGTGTGTGTGTGTTACGTCCTGACCTATGATCTACAGGTGATCGTAGATAGGCTGTGTACTTGTCTCTTCCATCACAATGTAAGCTCCTGCTAAGTGGAGACCGTTTCATTCTTTGTCTTTGCATGCTTGGGCACGTAGTAGTCACATAATAAATGTTTATTGATTTATGGATACTGTTTTCCCTATTAGAATATGAGTTCCTTGAGGGCAAAGACTGCTTTTTCCCTTACTTTGTACCACCAACAACTTGTTAGCACATATGTCCCTGGCATACAAGTGAAGACTTAGTAAATACTTTGCAATTGGAGGACTTGTATGGACAATGAAGAACAAAATAAGCTCTGCATTAGGAAAAAAAAAAGAAAGCAAAATAAAAGTAACAGGCGGTATGATTCATAGAATTACATTACAAGATTACCACAGTCATTGTAAAAGGAAACAGACTTTAGAAAATCCTGGAACGTTGATTAAGGGAGTGAGTGACTAATTTTGATTTCAGAGCATGGATGGTGAAGCAAGCGTCTCAGTTCTCAGTAGGGGTGGGGGGGACTCTGGGAGTAGAATGAGGGGCACATTTTCATACAAGGCCAACGTGTCGACCTGTTTTGCTGCATTATACTTGTTTGTTATGAACAAAGGTTCTATGGGTAGGGTGGGTTTTGGGGAGTCATTGGAACGAAAAGGTAACATGCAAAAGAAAGTAACGTCAATAAAAAAAAATACCATCATTGAAAAATAAAAAACAGGTTACGTGACTCATAAAATTATAGACTTTTAAGAGAGCCCTCAGAAACCATCTATTCCAATACACTCCTCCTGCCCTCCTTTACAGAAGAAGAGAATAAGCTTTTACATAGCACCTCCTGTGTGCCTAGCACTTTACAAATATTGTCTCATTTGATCTTCATAACCAGACTTTGAGGTAGGTGCTGTTATCACCCCCATTTTAATCATTGAGGACACTGAGGCAGACAGAGGTTAAGTGACTTGCCCAGGTTCAATCAGCTAGTAAGCTTCTGAAGCTGGGTTTGAACTCAGGTTTTCTTGACTTCAGGTCCAGCCTTCTATCCACTGCCCCGCCCAGGTGCCTCTTAATGAGATAGCCGGGCCCAGGAGAGAAGCTGACTTGCCTTGTGGAGTTCCAGTGAATGTCTCCTGGATCACAAAGCCATTTTCTCTACCAAATACGTACAACTGAATGATGAAATATTGGCATTTCAAATAGGGGTGTTACTAATTTAAAGGAAAAGGGTGTGTGTGGCTTTAAACCCATTTTTGGAAAGATCCCACCTACCCTAGCAGATTTAGTGTTGCTAAAGTTCCCTGCTCATCTACTATCTTTTAAAAAGAGCTGTCTTTTTTTTTTTTTTGAAAGAGCAACAACAAAAAAGCCTTTTCCCAGTATTTAAAGAATTTTTAAAGAAGGGTGGTGACTTCAACAGGAAGCTCAGCCAAGTTCTGCATCTGGCCCACACACATTATTTCAAGTCTAGAGTGATTGACCCAGACATATCAGAGCCACATGTTGGAAAATTAAACTAAGATCCCCTTATCAAAGAAGCAGGATCAGCTTTACCTTGCCATGAAAACCTTAATTGTGCACAGCAGTGTGTGCTCTTGCCTACACAAAGAAGCACGTGTGACCAGAAACTTTAATTTGCATAAAATAATAATTATGACAATAATCTCTATTGATTGTATAATTATTTGAATCATAATGATACAAATTGAAGTTTCTAATCTCCCAGGCTTCTTTCTGTAGGTAGGACTGTATACACAATTAAGATTTTGTGATATGTGTTGTAAACTACAAATAAATAAATAAATTTAAAAGAAAAAGATTTTGTGATATGGTAAAGCATAATAAGGATGACAATAATGACGTTATTATCTTGTTGTGTCTGGGATGTGACATTCTAGGGCTTCAGAAAAAAAAAAGGGCGTTCCTTAGAGACTCAAGGACACTATAGCCAGACCATTTAGTGCCAACAGTAGTGAATGCTTGGAGTAAGAACTTTGGAGGTGTTGCTTGTGTATTGAGTACCATCTGAGTGTGGGGCTTAGATTGCAGTGTCACATTAGGTCAGTGTCACTTCAGCCTCTTTAACTTTGACCTCATATGGTCACTCCAGGGACAGAGGAACTAAGATTGTTTGTCTATTTCACATGCACAATTAATTTGTGAGAGATGGCCTGGTTTGGGATCATAGATTTAGAACCAGAATGGACCTGAGAGGCCATTGAGACTGAGTCCCTCATTTTACAGCTGAGGCATAGAGAGATTAAATGATTTGCCCAGGGTCACACAGCCAGTTAGCAGCTAGGTGGTGTGGTAGGTAGCGCCATGGGTCTTAAGTGAAGAAGACTTGTGTTCCAATCCATCCTTAGACCTTTACTATCTTTGTGGCCATGGGCAAGTCATTTAACCTTTGTTTGCCTCAATTTCTTCAGCTGTAAAATGGGGATAATACTAGTACCCACCTTGCAAGACTGTTGTGAAAGTGAAGTGAGACAATATTGGTAAAGAAGTTAGCACAATGTCTGGCACTTGGGAGGTACTATAAAAATACTCCCCTCCTCCTATGAGTGTGTGTGTGTATGTGTGTGTGTGTATGTGTGTGTGTCTGTGTTTGAACTCAGGTCTTCTGGAAGTCTATTGTCTTATCTGCTATGGCATGCCTAGTGGATAGCCTACTGGCCACGGACTCAGTAAGATCTGGGTTCAAATTTTGCCTTTGCCATTTGCTAGTCAGACAACTGAGCAAAAAAACTTTTCTAGCTTCACATAACTGTCACAGGAGTTCTTAATCTGGGGTCCAGGAATTTATTTGCATTTTTTTCATGACTGGATTTTAATAAAATTGGTTTCTATGGTAATCCCATTTATTTTGTTTACTGGACCATCCAAAGTCCATGACACAGAAAAATTGAGAATCCCTGCTGTCTAAAACTTAACTACTAATTTAGAGATAGGTCATGATCTGTAGTGAATCCATATACTGACAGAATCACAGATTCTTCACGTATTGACACAATTCTTTTATATTAATGAACAAAAAAGCATAATTAGGTGATTCCCCATTTTGATTCTGATGGAAAGAATAGGTCGCTTTGCTTATTTCTGCCTTTTATACAGTAGAATGGATGGAGAACTGGGCTTAGCACCATGAAGGAATGGGGTCACATTCCATCTTAATCACTTGCCAGTGGTATAATGCTGGGCGAGTCAACCTACTGCCCTGTGCTGCGTCTCAGCTTCTTCTTCTGTAAAACAAAGATAATGATAGCATTTGCCTCAGGATTGTTGTATCAGATAGGATAACATGTAAAACTTAAGTATTTATGTAAACGAAAACTTACTTAGCTATGTGACCCTGGGCAATTTATTTAGCCCTATTTGCCTCAGTTTCCTCATTTGTAAAATGAGCTAGAGAAGGAGATGGGAAACCACTCTAGTATCTTTGCCAAGAAAACCTCAGTTGGAGTCACGAAGAGTTAGACATGACTGAAATGACTGAACAACAATAAACGCAAACTACTAATTGCAATATCTTGCATGCATATATATGTATGTACACACACATACACCCACATGTGATTTCAAGTTCTTTGATGTCAAGGACTATTTACTTTTTCATTCTTTGAATCTCTAGTATTGCTAAATGTTGACCTGAATATGGCATTTCATGGTTATAGATAAGGGAATTTGGGGCCGGGCAGTTGCAGGGCTTGTGAAGGGAGCCATAAGGAAACAGATTATCACATCCTTCCTAGTAGCAATGATGGTACTGATTTGATTGTCATTTCCAGAGCAAGACCAAGAATCAGAGATGGAAAGCAGATTGGAAGCATGATAGCATCTGGAGAAGTAGAAGCACGATGCCTTTGCTGGATGGGTCTTGGCGGATGACTAGGATGGGATGTGAAGTGCTGGGAAGGCAGGAGGGAGAAGAAGCTAAATATAGTCGAGTAACTTGAAGTTTTACTAATTAATCCATTGATCAGGGTAGCTTAACTCCACTGTGGGGTACTGAAAACAAACACACACCAACCTGTTGGCCTAACAGCTGGATAATCAAAGCAAACCCTCTAAGCTTTCTTCTTTGTAAATAAATAAATTCTGCTAAATCTAGCTCTTTTGGAGGTGGGGGGAAGGAAGGGCTGAGAAAGGTAAATTGTTGGGTCATGTCGACCTGTTTTTGCCTTGAATGACGCGGTGAATATAAATCAAAATCAGAAGACGTTTATCTTTAGGGTCCACCCACATAAACTGATGAACAAATTTGTGAGAGGCAGTGAATTCTAATGGAAAGAACACTGATCTGAGAGTGAAGATCCTTGGGTTCTAGGCCCATCCCTCCCCCTGAACCATCTGAGTGACCTTGGATTCATTTGTCCTCTCTGGGGAGGGTTCAGTCTTCTTCTCTGTAAAAAAGAGAATTAGACAAGGTGGCCTCTAAGGTCCTTTCTAGCATTAAAAATTCAATCATTCTACTAGTTGAGATTTTTTTTTCTTTTTTGCGTTTATTTCTTTTTACATGTATTAATTTTCTCTCCCACTGTCCTCTACCACTGGATAATTAAAAAAAAGAAAAATGATACCATCATAACAAATTCATATATATGCACATATATATATACATACATACATGTATGTGTATATATACCTATATACATGGCATGTATATATACACATGTATGCATATATTATATCTACGTATATGTATGTGTGTGTGATGTATGTATATGTGTGTATGTGTATATATAGATAGATAGAAAAATAGTCTAGAAAAACCCATTCCTACATTGTATCCAGAAATGGACTGGTTGAGCTCTAAAAAGTATGGCTCTAAAAACCTGATGATTCTATCCATGTTTTCTGCACTATGCTAGATACTATGAGAAAAGAAATAAAGAATTCTCTTCAATTTAATTCAACAAACATTTATTAAACAGTACAGTATGCTGGAAGTTATAGGAGATTTTGAAGACACACAAGGGCAGCCCCCTCCCCTTTCCAAATAATAATTCTCCATCATGAAGGAGCTAAGTTTGGGTTTTCTAAGTGTAGAGGTAGGGCTAAACCTGGCCAAGGTTGTTGGAGACTTTTAATATTTTGCCCTTTTGGAAGGGTGGACTTTCTTTGATGCCACAAAGACCAGATCTCTTTGTTAGGGGCATGGGGGTGATCATTTGGTCTGAATGATGGTTGATCAATCGACTTTTCATTGGGAATGAGGAATTGACTGCTCCTTCAACTTATTGAAAAGAGAATAAAAAATGTATAGGGTGTTGAAGCTGTGAGCCTCATCCTTGGCTTCAGCTATAAAAGGGATCAGACAGATCAAATAAAAGACAATCATTAGACTCAGAAGTATGGTAGGTCCATTGAAAAATATATCGGATCCACCAGGAATCCTGAGCATGTTGGCCAGATTTAGTTCAGCGTGTCTGCTAAATTTCTTCTGCATCCATTTTACTAGACCATAAAAAGTTGCTTTCTTCTCTCATTTTTATTTGTGATTTGTGCAACAAGTTTGATAGTTTTATAGAAGCCTGGGAGGCATCACTGACATTTAGTTGATGATGGCCAATATTTACTTGCCAATGTTTGCAAATAATTTTAGGTTATTTCTCTAGATATTGACATGAACCTACATCATGTCATATCACATTGTAGATGGCATAGTGTCTGGACTGGGATGATTATCTGTGGGATAACAGGGGTAATTAACACGATGATCACCAATGTCCGAAGCACTGAATCTGATGGCCTCCTATGGATTATCCAGAGATTTCCTTCAACTGTATATCCTGCAACACACCTCAAACTCCACATGACCAAAACCAGAACTCATTGTCTTTCCTCCCAAACCTACCTCTCTACCAAACCTCTCTGTTTCTAATTCCTACTTACCATTCTTTCAATAACACAGGTTAATAGCTTCGGACTTAGAGGTGGAGAACCTGCAGCTTTGAGTCCATATGTGGCCCTCTAGGTCCTCAAGTGTAGCCCTTTGACGGAATCTTAGATGCATTCAGTCAAAGGGCCACACTTGAGGACCTAGAGGGCCACATGTGGCCCCAAGGCCACAGGCTCCCCACCCCTGGTAGGCATCATTTTCTCTCCCATCTCACATATCCAATCAATTGCCAAATCTTTTTGTCTTCACCTCTACAGCATTTCTCCCATCCACACTATTCTCTCTACCTATTTGCCCACCATCCTAGTTTAGGACTTTGTAGCCTCTCACCTGGACTAGTGCAATGTTCTCCTGATAGATTTCCTTGCCTCAAGTCTCTCCCTACTCTAATTTATCTCTACACACTTCCAAAGTGGTTCTCCCTGAGCATATTTGACCATGTCATTTCTCTACTCAATAAACTCCAGTGGTTCCCTAATGCCTTACAGGATAAAATATAAACTCCTCTGTTTAACTTTTAAAGCCCTTGTAAAACCTGGTTCCAAATTTATCTTTCCAGCTCTATTAGACATTACTTCCACTTCTGCATCCTGTAATCTAGACAAAGTGGCCTTCTCTCTGTTCTTCCCACATGAAATTCCTCCTGTCTCTGTGCCCCCCATTTCTATACTGTACTTTCTCTTTACCTCTGTGTCATGGTGCCTACTCTTCCTTCAAGATTCAGCTCAACATCACCTTCTACATGAAACTGTTCTAAATAACTGCCAGCACCTTTCCTCTTGAACCACCTGGTTTTTAATGACTTTTTATTGATTCACTTCATATTTATGCTGGCAGATATTTATACGCGTACTTATGTGTTCTCTCATCCAAATGGAAGCAAGTGAGGAAAGTTTAGTTCCTGTCACATAGTAGGCACATAAATATTTGTTAGATTCTTTCTTTCCCCCAGCACTTGCCATAGTACCCAACCTAGAAAAGACACTTAATAAATGCTTTCTTGTACATCTTTTCAAATTTTTTTTGAGGCAATAGGGATTGACTTGCCTAGGGTTGCACAGCTAGTAAGTGTCTGAGGCTGGATTTGAACTCAGGTTCTCCTGACTCCAGGGCAGTATGCCCTGCCTAGCTTCCCCTAATCAATGCTTTCTTGCCTTGTTGGTTTAGTTCTCATCCTATTTCATCTCTCTGAGACATCTGATACTGTTGATTACCTATTCCTTCCTGAAAAATTTCTGCCTTTTTCTGGTTCTCCCCTTTATTATACCTTTTCTTTGATGGCTCCTCTTCCTCTGCCCTAAACAGAAATTCACCGAGATTCTGTCCTCTTTCTATATGCTCTCATTTGTTAATTTCATGTACTTGACAATTTCACCTTTTTCTTCTATGTGAACGACTCCCACATCTACATTCTCAGTCTGGCCTCACTCTAGATTCCAGAGCCCCACTTCTAACTATCCTATCAAATTCTGCTTCCTATCACACTTATTTGGATATATGCTATAATTCCCCTAGTAGACTGTAAGGTCCTTGAGGGTAGAGAGTATGCTATTTTTCATCTTTATTTATCTACCTCCTGAATTTGTTGAATTTGAGTCATCTTTGGCTCCTTAATTTTTCTCAACATCTACACTCATTTAGTCCATCCATCACCAAGCATTTATTAAGCACCCACTAAGGGCTAGGCACCTGGGAGTACAACAAGAAAAATGAAATGATGGCATCCTCAGGGAGGTCAGATTCCATGAGAAGTCATCAAAGTCATTTCAAGATAATTGCCTTTCCACATCTAGTGTGCTTTAAGAGTGCTAGAAGGTGTTGAAAAGTCAATAGAGAAAAAATCATGTGGGAATCAATTCTAAAAATGCTACTACCCATTACTACCACAATGATTCAGGTCCTCATTACTTCTTACCTAGACTATTACAGTAGTTTCTTAACCAGTCTTCTTATTGCTGACTCTCTCCCTCTCTAAGCTATCTTAGATATATGAACCAGATGCTGATCATATCAGCCCTGTCAAAAACCTTTAATGTCATGACTTCCTATTTCTTGCCTTCTCAGAATGTGGGAGAAGGGTGGGGGGAGGTGTAGTGCCAATGAGATACTCACAGTGCCTATGGCGGCTATGAATATGCCGGTGTGGTTCTGAATTGCAAAATATAACAAACTCTCTACATGGAAGACAGAACGAAAACATTTATTCAAACACCAGAAAGCCGAATCCCAACACCTGAAAGCCAAATCCATCACAGCAACAAAGAAATCTATATGCATTGGCAATGCAGGGGGCACCGCCATCCCTGAGCCTTCCCTCTGTTAGGCCTCCCCATGAACAAAAGCAAAATCACTCCTTCTCTCACTCACACTAGTTCCTGTGCCTGCTCTCTGTCTCTCCCAGCTCTGACTGCTCTGTCTCGCTTCCTCTCAGCTCTGCTCCACCTTTCCTGCTCTGCCTGTTCAGCAAGCTCTGGCCACCACAGGCTTCATGTGACTCAAACTCATGTGACTTAGGCTTCCATGTGACTTAAGCAGGTCACATGGGCCTATTAATGAGTGGGAAAGATCTTCCCAAAAAATGCATTAACAATACAGGAGGGAAAAAATTTGCAACTGAAAATAAAAATTTTTAGAAAGAAAAATAATAAAAATTAAAAAAAATAATAAAAATCAAGTTAGATAGATGCCACTCTGTTTCAGGCCCTCATCACCTCTCCTGGACCACTGAAATACTCTTCTAACTGCTCTTCCTGTCTCAAGCCTCTTTCCACTTCAATCAATTGGTTAGAGAGCTATCAAAATGATTTTCCTGAATTGCAGGTCTGACCATGTTACCCCACTACTGAATAAACTCCATTGGCTCCCTAGTACCTATAGAATCAAATAGAAAGACGTTTTTCTAACGTTTAAAGCTCTTTACAACCTGGCTCCTTCCAACCATTTCTATATTGCACTATACTCCCCTCCACACATTCTATAAATCCAGGTATTTTGGCCTATTTTGGTGTTCCTTGCACATAATACTCTCATCTCTTTGCCTTGGAATTGGCTGCTGCCCATGCCTAGAATGCTTTCCCTCCTCAACTCAACCTCTTGGAATCTTTGGCTTATTTCTTAATCTGGGCAATTGTTTCAACAATCCGGGTTATGAGCTGTTGTGGGGGTGAAAGACCAACACAAGCCCAACAACAACACTGCCAGCACGCTGCAAAAGCCCAGGTTCTCTTGATCTGCTTTACTAAGAAAAGCAATGTTAAGGGGTTGACAAGTTTACTTTAATCCAGCATACAAATATCACTCACTTAGTTCAGGGGAAAAAGCCAGCACCCTGAACTTTGGAGCAAATACAAACAAATTACAAACAGACCAAATACAATTCATACTTACCAAGAAAACCAAATCTGGATGTCCGGGCAAGCTGGAGGGCTCTTAACTACAGCTGCACAGAGTCTCCACATCAGCGCTACGCCAAGAGTGAGAGCCCTGAGAAAATAGCTCTGTCTTCTCTTCTTATACCGTTTCAGACATCATCAAATGTCATCTGAATGACCAGAACTTATACTCTTATGACTGGCTCTTGAGTTAGCACCTCCCCTTAGTACCCTGGGAGCTTCACACCCACATAGGCTTAGCACCTAATAGGGGTTTGGGCCTGGGGCTTAGCACCTAGTAAGACTCAATGAAATACACTGAATTAATCAAAGGAAACAAAAGCCAAACTCTTCAAGGGCACTTGGTTGAACTGAGTGCTAACAGCCCATTTTGCTTACCAACACAGCAATTTATATTTTTGTAAATATTCATCCATTTTGCTTAGATCACCAGATTTATTGGTACATAATTGGGCAAAATAGCTCCTGATGATTCACCCAATTTCCTCTTCATTGGTGGTGAATTCACCCTTTTCATTTTTGATACCAGTAATTTGGTTTTCTTTCTTTCTTTTTTTTTAAATCAAATTAACCAATGGTTTATCATTTATTTTTTTTTAAATAAAACTAGCTCCTAGTTTCTTTGGTTTCTTTCAAGACTCAGATCAAATTCCACCTAGGAGTTCTTTTCCATGCCCTAGACATGTCTAGGCTTTCACATCTTGCTTTTGTTCACACATTCCACCCCCCACCTCCCAGCTCTTATAATCTATAAATCTGACTGCTAACCCAGCCTTTTAAAACCTAGATAAATCCATTAGGTATCTCCTATATCCTCTGCTGGTAATTTATGAAAATATATAACCTCAGCTATAAATAAAGATGGTGGATTTTTAATTTTTTTGAAATATGAAAAATTCTAGACTGTTCGCTATTTGCTGCTTCAAAGGAGAAGAACTTTGGAGACTTAGATTTCCTGGTGCTATTGGTCTCTATTAGTAGCAGTTGGTACAGTGAAATAGACTCATTCAGGAATTGGGAGCTATTGCAATACTGGTTCTGCCACGACCCAGCTGTCTAACCTCTAGAAAATTATTTTACTTCTCTGTGTCTCTGCCTCCTCATCTGTAGAATAGAGGCTCTAGACTAGATGATCTGGTCTCTTCTAACTCTTATTTTCTATAATTCTAAATAAGACCTAAATGGAAAAAAGTTTGATTGCAATTTGTATTTAATTATGGAAGCCAGTGACCCATCCTCACTAGGATTTTCCTACAAGTTGCATCGAAGAGCATTTTAAGGGTCCTTGCAAATGATTTGCACATAATTTACATGGGCCCAAACATCTCTGTTTTGTTCTCAAGCAATTTCCAAGTGGAAATCATTACTGCCCCTTGTCTCTTCTTGGCCTTGGGCCTCTCATTTCCTTCACACCTCCTCATCATCACCGACCTATGTGCCCCACCCACATCAGAAGTATCCAGCAGAGATGGGAGACATAGAATTCAGGAAGGAAGAGCTAGAGATGGGCAGGGTAGAATGGGGGGTGGGGTGGGAAGAAGAAAACCACTGACCCTGGATTCAGTGGGATTCAAACGGCATGAATTTAAAATCTGCCTCTGATGCTTACTACCTTGGGAAAGTCATGACTTCCTTGGGTCTCAGTTTCTCCATCTGCCATATGAAGCGTTTGGATTAGATGGACTCAGAGGTCCCCTCTGGCTATCAGTCTATGATAAACAGAGATCTTGGTTGGGTCACTGTTTTGCAGGACACTAATTCCTGTGAGAGGATACCACCCTGAAAGAACTGCTCTTTAGAGGTGAAAAATTGGAGGTGTTGTTTGTTTTGGCTGAGTAGGACCAATGAAGCAACAAGTCAGGAGACAGATGTTAGCCCCAGGAAGCCTCAACTTCCGAGTAGAAAGACTCCATCAGGAGCTGTGGAATCCTCCTTTACTGGGGAGTGCAGCTTGTTTGGGTCCTTAGAGAAGCAGAAAAGGATCAAAGAGTGACATAATCTCCTTCTTGGAAGGGGCTGGCTGGACTGTGTGCCATTTTCGGAAAGTGAGGGTGACACATGAAAAATGACAGACTGCTCGGAAAGAGTTATGTAAAAACCTCCTAACCCTTTTCTGCTAATTGTCTCCGAGGCAGAGCAAGAGGGCAGGAAAGCCCAGGCATTAATCTGTGGGTTCCTGCTAATCCAGATGCGAGAAGAATCATATCTTTGGAGTGCTCGAAAGCAAATTTGTCTGATCCCTCTGGGATTGTGCAACAAGATGAAATCTTAGATTCCATCTGTGGTTTAGAGGCAAAAAGTCACTCCTTGTACCCAGTTGAGAGACCAGGGAAGAACAATAATGCAGAGGCTATAAGATGTTGGATGTAATGTAAGATACTGAAAAATTCGTAGTAGGCAAAAGAAAAAAAAATTCATGGAAAACAATTCGCAATATGCTAGAGAAGTCACATGGAAAAAATCTCCAGAAGATGCTAGAAGTTTTTTAGGAACATGGGAAGGTAAAGATTTGGTTATATAGTTATCTTGAGAATAGTCATTGTAATTGCACTTAAGTCTTCCAAAATCAGATAATTTACTTCATCATAAAATCAGAAAATTGTGGAGCTAGAAGAGAACTGAGAGCTCTATCTTCTAGTCTACGCTCAAAGCTGAGGCCCAGAGAGGGAAAGTAACATTCCTATGGTCACACAGTCTTGCAGACCAGAGGTATCAAACTTGCACCTGGAAATCTCCAAAAAAACAATACAGCATAGATCATGTTAATTTGTGTTTTTCTAAGTCAATATGCAGTCCACAGGGCTTCTTTTCTATTTGAAGTTGATACCACTACTGTAGACTGATTACTAGGACCCAGGTATCCTGCCCCCCATCACAGTGCTAAAATTTAATTTATGAACTAATTCACCACAGAGTCAAAATATATTCACAAAGCAAGAATAACATGGCATATTGGAAAGAACACATGACATAGAGTCAGAGAATCTGGTATTTAAGTCCTATACCTGTTACTACCTGTGTGACCTTGGGAAAGTCATTGTCATTTAAGCTCTAGGGGCTTCAGTTTTATATATAAAATGAATTGGTCAAACTAGATTTCCATTTCAACTCTAAATCTTATAATTCATACCTATACTACTTTCTTTTAAAAAATAAGATCATTAAATTACTAGGTCAAGAAATTATATATATAATATAAAATATCAAGAAAATTGTATATGTAATATAACATATATGTATTTTATGTAATTTTCTTGATATACCAACATTATTATACTTAACCATATATTTATATAAAATATTTATATGTAATTAATGTTATATATAATAACATATATGAATATGTATTTCTTGATACATATGCCAGTAGTTCTGCATATATGTAAAATGGATATATTTTCTTGATCTACTGCCTTAATGTACGTACATATATGTGTGTATATGTATACCCATATATGTATATATATATATATATACACATACCTAAACATACATATGTGTGTGTGTGTATATATGTATGTACCGGTAAGTAGTTAGGTGGCTCAGTGCATAGAATACTGGGCCTGGAGTAGGGAATATCTGAGTTCCAATGTGACCTTGGGCACATGTTAGCTGTGCATAACCCTGGCCAAATCACTTAACCTGTGTCTGTCCTGGTTTCCCTCTCTGCAAAATGGAGGTAACCATAGTGCCTGCTGCTCAGATAAAATTTGTAAAGCAATCCTCAAACCTTAAAGCACTATATAAATGCTAGTTATTGTTAGTAAAATGATAGATTAGATTCTAATAAATGGTCATTTAGCCTTTGCTTCTGCTCTTCTGGATTTTGTATTCTTAAGTTCCATGGCCATTTTTAAGTACAGAATATTGTGTGCTGAAGTGCTATAGTTCAAAAGAGGCCAAGCTTAAAGCTTACACATGAAAGATTTCAGATAATACTGACCATTTTGAACTAATCTTGGCCCTAGCAATGGATCATTCAATTATTATAATTCAATAAAATGGTAATAAACTGAGTATGGGCAATAGGAAAGAAAGTTAAGTGTAAATGCTCAAGTACCATAAGCAATGAAAGATTAATTAAAGTATGAAAGAACCCGAATGAATTCTTATAACTTTGCCCAATGATTTAGCTGGTTCCACAATCACTGTTGAAGAAAACTGATCACTCCAAAAATACCAGAAGATCTGTTCCATTTTACAGCATTGTATCATCCTCTTTCCAGTTTCCTTTAGAAATGCTCTCAGGATTATATGGGTTGGATTTCATGGCGAACTTGGTGTTTATTCGAGGTTACCTGTGTAAGTGGAAAGAATCCTGGATTTGGAATCAGGTACTCCAGTTTCACATTCTGCCTTTAACTGTATTAAATTATGGATTACATTAAGTTACATTAACTGTATTATATAATGTATCACATTAACCATATAAACCATAGGCAAGACATTTTATCCCCATGAGCCAGTTTACTCATTTATAAAAAGGTATTAAAATAATTGTACCTTTTTGTTGTTCAGTCATTTTCAGTCATTTCTGACTCTTCTTGACCCCGTTTGGGGTTTTCTTGGCAAAGATACAGGAGTGGTTTGCCATTTCCTCCTCCAGCTCATTTTACAGATGAGGAAACAGAGGCAAACAGGGTTAAGTGACTTGCCCAAGATCACACAGCTAGTAAGTGTCTGAGACCAGATTTGAACCCAGGAAGATGAATCTTCCTGATTCTAGGCCTGCCACTCTGTCCATTGTGCCACCTACCTTCCTTAAAGCTACATTTATAAAGTGGTTATAATCATATTTGTATGTTAAACTAGGGGTATAATAGAGAAAAGTACATTGTAATATGTTGAGCCTTATATGAATATGAGTTAACTATAATGTAGGGCAGAAAAGTGGTGAAGTGAATAGAGAGCCTGGCCTGGAGTCTACATCTTCATGAATTCAAATCTGGCCTTAGACACTTACTCTGTGACCCTGGGCAAGTCACTTAACCCTGTTTGCCTCAGTTTCTTCATCTGTAAAATGAGCTGGAGAAGGAAATGGCAAATTGTTCCAGTGTCTTTGCTGAGAAAATCCCAAAGGGGGTCAAGAAGAGCCAGACATGACTGAAAAAACAACTGAAGAAGAACAACAAATTTTATTATAGCGGGCACTTCATAAATATTTGACCAGTGGATGAAGATTGTTGGTCATGAAGAATATTGTGACAGAGTATGGATGACTAAGCAAATTTACCACTCGCTATTAAAAAAAAATTCTAAGTATTTTTTCAACTGAAATATATGTTCTTTCTAGGCAATAGACAAGTATGATCTGCAAGGAGTGAGAGTTCCTGAAGAACAGTGATCTTAAAACTGTTACTACTTGGTTGTTTTTTTACCTCCTTGTCTTCTATTACCTTCCTCAACAATTTTAGATAAGCTGGGCTCAATTCTCCTGCTTCTGCTGGCAAACAGGGTAGGAGATGGGTCCGTATGCCATGGACACACAGATACTCATGCCCCCCAACTACTCTATGTGCAGCTAATTAGGAGCATATTGCATTCATCTTTTATGAGGGACCAGCTTTTTCAATTAAAGACAGGAGTGTAGGGTCATGGAATAAGCACTGAATGTGGGGTCAGAAAAGCTTGCATCCAAATTTCTGCTCCAACGTTTACTAGCCGCTTGAGCTTGGGCAAATCCTTTCAACTCTCTGAACCTCAGTTTCCAAATTGATAAAATAATGCTTTCACTACCTATCATAGTTGTGAGGAAAGTGCCTTAAAAGCTATCAAGGACCATGGAAATGTGAGTTTATTCTTACTTGAAGACTTATTTTGTGTTCTTTCTCAACACCCATCATTTTCAACAAATAATCAGAGGGACAATGTGTAATGGGAGAGTCTCCCATATGGCTCAATTCATTAATGCCTAGTGGTTTAAAATGGGAACTCATGGCTTACATTAGATTTGGAAGAAAGCAGCAACTAAACCAGGGAGTATACCATGGGTGTTGCAGCCAGTTCCAACTAGTAGGCATGTTGTCATGTCTGGACCATCTATAGCCCGTTGATGGCTCTCTGTGTGAGATCCAGGCCATAAGTAATGCAATAGTCTAGACAAGAGGTAAAAAAACATGTTGACCTTTTGGACAAGATTAATCTTTTTTTTTTTCTTTTTGTAAGAAGCATTTCTAGTTTTTGCTTTTAGATGGGAGGCCAAGTACAAAAAGTTGGCCTCATAATTTCATCATTTGTGAATATAATCAGTCTTGCATGCCCACTCCACCCAATCTAGGATGTTAAATAGCATTATTAGGATCATATGATTTTGAGCTAGATGAGACTTTAAAGATCATCCAGTCCAATGGCTTTATTTTACAGATGAGGAAACTGAGATCTAGAGAGTTTAAGGGCACTGATTAGATGTAATTGCTATCATCGAATGATCAGCAGTTAATATTCAATCCCTGAACTTTGGACTCCAAATCCTCTTCTCTTTTCATTATGCCATGTTGCTTCTTGGGTGAGGAGATATGTATCTAGAAGGTGATGGTGATGAATATAGGATCATAGACATAGACCTGGAAGGGGCCTCAGAAGCTATATTGTCCTACCTATTTATTTTTAATATGGGTAAGTCATTGCTCAAAGTTATAAGGTACTAAATGGTGAAGGTGGAATGGTCTCCTTCAGGTTTGAACCTATAGATGGGTCATAGGACCATAGACCTAGAGCTGGAAAAAGCCTTAGATGTCATTTGATCAAATACCTTCATTTTATAAATGAGGAAACAAAAGCTCACAAAAGTGAGGTGACTTGCTCAAGTTACTAAGAGCCAGAGATAGAATTTGAACCTATATCCTCTAATTCCAAATCTAAATACTCTTTCCATGGATTTTTGTTGAGGGTGTGATTGTATTTTAGGAAACCAGGTTCTGTTTGACCCAATGAATATCCTCTTCAAGAAGGAAGAGATGATGACTCAAGATGCCAAAGAGATTCTGTGTCAAGCATCTCCTCTCCACCCCGGGTGTATGATTTTATTAGAGTAACTGGGTGGTAAAGTAGATAGAGTGCAGGGCCTGGAGTTAGAAAGACTCATCTTCCTGAGTTCAAATCTGGCCTCAGACACTAACTAGCTGTGTGACCCAGGGCAAGTCACTTCATCCTCTTTGCCTCAGTTTCCTCATCTGTAAAATAAGCTGGAGAAGGAAGTGGCAAATCCCTCCAGTATCTTTGCTAAGAAAACATCAAAAGTGGTCATAAAGAGTTGTTGCACAACTGAAAATAACTAAACAACAAAATAAATGATTTATTGGTGTAACAAACTCTCAGTGAGGAAATTCCTTCCACCAATGAATATTGGTAACTGCGTGTAACTTACAGTCTTAGAGAGTTGTCTGGGGCATTGAGAGGGTAGATAACTTGTCCACAGTCACACAGGGAGCATGTATCAGAGTCATATTTTGACCGAGGTCTTCTTGACTCCAAGACTGGCCTTCTATGCCAGACTGCCTCTCACAAGGCAAGGATTAAATTAAAATGATACGTGTAGCTTCTCTTTAGATTATAAAAACAATTTATACATGTTAAAAGGTCAATTATCAACTTAGTTTGATCTGATGTGAGGAAATCAGTGATTACCCCCAAAAGGGAACAGAATCTGCTTAATTTTAAGGGAAAATGGAGGACATTTATGAAAATATTAGGCATAGGAGGAGCAGGTAAGCATCTTAACTCCATTTAGACACTACACAGGATCAAGTATCTCTGTTTGGTGGCTGTTAGAGGCATGAGAGAGAATAAATTGAGTAGTCTGGTCTTAAGACACCTTTTTTTTTTTCTTCTGAATTTCCTTGTTGAGATCTTAAAATCTACAAAAGCACATAGAGAAATATACTTTTCCTTGTACACTCAAGCCCAAAGCATTTGCAAAAAATGTTTCTTCCTTTTGCATCAATTTGTCAATGTGCTGTGTACATATGTTTTCTAAGTCACAACTTTCAAACCTAAAACTTGTATGATATATGAAGCTTATATAAAAAACCCCACCATTTAAAAACCAACCCCAGTCATCCTCAAGTCATCTTTCTTTTTCTCTTTCTTTCTTTCTTTCTTTCTTTCTTTCTTTCTTTCTTTCTTTCTTTCTTCCTTCCTTCCTTCCTTCCCTTCTCCTCCTGCTCCTCCTCCTCCTCCTCCTTCTTTTCTTCTTCTTCTTCTTCCTCTTCTACTACTACTACTACTACTACTACTACTACTACTACTACTACTACTACTACTACTACTTCTTCTTCTTCTTTTCAAGGTACAACAGTCAGTTTGCCTTTTTTCTAATATTGCTTAATAAGAACAAGAAAAAAACAAGAAAAAATTATTACAAATTAGTTGTTTGGTTCTTTGGCTTTCATATCAGGGTTCAGTCTACTTTGCTGGGCATTTCTACAAGTGTTTTCATCTCTGTGTTAGAGAACTTGGGGGTTAGAAACACAGTGTTTTAGTCAAATACTTCATCAAGTGAGAATGGCTGAACTTCATTCCCAGGTACCTCCTTCAAATGCCTCAATGCAGGTTGTTCTGTTGACCAGGTCTTCAGTTCAGGGTTAGAATGTTGCTCAAAAAGAAGGAATATATCCTGAGATAGAGAAATGTACATTCTTTTCTACCTCCCCTTGAAGCAGTAGCAACTCTGAGCTTAACTTGTGGTTAGCTTCTTCTTCTATGTCAAAATCTTCCAGTTTCTAGGAAATTGTCTACTTTTGTCTTTCTTGCCTGATTTAGGTTGTCTTGAATGGAAATGCCAACTTACTGGCCTTCATCAATGACAATCTGCTTTTCTTCTTGAGGGTGTGATAGAGGATTGAGAGAAAGGTACGACTGAGAGAAAGGTACTCATTCCTGATGTGCTGACCATGAGAAAACACTGGAGTGGCAAAGGTGTTTCCTGAACTGTCTCTTCCAGGTGTTCGGCTCTTAATCACTTTATGATCTTTTGAAAGATGAGTGAAAGTGTTCCAAAATTCTTTGTATGTCTGCTCATGGCAATTAATAAACTGATCCAGTGCTTGTTCAATTAACTGGCTTTTATCCATGATTCCCAATGTCAATAACTGAACAGATATTTATTTGAGCACTCTTCCTCTATTTTTTTATTCTGAGGCCCCCTGCTGCTCTTAAGCAGAGAGGAGTTCTAGGAGCAGGGGGAAGCCTATGCTACCAATTAGCAGGACATCCCTGAACCCTCAAGTCATTTCTTAAAGGAAAGATGGTGCCATAGACTTTAATAAGTGGTGATGAGAATTTTAAAGCCTCCACGAAAGTTCTACTCATTGTGTGATGGCAGTAACTCTAGCTCTCAAAAGCTACACCAGAACAGGGTGAGAGATCTGTTTGGTTTGACCACGTTGAAAAGATATTGATGTGTCCTTAGAGATAGGCTTGAATCTGATGTCTCAAGACCCTGTTTTGAGTATGGAGAAGCTCATTACCAGCAGACAGATCACTTCTTGATCAGTTCTTTTCACATGGCAAGCCATGAAACAGAAACATACATAAAATGGCCCTCAGTCCTATGTGATTACCTTCCACTTTCATAAAGAGAGTGGCAGAAAAGTTGCAAATGTTGCTAAGAATCAGTTTTTAGGTCATCTATGGACATTTACTTACCTGTTATTATATCTTAAGCTATAAGGACATTGGAGCTAAATGTAAGGGAGGTTCACAGGTTCCCCTTGGACAACAACAAATGAGTTAATATTAACTCATTTCAACCCTGCAACAACTCTATGGATTAGGAAGAACTAGGAAGGAAGGAAACAGTCATTTATTAAGTGCTTATTATGTTCCAGGCACTGTGCCAAGCTCTGAGAGAGGAATAAAGGCTAGCCTGGGATCCTCCACAAGATAGAGGCTCCATGAAAAACCCACCAGTGGGAGAAAGGGACATATCTTAGAAATGGATATTTCATATTGAGGATGCCACAAGGGTAGTCATATATTCTAGGGTGAGGAGATCCCAGGTGCTGAGGGAAATTTCAAGATGAGAAGGGCATAACTTAGAAGTTCAGAAGCCAACAGCAGGGCTAGGAGGGCAATGAAGGCCAGTCTGAGGTTCTATACAAAAATGGAGGTTGCAGAAGGAACTCACCAATAGATGAAGGCGGCAAATCTCACAGGTGTGGAAACTGAGAGTCAAAGAAGTAAAGTAAATTGTTCAGGGTCACACAAGTTATGAAGTATCCGAGGAAGGGTTTGAACTCCTCCTGACTCCAAATTCAGAGCTCTACCCCTTATACCATGCTATGTTACACATGCTTTGGAGAGACAAACAAAGGGATTGGTCTTATCATGTGTCCAAAAATAGTAAGAAGCAATTTCATGGGATACCTGGTCATCTTATATTTCAGGATGCATGATGAGAACTTGCAAAAATACTAACCTGAAAATCGTTGTGGCTTATGGTCAATGTCTATAGCAGAGGATGAGGAAACAGAGGAATTCTATGAAGAACTGGAGCAGACCTTCCAAATAAAATCAACATGTCATTTATTTCTCCATATATTTAGTAGAAAAATAGACATAGGAGAGGATAGAAAAAAATGTTTTGAAAACATGCTTGTAGTTCAAGAATAGAAGTTCCAAGCTTGTAGACAGAAGACTTACACCTATAAAATATGAATATATTCTTCAATGGGCATGTTGGAAAGTATAGGACATGAGAAACACTAAATAATATCACATACAAAAGGAAATTAAGTATTTCTATACAGAAAGGAGATGACCTATTTTTCACATGGAATTCATTATTTACACAATTGTTTGTGCATAGTCAGGCCACCTACTTATTAGAGCAAAGATAAAAATTAATGCAAAATAAGAAGTGTCAAGAATATAAATAAAATGTTCTATTCAATCAAAACAATTTTATTCTGATATATTCAAACAAGCTAGTGACTCTGGAAAATGGAGAATGGATAAAAGAACAGATATAAACATAGATTATCAGGATTTCTTAGTAACTTAATGATACCAAGCAATTGCCTCAATGAGGAAGCCAAAAGAGTCCTAGGACAGCCTCAGTCAGAAAAACTAGATTTCCTTGCAGAGACATCTAAAAATCAAAGGCAACATGGTTTTAAACAATAAGCTCATTTGTAAAATTCTTCTGAAGAGGATTCTGGAATATTATCAGTTGTATCTCCTCCTAAAACAATAGAAACTTAGAAAAATAAGTTCACTGAAAGCTATGTGTGAGACACACATATGCTGATATTTTCCAAAAACATTTGAGAATGAAACCGGACTGAGGACAACAGGCTAAAACAAAACAAAACAAAAACCTTCAAAGATCTATTACCACTTTTATAATGAACTCTTTTTTCCCCCATCAGTGTCAGTGTAGCCTCTACTTAACGAACTCAACCTAGTGCTTGATGAAAAAGAAGTGACATTAACAAAAACAAAGATGTTGGAAGAGCATCTGGACAAGACCAAGTATACAAAGAGGAGGCCTGTGCTGCAAGCTATACAGTTTTAAAGGAATTGGAGAAGCCCATTGTTGAGATATCTGAAAGGAGAGGACGTTATGAAAGTATTGGAAAAATTATGGGTGTTATTACAACTGAAAAAAGGCAATTGAGAAGACATCAATAAATATTGACCTACAGGCCTATTTTTTCCTCTCTTCTAAATCTTTGAGAATGATCTACACCAGTATCTAGGGTATATTTTATAAATACAATGAAGGAACAGTCTTTGGCACCAATATTATCTGATAGATGACTTCTTTGTAGTGACCCAATTGACTGAAAGGTGAAGAGAATACAAGAAATGCTTATTGTTTATTGACTGTAAAAAAAGCACATGATTTAGCAAGGGAGAAAATTTAGATTTAATAGATTCCACTCCAGTGAGGTATCTCTCATGAACTTGTTAAAATAATGAAAAATTCCTTAATGTGTGCAACAATAGAGATACTTTTGTTTAATCCCATGATTATTAATTCCAAATATGGTATTAATCATAGCAGCATATGCTTATCATTGTTACGGATAATATCCAAGCAGGAGACTGATTTCACATAGATCAGCGTTTCCTAACATTTTTGTGTGTGTGTCATATCCCTTTGCCTATCTGGTGAAATTTATTGACCCCTTACCTGAATAACATTTTTAGATACATAAAATAAATACATAAGATTAGAAAGGAAATGAATTATATTAAAATATGGCTACTAAAATATTTCTAAAAATATCAAGTTCATGGACCCCAGGTTAAGAATTCTCACTGGTCCTACTGGTAAGGTTTTCCAGGGGCTCCTTTTTTTTCAGAGAACATTGTGTTGATTATATCAAAAAACCAAAATGAAATTTTCATTGATATAAGTGAGCTTGACCTAATAATCCATGTGCAGAAAACATCCAAATGAAGGAAGAATGTCTATTGACAAAATACATGTAACTGAATAGAACACTGAGCTGATCCATCATTACAGTCTGTCTTGAATAGACACTGCAGATGGACAAAGAGCTGGCCCCAGATTTGAAGAGAGTGGGTCAGATTGTATTTGGGGAATTGCCCACTATAATCATTCAAGTAGTAGTTCATTGGGATATAAATTTGGGTAGGTTATATTGTATCCTGAGAGGTAGCATGGTATGGTGGTTAGAGAGCTGTAATAACAATAATAATAGTTATGATAATGATGACAGCACAACAATGAGAGGCAGCTAGATGGTGCAGTGGATAGAGTGTTGGGTATGGAGCCAGAAAGACCTCAGTTCAAATCTAATCACAGGCACTTACTAGCTGTGTGATCTTGGGCAGGTCACTTAGCTTCTGTTTGCCTCAATTTATTCAACTGTAAAATGGAGATAATTATAACAGCTATCTCTCAAGATTGTTGTGATGAAAAGATAATATTTGTAATGTATCTAGCATAGTGCCTGGCACAAAGTGGGTATTATATTAATACTAGCTTCTATCATCATACATCAATGACCTCACTCCTGAAACAACAAAACCTTGTCTTTTTAACATTAATATTCTTATAGTGATGTCATTTGGCTGCAAAATATGTAAAACTACAATCTTTAAGGAATCAAAGCTGAAGTTCAATGGAGAGGCATCTTGTAGAGTGCAGCTTAATGTTACAAACGCTGGAGTGATAGGAAGATGTGGGTTTTAATTCTGCCTCCTATATTTAATGACTGTATGGCCATCAGCAAGTCATTTGACCTCTCTGTGACTCAGTTTCCTCATGAAATGAGAATTACAGTACCTATAGTCCCTGCTTCATACAGTTGCTATGAGGCTTACACGAGATAATATATCTGATATGCTTTGCAAACTTTAAAGTGCCATATTTTATTATTATTGTTATTATTGGTGGTGGTTGTGTTATTTTGGTTGTTGTTGCTATGGTGGGCATAAATGAACTGTAGCACATTTCCTTCAATGATTTGCATGGAATAAATGTCATAAGGGCAGCTAGGTGGCACCATAGTGCACAGAGTGCCAGGCCTGGAGCCAGGAAGACTCATCTTCCTTAGTTCAAATCTGACCTCAGACACTTACTAGCAGTGTGATCCTGGGAAAGTCACTTAACTCCATTTGACTTAGTTTCTTCACCGGTAAAATGAACTGGAGAAGGAAATGACAAACCACTTTCTTTGCCAAGAAAACCCCAAATGGAGTCACAAAGAGTCAGACATGACTGAAATAACTGAAAAACAAGATGGCATAAAGGACATCATCCAAGAGATGTGATGGGCTGGTCATGTAGTGATGGGCAGGCATCATGCTTTGCTGGTACCCATATGATGTTGTAAGTCCTAGAAGAGGGCTACTCATACATTGTATTGACATTCCAGGCAACCCCTCCCACTCAGCCAGCCACCTTTATGGAGTATTTATGGAGGGACACAGAATAGTTGAAAAGAATAAGAAGTCACGGATGGATTGTTGTCTAACCAGAGGTTGGGTTTCTTCAGATTGATATCATAGATTTATTTAAAATTTAATGTATTGAAACATTTTTAAAAGGAGGACTTGATGTTGGATATGTGGTTTGAAATTTTGCAATAACATAAGGAATTGTTGATTCAATTTAATTCTATTTCATCAATTCAGGAAAATATTTATTAAGCACCTATTATGTTCAGAGCACTGGGGATGTAAAGACGAAAAATGCCATATCCCTGGCCCTCAAGGAGGTTTGGTATAATAAAGGGGATACAATGAAAAATATATATCCAATACAAGAAAAAATGTGATATGAACAAAAAAAGTAATTAGGACAGTGTGCTAGGAGGATTTAGGAAGGAGAGATCACTTTCACAGGGAAGCTTCATGAAGTAGGTGACACCTGAGAAAAAAAAGGAAGGAAGTAGGAAGAAATCATATGTTTTTTGCTCAGAGACCTCCAGAGAGGTGAAGATGGATGATGGGGGCCCTTAAGCGGGGAGGGACTCCCAACTCCCCGAGATCACCAATTTTCCTTTTGGTTGATTAATTTTTCATGAAGATTTTCCTCAATCATGTGTAAATTTTATGTTTTCCAATTTCCACCTATCACTTCTACTTCTACCCTTTGGCTTCTAACAGAAACATCCAATTCTTATTCCACACGACAGCCCTGGAGATACCTGAAGGCAGCTGCCAGGTTCCCCTCTGATCTTCTCTTTGTGGGCTGAATGTTCACAATGTATATGACGTGACCTGGAGGCCCTTCCATACTAGTCTGACTCCGTTGGATCTTCCTCACCCTCTTCTCTGGTGATGTCATTAGTCTTCTGTGAGAATGGTGGATAAACAACAGTGACAACACCATATGATTAATGCATTTTCTTTTCTTTTTTCAAAATTCATTTTATTTGTAATTTCTAGAATAAAACAGGCATTTCTGTAACAGGGCAACAAAAAAAGATGATTGCACACGGAACTGCAAATCTACTATATACAACATTATCATGTGAATTGTTTTCCTTTTTTTCCTTCCCTCCCCCTCCACCCTAGAGGTGGCTTCCATTGGTTGGATGATGCTAACTAATTATATTAGCAAGCCAATTAACACAACAGTGACAATAATTATGAATATGCCTATGTAGTTCTGTATCACAAAATATGAGAGTCTCCATATAGAAGTGTATCAGTAAGGCAAGATTCATGATATCAATGGTGACCATGAATATGCCTGTATAGTTCAGAATCGCAAAGTGTAAGAGACTCTCCATATAGAAGGCAGAAGAAGTAAAACATTTATTCAGACACCAGAGGATCAAATCGCAAAACCGATAACCTCAATTCAAAAAAGCAGTAATTGTATCCCCAAACCAGTAAGTCCACCTCAATGTAACAGCAAGGAGATTAAAACACAGTATCACAACAAAAAGCCAAGCCATCCTGTAACCTTCCCTTCTGCTAGGGCCTTCCCGTAAACATTCACTCACAAATCCTAACTGTCTGCTTGGCTGGTCCTCCCCTCCTGAAGTTCTGAAAGCCCTTCCAGTTCTCTCACTCGAAGTTCTCTCTTCTTCTCCCAGTTCTGTCTTCTTTGCTGCTCTATCGTCTCCATTCTCTATAGCTCTCTAGTCTGCATTCTCTGCAGCTCTCTAGTCTGTAGTCTCCTCAGTGCTCTAGTCTGAGCTTAATGTCTACCCACAGGTTTATATACCCTGTGTAGGCCTGGGGCTTAGCACCTAATGGCAAAAGGGTGTGGGTCTGCCTATAAGCAAGCCTCTCCTAATCAAGCTTCCCTTAACTAGCTCCGCCTGAGGCCTATTGAATGGGTGGGGAAGATCTTTGATCACATTAGCACCACAAGAAGGTAGAAGTAAAACATTTATTCAGATACCAGAGGACCAGATCCCATAACCAATAAGTCCAATCCATCTAAGCAGCAACCAACTCCCAAAACCAGTAAGCCCACTTTATCATAACAGCAAAGAACTTAAAACACAATATCAGAGCATGGAGCCTTGCCATCCCATAACCTTCCTCTCTTCACCCCCCTTACGCCCTTCTGGGGCCTTCCCACAAACACACTGACAGCACAGCTAGCATGCCTACCAACTTGGTTCTAACTGTTCTGAGCATTTTCTGTTCTACCTTTTCCTGTTCCACTTGTTAAGCAAGTTCCTTCCACCACATGTGACTTAGGCTTCCTGTGATATAAGCAGGTGACATGAGCCTATTAATGGATGGGAAGATCTTCAAATTTACATTACCATTACACTACTCCTTCAGAATTATCCCTATAAAATATTTTCACTGAATTTCAAAAGTTAGCCTCTGGTAAAATGACACTTGGGATTTGGCAAAGATCTAGTTTCTTTAAAAAAAGTAAAATAAAATCTCCTGGTGATAAGAAGTCAATGAGACCTGACCAGACATGGGGCCCTACTGTAAAATAAGGGGCTTAGGCTAGATGGCCTTAGAAGGCCCTTACATCTTTAATTCTATGACCCAGTGATCATACTATTCCTTCCTCTTTGTAGAATGATATCTAAAGAAACACAAAAACTGTCATAGAAATGGCTTGATATTGATATGAATACTCCCCTTCATCTTTAATGGTCTAGTGGTATATGTTTAATAGCTAATCTGAAAATGACATTAAATAAATTAATTTGGAGAAGATTTGCACATGGATGTTCTATGGATCTGAGCCTTAGATTCACTAGGTGAGGTGTAATCTGCTTAGGCATTTCAAGGGAAAAAAAACTCCAACAGCTTGTAAATGAAGTGTCCTAGATAGGAAACACCATGGTGATAGGCAGATGGAGCTGATCACAGAACAGTAGTTTAATGAGGTGACAGCATATGATCTCCATGTTCTTTACTGCTGTGTGAAGGGCTGTCCCAAACATTTGTCCATGGTTATGCTTATAGCATAACTCACTTCTGGCTCAGGGACAGCTCTAGTCTTGGCTTACAGTATTATCAGTGATCTTATGTGAAGCAGAGTTGTTCCATGTCTGGGTTGGGATTTTCCTGTACATCTGGATTATGTCTAAACAATAATATTTTTGCTTGAGGGTGTTGGTACCCTGGGAAATAGGTGTGATAACAATGCTTAGATGGAGCTAAAGATATCTAAAAGGTCCCTAACCATTTCTGAGAATGAACACCCTGTAAATTGGACATGTCAACCTGATTAAAAAAATATATTCATTGGGCCTAATGAGCATTCTGTAGCCATCAAAACAACTCTGGTTGGAAATGAACTTGAGAATAGGGCAGTGCCAAGATGGCGACAAACAAGAAGTATTGTGAGCTTCCCTCCACTCCAAACAGGTCAAGAAAATGTGCTAGAACAAATCCTGATTGGGAAATCCAAGGAAAAAATATCACAATGAATCATTTTTCCAGACTAGGTTGGCATAGTGAGACAGAGAAATCTTACAGACACTGGGGATGGGGTCAGGAGAGTGCTACATGGAACATTCCAGCACAGGAAAAGGCTGTATACCAGTCAGTCAATCACTAAACATTTGTTAAACACCTTCCTACTATGCATGAAACATTATGCTAAGCACTGGGGATACAAAGAAAAGTAGAAGACATTCCTTGTCCTCAAGGAGTTCACAGTCTAATGGGGAGACAAAAAGCAAACAATTCTGTACCAATTATATATATGAGGGATAAATTGGATATAGGCAACAGAGGGAAGTCACTAGAATTAAGATGGATCAGGAAAGGCTTCTTATAGAAGAGGAAATTTTAACTGGGACTTGAAGTATCCTAGGCAAACCAGGCTTGGAGGACAGAGTTGGGAGATGGAGTGTCTTGCTCAAGGAACAGCAAGGAGGCTGGTGTTTGAAGACTGGATTGAAGAATATGTATGGATATATGGTGTATGAAGGCAGATTATGAAGGGTTTTGAATGCCAAACAGATTTCATATTTTATTCTGAAAGTGATAGGGAGACCACTGAAATTTATTGAGTGTGTGTGTGTGTGTGTGTGCATGCTCGTGCATATGAGAGACCTCTGGCCTCTTGCTCTGGCACTAGGGGCAAGAAAGGTCCCATATCCAGCACAGGAAGACTAAATTGTAGGGAGCAGTAATAGGCATCAGCTGACAGTTCTGTCACTTACTACTTAGCTTTAGGTCACAGATCCAGGATAGACTAAAGAGATGGCATTGCAGCATGAGGAGTGGTGGTGGGTTCTATGCTATGTACCAAGCAAAAAGCAAATTCAAAGGAAAGCAGCAGCTATGACTCTATGTGACTACAAATGGAGTGGGATCTCAGTTCTAGCTTCCAGGAGAGTCTGAAGCCTGTAGAGGAATGATCAGGGCAGGAATCCCAGACCAAAGTTCTGTCACTCTGAACCGGAACTTTCCAGCTGACTGATATTGGCCTGCAACAGTATCTCTGAACTTTAAATGGAGTGAGCCCACAGGTGTGTTGCTTGTATCTGAACCCAAGTAGGGAACTTGCAGATTTCAAACTATGATGTGCAGCAATTAGACTTTTCCTTGGATCAGACTATATCAGAAACCCTGAAAGCTTGCAGATGCCTCACATGAACTATTCCTGAGATCTGGAATTACACAACACTTAATATCCTAGGAAAGCAGCAGCAGGATTAACGAAGGCAGTCCCTCCAGAAGTGCACAGAGCCCTGTCTTAACAAGTTCAAAGTTAGAAACTATCTTGGAAAAATGAGAAAATTAAAAAAAGAATGCCATAACAGAAAGTTATTATGGTGACAGGGAC
Source organism: Trichosurus vulpecula (assembly GCF_011100635.1). Taxonomy (NCBI): domain Eukaryota; kingdom Metazoa; phylum Chordata; class Mammalia; order Diprotodontia; family Phalangeridae; genus Trichosurus; species Trichosurus vulpecula. The sequence goes on from NC_050573.1 coordinate 518,600,437, forward strand.
AAAAAGCCATAATGAGTGACATTAAAACGTATAAAGTTTGGATCAACTAGAATTCCTGATAGAGATGAAACAAGGGTTTAAAAAAGTTAAAATTATTTTATAAATGAGACGAGAATGCTAGAAGAAAAAATTGGAAAATAAATGAGATATGAACAAAAAAAGAATTGGAAATTTTTTTTAGCAGATTTAGCAGGAATTAGCAGGTTGTCACAAGGATACAAAACCTTGCCCAAGTAACAAACTACTTGAAAATTAGAATGGGCTGAAAGGAAGTGAATGGTTCCATGAGTCATAAAGAAATATAAAAACAAAGTCAAAAGACAAACAAATAGAAGAAAATGTAAGGCAGCTCAGAGTAACCTCACACTTTTTCCCCCTCTGCGGGAGTGGGGGGAGGGGGAGCGGACAGGGCACAGAAATACGGCCAATGTGAAAATTTGTTTTTCTTGACTGTACAAGTATGTAACAGGGGTTTTGTTTTTCTAACTTCTCAGTCTGGGTGTGTGTGGGGGGGGGGGGAGTGGAGTGTGGGAAATAGAGAAGGCACATTTTTGGTGATCAAAAAAAATAATAAAAAAAAAAGAAATTGTGCCAATATCTTGTTTTATAGGTTGCCTAATAAAGCCAAGGTATTTCTCTCTTTATTTATTTTGGATTTATTTGGTATGTTTATATACTAGAGGGCTTTTGCTTTTTCCTTTTTCTTACAATGGTGTTTACGTGGGAAAGATGTTTTCCAGTGAGTGGGAGGATGCAAACATATATCTTAGCTTTATTGCTTTGAAGTACCTACTTGATTTATTTGCCAATAAAACTTTTCATAGTCAGTGCTTAATTGAAGGAAAGTGATATATAGTTCAAGAATTTTCCTCAAGTTGATCAGGCCACTGAGATTTTATTTTTATTTTTCTGACAAAAGTCTGTATAATCCAATCTCTTTAAGCCTTCAGTTCAGCCCTTGGGAAAGTAAGTCTCTCAACAAGGGCCTTTGATGTTGCCCAATCCCCCTGTGCAGAGATCTCAGAGGCACATTTATGGACTAATGGGCTGAGTCATCCTGACAGAGACCTATGGGATAAGGCAAACTAAGCTTCAAGACCTCAAAATCTCTAAAAGGGCATCTTGCAGCACCCTCACAAGTAAAGGAAACAATGCGCTCACCCTTCACTCTTTGTATCTCCCAGAAACACAAGCCTATCTAAAAGACACCGGAAAAAGTGGAGTTTTGATTGGGATTTGAAAGTCTGCCTTTTAGTCAATGTTGGGGGTATTGGAGTCTTTGGCAAGGAATTGTGTCAAATTCTTTCAGGCTGGTCGCCTGCTTTGTATCATCAGGACAGAGTCCAAGAGTTCAGAAACACAAATAATGTTCTGTTTTTATTTTTTTCTTCTCCTTTATAGCACATTCTCTGCATCATGTCAGAAGGTGCTTGTTTACACAGTGATGTAAATTGCTATAAAGTGAGGTAATGCATTGTAAAGTGTGGCAAATAAAAGTTTAGAAACTGTTTGCATTCCAGGGTGAAGTTTAGATGAGCCCAGACTTTAGGCAGCTCAAACAAAATATTTCCATTTTTATAGGCCTTGGAAGTAGAGATGAATGAACTGGTTCCAGAATCAATTAATCCTTTTTAAAAATCACTCTTCAAATCAAATCAAATTGAGCTTTGCTCATAGTGTGGTCACTGAATGTTAGAACTGGAAAGGAACTTGGCATTAATATATTCTCCCTATATTTGAACATGAGTTCCTTGAGAGTAGGCACTATTTTAATTTTAAAAAATTTTATCCCCAGTGCTTATAGCACAAGATAAGCACTTAATGAATGCCTTTATGTCCATTCATGTTCTTATCTATTACATCTAATCTCTTCATTTTTTTGGATAAAAGAGTTTGGGCTGAGAGAGTAGCAATGTCTTTGGACCTATCCAAGGCCACACACTTCCTTTTGTGACATATGAAAAGTTTGAGAGACATAGCTTCTGGGTAGTTAATTTTATTAATTGTGGCTAGAAGATAATTAATAAAATGGTCATTTGGCTTTCTCTCATAAACCAAAGATGAATCATGGAGGCTATTCATACCTATATACCCTTGGAAGAGTGGGTATTCCTGAGAGGAGGAAATCAACTTTGATTGGTTAACAGTTAATGAGAGTTTGAATATTATAATGAGAGGTAGACCTATTCTAATGAGGGACTAGGGGAAACATGACTTTGATTTTGTCACTCTTAGGCCTCTTTAACCAGACCATTCCCAGCTTCAGGTAAAGGGCCAGAATTCACATAGATTAGATTATCTTTGTAAGGTTTTCTAGTTAGGTGGAGTAAGAATTCCACTTAGATGAGATGGTCTAGGTGGGGTAAATTTTTGGGCAAGGTCAGAAATCTCCTTGAGAGACTAGACTTTGAAAGAGGAAATAGAATAGAAATATCTTCATCTCAATTAATAATTGGTTATTAATGTAAGAGAAAAATAATAAATTCTTTCATTTTTTTGACTCGTAGTCCAATGCTTTTTCCATAATAACACATTACCTCTTTTGCTTTTCTGGAGACTTGGAAAAGTTGTCTTAAGTTTTCCAAAGACTGTCTAAACCTGCCTTAGATCTTCATTTCCACCTGGGTTCCTAAAATCAGATATCTCTGGCTAATGCCACCCAGATCAATGAGATTTTGTGTCTTCCTATGGGCATACAGTTTGAATCATTGTAAATTGAATAGGTAATAATGCAGTGATGATATTCATTATGGTGGTCTTCATATACAGAGCTAATGTTACTCACCTTCCGCATATACCTCAGAACATTTTCTAAGAGCAGAGACACGCTTATATCCCTTAATCTATATTTCTTAGCTTGTCCTCCTTGTTAACAAAATGGTTCACAGGATGATGCTAGCAGGAACTGAGTCTACAAGAGAAATCCAACCTGAGATGATACCTGCATTAGGGACATGGAATAACCTAGGGAGATAATGGATCATGGGGTTTCCTAACCAGTCCTTCTGGATGGACTGCTCTACTGTGTTGAAACTGTGCTTTGGTGCTCCCCCTCATGCTATGGACCCTTCTTTTCAGTTGTTTGGTGAGAGCATTCCACATGGCAGAAATAAACAGGAAGAAGTCCCGAGAGACCTTGGTAAAATTTCAGCTGTTGCCCCAGTCTCCTAATTATGCATCCTCTCCCCACGTAGAGATCATCCTTTTACTCATTAAGCAACCAGTGCACCTTTGGTCTCTTCATCTTCTCTCACAAAGCCTGTTCTCAGGACAGGATCTCAGTCACACCAGCAACAGAGGAAAATGTTACTTCTCTCAATGTGTGTGGGTATATTATACATACATACATACATACATATATACATATATATATATATATATATACACCCACACACATACACACACATACATATAAAATTGTGTTTAAATATACAATATATTAAATTTAAATATTCATATAAAATGTATATATAATTATTTATATATAAAATTTTATATATATATATACACACATACACACACATACGAACATGTATCTTTTGCTTTTTTTTTACTTTGATTTCTGACTATATCCCTTACCCTACCCAGTGAATCATTCTTTGTAACAAAAAATATAAAAATAGACAAAAATCAGTTTAATAAAATAAAGTAATATAAATATTATTATATAATATAAATATCATTATAACATATTATTGAATATAAATAAAGTAAAAAACAACCAATAAATCAACTGAGTCTGACAGTATATAAAATATTGCATATCTGTAGTTCCTTACTTCCACAAAGAAAAGGAAGGGTATTTTTTTTTTCGGCTCTTCTTAACTCCTCTCCTTTTGACTCTGCATTGTGATTTGGTGAGCTTACACCTTGTCTAGTCCTAGTCCAAGGTCCACTTTCTGACCATCTCTATGTTATTGTACTACCTGGAGTTTTAGCTTCCTGGTTGTTTCAACAATCTGGCTAGCAGCTGTTGTGGCGGGGGGGGGGGGGGGGGTAAAAGACCAACACAAGCCCAACAACAAGAATGCTACCAGCATGCTGCAAAACACAGGTTCTTTTGATCTGCTTTAGTAAGGAAAGCAACATTAAGGGGTTGACAAGTTTACTTTAATTCAACATACAGACAGCATTCACTTAGTTCAGGGGAAAAAGCCAGCACCCTGAACTTCAGAATAAAATACAAACAAAGTACAAACATCGACAGACAGACCCTGTCTGATTCAAATCCCAATACATAGTTACCAGAGTTTAACAAAGTCCCACCATCCGGGTTTACAAGCTGGAGGGCTCTTAGCTACAGCTGCCCGGGAGTCTCTGCATCAGCACCACCTCAAGTGGGAGCCCTAAACAAATTACAAGCATTGACAGACAGACCAAATACAGATTCACAGTTACCAACATCTAGGTTCAGCCCGGGAGCTCATAACGTGGGCTGGCCCAGAGTCACTCCCGCCACCACTGCTGTGGGAAAGAGCTCCAAAGAAGAGAAAGCCAACCCTTGGTTTTATATCTTTTTCAGCGTTAGGGGTGAGTCACACATGTGACTCACCCACCTGACCTAAAATCATCACAGAGAGATGACTTAAACCCACATGGTCTAAGAGCCTCTGATGTCCCGCACCTATCACTCAAACTCATGTGGAAACTAGGCCCTCCCTTAGTTAGCCCCACCTGGGGCCCCACCTTGGTTACCAATTCACACCCACATAGGTTTAGCACCTAATTGGGGTTTGGGCCTGGGGCTTAGCACCTAGTGAGACTCAAAGACACTTAATTAATCATTTTAAAACAGTAAGAAAGTCCCAACTCAATTGATATTACACTGGTCCTCTTCTATTAGAAACTTTAGTGATGTATATTGTCTTCCCGTGTTAGAACGTAAGCTCCTTGGGGGCAAGTATTGTCTTACTTGCTGCTTTTTGTAACCCCAACCCTTAGTATAGTGCCTGGAACATATTAAGTTCTTAAAACAATAAATATTTTTCATTTATTTATTCTTTTATTCTTCTCCAGGACCAAACTTCTTGGTAATTATAATTTCACAGTCTTCAATTCTGCTCCCCTTTTTGTGTTTTATACCTTCTATTTACATTGTTTTAGTTGGACAATTAAGAAAAAAAATCCAAATGTCTTACGTTAATGTAATGAAATGCTTACCATGAGATTTCAGATATTTGGTGGTGGTGGCAGTGGTGGTGCTGGTGGCGGGTCTTCTGGGTTCTCTTGACATCATGCCATGTAGGTACCTGCTCCTCTTTGCCTAAGGCCATCCTAGAAAAGAGGCTTACCTGAAATTCCTTAGGTGAGACAGTAAAGAGGTTTTTGAACAATGTAATGATATCTGGAATGCCGCAGTCTAGATTAGATAACTGTTTGGCCATTAAGCTTATATGATTATATCTAAGTCATCCAAAACTTGAGAAAATCCTTCTCTTCCTCCCTCAGGAAGTGAAGATACTTCCCCTTTCTCCCTCCACCTCTTCCTACTTTTCCCTTTCCTCTATCCCCCACACTAGGAAACAGTGAATAAATTTGCCAGACACGGTTTTCTGTGAAATGAGATTCCAGATTTCTTGAGGGATGCACAGTGGATGACTGCCTGGGCAGGAAGATGTGGGGATGCAGTCTGAGACCTCAGGTCAGGCCAAGATGCATAACAAAAAAACATAGAATGAATTTAGTAGCAATTCATTTAGCCTTCCTTCCACGAGAAAAATTATAGGCTTTTTTTTGTCATTGGTCACCACTCACCTTTCTAAACGGCTTGTGTGTGTGAGGGGAGGACATCCACTATACTGCGCTATATACTATATATACTATGCTATGCTATACTAGTGGCACTTGGACTCATAATTTCATTTGCTAAAGGGAACTCCTGGTGTGGACCCTCCCCTCCCCCATGCAGAATGGCCACTGTCTGTAACTTACAATCATAAGGAAATGCCTAGGGGCACTCACTGAGAAGTTAAGCAACTTGCTCATGATCACATAGCTAGCATGTGTCAGGAGAAGACATTGATCCAAGTCGTCCTGATTCCGAGATTGACGTTCTATTTCTACTAGGCTGCACTGTCTCTGTTGGGTGCTATTCTAAGTAATAAGCTTCTAGATTTCCTTGTCATTGACTGTCAAATAGAAAATACCTAGATTTTCTCACAAATTTCATAGAGTAAAGTGATTACTAACTTTATAATCACACCTCCATAGAGTATCCCTCATCTTTTTCAGGGGGAGGGCAGTTTAAAAAGAAGTAGAAATATCATGTTAGATGTTTTGGGCATAAAATCAGCTACTTGAGCTTTGAACTTGCCCAGGAGAGCAGCCCTCTGGGGCAGGAATGGTAACTGTTACCTGAAATCTTCCTTCAACCTCCACAGTCTGTCCCTAGTAAAAATCACTATTATCTTACTCCCCTATTTATCTGCCAATCTTTCCAGTCGATGATTTATTCTTACCTAGTATTACTATTATTATGACCAACTGTTTCACATTCTGCAAGGAAAAAGGGATAAAACTTTGCAAAAAAATAGAAGTCCAGAGAAATTGGAGGAATTCCAGGCTCAGTTCTCTGAATTTTCTTAAAGAGTAGAAGGTAAAGGACCTGAAGGATTATTCAGGATTTCTTCTGTGGAGGAAGATCTTAAAAAGCTTCATTCACACCAGTTTCAAAGTGAGCATAACATGTGAATTACAGGGAGCTTCTTTATCTCCCTTAAGTAGATAAAACTGTAATAATAGAAGACTTCAGTTACTCACATGAAATGAGAAGTGGAAAGAAGAGATTTTGGGGGGAGACAGCAGAAAGAATGGCCTCTTTGGGGCTTGGATCCCCATATTTTCAGCTACTGGGCTTGATATCTCTACCTGAATATCCTATCAACATCTCAGACTCAACATACCCCAAACTAGAATTATCATATGATCCTAGGGCTATAGCGAGAAGGGACCTTTGTAGCCATTTACTCAAAGGCTCTTGTTTAGCACATGAGGAACTGAGGTCTCGTTAAGTTTAAGTGACTCGCTGGAGGTCACACAGGCAGTAAGTGACAGAGGTGGCAGGCTTCCTCCAGAGCCGGCACACATTTCACTGTACCACATCTCCCTCACCCTCCTCCCCCAAACTAGCTCCTCTTCCTTCTCTCTCCCCTGATTCTTTTTATTGCACCACTATCCAGCCAGGCTCCAATCTCAGAATCATTTTTGATTTTTTTCCCATCTTCCTCACTCTCCATATTCACTTTGTCAGAAAATGTCATTAATTCTACCTCTGCAAAATCTCTCAAATTCACCTCCTTCTTTTCATTCCCACTGTGTTCATCTGTAAGCTCCAGTTTTCCCATTTCCTTTAATTACCTTAAGGTAATTTAGTGACTTTGGGAGGTGACTGTTATTTCAGGGTAGGAAGCCTGCTTACTACAGATGCTAATAATTACCCTGAGGATGAACTTGCAAAAAAATACTGTTATCTTATAGTGGGGTGCAAAGCCCAGCAAGATTTCTCATCAAAAATTTAAAAAGTAAAAAAACAATAAAAAACTATTGGTCTTTTAGCATCCAAACAATGAGATTGCATGCAGCTATACTGTTAGGTTCATAGAATCTTAGATCTAAAGTTGGAAAGAAATTCCAAGACAATTTGGTCCAGTCCCAAAGGAGAAGACTGAGGTCCAGGGAAGTTAAGTGACTTACCAAAATAACACAAGTATAGTAAGCAACAGCAGTAGGATTAGAACCCAGAGTCTTCTGACTCCACAGGCAGCATTTTTTAAAGTTAATTTATTTATTTTTAGTTTTCAACATTCACTTCCACAAGTTTTAAATTTTTTGCCCCTCCCTCCCCTCCACTCTCCCTAAGACAGCTTGCAATCTGATATAGGCTTTAAATATACATTCCTATTAAGCATATTTTTACATTAGTCATGTTGTATAGAAGAATTAGAATGAATGGGAGTAATCATGAGAAAGAAAAAAAACAAAAAAAAAGAAAAAAAAGAGTCTGATTCGCTCTGCATTCAGACTCCATAGTTCTTTCTCTGAATGTGAATAACATTTTCCATCATGAGTCCTTTGGAGTTATTTTAGGCCTTTGCATTGCTGAGAAGGGCTAAGTCTATCAAAATTAGTCATCACAGACTGTGGTTGTTACTGTGTACAATGTTCCCCTGGTTCTGCTCACTTCACTCTGCATCAGTTCATATAAGACAGACAGCACTCTTTCCACTGTACAACCTGCTTAAAAAAAAAGAAAAAGAAAAAGCCATTAACTCTTTCTATGTCAGCAAAAAGGATTACAATGCATTACATGTAATAGAAATGCTTATTCTGTTTAGGGAAAGAAACTTATCGGTTTCAATATATAATGAATGATAAATGGATCTTTCTCACGAAGGGGCCTGCTTGCTCCATCAGTCAGCTTCACTTCTACAGGTAGTTGTTAGTTCATCAGTAGGTCCTCTAACCATGAAGTGCTCACAATAGTCAAATAAGTTACTGGCTATTTAAAAAAAAAAAGACCATCCATGGACCACATGAAGAACGGACCGGCTAATAACAAAATCCATTATGAGCAGTAGGGTAATCCAGTCATTTTGGTTTTGGGAGGTGTAATGCCAAAGAGATTGCTCCAGGGTTCTGTTTGTTTTCTCTGCCAGTCTGTTGGACTGAGGATGACGTATCACAGGTATATTAGTGCAGCCCTAAAGTATGACCAAAACTTGGATGCTTAACTGGAAATGATGAGAGAGAAAAAGCCATGAATTGGAACGAGTAGGAAGCCTCAGATATAGCTGGGAAGTTTGGCACAAGGAGGAAGTGAACCATTGTGGTGAGCACATCTATCCCCAATCAGTCAATTACTCAATCAGCAAACATTTATTCAGTGCCTAATACATTTCAGGCACTGTTCTAAATGTTTGATACATGAAGACAACCCATGAAACAATCCCTTTTCACAAGGATGTATTATGAGATGGTATTGTGTTGCTGTGCCAGGGCATGACCATGACAAATCTAAAGTCACCATCACTTAGGGGTAGACAGTTGGCAGATGTTGTATGTAACAAGCTCATCTATGACTGAGCCTCCCTTGACTGGTGTAATTGTGCCCGACTGTTGGCATTCTATGACTACCATTGATAGGTTAATTCTGGTAGCTCTGGTTGAGATGTAGTGACTACAAAATTAGTGGTCTACAGATAGAAAAACTGTTGGTATGATTGATTTGTCAGACATCGAAATTTGATCTACGACCTTTTGCAACTTCATCTGTTCTGTGATAATCAGGGATGTGGGTGATGGTGAAATCAAACATACTAGAAATAGTGCTCAGTGGGTATGGGGCCACTTAAACTCTTGAGTATTCTTTACTGTCGTATGGACCATGGTGGGGTACAAGGGATGTCCCCTTGAAATAATGCCTCCAGGCCTCAAATAAAGTTTTTTTGTGAGAAATTCCTTTTATCAGGTTCTATTGTTCTTTTATGTACCAATTAACTTGTGGGAGAAGTACATACCTGACTGTAAAGGGGATAATTCCTACATTGAGATTAGATGAGGATGTATGCCCTAGGAAATTCAACATAAATACAAAAAAATCTGCCGAATCTAATGCCTTTTTTCCCAGTTTTTATATTTCTTCCCATCTCTGTAGTCTTTGACATCATCGCTGTCTTCTCCTGGATACTTTCTTACGAAAAGTAATGAGAGAGGGAAAGCTACAGATCCGGAATATCACCTTCGGGAATAATCAGGGTGCCTCAGCAATGGTTGAGAAGTGACATTGTGACATTGCTCTCTCCTGGTTTTCCTCCTACCTATCTGACGACTTCTCAGTCTCCTTTGCCAGAGTTTTTATCCAGATCATACCCCCTAGCTGTGGGTGTCTCCCAAGGCTCTGTCCTGGGCCTTCTCTTCTTTTCCCTTTGCACTGTCTAGCTTGGTGATTTCCTCAGTTCCTATGGATTCAGTCACAAAACTGATTTCTAGATCTGTATATCCAGCTCCAATCTCTCTCCTGAGCTCCAGTCTTGTAGCACCAACTACTTTTTAGATATCACAAATTCGTTATCATGTAGACATCCCAAATTTGACATTTCTAAAACTCTAGACCCATATATCTTCAAAATTTCCCTAGTCACCCAGTCTCAGTCTTATCTCTATTCCTCTCTTGCACTCACCCACTCCGCATAGTCAATCTGTTGCCAAGGCCTATTGTTTCTTCCTTCACAATATCTCTTATGTGTATTCTCTTGTCTCCACTCACACAGCCACAATTTTGGTGCAGGCCCTCATGTCCTAATGCCTGGGAATATTGTAATAGCTTGGTCTCTGGATGTTGTCTCTCCTCATCTTACACTCGGATGACAAAATTATTTTCCTTAAGCACAGGTCAAACCATGTTATTTCTATTCTCAACAAACTTTAGTAGATCTCTATTACCTTCGAGATTAAATTAAAAAGTTGTCTAAGGGGGTGGAGCCAAGATGGCGCCTGGAAAGCAGGGACTTGCTTGAGCTCCCCACCACATCCCTCCAAAAACCTATAAAAAATGGCTCTGAACAAATTCTAAAATGGCAGAACCCACAAAATAGCAGAGGGAAGCAGGGATCCAGCCCAGGACAGCCTGGATGGTTGCTGGATGAGGTCTATCACGCACAGAGCAGAGGGGAGCAGAGCTCAGCGTGGGAGGCAGGAGGACCAACCAGACCAGGAGCCAGGCAGGACAGGCCCTAGCACCCTGAATCAGTGAGCTGTGGCAGTTACCAGACTTCTCAACCCACAAACACCAAAGACAACAGAGAAGGTTGGTGGGAAAAGCTGCGGGGGAAAGAGTTCGAGGTTTGGCCACCACCCCACGGGCAGCAGGGGAGGTGCAGCTACAGAGCTACAGCTGTAGTTACTTCCAGCCCCAGGCCCACGTGGTGGGAGGAATTAAGTGGCAGATCAGTGCAGGAGTGCAGAGCCTGCTGAAGATTTGAGTCAGGTCCGGGTTGGTAGTTCTTGAGGAAGGAGGAGTGCTGGGGTGGCAGAGCTGGCTGTATAGAAATAGGCTCTGAAATCAATGGCACATCCCCTCAAGCTTGGAACAAAGTACTCTTTGCTCTACAAGCAGTCATACCCCGACGAAAAACTCAAGGGTCAAGTAAGTTGGCTGGGAACATGGCCAGGCAGCGAGAACACACCTAGATTCAGTCTCAGACTTTGGAATCCTTCTTTGGTGACAAAGAAGATCAAAACATTCAGCCTGAAGAAGTCAACAAAGTGCAAGAACCTACACCAAAAGCCTCCAAAAAAAACATGAACTGGTCTCAGGCCATGGAAGAGCTCAAAAAGGAGTTGGAAAAGCAAGTTAGAAAAGTAGAGGAAAAATTGGGAAGAGAAATGAGAATGATGCAAGAAAACCATGAAAAACAAGTCAATGACTTGCTAAAGGAGACCCAAAAAAATACTGAAAAAAATATTGAAGAAAACAACACTTTAAAAAATAGACTAACTCAAATGGCAAAAGAGCTCCAGAAAGCCAATGAGGAGAAGAATGCCTTGAAAGGCAGAATTAGCCAAATGGAAAAGGAGGTCCAAAAGACCACTGAAGAAAATACTACCTTCAAAATGAGATTGGAGCAAGTGGAAGCTAGTGACTTGATGAGAAATCAAGATATTATAAAACAGTACCAACGGAATGAAAAAATGGAAGACAATGTCAAATATCTCATTGGAAAAACCACTGACCTAGAAAATAGATCCAGGAGAGATAGTTTAAGAATTATTGGACTACCTGAAAGCCATGATAAAAAAAAAGCCTAGATATCATCTTTCAAGAAATTATCAAGGATAATTGCCCTGATATTCTAGAGCCAGAGGGTAAAATAGAAATTGAAAGAATCCACAGATTGCCTCCTCAAATAGATCCCAAAAAGAAAACTCCTAGGAACATTGTGGCCAAATTCCAGAGCTCCCAGGTCAAGCAGAAAATACTGCAAGCAGCCAGAAAGAAACAATTTGAATATTGTGGAAAAACAATCAGGATAATACAGGATCTGGCAGCATCCACATTAAGGGACCGAAGGGCTTGGAATATGATATTCCGGAGGTCAATGGAGCTAGGATTAAAACCAAGAATCACCTACCCGGCAAAACTGAGTATCATGCTCCAAGGCAAAATATGGATTTTCAATAAAATAGAGGACTTTTAAGCTTTCTCAGTGAACAGACCAGAAAATTTGACTTTCAAATATAAGAATCAAGAGAAGCATGAAAAAGTAAACAAGAAAGAGAAATCATAAGGGACTTACTAAAGTTGAACTGCTTTGTTTACATTCCTGCATAGAAAGATGATGGGTATGATTCATGAGACCTCAATATCATAGTAGCTGAAAGGAATATGCATATATATGTGTATACATATATATATATACATATGTGTGTGTCTATGTATGTGTATATATATATATATATATACACAAAGGGCACAGGGTGAGTTGAATATGAAGGGATGATATCTAAAAAAATAAAATCAATTTAAGGGATAAGAGAGGAATATATTGAGAGAGGGAGAAAGGGAGAGATAGAATGGAGTGAATTATCTCACATAAAAGTGGCAAGAAAAAGTGGTTCTGTAGGAAGGGAAGAGGGGGCAGATGAGGGGGAATGAGTGAATCTTGCTCTCATCGGATTTGACCTGAGGAAGGAATACCATACACACTCAATTGGGTATCTTACCCCACAGGAAAGAAGGAGGAAGAAGATAAAAAAAGGGGGGATGATAGAAGGGAGGGCAGACGGGGGGAGGAGGTAATCAAAAATAAACATTTTTGAAAAGGGACAGGGTCAAGGGAGAAAATTCAATGAAGGGGGATAGGTTAGGAAGGAGCAAAACATAGTTAATCTTTTGCAACATGAGTATTGTGGAACGGTTTTACATAATGATATGCATGTGGCCTATGTTGAATTGCTTGCCTTCTTAGGGAGGGTGGGTGGGGAGGGAAGAGGGGAGAGAATTTGGAACTCAAAGTTTTAAAAATAGATGTTCAAAAACAACAACAAAAAAAAGTTTTTGCACGCAACTAGGAAATGAGATACATAGGCAATGGGGCATAGAAATTTATCTTGCCCTACAAGAGAAGAAGGGAAAGGGGGATGGGAAGGGAGGGGGGTGACAGATGGGAGGGCTGACTGGGGAATGGGGCAACTGGAATATATGCCATCTTGGAGAGGGGGGAGGGTAGAAATGGGGAAAAATTTTGCAATTCAAACTTTTGTGAAAATCAATGCTGAAAACTAAATATATTAAATAAATTAAAAAAAAGAAATAATAAAAACTTTAGCAAAGTTGCAGGATATAAAATAAAGTCACATAAATCCTTAAAAATAAAATAAAAAGTTGTCTAAGCCTTTCACATCCTGGCTCTTTCCTGTCTTTCCAAACTTCTTACACATTACTTCTTTCCATGTACTCTACAATTCAGTGATATTGGTGTTCCCCACACCTGATGTTCCATCACCATTCCTTCTCATTGTTTCTTCCTCATGCCTGGAGTGCTTTGCTTTCTCATCTTCATCTCCTCCATTTCTGTCTTCCTTCAAGACTAGGTTTAAATCTTACCTTCTTAAATTCTACCTCCCAAGGCCTTTTCCCAGTTGCTTACATTGATAGTGTGTTTCTTCTGAGACTACCTTTTGTTTATACTATATTTATCTTGTACGTACAATTTTCTCCCACATTGCGTCTCAAGAATGTGACTTTCTGGGGCAACTAGGTGGCATAGTGAGTAGAGCCCCGGCCCTGGAGTCAGGAGGACCTGAGTTCAAATTTGGCCTCAGACACTTGACACATATACTAGCTGTGTGACCCTGGGCAAGTCACTTAAACCCAATTGCCCTGCCCCCCCCAAAAAAAGAATGAGACTTCCTTGAGAACAGGGATCATATTTTTGACTTTTAATTTATCCCTAGTGCTTAGTATACAATAAGTGCTTAATAAATGCTTATTGACTGATTGCTTATCCAATTCCATATTTTGCTTCCTTGCTAGCTTAGTCAGATAGGGCACATGGCTATCAAGACCAATTTTCTAGTGTCAATTCCCATGTGAGCCAGTTTGCTTCAAGGAGAAAAAAACAAACCCCAAACTCATTCCATTGGCATAGATCTATAGGTCTCTAAGTTTAGATAGCTGTTTTACCAGTTCACATTCTTAGTTGTCAGTGGCTCTGGGAAAGAAATTCTATATATAATGTCATCCTCACTATTGGAAGAGCAATTCAAAGGTATCACTTACTGACAGTGGGTCATTGGTGCCCTATTCATAGATATGAACCTACATTGATGGCTAATTTTTAATATTTTTGAAATATTGAAAAATACTGGAAAGGCTAGAAATTCTTCCCCCTTGTCCCAGCAAAAAATTTCAGAAAGGGCCTCCTTATTCTTTATTTGCTACAAGACTTCCCACAAAAACCCAGACTGCCAGGACATAGGCAGTGTGGGGTAATGTAACAGAATCTAGATGGGCTGTCAGAGGACCTAGGGTGAAATTCTGACTCCATTTGCTGCCTGGGTGACCTTGGGCAAGTAATTCAATCTCTTTAGGCCTTTCCTCAATGGACAGCTAGGCAGCGCAATGGGTAGAGTACTGAACCTGGAGTCAGGAATACCTGAGTTCAACTTCACCCGCAGACACTAACTAGATGTGTGACCCTGGGCAAGTCACTTAACCTTGTTTGCCTCAGTTTCCTCACCTGTAAAATGACCTGGAGAAGGAAATGGCAAACCACTCCAGTATCTTTGTCAAAAAAACCCCAAATAGCATCACAAAGAGTCAGAAACAACTGAAATGGATGAACAACAATAGGCCTTTCCTCATCTGAAAAAATCAGGAGTCCTTAACCTGGTTTCCATGGAAAGATTTCATGGAATCTATAAATTTGTATAGGAAAAAAGATAATTACATGTTTATTTTTACTAACCTTTGATTTCTTTTGGAAGCCTATGTATTTTATTTTAGGCTCTTAAACCATAATTCTGAGAAGGGATCCATCAACATCAACAGATTGCAAAAAGGATCCTTGACTACAAAAAAAAGGTTAAGGGCTTCTGAACTAAGTGACCTCTGAGGCAAAGAGGTATCAAACAGTCCAAAATGCTGCCCAAACCAGATTAAAATGTAACTGGGAAATTGATAACAAAACAAATAAAAATACAATAAAACACAGATAATATTACATTTTAAAACTAAGTCCATATACTACCCCCAAAGATCCTTACGTATAGCTTAGTGGCCCCTATTTCGATTTGAATTTGAGACCACTTCTCTAAAGTTCTTTCCAGTTCTAAATCTCATGAAAGATGGATTTCTTTTTAATCTTCCCTTCCCCCTTTTCTCAACTCACAAACTGTATGAGCTGCTTGGGTGGTATTTTATCCTGTGGCTCAAACCTTTCCCATGTCTGGATGAATGAAAATTAGCTTCTACGTTTCCAAGTTAGCCATTTTCAAAGAAGTGTTAACTGACTGTAACAACACTGAATGTTTCTTCAAAGCACTCTGCGTTTTTGCCATGGGTTTATCTTGGGGGAAAAACCATGTCTTACCTTCCCATTCTTTCAAAGGGCGGCTTTCTGTATGGGGGTGATTTGTTATTTTTTTCTTGGACTAGAAGAATGGAGAACTTGGGGCTGCCTGCAGAATGGGACTAAGTCATTTCCAAAAGCCAGAGTAGCAGATGTTAGCTGGGAGTTAAAACTGCTAAGAGGGTCGTAGATGACATTCATAGAAATATAGCTTCTAGATTAAGGGAAGTAATAGTTCCATTGTGTCTTGCTCTGGTCAGATCCACATCTGGAGTATTATTGTGTTTGGTGATGGGAACCACATTTTATATTATTGGCAAGCAAGAGTGCCTCTAAAGAAGCGCAACCAGGATGGTGAAGAATCTGGATACCATGTCATATGAGGAACAGATGAAACAGCTGGGGTTGTTTAGTGTGAATAGGAGAAAATACAGGGGTGATAGGATGGCTGTCTTCAAGAAGAAAAAAGGGTTGTCTGAAAAGGGGAGAACACTTGTTTCTAATAAATGTTTCCCTAATGAAATTAAATTCTGTACTGCCGCCTACATAGAACTGGGAATAACAGATTATGGAGAGAAGAACTCTCTCAGAGAGCTATCGAACAATGGTATGAACTATATGGAGAAGTAGCAAGTTTCCTGTCATTGAAAGTATTCAAGTAGAGACTGGGTAAAGCATCTAAAGGGGTATGATTGAAGGCATTCTTTTGCTAGGTGGGCACAGGAGCAGCGAGGTGGCATAGTGGATAGAGTGCCAGGCCTGGAGTCAGGAAAAACCTCAGTTCAAATCCAGCCTAAGATACTTACTAGCTGTGTGGACCCCGGGCAAGTCACTTAACTCCATTTGCCTCAGTTTCCTCATCTGTAAAATGAACTGGAGAAGGAAATGTCAAACCACTCCAGTATCCTTGCCAAGAAAACCCCAAACAGCATCGCAAAGAGTCAGACATGACTGAAACGACCCAACAACAAAAGATTGGACACAATATTTCAGTGACAGTACTGTTGGTCTCTGAGGTGCAGACTCTTAGAGTGACCTTATAATTCAATTCATACATCTAGAGCTGGAAAAGCACTCAGACACCATCTATTCCCACCCGTTTCATTTACAGGTGAGAGTCCTGGAGCCCAAGAAGGTTAATTCTGGGAGTTCGCTGGTAAATGTTTTACAACAGCTCTCTAGAATGTATGCATGACACATTTTTAAGTTGAATCTGCATTAACATTTTCTCTATCACTTTCTTAAGGCTAGACAATCAACAAAGCAATAAATCAAGCCTTGATTTCTGTGTTATAAATACGCCCACTGAAGATTTCACAATCCTATACAGCTGGCTTCAGCACATCCCAGCTCTGCACACACTTAGCCAAGGTCACTCAGATCATTTCTGGGGTAAGAGCTGAACTCAGGTCCCTTGACTCCAGAGCCAGGAACCCTTTTGCTGTACTAAGTTACCCTCCAATTCGACTAACATTTATTTAGTGCCTACTTTGTGCTAAACCCTGTACTGGGCTGGGGATGCAAAGATGGACACAGATCTTGGTCTCCTTGTAAGAAGCTCACAATCCCTTGGGAATGAGAGAGGGGGAGAACTGGTATACAAATAACTATGATAAAAGGGGAAATGGGCAATTAGGCAGTGCAGTGGATAGATGCCAGGCCTTGAGTCAGGAAGACTTGAGTTCAAATCTGACCTCACACTAGCTGTGTTACCCTGGGCAAGTCACTTAACCCAGATTGCTCATCTGTAAAATGAGCTGGAGAAGGAAATGGCCAACCACTCCAGTGTCTTTGCCAAGAAAAGCCCAAATGGAGCTACAAAGAGTTGGACACAATTGAAAATGACTCAACAACAACAAAAAAGGGAAAAATGAGATGAGTGCCATGAACAGCTCCAGCTGAAATGCTATGGGAGATTTAAAAGGAAAGTTTCAGAAAAGAGGGAGTAGCTGAGTTGGACATTGAAGGAAGGAAGCATCTCCAACAGATGGAAATTAGGAGTAGGGGGAGTACTTTCTAAGCACAGAGAGAGGCATGAGCAAAGACATGAAATTGCAAGAATGCATTAAGAGAACAATGAACTCGGAGTGGTTGACTTTGGCTGGGATGGCTGACAATTAGTCAGCAGAATGGTTTTCTCCTCCAGGTCCAGTGTATGGTTACCCTCCAAGGCTAGTTCTCTCTCCATTGCTCCAAGCTGCCTGGCACATAGGCGCTTAATAAATGCTCATTGAATTGAATAACAGATACGTGAATTGAATCAAATTTATTTAATTGACTTCAGCTGTGGCTCATTGGGAAGAAAACTCACTGAAGAGGCAGCTCCGTCTCTCCTTTAGAATGTTGTTCCAGGGTCCTCTCTGAACAGAGGAAAGGCTGACTGGTTTGTCATTTGCCTCTTAGGACAGTGGAGGTAGCAGCAGAAAGCAGATTTGGGATCAAAGTAAGATTTTAAAACCAACAGTGGATTATACTGACAACCTCTTTTAATCATATGTCATTCACTGACCTGTTAAAACCCCAGGTCTTCTGTCAGTCAGTCAACAAGCACGTATTAATTGCTTACTAGATTCCAGGCATTGTGTTAAGTACTTTCCTGGTTGTACCAAGAAAGGCAAAAAGAGCCTCTGTCATCAAGGAGCTCACATACTAATGACTCGGACTACGCAAATAACTAGGGACAAAAGCCATATGCTTTTGTAAGTGGAAGGTCATCTCAGAGGAAGAGGGGTATTGGAGAGATGAGAAAAGCCTGCTGCTAAAGGTGAGATTTGAGCTAACTTGCAAATGATGTCTGGGAGAATATTCCAGGCGTGGGGGACAGGTAATGCAAAGTGAAGCGGAAGATATTTGAAATGTCACATGCAAAGAACAGCAAATAGACGAGTGTTGCTGGCTCATAGAGGATATAGAGGGGAGTAAAGCATGAGGAAACTGGAAACGCAGGGTCAGGACAGGAAGGGCTTTAAAGGCCAAACAGAGCATTATGCCCTAATGGTCCCCAGAACAGAAGAGGCCATCCTGACTATGAGAAGCAATGGGATTAGCCCTTAATCAGAATGAAGCCTTGAGACAGAGAAGATCACAGTGACATCTGAGGTGTAAGGAAACCAGCGGTCCACACGATTTCTTTTGGTATCTGAATTCAAGGGCAATATCAAGGCCAGCACATGGAGAAGGGAAATAGAAGGCCCTGCATAAAACCCCAAACCACAATTTTCTTGGAGGCTACATGAGCATGTGGATTGGAGAACGTCAAAGTGAACTGGAACAGACTCCAGGAGTGACTGGGCACAGCTTTTACTCAAATTGTTTTGAAATCAGCTGTTCTCTTTGGAATTGCCAGAGAGTGGCCACCCCACTTCAGCTATTCAGAGCATCAGGAAGATACTAGGGAGTTTATTATCCTTTTTCCCTATTCCTGTCAACTTCAGGTTTTCTCTTTGCCTTCTCCTTTTGTATTGAGGACTCGCCTCAAATTCTTATTTTCCTTAAAGCCAAAATAAAAAGTTTCATTCAACTACAGAAGAATTTTGCTCTGATACTGTTGTCCAAGGATGGGGATAAAAACTTGGTTAAAAGTTTTTTGAGAGTGAGAGAGACAGAGAGAGAGAGAGAGAGAGAGAGAGAGAGAGAGAGAGAGAGAGAGAGAGCGCGAGAGCGAGAGAGAGAGAGAGACAGAGACAGAGACAGAGACAGAGAGAGAGACAGAGAGACAGAGAGAGACAGAGAGAGAGACAGACAGACACAGACACAGACACACAGAGACACATAATAGAGAGAGACATACACAGAGTCAAAGAGAGACAGAGACAGAGGAGAGAAAGACAGGGAGTAAAGAGATGGGGATAAAAACTTGGTTATAAGTTTTTGAGAGACAGACAGAGGCAGAGAGACTCAAAAAGTCAGAGACAGAAGAGAGAGACAGGGAGGAAGAAGACATGGAGATAGAGACGCAAAGAACTGCAGCAAATCTGAGTGATGTGAATATACTCATGACAGAATGAGTGAGCTGGCTTTTAAGCAAAGTTTTCTTTAGCAAGATTTTTTAGCATGGTTTTTTTTTAATGATCTATATTGCTTTTACTCTTATTTCTAAACTATATTGTGATTAGGCAGGCCACGAATAAAATGTTAAAATAGGTAAAGTTTGATTTTAGCATAATGCAGGAGCTTTTACAACAGGAATATTTACTTTAAAAGGTATAATTACAAATATACACACTCCCCGTAATAAGAGAGAGCTGTAACCCCCTTCCAGCCTGCTCCACCTCAGTTTCCTGGGGAGGGGAAGGGGATTAGGTTCATAGTTCAGTTTAGTTCCCATAGAGCATAGTCCCAATTTCAAGTCCAAAACCCCTCTTAGCCTGGGGTCCCAGGCACTGGGGCTTCTGAGGGTTTCCATGCCCGGCTGTCTGGCTGCACTGTCCCAGTACAATCCCGGCCTCAAAGTCGCCATGGCTCAAACCCTTGGCCTCATGGTATTCTTTAGGCATCACCTCGGGCACCTGAAACTGAGGAGGACAAAGAACACAGAATAGAAATAAACAATGCCAGACCCATTTCTTAGCACTGAGGTAAAAGAGAGGAACCAGGGAAAGATTTTCCTTCCCTTTCTCAGGCTTAATTCATGGTGTCTATGTTGGATGCAGTAGATGGAGCCTGAAAAATCTGGGTTCAAGCTCTGCCTCTCATATATACAGACTGCATGACCTTGGCTAAGTCACAGCTTCTCTGCATCCTCAGGAAACTCCCTAAATCACAGAGCAGTTGCAGATCTGTATTGGTAGAGGAAGTTTCCTTAGATCTCTGTATCAGAGAAACAACAGTTCCCTCTTTCCTTCCCTCAAACCACCGCAGAGATAGAGCTGAAAGGAATCTCAGAGCTCCCATGGTCTAAAACTTGTCCTTTCATCAATGAGGAAACTGGTGATCATGGAAGTTGAGTGACTTGTCCAGGGTCATGCAGGTAGCAAATTTTAAAGTTGGGATTAGAGTCTGGGTTCTCTAACTCCAGAGCTTCATTATCCAATGGTTGACCACTATGGTATAAAGTTTTCTCGTACATGACAACTCATGAAAACTTGTTTTGGTGGAGGTGTCATGATCTGCATGGGGGAAGGAGTAACCACATGGATAAAATCTTGAATCCTTGACATACTAAGGCATGCTTAAATATATTGGTGGATCTGTTATTTCACAGATACGGGTCCTTTCTTGAATAATGCAGATTATAATCCAGGTTATAGCCTTTCAAAATCTCCATGACTTCATATAAAATCAGAATAGGAAGGGACCTCAGATGAAATCTGGTGCAGTCATCTTATTTTCTAGACAGGGAAACCAAAGTACAGAAGATAGGATTTAACCAAGCACACATAGCCGGTTAATATGTTTTCCTTCCCCCTTCTCCCACTCCCAATTCCATCTCATCCTACTCCATTCAGTCCCATGAACAAATGCCACGTGCTAGGCACCATAATAACTAGCAAAAATATAAAGATAAAAATAAACACTACCTTCTCTCAAGGAACTTATAGTTGGTAGAAACAGAATGGCCATAGATAAGTAATCACAACATAAATAGATATGAAGTAATTTGGAGTGAGAGGGAAAGGGCAGTAATAGCTAGATGAATCAGGAAAGGCCTGTTGTAAGAGGTGGCACTGGAACAAGGCCTAGAAGGGTATTGGAGTCTCCAAGAGGCAGAAATAATGGAGGGAGAGTGTTCCAGACAGAAGAGAAAGCCCCCGTAAAGGTATAGAGACAGGAAATGGAATGTCTTGTGCAAGGAACACCATGGAGGTCAATTTGGTTGGAAAATAAGGTGTAAAGGTGAAAAATGTATAAAGATCTTGGAACTAGAGGTTGGAACCAGATTGTAAAGGATTCAAAATCCAAATAGACACGTTTGTATTTTTTCTCAGGGAGCCACTAAAAATTCTTGAGAACTGTAATCAGGTCAACCCTATCATTGTTTCTGGAAAGCACATGTCATTGTTCACTTAGCATCATTATGTCTGCCCAGATTAAAACACCCTTCCTTGGCTATGACTCTTCTATATATAGTCTCCCTCTTTATCAGAGTTCACCTTCTTGGGGGTAGGGACTCTATCAACCTTAGTACAATGCTTAACATTTAATAATTATTTAACAAATGCTATTTTATTCATTCATTTATTAATTTAGGGTCTTTGAAATTTTGGCTAGAAAATGTATAATTGTGATCTCAAAGTTAGCTGAATAATCCAGATACCAAATTGACTGTAGGGATGAGAATGAAGTCCTCAACGTAAAGCAGAGAAAGTTGTTTGTAGAGTTATGAACTTCCAAATTCTTATCCATAAAAAATTCACATCTCTGAGAAGGCAAATAGGGTTTAAGATGTCAAAATAATCATACACACATGAAGAGAAAGGAATAGGTATTTATATGGTGCGTACTATGTGCCAGGACCTGTGCTAATCTATTTACAAATATTATCTCATTTGATCCTCATAACATCCCTGTGAGTTAGTTAGAGGCTATTATTATCTCTGTTTTACAGTTGAGGAAACTGAGGTAGACAGAGATTAAGCACCTTGCCCAGGTTCACAAAGTTAGTAAGTGTCTAAAGGCAGATTTGAACTCAAGTCCTCCTGACTCCGGGTCTAGCCCCCTATCCACTGTACCACCAGTTACTTCATGAGATTAATGATCTGCAGGATTGTTGTAAGAATGTGCTAATGTTGAGATTTTGCTTTACCCTCCACATACTAACATTTTGATTTTTTTTATCAGAAAATTCACCTCCGAGAAGGGAGAGAAACTAAGTTGAATGGGGGTAAAACCACATAACATTATGGATTTCAGTTGCGTTGAGGGCACCACCATCCTTCCAGTCCCAGGTTTACAACCTCTGCTTCTTCAGCTCCTCCCTCCCTCTCACATCCCACGTCTAATCAGTTGCCAAATCAGGCCGGTTTCATCTCCACAACCTGAGTCACGTCTATCCCTTTCTCTCGTCATGTAGCCATCGTCCTCACCACCTCTTACCCACACTATGGACAATCTCCTAACTGAGCTCCCCATCTCACATCTCTCCCTTCTCTGATCCATTCTCCACATAGCAGCCAAAACCATTTTCCTAAAGCACAGGTCTGACCATTTCACTACCCTATTCAGCAAACTCTAGTCACTCCTTATTACGCTAGGATCAATCTGTCAAAAAGCATTCACTAATCCCTTACTACGTGCTGGGTACACAAATACAAATTCCTCCATTTGACATTTAAAGCTCTTCTCCAATCATCTCCAACCTACTCTAGAAGACTTATTCTAAGTTACTCCCCTTTAGGCACTCTAGGGTTCAGCCAAACTGGCTGTCTTGCTATTCCCCACACATGATATTCTAGCTCACATCTGTACCACAGTAAAAAAATCCACAACAGCTGTTTTGTATTCCCATAAATAGGTAGAGGAGGATTCCTTTCATTCCATTATCACAAGACATCTGGCTCTATATTCATAGAGTTTCTTGGAAGTCCTGCATTCTTCACCACCCACAGTGTGCCAACCTTAGGGTTTCATTTGGAATGAGTGGGGCAGGATATATTACAAATGTTGTTCTTTCACTCTCTTCAGTGTCCCCATACATATACTTCTAGCCACTTTCATCCAGAACTGCCCTTAGAACT
Source organism: Trichosurus vulpecula (assembly GCF_011100635.1). Classification (NCBI taxonomy): domain Eukaryota; kingdom Metazoa; phylum Chordata; class Mammalia; order Diprotodontia; family Phalangeridae; genus Trichosurus; species Trichosurus vulpecula. Next base: position 518,623,682 of record NC_050573.1, read on the forward strand.
CTTTTCAGAATTGGAACACTAATGCATTGTTGGTGGAGTTGTGAACCGATCCAACCATTCTGGAAAGCAATTTGGCACTATGCCTGAAGGGCTATAAAATTGTGTATTCTCTTTGATCCAGCAATACCACTGCTCGGTCTGTATCCCAAAGAGATCATAAAAAAATGGAAAAGGACCCACATGCACAAAAATATTTACAGCAGCTCTTTTTGTGGTGGCAAAGAATTGGAATTTAAGGGGATGTCCATCAACTGGAGAATGGTTGAACAACTTGTTGTATATGAATGTAATGGAGCACTACTGTGCTATAAGAAATGATACAGGCAGATTTCAGGAAAACCTGGAAAGACTTACATGAATTGATGTTGAGTGAAGTGGCCAGACCAGGAGAACATAGTACACAGTAACGGCCACATTGTGCAATGATCAGCTTTGACAGACTTAGCTCTTCTCAGCAACACAAGGATCTAAGAAAATTCCAAAAGACTCATGATGGAAAATGCTATCCACATCCAGAGAAAGAACTATGGAATCTGAATGTAGGTCAAAGCATACAAATTTCTCTCTTTTTTTTTTCTTTCTAATGATTTTTACCTTTTCTTCTGATTCTTCTTTCACAACATGACTAATGTGGGAATACTTTTTTAAAAGAACTCTTTTCACTCATAGGTTGACCCCTAAGGGGACAGGGTGCCCAAAATGTCTTAGTGCAGTTTTGACTTGTTAGAGCTGAAAACGTCACTAAGACTTTTAGGACACCCTGCATATCTCTTGTGTGCCTCAGCCATTTTACATGGGGTCCTGGGATTTGTTAGTTTCATGATCAGGGATGAGACACTACTTTAAAAGCCAATCTCAACTCCATATAGCTTGAGATTTGCTGCTGCTGAGGTGAGTTATGATCCAGTGAGTCCAAGATAGGACAAAGCGGGCCTTATCACATCCAAGCATAGGTCCGGGGTGACTCCAGCTTCGATTTTCCTGCTCTCTCTCTTTGCATGTTATTTTTTGACAGTTCCCTTTTTAAAATCCCTCTAAAGCTGTGGGACATAGCAGGAACTCTGAAAATGGAGGCGAGATTGGAATTTAGGGGATTTCAATCTATGAGAAGCAGTAAGGAACTGGAGGCGTGCTCTTGATAAAGGGAATTCTTGGAGGAGGAATAACCCTCTACCAAAGCAGGTTGGCCTTCCTATAACTTAGAGAGTTGCCTAGAACCTAAGAGGTAGGGTTTGAGATCTGGTTTCCTTGGCTCTGAGACCAGCTCACTATTATGTCATGGTGCCTCTCAAAATACAATATAATCTACCCCAAGTTAAATCTCAATGAATAATTAGTTGGTACACATGAAAATATTTGTGAGAAATAATTTTCAAATGGGAGGAAGGTTTGATTGGTTGGCATATGGAGGGTACCCTTTATTGACCCAGGTTCAAGCGAGCTTATGATACACATTGTCTGTGTGACTCTGGACAAGTCACTACATCTCAGAGTCCCAGGAAACCCTCTAAGACAGTAAATGGCAGAACAGGGGCTACTTTTCATTGATGGAGGAAGATTCTTTATTTAGAGATCTTTGGAGGCAGCAAGGTGGTTCAGTGGCTGGAGTGCTGGGCTTGGAATCAAGGAAGACCCGAGTTCAAATCCAGCATCAGATACTTACTAGCTGTGGGATCCTAGGCAAGTCACTCAACCTCTGTTTGCCTGTTTCCTCAATTGTAAAATGAGGATGATGACAGCACTTACCTCGCAGGGTAGTTGTGAAGACGAAATGAGATCATGTTTCTAAAGTGTTTAGTACAGTGCCTGGCATACAGTAGGCACTATATAAATGCTTATTCCCTTCCCTTATATACCAGTGAAATGATGGGTCTGGTCCAAAAATAGTCAGATATATTTTCATTCTCATCATATTCTTCTCCTTTTCTGCTGCTATCACTCTGAATTTATTTTCATTGACATTGGACCCTATGTGCTGCTTCTCCAGTGCATAGAAACCAGCAAATCTGCCTCTTTCTGTTGCCATTGTTGGGTCTGCAATTGGATTCTCTCTCTCTCTCTCTCTCTTTCTCTCTCAAGGCCATCCCTTGACTCACTTCTTGAAGAGGCCTATTCACTAAATAGGTGTTGTCTCACTCAAAGTGAGAACTTGAAAAGACTTTAGCTTAGAAGGGCCAAGGTCTCCCACTGCATCCTGGGCCATCTCTGATATCTGGCCACTGGACCCAGATGGCTCTGGGGGAGAGAGTGAGCCTGGTGACTTTGCATAGCTCTCCCTCACTCAGATCAAATTCAGTTGTAAGTCATGTCATCATCTCCTTGATATCATGGTCCTTTTAAAGAATGAAGGACAGACCACACAACCACAACCACAAATATAAGTACACACACACATTATTTATTTGTTTGTTTTATTTTCTCTCCGACAAATCCTGCCTGTGTGACCATGGACAAGTCATCTAGCTTGTCAGTGCCCCCAAACAATCCTCCAGAATAAAAGTTAAAAGTCAATAGCCAATTTGCATCAGTGGAAGAAGTTTCTAAAGTGATAAAATGAACAAGTCTAGACCACAGAAGAAAAATGTGTAAACTAAAGTTCAGCTCTAATGCTGAACCATGGGGTAGAGTTGACTTACTCTGGGTTATCAAAGACATTGATGGAGGAATGAGAAATCCATCAGGTCCTATCAAGTTAGCAAGGCGTTGAGTATGATCACAGATTTAGGGCTAGAATCATGTAACTCAATCCTCTCATTTTACAGATGAGAAAAAAAAAAACCCAACAACTGACATCCAATGTTTAAGTAATTTTTCCCCAGATCACCAGGCAATATGTAGCATAGATAGAATTCAGAACCAGGTCGTCTGATGCCTAAGATAGTGCTTTTACCCACTATGTTGCTTCCTATGTAATCATGGGTCCTCAGTCTATTCATTAAATTGGCCTTATGTTTACCATATTATTTCATGTTGGGGCAGAATCAAGGTCAGAGAACCTATTGTGTATGATGTCAGACATCATAGATAATACCTCCTCTCTTCCCTTCTTGTGGCTTATCTCTTTTGCAATCTGTTGTTCAGTCATTTTTGTCATGTCCTACTCTTTGCCTTCCCATTTGGGGTTTTCTTGGCAAAGATACTGGAGTGGTTTACTATTTCCTTCTCTACCTCATTTTATAGATGAGGAAATTTGAGGCATACAGGATTAAGTAACTTGCCCAGGGTCACACAGCTAGTCTAAGGCCAGATTCTAACTCAGGAATCTCTCTACCTCCAGGCTCAGCACTCTATGCACTGCTCCACCTGGCTGCCCCTTTTGCAGTCTAGTTAGTCCTCCCTTGTTGGACGTGGGCATCATCATTTTCAATATCTCACAGATCTGGAAGACAATTTCTGCACTTGCCCTGCTTTAACCTACAAACAGCACGCCTTGTCTTGTCAAATCCTTTCTCTTGATCCAGGCTTAGGAGGCATCCTAACCATTTCCCCAGATGTGAGCATTCTATTATTCTCTTTCCCAGCATTGAGAGGTCTGAAATCTTGCCTCTTATTGCTCAATTTGGAGGCCTGTGATTCATTCTGCCAGGCATACCTTTAGCATAGACTGTGCAATCAAATTCCCATAAATTATGCTAAAGGCATCCAATTCCTGATATCTTTCCTTTCACCTTAAGCGAGGGAACAGATAACTAAACCACTTCTCTGTTTTTCTGGAGTGTAGCCAGAACCTCTGCCAGAGGCTTACTTAAAGCCTACAATGAATAAAATTCCTTTGTTTCAGCAACCTGCTCTTTCCTTAGGGGTTTTATTATATGTTCCACCTCTCTGGCAGTGACTTTGGCCTCTAAATCCTCATTTTCTCATTAATGCCATAACATTTCACAGGGAACTCAGAGATCTTTACTCCCTCGCCTCTCATATCATCTTGTATTATTAAGTTTTATTCATGTATTTTGCTTTTTACATCACCTTCACTTTCTGATATTCTCCCCAACAAACCTCCCTGACAACTAGGAAAAAAATAGTCAGGTATAGCTGACTATATCTGCTGGCATATATCACACTGTGCACCTATAGTCCCCCCAACCCCCTATCCCCTTCCTCTAGGTAGAGGTGGGAAGTATTCTTACTTCACTTTCACTTCATCTACATTTCTCTCATTTGTTCTCCAGTTTGTGACATTTGCAGAATCTCATTCATCTTGTCATTTTCCTCACAAATGATGTCTCTTCAGTACAAAGCTTGAATCTGTCTGGTATTTTGGGTGGGGGGAGAGAGATATTCTTATCTCTTATTGCTGCCTTATCTTTTTTTCCTGTCTCATGGTGGTTAAGTGATCAAAAGGGAATACTCAATAGTATTGTTTTTGTCTTTCTTCAACTTGGATAACTACTCGGTGTAGTGGATAGAGGGTATGGCCTGATGTCAGGAAGACTTGAGGTCAAATCCAGCCTCAGGCACTTACTAGCTGAGCAAGTCACTTCACCCTGTTTGCCTCAGTTTCCTCATCTGTAAAATGAACTGGTGATGGTAAACGGCAAACCACTCCAGCATCTTTGCCAAGAAAACCCCAAATAGGGTTACAAAGAGTCGGACGTGGTGGCACAAGAACATTTCTATTTGAGTTTGACTCCAGTAGTCTAGATGACCTTTGGTATCCCTTGCAGCTCCAGATCTATGATGCTATGATTTATATTTCTTCTTCACAAAATTTTCCCGCCCTTTTCAATGTTAATTGATAGCTTTGATTTTTGCATTAAGCACTGGATATAGGAGTTAACAAAAAGTAGTCTCTATTTTAAAGGAGTTTTCAATGTAGTCAGGGAAATAAGGAAGTGTTTGAGCAAGTATTAGATGATTTAATGTGGATTATAAGCATTTTTGTAGGAATTCTGAGACTTACAAAATGGTTTCAAGTCCAGGTTCTGATACTTAAGAGCTGTTTGATCTTGGGCAAATTCCAATTCTGTCATTGATTTCCTGTGTACATTTGGGCAAGTAGCTCAACCTCTGTGGGATTATTTACACATCAGACAAATTGAAAAGGTTGAATTGACCTCTGAGGTCTCTTTCAGACCTTCCTAAACCAAGGTCAACTCAAATGGGACTAACGATATATACTGTTGTGAGGAAAGATTTTTTTTTAGTTTGTTTGATTTTTGGAAATCATCAAGTGCGATTATAAATGTGAGTTTATCATCATATAATAATAATAGTAATAGTAATAATATATGCCTTACTTAGAGCTTAGATATTGGATGAGGATTACCTGGTTTGTTTTTGTTGTTGTTGCCTCCAATCTTTTTTTAAATTTTTTTCAAGTAGTGAGTATTTAATCTCAGTCCTGGGTCTCTCTCTCTTTCCTCCATCCCCTAGTGTTTTTGATTTTCTAATATGAGAGGCTCAGCATAGCATAGTGGAATACCTGAACTTCAGATCAGAAGATCTGGGTTCTAGTCCTGGTTTTGTTGCTTAGTAACTGTAGGTCTGAGCAAATCACTTAATCTCTTAAATTTCCTCAACTAGGGAATGAATGAAAAAGCATTTATGAAGAGCATAATCTATGCTAAACACTATGCTAATGGCTGGGGATACAAATGCAAAAGGAGCTTGCATTCTGATATAGGAAGCAATATGGTGGCTGGTTGGCTGGTTGTTCTTCATTCTAGAAGAGGACTAAAGTGACATCATTATGTTGGAGTCAAGGTACAGCGTGTCTGACTGTGGCTGATCAGACCAATATAAGCTCAGAAGGCTCTACACAGGTGGGGCCCAAATAGTCCACATGAACTTTTGGAGTGAAGATAGTTCTAAATTTGTGCATCCCATGTTTCTTTTGAGCTACAGCAATTCTGCTTTGCTCATAGAGCACAGCTCTTTCTTTGAAGCAGGCACAACAGAGTGGGAAGTCCTGTGCCAGTGTCACCCATGTCTCACAATTGATTCCAAAATTCTTCAGAGAGACCTCGAGAGTGACCTTGTATTGCTTCTTCTGATGACCATGTGAGCACTTGCCTTGTGTGAGTTCTCTGTAAAGTAGTGGCCAGCCCACTAGAGTTGCACTCTTTGCAGTAGAGTTTGAGTGCTTGGCTGTTTAGCTCGAGAAAGGACCTCAGTGTCTGGTACCTTCTCCTGCCAGGTGATCTTCAGGATCTTCCTAAGACAATTCAAATGGAAGCGATTCAGTTTCCTGACATAGTGCTGGTAGACTGTTCAGGTTTCACAGGCATATAATGAGGTCAGCGCAACACTTCAGTTTGGTAAGCAGTCTAATATCTCTTCTCTGGGAACCTCCCAAACACTGAGTTAGATCTGGCAATGAATGTATCAACCTCATTATCAACGTGTATATCCCTGGAAAGTATACTGCCAAGGTAAGTGACCTTACCCACAGTATTCAAAACTTCTCCATGTATGGATATCATAGTGCTGGCTGGTAAAGAACCCATGTTTTTTTGCTGTTAATTGTTAAGCCAAAATTAGCATGCAGCAGAGAATTGATCCATACTTTGTTGCATTTCAGCCTCAAAGGCTGCATTAAGTGCATAATCATCTGTGAACAAAAAAATCATGCACCAATTCTCCTTCCACTTTAGTCTTGGCATGCAGTCTTTGCAAGTTAAATAAACTACCATCAGTGTAGTAACTGATGTTGATGTTATTTTTGACCTTGTTGAAGGCATCTGACAATATGCCTGAAAACATGCTAAAAAGCATGGGAGCAAGCATACAGCCTTGTTTCACTCCATTGGTGAAACTGGGAAAGCAGGAGAGCAACATCTGTTATCCAGAATCCGTTCAAGCATGTTGTTGTGAAATTGATGTACAATACTGATGAATTTTTCCAGGCAACCAAGTTGTGACATAATTTTACACAAGCCCTCACAACTGACAGTATCAAAGGCCTTGGTCATGTTTACAAATGTTGTGTACGAACCTCTGTTCTGCTCCTGGCATTTCTTCTGGAGCTGTTGAGCAGCAAACAGCATATCGACCATGCCTCAGACCATTCTGACCCACACTAGTTCTCAGGTAGATGACCATCTTCCAGGTGAAGGATCAGCCTATTAAGGGGGACTTTGGCAAAAATCTTGCAAAATGTTTCCCTATTAGCCATGTTGTAAAAGAAAATGCAGACCAAAGGGTAGAGCCAAGATGGCGGAGTAAAAGCAGGGACTTGCTTGAGCTCTCTTTCCACCAAACTACCCCCAAAGACCTGTGAAAAATGACTCTAAACCAATTCTAGAGCAGCAGAACCCACAAAATGACAGAGTGAAAGAAATTTCCAGACCAAGACAACCTGGAAGGTTGACAGGAAAGGTCTGTTGTATCAGTCTGAGAGAGGAATGCAGTCCAGTGTGGGCCATGCTGGCAGTTTCCAGACTTTCAACCCACAAACGCCAATGACAACTTAGAAGGTCAGTAGGAAAGGCCTGTTGGACCTTGGTGAGAAAGGAGCATGTTCCTGCCCTAGCCCCAGGGTGGTGGCATGGTGGCTGCAGCAGCAGTGGCTGTTTCCAGAGCTCTTGGCCCACAGTCAGTAGAGGGATTGAGTGGTGGATCAAAGGGGGATTTCAGGGATCCCTTTGCTGGTGTTGAGGCAGGATTCTCTTGTTTTGCCCATTTGCATCTGAGTCATAGTCCTGGGTGGTGGTCCTTGGGGTGAGGAAGAGCAATGACATGGTGGAGCTTGTGGAGGCAGTGGAAAGGGAATCCTCCTCACAGTTCCAAGGCAGAAAAGAGTGCTTGTGGTCACTTACAGACCAGTGCACAGACCAAGAGAGGAGTAAATACCTCTCCTTTGATCACACAACCTTGGAAGAAAGGAAAATTTACAGGTCTCTAGAAATATCTCTGAAAACAGCTGCATAAAACACCTGAAGCCTGGGACAGTATACCCTCCACACTGGAAGCAGAGTCCTACCTTAACAAAGAGCTCACAAGTCAAGTAGTTGGCTAGGAAAATGAGCAAACAGCGGGAAAAAATCAGACTATAGAATCTTACTTTGGTGACAAAGGGAAGATCAAAACATACAACCAGAAGAAGACAATGAAGTCAAAGCTCCTATGCCCAAAGCCTCCAAGAAAAATATGAACTGGTCTCAGGCCATTAAAGAGCTCAAAAAGGATTTGGAAAATCAAGTAAGAGAAGTAGAGGAAAAATTGGGAAGAGAAATGACAGTGATGCAAGAAAATCATGAAAAATGAGTCAATAGCTTTCTAAAGAAGACCCTCAAAATGCTGAAGAAAATAACACCTTAAAAAATAGACTAACCCAAATGGTAAAAGAGGTTCAAAAAGCCAATGAGGAGAAGAATGCCTTAAAAGGCAGAGCTAGCCAAATGGAAAAGGAGGTTCAAAAGACCACTGAAGAAAATAGTGCCTTAAAAATTAGAATGGAGCAAGTGGAAGCTAGTGACTTTATGAGAAATCAAGAAATTACAAAACAGAACCAGAAGAATGAAAAATGTAAGACAATGTGAAATATCTCATTGGAAAAACCACTGACCTGGAGAATAGATCCAGGAGAGATAGAGCCTAGACATCATCTTTCAAGAAATTATCAAGGAAAACTGCCCTGATATTCTAGAACCAGAGGCTAAAATAGAAATTGAAAGAATCCACTGATCTCTTCTTGAAAAAAATCAGAAAAGGAAAACTCTTAGGAATATTGTGGCCAAATTCCAGAGTTCCTAGTTCAAGGAGAAAATATTGTAAGCAGCCAGAAAGGAACAATTCAAGTATTGTGGAAACACAATCAGGATAATACAAGATTTAGCAGCTTCTGCATTAAGGGATTGGAGGACTTGGATAAGATATTCTGGAGATCAAAGGAGCTAGGACTAAAACCAAGAATCATTTACTCAGCAAAACTGAGTATAATGCTACAGTTGAAAAAATGTATTTTCAATGAAATAGAAGACTTTGAAGCATTCTTGATGAAAAGACCAGAGTAAAATAGAAAATGTTACTTTCAAATACAAGACTCAAAGAAGCATCAAATGGTAAACAGGAAAGAGAAATCATAAGGGACTTATTGAAGTTGAACTGTTTATATTCCTACATGGAAAGATGATATTTGTAACTTATGAGAACTTTCTCAGCATTAGGGTAGTTGAAGGGAATATTCATATATTTATATAGACAGAGGACATAGGGTGAGTTGAATATGAAGGGATGATATCTAAATAAATAAAATTAAGAGGTGAGAGAGGAATGTATTGGGAGAAGGAGAAAGGGAGAAGTAGAATAGGATAAATTATCTCACATAAAAGAGGAAAGAAAAAGCTTTTTACAATGGAGAGGAAGAAGTGGGAGGTGAGAATGAATGAGTGAACCTTACTCTCATCAGAATTGGCTTAAGGAGGGAATAACATACTCACCCAATTGGGTATGGAAATCTATCTTACCCTACACGAAAGTAGGGGAGAAGGGGATAAGAGGGGAGATGATAGAAGAAAGGGCAACTGTGGGGAGGGAGTAGCAGAAACAAACACTTTTCAGGAGGGACAGGGTCAAAGGAAAGAATAGAATAAATGAGAGGTGGGATAGAGTAGAGGGAAATATAGTTAGTCTTTTACAACATGACTATTATGGAAGTATTTTGAATGACTACCCATGTATAACCTATATTGAATTGCTTGCCTTCTCTATGAGGGTGGGTGGAAAGGCAAGAAGGTAGAGAATATGGAACTCAGTATTTTAAAAACAAATGTTAAAAGTTGTTTTTATATGCAACTGGGAAATAACACATACAGGCAATGGGGTACAGAAATCCTACAGGAAAATAGAAGAGAAGGGGATAAGAGAAGGGAGATGTGATAGAAGGGAGGGCATATGGGGGGAAGAGGTAATAAAAAAGCATGCCATCTTGGGGTGGGGGGAGGAGAGCAATGGGGACAAAATCTGAAACTCAAAATCTTGTGGAAGTGAATGTTGAAAACTAAAAATAAATTAATTATTAAAGAAAAAAAAAGTTAAAAATTCTTGCCAGCAATGACTGAGAGATACCCCTTTATGATTGTCACAGGATAATCTATTTCCTTTAGCTTTATAGAGATGGACAATAGAGGCAACCCTGAAGTCCTGGAGGATAATTTCCTCTTGCCGTATTACCTGGAAGATTTTAGTCAGCTTTGGTATAGGCAGTGGACCCCTGCCTTGTAAAGCTCAGCTGGAATAGAATTAGCCCTAGGTGCTCTGCCACATGAGTGGAGCCCAATAGCATTCAAAACCTTTTCTTCCATTGGAAATTCAGCCAGAGAAGGATTGACTTCAACCTGAGGTAAATGGTCAGTGGCATCAGCATTAGTTGATGACAGTTGAGAGCCATCCCTCACTCAAATCGAAATCAACTGCAAGTCATGTCATCATTTCCCTGAGGTCATGGTCCTCTTTGAAAACAAAGGACAAACACAACAACAACCTGAGAACACTATGAAAGTATTCAGTCCATCTCTATAGGATCATGATCTTATCACTAATTAGTGTGGCTCCATCAGCACTGAGTAGCTGAGATGTACTATGGGTCTTTGGCCCATAAATAGCCTTCAAGGCATCATAAAAAATGCTTTGGATTGTTACTATCAGTGTAACACTGAATTTCATCTGCCTTCTTACTGAGCCAAGAATCTTACATCTCTCTAAGCTTTGTTGATACTTTACTTTTTATGGAATTAAATGCTGCCTTCTTAGAGATGGAAGAACTATCCTGCTGGCAAACCATGTGGAGTTCTCCTTTTTCATTTAGCAGCTTCTGAATTTCCCCATCATTTTTGTCAAACTAATCTTGATGTTTGTGAGTGTTCTGGCCTAGATGAGTAAATACAGTGCTGTACAGCAAATCTCCGAAAGCTGCTCCCCACTGTTGCCAACCTTCTGTTGGTTCAGCTTTCTCTTCAAGTTAGCAATAAACTGTGGAGAAGTGTTCTAATCTGTTGACATTAGGTTTTCTGGTAGTCATCTTGCCTTGGTGCCATTGCTTTTGTTGAGCTTAAATATTTAGTTTGAAGAGGATAAGTCTGTGATCAGTCCAGCACTCTGTCCCACACATTGCCTTCATCACTTTCACATCCTGTCTCTTCTTTTAATGGCCTAGTCTCTGTTTGCTGTTTGCTGTGAGGGTGCATCCATGAAATTTTATTGTGTTTAGGTTAACAGAAGACAGTGTTGGTGATGAGATGGTCATGAGATGCACAAGTCTTTGGTATTAAGTGACTGTTGCTGTTTCTGACTCCATTCCTCCCAAGGACTCGCTGCCATGTCTGGTAGTCTGTGCCAACTCTGGCATTAAAGTTACCTAGAATTATAAGCTTGTCCTCTTTTGGTACATTGATGATAAGGGTCTTCAGGTCTTCATAAATTTTTTCTTTGACCTAATCAAGGTTTATCATGATGGAAGCATAGTAGGCACTGATGATGTTGGCCTGGCACTTTCCTGAAAGTGGTAACTGCATTGTCATGGACCTGTGGTTCATTCCTTTTGGTAGACATACAAGCTTGTTAGTTTTGATTGCAAAACCTGTACCAGCTTCACAGCATTCTCCTTCACTGAAGCCACTCCAAAAAAACATATATCCAGTTCTGACTTCAGTGCTGAGTTCTCTCACAATGAGAGCTGTTTGTCTTTCAGTTCTACTGGATTTTGTGTTGTCCATAAGTGTGCACACATTCCCTGTACTGGTGGTGAGTGGAGTCATCTTTGCAAAAGTTTTTGTACTATTTTTGTGCTTTGACTGCAGTGTGGGATCCCCTCCTGCCTTCATAAGCAGGCCAGGCTTGAGTGAAGAGGGCAATTTTTTGGGGCACCTTTTCTAGCCCCTTCCTCACACTGGGAGGAAAGCAGCATGGTCATTAAAAATAAAAGGCTGCTCAGACATCCAGGGGGCTGCCGAATCTCAGTGCTTCTTCAGTCCAGTGAGAAGGTGACCCTTTGGCCTGGGCTGCTTGTGTGCAGGGTTGTGGCTATAGAACCCAGTGCATCTGTACCTGCTGCTTTGTCACTTGTCTGTCACCACTGGACTTTGAGATAGGTAAAAATGGCAAAATGGTGTGGGTGATGTCTTTTGATTCATGCATAAATTGCATATAAGTGAGGCAGAGTTGCTTGAAGTTGTGGACCTCATTAGCTCTTCCAGAATCATTGAAGTCCAGTGGCAAGACAGAGTCAAGATGACTGGTGATGGCCTGGGGTACAGTGGATGACCCTGGTGTCTTCAATGTCTAACCACTCTAAGCAACCCACAGTGCCTGCATCAGTTGCTTTCATGGCCGTTGGAACAAATTGTTCTCATCTGCCCATTCTACTGGGAGAAGTCTTCACTTGCTTGGGGTAGCACCCCCTCCCCCCAACTCACCAAAGGCTTTGAGACCCCTCGGTTACCCTCAACCTGGTTTAGACATCTGCCAAATCAGTTTACTGGGCTGTGCCTGCTGCACATTCTACAGCTCCATGGAGCCATAGATGAGAGCTGGGTGAATCAGGTAGATACCAAGGGTGGAAAGCAGACCTGAAAAGGGGTTGGCAGCCCTTACACCAGAGGTACTAGTCTTCCCTAAATATACCCTACACTTCAGGAAGCAATATACAAAGAGAAATGGTAGTAGCAGAGGGATACTTTGGTTTAGAACATTATGGGGATGGCTGAGGATGGGCATAAGGGGATAGATTGACACAATTCATTAAGGAACAATGACAACAATTTTGATGATGATTTAAGAAATGAAGGGGAAAAAGGGAAAGTGATAAGGAAGTCTCTGGGCAGAAATTCCTCTAGCACGAATTCCTAGTATGGGTGCTGAGGTTACTGGCAAGTAGTTTCTGGAGAGTAGGAAGGAGAGGGAGAATACTTACACTTCTTGTTGTTGTTCAATCTTTTCAGACATTTCTGAGTCTCTGTGACCCCATTTTGGGGATTTCTTGGCAAAGATACTGGAGAGGTTTGCCATTTCCTTCTCTAGTTTGTTTTATAGATAAGGAAAATGAAACAAACAGGAGGCACCTAGCTGCCTGAGTTCAGATTACAAAAAAACGAAATTAAATAAAATAAATTGGATGTATCTCTAAGGTGCCATTTTGGGATATTCCAATCCAAATGACCACTGCTTGTTTCATATTGTAAGAGAGAGGGGGAAATTAAAAAACAAATAAACAAACAAAAAACCTTTAAAAGTATAGTACAACAATGTACACCTCGGCCCATGTCCGTATAATCAATCTTTTCATGACATGGAGTTGTCCCTGGAGCTTCTGCTAGTGAAGTACAAGGTATGGTAGATTCTACAAATCTAGAAAGGCCTTGAGAGTATGAACTTAGTCATAGAATTTATATGTTTTGCAAAGAACAGTAGGGTTAAGTTTGGACTGAATAACATTTTTTTTTGTCATTGGCTCATTTACTTATTTATTTCAAAAAAATTAATCATTAAACAGTTTGGAGAGGATATAGTCTTCCTTGCCCTCCTGGAGTTTATATTCTAGTAGTGAAATAATGAGGAAGTAACCCAAATACATGATAAGTATACTGGAGACGTACAAGACAAAGTACTACATGAGGTCCAAGATGGGAGGTCAGAGTGATAATAATGATGATAATGATAGCTAGCATTTATATAGTGCTTACCACGTGCCAGGCACTATGCTAAGAAGATTATTGTTTGACTCTCACAACAAAGGTGGGAGGTAGGTGCCATTATAATCCTCATTTTACAGAGGGGAAAATCCAGGCAGAGATCAAGCAACTTGCCCAGGGGCACACAGCTAGTAAGTGTTGGAGGCTCAGTTTGAACTCAGATCTTCTTGGCTCTAGGTGCAGCCCTCTATCCACCTAGCTGCCTCCAGGATAAAGGAGAGAGGCTTATGAAGATAGCTCAGTAAGGGATAAAAGGATTCTGATCACACATAAGTGGAAGTACCTACCAATAATGCAATCAGAGGTATTTTATATTTCAAACACTGTGCTAAACTCTGGGGCTACAGATACAAGCAAGCAGTGTAATCTCTGGCCTCCAGGAGATTACATTTTAATGGGAGCAGACAACAGATAAAGGAGAGCCAAGGAAAGAAGGGGATGGGGAAGCTCTTTGTGGCAGCACGTTGTGGAGATGGATTAGAAGGGGGATAGAAGCCTGGCTCTGGACAAGACAAGGTGAAAACTAGTTAGAGCCAGGGCAGCATGGGGAAGAGTCCAAGGTTACAGTGGAGGTGGGCAGGAGGAGGAAGATGAGAAGGATGGTCAGAGTGTAGGCAGCATAATAAAGAGATGGCAAAAAAATAGCATGGAAATATGTTTCCATGCCTAATAAGGCAAAAATCACGCATTTAAACATCACCTTCATTTCTGAGTGTATTACTCCTCCATCTCCTCCTTAGAGGGTGAGTCCTTGTGACAAGAATTAAAAAAAAAACAAACTATAAAGAAAAAGAGGGGAAAAAAGTAGTTAGTTAAAACTAACCAATTTATCAAGTGAGTCTGACAATATGTTCTCCACTCATAACCCTCCATCTCCTTTAATTGGCAAGGAGGTCTGTTTTCTCAACTTTCCTTCAGGAATAATTTTGGTCATTACAATTACAAAGAATTGAGTGGGGTTTTTTTTCCTCCTTTTCAACTATACTACTATTGTCATTGTATGTGAGTGTGTGTGTGTGTGTGTGTGTGTGTGTGTGTGTGTGTGTATTTCTGGTTCTGCTTACTTCAATCTGCAACATTTCATGTAGGTCTTTCCATACTTCTCTGAATTCTTCATCTTTATTGTTTCTTGTGGAACAATAACATTCGATTCCATTAATTCCCTAATGTTTTATCCAGTTGAAATCTGGTTAAAATAAGCACTCAAGGCATCCTTTAAGGGGAAAAGAAATTACAAAAGGACATCATATAGTTAATATTCAGTGAGGATGGAAGGGAAAGTGCCTCCTTACTGGCCTGTATATGAATCTTAAGGCTTTCTGTTTTAGTGCCAGTTGGTAGAGTTACTTTCCTGTACCGTACCCTTTCTTTCTCTTCCCCTCCATTCTAACAAGTTGATCATTCCCTTGAGGCACTTCCTATCTGCCTGGCCTTTGAAGAACCAGGAGTTGTGCAGGGCCCATGACAATCACCTTATTTATCAAACAGGAGAGATAGGTCTGGGAACAGCTAAATCAAGGAGATTCCATTTTAATGGGAGTAGACAACACATGACACCTGGCATCCCAATGCAGGACAGATCTGACACTGATCACCTGTTACTCTGACTGTTTAATCAACTGATAAATAATAACTTTTCACATCATAATTTGCCGTAAGTGGAAAATTGTTCCTTAAGTGGTCAACCATGCGATTCCCATGCTCCACCAACTTCAGTAGCCTACTACTATTGCTAGGAGGAATTACAAATTCTACTATTTGGCTTATAAAGGCTTACACAACCTGGCCTCAGCCTATCTTTTCAGGCTTTTTGGACCTTACTCCCCCTTCTGCCTTCTGGCTTCCCCTCCGTCTTCTAATACAAGATCAATCTCCTACCTCCATGTCTTTGCACTGTCTCTCCCACATATCAGGAATATAGACCTTCTTTACCTTTCCCAGAGTGCCTCTCTTCCATTAAGACTTTGTCTCCAAACCTGTTTCTACCTGAAACCTTTCCTAATCCCCAGACTACTAGTGCCTTCTCTCCCAAACTACCTTTTATTTAACTACTTTCTATATTTTTATATTTAGTCACCTTACGTTTATTTGTATATCTACTTGTCTTCCCTTATTAGAATACAAGATCCTTGAGAGTAGAGAACGTTTTATCCTTTGTACTCATGTCCCCAGTGCCCAGAATAGTGCCTAGCACATAGTAGGCATTTAATAAATACTTGTTTGATCTCTGAATATGATGCCTGTTTAGATGAGATAATTGTATCACAAAATTTGGCTTTAGAATTCTTTGTCTAGACTGCCTCCTACCTGTCATCAAGATTTTTAAAGCAAATTACAAATTACTTACAGATTAAGTTATTTTTTTCATTGTGAACTAAAACATCAAATAAAACAGATAGTAACAGAAGATTTTACATAAAACTGCAGATCTCCATTATGTATAGCTGGCTTTTCTTTTACATATGTAATGAATTCAATGTGTAACTTTCAAAGCTGTCCTGCTTTTCCATAATTCTTTCTGGCCTTCCTTCTAGTCCTTTCTGCACACTTAAAAGAAAAAAAGGTACTTGAATCTGTCATTAAGATTTAAAGGGCATAGTCAAGGCATAAAATGTCCAGCCTGCTGAGAAATCCAAATTTGTGTTCTAAAGAGGCTTATTAATTTGCTGTGTTTATGAACTGAGACCTAATCTATGTTCTATAGCCCCTCATATTTTCTTCTCAAGTGAAGAAAAACACATGCCATTACTCTTGGATCATTTGAGGCATCACTAGAAACTCAGATAATTACCTTTAATGGGGAGTATATGAAATTCTCAGTAGCGAGGCTCCCACCTCTTAATACAGGTCCAGGCAGGTTAACAAGGCAGGGTGACTCTTGGCAGAAAAAGGACATATAAGTCATTTTAATTGGAAGCTTCACCTTTGTTCTGTGATCAGCTACTAAGGAAATTTTTACAAGAGACTTGAGACAATGGATGAGTTGAAGAATATTTAGAATCCTAGGTGAAGAGCTGGGCTATCCCACTAGAACTCTGAGGTGGTAGTGGTGGTTTTTAAGCGCTCAAAAAACCCCCCAAACGAATCCACAATCTCATGACTTTGTGTAGCATTATTTGTACCCCTGCTTGAATGTGGGTTTGGATTGGGTGCCTTATGAATCATTGATAGACTATCTTTTTCTCTGTAACCTGTGGCTCAGGGGCTCTGGACTCAACAAACTCTGTCTAATCCTATCAACTCATCCTTAACAAAGACAGGTCCTAGCCATTATATCCTAGCAGAATAAAGGGGAGATGGCTTGGACGGCCCCGAAGAGAAGACCCCAGAAGATAGTGCTAGAGATTATATGCCCAGTAGTCACTATAAGACCAAAACGGACCATAAGAGACAATGTACCCACTGTTCATGTCCAGCCATCACCACTTAGCCATCATGATTTTACAGATCATTGGAGTTGAGAGGAGCAGCGAGCCAAGCAGAAACTGTGTGAGGTCCTGATCACAAGAGGGTCAATTTTTCCTTTATTGTGCAATGTTACTCTAGTTAAAACTCTGAAATAAAGCTAATATATTGGTTTCCCCAGTGGTGGGTAACAGAGTCTCCAACAACCACAGAGGTGCTCAGTGTATGGTATGAATACATCAGGCATGAGAGAGCATTTATTTCAACTTTAGAGAAAATATATAATAATAATAATAGAATTTATATAGTGCCTTGAGGTTTGCAAAGCACTTTATGTAAATAACCTCATCTGATCCTCACAAAAACCTTGAGAGGTAACTGCCCTATTTCACACTGAGGCAGAAAGGGGTTAAGTGACTTGCCCAGGGTCATATAGCTAGTAAGGATCTGGAGTGGAATTGGAATTCAAATCTTTCTGACTCCAGCTGTCAAATTTCCCAGGCTCCCCTTTGCTGTTTCTATTTTTGACAGAATTGGGAGAGGGACTCACATACTAGTAGGCATTTTAAAGGGAGAAGAACTAGTCAAGGAAAGAAGCAGGAAATGACTTGGAAGAGCAATTCCCCGATTTAATCAGAGTAAACATAAAGAGGAGAAGGAAAGTGGGAGGGAAGAATTGAGAAATGGAAGGCTGGATCAAGGGATGCATGTCAATAACAGAAAAGGTCAAAGGTAGAGAAAGGAAAAGGGTGGAGGAAGAAGGGAAAGAAGAACATATTTTTTATAGAACAAAGAGTTCTTATCTGGGAGTCCGGAGAACCTGTCCTAGTCACTACTAATTAATTCACTGTGTGACTTTGAACAAATAATTTCACCTTTCTGGGATGTAGTTTACTCCCATTTGCAAAACTAGGGGATTTGGCCAAAATTCTTAAAGTTTTAAAATCCTCTGAGTCTGTAAGGACTCTTTTTTTTTTCCTAGGGGGTGCTTTAGCTGAATCTTTTTTTTTATTTTGGAGGGGGGAAGGCAGGGCAATTGGGGTTAAGTGACTTGCCCAAGGTCACACAGCTAGTAATTGTGTCAAGTGTGTGATGCTGGATTTGAACTCAGGTCCTCCTGACTCCAGGGCCTGTGCTCTACTCACTGCACCACCTAGCTGCCCCGTCTGTAAGGACTCTTATGGGCCAAAGTATGATACCAAAGTAGTGGGACTTTGTTGCTGACAGATATGAATAATAAAGATGAGAATGAAGGCTAGGTGGGGAGGAAGCAATGGATCTTAATACTGCCATCTCCTTAGTACTTACCTTATTTTCTGGCTCAAATTCATTTGCATGCTAAACCAGAGAAGATCTTGAGAATATCTGTTCCCAAAGTAGATAGTTACCACTGTCTGAGGTCTTTCATCTTCATTCAGGTATAGAGGTCATTAAAGAAAGGACTTAATCTTGGCCTGGAATTCTCAGCCTGGTTTTCGTTAGCTGGGCTTGGGGCTATGACACAAGCTATCAACTGGTCCTTGTCAAGGACAGGTCCTAGCTATTATATCCCAGGAGAATAAAGGGGAGATGGCTTGGATGGCCCTGAAGAGATGACCCCAGAAGATAGTAGTAGAGATTATATACCCAGAAGTCACTATAAGACCAAAATGGACCATAAGAGATAATGTACCCATTGTCAATATCCAGCCATCACCACTAAGCCATCATGATTTTGCAAATCTTTGGAGCCAAGAGGAACATAACCCTAGCAGGGACTATGTGCTCAGAAGGGACTACAGAAAATAGTCTTAAGTTGTTATATTCTAGGCTTCTACATCTGTGGGTCACCCCTCCCAGGGCCATCCTTCCCCATTAATACACACAAAAGAATGGCCCAGGGACTCTAGGGGGAAGGGTTGCCCCTTCTCTGGGCACAACTATACCTGCAGCTGGATTGTCTTCTGTGCCAATGAACCTCCTCAAGTCTCCCATTCCAACACTCTCCTGGTTCTCCTCCCACCTTTCTGACCATTCCTTCTCTGTCTCCCTGGCTGGATCCTCCTCCAGGTCATGCCCTCTAATGTTAGGTGTCCTTCAGGGTTCTGTCCTAGGCCCTCTTCTCTTCTCCTTCTATACTGTTTCATCATCTCCCTTAGCTTTAATTACCATCTCTATGATGGTGATTCTCAAGTCCATGTTTCCTGCCCCAATCTCTCTACTGATCTCTAACCTCACATCTCCAACTGCCTTCAGACATCCCGAAATGGTTCTCCAGTAGACATCTTAAATTCAACATGTCCAAAATGGAACTCATTATCTTTCCCCTAAACCTTCTCTGTAGTAATATAGTAACACCATTCTCCTAATCCTCAGGGATTCCAGTCATCCTGGACTCCTTGCTATGTCTATCCCCATATCCAATCTGGTGCTGAGGCTTGTTGATTTCACCTTTGCAACATCTCTTGAATATGTCCATTTTTCTCCTCTTACACTGCCACCACTGCCCTAGATTTAATGCTATATAGCCTGCTGGTAGGTCTGCCTGACTCCCTCCATTCCAATCTATCTTCCACTGAAGCCACTAAAGTGATTTTCCTAAAACACAGGTCTGAATGTCACTGCCCCCCCCCCCCCCGCCCCCCAACTCAGTAAACTCCAGTGTCTTCCCATTGCTTACAGGAGCAAATGTAAAAAGCTCTATTTAGCATTCAATGCCCTTCACAACTTAACTCCCTCCTATATTTCCAGTCTTATATCTTACTTCCTAGTGGATACTTTTTCATCCAGTGATGCTGGCCTCCTGGGCCATTCCATGAGTAAGATTCCATATCTCTTGACTTCAGGTATTTTCTTTGGCTGTTCTCCATGCCTCCTCTGCTCTGATTACTGACCTCCCTGGCTTCCTTTTAAGTCCTAGCTGAAATCCCTTCATTTACTGGAAGCTTTACCCAAATCCTTTTAATTCTAGCGTCTGCCCTCTGCTAATTACTTCCTATTTATCTGTACATAGCTGCTTTCTATATATTTATTTACCTGTGCTCTTGCCAATTAGATTGTAAACTCCTCCAGGGCAGAAACTGCTCCTTTTGCTTGTTTGTTTGTTTGCTTTTTAATCCCTATTCTTCAGCACAATGCCCAGTGCTTAATAAATGTTGACTGATTGATGTACCCTAATCACAGGTGTTTACTCCATGTATGTTTTTATGTGCCATCCCTATAAATATTTACTGTCCCAAGATGGTGTATTTGTGGGAGAGTGCACCCTAGGTTTATGGGGGAAATCTAGTGCTTGTTTTCATGTTCTTTGACCTAATTGTGTCCCCAGATGATTAGAGAAAATGTAAACCCATCATAGGTACTACTGAGATCTGGTGTTGAGTGGATGTGGACCTACAGAATACCTTAAACTTGTGGTAGCTATTTAAGGTGGGAGGGAGGACTACTTATGTGAAAAATGAGTGAGTTAGTTTACAGGAGACTAGAATACATTCAAGTAAAAAAATGGGAATATTTTCCCCTAAGATTGTATGATATGGTACAAATATGCAGACTTTCTAACATGCTATATTTTGAATCGCAGAGAACAATTTGATTTCCAAATTAACTGTACCTTTTTCTTAACCAGAAAACTGAGCCAGCTGCATTAAATTAGACATTGGATTGCCATCCAATGAAGACATGGAAAAATAAATAAAAAGTATACAAAATAATTTTAAGAGGCAGAGAATGCTAATGATCAGTGGGATCAGGAGATATGAGGAAGGGTATCACCTAAACTGTGAATTTAGGGAAGGTAGGCATTCTAAAGGTCAAAGGTGAGGAGGCAGTGCTTTCCTGATGTGGCAGACCACAAAAAAGCCTACTTCTATGCCCTTTCAAGGCATAGAGACCAAGAATTATTTTATTGTTTACAGAGATGAAGAGATAAACGTGCACATAATAATATATAGCTTACTCTTCTGGCCTGAGGATAATTGTTAAAGATGTTGGTTTGTCTTCTTAATGCCTAAGGTTGTGATAGCCCACTAGCCTGGGGAGATGAGGGAATTTTAGTGAATACTAAAATAACTTTCTGTGTGTTTTGCTATTGGGTTTATGCCGTTTGTTTTCTGGCAATTGCAAAAGTGGGTGGCAAACCCATTGACCTTGGATAGACATGTGCAGGGCTCCAATGTCCAAGTACTGGATTTGAGTTAAACATTTGTTACATGCTTGTGTTAGCACCCAAATATTAGTTTTCAATTTTTTCATCTTCTGGAATGTTGGAAATTGCATTTGGCATTTTCAGCTTTCCTGGGGTCTGAAACATAAACGGCTTCTTCCACAAAATAACATAGTTCTCCTAATCAAGTTGGAATCTTCCAAGTCACATAGTCTCTCTATAGCCAGACCCTGTTTTTCTGGACTAGGGATATATTGCACAAGCCCAGAGATTGGAAGTTGACTATGATATTAATTTCCAGGCTTAGTTCTTTGGCAGAGAGGCAAAGTGTAGTTTGAATGTATGAGATCCTTTGGAAAGTTGACCAGGGACAGGGCAGAGGGGTGTTCTGGTGAGGGCAATGTTCTCTACTAAGATTTTCTTAAGACCCAAATTTAAGAATACCCCACCCCCACCCCAAAAAGTAGGAAGGTCAGGGTGCTTTTTCAAAAAATTAGCATGCAATTACAATAAGAAACTAGGCCTGTGATTTCATTGGTATAGGGGATGCCCAGATGAGGAAACTTCTATTCATTCCAAAGATTGCCACTTTCCCAGAAGCATAGAGTTGTAGTGAGTGGCCTAGGGCACCGGCAGGTTAAGTGACTTGCTACATAGCCATTATAGTCTATAAACATTTATTAAGCTCCTATAGCTCCTGCCTTCAAAGAGCTTATAATCTAACAGGGAAAGATAATACACAAAAGGAAAGGGAAAGGAAAGAGGGTTAGCTTGGGGAGAAGGTCCTGAATGAGGAGTGGGGGAATAGTGGAAAAGTCAGAGAAGTCTCAAAGTAGAACAGCCAGGTGAGAAATAAGGAGATGTTCTGAGCGGAGTTTCTTCCTTAATGGAAGTTTTGGAGGTCATGGCTCCATCCTCCAATCAGAGGGACAGAAGGTAGTGATAAGGTTGAGTACCAAGAGGTAAGGATTTGAACCCAAGACTTCACCCAAAAAGCAACACTCTGTCCACGACATCATTCTGCCTCTCAGCATATATATTGTCATAATATTTCCTTACAGCGGGGTAGTAACTTTCCCTCTCTAGGTTTTCCTCCTCTTAACCCATTATGATTACCTCAAGCACCTATGACAATAGGACAAAGACACAATGTCACGGAATCATAAAATTTCTTTTCTTTTGTGTTTGTTTTATATTTGTGTATTTGTAACAAAAGCTATCCATAATAACAAACAGATGACAAAGTATTTATGAAGTGCTTACTGTGTGCTAGGCACTGGAAATACAGACAGAAAAAGTCAGGCAGGTCCCTGATTTCATGGAGCACGCACTCTCATTGGGACAGACCAGAGAGAAATGTAAATTCATCTTCAGGACAAACGGGAAGGACTGAAAAGCCTAGGGGTTCACAGTGAGGTGGCTGACCCTGTGCTAGTGCTTTGATCTCATTTGGTCCTCACAACAACCATGTGAGGTAGGTACTATTTTTATCCCCATTTTATAGTTTGAGTAAAATTGAGGCAGATAGAGGTCAAGTGACTCGCCTACTAAACGTCTGAGGTCGGATTTGAACTCTGCCTTCCTGACTCTAGGACCAATGCTCTTTCTCCACTGCGCCACCTAGAGGCCTATGTGAGACTGTTATCCCTCGCTCTTGCTGTGTGACTGGCCCATTTTCCCTTTGATTTTACCTTTTTCCCCCCTACATATTATAGGATCATAGAGTTGGAACGGGTATAGAGGTCATTTATTTAAATCCTCTCATTTTACAATGAAGATTACAAAAGCAGGTTAAGCATAGGGATGTGCTAGTAATGTTTAGTAATTGGATCTCCAAAACAAAACAAAAGCATGCCTGTTACATTTTAATTTGCATTACTGACATTTTCTTTTCTTTGTCATTTTTCTGAGTCTAGACAATTAGCAAAAAAAAATGCATCAAACTCTAATTTTAGTATCTGCCTGATTTCCAAGCGTAAATGCTTACACTGAAAACTTAACAACTGGCTCTGAGTCAGTTCTGGTTAGTTCCAGCACACCCCTAGTTAAGTGACTTGTACAAGGCCACTGTAATAAGTGGTAACACTGAGATTTAAATCTATATTTCTATCTCTAGATCCATATTTTCTTCCACTGACCCATGTAGTTGTAGGAGGAGTTTAAGACAAGTATGGGACGTGACTAGAATGCATGAGATCAGTGATCTAACTTGTTATTTGTTATTTTGACAAATTTCCAGTGGGAGATGAATGGAAAGATATCTTCTTCCATGTTCCTATTTCAAGCCTGGAAAGATTCCCTCTCTATGCACTCTAACAGTCTCTTGCTTACAGAATCCACTTGACATTCAGCGCCACAAATTAATTTATACGTTTCTGAGCCACTTTGTACATATATCCTCTCCTGAAGGCCTTCCACTGATACAGAACCCTTAAACCATAGGGTTTGTACCTTGAAGCTAAGGGGCAGAGAATGTGGGTCTATTCCTTATTCCAACACTTTGTAGGTCTGTGGCCACCAACAAATCTGAGCCTTGGCTATTCATGTATCAAATGAATACAATAATATTTAGAGAACTCGCATCACAGATTGTTTATAAAGGAAGGCTTTGTAAGCCCTCAAACAGTATATAAATATAAATTATTATTCTACAAGGGCAGCTACATGACACAGTAGATAGATCACTGGGCTTGGAATCAGGGAGACTCATGTTCTCAGTTAAATCTGACCTCAGACACTTACTTGCTGTGTAACCCTGGGCAAATCACTTAACCCTATTTGCCTCATTTCCTTATAGGTAAAATAAACTGGAGAAGGAAATGGAAAACCACTTCACTATTTTTGCCAAGAAAACCCCAAATTAGATCATAAAGAGTCAGATATGACTGAAAATGGTTGAACAACAAAATTATTATAAAAGGTTCACTTCCAATTCATTCCAAGTACATCTAATATAAAAGCATTTAAAGCAGTTCTGTGGGAGGAAGGGAGAGGGCAGGTGAGGGGGGAATGAGTGAATCTTGCTCTCACCAAATTTGGCCTGAGGAGGGAATACCATACATACTCAATTGGTTAACTTTACCCACAGGAAAGAAGAGGGAAGAAGATAAAAAAAAAAAGGGGGAGATGAGGGAGGGAGAGCAGATGGGGGTGGAGGTAATCAAAAACAAACACTTTGGAAAGGGGACAGGGTCAAGGGAGAAAATTCAATAAAGCGGGATGGGTTTGGGAAGGAGCAAAATATAGTTAGTCTTTCACAACATGAGTATTGTGGAAGGGTTATACTTAATGATACACATGTGGCCTATGTTGAATTGCTTGACTTCTTAGGGAGGGTGGGAGGGAAGGGAAGAAGGGAGAGAATTTGGAACTCAAAGTTTTAAAAACAGGTGTTCAAAAACAAAAAAAAAAGTTTTTTCATGCAACTAGAAAATAAGATACACAGGCAATGGGCATAGAAATTTATCTTGCCCTACAGGAAAGGAAGGGAAAAGGGATGGGAGGGGAGTGGGGTGACAGAAGGGAGGGCTGAATGGGGAACAGGGCAACCAGAATATATGTCATCTTGGAGTGGGGGGGAGGGTAGAAATGGGGAGAAAATTTGTAATTCAAACTCTTGTGAAAATCAATGCTGAGAACTAAATATGTTAAATAAATAAATTTTAAAAAATAAAAAAATAAAAATAAAAATAAAAAAAATAAACAAACAAACAAAAAAAAAGCATTTAAGTTCCTATTGTGTGCAAGGCTCTTATCTAGCTTCTGGGCATAGATATAAAGAGAAATGGAAAAAAAATAATTTCTGTCCTCAAGGACTTACATTCTACTGGAGGGATATGACATAGAAATACATGTGCGTTAAAAGTTAGTTGCTTGTTCTTTCCTGCCAAATTATATTCTGATTGCTTTCTCTGTGCTTCATCCAGCAGGAGAATGAAAGTAAATGGTGACTCTGTCAGTGTTTACTGGAGAATGGGCTGTGCAATGAGCGGCAGATAAACAGTGAATAACCCTGCCCAGGGACTGTCTATTTAATGACTGTTTCCTCCCAAGTATGAAAGTGTCTTTTTCTTAGAAAGAGCCACAGAAAGCTGGAGGAGTTAGCTTTGTCTCCGTGTCCGAGTGCTGAAATGTGTTTCTGCAGAAGGCAGTCGTGTCCAGAAGTCGCCATTCTTTTCCTGACTTGGCTCTTAATGGACGCACGCACACATGCTGTGCTTGGCCTTCTTGCCTGGCAGTAGAGGTACCCCATTTCACAGCTAGCCAGTCGGTCCTGGGGTGGTGTGGAGCGCATCCCCTACTTTCTTTGCTCTTCGCTGGTCAACTATGGTTTTCGACTTCTATAAATACCCAACTAAACACCTAAGCAACACCTTGGTGTTTTTCCATAAGAAGCTGTTTAAAAACTCAAACTTCAAAGTTTGGATTGTAAGGTATGTTTATTTCATTCAAGTCAGGACTGATCATTAATAGAGACAGAAGACTATTAATTCCAGCCCAAAATACCACCAGGTTTCTATTGGAAGAATAGGAAATAAATATCCTTAGAGGGTGAACCTCGTTAATTAAGGTACATATCACACCTTATGTCTATACTGTATGAATGCTGCCTTGGACCATAGTATCATAGAATTAGGACTGGAAGAGACCTTTAAGTTTGTTTTGTCCAATCTCCTAATATTCAGGAGGAAAATTGATGCCCAGAGAGGGCAAATGAGCTCGCCAGACTCTACAAATAATAGTTAGGAATCTTACTCAAAGTCCCTTCTCCTAATTTAGTATTTGTGGCTCTGTCTCCTGAATATGGTAATAGGAAGATATGTAGTTTGTTGCATATATTATTAGACATTTTGCATTTCAAGTTGAAGTATGGGGATAGTGAGAATCACATGGAAGTTAATCAATCAATCGATTTTTATTAAGCATTACTGTGGGCTAGGCACTGTGGCTAAGTTCTGGGCATACAAAAAGAGAAAGTGACAGCAGCGTGTGGTATAGGTGGACACTGCCTAGCAAGAGAAAAAGCAAGCAACTAGGAGACACAGTTTGGTTTCCAACTAGCAGTGTCACCAGGGTAGGTCACCGATACTTCCTCTTGAACTGAGGCTCAATATACCTCTGTATATCCTAAGGTGTTGGTGGGAACTGGATGAAATAATCAGTGTGAAAGCTACAGGCATTATAGAAATGTTAAGTATGATCACAATAGTGGTGATTATACCTGAAGGCAGGAAGGGGAAAAGGGGGAATGGTGAGTGAAGTGGCAGATATTCTCAAGGGCACATTGCTGAATGTGGTGTGTATGTAGTTTACTATCTCTCTCTCTCTTTCTCTCCTCTCTTCTCTCTCTCTCATCTATCTATCCATCTATCTATCTATCTACCTATCTATTTGCCTACTTACCTACCTAATAGCCTTCCTTCTTTCTTCCTTCCTTCCTTCCCTTCCTTCCTTTTTTCTTTGTTTTTTCTTTTTTCTTCCCATCAACCTTCTATGCATGCCTTGAAACATAGAGTTATATGGATAACCTTTTGTGTGTAAAGATGTTATATCTAGATATACTAAATGTAATATTGTATATGTATATATAAATATATGCATCTATGACAGATGCTGCAAGTGGACAGTTAGTTGAGACTAAAATTGAACCAGAGGAGGAGAACAGGATTGCTTTTAGGAAACTGTGAGATTATTTTTTAATGACCCTGTTTCTCTCTGAGACAAAAGCCGTTCTCTCTCTCTCTCTCTCTCTCTCTCTCTGTCCTCTCTCCTCTTTCTCTCTCTCGCTCCCTCTCTCTCTCTCCTTCTCTCTCTCGCTCTCTCCTCTCTTCTCTCTCTCTCTCTCCCTCTTCCTCTTCTCCTCTCTCTCTCTCTCTCTCTTCTCTCTCTCTCTCTCTCTCTCTCTAAGAGTTAAGAATATTATTCTTTGAAATATCAACATGTTTACAGAAGGCATTAGAAAAGTACCTTAGTCCATAGGTTCTAACTGTCCCATCAACTATGGTTGTCCATCTCCCTCTAGGTAATGACTAAGAGGTGGCCATGGGATTTTGAGGAGCATCCTTTTAATAATAATATGCTTCTGGTGATGTTGCATGGCTCCAGGTACTGTAATACTACAGTTTCTGAAGAATCTAAGTTGATGATTGCCCAAAGGACAATGGAGAAAGACGTGGGAAGCATCTGTAACACATTATGAATAGGGAATTATCAACCAATTTACTTGAAATCTATACTCCTCTCTGCCACTATAATCTGCTTTCCTGTACTGAGTTTGTAATGGATTGTTTGTAATTCTCAAGGCACTAGCTAAGGCTGATTACGAGTTTCATCAGTGAGCCTTTTGGGGCTTCCTCGGTCACACATTGGATGAAGAAACTAAGGATCAAAGAATGGAAATTACTTTTCTAAAGTCACACAGCTAGTTAACAGCAGAGTTGGGAATCAAACTTAGATTTTCTCCAAATTCAGTACCTTTCTAACATATCAATCCTGGGCTTGAAATCAGAAGACGTGGACTTAAATCTTGACTCTTCCACATATTAGCCATGTCATTTAATCTACTTAAGCCTCAGTTTTCTCATCTGCAAATTATCTCTTTCATAATGTTGTTTTGAGAATATAATAAAACATGAGTCCCCAACCCTTTTTACCCCTGTCTTTGATTAAACTTTCCCATAATTCCTACTCAGTCTGAAAAGAAATAAATTCTGCAGTTTACACACAAATGCATGTAAGAAATAAAGAGATTAATTAATGTCAATAGGTTACTCTAGTAATTTACCAAAACTCCCCCTTGACAAGGTTCTCATAGTCCCTGGGGGTATGCATACCTCAAGTTGGATACCTTGAGACAAGATAATGTGAAGTGTTCTAAGATGGTGAGGTATTGTGTGAACAAAACCTCTTATTAAAACAAAATATATTTGAATTTATTTTAAGAACAGGCCATATAACACTTTTGATAGAATTTGATGCTCACGAAAATCAAGCAATGATGGCTTTATGATACAGGGAAAAGATGAGAGAATTTGGTGTCAGATGGACTATTTAAATCCCAGTTTGCCTGTTATTGCCTGTATTACCTTGGGCAAGTTATTTAACCTCCCAAAACTGTGGTTTCCTTATCTGGGGGCAGTTGATTTCTATGGTTCATTCCAGCTCTAAGATTTCATGATTTAATTTGCTGCAGCCCCTAAATATTGTGACTCCCTAGAAGACTTTTCAAACCAATTCTTCACTTCAAAGCTTGAGAGACTAACAGCTACATGCTCTTCTGGGAATAGATGGAAGAAGTCAGTCATCTTTCCCAAGTGTACTCTTCCCTGGGACCCACTGGAGTGGATGGTAGCCCCACCATAGTAGCAGTAGGAATATGTTCTTTATGGATTTCAAAAGGCCAGACAGACCCATTGAGGAATTACACAGGTGAAGCAACATGAGAAGGTCATCAGAGAAATGTATGATGGGGATCAGTGGTGGGGAATGAAGAGGTCATATAGCGAGAGTGTAGGATAACTGAAACACACCTATATGCTCTCTTGGCATCCATACAATGTCAGGAGAATGAGAGGAAGGCCCTCAGCCATTTGGGTAGACACTCTTTGGAAGTCATCCTGGAGCATGTGAACAGAGTTGCAGAGAATGTGCAGGCATGGCTGAGGCATGATTGCATCATTGGCAGGTATAACCACATTAATGAGAGCACAGAACCACTGAAGAGCTGGACAAAGAGGATTGCTCTCTTTTGGCCTCTAAAGTCAGGTCTGAAGACCTCAAAGGGGCAATGTGAAATTTATTTTTCTACTTAGAGGAGTTCATAATTGAAAAAAATTCAGAGGTCACTGACCTAGATCTCCCAGCTAAAATTATGGCTCATCTGAAGCTCCTGACCAACCCCTGTCCTCAACCACTTTCTCTCTGGAATCAGCTATGACTTCTCCAAAGGACTCCTTATATCTTCATGCTGGTGAATAAACTCAACTTCTTACAGTCTAGAGGAGTGAGGGAGACAGTAATAGAAGAAGCCCTGGACAGCACTCAAATACAAGGTTGGTTCCTCAAGACAACTAACTGCCTCCTTGGCCCTATGGGCAGCCTGAAGGATCGTGCTCTAGATTTGCCTCTGGGCTAGTAGAGTCTCCATCCCTGCCCAGGCAGACCATGGTGGGCAGAGGTACCTGCACAAGGTCAGGTAAGGATAACACATGTGTCCTTAGAAACCTTTTCTCCTCTCTACCATCCCCGTCTCATCCCCCTTCTGGATAATTGGACTCATTAATTTCTAATGTACACTAAAAGCATTCTCAAAGCTAGCCAGCAAAAAGGAAGTTAGGTCCCTTGTGTCAACAGGGCTTAATACATTTCTTTTCAAAATATGAAGGCCCAGTAAGTCACATATTTTTTTGTTTAATTAGCAAATGGTAAATTTTCACCCATTGCAAGGGATAAGAGAACTTGTCTCACTACCCCTGTTTGGTTAAGAAGTCCTGACAGTGTAAACATTTACTAGGGTAATGTTATAATCCTGAAAACTCACTTCAAAAAAGGGAAAAGGAATCTGCTTCTAAAGCTTTTCACAGGGCTCTAAAGTAAGAAGCTTATTGGTCAACCATTCAAGTAAGGGAGAGAGTACCAAGTCTTGCTAGAGTTTCTGAAAAGTTTAACTGTTAAATAAATGCAGTTAAATGTTCAGTGCAAGGCACAGAGAATTCTGCATAGTGCTCTTGCATCCCATAAACTCTTGCGTCTGAAGCACCACAGCAGCTAATAAAAAAATAAAATAAAACGGTATTAAAATGTTAATGACTCGCCAGTATTTCCATTTATATATACATATGACAGCTTCTGAGCCCACTGAATTGTAGAGAATGGCTTAAACATCACCACAGTTGGGACAAAGTCATACTAAATGCCAAGTATTTCAAATTCAGAAGAAGTGTCTTCATTTCAACTTACATTTAAATGAGGATCACAGCCGATGGAAAGATTGCATGTGATGTCAGATGAGAAATCCAAATCAGGGAGTGCCTAGTAAGAGGAGGAGAGTTAGCAAGCCACCAGATCATTTTTTTTGTCTTATCTACCCAACAGGGATAAATACTAGCATAGGTGAAGTGTTTTGACCACCTGGGAAGTGAGGGACTATGGAAAAACCCAAGGTGTCTTTGAAAATCATTACTAATGTTTCTGCAGTTTAAATTGGGGTGAGAGAGCCCAGAGAATCTCAAATTAGGTACATTCATTCATTCACTTATATATCTAAGTTATCTATTTAGCTAATAAAATAAAATAAAGTGATATTAAAATGTTAATAGCTTGCCAATATTTCCATTTATATATACATGTGACAGTTTCTATCTATTTATTTAGGTGGGCACAGATAAAGTGGCATAAGGCAGGGCAATCGGCTAGTGTGAAAAATGAGCAACTCTAATTTTTAGGTTTACAGTTAAAATCTCATTTGCATATCATTTTCTGGGCCCAGTTTTTCTCCTTGTCCAATTTTGGTTCCACAGGATAACCGATAACCAAGCAAGATTTTAGCTAGGTCTGAACTTGTAAATACCGGCATCACTATCAGCATCCAGACCGAATGACTGAATCTCTCCTGCTTTCTATTATTATCAATTATAGTTTATAAGCTGATGGGGAAAGCTCATTTCTTTGTACCCATTATGATTTTTATGAATTTGTCTCGGATAGATAGAGAACAAGGCTGGGAATCAGGATACTTAGATTGAATTTTCCACATGGTCACTGGTTAGGTAGGTGATGTTGGACAAGTACTAGCTCTCTCAATGTTTCAGTTTCCTTTCTGTAAGGTGGGGATAGAAGCAGCAATGTGTAACAGTGGAGAGAGCCCCTGGAGTCAAGAAGATTCATCTTGTTGCATTCCAATTCGGGCTCAGACAATTACTAGCTGTGAGACCCTGGGCAAGTCACTTCACCCTGTTTGCCTCAGTTCCTAATATGTAAAATGATCTGAAGAAGGAAATGGCAAACTGCTCTAGTATATTGACCAAGAAAATCCAAATGAGGTCATGAAGAATTGAACAAGACTGAAAAACAACCAAACAACAAAAAGAAGATGGGATAACAGTATCTGGCTTCTTCCCTCCCAAGGGCTGTTGTGAGGCTAAAATGAATTAGGAGGTTATGAAGCTGCTTTGAAAAATACAAAGTATACAAAAATTGTTAGAATGCCCTTTGATGGGACCACACCTCCTGGGACTTTGGGATCTCCATGCTACAGATTTTACCCATCTTTCTGCACCGGGGGGATTTGTAGTAATAACAGTGATGGTGGGGAGTAGTGGTCCAGGATGACAGAGTAGTCACAGCTGCTGGCTCCTGGGGCAGCTGATTGATGCAACTGTAGAGCAACTCAAGGGTGTGTATGTATTTATATGTGTATCTGACCTAATGTCTCCCTGGTCAGGGCCAACTGTGACGAAAGCCTTTGGCTTTAATAGCACAAGACAATCAATTCTGTCTAGCTCTTTCTCTCTCTTTACTTTAGTCTCACCATTATTATAAAAACAACAGTAATAGCTCACATTTTTATGGCATTTTAAGGTTTTTAAAAATTAAGTTTTATATCTTCAATCAGATATTTTCTTCTTTTCTCCTTTTACCTCCTCTTTTTCCCATTTTGGGGAATGGAGAACAAAACTCTTTTAAATAAGCATTGCCGAACAAAACAATTTCCCATATTCCGTGCCTCAAAATGTCTGTCTCATTCTGCATATTTCTCCATCACCTTTCTTCTAGGAAGGTCTACTAACTCCAATTTCATCTTCCTTCATTGTATTATAAGGTAACTTCTTAGAAATTCATTACCACACTAATTTTTCTCGTAAATGAAAGAATGAACAAGAAAAACAGTCTAGAGTATGTGTTCAGAAAAACAATTGACAGAGAGAGGGAGGGGTGGAGCATTTGTATAGTGAGAGTGAAGGATAAACTGCTCCATTACTATCCACATAATGTCAACAGAACTAAAGGAAGGCCCTCAGCACATTGAATTTTGAAATTAATGAGAATTTACAAAAGGGCATGAAGGAGAGTTAGATAAGATGGGTGATCATGGATGGATGGGAAGGAACGGGAAGGATCGCAATCTTTCTTGTTGGGGGGAATATAGCACACACATTCGAGAGACTGCAGATCCGTTTGGTCTTGAAATATGAAAGTAAGAGAAACTCTGATTTTCAGTGCCACACTTCAGTTACCCAGGAAGGTTCAATCCCCAGGGATGAGGAGAATCAGCATTTTAATATCTTTTCCAAATGGCAATTTTTGAATGCAATTCAAAGTACATAAAACTGCCCCAAACTTCTTGAAGAAAAGAAATCACACGGCTAAGCCTACTTTCTGACAGCATGAGAAATAGGTGTAGCTATTTGCCTTACCCATAAAGACCTCAACTCTCTTCATTTCAAGGCAACCACTTTTTTCCCCCCAGTGATTCTGAAGATACCTGAATTTGCACATTGCGTTAAAGAGGCATGACATTCAAGCATGGTGTGGGAAATAAAATGTTAATTTATCCAAATCACTGAAATTTTATTCAACCAATATTCAGAGAATCACATAGCTATAACATAGTTTTATATCAATCCCTATCACCACAATTTCACTTAAAATAAGAAGAAGTAGATAGAGAAACAAATTCAGAGAGAGCCATAAAGGGAAGATGGTAACCAAAAATTAGGCCTTGCCTTCTTTAGGCTTTGGGTTTTCTTTTTCTCTCTATCACATTAACCCACATCTTGCAGCCCTGACAT
This sequence comes from Trichosurus vulpecula, assembly GCF_011100635.1. Lineage (NCBI taxonomy): Eukaryota > Metazoa > Chordata > Mammalia > Diprotodontia > Phalangeridae > Trichosurus > Trichosurus vulpecula. The sequence continues at coordinate 518,656,651 of NC_050573.1, forward strand.
GAGACTTCTCTTCCCTACCCTCAAGCATCTATGTATTTATCTAGCAAACTCAGCCTAACTCTTTAGATTAGGGAGTATTTCTCCCAAAGGTGGTCTTCTATGTTCTTTCTTTTATTCATATTTCATTTTCCCCCAATGCAGGTAAAAACAATTTTAACATTCACTCTTTTAAAATTTTGAGTTCCAAATTCTTCCCTTCCCTCTCTCCCTTCTCTGTTCCTTGACAAGGCAAGCAATTTGTTATGGTCTATACATGTGTAATCATGGATAACATATTTTCATATTAGTCACGTTGTGAAAGAAAACACAGAACAAAAACAAACAAGAAAAATAAGTTTTAAAAAAAGTATGCTTTGATCTGTATTCAGACTCCACTAGTTCTTTCCTTGGAGGAGAGCATTTGTCATCATAAGTTCTTTGGAATATTCTTAGATCATTGTAATAGCGGAGTCATTCACAGTTGATCAACACACAATATTACAGTTACTCTGTACAATGATCTACTAGTTTTGCTCTCTTTGTTTTGTATCAGTTCATGTAAGTCTTTCCAGGTTTTCTGAGAGCTCATAATTTCTAATAGTACAATAGTATTCCATCACAATCACATACCGCAGCTTGTTCCCCAATTGATGGGCATCCCCTCAATTTCCAATTCTTTGCCACTACAAAATGTGTATATATTTTTGTATATGTAAGTATTTTTATATACATAAGTCCTCCTGGTCTTTTTTCAAAATTTCCCAAGTTGACAGTCAAATTCTATTCCATTTTGACTGAACACTTACTTATCATGTTGTGGGATATGCTTGATGTTTACTTAGGTTTTCTAATTTTCTGAGCTCTATTGGATACTTGTACAATGTTAGAGAAAATCTGAAAAACTATGCCCAATTTTTTTATCTTTCCCCAGAGCAACAGCTTCCTGAGCCCCATGCTCAATTTCTCCCAGGTTCAGTAAAACTGCATTACAGGTGACAGCTATTCATTCTATGAGAAGGTCCTCACTAGATGTGTCATCAGCATTACCCATCAGGGACATATAAATCTAATAGCAAATCATTTAATTAAGACATGAAGCAAGAAAGGAAATAAATCAAGGAGAGAAACATGGTCTGAATCCATACACAAAGGGATGAAAATCTGTTATCTCCTGGTTATTATAATCTAATTCCACTTTAATACCTCTAAATCTCCAGCATAATGAGGCAGCATGGTAATTTTGCACCAAAAGTCTGAGGAGTTGGAAATTTAATGTGGTAGTCTGTCTCAGAGTTTTTCCTGAAGAAACTTCCTATAGGATAATGAACAATTGACAGCTTTTGCCTCTGATCTATGATTTATCATCATGGTCCTAACAGGATGCTGGGGTTCAGGATGCCATAAGCCTTGACCCATATGGCTGTTCCTCCCCTCTTCTCTTTTCTTCTATATCTACCTCCTCCCCTCCAGTGGGGGTAGGGGAATAAATTGCTGGTAGCAAATACCATTGTCAAACAAAATTCCCATATGGTCCATGCCCCTAAATGTATATCTTATTCTACATATTAGTCCATCATCTCTGTCAAGACATGGGTGACATTCAAAACCATGAAACACTTCATCAATTTACATGCCACTCTTACACAGGGGTGCAATGGGAGCTCAGAGTAGTTGTCAGTTCATGGATTGTTTTTTAAAAAAAAATTGTGGAGAATAGAGGGGATGGAGCCAAGATGGCACACTGAAAACAGAGACTCCTTTGAGCTCTATCCCAAATCCCTCCAAACACCTGTAAAAAATGACTATAAACAAATTCTAGAGAACCCACAAAATGACAGAGCGAAACAAGTCTCCAGCCCAAGATGGCCCAGATGGTGGCTGGGAAGGGTCTATCACACCATGCTGGGAGCAGAGCGCAGCCCAGCATGGGCTGAGCAAAGACAGATCAAGCCAGAGTAGACCTGGAGCAGGCCTTAGGGCATGGAATCACTGAGCTGTGGAGGTTTCCAGACTTCTCAACCCACAAACAACAAAGACAATGGAGCAGATCAGTGGGAAAACTGTTGGACTTGAATGAGAGAGGTGAGCAGTCCAGTCCCAACCCCAGGGCAGTGGAAGTGACTGCAGTGGACGTGGCAGCAGCAGCAGCAGTAGCAGCAGCAGCAGCAGTGGCTGCTTCAAGAGTTCCAGGCCCACAGACTGTGGGGGGAATCAAGCAGCTGATCAGAACGGCAGTGCAGGGATCTCTTTGCTGGCAGTGAGTAAGGATTCTCTTGCTTTGTCCTGCTTGGATATGTGTCGAAATCCTGGTTAGCGGACCTTGAGGGAGGAGAAGCCTGGTGTGGCAGAAGTTGTGGTGGCTGTGGATAGGGAGTCCTCCTGGTGGTTGCATGGCAGGGGGAAGTGCTCTTGAGGTCAATCATGGACCACAGCACAGGGCAGGAGAGGAGTGAATACCTCTTGTTGGATTGTGCCACCTCGGAGGAGCTGGAGATTTGCAGGTGCCTAGAGGTGGCTCTGAGGGCAGCAGCACAAAACTCCTGAAGCTTGGGACAAAGCTCTCTCCACTCTGGAAGCAATCATACCCTGACAAAGAGCACGAAAATAAAGAAATTGGTTGGGAAAATGAGGAAACAGAGTAAAAAAAAAAACCTCAGACTACAGAATCTTATTTTGTTGACAAAGAAGATCAAAACATGCAGCCAAAAGAAGTCAACAAAGTCAAAGAGCCTACATCAAAAGCCTCCAATAAAAACATGAACTGGTCTCAGGCCATAGAAGAGCTCAAAAAGGATTTGGAAAAGCAAGTAAGAGAAGTCAGGGAAAAATTGGGAAGAGAAATGAGAGTGATGCAAGAAAATCATGAAAAATGAGTCAACAGCTTGCTAAAGGAGACCCAGAAAAATACTGAAGAAAATAACACCTTAAAAAATAGACTAATCCAATGGTAAAAGAGGTCCAAAAACCAATGAGGAGAAGAATGCCTTAAAAGGCAGAAATAGCCAAATGGAAAAGGAGGCCCAAAAGATCACAGAAGAAATAATGCCTTAAAATTTAGAATGGAACCAGTAGAAGCTAGTGACTTTATGAGAAATCAAGAAATTATAAAACAGAACCAAAAGAATGAAAAAATGGAAGACAATGTGAAACATCTCATTGGAAAAACCACTGACCTGGAAAATAGATCCAGGAGAGATAATTTAAAAATTATTACACTACCTGAAAGCCATGATCAAAAAAAGAGCCTAGACCTCATTCATCTTTCAAGAAATTATCAAGAAAAACTAACCTGATATTCTAGAACCAGAGGGTAAAATAGACATTGAAAGAATTCACCAACTGCCTCTTGAAAAAGATCACAAAAGGAAAACTCCTAGGAATATTGTGGCCAAATTCCAGAGTTCCCAGGTCAAGGAGAAAATATTGCAAGCAGCCAGAAAGAAACAATTCTAGTATTGTGGAAACACAATCAGGATAACAAAAGATCTAGCAGCTTCTACACTAAGGGATTGAAGGACTTGTAATATGAGGACTTGGTGGTCAAAGGAGCTGGGATTAAAACCAAGAATCACCTACCCAGCAAAACTGAGTATAATACTTCAGGGCAAAAAAATGAGTTTTCAATGAAATAGAAGACTTTCAAACATTCTTAATGAAAGACCAGAGCTGAATAGAAAATTTGCCTTTCAAATACAAGAATCAAGAAAAGCATTAAAAGTAAGCAGGAAAGACAAATCATAAGGGACTTACTAAAGTTGAACTGTTTACATTCCTATATGGAAAGATGATATTTGCAACTGATGAGACCTTTCTCAGTATTAGGGTAGTTGAAGGGAATATTCATATATTTATATAGACAGAGGGCACAGGGTGAGTTGAATATGAAGGGATGAAATCTAAAAAATAAAATTAAGGAGTGAGAGAGGAATTTATTGGGAGAAGGAGAAAGGGAGAGATAGAATGGGGTAAATTATCTCACACAAAGAGGCAAGAAAAAGCTGCTATAATGGAAGGGAAGAGGAGGTAGGTGAAACGGAATGAGTGAACCTTACTTGCATTGGATTTGGCTTAAGGAGGGAATAACATACACAGTCAATTGGGTATCTTCCCCTACAGGAAAGGAGGGGGAAGGGGATAGAAGGGGGATGATATAAAGGAGAGCAGATTGGGGGAGGGGGTAGTCAGAAGCAAACACTTTTGAAAAGGGACTGGGTCAAAGGAGGAAAAAGAATAAATGGGGGGCAGGATAGGATGGAGGGACATATAGTTAGTTTTTCACAACATGACTATTATGGAAGTGTTTGCATAATGATACATGTATAACCTATATTGAATTGCTTGACTTTTTCTCAAGGAGGGTGGGTGGGGAGGAAGAAGGGACTCAAAATTCTAAAAACAAATGTTTAAAATATGTTTTTACACGCAACTGGGAAATAAGATATACAGGCAATGGGGTATAGAAATCTGTCTGGCCCTATAAGAAAGTAAGAGGAAATGGGATAAGGGGACAGGAAGTGGGGTGAGAGAAGGCAGGGAAGAATGGGGAAAGGGGCAATCAGAATACGTGCCATATTGGGATGGGGGGAAGGATGGGGAGAAAATCTGTAACTCAAAATCTTGTGGAAAAGAATGTTAAAAACTAAAATAAATTAAAAAAGTTTTGGGGGATTATGAGTGTCCTAGTTTATGGAGACATCTGATTGGTGCTTTATCTTTGGCACATAATTTCTGTTTTGGAGAGAGCTGAAAAGTCTTGGGGATCAGAGAATGTTTAAATCTCCATGTTGTTGATCATATGACCTGGAAGGCCTATGGTTTATTGTTAATGTATAATTTTTTCTCCTGGTTCTTTTCACTTCACTCTTCATCAGTTTATATAAATAAAAACATCCTCTTCTTATGTAAAAGACAGCCATGTATAATGTACTCAGGAAAAATTTGCATACACATCCATTTTCCTTTTCTGCCTTTTATTTCCTTTCTCCTTTTCACAAAATTGGAACAGAAAGATTATGGATCCATAGTAATTTAAACCCCACTGTTTAGCTTTTAAACTCCTACATGACCTAGCCCAGTCTATCTTTGGACTTTATTTACTTCCCCTCTTTGAACTCTTGGATCTAGCCACAACTTTTTTTCTGCTCCTCACATACCAGCACTCAATCTTGCACCTCTGTGTGTTTGCATAGGACAATTAATTCCCATGCCTGGAGGGTAGTCTCTCTTCACCTCTATCCTGTAGAATCTCTCTTTCCTTTAAGGTGTGACTTAAGCATCACCTTCTACACAAAACCTTTCTTGATACCCTCAACTGCTATTGCCTTCCCTCCCTATGTCATATTTAACCAACTTGTCAATTCTCTTTGTATTTATTCTGTTTACACTTGTACTTTTTGTCTTTCCATTAGTATATAAGGTCTTTGAAAGGAGAAATTATTTCATTATTTGTATACATATCTGTAGTGCCTAGCAAAATGCTTTACACAGTAGGCACTTAATAAATCTTGGCTGTTTGTGGTTAATATGGAAAAATGCTTTGCATGTGTGATGGTATCATATTGCTTGCCTTGCCTATGAGTGGGGGAGAAGCTGGAAGGAGAAAGAGAATCTGAACTCAAAATTAAAAAAAACATTAAATATTTTTAACACAGTTAAATTTTAACATAATTAAAAAATAAATCTTAGTTGTTTAATAATAATATTCTCTAGAAATAAGATCATAGAATCATATATGTAGAGCTAAAAGAGATCCTAAGACCATCTAGTCTGGCCTCTCCTTTTACAGAAGAAGAAACTGTAGCCCAGGGAGTTATATGACTTGCCCAAGGTGCCACAGGTAGGCACCATCAGAGCGAAGGATTTGAGCACAGATTCTTGGATTCTAGAGCCAGTGTTCCTTCCTGACATAATAACTGTTTGTAGAGAGAAAATTCCAATACAATAAATATTCATTCAGCCTCTACTACATGCCAGGCACTGTGCTAAGGGCTGGGAATACAATTACTAAAGGGAAAGACAGTCCCTGCCTTCAAGGAGAATCTAATGGGGAATGGTGGAGGGACACAATGCACAAAAAGGGCAGGAAAGCAGAGATGGGGAAGACTGGGGTATCCAGAGTGGGAGCACATTGTTCTGTGGAGCAGCAGATGCAGAACAGAGTGGTCCAGTGTCCAGGTTCTGCCCTCTACAAAGGAAAGCATTGGGAGGAGTTTAACACTCCTCCAATCAGAGGGGAGAGGAGGCCCAGGGAGGTGCTGTGAGTCAAGGCTTGAATGAGCAGCATGTGTAAGCAGCTAGGTGGCACAGTGGACAGAGTGCAGGGCCTAGAGTCAGGAAAACTCATCTTCCTGAATTCAAATTTGACTTCAGACACTAGCTGTGTGATCCTGGGCAAGTCACTTAACCCTGTTTACCTCAGTTTCCTCATCTGTAAAATGAGCTGGAGAAGGAAATGGCAAACCAGTACAGTACCTTTGCCAAGAAATAATGAAGAGTCCAAGAGATAGACAGGTCTGAAAAACAAAGAACAGATGAGATTAGAGGTGATGAGCTTACCTCGGAGGAGGATCTTATTCCTTGGAGTGGAAACCAGGCAGAGCAGCAGATGTAGAGTGGAAAGCATCCTAAAAGATCATTTTGTCTGGGTGGGGAGGAGGGATGGTTATTATCTTTTGTATCATTGCTTGCTTATCTGATGGTTTTTGGCTCTAAACTTAATTTGCTTTTGTTAGCCTTGTAACAAAGGGAATTACCGAATGGCCTATCTGTCAGAGCAAGAGAAGAGGGCAAACAGTGGATGCTTCTGTTGTCACTCAGTGCTTGCCTGGCTTCTACTGGGAAATATCTCTGTGGAGCGAGAGAGGAGCTTTGCATCATAGCCTTTTCAATTCCTCCCCAAAATTTTTTCTGGTGTTTTTCTACATGGAAATGCCATTGTATTTTTAATATACCTTATTCTATTAGGCTGCAAATTGCAATGTCACATTGAATTTATTTGCAATGCCCTCATTAAATGCATTGTGTAGTAATTGGGAGAAAAAAAATCCTGGTACACGAATAAGCAGTGATATTTTATGAATGATCATTATACTATAAATAATATTGGCTGCCAGAAATGAGAAGTCTGCCTACTCACAAATTAAAAATCAATTGACTTTGTGGCAAAGGAGGGCATTTGTTATGTGGTGGGGGGGAGGGAGGAACAGAATGAATGGCTCCTGATTTTATTCTTTTCTATATTTAAGCATTTTCAAACCTGTGATGCATCGTTCAGATAAAAAAAAACCCAACAACCACCAAACAAACAGTTTTTGGTAGGTTTTGTTGATATACCATTGTCATTTTTCTGCTATACCTGCACCTCCTTTGAACAAAGAAAAACACTTAGAGATTCTGGCATAGTGACAAAATATGCAATATCCCCCACCTGTAGCCCTCCACCTCTTTATGGAGAAGAAAGAGTTCTGTTTCATCAGATCTCCTACAGGACTGAGATTAGTTACTGCAATCAATCTGAGTCTAGCTGCCTGTTAATGTTGTCTCTGCTTACATTACTGTGGTCGTGGTGTGTATTGTTCTCCTGGTTCTGCTCATTTCACTCTTTGACAGTTCATATGAGGCTTTCCACATGACTCTCATTGCATGAGCAGAGTGAAATTTTCTAAAAATAATCATATTTTCCAAGTATGAATTGCTTGAACTCAACTTTAAAAGGAGAAGCATTGGATTTTCAAAATTGGATTGGAGGAGCTGTGCCAGTCTGGTTGTTTGGATTCAGATATTTGCTGTTTTGAGGGGTCAGGGTGAAGGGAGGAGAGGGCCAGGATGTGAACTCGAATAAAACAGGTAAAGTCTCCAGACTCAATCACTCACTGTCTTAGAATCACACGTAATGGGATGGGGATGGACATTGTATTGGCAATTACATCAGCTGCCAAAGGGGCCTCTAAGTCAGAGAAGTAGATAACAGTAGGACCGAGTGGAAACAGATCCCAATTTGGAATCATAGGACCTTGGCTAGGATTCTGACACTGACACCATACTGTCATGTGACCTCAGGCAAGTTTCTTAAGCTGATTGGGAACCTGCATACAGAAAATGAAGAGGTGGGATTGAATCACCTCAAAAGCCCCTTCTACTTAAAAATCTCTAAACCAGAGCTGTATACGGGATTTACAATTCTGGTCCTCTGATTCCAACAATTAGAGGCAGCTGGGTAGCACAGTGGGTAGAGTACACTGGGCCTGGAGACAGAAAGACTCATCTCCCTGAGTTCAAATCTGACCTCAGTCACTTACCTGTGTGACCCAGAGCAAGTCACTGAACCCTGTTTGCCTCAGTTTCCTCATCTGTAAGGATGGAGAAGTAAATGCTAAACACTCCAGTATTTTTGCCAAAAGAACCCCAAATGGTGTCTTAAAGAGTCAGACACAATTGAAATAACTCAACAAACTCTAATTCCAAATTCAGTGATCCAAATGAAGCATCATGCTGCCTCAACTCTGTATTAACAAGACATGTTTCCAGTGCCTATCGGTTTATGAAAAAGAAACTCTAATTCTGTGCAGAGCTGACAAGTGATTTGGGAAACCACTAACTCCAGATACATATCTAGTGATTGGGCTCAGATGGCAATTACGCAGGTAAATTCCAGGCTTTTTGAAGCACTGACATTTATCAGTTCTACATTTACCATCCACCACATCCACTAAGGAAATCTGATTCTTATTTGATTTAGGGCAGTATCAAGAAAACACTGAATAGTTCACAATTTTGTCTTTGTTAAGTCTGAATTTTGCCTTCATGATACTTTTAAATAGAATTCCACTTATCTATTTACTTTGCATTTTCCTTCTTGAAGATAGTGTCAATTTCATTCCACAAATTTCAGTATGTTGTCTCATCGTTCTAATTTTCAATTTTTTAAAAATTCAATTTTATTTTATTTTCAGTTCCAAAGTCTCTCCCCTTCTCTTTTCCCCACCCATTGAAAAGGCAAGAAAAATAAGAAGCATTACAAATGTGTATAGACATGCAAAACCAATTTCCATACTAGCAATGTCCCATCCCTCTATCTCCTCGCTCTCACATATATATACATATATATGTGTGTGTGTGTGTGTGTGTGTGTGTGTGTACACACACACACACACACACACACACACAAACACAAAGAAATAGAAAACAATGTGCTTCATTCTTCAGTAGGAGTCCATCAACTTTCCTTCTGGAGTTGGATGGCATGTTTCATCATGCATCCTTTGGAACTGTGATGGGTCATTGTGTTGACCAGTAATCAAGGCTTTCAGAGTCGATTATCTTAATAATATTACTGATTCAAGAAGGGAGAGAGGGAGGAAGAGAATTTGGAGCTCAAAATTTTTAAAAATGAATGTTAAAATTTTTTTACATGTAATTGGAAAAAGAAACACTTTTAAAAAAATAATTATGTTGCTATTGTTATATAAATTGTTCTGGTTCTGTTCACTTCCCTTTGCATAAGTTCATAAAAATCTTCCCAGGTTTTTCTGAAACCATCTCCTTCATCATTTCCTATAACACAATAGTATTCCATCATATTCACTGTTCTTATTTTATTTAATGAGTATCTATTCTTTTTATGATTTGTTCTATGAACCACCAATTCTTTAGGATTAAGTTGCTACGATTGATTTTAATACTTTTTTCAATAGTCTTTTACTGGATATAATTTTTTTATTGGATTGTGATCTGTAAGCAAGTGTTTAATTTTTTTTGCATTTGTCTGGGACTTTTTTATACCTTAATACATATTAGATTAATTTTTTATAAGGGTGTACATGATCAAAATTGTACATGATCAAAAATGTGGCTGTACTTTTCTCTTTCTCTTCAGTATCACCAGAGATCTGTTATATCTAACTTTTAAAAATTCTATTGAAATTTATAGTTTCTTTCTTGTTTTTTGTATTTTTGGTTAGATTTGTCTATATCTGAAAGGGAGTATGTTGAGGTCACAAACTGTTATAGTTTTGCTATATATTTCTCCTGTAACTCGTTCGGTTTTTCCTTATTTATTTAGATATTATGCCATCAGTTTTGCAATATATATGTGAAGTACTGATATTAATGATCTATATTACCTTTTACCACATCATTCTCTTATTTATTTCTTTTAATCAAGTCTATTTTTTTGTTGCCTTGTCTTCATTTGCTACCTCTAGATTAACTCCATCCTTATCTTTGTGTTTCAAGTATGTTTCTTATAAATAACATATTGTTGGATTCTACTTTCTAATCCCTTCTGCTTAATGTGTGAGTACACAATCACAGAGTTGAATAGACTGTAATGAGGGTGCATGTGTGCGTATGTACGTGTGGTCTGAACTTGTGATTTCGTTGGTATAAGGAACTCCCAATGAGGAGATTCCCTCTGTCAATGTAGACAGGCAGCTGTAATTTGTAGTCATAGAAAATTATCTGGGGGGTACTGAGAAAGTAAGTGGTCACACAGACAATATATGTCAGAGATCAGACTTGAACTCACCTCTACCTAACTCAGAAGCCAATTCTATGTTATGCCATTTGGGCTTTAAAATAATGTTATTAATGATGATGATATCTACATAGTGCTTTAAAGTTACAAAGTACTTTATATACTTTGTCTTTTTGGATCTTCACAACAATATTTTAAAAAAATATTACTACAGGTAATATTATAATCATTTTATAGACAAGGACACAGATGGTCAGACAGGTTAATGTGACTTGTCATGGTCATGAAACTAGTTAGTATTAGGGGTAGAATATAGATCTAGGTTTTTCCTAACTCTAAATCTCTGGTTTTCCTGGGAGGGATCTCTAAAGGACAGATTTAGGCTGATTTCTAGAAAATCTGTGCCAAAATAATTCTTTGTCAAGAAGATTTCTAAAATTATGACTGATTTCTTGAACAGATGATCTCTCTATCTGGCTTAAGACCTTTACAATTTGGAAAACATTTCCTTGTTGCCCTGGATCTTTTCTTTAAACATTAAATCTTAAATCAAGAACTGCTCAAGAAGGGCTAGTCCTAAGCAGAGACAGTACAAAGTAGGGGACAGCCAGTGGTGAAAAAGATCCCTCCCTTTTTCCAATACTGTCAACCACCCCCAGTGCTGGTGCTTGAATTTATGCCAATGACTTTCCTTCCTTTCTGTTAAGTAAGGTGTTATGGCAGTATTTCCTGATGAGAAGGAACATTCTTCTTCATTAGTCATGAACACATAAGTATAAATTAGTTTATAAAGTCATCTCCAATCTCTTAGCTGGCTGAGAGTAAATTTTGCTAAGGGGGCTCCTAGGAAGCTCCTATCAGCTTAAGGTGGAGAGGCAAAGTAGAAGCCTTAAAACCCTGGGTATTGGGGATGGATTAAGACAAATGCAGAGGAGAAAAAAGGAGTTGGGGACAAGTTGAAGACAAATTTAAATCCCTTCCAATTTAAAACATCATTATTTTTGCTATTATTTTGCATTGCTCTTAATTGCTTAATAATACTCTTCCTCCTTGTAACAAAGCAAAACAAACTGATGGCTGATAATGTCTGACAAGATTTGCTTCATTCCACATCCATATTCTACCACCTCTCTCCCAAGAGGAGTGAAGTAAGTCAGTTCTCTGGAGTCAAATCAGTCAGTTCATTGATCTGAATTTCTGATCTATTTTGCTATTGCTTTTCCTTTACATTGTTGTGAAAGTTTTGTGTATTGTTCTCTAAATTCTGCTTACTTCATGCTATCCATTCATATAAATTTTCCTTGGTTTCTCTGAATTCCTCATATTTATAGCTTCTTATGGAGTAATAAGTATAGTCACATGTCACAATTTGTTCTTCTGTTCTTCAGTTGATGGGTATCTCCTTGGTTTCCAGGTTTTGATGCTACAAAAAAGTGATTATATGCATATTTTAGCACATAGGGAGTTTTTTCTCTTTCTATGACTTCCTCAGTATATATACCTAGGCATGTCATGGTAGGGTCAAGAATGTGGCTGGTTTAGCAACTTTTCTTCAATAATTCATATTGTTTTCTGGAGTAGCTAGATGAAATTTACAATTCCACCAATAATGTATTAGTGTGACTTTTCCATAGCTGCTGCAAAGTTAAGTATTCTTATCTTTTATCATCTTAAGCAATATTCTGAGTATGAGATAAAATCTCAGTTATGTCAATTTAAACTTATCTATTTCTTCCTTCACTATCTCGTTAATAGCAATGTATTCCGGATCTCAACTGCCATGTGGTTTTCAGGGAGAATGGGGTGAAATAATTGGTAATCACAATCAGTCCTGCTATGGCAGAGAGAAGGAGGGACCTCTATTCTACTGTTTTAATTGCCTAACTCCTACTCCTTTGATGAGAGGAGGGAAAGCTGGGGGCCCAGGAGAATTAATGGATTTAATTCAGTCAGTGAACGGAACTCAAATTAGAGCTTGAGCAACACAGTCCCTATTTATACCTCACACCAGGCGATGAAGGAACATGTACAAATGCATAACAGCTGTTGGGCCATTTTTATTTTGTTTTGACTTTCAGGGTGTTTTGACTTGTCTTCTTAATTGGCTATACTATAGTGTTTTAAAAATGAAAATTTTGCAGGGTTCTTGCTACTTTCCCTGTTCATACCCCAGAAGCAACAACTGAGGCTTACAGCATCCCTTAAAGGTGGGTAGGAGCAAGGATTCTCTCTCCACTTCCTAGTTCTTTTTTGCTTTTAAACTTTTACTGAGGTCTTTTGTTTTTACATAGCCCTTATTTCCAGTTATAGCTTTACCTACCCAGAGGCAGCAAGGTGCTCTAGTGGATAGAGCCCTGGGCCCAGAGTCAGGAAGATCCTCCAGAATCATCTGAATCCAGTGGCAAGACATAGGTCAGGACAACTGGGGATGACTCCAGCCTCACTAGGGTAAGGGAGGCTCACTCTTTACCTGGGAGGCCACAGGGTGATGAATATTTTGTCCACAGCAATTTTCAAAGACCACCTGATGAATTATAGAGGGTATCAATCTATGTCAGTAGAGAAATGACCTTAAGAACAAATCATGGATCAGTTAGGTGGTGCAGTAGTTAGAGCACTGGGCTGGAATCAGGAAGAAAGCTTTCTGAATTCTAGTTTGGCTTCAGATACTTATTAGCCATATCATCCCAGGCAAGTCACTTAATCTCTTTGCTGGAGAAGGAAATTGCACAAACCACTCTAGTATCTTGGTCAAGAAAACCCCAAATGGGGTCAGGAAGAGTCAGATATGCCTGAAAAATGACTGAACTGAATGAACAAATGAGCTTCTTCGGTAGCTGTACGGTGATATTGACTCCTATTGAGTTTGCATTTCATTACAACATCCTTGTTGCTTCCCCCATACTCTCTCTTTGTTTTTTTGAGGGGGGAAGACAGGGCAATTGGGGTTAAGTGACTTGCCCAAGGTCACACAGCGAGTAAGTGTGTCAAGTGTCTGAGGCCAGATTTGAACTCAGGTCCTCCAGCCTCCAGGGCCGGTGCTCTACTCAGTGTGTCACTTAGCTGCCCCTACTTTCTTTATTTTTAAAAATTATTTAGCTTTCTATTTTTCCCCAATTACATGCCCATACTCTCTTTAAATCATAAGTATTAATAGTAGAGTCATAGGATCATAGGTCTAGAGTTGGAAAGGACTCGGAGATCATCTAGAACATCCTCTTCATTTTACAATGGGGAAACAAAAGCCCAGGGAAGTTAAATCAAACAATATGAGAGAATTTGAACCCAAGTCCACTGACCCGTTCCTTCCAGCATTCATCCATCAGTTAACATGCATAAAGCCCTTTCCTAGGCTTTAAGTCCCTACAATGATGACTGTTATTTAAATAGGCTTCCAAGAGGAGGAAAACCTCAACTCTTTTCAAGAAGTAGAGAAGCTCTTTAGTCACTTAACCTGGAAATGTGGGGGTGTCAGGGAAATGCTGGTACTGTGGAAAGAATACTCACTCTGGAATGTGGGGTGGTGGTGGTATGAGTTCCCATCTTGCCTTTGATGCTTGTGACCTTGGGCAAATCACTGAATTTTCCTGAAAGTGAGTTCAGGAAATATTAATATATTGGAAAATCACTAAGACCATTACAGACACTTTGTTTTCCTTTGTTCTTTGAAGAATTCAAATTAATTGATAATGTGGGAGAATGAGGTTTAATAGGGACTAATTTGATTACTCTTTACATAAATTTTAGTCTTTGTTGAGTAGATTTACAGAAAAAGAAAAATTCAAAGCAGAAAAGCTTATATTCTCTTAAAATTGTGTTTCAATGACACCTTTACATATTTGCATCATTTGATCTTTCTATATCTGCATCAAATGTTTGATTTTGCTGAAAACTTCCATATGTGCTTTCAATTAATGTGATAATTCCTCCTTAGCAAAGGAATGATTTAGGTGATCCAAGAAATCAAGCAGTTGGAGATAGTTGTGCCATTATATGTTTTATCATGGTAATATACTTTCAGATGCTTGCACTGAAAAATGAGTACTTTATGTAGATGTCACTTCACCACCATTTATTGTTGTTGTTTGTACTTTATTCTTGAAGAGGATCAATGATATCAAGAGCTTGATGTCTTGACTTGCAAGTGAATTGGATTTAAGTGAGGCAGGGTTATGCAAAGTCATCTGCCTCACTTTCTCCTCCAGAATCATCTGAGTACAGTGGCAAGACATAGGTCAGGACAACTGGAGATGACTCCAGATGCAGTGGGAGACCTTGGCCTTCTTAAGCTAAGGTCTTTCCTAGGTCTCAGTTTGTCTGAGGCAACACCCTTTCAGTGGTTTAAGACTGATTTAAGTGATTTAAGTAAGAAATAAGGCAAAAGATGGCCTAATTTGCCTACTCAAAAGAAAAAAAATCTGGGAGGGGAAAATCTTCAGGGTTTCTAGCCAGAACAGAAACAATTGCTCTTTACACTCTTTGTGAGGCATCAAAACCCAAACAATGACTAAGTGATGCTTGGGCCAGTACCCATTATTGGCCAATTAGTGAGAGCCAGAGTGATTTGGGGCATAGCCAGGTAGTTCCATTTGAATACCAATGGGCTTTACTCATGCCTGGTTTTTCTTTTCTTTTTCTTTTTAAAAATTATTGTTTATTTATTTAATACTTTTAATTTTCAGCATTGATTTCCACAAGAGTTTGAATTACAAATTTTCTCCCCATTTCTACCCTCCCCCCACTCCAAGATGGCATATATTCTGATTTCCCCATTCCCCAGTCAGCCCTCCCTTCTGTCACCCCACTCCTCCCATACCCTTTTCTCTTACTTTCTTGTAGGGCAAGATAGATTTCTATGCCCCATTGCCTGTATATCTCATTTCCTAGTTGCATGTAAAAACTTTTTTTTTAAACATCTGCTTTTAAAACTTTGAGCTCCAAATTCTCTCCCCTTTTCCCTCCTCACCCACCCTCCCTAAGAAGTCAAGCAATTCAACATAGGCCACATGTGTGTCATTATGAAAAACCCTTCCACAATACTCATGTTGTGAAAGACTAACTATATTTTGCTCCTTCCTATCCTATCCCCCTCTATTCAGTTTTCTCCCTTGACCCTGTCCCTTTTCAAAAGTGTTTGCTTTTGATTACCTCCTCCCCTTATCTGCCCTCCCTCCTATCATCCCCCCCCTTATCCCCTTCCTCTTTCTTTCTTGTTGGGTAAGATACCCAATTGAGTGTGTATGATATTCCCTCCTCAAGTCAAATCCGATGACAGCAGGATTCACTCTTTCACCCTCACCTGCCCCCTCTTCCCTTCCTACAGAACTGCTTTTTCTTGCCACTTTTATGTGAGATAATTTACCCCATTCTATCTCTCCTTATCTCCCTCTCTCAATATATTCCTCTCTCATCCCTTAATTTCATTTTATCTTTTTAGATATCATCCTTTCATATTCAACTCACCTTGTTCCCTCTGTCTATATATATATATATTCCCTTCAGCTACCCTAATACTGAGGTCTCACAAATTATACACATCATCTTTCCATGTAGGAATGTAAACAAAACAGTTCAACTTTAGTAAGTCCCTTATGATTTCTCTTTCTTATTTACTTTTTCATGCTTCTCTTGAATCTTGTGTTTGAAAGTCAAATTTTCTATTCAACTCTGGTCTTTTTACTGAGAAAGCTTGAAAGTCTTCTATTTTATTGAAAATCCATATTTTGCTGTGGAGCATGATACTCAGTTTTGCTGGGTAGGTGATTCTTGGTTTTAATCCTAGCTCCATTGACCTCTGGAATATCGTATTCCAAGCCCTTTGATCCCTTAATGTAGAAGCTGCTAGATCTTGTGTTATCCCGATTGTGTTTTCACAATACTCAAATTGTTTCTTTCTGGCTGCTTACAGTATTTTCTCCTTGATCAGGGAGCTCTGGAATTGGGTGACAATATTCCTAGGAGTTTTCTTTTTGGGATCTTTTTCAGGAGGCGATCTGTGGATTCTTTCCATTTCTATTTCACCCTCTGGTCTAGAATATCAGGGCAGTTTTCCTTGATAATTTCTTGAAAGATGATATCTAGGCTCTTTTTTTGATCATGGCTTTCAGGTAGTCCAATAATTTCTAAATTATCTCTCCTGGATCTATTTTCCAGGTCAGTGGTTTTTCCAATGAGATATTTGACATTGTCTTCCACTTTTTCATTCCTTTGGTTCTGTTTTAAAATATCTTGATTTCTCATCAAGTCACTAGTTTCCACTTGCTCCAATCTAATTTTTAAGGTAGTATTTTCTTCAGTGGTCTTTTGGGTCTCCTTTTCCATTTGGCTAATTCTGCCTTTCAAGGCATTCTTCTCCTCATTGGCTTTTTGGAGCTCTTTTGCCATTTGGGTTAGTCTATTTTTTAAGGTGTTTTTTCTTCAGTATTTTGTTGGGTCTCCTTTGGCAAGTCTCACATCACTCTCATTTCTCATCCCAATTTTTCCTCTACTTCTCTAACATGCTTTTCCAAATCCTTTTTGAGCTCTTCCATGGTCTGAGACCAGTTCATGTTTTTCTTGGAGGCTTTGGATGTAGGCTCTTTGACTTTGTTGACTTCTTCTGGCTGTATGTTTTGGTCTTCTTTGTCACCAAAGAAAGATTTCAAAGTCTGAGACTGAATCTAGGTGTGTTTTCACTGCCTGGCCATGTTCCCAGCCAACTGCTTGACCCTTGAGTTTTTCGTGGGGGTATGATTGCTTGTAGAGTAGAAAGTACTTTGTCCCAGGCTTGAGGGGCTATGCTGCTGTTTTCAGAGGTGTTTCTACACAGCAAGCTCTGCCACACCAGCACTCCTCCTCCCCCAAGAACCATCAAGGCAAACCGCGACTCAGATCTAAGCAGGCTGTGCACTCCTGCTCTGATCCACCACTTAATTCCTCCCACCAGGCTGGAAGCAACTGCAGCTGTAGCTCTGGAAGCAGCCCCAGAGCTGCATCACCTTCACCACCCCCTGGGCAGTGGCCAACCAGGAACTCCTTTCATTCTGTGTCTGAAGTTTTTCCCACTAACCTTCTCTGTTGTCTTTGGTGTTTGTGGATTGAGAAGTCTGGTAACTGCCATAGCTCACTGATTCAGGGTGCTAGGGCCTGTTCCTCCTGGCTCCTGGTCTGATTGGTCCAGGCACAGCCCACACTGGTCTCTGCTCCACTCTGCTCCCAACAGCATGTGAAAGACCTTACCCAGTGACCATCCAGGCTGTCCTGGGCTGGAGCCCTGCTCCCTCTGCTATTTCGTGGGTTCTGCAGCTCTAGAATTTGTTCAAAGCCATTTTTATGGGTGTTTGGAAGGTCCTGGGGGAGAGCTTTAGGCAAGTCCCTGCTTTCCAGCTGCCATCTTGACTCTGCCCCACCCATACCTGGTTTTTCAGAGCTCTATTTCAAGAACCCTTAAATGAAACTACATGAGATAGTTTTAAAAAATGATAGAATAAATATGTAGGGAAGAGAGAAAAAAATCTAGCCCCCAAACTCCAAGATATCTTGTAAGGTTTAAGTGATCAAAATTTTTAATGTTTTGGGCAGAGCACCCACATGCAAGGGTATGATTCCCCATGTAGATTGTTGTTCGTCCTTTGTTCTTGAAGAGGACCATTGATATCAGGTGGGTAATGTCTTGACTTGCAAGATGTTGTTATGCCACCATTTATAGACAGGATTCCAATGAGGAGTGGGAGAGGAGGAAGGAGAAGAAAGGGACTTTGGTGCTTTGAGGTAGCTAGGTGGTCCAGTAGATATAGAGCTGGCCTTGGAGTCAGAATGACTGGAGTTCAAATCTGGCCTCAAAGACTTACTAGTTGTATGACCTGGGTATGTCACTTAATCTGTGTTTGCTTTGGTTTACTCATATGTAAAATAGAGATAATAAAATCAATCATTAAACATTTATTAAGCACCTACTATGTATTAGGCACTGTGCTAAGTGTGGAGTACACAAAAAGAGGCAAAAGAAAATCCCTGTTCTCAAGAAGCACACAATTTGAGACAATATGTGAAGAAATATATACAAAGCAAGCTATCTATAAGATAATAAAGAAATAATTAGAAGAGGGAAAGTGCTGGAGTTAAGAAGGGTCATGAAAGGCTTCCTGTAGAAGGTAGGATTTTTAGTTGAGACTTAAAAGAAGCCAGGGAGGTCAGTAGTTTGAGGGAAGGATGGAGAGCCTTCCAGGCATGAGGGACAGCCAGAGAGAAAGCTGGGAGATGAGAGATGGAAGATCCTATTCTTGGAACTGCCATTCATACCAGTGTCACTGGATCAAAGAGCATGTGTTGGTTGGAGTAGGGTTGGAGTAATGGCTGGAAAGGTAGGAGGGGGGCTGGGTTATGAAGGGCTTTGAATGCCAAACAGCATTTTGTATCTGCTAATGGAGAGTTGTTGTGAGGATCTAAGAGATATTATTTTTAAAGCTCTTAGCACAGTGCCTGGGACATAGTAGTGCTATGTATAGTATATTTATAGTAGCCCTTCAGTGAGTAGTCAGGTGAGGAGAAATCACTTTCCCTGGCCCACCAACTGGAATGGTAGTTGGGGAGAATGAGCCCAGGGGCAGTGTTAAAATGGAAAGAAATCAGAACACAGGCACACTCCAAAAAGGGACAAGTTAGTGTTACTTTGAAAAGCAACGTAGACTAGTGGTTAGAGAGTCTGCTTAGTAATCAGGAAGACTTGGGTTCAAATCCTGTCTTTTCCATACTTTTGATGTACTTTTACATATCTATTTCTTTAATTTGTTTTGGGACTTAGGAACAAATTGTCACAAATGGGGACAGTTATTCAAATAGGATCTGTTTTCTGGGTTTATTTTTCCTTTGGAATATTTGTCCATCAACTGTGACATCTGATCTCCTTAATCATTTGGAAAGAATTGAACAATCATGGAATAAATTTACATGATCATAAATTGAGAAAATTCCTCAAGGTCATCTAATCTGCCTCTTATTTTACATATAGATTAGGGAAATGAGTTCTATCAAGTAGCAAAGGTGAATTTCAAACAGTTCAGCCTTCTCTTTACTCTACTATGCATTTTTTTTGAAACAGGTCTTTCTAATTCCTTAGCTTTGGATCTCCCCATTATGTGATTTTAGATCATAAAATTTTAGCAATATAAGGGGCAGCTAAGTGGCACAGTGGATAGAACACTGACCCTGGAGTCAGGAGGGCCTGAGTTTAAAACTGGCCTTAGACACTTAGTAGCTGCATGACCCCAGGCAAGTCACTTAACCTTGATTGCTTCCAAAAAATTTAAGCTATATAAAGGGATCTAAGAGATAAGCTAGTCAGCCCCCTCATTTTACAAATGAGGACCCTAAGACAAAGAGAAGTCAATTGACTTGCCATAGGTCACACAGACACTAAAGTGGCAGAGCCAGCAGGGACTAGAATCTCAAAATTTAACTCTCCAGTCCAGGAAGCCCTTTCCAGTATGGTGAATTACTACCCTAGGTTTAATGACATCACCCTTCGTGATGAAGCAAAGGATAATCCTGAGCTGAACTATCTTTCCTTTTTTCCTATTAGCCCACTAACTCTCTCTGCCTCCAGTGGTTGGGTGTAGGGCAGTAATTAAATATTTTGGTTTAATGATCCTTTTCTGCCTGCTAAATGTGGAATCATCAGGAGCATTACACCTTAAACCTCCTCCCATCTGGCTTCTTGCCAGGCTGTAAATGTTGGTATTCAGAGTAAATCAATGAACTTATATCAATAAAGGAGTTAAATAAACAGAAGAGGTGAGAAATACAAAATAAAACTATTTCTCACCTAAAGTCCTTCCATGAGACATAAAGATTGACTGGAGAAACAAAGCCTTCCCAAGAATGATCTGCCTACTGATAAAAGATAAAATGAAGGCTAACTGTAAATATAGGCAATTTGCCTCACTGTATACATTTGCAACCAGAGGCTCAAACACACAAATAACGTGTTGTTGTTCAGTCGTGCCTGACTCTTTGTAACTACATTTGGGTTTTTCTTGACAAAAATACCAGAGTGGTTTGCCATTTCCTTTCTCAGCTCATTTTACAGATAAGGAAACTGAAGCAAATTAGGCAAAATGACTTGCCCAAGGTCACACAGCTAGTAAATGTCTGAGATCAAATTTGAACTCAGGTCTTTCTGACTCAAGGCCTGGATCTCTATCCACTGAGCCACCTAGCTGCCCCACATAATACATACATACATACATATGTACATATGTGTATACATGTATGTATATATAATTTTTACTTATGTCTTTCTTGTTTTTCCATCTTCTTTATTTCCAGCTACATCTTTCCCCCTCTCCTTACCAAGAGAATTATCCCTTGCAGTAAAGAGTAAAAAAGATAGAGGAGATAAAAGAAGCAGCTTAGCAAAACTAATCAGTACTCTGACAACATAAACATATGCAATGTTATATACCTATTGCTCCTCACCTCTGTAGAAGAGGGGAGATTCATTTTTTCAATTTTTCTCTGGGGCCACGCTTGGCCATTACAATTCCGCAGCATTCTGTTTTGCTTCTTGTAGTTCCTTCCCTTTGGATCGTTGTAATCATTTTGTTTATTGTTTCGCTGGTTCTGCTTACTTCACTTTGCAATAGCTCATATAAGTATTCCCAGGCTTCTTTGTATTCTTCATGTTCATCGTTTCTTAGGGCACAGTAATATTCCATTACATTCATAGGCCGTGATTTGTTTAGCCGTTCTCCAAATGATGCGCATCTTCTTAATTTTCGGCCCTGTGTTATGGCTTTGAAAAAAAATGCTGCTATAAATACTTTGGTGCATGTAGGGGCCTTTCTGCCTTTGACCTTCTTAGGATATATGCCTAGGAGAGGAATCTGGGAGTGGGGTCAAAGGAGGACATTTTAATCGCCATCTCAACATAATTCCAAATTGCTTTCCAGAATGCTTGGACCAATTCACAGTTCCGCCACGAGGGCATTAATGTACTTATCTTCCCTTAGTCCCTGATGCCATTAGCTGCTCCTACCTTTGTCATCCTGGCTAATTTACTGGGTATGAGGTGAAACTTCAGGGTTGTTTTGATTTTCATTTCTCTTATTATTACCTCACTATAAGTTTTATCAGCTCAACAGCCTGCTTGACTACCTAGCTAGTAAGGCAAATTAAGCATTCTTTACTATCTTCCTAGTACAGACAAATGGATGACTGATAGTTTCCGAGGTTAGTATATGTAATTTTTCAGAAGGTGAAGTTACTCTCTAAATACTGCTTTTCTTTTCTTTATAAAATATAGCACTATAGACTCTTGTAGACAAATACCAAAAAATGTTTTAATGAATTTATCCTTATCTACCCTTCCCCCAGTAAGTTGCCTAAATATATGCATATATGTATATAAACACCCACACATATGCATATGCACATGATCCATCCATATGTCTCTCTTGATACATGTATGTATATTTATATATTATATATTTAATAATTTGTTTATTATTTATTCTGTTATATTTATACATCATATGTAGGTTATATTATATATATGTACATACATACACACATAAAGAGAGAGAGTAAAAGAGAGTTTTATAGCTCTATGTAGTATAGAAAAATCAGACATCTTTTCTACTGACCTACCATAAATATTTATTGTTGCTGGGCAAATAGACTTCATGTAAAATTGCTCTGGTCTCAATTTGATTCTCTTTCAGTTCTAGCCCTAGTCTTCCATTATCCCACGTCATGACTAGAAGAAGAAAAGGCTTCTCCACTCATTTCTCTCTCTATATAAAAATGGAGATTAGGATAAGCCAGATTTTCTTCCTCCATACTTGACTTCCAGGCAGATTTAGTAATAACTGCATGAAGGCTCATGGTTGGATTAATCTCATCTTTCTCTTAGTAATAGCTTGGTTTGGCCTATCAGACCAATGTATTTCCGACCGTTGCTAAGTCATGGATCCTAGCCCAGCACAGGATTTAGAGTCAGAAAGGAAATAGAAAGCCTTGGTCGTGAAGTGGGATAATATAGGAATAAGGCTAGAAGTGAATAAATATCAACTTTAGGCCAGAGCAAGGATTCAAACTGAGGTCTTCTGATT
This sequence comes from Trichosurus vulpecula, assembly GCF_011100635.1. Classification (NCBI taxonomy): domain Eukaryota; kingdom Metazoa; phylum Chordata; class Mammalia; order Diprotodontia; family Phalangeridae; genus Trichosurus; species Trichosurus vulpecula. The sequence continues at coordinate 518,679,193 of NC_050573.1, forward strand.
CTTCCCACCATTCACTTCTTGCTGTTAAAATTACTAGGTCAAAATACCAAAAAATAGCCACAAGGTTAAGAGTGAACTTTTAAGATGACTTAGCCTCTAACCTATTTTAAGGTTTGTTCCACTGAACCACATACCTTCTGACTTTTTCCAAGGGCCAATCTTCTGATTGCTGTTTCAACAGTCATTTCCTGATATCCCTCTCCTCTGCTCTTGATTTAAATTTGTTTTATACTGGGAGTCAGAGTCATGGAAGCTCAGATGTGGAAGGCAGTGTGGTACAGTGGGAAGTGTGCTTAATTTGGAGTTGGAGGACCTGGGTTCAAATCATACTGCTAACTATCTGTGTGACCTTGGAGAAGTGACTTCCTTTCTCTTGGCCTCCATTTTCTCATCTATATAATGTGGGGGTTTGACTAAATGGCCTCTGAAGTCCTCTCCAGTCTAAACCCATGATCCTAAGATTCAAAAAGGGACCTCTGTGGGGCAGCTAGGTGGTGCAGTGAGTAGAGCACTTGCCCTGGAGTCAGGAAGATTTAAGTTCAAATCCGGCCTCAGACACTTGACACATGTACTAGCTGTGTGACCTTGGGCAAGTCACTTAACTCCAATTGCCCTGCCAAAAAAAAAAAAGCAAAAAAAAAAAAAAAGGGACCTCTGTGACCATCTGGTCAAATCCATGTCTGTAAAGCACTTCCCTCTACAATATCCTGAGGCATCCTCTGGTATTTGATTAAAGACCACCCAGGAGGGGAAAGCCCACTATCTCATTCCACTTTTAAATAGCTATAACTGTTAGGGAGTTTTTCCTTCTATCAAAACTAAATTTGCTTCTGCAGCTTCCATCTAGCTATGCCCACTGGGACCAGACAGAACAAATTAAATTTCTTTTCCTTATGATAGCCCTTCCAGTACCAAGCCAGTTATCCCTCATGTCTCTTCTTTTCCAGGCTAAACATCTCCAATCCCTTCAATCCATTCTTATATCTCATGAACTCAAGGTCCTTCAGTAGCCTAGCTGCCTCTCCCTGTACATTGTCTGTTATGTAAGCTTCTTTTCTAAAATGTGATGCTCAGAATGGAACACCATGCCTCAGATGCCTCAATTTCCTCATCTGTAACGTGGGGATAACAATAATATTTGCTTCCCAGGGTTGTAGTGAGGGTCAAATGAGACTATAATTGTAAAACACTTAGTACCATTTCTGGCACATAGTAAGCACTACATAAATGTCATCATCGTCACCACCACCACCACCATCATCATCATCACCACCACCACCATCACCATCATCACCATCATCACCATCATCATCATCATCACCATCATCATCATCATCATCATCATCATCATCATCATTACAGGGCAGAACACAGTGAGACTTACCTTCATATTCCTAAATTTGATGTCTCTCAATACAGTTGAAGATTGTATTTACTTTCTAGGCTTTTGGATCTCACAGTTGACACATACCAAGCTTGCAGTCCACTCCAATTCCCAGGTTTTTTCAAATAGGTTAATCTATCTACTTTCTCCTCTGTCTTGCTCCTGTGAAGATGATGTTTTGAAACTTTCAAAAGTGTAAGACTTTACATTTATTCTCATTGAACTTCATCTTCTTAGGTTTGGCCTAATGTTTGAGCCTTGCAGTATCTTTTTTTTTTGAATCCTGACTGTCATCCAATGAGTTGCCTGTCTCTCCTCCTTAGCTTTGTGTCATCTGAATATTTGTTGAGGACTCCATCTTTTCTTTTATCTAAGCCATTGATTAAAATGTTAAAAAGAAAAAAGAACCAAATTTGGAACTCAAAAACTTGTGGAATTGAATGTTGTAAACTTAAATTAATTAATTAATTAAAAAAAAAATAAAGAAGAACCAAACCAACAACAGAGAGTCAAATAAAGTGATAGACCTCTGAAGAATTCATTCTGCAATTATGACTACTCTTGGGGCTTGGCTATTCAACTTGTCCTGAATCCTCCTAATTGTACTATCATCTGGGCCATATTCTCTGTCTTTCTATAAAAGATGGACGGACTATGGATGGATGGTAGTATACTAGAAGCAAGGTCAGTTTGGGAACACAGAATAGGGTATGGGTATTAGAGTCAGCGATGATGGCAGACCTAGAGACTGAAAGATGAGAATATTGGAGCTGGATACACAAGCATCAGCTGTAGTTCAGAATAAAGGAGTTGGTTGAAATCAGGCCAAGTTAGCCACCATGAAGATCACAAATTCTAATGACTGCAAATCTATAGGAACTGGAAAGCAGGATAAGTCAGAGGTGTTTGAATTCAGATGGTTAGTCTAGGTAACACATACAGACGCTCAGCATCTACTGAGCTTCGATGTAGGTGTTTTATCCTTGGGTGAAGTTTTTTGCATGATTCCTTCTTCAGCAAGAACTAATCCCAGGGCATAGATTTCACTACAGCAGTTTGTAGCAAGTAGGCCCTGAAATAGAATGACTGCATGGCTCACCATAGCAGGTAAGCCCTGGCTGCATTTTTAACATCATGAACTAAAAAAACCTGCTGGGATTTGCTTACCTGTACTTCGATTCCTTTCCTTTCCATTCATTTTGGTTCAGTTCAGTTCTGTTCAACTTGGTACTGGGCATACAAACACAAAACCTGTAACAATCTTTCTCCTTAAAGAGTTTATATTTTACTAGGGGAAAATAGCATATACCAGAAAAGTAAATATAAGATGTATATCTATCTCGATGTTGCTGTTTAGTCAATTAGTTTTGTCTGACTCTTCGTGACTCTATTTGGGGTTTTCTTGGCCAAGATACTCGGGTGGTTTGTCATTTCTTTCTCTAGCTCCTTTTACAGATGAGGCTTAAGTGACTTAGCCAGGGTTATACAGCAAGTAAGCATCCGAGGCCGGATTTGGATTCAGGTCCTCCTGACTCCAGGGAAGGCATTCTATCCACTATGCCACCTAGTCACATACACATACATGTATGTATACACATGCACATGCATATACATATATCTGCACACTTATGTGTACATATGTATACACACATATATACACATGTATGTATATATTTATGTGTGTGTTTATATAAATATATATCTTTATGGGGAAGAGGCATCACTAACAGTTGGAAGAATCAGAAAGAGGCTCCTGTAGGAGGTTGCTAGGAATGCTAAGAGGCAGAAGTGAAGAGGAAGAGCGTATGAGACATGGGACACAGCCTATTTGAAGATGTAGTGATATGAAGTTAAATGCCACATTTGAAGGAAACACAGTAATAACAGCAACTAGCATTATAAAGCCCTATAAGGTTTATACAGCACTCTATATTATGTCATCTGATCCTTACAACGACCCTGGGAGGGAGACGCTTTTATCATTCCCACTTTACAGACAAGGAAACTGAGGCTAAAAGAGATTAAACAACTTGCCCATGGTCACACGACTTAGAAATGACTGAGGCAGGATTTGCACTCAAGTCTTCCTTGACTCCAAGTCCAGCCCTCTTTAACTGCCCTAGGGAAGAGTTTCTATTTTATCCTTAGAAGTGATAGGGAGCCATTGAAGCTTCTTGACCAGGGAGTTGACATGGTCCGACACATGCCTCTTAGCCAGCAAAAATTTCATCTGGAGGAGAGAACATCCTGCTGTCTCCATGGTGTTCTTTTTACTCACTGGGCACTTAGCAATTATAAAACTGTTACTCTATGTTCCCAAAGGCATTTCTAGTGGGTGATAGAACATTCCCAGTTATTTTAAATGAATTAGATCAGATTAAAAGATCCTAAGGCTGAAAAACTCTCACAAATCACAAAAGACCAAATACCATTCAATACCTCACAGAATTGGTGTCATTACATTTAATAATGGCCACTCATGCAAAACAGAATGGAGATAGGCAATGAGGGCTGGATGGCTCCCTGGTTGGAGGAAATGGGGATTTGTTCACCAGTGGGTGTTTTAGATGTTCCCAGATAAGCTTATTACCTCTGAATGCTTAAGTTACTACTTTACTTAGAGATTGTTCTATAGTGGAAAGAATGATAGACTTGAGAGTCAGGGGAACTGAGTTCAAAGACTGGTTCTTCCATTTCCTAATTGTATGACTGGGCAATTCATTTAACTACTCTGAACTCATTTTTCTTGTCTCTAAATTTCCCTACCTCACAGGATTGTGGTAAATAAGACTTCAATGCTTCGGTCAATCTGTGATCTCATCAAAATAATTATTCCCATCAATGGTGGGAATTGTGAACTATTCGAACTCTCTCATCCTCTATTATTCTTCACCTCCCATAAATATTCCATAGAGGATCCCCCCAATGTGCTTTCATTTGAATAATTTTCTTTCTTTTTTTTTCCTTCTGAATATTTAAAAAAAATCTTCCATGGGGCCCAGTTTAGCACTTGGTTTATCCATCCATTTTCTGACACTAGCTGATCGTTATGAGGAATTTGCTTTCTAAGCTTCCAAATGCTATCCATATACATTTAGTGTTATTTTGTCAATAGTCAATCTTCTTTCTCTCCCTCCATCTTGTCTTCTTTTTAGGCAAACTCAAATAAGATGAGATCAACCTGCCTTTCTTCTTTTCTTTATTTCTCTAGGTATTTGAATACTATTGATATAATAATGATGATGATCTTACATGGCAATACTCTTATTCCAGCACAAGAATTAGTCATTTTTATCCACCTGGAAAATTGTCCACAAAACATTAAATAAAAGGTGTCCAAAAGTTTTAGTGCAGGTGATGCTTGAGCTGTGTCTTGAAAGAAGAGAGGTTTTCTATGAAGAGGAAGAAATGCATTCCAGGCAAGAGGAATGGACTCCAAAGGCATAGAGATAGGAAATTCAGTCTTCTGTGTGAGTAATTGTAATGTTAATGGAATGGGAAGATCTTTCTTGCCCATTAATAGGCCTATGTGACCTGCCTTGAGCCTGAGTCACATGGAAGCTTGAGTGACATGGAGCCTGTGGTGGTTGGAGCTTGCCAAATGGGTGGAGCAGGAATGGGTGGAGCAGGAAGTGAGGGAGTGAGGCAGAGCTGGGAAAGAGAGCAGACAGAGCTGAGGCAGAGCAGCTAGGGAGTGAGAGAGAGGGGAATTTTGCCTAAGCGAGCTTGGTTGTGAGGAAGCCTGACGGAGGGATGGCTTGGGGATAGGAGTGCTCCCTGCATTGGTAATGTGTACAAACTTGTTTGTTACCATGATGGATTTGGCTTTCTGGTATCTGAATAAATATCTTGGCTTCCTCTTTGAGGAAGTGAGTCTGTTATATTTTGCGATTCAAACCTGGAAATATGCCTGCATATTCATAGCAACTGCTGTGGGTATCGCATGGGCAATACAGCAACAAAGAGAAATTAGGTCTGACTAGATCACCATAATGCATGAAGGGGAATGATATATTATGACACTGGAAAGACAGGTTGGGGTCAGGTTATGAAGGCTTTAAAAATGAAATAAAGGAATTTATTTTTGATTCTAGAGGTAATAGGAAGCCACTGGACTTATTGAGTTGGGGAATAATATGGTCAAGTCTGGACTTTAGGAAAATCAGTTTGGTAATAATGTAGAGGATGGTTAACAGCCACAAAATAACTAACTTTTGGACCTTTGGCAAATCACATGACTTAGTTTCCTCATCTGTAAAAGTGTGGATAGCACCTACTTCTCTTGGCTATTTTGGGGAACAAATGAGATAACATATGTAAAGTACTTTATAACTTTAAAGTTCTTTGTAAATGTGGTTATAATTATTACGGTTGTTACTATTCGCTTTTCAGTACCTTAGGTAACCCTCTAAGAAAACAAATTGCAGAGAAAGTACTGATCTTCATTGACAGAGAGAGCTCATCCCCAAGCTCTCCTCATACTAATAAAATCATATGAAATGGCATCAGATAGATAATATCATGAATTATATCACTAAGTAATATTTAATTATTTAAATTAAAATTGTAAATTAAAAATTAAATGAAACAAATAACTGGCAAATGGTAAATTTAACGTAATGTACTTTACATACATTTATCTCTGTCCCATCTGCTCTGACCAGCAGACCCATGAAGGTAGGAGCCCTAGTCAAAAGGAAGTATATTTTTACCTTGTAGATAGCAATCACCACCCTTTGTCCCAGTGATATAGAATGATTGTCCAGAAGAGCACTTATCCCCTCCTCAGCCACTTCATTTCTGCCTAGAACCCTTCCTTACTTTTTCCTCCCCATCTGTCCTAGCCTTTTCCCTTTTAAATTCCTATTTGACTGTGCTCTTGTCTTCCATTGTGTCTTTTGGAAATCCATTCTATTAGCAATCTTAGACCTTTTATTTTCTAACTCCTATTTTTTTTCTACATTCATAAAAATTTGATTCCCTCGAGAAAACATTAAACTCCTGGCTCCCTTTCTCAATACTGGATACACTTCTCATTTCTCAAAACACAGTGGGTCAGGAAAAGGGAAAAGTGTATGTGGTCCTTGTTCCTCATTGCCACTTCCAGATCTTACATCTGTCATCATCATTCCTCAATCTTTTCTCCTTTGAAGTTCCCTACCTACATTTACCTCTATCTATATCTATTTATGTAACCTACAATGGGTTGGGTTCAACTCAGGCTGGTCCCCTGGTAGTTTAGGTCTGAAACTGGAATGATATGAAACAGATGCAGCTCATTGAACAGTTAACAAAAGGAGGTTTACTTAGTTATTGCTTAGGGAGGGTACTTAACAAGGTTGGAGCACTCTGCTTCAATAGAGGCATTCCACCCCTCCTTGCTTCCCTATTGCAAGGACTCTGGTCAGTAGGTTAGAGTATGGTAATGACTCCCATAGCCTTGGGACATCTGCCATTTTCTCTATTTTCCTAAGGAATTCAGTACTTAGCTCCCAGTCTTTTGCAGAACTTTAATCCACGCCCTTAGACTCTGTAATTTCAATGGACATTTCTGACATCCCTTCAAACATCCTAGGCTTTTCATTAGCTTTCTCAACTGGTATGACCTATATTTTCAGTCTCTACCAGGCACTTAAAGAATGGTCATGGGGGTGGAGCCAAGATGGTGGCTGGAAAGCAGGGACTTGCATGAGCTCCCCACCAAATCCCTCCAAAAACCTATAAAAAATGGCTCTGAACAAATTCTAGAATTGCAGAACCCACAAAATAGCTGAGGGAAGCAGGGATCCAGTCCAGGACAGCCTGGATGGTCACTGGATGAGGTTTATGGTGCACGGAGTGGAAGGGAGAAGAGCTCAGCGTGGGCCATGAGGACCAAACAGACCAGGAGCCGGGCAGAACAGGCCCTAGCACCCTGAATCAGTGAGCTGTGGCAGTTACCAGACTTCTCAACCCTCAAACACCAAAGACAACAGAGAAGGTTAGTGGGAAAAGCTGCAGGGAGTGAAAGAAGTTTGCGGTTCAGCCACTACCCCGGGGGCAGCAGAGGTAGTATAGCTACAGACCTACAGCTGCAGTTGCTTCCGGCCCCAGGCCCACCCAGTGGGAGGAATTAAGTGGCTGATCAGAGCAGGAGTGCAGAGCCTGCTTAAGATCTGAGTCCACTCTGGGTTGGTGGTTCTTGGGGAAGGAGGATTGCTGCTGTGGCAGAGCTGATTGTATAGAAATAGCTCTGAAAACAACAGCGCGTCCCCTCAAGCTTGGAACAAAGTACTCTCAACTCTACAAGCAGTCATACCCCCACAAAAAACTCAAGGGTCAAGTAAGCTGGCTGGGAACATGGCCAGGCAGCAAAAACAGACTCAGATTCAGTCTCAGACTTTGTAATCTTTCTTTGGTGACAAAGAAGACAAAAACATACAATAAGAAGAAGTCAAAGAGCCTACATCAAAAGCCTCCAAGAAAAACATGAACTGTTCTCAGACCATGAAAGAGCTCAAAAAGGATTTGGAAAAGCAAGTTAGAGAAATAGAGGAAAAATTGGGAAGAGAAATGAGAATGATGTGAGAAAACCATGAAAAACAAGTCAATGACTTGCTAAAGGAGACCAAAAAAATACTGAAAAATACACTGAAGAAAACAATAACTTAAAAAATAGACTAACTCAAATGGCAAAAGAGCTCCAAAAAGCCAATGAGGAGAAGAATGCCTTGAAAGGCAGAATTAGCCAAATGGAAAAGGAGGTCCAAAAGACAACTGAAGAAAATACTAACTTAAAAATTAGATTGGAGCAAGTGGAAGCTAGTGACTTTATGAGAAATCAAGATATTATAAAACAGAACCAAAGGAATGAAAAAATGGAAGACAATGTGAAATATCTCATTGGAAAAACCACTGACCTGGAAAATAGATCCAGGAGAGATAATTTAGAAATTATTGGACTACCTGAAAGCCATGATCAAAAAAAGAGCCTAGATATCATCTTTCAAGAAATTATCAAGGAAAACTGCCCTGATATTCTAGTGCCAGAAGGTAAAATAGAAATTGAAAGAATCCACAGATCACCTCCTCAAATAGATCCCAAAAATAAAATTCCTAGGAATATTATCGCCAAATTCCAGAGCTCCCAGGTCAAGGAGACAATACTGTAAGCAGCCAGAAAGAAACAATTTGAGTACTGTGCAAACACAATCAGAATAATACAAGATCTAGCAGCTTCTACATTAAGGGATCGAAGGGCTTGGAATATGATAATCTGGAGGTCAAAGGAGCTAGGATGAAGACCAAGAATCACTTACCCGGCAAAACTGAGTATCATGCTCCAAGGCAAAATATGGATTTTCAACAAAATAGAGGAGTTTCAAGCTTTCTCAGTGAAAAGACCAGAGCTGAATAGAAAATTTGACTTTCAACACAAGAATCAAGAGAAGCATGAAAAGGTAAACAAGAAAAAGAAATCATAAGGGACTTACTAAAGTTGAACTGTTTTGTTTACATTCCTACATGGAAAGATGATGTATATGATTCATGAGACCTCAGTATTAGGGTAGCTGAAGGGAATATGCATATATGTGTGTGTGTGTGTGTGTATATATGTGTGTGTATGTATGTATATATGTATGTGTGTGTATGTAAGTTGAACTGTTATGTTTACATTCCGACATGGAAAGATGACATGTGTTATTCAGGAGACCTTTCTCAGAATTAGGGGAGTTAAAGGGAGTATAGACAGAGAGCACAGGGTGAGTTGAATACAAAGGGATGATATCTAAAAAAATAAAATCAATTTAAGGGATAAGAGAGGAATATATTGAGAGAGGGAGAAAGGAAGAGATAGAATGGGATAAATTATCTCGCATAAAAATGGCAAGAAAAAGTGGTTCTGTAGGAAGGGAAGAGGGGGCAGGTGAGGAGGAATGAGTAAATCTTGCTCTCATTGGATTTGACCTAAGGAGGGAATACCATACACATTCAGTTGGGTATCTTACCCCACAGGGAAGAAGGAGGAAGAAGATAAAAAAGTGGGGATGATAGAAGGGAGGGCAGATAGGGGGAGGAGGTAATCAAAAACAAACACTTTCAAAAAGGGCCAGGGTCAAGGGAGAAAATTCAATAAAGGGGGATAGGTTAGGAAGGAGCAACATGAGTATTGTGGAAGGGTTTAAATAATGATACACATGTGGCCTACATTGAATTGTTTGCCTTCTTAGGGTGGGTGGGAAGGGAAGAGGGGAGAGAATTTGGAACTCAAAGTTTTAAAAACAGATGTTCAAAAACAAAAAAAAAGTTTTTGCATGCAACTAGGAAATAAAATACACAGGCAATGGGGTGTAGAAAATTATCTTGCCCTACAAGAAAGGAAGGGAAAAGGGGATAGGAGGGGAGTGGGGTGACAGAAGGGAAGGCTGACTGGGGAATGAGGCAATAAGAATATATGCCATCTTGGAGTGGGGAGGAGGGTAGAAATGTGGAGAAAATTCGTAATTCAACCTCTTGTGAAAATCAATGCTGAAAACTAAATATATTATGAAAATTAAATAAAAATAATTAAAATCCTAAGAAAAAAAGAATGGTCATATCCTTTTATCTCACTGGCATTAACCACCTTTCTACTTTCATGATTAAGAACTATGAAATTCTATCATGATCATACTCTCTTATCCTTCCTTTGCTTTCTGTGACTTACACTTTATAATCCCATTTTTCATCCTTATCATGGTTCTAGGCACTGTACCCCTCAATTATTTCTCAGAACATCACTCCTGCTTTGTCCTTACTTTTGTCCCTTCCCATTCTTGCTCCAAGAGTGAATTAACACAACTCTATATTCTTCTCAAATCTCAAACCTCATGCCCCTTTATCTGATCACTGTTTATTCTTTCCCAAATTCCAGCATTAGTTTACCCTCACTATTTGCCTTTTCTGCTCTTATTCACATACCATTAAAGGCCCTAGAGGAAGTCACATAACCCTATATCCTGGGTCCACTACAAATCTGTTTTCTGCTCTCAATGGGGTCTTCAGTGATGTTTGGAAACCTTTTATTTTTTTTAATTGATTCTCTATTATATTCCTCCCAGTTGTTTTCTTCAAACTTCTAGTTTCTTTCTTAATCCTCCTCTAACACCCTCTCTTCTTCATTCTTTATTGAAATGGAGAGGCCATAGGTATGAGTAACTTCTACTTTCCTATTCTACACTTAAAACCCTTCAATACCACCCCCAGTTCTCTCCTCCTTTCCCCTAGTTTCTTACAACAAAGTAGATCTGCTCTTCCACAAGGCTTACCAATCTCCTTGTATCCATTATCTCACCCCCTTCCTTATTGTCTCAGTTTTCCATTTCATTCAGCCCATTGCTTTTATTCTTCTTCAGTCTCCTTCCCCATCTACTGGCTCCTTTCCACTACATACAAAAATACATACTTCCCCTCAGTCTTAATTTTTTTACTTGATCCTACCATCTCCTCAAGGTATCAGCCTGTATCTTTTCCCCCCTTTCACAGCCAAATCCCTAACAAAAGCAGTTTATATTTATTGACTCCACTTCCTCATCTTCTAGTCACTTTTCAGTCTGTTCTCAAACTAATTACTCAACTAAAACCACTCTCTCCAATGTCTAATCATGTTTTAATTTTTGAAATTAAAAGACCTTTTCTCGTCCCTCATCTTTCTTGATTTTTCTGTAGCATTTGATGCTGTTGGCCACTTCCTCTTCCAGGATACCCTAAACATTCAGCATCCTAAGGTATTTCTTTCTTCTTATTCTCATTTTTCCTACCTATCTGACTTCCGTCTCCTCTGCCAGCTTCAAATCTCACTCCCTAACTCTGATTGTCCCTCAAAGGTATATCTTAGATATTCTCATTTTTTCCTCTGTACTCTTTAAATTTTTAATTTTGTTTTATGGTGATCTCATCACTTCCCACAGTGATTATTCAATTGTCACCTCTATGTTGGTGACTCCCACAACTATATATCCAGTCCTAGTCTCTCTCCTAGACCCTACTCTCAATCATCAACTGCTTGTTGGACATCTTCAACTGGAAATTCTGTCTTAAGGTTAAATATTCAGAATAAATTCATTCTCTTTTGGGAAGCCTTTCCTGATGCCCTCAGTTTTTTTTTAACCATTGTTTCCATTCTCAAATTATTGTGTAGACTATAAGTTCTTTAAAAAAAAGAATTAATTTTTGTTTTGTCTTTTTTATACCTAGTGTCTAACACTTTGCCTTGTATATAGTGGGTGCTTTCTACATGCTTTTTATTGTTTGATTGGACATGAAGCTATCATGAATTCAGTAATATCTTAAAATTAATTTGTATTGGGTTAACCCAAAGAGCAGACACAGTGTGGGGCAATGGTTAGTGAGACAGTGTTGGAATCAGGACATCTGAGTTCAAGTCTGGCCTCTGTCCCATGCTAGCTGTGTGAGTATGGGCAAGTCACTTAATCTCTCTGTGCTTCCAAGTGACTTTCTAAAACAAGTTTCTCCTCTGCCCTAGTGGAGAGTATTTTATACTGAAGAAATCATCAATCTAGACTCCAAAACCAAAGACACATCTCCTACACTACTATTTGCCTAGTAGCAATACTACTACATATGGGACATTATTTATTCAGCCTACAGACAATAGGTTCATTTATTTATTATACCAAGTCATGCAATGTAAATTGTTTGAGTTAAATACAAATTCAAATTCAGTGCCTATGTGAATTTGTAGCCCTCTTGAGACAATTCTTCAGCTCTCCAGGAGTCCAAGGTCCATGCATTGGGATCCAATGGGTAAACTCGATACATGCAGGAGTAAAGATGTTTCCAAGCCACATCATTCTACAACATGGCAGCATATTTGCTCAAGTAAAGACCAAAGGTTTAAGTAGGTACTATAGTCACTTAGAAAGGGCTTTAAGAGTGCATGAAGTAGTTACCTGTTTCAGTCTTGGTGTGATAGTATTTGGATAGAGAATACTAACAAAGTGGGCAACCAGCAAATAGCATGGAAGGATTCAATGAAAGACTATAGAAAGGACTTTGGAGGTCATAATACTCATTTTCACTGCATACCAAACCAGAGAGGAATAGATACAGCAATTATTTCTGGAAATGATACAAATTTATTTACTCCATATTCATCCCTAAGTGGTAATTATATGATTATAGAAGCTTGCTAATGAAAAAAGATGCTGCATCAGCTCATTTTATTGTAGTTTATAATTTGAAACACCACTGTTTAGGACATGTAACTTCAGCAAACCACTGTTGTTATTAGGAATAAAAACAGGATAGTCTGTTTGTAGTTGGAGTGGTATTTGTGTTAATCCAAAAACGATTCTAACATTACCACATTCCCTCTGCTATTGTGATTAACACAATATAAATTAATTTTGAGATATTACTGAATTCATGATGGCTTCATGTCCAATCTAACACTAAAAAGCATGTAGAAAGCATATCATTTTGGGCTGACATCATGTTAATGCCATGATCCTGCCTTAGGGTAAGGACTAATCACAGAACTGGACCTGTCAGTCGGAAGACTTCAGAGAAGACTGAATGGCCAAAGAAACAGGGATCTGTCCTGAAACCCTTTTATAAAGTATAGGCACATTGTCTCACTGTGTCTTATTAAGACCTCTTCACATCTTTTCCATGCCTTTGGGACATCCTGTACTTATTTGTATACTAGAAAAGGAGTTTCCAACAACCTTTCCATCCCTGTGTTTCCATACAAATAAAAATCCCCAAGCTGTGAAATGGCGACTGAGCCTGCATTGATATTAAAGGCTCCAAAGAAGATATGATTCTTCCAGGATGTATAGACAGGCTGAAATAATGTCTGAATCCTGTCTGAGGTTTTAACAACTGGGGTTTTACCAAAGTCTGTGACTGACAGGAAGTTTCTCTAACAACCTGAGTTTACACATTAGAGATTATGAGTAAGAATCCCAGTTGAGTCCATGCTGCTCTTTCAGCACTGCCATGAAGCTGTGCAGGAAAAAATAAATCCTTCTTCTCTGTCCTCTCCATTGCATCTACCCCTCCCCCTAAGATTCAAGAAGATCAGGAGTCTGTATAGTTTCATAAGATTTAGCTATTTTAAATTGCCTGTGGAAACAAAATGGCGGTGAGGACTCCAAATGCCATGTAGTCTTTGAAGGAAAACCCTTCAGTCTGAAAGTGCTGTATCTTTAATTCCTAGTAATACCCACTAGACAAGGAAGGACAGAGGCAGAATAGTCAGAGAAGCTGTGGGCATCTTAAGATCATGCTTGTATGCTCAGAAAAAGCTTTTGCAGCATGGATTAGGATTTCTAAGGTCCATCCTTTTCTAGAGAGACCAAGCAACTCAGGAACTCTCAGAATAGCTTAGAGGAGGAAATAGAGAGTCCTGGGGAATTATCCGTAGGCAGTCAGAGTGTCAGGTGATATTAGAAGGTCGGGACAAATCAGTCGGTTCTTGATATGTTGGAAGCCCTACTGCTCTCACAGTTGTATTTCAGGAAATTTGAGGAACAGATTTTTTAGCAAGTTTGAGGGTTGTGCAGTTATTTCAATCCTATCCAAGTCTTCATGACCCCATTTGAGGTTTTCATGGCAAAAGATACTGGAATGATTTGTCCTTGTCTTCTGCAGTTCATTTTACAGATGAGAAAACTGAGGCAAACAGGTTGAAGTGACTTGCCCAGGGTCACACAGCTAGTAAGTGTCTGAGGCCAGATTTGAACTCAGGAAGATGGGTCTTCCTGACTCCAGGCCTTGGACTCTATCCACTGGACTATCCACCTAGGCGCCACAATTAGGGGTAGTAAGTCTAAATGCAGAGATTCATTCAGGGTAGGAGAAAAAGGATTCAATTAATTCAATTCAACAAGCATTTATTAAGTTTCCACGTGGTAACAAGCCAAGCACTGGGGACGAAAGGGGAGAAAGGAAAAGAATCTTTGCCCTCAAGAAATTTATATTCTCCTGGGACAAAAAACAAACAAAAAAAACCTCCAAAACAACAACAGCAAAAAAGACCTGGGACATAGGTAAGGAGTAGTGGATCAGGAGAAAACTTGTTAGAGAGAACACTGAGCAGAGCTTTAAAGGGTTTTAAGTATTCCAAGAGGTAGAGAAAAAGCAAGCAAAGCATTCTGGGGAGGTAGAAATGATTCGATAATACTAACAGCTGACATTTGTAGAGCATTTTAGGTTTTGGGAACTACTTAAAAAAACATCATCTTACTTAAGCCCCACAACAAGCCTGACAGGTAGTTACTATAGAAATGTCTTTTTTAGGGTGATGGGTGGCACAGCCCTGTGATGTCATCAATTTGGGGGCAACTCATGGTGTGAAAATTCTCTCCAACAAAGCAGATTGCCAACTTCTCTGTAATCAAGTCTTAGAGAATTGCCCATGGTCTGTTGAGAGGTTAAGCACCTTGCCCCTGCCCTTAGTCACACGATCAATCTGTGTTGGAGGTAGAATTTGAAACCCTGATTTTCTGATTACAGGACTGGCTCTCTATCCCCTGTATCCTGCTACTTTTTTCTATAGCTATTACAGAAGCCACACAACCATGTCGATGGAATTCACTACAAATTTTTGTTATCAGATCCCACAAAGGCTCTCACTGCTGGAAGGCAATCTTTTTGTTCTTCCTTAAATGACTTTCTTGACCTCCCTACAGTGACTCTCACAAGTTTTTGCGCCTCAAAACTCCTTGATATTACCCTTTCTCCACTTCTATTTTCTTTCCTCTGTCTCTCCAGTTTCTGTGACTGTTTTCCTCTCCAAAGCCAGTCTCTCTACTTGTGCCCTTGATCTCCTTCCCTGTTATTTTTTCAGATAATTTCATCTCTCCGTTAACTCTTAAAGGGCCTGGCCTGGAGTCAGGAAGACTCATCTTCCTGAGTTCAAATCAGACCTCAGATCACTTACTAGCTGTGTGACTCTGCGCAAGTCACTTAAGCTCCTTGTTTGCCTCAGTTTCCTCATCTATAAAATGAGATGGGGAAGGAAATGCAAACCACTCTAGTGTCTCTGCCAAGAAAACCCCAAATGGGGTCATGACAAGACTGAAAAAAGACTGAACAACAATCTCCTCTATATGGAATTTCAATCTTTCCCTATCTACTGGCTCCTTCTCTAAATGCCTGCAAATATGCACAGGTCTCCCTAATTCTTAACAAAACACTCCATTGACTCTGCCATGCCCTCAAGCCATTCTTCTAACTCTCTTCCCCTTTGCTTCTGAGGTGTCTAGGGATAGAGACTGGACCTGTGATGTAATTGGCATTGTTGTTGTGTATGTCCTTTGTTTCGAAGAGGACCATGACTTCAGGGAGATGATGACATGACTTGCAGTTGACTTTGATTTGAGTGAGGGAGGGCTGCGCAAGGTCACCAGCCTCACTTTCTCCTCCACAGCCATCTGGGTCCAGTGGCCAGATGTTCATGAGGATGACTGGAGATGGCCCAGGATGCAATAGGAGACCCTGGCCTTTGTAGGCTAAGGTCTTATAAGGTTCTCACTTTGAGTAAGGTAATGCCCATTCAGTGAATAAGGATCTCTTGGATAAGAAATACATACTGGGATGTTTTGAGATTTATAGTCTAAGAGAGTGCCCTGGAAAATTAAGTTTGAGTGACTTGCCCTGGGTCTCAGTCAAACTCCTAGAAAAAGCTATTTTTAGCTTTCCTTTTCTGAATTCACTTTAGAGCTGGGTGCCACCTGAGTTCAAATCTCATCTCTGACACCTATAAATTGTGTAACTCCAGACAAGCTACCAAATCCCTGTGTGCCTCAGTTTCCCCATATGTAAAGTGGGAAAGATAATGCCTGTGGTGAGATGTGGCACAGCACAGTGATGCCCCTACATCTTCACTCCAGTCATTTCTGACGTCTGATATCTCTAATCAACTTAAGCTACTTTCTCCAAAGTTACCAATGACCTTTTAATTTCCCAGTCTAATAGCCTTTTCTCAGGTTTTAGTCTTCTTTACCTTTCTGAAGCACGTGACATTGACCACCCTCTTTTCTAGGATATTCTCTCCATTCTGGTTTTCCATGACACTGCTTTCTCTTCCTCTTCTGGCCACTCCTCAGACTCCTCTGCTAAATCATCATCCATGTCCCACTCTTGATTTGTACGTGTACTCAAAGGTTCTGTCTTGGACACTCTTTATATCTCATTATACCCCACCCTCTCTTAATTGCACACAGTAATGGCAATATTGTATGGTGATCTACCATGAATAACTTAGCCATTCTCAGCAATACAATGATTTAAGGCAGTTCCATAGGACTTGTAATGAAAGGTGCTGTTCATCTCCAAAGATCAAATCCCTTATGATTTCTCTTTCCTGTTTCCCTTTTACATCTTGAATTTGAAAGTCAAACTTTCTATCCAGCTCTGGTCTTTTCATCAAGAAGGTTTGAAAGTCCTTTACTTGAATGGATATCAATTTTCCCCCAGAAGGATTATATTCAGTTTTGCTGGGTAGATGATTCTTGTTTCAGTACCTGAAAGTATAAAAGACACTTTTTCTTTATTTTCTATATTTTTATTGTTTTTTTTGTCTGTGTTTTCTTTCACAGAATGACTAACATGGAACTGTGTTTTGCATGACTACACTTTTACAACCTATATCAAATTGCTTGCTCTCTCAGTGGAGTGGAGAGGAGGAAATGAGAATCTGGAGCTCAAAATTTGAAAAAAAAAAAGAACATTAAAATTGTTTTTATGTTTAATTGAAAAAAAAAAACCATTAAATAAGAAGTTCCATTAGTTTTCCATTGCCTCTAGGATAAAATACAAACTCTTTTGTTTGGTATGTAAAGCTCTTCACAGTTTAGTTCTAGTCTATCCTTCCAGGCTTACTGTCCATTACTAAGCTCTATGTACTCTGTATTCCAATTCAATTAATTGAAAAGATCTTAGCCTCAAAGGGCCTGGCTCTCCCATTGCATCGTGGGCCATCTCCAGTTGTCCTGATGAATATCTGGCCACTGGACCCAGATGGCTCTGGAGGAGAAAGTGAGGCTGATGACCTTGCGCAGCCCTCCCTCACTCAAATCAAAGTCAACTGCAAGTCATGTTATCATCTCTCTGATGTCATGATCCTCTTCAAAAATGAAGGATAAATGCAACCTGCCTGTGAGTAGTCCAAGATGCCTGAATGGGGACCCAGCCAGTTAGGTAACTCAGCTCGGACTCTCTTTCTCCCTCTCGCTCTCCTCCTGTCCAAAGGAAGGTAAATTTTGATGACTGAAAGCTTTCTCTCTCTCTCTCTCTCTCTCTCTCTTTCTTCCTTCCTTCCCTTTTTCCTTCCTTCCTTCCTTCCTTCCTTCCTTCCTTTCTTTAACCGAACTTTAAACCCATTTCACTCTGGAGCTCGTACATTGGACAACAATAGGTCCCCACCCAAGTACCACTTAATGGCTGGTGACCTTGCACAGCCCTCTCTCACTGAAGTCAAAGTCAACTGCAAGTTATGTCATCTCTCTGATGTCACGGTCCTCTTCAAAAACAAAGGACAAACACAACAACAATTACTCTATTTGCTTTTACACATATGTAACATATTTCATCTTTCTGGGCCTTTGTATAGACTCTCCCTCGTACTTGAATGTGCTTCCATCTCACCTTCACTTCTTTCAAGGCTCAGCTTAAGTGCTGACTCTTACAGAAAGCCCTCATCCTCCAGTCAATAGGGTCCTTCTCATACAAGCACCTTCCTTCCATATTACTTTGTGCATATTTCTTACTTATATTGTACACATTGCTTCCCCTCCTCTACCTGTTCTGGACCCCCTTCCTGTAAAATATGAGCCTCCTGAGAGCAAGCATTATATTTTTTTTACTCTTTGTATCTCCAGTGCACATAGCAGGCAATTAGATGTTTGTTAAAAGAACAAACAAATGAGTGAAAAGTGGGTCCTTTATCCCTTATGCCACAGTGCCTCTCATTACAAGCAATATTATTCCAATTTTGCAAATGAGGAAATTGAGGCACAGAAGTGAAGTGACTTGTCCATAGTCATCTAGTTTGTAAGTATAGAAGATGATATTTGAACTCAGGTGTCTTCCACCTCTAAATTCAGTGCTTTCCCCACTATACGACAATTGATTCAAGTGACCATTTGGAAAAATCGCAAACTCTGACACAGCACATTTTAAAAATTGTTTATCATATGCTTCCTCCCACCTGACAAAGTTTACGTATTTATGTGGAGAGGTATGTAGGGCATGTGCAAGTAGAGATCAAGATGATGTTCACCAAACAAATGCCAATAAGAAACTTACTGGTAATCTACCTGAATGCGAGCTTAGTTTCACTAAGCTGGGATGTGATCTCCATTGAATTGGGAAATCTCTGTTCTAGTAACAGCTAGTATTTACATGGTACTTTAAGGTTAGCAAAACACATTACAAATATTATCGCATTTGATCCTCACAATAACTCTGATGTAAGTGCTATTACTATCTATTGCTAGATCAAGAAAGTGAGGTGCCAGGTTAAGTGACTTGCCCAAAGTCTTATGGCTAGTGAGTGTCTAAGGCAGAATTCCAATTCAGATCTTCTTGATTCCAAGTCCCGTGGTCTATCCACCATGCCACCTAGCTACCAGGTAGATGTGTTGGCTGATCCACTATCAAGGAATGAATGATGAAAAGGAGGAAGTCATGAACTCGTTATCAGGCTAATTCTTTTTTTTTTTAACAAAGAAGTAAATATTTAATATGTACAAGAGAAATACAAAGTAATTTCAGAGATAGGACTAACAGCTGGGGAAACCAGAAAAAGTTTCTTATAGGAGAAATCTCTTGAATTGAGTTTTAAAAAGAGAGAGTGGCCTTTCCCCCAAGATGGCACCAAAGGTAAAGAAGGAAGCCATTGTCTCCCCCACCCCTGCCCAAGGCAGAAGCCAAGTCCAAGGTCTTGAAGGCCAAGAAGGTGATGTTGAAGGATATCCATAGCCACAAAAAGAAGATCCAAACATTTCCCACCTTCTGGCGATCCAATACACTAAGACTTTGAAGGCAGCCCAAATTCCCTTGGAAAAGTGCCCATCTATGGCATCACTATGCCATCATTAAGTTTCCCTTAACCACTGAGTCTGCTATGAAGAAGAATGAGGACAACAACACCCTATTCTTCATTGCAGACATCAAGGCCAACAAGCATTAGATCAAGCAGGCTGGTAAAGAAGCTGTATGACATCAACGTGATCAAGGTTAGCACGCTGATCCAGCTCTGATGGAGAGAAGAAGGCCTATGTCCAACTCGCTCCGGACTATGATGCTTTAGATATTGCCAACAAAATTGGAATCATCTAAACTCTGTCCAGCCAGCCCACTCCACCTACAATAAAAAGTTTTCCAGTATAAAAAAAAAAGAGTGAGTGGTTCCAAAAGATGGAAGTAAAGGAAAACATTCCAGACATCGAGTATAGCTTGGGAAAAGGCACAGAGACATAAAATGGAATGTCATGTACAGAAATCAGCGAATAGGGCATTTGTCCAGAACATAGAATATGTTAGGGTAATAAAAAGATGAGTCAGATTTTTAACTGAGGCATTTAGGATATAAATATATTTTATCCTAGATGCACTAGGAAGCCACTGAAACTCCTTAGATGGCAGATGCCATGATGAAACCTGTGTTTTAGGCATATCCATTTAGTAGCAGAGTGGAGAACTTGAGGAAGTGAGAGGGTAGATGCAAAGATGCCAGTTAAGAGGCTATTTCAATAATCTAAGTGAGAAGTGATGAAGGTCTGCAGCAGGTGGTAATAACATGAGTTGCCAAAATGGGATGGATGCAAGAGGTACTAGGAAGACAAAATCAGGCCAATTGCCTTTAATGAGCAAGTGTCTTTAAATGATAGAATCTCAGAGCTTTAGAACCAGATGAAGTCATTTCATAAATCAATCTGAACCTGACAAAGAATTTCCTCTATAACTGCCTGACAAGTGGCCTTCCTGCCTTTGCTTGAAAACCTTCATTGGGTGAAGACCCTTCCGTTCCTGAGGCCACCGATTTTGCTTTCTAATAGTTACAATAGTTATCATTCCCAAACTGTAATGGTTAGAAAATTTTCTCTTCCATAAAGCCCAAATCTACCCCTGCAACACAAGTACTGCTTTTAGTTCTGAGGGCTGGAGCCAAGCAGAATAAGCCTGCTCCCTCTTTTCCATGAGGTAGGCCTTCAGGTACTTGATGGCTATTATCTTGTCTAGTTTTCCCCAGGATAAACAGCCCTATTTCCTTTAACAGTTTCTCATATGCCATTGTCTCCAATCTCCTCAAAATCCTGGTTTTTCTCCTCTGTGTCCACACCAATTTGTCAATGTCCTCCCTAAAATGTGCATTCCGCAAGTGGATACAATACTCCGGATGCTGTCTAACCAGGGCAGATGTGCAACTGAGCTAACACCTCTGTCATTCTGGACACTGCACTCCTCCTAATGCTCTCTGAGGCCTTACCTGATTCCCAAAGAATTCAGTTGGGCTCCCTTATAATCCATGACCATGTTGTAGCACTTGTCCATGATGGTGGGCTGACAGTGACATGAGGTAGAATCTCCATGTCTTCTTCTTTCCAGTAGGAGAAGGATGGGGCAAGAGAGGAGCAATTAAGGGAGAAAAGAAGAGTGCTTTCTTTATTTTGGATTGTATTAAATCACAGGGCAGACAGCATTTTCATTTTGAACTTACTGGATCTTAATTAAGAAGCTTATGTAGATGACAGTAGGTAGAGTACTAGATTTAGAGACAAAAACACCCAAGTTGAAATCCTGCCTTAGGTATTTGCTAGCTTTATGGGCAAGTCCCTTAATCTCTTTCAGTCTATTTCTCATCTGTAAAATGAGGGGGTTGGACTTAATGGTTCCTAAGGTCCATTCCAACTCTAAATTAATGATCCTATGAATTACTTTGTGTGATGAAAAAGGAAAAAAAAACACTGAATTTGGAGTCAAAAGATTTGGGTACAAATCTTGACTGCCACTTACTGCTTGTGTAATTTCAGTTATTTTTGTTGTTGAGTCATTTTTCGGTGTGTCTGATTCTTTGTGACCCTATTTGGGGTTTTCTTGGCAAAGATTCTGGAGTGGTTTGCCATTTCCTTCTCCAGATTGTTTAACAGATGAGGAAACTGAGGCAAACAAGGTTAAGTGACTTGTCCAGGGTCACACAGCTAGTAAGTGTCTGAAGCTGGATTTGAACTCGGGAAGATGGGTCTTCCTGACTCTAGACTCAGCACTGTGTCCCCTGCGCCACCTAGCGGCCCAGTGTAAGTTTAGACAAGTCATTTACTATCTCCTCATCTGGAAAATGGCTTGTAGAGACTCTTCTATCTCTAAATCTATGATTCTGTCTTCTCAACAATCTGCCTGTCCTCATAGTTTCCCTTTCTTCCAACCCCCATCCTCTTAGTCCTTAAATATGGTTGTGGGGGAATGAAAAAACAGTGAAGAAAAGGTGGGCCATTGTGATTTTCAATCAGGCACTCTGGGGCTTTTGAAATCTCTGTCCCTCGCCTCATCCCTGACAAGTTCTTCTCATCTTCCTGAAGAGGAGGAGGGACCATTTATATTCTCTTTTAACTGAGATGCTATAAAAGACTCTACTTTCTCAGAGAAGAAAAAAAAAGATTAATATAGGGATGAGCCAGCACCGTGCCCTAATCCATTAGCAGACCACTATCCAGAGGGATGGCTTCCCCATCTGAACTACATTGATTTTTTTGAGATTATTACCTTCTATAATAGTTGTGAAATGCCCTCTAGTACTTGGAGAACAGAGATCAAGAGATGCTGTTTTCAACCTTGCCTTTTAATGACTATACTTTTATGAGTCACTCCATGTTCTTGGATGAGATGAAATATAAATATATATATACATATGTATGTGTATATATATATATATATATATATATATATAATACACACATATGTATGTATACATATATATCCTTTTGGAATATGTTCCTGTTATGAGATTTTATTGCATTTTTTCGGGGGGATTCATTACATGGGCAATAAACACACTGGTTTTATAGTCTATTGGTAACTGTTACTGGGGGGTGGGTGGGAGGAGGGATGGAGGAGGAGAGAAAAGACTATGTAAGAAATACTGACCTGGGAGGGCCTTAGGGATCCAGTCTGGAACACTATGTGCTGTTTGGAGTGAATGCCCTTTGTGTCATTGTCATTAGGTGAGAAGTACACCATGAACATCCTGCAATTTTATAAAACTTAATAAGAAATAAACACCCCCCCCCAACTCACACACACACACACACACACACACACACACACACACACACACACACACACTAACTGGAAATATAATAACACACCCCAGAGAGAAAGGGAATTGGGAAAAAATACATTGGCCTAATTAGAAACAACATTTTAGAGAAAAACAAAGTTAGTTATGTGATTGCATTTGCCTATTACATTTGGATTTTTAAAGAAGTTGGACATTTTTGTGGTTTTTTTCCCTTTAAAATATGATTTTGCATCCTTTACAGAGGATTCAGTTTATGTCAACTTTGATTCAAGTCAACTCAATTCAGTTAAAAAATATTTGATAAATGCCTACTATGTTCCACTGTTCTTAGTGTTAGTGATAGAAAGACAGAAAGGAAACAACTCCTGTCCTCTAGAAGCATTCTTAACCAGAAGTCCATGGTTTTAAATATGTATATATATACACATATAATATATATTATTTTATAACTGTGTTTCAGTGTCATAGGTTTTATTGCAATCTCA
Source organism: Trichosurus vulpecula (assembly GCF_011100635.1). Lineage (NCBI taxonomy): Eukaryota > Metazoa > Chordata > Mammalia > Diprotodontia > Phalangeridae > Trichosurus > Trichosurus vulpecula. Next base: position 518,702,351 of record NC_050573.1, read on the forward strand.
CCTATTTTATTTTATGAATTTATAAACATTGTTCTGAAAGGGGATACATAGGCTTCACCAGACTATTGAATGAGACCATGACACAGAAAAGGTTAAGTAGACCAGGTGCTGGGGAAATGCCACATTGCACATAAAAATAAATATACGATAGTTTAAAGGGACAAAGAATCGAGGGGATTAGGGAAGGCTTCGTGGAGGACACAGCACCTGAGCAGAGCTTTGAAAGAGCAGAAGGATTCTGAGAAACAGAGTAAAGGAAGGAATGGATTGTAGGTATGGAGAAGTCATTGCAAAAGCAGAAGGAGGGGCTGGATTATGGATTCAGGGGAGCAGTTCATAAGTAGGAGTCAGTAAACTATAACCCAAGGGCCAAATCCTACTGCTTCTTTTTGTACAGCCCCATGAGCTAAGAATGGTTTTTATCATTTTGAGTAAAGTCATGTTTTATTTAAAAATATAAAACCATTCTTGGCTGTACAAAAACAGGCTAAGGGCTGGATTTGGCTCACTGGTTATAGTTGGCTGACCCTTGATCCAGTACGATGTAGCCAGAATGTAGAGTATATGGAAGGTAATGAGATGAGATAACACTTGCAGGGTCAGTTGAAGGCAGATGTAGGAAGACCTTATTCATCATAGCAAAAGGAGTACAGGTGTTCTGAACAGGTTGTATTGAAACACAATGGACTCAGGAAAATTGGTACATCTAGTTTGTTGTTCAGTCATGCAGTTTTGCCCAACTTTTTGTGACTCCATGGACCATAGCACTCCAATGCTGCTCACGGGGTTTTCTTGGCTGAGATACTAGAGTGGTTTGCCATTTCCTTCTCCAGCTCATTTTACAGATGAGGAAATTGAGGCAAACAGTGACTTTCCCAGGGTCTCACAACTAGTAAGCGTCTGAGGCCAGATTTGAATTTAGAAACGTGAGTCTTCCTGATTCCAGGGTCTCAACTCTATCCACTGTGCCACCTAGCTGCCTCTTCTCTGCTATTGCTAAGTAAATCTCCTGTTGTTAACTGTAGAATGACCCACAAGTGTTTCACTAAACTCCTCCCAATGTTTTCCTTTATAGTGGTCTGGGACCTGGACTTTTCTACTAACTCTCCATCTTCCATCTTCAGTTCTGCTTGGTTTGAACTCCACTGAACATGATGCTTCTGCACTGGGTACACCCTGGTGGCCTTCCCAGCTCTCCAGCTTTCTCTTGGGTTGTCTTCCTTCATTAGATTATAATGCCCTAGAGGGCAGACACTGCCTTTCTTATTTGTATCCCCCATTCTTAGCACAGTGCCTAGATTATACTTAATAAGTGTTTATTGATTTGAGTTAATGTCATTCCAATATTGAACTTGAACTCACATGGTACCAGCCTGAATCAGGTTGGCCACCTCTAACAGGCAGAAAGAAAATAAGTTTGGGGTTTTTAATTTTTTTTAACATATTGAGTTTGAAATGGGACATCTATTTTGAAATGTTCAATATGTCATTGGTGATATGGAATAAAAAATAAAGCCCAGGAAAGAAACTAAAGCTAGAGTTATATATCTGGGAATCATTTGCATACTGAAGATAATTAAACCCATAAAGCTGTGAGATCAGTAAGAGAGAAAAAGCATAGAAAGAAGAGTAGAGATGGTAAGATATGCACAATGAGCCAGCGAGGAAGACTGAGAAGGAATGGTCACATAAATAAAAGAAGCATCAAGCTATAGTAGTTACACACACATACACACATACACACACATGCACAAGCCATAGAGGAGAGGGTATCTAGCAGGAGAGAGTAGTTAGAAATACCAGGTGCTACAAAGATATCAAGAAGGGTGAGGGATACACAAAACCATCATATTTGACAATTAAGAGATCACTGTCAGCTTTGGAGAGAGCAGATCGCTAAGAGTTAAAAAGGAAGTGAGAAGAGATGAAGTAACAGCAACGAATATAGACAGTTTCTTTTAGTACTTTGGGAGAGGAACTAGATCTACATGACCACAACCTAAGGGGATACTGGCTTGATTTTGGCAAGAAATAATATTACTTTTTATCAGAGACTGGAATAAAGGAAGAAAGAATGGAGAATGATATCAAGCAGTCTTGAAATGTAAAGAAAGGGAAAGGAGGAAGCTTACGGCAGGTGGGCTCTATTTTCTCAGTAATGTATAAGGAGAGGTCCTTAGCTGAGAGGGTGGAGGGAAGTAGTGGTGTGGAGGCCTTGAACAGATGAGAGGTTTGGAATAGCCACTGTGGGGAGTAAAATAGAGAATAAATTAGGAGGAGTAAAAGTGAAAACTCTGGAAGTGAATAGCTGATTGACAAGATGGTGTCTGAGAAAAGGATTTATATTTCTGGACCATGTTGTTAAATCTAAAAATTACAGGGCAGGGATGGAATGCATCTAATAAGGGCCAATAAAACATATTTTCTGAGAGTATTGCAAATCTAATCAAAGGGCTTTAAAATGAAAAGGAAGGAGGAGGGAGAAAATTTGTCTCTGTATATCAAGGAAGCTAGATATAGCATAGACAGTAGCTATAATGTTATAATAGCAGTAAAGATGCCCACAAATTCACAGCCAAGAAAATCCAAGAAAGGATCCAACAATAAAATTCATGGCTTCAGATGTCTAAAAACAAATGTACGAAGATGAGTTAGATGAAAGATGCACTAGATATCCTCATGCAAGAAGGCGATTTGAACTCATGAAGTTATAATCAAAACTTATTGGAATGAAACCCATGACCACATGTGGTAAGGGCTTGAACAATTCTGGGGGGGTGGCGCCAGCCCTGGCTCACACTTTAGAGAAGAAGCTTCATGATTTGACCACTATTGTTACTGTTGCCAATGTGGAACGTGGAAGGTCCTCCAGCGGGCACCTTTACTCAGTCCCTGAGTTTTCTGTACCTAATAGATTGAATAGAGGGCAGGAAAGGCTGTCAGGTTATTTATTTAATTATTTAAAAAAAATTTGAGCTTCAATTGTCTGCAGGCCTCTTCCTTAGATGGATGGAAAAAGCAATGAATATGGCAGAAACAGAAGTGATATTGTTGTTGAAGCAGGCTCTCCATTGTTGTTCAGTTGTTTCAGTTGTGTGTGACTCTCCACGACTCCATTTTAGGTTTTCTTGGCAAAGATACTGGTTTGTCATTTTATATATGAGGAAACTGAGGCAAACAGGGTTAGTGACTTCTACAGAGTCACACAGCTAGGTCAGATTTGAACTCAGGAAGAGACTCAATACTCTTTCCACTGTGCTACCTAGTTGCCCACCTAAACAGAAGAGCGAAATAGGTGAGGAATTCAGGAAACAGAGCACAAGCATGGAATAGATGGATTATATAGTAGTTAGAAGAACTTCAATTATCTGAAATCTGCTGGAGCGCTCTCTCTCTCTCTCTCTCTCTCTCTCTCTCTCTCTCTCTCTCTCTCCCCACTCTCTCTCACTCTTACTTTCTCCCTCTCTCTCTCCCTCCCTCTCTTTTTCTCTCCCTCCCCTGCAATAAGTTCTCTTGCTTTAATGATAAATTCATCCTTCAAATGAGAGAGGAGGCCATGAGAAGAAACAATATTCTGGGTCTGATTCATACCAACAAGGAGCGACTGGTTGTTGAGGTAGAGAAGATGGTTGATTTCAGGGGAGTGACCCTTCCATCTTAGAATTTGACATAGAAAAAGAAGAGAAAAAATTAGACATAGTCAGGGATGTACTCTGGTCTTTAGAACAAAATATTTTAAAGAGTTCAGAGAAAGAATAGGTAATTTTATAGAAAAGAGAACTAAGTTTGGAAGAGATAAATTGACTGTTTAAAGTCAGGGAGTCAGAGCAAGAGGTAAGATTTGAAATCAATTATTCTGATAACAAATCCAGGACACTTTCTACTATACCATGCTGCCTCCAGGATGAAAAAATGGGGAGTTTCCTATAGAGACCAAGGTACTTGCATAGGGAACTCATCAACTAACTTAGATGTTGATCATAGATAAAAGATAGAAGTAAGAGGAGGTAATTGAATATGCATTAAAAACAGGCCATGATCTTATAAAAATAGCACCCGAAGTGCAAAAGTCAGAATGAGAAGAGGGAATTGGTGAGAAAAACTAAGGGGAACAAATAATTTTGAAATTGCTTTTTTCAATGTTTGGGGAAAGAGAGATACCAAATAGGGAGCTAGGTGCAGTGGATAGAGCATGGGGCTTGGAATCAGGAAGACTCATTTTTATGAGTTCAAATCTGTTCTCATACATTTACCAGCTGTGTTACTCTGGTCAAGCCATTCAACCCTGTTTGCCTCAGTTCCTCATCTATAAAATGGATTATAGAAGGAAATGGTAAACCACTCCAGTCTCTTCACTAAGAAAACTCCAAAAATGGGGTCACAAAGGGTCAGATAGGACTGAAATGATTCAATAACAAGAAGGAATGGATAATGGAATGGATGATGATAACAGATGATGGAGACTAGACAAAACTCAGCTTTTATTTTGCATTTATTTCCTCTGCTGGTAAGCTTAACTTTGATTACTGGGAAAACTTTGGAATAAATTATTAAAGAGACAGTTAGTGAATGTGTAGAAAGGAAGTGGTGATTGCAAAGAACCAAATGTCTCCATCAAGAACTGATCATGTCAAATTTCGTTTCCTTTTTTGACAAGTCACTAAATTGATAGATCAGAGTAATGTGGATATAATTTATTTCTCTTTTTAGGCAAGCCTTTTACAAAGTCTCCCATGTATTCTTCTAGACAAGGAGGAGAGATGTAACAGCCAACTGTACAGCTATGTGGATCTGGAATGGGCTAAATGGTAGGACACCAAGAGGGAGACAACAATAGCTCAATATCAACTTGGAAAATTATGGAGACAGGGGCAGCTAGGTGGCACAGTGAGTAGAGCACTGGCCCTGGAGTCAGGAGGACTTGAGGTCAAATCTGGTCTCAGATGCTTGACACACTTACTAGCTGTGTGGCCTTGGGCAGGTCACTTAACCCCAATTGCCTTGCCTTCCCCCATCAAAGAAAAAGGAAATTATGGAGACCACTCTCTTCTTGACTTTCTTCAGGATGGCTTCCAACCTCCTCATTCAAGTGACATTGTCCTCTCCAAAATTACCAATGATCTTTTGGTTGACAGAGAAGACCTTGTCTTTCTTGACCTCTCTGTTGCCTTTGACACTGTTGATCCCCATCTTTTCCTTTATGCTTTCTTCTCTCTAGGTTTTCATGCTGTTACTTTCTCCTGGTTCTCTCCTCTTACCATTTGACACTTCCTTCTTTAGTGGATCTTCACAGAAGTGACACTTGCCAAACATGGATGGCCACCAAAGCTCCTTCCTGATTCTTCATCTCTTCTCCCTTTACACTTTTACACTTGGTGTTCTCATTAGTAACCATGGATTCAATTATCATCTCTGTGGAGGCGATTCTCAGATCTATTTGTCCAGCCCTAACCTTTCTCCTCACCCCTGTCTTGTATCTCCAACTGTTTATTAGTCATTTCATCTCAACCACATGTATTGTAAACCCATTTAACTCAACATGTTAAAAACTGAACTCATCTTTCCTCCAAAACTCTACCTTTTCCCTGACTTCCTATCGCTGTTGAAGGCACTACCATTCTCCCAGTCATCCAGACTCACAACACAGCTATGTAATCCTTTTTTTAATTTTTTTAAAATTTTTTAATTTATTTATTTAACGTATTTAGTTTTCAGCATTGATTTTCACAAGAGTTTGAATTACAAATTTTCTCCCCATTTCCACCCTCCCCCCCCACTCCAAGATGGCATACATTCTGGTTGCCCTGTTCCCCAGTCAGCCCTCCCTTCTGTCACCCCATTCCCCCCCCATCCCCTTTTCCCTTCCTTTCTTGTAGGGCAAGATAAATTTCTATGCCCCATTGCCCGTGTATCTTATTTTCCAGTTGCATGCAAAAACTTTTTTTTGTTTGTTTTTGAACATCTGTTTTTAAAACTTTGAGTTCCAAATTCTCTCCCCTCTTCCCCTCCCTCCCATCCTCCCTAAGAAGTCAAGCAATTCAGCATAGGCCACATGTGTGTCATTATGTATAACCCTTCCACAATACTCATGTTGTGAAAGACTAACTATATTTTGCTCCTTCCCAACCCATCCCCCTTTATTGAATTTTCTCCCTTGACCCTGTCCCCTTTTGAAAGTGTTTGTTTTTGATTACCTCCACCCCTATCTGCCCTCCCCTCCATCATCACCCCCTTTTTTATCTTCTTCCCTCTTCTTTCCTGTGGGGTAGGATACCCAATTGCATATGTATGGCATTCCCTCCTCAGGCCAGATTTGATGAGAGCAAGATTCACTCATTCCCCTCTCACCGGCCCTCTCCCCTCCTCCCACAGAACTGCTTCCTCTTGCCACCTTTATGCGAGATAATCCACCCCATTCTATCTCTCCCTATCTCCCTCTCTCAATATATTCCTCTCTCATTCCTTAATTTGATTTTATTTCTTTTAGATATCTTCCCTTCATCTTCACCTCACCCTGTGCCCTCACTCTCTCTCTCTCTTTCTCTCTCTCTCTCTCTCTCTCTCTCTCTCTATATATATATATATATATATACACATACTTATATACATACATACACATTCACTTTTATATATATGTGTGTATATATATATATATATATATATATATATATATATATATATGCATATTCCCTTCAGCTACCCTAATACTGAGGTCTCATGAATCATACACATCATCTTTCCATGTAGGAATGTAAACAAAACAGTTCAACTTCAGTAAGTCCCTTGCAATTTCTTTTTCTTGTTCTTTTTCTTGACTACCTTTTCATGCTTCTCTTGATTCTTGTGTTTGAAAGTCAAATTTTCTATTCAGCTCTGGTCTTTTCACTGAGAAAGCTTGAAAGTCCTCTATTTTATTGAAAATCCATATTTTGCCTTGGAGCATGATACTCAGTTTTGCTGGGTAAGTGATTCTTGGTTTTAATCCTAGCTCCATCGACCTCCGGAATATCATATTCCAGCCCTTCGATCTCTTAATGTAGAAGCTGTCAGATCTTGGATTATTCTGATTATGTTTCCACAATACTCAAATTGTTTCTTTCTGGCTGCTTACAATATTTTCTCCTTGATCTGAGAGCTCTGGAATTTGGCAACAATATTCCTAGGAGATTTCTTTTTGGGATCTATTTGAGGAGGCAATCGATGGATACTTTCAATTTCTATTTTGCCCTGTGGTTCTAGAATATCAGGGCCATTCTCCTTGATAATTTCTTGAAAGATGATATCTAGGCTCTTTTTTTGATCATGGCTTTCAGGTAGTCCAATAATTCTTAAATTATCTCTCCTGGATCTATTTTCCAGGTCAGTGGTTTTTCCAATGAGATATTTCACATTGTCTTCCACTTTTTCATTCCTTTGGTTCTGTTTTATAATATCTTGATTTCTCATCAAGTCACTAGCTTCCACTTGCTGCAATCTCATTTTTAAGGTAGTATTTTCTTCAGTGGTCTTTTGGACCTCCTTTTCCATTTGGTTAATTCTGCCTTTCAAGGCATTCTTCTCCTCATTGGCTTTTTGGAGCTCTTTTGCCATTTGAGTTAGTCTATTTTTTAAGGTGTTGTTTCCTTCAGTGTATTTTTTAGTATTTTTTTGGGTCTCCTTTAGCAAGTCATTGACTTGTTTTTCATGGTTTTCTCGCATCCTTCTCATTTCTCTTCCCAATTTTTCCTCTACTTCTCTAACTTGCTTTTCCAACTCCTTTTTGAGCTCTTCCATGGCCTGAGACCAGTTCATGTTTTTCTTGGAGGCTTTTGTTGTAGGCTGTATGACTTTGTTGACTTCTTCTAGCTGTATGTTTTTGTCTTCTTTGTCACCAAAGAAGGATTCCAGAGTCTGAGACTGAATCTGGGTGTGTTTTCGCTGCCTGGCCATATTCCCAGCCAACTAACTTGACCCTTGAGTTTTTCAGCGGGGTATGACTGCTTGTAGACTAAAAAGTTCTATGTTCCACATTTGGGGGGGATGTGCCAGCTCTGTCACACCAGCACTCCTCCTTCCCCAGGAAGCCCCAACCCAGACTGGGCTTAGATCTTCAGCAGGCTGTGCACTCCTGCTCTGATCCACCACTTAATTCCTCCCACCAGGTGGGCATGGGGCTGGAAGCAACTGCAGCTGTAGCTGCCCCACCTCCGCTGCCCCAGGGCTGTGGCTGAACTGGGAACTCCTTCCACTCCCGCAGCTTTTCCCACTAACCTTCTCTGCTGTCTTTGGTGTTTGTGGGTTGAGAAGTCTGGTAACTGCTGCAGCTCACTGATTCAGGGCGCTAGGGCACCCTCTGCCCAGCTCCTGGTCTGGTTGGTCCATGCCGTGCACTGGGCTCTGCTCTGCTCCCAGCTCTGTGTGGGATAGACCTCACCCAGAGACTATCCAGGCTGTCCTGGGCTGGAACCCTGCTTCCCTCTGCTGTTTTGTGGGTTCTGCAGTTCTAGAATTGGTTCAGAGCCATTTTTTTATAGGTTTCTGGAGGGACTCGGTGGGGATCACGCTAGCCCCTGCTTTCCAGCTGCCATCTTGGTTCCACCTTGCAAAGTCTCTATGTCATCCTTAATTTGTCCTTCTTTCTCAACCCCCCCCACCCCCAAATCTAATTAGTTGCTAAGTCCTGCCATTTCTACATATCTGTCTCTTATAAACTATTCTTACTCTTCAATCACACTGCTACCACCCTGGAAAGGGTTTTCATAACTTCACACCTTAACTACTTGGCTGGTCTTCCTACCCCAATATTCTCTCTATACTCCAGTCCTATCAAATTGATCTTCCTAAAGTGCATGGTCTGCAATGCTACCCCATTGTCCCTCCTTCAATAAACTCTAATGGCTCCTTATCACCTTTGAGATCAAATATAAAATCCTCTGTTTGTCTTTTAAACCTCTTCATGACCCGCCACTTTTCTACCTTTATACTTCTTACACCTTACTCCCAAGATGCTCACCTCTTGACTTTGGCCATTTTTACTGGCTTTCCTCCACTCCTGGAATGCTCTCTTATCTAATTTCTACCTCTTGAATTCCCTGACTTCTTTTAGATCCAGCTAAAGTTCCACTTCCTGTAATAAGCCTTTCCCCATCTTCTTTAATCACAGTTCCTTCCCCTGAGATTATTTCCAATTTATCCTGTATATATCTTATCTTGTTTGTACATAGTTGTTGACATGTTGTCTCATATTAGACTGTGAACTCCTTAACACCAGGGACTGTTCTTTTTTTTCCTCCTGCCTTCCTTTGTATCTCCAGCACTTACCCCAGTGCCTGGCACATATTAGGTGCTTAGAAATATTTGTTGCCTTAACTTGAGTGTCAAAGGAACCTGTACGCGGTCTTGGGCTTTTTCATATTTTTATCAATGACCTGGATAACAGCATAGAAAGGCATGCTTATCCAATAACAGAAAACTAGGAAAGATGGCTAAAAGTTGGGATGACAGAGTCAGGATCAAAATACATCTATTTCTACAGGCTAGAATATTGCACCAAATCAAATAAGATGAAAATGTGAACTTATACTTCAGTAAAAAAAATACCTCAAGACAAGAAGTACAAGATAGGAGAGGTGTGCTTAGGTCCTTCTGAAAAGATCTGCTGCCTTTGGTACAAGCTTAAGGGGTTAAATGAGTGCTATGAAAGGCAAAAGAAAACATGATAGCTCATGTTCTAGGCCACAGTAAGAGAAACATGACAATCAGAATGAAGGAGACACCAATCTCACTGTACTTTGTTCTCATTAGACAACGTCTGGAGTAATTGTTTATCAGGTTCAGTTCTTGGCACCACATTTAAGTAGATAGGTAGGAAGGAAAGAAATAAGCTTTTATTAAGCACCTACTATGTACCAGACACCGGTGCCAAATACTTTGCAAATATTATCTATTTGACCCTCGCAACAACCCTGGGAAGTAGTCGATATTATTATCCCCATTTCAGAGTAGGGGAAACTCAGGCAAACAGAGGTGAAGTGACTCGCCAGGGTCACTCAGCTAGTAAGTGTCTGAAGGAGATTGGAACTCAAGTCTTCTAAATTCAACGCACTATCCATTAAACTGTTTAGCTGCTAGTTCTCTCAATTTCCTTATCTGCAAAATGCAGACAGTAACAGCACCTGCCTCTCAAGATTGTTATGAGGGTCAAATGAGATGATGTTTTAAAGTGCTTAGCACATTGACTGGAGCATAGATGGTAACTGATAAGTTGGTGTGACTGTGGGGTATCCTGAGAGTAACCAGGACATGGGAGAGCATCAGTATTGAGGATCTGTTGAAAGAACTAGAGATACTTAGTTCGGAGAAGAAATAATTAAGGAGGGTGATGAGAGCTTCCTTAAGTATTAGACGTGGAAGTGGAAATCAGTTTGTTCTGTTTAGTCCTGGAGGGCAGAACTAAGGCAAAACAGACGGACAGAGGTTGCAGAGAGGCAGCTTTAGGCTTGATGTAAACAAAACCTCCTCACAATTTTAGCTAATGGAAGGGACTCCCTTTAGGAAGCAGGGGATTCCTCCTCACTCAAGATCTCCAAATAAAGGCTAGAAAATGACTTGTGGGAAATACTTTTGTGTCCGGGGTAAATTTGGTCAGATGGACCTCTCAGGTTCCTAACAACACTGAGATCCTATAATTCTATATTTCTGTGAAGAGGCTGAGAGTATGAGGAAAATCAAATGTTTCTTAAGAGTCAGCATTTCAACTCTAATCTTGGCATAGTCACTTACTAACTGGGTGACTTTGGTCAAGTCACTTAATCTCTATGGGCCTCAGTTTCTTCTCCTATACGCTATGGATAATAATACTAGCACTGCCTCTGTCACTGGGTTGTTGTGAGGCTCAGATGAGATGATGTAGGTCAATCTCATGTTCTACACAGGAAGCCTTTCTTGGCCCTTCCAATTAGGCCTGTGGTGGTACAGTGGATAGAGTGCAAGTATTGAGTCAAAGATTTGAGTTCATCTGACTTAAATTGCTTTTCGCTTTTAGCCTCAATTTCCTCATCTGTAAAATAGGGTTAATAATAGCACCTACCTCCAGAGTTCTTGTGAAGATCCAATGAGATAACATTGGTAAAGTGCTTAGCACAGTGCCTGGTATGTAGTAGGAACAATACATTGCTTCCTTCCTCTCTCCTTCCTTCCTCCCTCCCTCCCTTCCTTCTTTTCTTCTTTCCTTTTTTCCTTCCTTCCTTCCTTCCTTCCTTCCTTCCTTCCTTCCTTCCTTCCTTTCTTCTTCCTTCTTTCCTTCCTTCTTTCTTTCCTTCCTTTCTTGCTTCCTTCCTTCCTCCCTCCCTCTTTTCCGTCTTTCTTCCTTCCCCATTGAGATTAGCTTTCATCTACTCTGTATATATTGTATATGTACCTAGTTGTCTCGCCTGTTAGAATGTTAACGCCTTCAAGGTAAGGACTGTTTTTGCCTTTCTTGAATCCCCAGCCATTAGTACAGTGCTTGATATATATTATGCACTTAATAAATGCTTGTCAAATGACTAACTATAAAGTATATACATCTGAGCTTTATATCTGTCATCAGAGGAGCTGTCTACCTGAGTTCAGAGAGGCTCATTACCAGAAAGTCAGCCACTAAATGACAATTTTTTTTCTCTTGGCTTGAGTAACTCGTTCCACCATCTTCTAAGGGGTGGGTGGATAGTGATGTAATTTGTAGAGGCAGTATTCTCACCAATAAAATCACAGATTCTTCATAATTGAAGTAAATATCTGTGGTAGGCAAAATAAATAAATAACCAAGCTCTTTTTTTGGGGGGGGTAGGGGTGGGAAAGGGATATTCTTTGAGATCCATGGGGCTTTCTTATAATGCTCTTCCCTCTCAACCCCTCTGTCCTTTGCTAGAATATTCCATGCCAGAATCTTCTATAGCCCCTGCTTATAGGAGTGGAGGGAGGTTCAGTGGGGTTCACTAGTGTATCGCCTCCATCTCCCTGTCTGTGACATAAGAGATGGGTAGCAAATCAGACATATCTTATTTGCCCATTCTTATAGAACTCATATCCTTCACTTGCATCAATCTACCCTCATGTGGAGGTGATAGAAGACATAAGTGTCATCTCAGATCATTAAGGGAATGATAAAAGCCAAGCAGAAGGTGGGTATACCAAGTCCAGAGGCTTATCTCTCTGAGGACAATGATTAACACCTTTCCTTTACCTGCTGTGATCTAAATACTATCACAGTTGGGACGCAATGGCTGAGACCTGGTTGCATCCTTTCCCCCTCTGGTGATGTGGCTTCACTCAATTAGGACAATATTATTACTAAAATATGTCTTTGCATTTGGGGAAGAGGATTAAAGTCCTTCCTGAATTCACAGAATATGTTTTCTTCCCATGTGACAATTTTACTATAAAAAATACTATCATAACCAGCAGCAGAGACACCCAATTTATTTTAACTTTATACAGCACTAAAAATAATGCCTCATTTTCCTTTGGCCCCAGTTACTCATGGAATGAAGCTTTTTATCACTCCCAGACGCACATCAACAACTGTTTCTTTCTTAATAAACTGTGTATTTAGACACAACATTGTGTAATATAGCTGTGCATCATTCTGGGACTATCGCTTTGCTAGGAAAGGTAATGAAGCAAATATTCTGTTAATTTTAATGGGACTGTGTACGACCAAACCGAGTCCCTGTAATAGTGGCCCATTATAAAGTACTCAAAGATGGCTAGTGAATCAGATTACCAGGCTGACTCGACATTCTGCAGACTGTAATTTCGCGTTTTTCAGGCTTTAGAACGAAGCGTTCTCAAGTTGTTCCATTTTTAACTTGTTGGATTGCATTCCATCTTGAGATCACACTGGGGGAGGGAAAAAAGTCTTAGCAAAATTGTTGGTTTAGCTGCTTCGCATTCCATTGCCTTACAATGAAAGTATTTCATTTATGCTTCTTGGCTGTAGAATACAATATGGTGTACTTAAATAGAGCCCCGAGGGCCCTGCTGATTGGTGTTATTGGGTGAGTTATTGACAGCCTGTCTGCAAAAGACCTCTGCTCTATTTGACACTATAGCAATAATTTCCAGCTCTGGTGTTTGCATTAGAATGGCTCATTAGGAAATAGGAGTCTTGAAGACAGTGAAAAGGATGGTATGATGACACCTTGGGCCAAGAGACCTGAGGCTTTTTTGATTATTCGGTTGGGCAATGGCCCTACAGCACTAAACAATGCCATTGGAACACTCTTTCCAGCTCTTTGCCCTCTACCCTACATTTGACAAAGTTTCGAAATTCAATTTCATAGCTGCAAGTCAAGGATGGCTTGTGGAAAAAAGTCGGGGGGACCTCTATGTCACCACCTTATTTAATAAACCCTAGTGACTCCCAACTATGTCCAGGATCAAATGCTTGGCTTTTAAAGCTCTTCATAACGTGTTTCCTTCCTACCTTTGCATTCTTCATATAACACCTCATAGATTTTTCTCATAATGCTCCATATATTCTGTGGTACAGCCACATTGGCCTCTGTGCTGTTCCTCACATATGACACTGCATCTCTAGACTCCAGGCACTTTCACTGGCACTCCCCTTCCTCCCCCCATGCCTGGAATTCTTTCCCTCCTCATCTCTGTCTTCTGGCTTCTACAACTTTCTTCAGCTCCTAGCCAATATCCAGTCTGCTGTAAGAAACCTTTCCGATCCCTTTGAGTGTTCATGTCTTATCTCCAATTTACCCTGAATATATCATGTTTGTAATTAGATTTTTGTACATTATCTCCCCATTAGACCTACGAATGCTTAAGAACAGATTCTTGGGGGGGGGGGGTATTTCTTTGTGTTCCTAGAGCTTAGGACAGTTCCTGGCACACAGTAGGTGCTTAATAAATGCATGTTGACTTGAATTGACGCCTAATAAAGGCAGGGTCAAAAAATTCGTTCTGCAGTAGAATTGGTGTGATTTCCTCTTCTCCTGGACCCTCTCCCCTCCTCTCTTGCTTCCCCAAAGCACAAATGGAGTATTCTGGGTCTGTAGTCAGTATCCCAGTCAATAAACTGATTACTTCATCTGCGAAGGTATTTCATAAGGCGGTCTCTATATTTCAAGTGTGAACTTGCATCAGGCCAGGTATGAACTCATATGTAAGCCGTTGGCTTGCCCCTCAGAGCCCAAGAAGGCTGGCTAGTTTAGAAATGCTTTGAACCTCTAGAATCTGAATGGGAAGATGGCCTAGGCCAGGAAAGGTCCTCTCTCACAGGTAATAAATCCCCTACAAAGCCCCACATGGGACCTACAGTCCTTGAGGGTTCCAGGAACTTCTTGGGCCTATCTTTCAATAATAATAATAATAGCCAGCAATTATTTAGCACTTCCAAGATATTATTTCATTTGATCCTTATAATACTCCTGTAAGGTAGGTGTTATATTATCTTTATTTTGCAAATAAGGGAACTGAGGCTGAGAAGGCTAAGTGACTTGCTTAGCTAGTAAGGGTCTCAAGTGGGATCTGAATTCAAATTTTCTTGACTCCAAGTCCAGGACTCTTCCTACTCATTGCGGGGCCCCTTAAGATCTACCTCCAGATCTTGTGATATTTTGAAAGGGGCTTATGGTATCGCTCTAAGATTATGACTGATTTCTCTACTTCGGGGGTCAAAGGGTGAGATTAGCAGATGGAGAAATCTTTCATTTCATAGAGATGAAGTTTATAATGAGAATTAATAGTGAGAGAAGCAACCAATGACTTAGACTCAATCATAGAATGACCCATTGACCTTAGCCTGAGAATGACTTTTAAAGGAAGGTATCCCTGGAGGAGAAAACTCTAGCTTGTTGAGACTCCCAAGGGGGAATCTGAGAAAGAGTGAGGAAGTGCCATTTTGTACCTGTGTAACCTTGGAGAAGTCACATAATCTTCCCAGGCCTCAGTGGACTCATCTGTAAAATGAGAGAGTTGATATAGATGGCCTGCGAGGTCCCTCCCACCTCTAAATCGATGATGCTAAGTTTAGATGCTAAGATGAATTTTCTTCAGGTAATCCCTGTCCTGAGGGAATAGAGGGAAAGGGGAGGGCAAGAGATATGGCCTCCAGACAAAGGATGAGGCTTTGAAAGTCCTGGGATGACCCCCGGCATCATGGGTATTGATGTCGTTGCCGTTCAGCAGTTTTTCAGTTGTATCTGACTCTTAGTGACCCCATTTGGGGTTTTCTTGGCAGAGAGACTGGAGTGGTTTGCCATTTACTTTTCCAGCTCATTTTACAGATGAGGAAACTGAGGCAAACAAGGTTAAGAAACTTGCTCAGGGTCACACAGCTAGTAAGTGTCTGAGGCTGGATTTGAACTCATAAAGATGAATCTTCCTGACTCTAGGCCTGGTACTCTATCCATTAGGCCACCTAGCTGCCCCATGAATAAGGATAGAAGGCATGTAAACAACCTGAGGGTTCTCCAGGCCAAATAATTCTTTATCTGGTACCTCTTCTAACTCTGCTCCAGTCTCTAGCAGCTATCAGAGCCTGCTAGCCTAGGGCACTGTGCAGTAAACAGGTCATCCCCTAATTAACTAATTAGTTAGAGAGACTTGTCCAAGGTGATATAGTCAGCAGGAGATGAACTCTCTGAGTCCCTGACCAACCAAACCTTAGTTGTTTTCCATCTCTTAGGTCATGTTAAGACTTTGGCTTCTGTCCTGTGTTTGGAAATCTCTGACTCCTATAAAGAACTTTACTTTCAAAAATATCCCCTTAGCACATTGTCTGAAAAAGGCAACCCAGGTTTTTGTTGCTTTTTAGTCCAAATAAGACACCTGAGATCCTCCATACCAAAGTATCCAACACCAAAGTAAAATAAGATAAATATGGTAAGGAAGAAAAATAAGTCTTTCTGTGGAAGAGTCTGGAAGGAAAGGAGTTTGTGAATTGGAACTGAGGGAAAACCCAGGCAGCATTGGTATACCTCAGAAGGCAGGCGGGAATTTGTCATGTGGTCTGTGGGGCCTACTGTGCTTTTTGGCCTACTTGGGGGTGAGACAAAGGTCAGCAATGGAATGTTGTTTGAGTACTCTTAATGCAGACACCATTGTGAGAATCTTCATTATTCACTTCCATAAATATAATAAGAATTAATTAAACCAGTGAATAAGCAAGCTGGACATGGTGTCAGGTAGACCTGAGTTCAAATCCCACCTCAGATACTTACTAGCTATGGGAAGCTGGGAAAATTATATAACCTCTCTCAGTCTGTTTTCTGCATCTGTAAAATGTGGAAAATAATAGCATTTACCTCCCAGGGTTGCTGCAAGCATAAAATCAGATAATTTTTTGGTAAACTTTAAGGTACTATATAAGTGCTAGCTAACATTGCTATTAATTATTGTTATCATAACCAGTTAATCAACGAGCATTTAATAAGCACAAGGTATTCTGCTAAATGTCGGGGATAGAAAAACAAGCAAAAACTGTCCTTCAAGTAACACATTCTCATGGGGGAGATGACATGTTTACAAATAGCACCTATATACTAGATACATACAGAGTAGATGGAAGATAGCATTTGGGGGGAGGGGCAGCTAGGTGGTGCAGTGGATAGAGTGCTGGGGCTGGAGTCAGGTAGACCTGAGTTCAAATCTGGCCTCAGGATGTTTATTGGGTATGTGACTCTGGCTAAGTCACCAGACACTGCTTACCTCAGTTTCCTTGTCTATAAAATGAACTAGAGAAGCAAATGGCAAACCACTCCAGTATCTTTGCCAAGAAAACCCCAAATGAGGTCATGAAGAGTCAGACATGACTGAAAATGACTGAATACCAACGATAACTACATCAGAGGGGAAGCCACTGATGTCTCTGGGGACCTGGAAAGGCCTGTACTAGGGTGGCAGCATTTGAACTGAGCTTTGAAGGAAAACAGGAATTCTAAGGTATGGAGGTGAGGAAAGAGAGCATTCCAGGGATGGGGAACAGGAAATATAAAGGCACAGAGGTGGGAAATGAATCATCATGTGCAAGGAACAGCAAGTAGGAGAGTACAGCTGAAGCACAGAATTTGTGGAGGGGAGTAATGCATAGGAAGACTGGCAAGGCAGGAGATGGGACAGGTGGCAAAGAGTTTTAAATGTCAAAGGATTTTAAATTAAGCCCTCTCAATACGTCAGGCACTTCGCTAAAGTGTAAAAGACAGAACAAAAACAATCCCTGCCCTCAAAAAGCTTACATTCTACTGGAGCACAGAGACATCCCATGTACTTATGTAAATATAATACAAAGTAGGGAGTGATGGTGGCCAAAGAAAGACCCTAATAAACTGGTCTAGGAATATTTGAGATGGAGCAGATAATACCTTCAGCAAGGAAAACTTCACCAAGGAGGAGGGCATCTGAGCTGAGCTTTAAAGGAAGAGAAGGATTTTGGAAGGCTGATTTGAGGGAAGATTGGACTCAGGTTTTCTTCTTGGAAATGATGGTCATCCAACACTTTACTCTGTTGTGAAAACAAGACTCTAAACTGCAGACATAGAAACACCTCATGGAACTGATCAAAGATTGAATCTCACTGATACAAAGAAATTAAATTTCAGAAATAGGTGAGCTCTGTTCACTGAGGTTATCAGAAAACAAGAACCAACTGATAACTTGACTCTCCTACATAGGCACCATTAACCTCAGGTAATTTTGAGGATGTTGCAGCTACAGACACATAAATCTTTTTCTTTTGCATGCTGCAAAACTTTTTGATCCTTCTTTTTTAACATTTAATTTTTATTTAATTTGTTTATTAATTATATATAACAAAATATTTTAACATTTAAAAAAAATTCTGTGTTCCATATTCTCTTTTGAGAAGGCAAGTAATTTGATATAGATTATACATGTGCAGGCATGCAAAACATTTCCATATTAGACATGTTACAAAAGAAAATGCAGACAAAGGGGCAGAGCCAAGATGGTGGAGTAAAAGCAGGGACTGGCTTGAGCTCTCCCAAACCCCTCCAAAAACATGTAAAAAAGGACTCCAAACAAATTTTAGAGCAGCAGAACCCACAAAAAGACAGAGTGAAGCAAATTTCCAGTCCAAGATAACCTGGAAGGTCGACAAGAAAGGGCTGTTGCACCAGGCTGAGAGAGGAGTGCAGTCTAGCACAGGCCTCACCAGCACATACCAGGCCCCAGCAAACCCAGAGCGGGCCTCAAGGAACTGAATCAAGGGCAGCTGTGGTGGTTTCCAGATTTCTCAACCCACAAATGCCAAAGACAACTTTGAAGGGTAGTAGGAAAGGTCTGTCTGACCTGGATGAGAGAGAAGTGCAGTCTAGCCCCAGCCCCCGCAAGGCCCTGGAGCAGTGGCTGTGGCTGCTTCTAGAGCTCTCAGCCCATAGATGGTAAGGGGATGGAACAACTGATCAGAAGGAGATTACGGGGATCTCTTTGCTGGCACTGAGGCAGGATTCTGTTGCTTTTCCCATACTTGGATCTGGGTGGCAGTCCTGGGGCAAGGAGGAGCACTGGCATAGCAGAGCTTGTGGCAGTGTTGGAGAGGGAATCCTACTCACAGTTCCAGAGCAGAAAAGAGTACTTGTGGTCACTCAGACCAGTGCACAGGTCAGGAGAAGAGTAGACACCTCTCCTTTGATCATACCACCTTGGAAGAACTGAAAATTTACAGGTCCCTAGAAGTATCTCTGAAAATAGCTGCACAAAAATCCCAAAGCTTAGGACAGTACTCCCTTCACACCAGAAGCAGAGCCCTAACTTAACAAAGGGTTAAAAAGTCAAGTAATTGGCTGGGAAAATGAGCAAACAATGGAGAAAAAAAACCTCAAACTATAGAAACTTACTTTGGCAACAAGGAAGATCAAAACATACACTCAGAAGAAGACAACAGTCAAAACTCCTACATCCAAAGCCTCCAAGAAAAATATGAACTGGTCTCAGGCCATGGAAGAGTTCGAAAAGGATTTTAAAAATCAAGTAAGAGCAGTAGAGTAAAAATTGGGAAGGGAAATGAGAGTGATGCAAGAAGAGCATTAAAAACAAGTCAATAGCTTGCTAAAGGAGACCCAAAAATACTGAAGAAAATAACACCTTAAAAAATAGACTAGATGAAATGGCAAAAGAGTTCCAAAAATGAATGAGGAGAAGAATGCCTTAAAAACAGAATTGGCCAAATGGAAAAAAAGGTCCAAAAGACCACTGAAGAAATAATTCCTTAAAAATTAGAATGTAGCACATGGAAGCTAAGGACTCTTTGAGAAATCAAGAAAATAGAAAACAAAACCAAAAGAATGAAAAAAATAGAAGACAATGTGAAATATCTCATTGGAAAAACAACTGAGCTGGAAAATAGATCCAAGAGAGATAATTTAAAAATTATTTGACTACCTGAAAGCCATGATCAAAAAAAGAGCCTAGACATAATTTTCAAGAAATTATCAAAGAATACTGTCCTGATATTCTAGAACCAGAGGGTAGATAGAAATTGAAAGAATGCACAGATCACTTCCTGAAAGAGATGCCAAAATGAAAACTCCCAGGAATATTATAGCCATATTCCAGAGTTCTGAGGTCAAGGAGAAAATACAGCAAGCAGCCAGAAAGAAACAATTCAAGTATTGTGGAAACATAATCAGGATAATACAAGATTTAGCGGCTTCTGCATTAAGAGATTGGAGAGCTTGGAATATGATATTCTGGAGGTCAAAGGAGCTTGGATTAAAACCAAGAATCACCTACCCAGCAAAACTGAGTATAATCAATGAGTGGGAAAATTGACATTCAATGACATAGAGGAATTTAATGCATTCTTGAGAAAAAAGCAAGAGGCAAGGAGAAAAATTGGCTTTCAAATACAAGGCTCAAGAGAAGCATGAAAAGTTAAACAGGAAAGAGAAATCATAAGGGACTTATTAAACTGTTCACTTCCTACAAGGAAAGACAATGTTTGTAACTCATGAGACCTTTCTCATTATTAGGGTAGTTGGAAGGAGCACACACACACACACACACACACACACACATACATACATACATATATATATATATATATATACATATATATAGACAGAGGGCACAGGGTGAATTGAATATGAAGGGGTGATATCTAAAAAATAAAATTAAAGGATGAGCGAGCAATATACTGGGAGAAGAAAGGGAGAGGTAGAATGGAGTAAATTATCTCATATAAAAGAGGCAAGAAAAAACTTTTACAGTGGAGGGGAAGAGGAGGGAGGTGAGAGAGAATGAGTGAACCTTACTCTTATCAGAATTGGCTTAAGGAGGGAATAACATACACACCACAACTGGGTATGAAAATCTATCTTACCCTACAGGAAAGTAGGGGGAAAGGAGTAAGGGGGTTGATAGAAGGAAGGGTAGATTGGGGGAGGAGGTAATCAGAAGTGAACACTTTTGAGGAGGGACAGGGTGAAAGGAGAGAATAGAATAAATGAGGGGTGGGATAGAATGGAGGTAAATATAGTTAGTCTTTCACATGGCTATTGTGGAAGTGTTTTGCATAACTAGACATGTATAGCTTATATCGAATTGCTTGCCTTCTTAATGAGGGTGGGTAGAGAGGGAGGAAACTCGAAGTTTTGAAAAAAGACTATTAAAAATTGTTTTTACATGTAACTGGGAAATGAGATACACAGGCAATGGGGTATAGAACTCTATCTTACCCTACAGGAAAGTGGGGGGAAGGGGATGATGGGAAGAGGTGACAGAAGGGAGGGCAGATTGGGGGAAGGCGTAATCAGAGGCAAAACACTTTTGAGGAGGAACAGGGTGAAAGGAGAGAGAGAATAGAATAAGTGGGGGTAGGGTTACCATCCGTAGGATGGAGGGAAATACAAGTAGCAATAGTAACTGTGAAAAAAAAATTGAAGCAAAAAACAAACCTGGAAATACTTACATGAGTTGATGCAAAGTGAAATGTAATGGGTGCAAATTAACAGCAATATTGTAGGATGATCAGCTGTGAATGACTTAATTATTCTCAGCAATACAGTGATCCATGACAACTCTGAAGGACTTTGGATGAAAAATGCTATCCATCCCCAGAGGAAGAACTGATGGTGTCTGAATACACACTGAAGCAATTTTTTTCGGTTTCTTTATTTTTCTTGGGTTTTTTTATCTATGTTTTCTTTCATAACATGACTATTATGGATATGTTTTGCATGACCACACATGTATGACCTAAATGGAATTGCTTGCCTTCTCAATGAGGGGGGTGGGGAGGGAGGAAGGGAGAGAACTCAGAACTTCAAGTTTTAAAAGGAAATGTTAAAATTGTTGTTAACATGTAACAGGGGAAAATTAAATATTAAAAAAATACCAAAAAAGAAAAAAAAGAAAATGCAGACCAAAAAAGAAATAACCCCCCCTCCCATACCCAAGAATAATAAAAAAGGTAAAAAATGTATGATTCAATCTGCTATTCTGACTCCATCAGTTCTTTCTAAGGAGGCAGCATTTTTCATCATCATCATCTCCCCGATGTCATGGTCCTCTTGGAGAACGAAGGACAAACCACAACCTTTAAGATTCTAACCATCTTGACTATTTTTCTTTCTTTTAAAAAATGTAACAAGTACTTTGGATTTCCAGCAAACTTTGATCCAAGAATGTCTTTGGAAACATTATTTTGTACATCTTAAGAACATGAAGCTGGCACTTAGATAATATGCTAGAAGGTTTGCAAAGCACTTCCCATACATTATCTCATTTAAGCCTTACAACAATCCTGCAAGATAGGTGGCATAGGTATTACTATCCCTATTTTATAGAAACTGAGAAAATTTACTGAGGTTACTGAGAGTCAGAGAGATTAAATGACCTACCCACAGTCATACAGCTAGGAGGTGTCAGAGGTAGGTTGTGGCGCAGTGGATAGAGCCCAGGCATTGCAGCACACATCTTGCCTCAGTTTCTTCATCCTCATGTAAAATGGTAATAACCATAGCACCCATCTCCCAGGGTTGTTAAAAGACCCAAATGAGTTAGTATCTGTAGAGCTTTACATAAATAAATGCTAGCTATGTTGTTTATCGCTCCCATTTCCCGGTGTCCATGAGAAGGGGGCGGGGCGGGTTATAGTCTCTGGGATGGGAAAACTAAGGCTTTGGATTGTGTGACTTATGGGCCAGTTCTTTGGTCTTCCCCATCTAGTGAGCTAAAGTCATAACCTGGGGGTGGAGGGTGAGGGGCATGGAAACAAAAAACAAAGAAAACAAACTTCCCAGCAACATGGAAGATTTCCAGGGAATGCCATCAGCCATGGTCACACAAAAGAGTATGGCCATGGAGTAGTTTGAGAATGGCCTTCCCGCAGAGAGTCTTACTGCAATCAAGCCAGGCCTGCACCTGTCTTAGTTCAGTAAATAGGCTTAGCACATAATATACTGGATGCACAAACGGCCTGTCCAAGATGTGATAAATATACTGAATGGTTCTAAAGTGGTTTACTTCTAACATTGGCTCCTCAAGGAGCATTTGTCTGGCAGAGGGACAAATAGCTTGGACAGAAAAACCACAGAATCTTTTGGACACCTCTCATCCACTGTAGTGAGTGGGTTGAGGGCACTTTCAGCAAGTGTGTTTTCCATTAACAAGGATGGTGGGCTAATGATGGTCTCTCCACCCAAACTGGAAGTAGCACAGAACATTTGGAGCTTTGCTCCAGGTGCCAACATGAGAAAGGAAGGGAGGGATGCCCTTTTATTCAGGGGAGGCTATTCTACCTTCCTCTCCAAAGTTACTACCATCTCTTTATCTTTTTGGAGGTCCCAGCTCAGTCTCTGTAGGCCTTTGTGGTAAATAGACTCCCTTGAATCCCTATATGTCCTTCTCCTACATGAGTTTCCTTTTGCTTTCTTTCTGCCTTGTTCATGGCTAAATTTGCACCCCAGGTATTGTCTTGCCTACTTTTGACCTGCTCACCATGAACAATTTTATAAACTTTCCTTGGTCTCATCCTCTAATGTGGTTTGCCTAAAAGCTCAAGGCCCTCCCCTTTGTCACATCTTTGGCAGCTAATGATTTTGTAGCAAATGTCAGTGCAGAAAACAGGCTTTACTTTGTCTCAGCAAGTCATAGGCTGATAAGCTACAGTGGAGAATCCCTAATAGCCCTGGCAACAAAACATGACAAGGTGCATATTACCGGAGACAATTACACCCATCTCAGGGGCATTCATTAGACTCTCGGCTGCCTTTAATGACCCAAGAATTCACTTGCCCTTTTCCTTCCCACTGTAATCTCAAAGTAATGAAAATATTGAAGCATGTTATTGTAACTATAAAATTGCCATAGAAAGTCCCTTTTCTTTTCTTTAATAAAGGTTGATAGATCTTTCCACTTGGAAAATGGTTGATTATGTTTCTCTTCAAAGGAAGTATAAAATTGAGGTAATAGAAATGGTCTGGCTGGTCCTGTCATGGGAGCTTAACACCAAACTGTTACGATACCAGTTGAGAATGGCCAAGAGTTTAATATCTGTTCTGGAGATTGTGGCTATTTCTAGGGTTTTTGGGGGGAACATCTCAACACTTTTCTTTACTGGACTCAACCATTATGGTTATTGACGTCAGTGACCTCAGGGGGCAATCTGGTGAAGTAGGAGGCAATGCTGGATTTGGGGGCAGAGGACCTGAGTTTGAATTCTGGCTTTGTTACTTATGACCTGTATGACATTGGACAAGGCATCCTGACCTCTCTGGATTGCAGTTTTGCAAATCTGTAGAATCAGGAGATGGACCCAATGACCTTTTAAGGTCCTTTCTAGCTCTAATTAGAAGCAGCTACATAGTGCCAGAGATGTTAAATGTAGGTGTCCTAATGTGTTTGTATGCTTATTAAAAGGGAGGATCTCAGACACAGCAGGTGATTTCGATTCTGTGGCAAAGTCTAAAGAAAATTATTTTGGATTACTCCCCTCTGCCACTCTCATTTCCTTAAATGATTCAAAGTCGACTGTAAGGCAACTAAGTGGTGTAGTGGATAGAGTGCTGGGCCTGGAGTCAGGAATACGGATCTTCCTGAGTTCAAATCTGGCCTCAGACACTAACTAGCTGTGTGACCATAGGCAAGTCGCCTAACCCTGTTTGCCTCAGTTTCCTCATCTGTAAAATGACCTGGAGAAGGATCTTTGCCAAGACAATCTCAAAGAGTAAGACACAACTGGAAAATGACTGAACAACAAAAAATAAGATAAAAACGTGTTTTTATCTGTGTGTTTCATTGTGCTCATTTTTACAACGGGTAGGGGTGGAGTTCCCTGGGAGTGGAGGCAGTAATATATCAACCTCTTTGATTTGAGCACTAATGCTGTTTGATGATGGATTTAATAGATACCAACTTAGGTGATTCAGGGCTCCAATTACAAGCAAGGAAGTCATTACCATTTCCCATGACCCAACAAATCATAAAGTCATAAGACAGAAAGGCACCCTGTTCATTGTCATTCAGTAACCCGAGGCAGAAAAGGATGAGTTATCTGCACATGACAACGTCTTAATAGGCTAGCCATCCTCAGCACCTAAAAATCATGGGCCAGCACCAGAGTAGAACGGAACAATAGCTGTAGATTTTGAATAATCACCTTTACCCTGGGTGCTTTCCTATGTGCTGCTACACACCCAGAAATCAGCACTCCTGGACTTGCTGAAGATAAATGCATACATCATAATTTGACATCGTGCTGTGAGAGTGGACTGAAAGTCCCTGTTGGTGATTCTTAGGCACTTTTGCCAGCTTCTTGGGAGTGCTTGCTTATTTTCTCTCATGGTGGGCAAAGAGATCCTCACTGCTTTAAACCATGGACAGAAACCTGCATGCTCTAAGGTAGCAGCCTCCAAACTTTGATCATGTACCCTATAAGTAAAAAAAAAAATTGTGTATACTCCCCAATGTATATGTATTTACTTGTTTGTAAATTATATTCATGATATTGAATGCATAATTTTATGCATTACAAAGCTTATACCACAATAAAAGTTTAAAAGGATGAGATAAAGATAAGAGATAGTGTTTGATTCTAGAGTTAATAGGGAGCCATTGGAGTTTATTGAGTATGAAAGTGACATGGTCATATCTACACTTTAGGAAAATCACTTTGGCGGCTATTTGGAGGATGGATTGGAGAGGGGAGAGACTTGAGAAAGGAGACCAATTAGAAGGTAATTGAAAAAAGCCAAGTGATTAATAAATCCCTAAGCTAGGAGGAGAACTGAGAGAGAGCAATGTCATGACAACCCAGAGAGGAGAGAGAATCTCAGAAGGGAGGGTGGTCAGCAGCTTCAAAGAGGTCAAGAAGGATGAAGATTGGAAAAAAAGTATGAGATTTGGCAATCTGGAGATCACTGATAACTTTGAAGACAGCATTTTCTACTGAGTGAAGAATTAAGGATGATGAAAAGGATGAGAACAGGAGTGACTGGAAAGATGGTGATTTCCTCTGTATAAATAGAGAGTTTCAGAAAAGGGACGGATTTGGGGGAGAAGGTCATGTAATTGCAATTCAGGCACGTTTGATCATCCTGTACTGCTCACTCTTTTCCACCCCAAAATGAAATGTGTGTGAGTGAAAGTGGGGAATGAGAGTGAAGAAGAAGCTTACCTACTGGTTGCTGCTAGGAGCCTGACGTTGAAAAGATCTAGGGAACAGGATGTGGGAATGCTAGGGGTGGAAATTTGCTTTTCTACCTATTAAAATAGGGTCCTGGGTCAAGTTAGGTTATAAATACCCCAGGAGCCTATACCACTATAGCCATGGAAAGTAAGCTGTAGGAAGGGGCAGAAGAATTGAGGCAGACAAGCCTAACGTTGCCTATGGGGAAAAGGGTAGGATGTAACACCTATCTTCTCGCTGTCTGATTGGTTTCCTCTTGAGGTTAAAGCCACAGTCCCCTTGGGTTCATTCTACAGTGCTCTCTTCCACCACCTTTTGGAGACTATTACATATATTCATATGGATATGTGTATACAATATTACACATATACAATATGTATATGTACACATTTACATGCATACAGCATATGAATCTTTATGATAAATATGATCATATATGTAAAATGGTTTGAGCATCTAGCTACAAAGGCACATCATAAATTCAAAATATTGTTTTAATCTTCTAATTGAAAAAGACACCATCAAGGGCACATATCATTACAAGAGGAGACAGGCTTATAAGACTTCTGGTAAGATGGCAAAATGAATATTTATGTCTGGACAAACTCATCTTCCTTTACTTCCTTTAGTATTACTTCAAAAACTTGTTGCAACAAACACAGAATTGCACCAAATGAAGCAAAAAATCAGTTAGAAGAGGATAGAAGAGATTGCTACGAGATAACCAAGAGAAAGAACTAAGGGAAGTACTATTGACTCCCCATTCCACCTGGCACCTGCCCCAATATAGGCCCTGTGCGGAAGGCTGAGTGGTCTGAATGGCTGCTACTGCCTCTCCAATTGGTGAACCCATTACAGGCCTAGTACTCAGGGCTGGGGGCTCCTTGCTAACTACACCCACAATAGTCTGAGTTTTCAAGCTTCCATGTGGTTGCTATTGTCTTTCTGCTTGCCAGTTTGTTCTCTTGGCCTCATACTGAGGGTTGAGGGCTCCGAGCTGGGGTTCCATGATGAAGGCCCAAGACTCTGGGGGCTGCAAATAGCTCTGTGCTCAGTACACCTGATACAGAAGGTCCAAGAGCTCTGAACCAAAGGCTGGGGACTCTGTCCTTAGGGCCTGGAGCTCTGCATGCTTGTAACTACTCCTTATTTGCCATGTTGACTCTGGATTTCTTCACTGAAGGCTCCATGAAATAGTGGCTCCAAAAGCTTCAGAATCAAGAGAAGTTTGGAATGAAAAACTTATGTGTTTGACTTTCATCAGCTGCCTCCAAAGAAGTTATCCCTGAGCAGTGATTTCATGAGAGCCATTAAACCCTTGGTAAAGAAAGGTTCAGAAATTAAAACTTCAAGTCAACTGGGAGAGATAGTAGAGAGACTGGGGAAATGAATAAGCAAAGGGAAACTTTTGATATAATGTAGAAATACTCAGGACAAAGAGAATCCCAGGATTATATAAAAACAAAAACAACAGAAGAAAAGAATAATTACATATCAGTTGCAGAGATAAATCCAGACTAGTTGGTCAGTCAGTAAACTTTTATTAAGTGCCTCCTTTGTACCAGGTATCATGTTCAACACCAGAGAAGAAAAAAAGGTAAAGACACCCCCTGCCCTCAAGCAGCTTACAGTCTCATGGGAGTTGATTCAAAAGAGAGCTGAAAAACAAAGGGTAGTGGGAAGGTACAGGGTCATGATGGAGAAATACTGTTAAAATTATCTGAAATGAGCAAATAAATAATGATTTAATAGGTAATGGTCGACAGGTTAACATTGTCAGGTCAAGTGATTCCTCAGGAGTGATGTGCAGAGCTTATTTTTATCAAAGAAAATAAGAATAAAAAAACAAGAAGCTTGTTTTGAACATAATTCAACTGGACAAGACAGCTCATCTCACCAGTTTCCCACCTCCAGGCTTTCTTAACCCAAATTTGTACTGTTGGCAACATCTAGCTGTCAAAGTGAGATTGCCCCAGAAGTCCTTGCTCTACAGGTGATGAATTTTGTCACCAGAAAGCTCACTTTAAAGGGAAACTTGTGGTTTGTAATTAGTAACCATCGCCCTTGTCCCTGTCTTCCAGCTTCCAAGATTATGTTACTCAATTTAGACTTAACCACTAGCTCAAGAAAAAAAGGGGATAGCTTATCCACTAAGATTCAAAAGAAAAACTTAGCCCTTAGACAACTCCCCACTTCCTCCAGCTGCCAGAAAGGGGAATCCTTTAAAAAAAAGTCTTATAATTCTATGATTGCTTTTATTCCTACAAAGATATATTTCTTACTCTAAATTATCTGCTACTTAATGGTAGTCTTATCAATCTAGGCTTCTTAGATGGAGATTCTGGGAGGCACTCTCCACCCTCCAATCAAAGGGAGGGAGAGGCCCAGTGCAGTGGGTATAGATGAAGTATGATTTCCAGGGGTGAGGTGATATTGTATGATGAAGACCTTTCTGAATCATAACGGTGAAGTTCAGAAGAGAATAGCAAATGGATTGACCACAAGAACATTGAGAGTGTTTGGAAACCTTTACATAATGACTGAAAGAAGAGATTGGGAATGAAATTAAAGATCTTGATGAAAAATTCAAAAGGAGAATAAACACTTTAGAACAAAAGTAGCAGATACATCAAAGGGAAAAAGCGATTGAAACAACTTTAAAATTCAGTGTTACCCCTTGTTCAATAAACTCTACACATCAGCCTATCACCTCCACAATCAAAATACAAAAATCCTCTGTTTGGCTTTTAAAGCTCTTCATAACCTAATGTAACAGCAAGGCAATAAATGCAACACCGACGATAATCACGAATATGCCTATGTAGTTCTGTAGCACAAAGTATGAAAGACTCTCCATGTAGAAGGTAGAAGAAGTAAAACATTTATTCAGACACCGAATAACCATATCCCATAACCAGGCATTCTGCTCCCACAACCAGTAAGACCACTTTATCATAACAGTAAGGAACTTAAAACACAATATCACAACATGGAGCCTTGCCATCCCAAAACCTCTCTAACCCCCTGCTGGAGCCTTCCCCAAAACTCACAGTACAGCTATCACAGGTTGACTTTCTTTACCTCAGCTCTAACTATCATAAATGGCCATTAACAGCCACAACAGCTCTCTCAGCATTTCCTGTGACCCAGCTTCCTTTTCCTCTCAACAAGATCCTCCCACCACATGTGACTTAGGCTTCCTCTGACATAAGCAGGTCATGTGGCCTATTAATGGGTAGGAAAGATCTTCAAATCTAAATTGCTATTGTACTTAATCTCTCCCTACCTTTCCAGTCTCACAATTTACTCCCCTCCACACTTGCCAATCCAGCAATACTTGTTTCCTTGCTATTCCTTGTACATGTCACTCCATCTCTCCACTCCAGGTATTTTGACTGGTTGTTCCCTATGCCTGAAACTCTCTTGCTTATAATCTCCATCTCCTGGCTTCCTTGGATTCCTTCAAAGTCTCACCTAAAGTCCTATCATCTACAAGAAGGCCTTTCCTGTCCTCCTTAATCTTAGAGGCTTCCCTCTGAGATTATCTCCAATTTGACCTGTCTATATATGATTTGTATATGTTGCTTCTCCCATTAGACTGTGAGCTCTTTGAGTGAATGGATTGCCTTTTACCTTTATTTGTATCCTTAGCTCTCAGCACAGTGTCTGGTATATAGTAGTTGCTTAACAAGTCCTCCACTGTTGTCCATCATAGTACTGGATGTTAGGTAGCATGAAATATATTTTTATTGATTTGATTCTTCCTTTCCCTTCATACTCCTTGCCTTATACTCCTTTCACACTCTTTCCTTCTATTCTTTCCTATGGTAATTTTAAAAATGTTCCATTTGACCTAACTGGTTATCAGGATGAACTGGACCTAGGATAATTATAGAAGGTAATAGACCTGCTGTATTTTGCCCTGGTCAGATCACATCTAGGATATTTTGTTCAGTTTGGTGTATCATGTTTTAGGGAGGACATTAATAGGCTAGTGTCCAGAGAAGGTCAGCCAAGATGATAAAGGAGCTCATATTCATCCAGATGACAGATGGTGGAAGAAACTGCAGTTAATTTGCTTGAGAAGACAGAATGACAGCTGTTTTCAAGCATTTGAACAATTGTCACACGGAAGAAGGATTAGATGCATTCTGTTAGTTCTCAAAGGAGAGAAATAGGGAGAATGGTTAGAAGTTAAAAAAGATGCCGATTTAAGCTTGAGAATTTAACAATTAGAACTCTCCCAAAATGAAATCTCTCTCTGTCTCAGAGGTATTGGTTTTCTCTCATGGGAAGTCATCAAGCAAAGACTCAGAATGTTTTGGGGAATGTATCAGAGAGATTTTTTTTTCAGATATGGGTTGGAATAAATGACCACTGAGAGCCCATCTAACTCCAATTCTGTCATCTCATGAAGGTCACATGAAGGCTCACCATTGTTTCTGCAGAAAAGGGAAAGATGAACACAGACCATACAAGCCCATTATTTGGCCCCATCCATCCTTAATCCAACAGAAAAACAGCAGATGGCAAATGGGCTATTTTAATCCAAATCCTGAGCAGGCAGACACACCACCCGATAAGCTTGATCCAGCAAGGAGCATCTGAGCAGTTACCAGATTTTTTTTCTACCTCCATGACATCATTTGCTTACACCCCCTTATTTCCATACACATAGCTACTGCTTCAGACTCTTATCAAGTTTCTCCTGGACTATTCCAATAACCACCTGATTGGTCTCCCTGCCTCAAATCTCTCTCTTTATAATCTATCCTCCACCAAGCTGCTGAAGTGATTTTTCTAGAGTATAAGCCTGATAGGGACACCCTCCCTCCATTCCCCTCAACACACCCCTGAATAAACTTCAGTAGTTCCTTATTATCTCTAGGATTAGATAGAAACTCCTTTGTTTGACATTTAAAACTCTTTGAAATCTGCTACATCCAACCTTTCTGGCCTTCTTATACATTGCACCCCTCCATTTCCTCCACATATCAGCCATCCTGGACTATTTGCTATTCCTTACATGTGACGCATTCGATCTCTTCTCACTATGAGGTTGCCCTGGTTGCCTGCTGTGCCTAGAACATTCTCCATCCTCATTTCCATCTTTTGAAATTCTACTCAATTTAACTGATTCCTTCTGCAGAAGTCCTCCCAGCTGTTAGTCTCTTCCCCTTTAAAGTTACCTTGTAAGAGTTTTTATTTTTATTTTTAATGAATAGAGGGATATGAAAAAGAGAGGGGCATCAGGAATAGGATTTTCCCCAAGTGGAAAGAGAACAGAAAAAGGCCAGAAGGAATCATAGACAAGTACAACAGCTTTGAAAGTTACATGTTGTGGCTAATATGGAAATATGTTTTGCATGACTTCACATGCATAATGATTATCCCATTGTTTGCCTTCTCAATGGGTGAGGAAGGGCCTGTTGACCTTATTTGGGGTTTTCTTGACAGAGATACTGGAATAGTTTGCCATTTTCTTCTTCAGCTCATTTGCAGATGAGGAAACCGAGGCAAAAGAAATTAAGGGACTTGCCCAGGGTCACACAGCTAGTAAACGTCTAAGGTCAGATTTGAAGGTGAGTCTTCCTGACTCCAGGCCCAGCACCCTATCCACTGCACAACCTAGCTAGATTTTATTATATACTTTAAAAGAAAAGCAAGATTTTCATAGTAGAGATTTTCAGTTTCATGTATAATCCTCTGTTGTTCTATAATGTTGTAAAGGCAAGTGAAGTGGGACTTTTTGTTGTCTTTTGTTTTGGAGTGCTTCTCAGCACTGGGTCAATCAGGTGCCTTTGATTGAGTCTTGCCTTTGTCTGTAGGAAGGCCCATACCCTTTTGCTAGTTAGGTCATGAAAGGTGTGAAATCCTCAAGAGTTGTGAAACCCTCAAGAGGTTTGATGCCCTCTGACCCTGAAGAAGTGTAACTCTGAGGTTAGCATTTTGGGGGAGAGGGGCTTACTCATTCGAAGAGTGTTGGTGTGGAGATTCTGGGTAGCCATTAAGGAGCCCCCTGGCTTTGAAAACCCAGATGTTGGTGTTTCTCTCTCTGGTAACTATGTATGTATAGCTTTGATCAGACAGCTAGAGGCCTGTCTGTTGATTTGTGTTATTTGCTGGGTTTATATTTTCTGTGTAATTTCTATTTGTATTTGCTCTGAAGTTCAGGGTGCTGACTTTTTCCCCCAAACTAAGTGAATTATATATGTATGTTTAATTAAAGTAAGATTGTTAACCCCTTAAAGTTGCTTTCCTTAGAAAAGCAGATCAAAGAATCTGTGCTAGCAGCTCTCCTGTGTGCTGATGCTATTGGCCTTACACCTCTACAGCAGCTGCAAGCAGCAATGTTGTCACAAATGTGTATGGAAAGGCCAATTTTACTTAGTGAAGAATTTTTCAAAGGAGAAAAAACTCCACAAAATTATCTGTATCCACTTTATTTGTGTTTTGTATATTCCTATGTGTTCCCCATGCCTGCAATACTCTCCCTCCTCACTTCTGGCTCCTGACTTTCCTTGCATCTTTCAAGACTCAGCTCAAATATCACCTTCTGTAAGAGGAATTTATCCCTCTTCCTAGTGCCTTTCCTTAGAAATTACCTTCCATTTCCACTGTAAATATACTGTATAAACATAATTATTTACATGTTGTCTCTCATATTAGAATGTAAACTCCTAGAGAACATGTTTTTTGCCTTTTTTATATCTCTAGTCCTTAATACAGTGCCTGGTACATAGTAAGCACTTAATAAATGTT
This sequence comes from Trichosurus vulpecula, assembly GCF_011100635.1. Taxonomy (NCBI): domain Eukaryota; kingdom Metazoa; phylum Chordata; class Mammalia; order Diprotodontia; family Phalangeridae; genus Trichosurus; species Trichosurus vulpecula. Next base: position 518,734,737 of record NC_050573.1, read on the forward strand.
TGTTGACTGATTTATGGGGTGTTGATATTTTAATACCTTGTCAGGATGTAAGTTCCTTGAAGGCAGAGACTTTTTTTTTTCTTTTCTTCTGTATAATCCCAGTTCTTGGCGCCTAGTAAGACTGAATCCTTATTGAAAGGGACTTTCAAGTCCTTCTAGGGCCAATTAGATGTTCTCATTAGCTCATAGCAACCCCAAACTTCATAAAGCAGAAACTGTCTGTAAATATACCACGTCCCTACCCCAACCCCTATCCCTCTTGAATAGCTTTAGCTTTAGAGAAAGGAAGAAAAGCTATCATCCTAGGCAAGCTGCTTTTGGCACCTGAATCTTCACAGAGGCTTCAGCCAGGCCTTAATGAGAAACCTCCCTCCTGGAGCTAGAGTTCGATTTGATGCCTATTATTATTTTGCAAGCCACAAACCTCTGCATCCTCTCTTCCCCACCGCTTCATTCCTTGCACAGTGACAGTAATAAGGACTGAAGGTCTTTTGGAGTGAAAGACAACCTCATCTGTGGTCTTGAGTTTCCATTTCAAAGTCCAGTTTCATTTATTGTCCCAAGGTACTTGGGCCAAGCTTTTAGAGTTCATGAGTAGAAGATTGAATGCATTTATTAAAAGTCTTTTAACGCTGAGATTTATATGCTCAATTAGCACTCCTTTGGGGGTTGGCTTTTGATTTGGATGCCGGATGACAATAAATCAAAGGATATTTTCTAGAGCCAGAAACTGGAGGCCTATATAAAAGAGAAGTAGTATCTTTGAAATTGGAATAATGTAGCCAAGGAAAAACTCAATGGAGAATGGTAGTCTTACATATATGTGTCAACTGTTGGTACCTACTGAATGGTGCTCAGCATTGCTCTTGTCGATGGTCTTTTTGGGTCCTTAACGGTTGCTATTTCATTATACCTAATGTTTTCACAAATATACCTCAGATTTCAAATGGAAAACACAAGAAATATAATATAATAATAACAGTAACTAGAATTTATATGGTGGTTTAGGGTTAGAAAGCATTTAGCAAATATATCATTTGTTTCTCGCAATAACCCTGAGGGTTATTTCTATTTTACAGATGAAAAAGATGAGACAGACAGAGGTTAAGTGACTTGCCCAGAGTCACACAGCTAGTAAGTGTCTGAAGGCACATTTGAACTCAGGGCTTCCTGACTCCAAGGCCAACATTCTATCTACTGCACCACTTAGAAATAAGAGAGCAAAGAAGAACAAAAAGTTATAAAAAGCTCCTAATACATATTTTTTCCCTTCAGGTTTATATTTAGTAAAAGAAAGGAAATAAAATCATATTCCAGCAGACTGCAGCTGGATCTCTCTCTCTTTTTCTCAGTTATTTTTCCTATTTCTTGAAGTGGCCCAACAGCCAAATTTTCAGTGGGACTTTCATTAGTGTGGATGATGCAACCTTGAAGCTCAAACAACATGGAACTGATAACTTGAATGATCCTTTTGGGTGTTGTACGCCTGCTGACTGTAGACTCGGTCAGCCTCATTCTTTGGGATGTAGCTCTGACCAACCCACTATAAAAACCAGGGACAACACTCAAAATAAAAAGAAAGCATGGCCAAGTGATTCAATTCATGAAGTGTCTGATTTAAGGTTTTCTGTGGGGACTTTGCACTAAGGGACTCTAGAAATAGCTATGAGGCACATCCACGAGAAAGTGATGAGGAAGATGGGGGAGGGGGGAGAATCTCCACTTGGGGCTAAGAAATCTTGAATTGTGGCAATGTCCTCAGTTGCCCCATGTGGTTATGACCCCCAAATGATTAGTAGGAATTAGTGAGCCAAAAAGACTTGGATTTTTTAAATAGTATTTATTTTTTCCCAATTACATGTAAAGACAAATTTTAACATTCATTTGTAAAGAATTTTGCATTCCAAATTTTCTCTCTCCCTTCCTCCTTTCCTCCCTAAGATAGAAGCAATTTGATATAGGTCATATACGTGTAATCATGTAAAACATACTTTGATATTAGTGATGTGAAAGAAGAGACCAAAAGAAAAAAAACACACACAAAAAAATAAAGTGGAAAAAAAGTGAAAAGAATTTAAAAAAATCTAAACTGTGACAGTATTTCTTTTTGAAAAATTACATTTTTTGGTTTAATTCTTTTTTCCCAGCCCCAGCTAGAAAGGAGTTTCTGGAACTAAGAAGCTACATCATTGAAAATCACTGTGACACAAACTGGATTAGATACAACTGTTGTCTTTGGGAGTCTGGCTTTTGACTGATTTTAAATTTTAATAGGATCATCAATTTAGAGATGGAAAGAACCTTCAAGGTCATTTGGTATGTAAATTTTCTGAAAGCCAGGATGATTTCCTTTTTGTCTTTGTATCCCCGGGGACCTAGGACAGTACCTGGCACCTAGTAGGTGCTTAATAAATGTTTCTTGTGTCACTGACAATCCAATCACCTCATTTTACAAATGAAAAGACTGAGGCTCAGAAAAATTAAGTGCCAGCATCACTCAGGTTGTGAGCTGGCACACCCAGGATTTGAACCCAAGTTATCTAACTGTAACTAAATAGCCTTTGAATAGAATGCTGGACTGTCAAGCAGGAAGACCTGTTCAAATCCTGTCTCTTTTTCCTGAGTTCAATTCTGGCCCCAGACACTTCCTAGCTGTGTGACCTTGGGCAATTTATTTAACCCTATTTGCCTCAGTTTCCTCATCTGTAAAAGGAGCTGGAAAAGGAAATGGCAAACCACTCCAGTATCTCTGTCAAGAAAACCCCAAAATGAGGTCATGAAAAGTTGGATTTGTTTGAACAATAACAAGTATGTAAAAATGTAATAGTGCAAAATAATATGTAAATATGTAAAGTGCTTTGCAAATTGCTTTATATATGTTTATGAACTTCTTTATAAATAGTAGCTGTTATCATAGGCCAATTAGCAGCAGAAACTTTGAATGCCTACTTTAAAATAGATTTTGCTCTTTGATGGGTTGTATATACTGGAAGTGTAAGAAAATTACAGTGAGAGACTCTCTTTGTATCTAAGTGACCTTTCACCCCAGGCAAAGCAGTCTTCTCTAAGGATAATAGCTTTTTAAAAGAATTTCAGGCAACTCCTCACATTAAAGCAAATAGGTTAAACCAAGTCCCATAGCCAAGTGGACCACAGTGGGGGACGACTTTCCTTTCTTGTGCCTTCAACTTATGCCTATTTTCTTTTCAACTAGATTTGTTTATTTGGTTGGTTCATTCATTCATTCACTCAAAAAATATTTATGGAAGCTTAAGCTGTCCCAGTCTTTCCAGGTCTAGTCTTTGTTTTATCCCACTTGCAGACAGGCCATGGCAAGATGGACCAACTGAATCTAGTCTGCCTCAAGACGCAGCTTTGGTCTCAAATTCGTTCTGTTGAATTTGGCAGCTCCAGAATTTGAAGCTCTACCTGCCACTACCAAAATGGGCACCTTCGACCACACTGCTTGGACTGGCAATGAGATGAGAAGGCATCTTAAGAGCAAAATGAATCAGTGCTAAGTGACAAGTTCTGGAGATCCAAGCCATTCCCTCCCCTTCTTGACAGTTCCCAAACTTCTTATAAAGAAACTCATAACTTGTAATCACTCTCCCACTCATTTTATATCATTGGCACTATCTGGAGCCTAAAAAAAGATCCACTTCTATGCTCGTTGGCAGTATCAAACAGGTTTTTTTTTTGTAAAAAAAATGTACACTTGTGCATTTATCCTCAGACATTACTTGGCTTCAATTCACAGTCAAATCAACTATTCTTACTGCTTTCTACCCTTTTGTAAAAAGAAAACACCAAAGAAAACCACCTGCCAATCACTTCCTTCCATGCAGGAGCTGCTTTTGAAAAAGTAAATAAAGCAACAAGGAATGAGGAGGCTTATTGTGTTGATTTTGGAAGGAAAATGTGATAGTGGGCTCAGGACATGTTATTTAACTCTGAAGATGGATTGAAGTCAACCATGTAAATCAGAATGTGTCTGCATAGCCAGACCCAATCAGGAAATAGTAGAGCTAAGCAAAACCAAATTTAGCAAGCTCTGTCTTTCTTTTTAAAAGTGGTATACCTTTTTTTTTAGGTTTCTCTTAGGAATGTATTTCTGTCGGAGATCTTTCAGCGTATTCATCAGAATATAGTTTCTGGGTTTCCTTAGGAAGTGTCTATATCGACTGTCTACACAAGGCAATTAGATTAAACTGGAACCCAAAGTTCCAGTTGTTGGCCTGCCCCCTGAATACAAAGGGCTTTTCTTGTGGATTGGAATTTTCTTTATTTAAGATCGAGAGTGCTATTATGGCCGCTTCCTCTGACTCTTTGGGTCATGCTAATTTTACAGGTAAAAAAGATAGAATCAAATTGAAAGCCAAAGCTCATAGTCACCAACAAGCATTTATCAGGCATTGTGCCTAAGAATGGAGAATACAAAGGAAGGCAAAAACAGTCCCCACCCTCAAGGAGGTCATAATATGAGGGAGGCAACATCCAAACAACTGGACAAACAAGCCACATGTTGGGTAAATTGGGGATAACTCAGAGAAAAGATATTAGAATTAAGGGGAACTGGGAGAGGCTTCCTGTGGAAGATGGGATATTACAGCTGGAAGGGACCTTTAAAGATTATCTAATTCACATCTTTCATTTTGCAGATGAAAGTGAAGGCCAAAGAGGTTAAATGATTTGCACATAGCTAATGTGATGACAGGGGCAGTTGGGTGGTGCAATGAATGAATAGAGCACGAGGCTTAAAGTTGGAAAACTCATCTTTGTGAGTTCAACTCTGGCTTTAGACACTTACTAGCTGTATGACCATGGGTAAGTTACTTAATTCTGTTTGCCTCAGTTTTCTCATTTTTAAAATGAGCTAGAGAAGGAAATGGAAAACCACCCCAGTGTCTTTGCCAAGAAAAGCCCACATGAGGTCCTGGAGAATCAGACATGACTGAACAATAGAAATGACTGAAAGGTAGTGACAAGAAGGATTGTTCCCTGACTTCAAATCCAACCCTGTTTTCACTTTACCAAATTCGTCGTCTTCTGATTTGATTGACTATTAAAATTATTGAAGGGTCATGAAAACAACCTTAGTCAGTACAATCTGGGTTCAAGCACTGCCTCAGACACCTCATACTTGCAAGGCACTTAATCTCTCTGATCCTCAGTTTCCTCATCTGTAAAGTCGGGATAATAGTAGTATCTCCTTCAGAAGGTTGCTGAAAGGATCATAGTATTTTATATTTAACGTTGGTAGGTACCTTAGAAGTCATATAGCGCAACCTCTTCATTTTATAGATGAAGAAACAGAGGGTTGAGGAGATGAAAGGTTCTGCCCGAGGCAAGACATAGTAAGTGGTAGAGCCAGAATTTGAACCAGGCCTTTGGACTCCAAATCCAGCATCCTTTCCCCTATATTAGAAATTAAATGAGATAATGCATATAGAATGCTCCTCAAACCTCACAGTATTGTATAGACGAAAGCTTTTTATTTTTCCTTACAGAGTTACATTGGATAGGGCACAGAATGTCCACCTAGGCCCAATCTACCTTTACAGAGTTGATTTGGGTTAATTCACCCAATAGATTAATTTATTATTGACTTGGTGATCAACCTTCAGGTAATTATTCAGCCTCAGAGCAGAGGAGTGAAAACAATCCTGTTGACAAGTTGAATTAACTGGTTACTACAGGACCTCCATTTCAACTATCCAAAAAAATCAAATGAACCTAAGTTTTGTGAATCTGAAACCATTGGATTTAAATCTAATGCAAATTTAGAGATAATTTAGTCTAGCTCTCATTTTATTAATGAAGCTACTGAGGACTAGACTACTGAAGCTGCTTCCTATAGGTTACACTTTAAATTAATTGAATTAAGTGTCATTGGGTTGGGGTTTTCTCTTCCTCCTCCTCTTCTTCCTCCTCCTCCTCTTCTTCCTCCTTCTTCTTCTTGACATGTTAAATAACCTCAATTGTTGCTTAGAAAAACTGTTTCATAATGAAAATAAAATGCCCAGTGGGGCTTACTTTAGATGGATCTTAAGATCTCTTAAGGTCTCAGAGCTGATAATTACATTGATATTTATATCATCCTGAGGTTTGCAAAGCATTTTACAAAAATTATCCCATTAAGTCTTCAAAACAATTCCATGAGCTAGGTAGAATAGGGATAAGGACTGTACTCTTCATTCCATTGGTATAGAGGACCCTCAGGTAAGATATACCTGAAGTCTTAGAGAGTGGTCCAGAGCACTGAAAAACTAAGGGAATTACCGAAGGGTCAACCAGGATGTTTCAGAACCAGGTTGTTGTTCATTTTGGAAGAGGACCAATGACATCACAAGGTGATGTCTTGACTTGTGTGTGAATTGGATTAAAGTGAGGTAGGATTGTGCAAAATCATCAGCCTCACTCTCTCTTCCAGAGTTGTTGGAGTTTAGTATTCCTAGCTTCAAGACCAATTCTCTATCTGTTATACCACACTGTCTCAAGGCAAGGGGGACTGGTATCTCCCAAATGAAGGACCATGGTTTAGAGAGTAACTTGTCCATGATCACACAGTTAATAAATGTCAGAGATAAGATTTGAATCCCAGTCATCCTGACTCTAGATCCAGTATCCACTGCCATGCCAATGTGTTGGGTTGCCAAGAGGTCTGCCTTTATGAATAAGATGAGTTCAGGGCAGGCTTTGGGAAAACTGGTAAGCAAACTTTTTCACTGGCACATGGCCCTGTTTCTCTTTTCTGCATAATTCCTCACACTTTTCAGCACACCTATGTCAGGCATAGTTATCAGCTATTATCAACTTAGTAGTCCCTCTGGGCCTTTAGAAAGGCTATCCCCCCATGCCTGGAATGTTATTCTCCCTCATCTCTGCTTTTTAGAATACCTAGTTTCTTTCAAAGCTTAGACCTTTAAGAGGTCTTTCCTGATGTCCTCAGTTGTTAGTGCCTGCCTCTACCCAATCACTTTAAAAATAGATTTTGTCTTTTGTTGTATATACTTACATTTCCTCCCATACTCTTCCCATTACCTTCTCCCAGAGAGCAATTTTTTAAAATTAAGAATTTAAAAAAAAGAGAAAGAGAAAAAATACTCAGCAAAACCAATAGACGTTATCAACAGGTCTGATGCAACAGCATTATTCCATACATCTGGATCCCCATTTCTGAAAAAGAATGGGAAAAGTGTCTTCTCCCATATCTTCTTTGGGGCCAAGCTTGGTCATTATAATTTGGAAACTTTCATTTGGGTTGTTTTGTTGTTGTTTCCGTATTTTCTATATATAGTTATTGTGTATATTGTTTTACTGGATCTGCTTACTTCATTTTGCACAAGTTCATATCAGTTTTCCCATGAGTCTCTGCATTATGTTTGTTTCTTACACCACAATCATATTCCATTACATTCACACAACACGATTTGTTTTATCAGTTTCTGTTCATTGGGTGTTTATTTCTAGTTCTCTGCTACTACAAAAAGTGCTGCAATCAATATTTTGGCATATGTGAATTCTTTCTTTTATCACTGATCTTTGTGTGGTATATGCCTAGAAATGGAATCACTGGGTCAAAGTGTTTGAACATGGCAGTCATTTTATTTGCATAATTCTAAATTGCTTTACAGCAATTTACTGTGCCAATTCACATATCTACCAACAATGCATGAGTGTTTCTCTCTTTCTACAATCTTTCCAACACTGATTATTCCCATCTTTTTGTCATCTTTGCCAATTTACTGGGTGTGAAGTGAAACCTCAGTTTTGTTTTGATTTGCACTTCTCATATTATTAGCGAACAGAAGCATTTTTTATGTATGATTGTTTGTAGTTTACAGTACTCTTGCTCCCCAATTCCTTTGAATATATTTAATTTACTTACTTATATGTAAACACATTGTATCCCTCCAGTGGAAGAAAAGCTCTTGAGAGTGAGGACTGGCTGTTTTTGTATTTATATCTCCAGTACGTAGCACAGTGCTTGACACATGGGAGATTGGGCCTGGACCTGTGTGATACCAATGATATAGGGAATTCCCAGGTGAGGAAACTCCTTCTTGCCATGCAGGCAGGCAACTTCCCCACAATTCATAGTCTTAGAGAATAGTCCAGAGTGCAGAGGGTAGGTAGTCTAGTCAGGGGTTACCCTGCTGGTATGTGTCAGAGGTGGTATTTGAACACAGTTCTTCCTGACTTTGAGGTCAACTTTCTCTCCTTTATCATTTAGCTGCTTCTCAGAATGGGTATTGAATAAATGCTTGTTGAATGATAATTGTATAAAATTGTTTTCTAACCAAAACAACAAGCAGTGAGCAAGGACAAACACTCGGAACTTTGCAAAAGGAGAAGCACTAAACTAAATAAAAGAAAGGTTTGGGTATGGAAAGACACCAGAGTCAAATATTACTGGCTTTCAATTTTTTCTAAGGGCAGTTAGGTGGCACAGTGGAAAAAGTGTCAGAAGGACCTGAGTTTCAATCTGGCCTCAGACACTTCCTAGTTGTGTGCACCTGGGCAAGTCACTTAACCCTGTTTGCCTCAGTTTCCTCACCTGTAAAATGAACTGGAAAAGGAGATGTCAAACCAGGCCAGTATCTTTGCCAAAGAAAACCCCAAAAGGGGTCATGAAGAGTTGGACACAGCTAACCTACAAAATGACAACATTTTTTCCCTAAGGATTGGCTCTGAAAGGACCAAGACTAAGACATGTGGTCTTAGTACTTCTAAAGGGGGGGGGGAAGTATTATTTATCTCTTTTTTTAACCACAAAAACTTTGGGTGCCTACAGCTTTATTCTCCACCATGTTGGGTTGCAACTCTACCACTGAACTCAGAAAAATTAATCACTTCATATCTCTTTGTTTCAGATCCTTCCCCTGTGAAATAGGAACTATGCTACTTCTTCTGAGAATGTCTTGAAGCTCCATTAACATGTGTAAACTACTTAGAGACCCCCAAGGAGGAGTGATACACCAATCAGCCTGCCCACTCTGGCCAGTCTCTAATGATCCATTATAGGACTGAATAGGAAATGTTCTCCTTCTGTGCATGGTCAGTGAGGCAAAACAGTTTGTTTCTGTATCAGATTGTTCTTGCTCCTTAGCAAGAATCATAAACAGACATTTCTCAAACCACAGCATCCCCATTTTGAAAGAGATGACCGGATTTTCAGGCCAGAGTTGAGAAGGGAATGTTGTCAGATAGCCACGTAGCATAACAAAACGTCATCGCCAATTTCTGTTGCTTGGGGAATGTTGTCGTTCAGTTGTTTCAGTCATGTCCAACTCTTCCTGACCCCATTTGGGGTTCTCTTGGCAAAGAAACTAGAGTGGTTTGCCATTTCCTTCTTCTGCTCATTTTCAGAGGAGGAAACTGAGGCAAGCAGGGTTAAATGATTTGCCCAGGGTCACACACCTAGTAAGTATCTGAGGCCAGATTGGGGGACATTGGGGATAAGTTAGACATTATTATGAGTAAGAGTTAGTGCAGCAAATATCGTCCCTTTCGTGCCTTCCAACCTATTCTTATGGTCACATACAAAAATGTTCTGGGGGTCTATGACCCCTGTAGTGTAGCTTAGGCTTTGTGTAGATTTAAACTGCAGCTAGAAGAATTTAAGATATGAGTAAAAGTTTAATATAGTTGCTTTAATGACTATAACTATTACATTCTATACTACCCTGTTTTATAGGGCATGAAAATTTCTCTGATATTATATGGGGGAAAATCATGCAGATTGCTAATGCATCTGCATTCTCAGTCTTTTATAGCTTTGCTTACTCTAAGTCAGTTCAGTGCAACAAGCATTTATTAGGGGGAAGAGAAGTCAACAAGCATTTATTAAGTGCCTACTATGCTCCAGGAACTGTCCTGAGTGCTTTACAAACATTATCTCATCTGACTCTCACAATAACCCTGTAAAGAAGGGGCTGTTCTGACCCCCATTTTTACAGTTGAAAGAACTGAAACAGACAGAGATTAAATCACTTGCCCATAGTCACACAGCAAGTAAGTGTCTGAGGCTGAATTTGAACTCAAGTCTTACTGTCTCTAAGATTGGTACCTTCCTCATGGGATTGTTGACTTCTCTTCCCTCTAATAAATGCACCACTGCAATCATAAGGACATAAGTATTAATTATGTACTAGATACTGTGATAAAAGATAAAAATGAAAACAATATTTGACCTTGAGAAACTTTAGATTCTACTAGAAGGAGATACTCAAACCGAAGTGGATCAGTGGTTTCATCTGTTTGGATGTCCCCTCCAATCTTAGAAAATGAAGGACTCACACCAACAGCCACAATAGCATTTGTCTTCTCCAATGATTCAGATTGTGACTCGGATCTGCTCGTCCATCCTGTTGGTTGTGCCCTCATATAGGTCTGCCACAGGAGGTAAACTCAAGGTGTTGGGGGCCTTCTTTGATCTTCCCTCACATTACAAAGATACTAGTGGATCATTCAGGCCATCCACCTCTTATTCCTTGATCTTACTTAATGACTAGCTCACCACTTTTTTCCAGTCATATATTTCATGAATTTTTACTCATTCATTTTATTCCAGTAAAAAATATTTATTCATTTTACTCCAGTTCTCCTCCAACCTTCTTCATTTCTTATATGTTGTAACCTGCTCACATCTATCACACACTATGCTATCATCCTCTGGGTGATACTCATTCTTAGTTCCTCAAAGACTATAGGCCCAACAGCACTAGTAATAGAGATGGCCATTTTTTTAGAAGTTTGGGTTAAAGAAGCTTTGCAATTACTCAAAGGCAATTCACTTCACTCTTCCTGCTTAATTCTGGGCCCATCTCATTGTATGTTTATATTGTCTGCCCTACAAATGCATGTCAAATCAAATATTTTTCATCCACTTTTTTTTCCTGGGCACATGGTTAGATTGAATTCTTTTAAGTGGTTACCTGGTCCTTTAGGAAGCTTTGCAATGCTCCAGGGCTTCTGACAGCTAGCAAGATCTGGAGGATGCCCTCTTCCACTGAGAATCTGCAATGGTTCTCCTCCTTAATGTTGGTGAGTGTATGTTTCCCTACTTTATACCATCCCTCATGTTTATACATAGAGTGTCACTTAACAAGATTAATTTTATTCTAAGGAGATCATAAAAATGTGAAAAGGACCCACATGTACAAAAATATTTTTAGTAGCTTTTTGGTGGTGGCAAAGAACTGGAAATTGAGGGGATGTCCATCAATTGGGGAATGGCCGAACAAGGTGCAATACATGAATGTAATGGAATACTATTGTGCTATAAGAAACGATGAACAGGTGGACCTCAGAAAAAACCTGGAAAGGCTTATATGAACTGATGCTGAGTGAAGTGAGCGGAAAAAGGAGAACATTGTACACAGTAACAGCCACAGTGCGCCATGTCTGACTTTGATAGACTTAGCTCTTCTCAGCAATGCAAGGACCTAAAACAATTCCAAAAGACTCATAATGGAAAATGCACATCCAGAAAAACAAATGCAGATCGAAGCAGACTATTTTCTTTTTTTGCTTTGTTTTGTCATTTTGTTTTTTTCTTTCTCGTGGTTACTCCCATTCGTTCTAATTCTTCTATACAACATGACTAATGTGAAAATATGTTTAATAGGAATGTATGTGTAGAGCCTATATTGGATTGCACACCATCTTGGGGAGGGGGAGAGGAAGGAGGGGGAGAAAATTTAAAACTTATGAAGGTGAATGTTGAAAACTAAAAATAAATAAACTTATTAATTTTATTGTTACAACTTTCAAGGAATCTTGACTAAATTTAATGTAAGAATGGGAGACACCTATCTGGAAGACAGTCTTTAAGGCATTATTTTGCTCTACTGAATCAAATGTTCTTAAAAAAACAAACAAAAAAACCAAAACCAAAGCCCAGTAATCATAGGATGACCTTATAATTTCTACAACATTCAATCAATTGTGAATAAGTAAATCTATAGTCTTTTGAAGATTATTGTTTATAAAAACATGCCTGTTTCTTACTAATACCTTAATTAAGGAATTCTTTGGTACATATGTAGATGATTTTCATTAAAAGTTTATGTAGAGGAGAAAGTAGCCAGCTATGTCAGTAGCAATCGATGCTTTCTTGGTTGCCTTTTTTTGGGTGTTAAGTCCTGAAATTTTCATTTTTCTGGACTTGTACAGATGGTCTTAAACTAATTGTTATCCCTTATCCATGATCTTCTTTCCTACCTCTGTGCTCACTGTGTCACTGCTCAAATGGAAAGAGGCTTGGACAGCGGTTGGGAACCCGTGGCCTCAAGGACATATGTGGACCTCTAGGTCCTCAACTGGGGCCCTTTGACTGAATCCAAACTTCATGGAACAAATTCCCTTAATAAAAGGATTTATTCTGTAAAACTTGGACTCAGTCAAAATGTCATATCCAAAGAGCTAGAAAGCCATATGTAGCCTCAAGCCTGCAGGGGGGTCATTTCATATTTGCAAAAGTACACAGATGAGTAACTCCAGAATATCTAACAATTTAAACTGAAGTAATTTGATACCAAAGTGTCTTCATCTCCTTCAGATACTATGTGAACCAATCCTTTAATACCCTCCTTCAATGTCAACTCCCCCCTTTGTCCTCCCCCCCCATAGATTTCTTCTATCTACACTTGGTCTAATCTGACTACTTTCTTTATTTTTTTCTTTTTTGTGTCCTCTCTACCTCTGCTATAAGCACATCTAGGACTGTGATATTAACTTTCCAGACTGGCAACTCTTGATGGTTCTTGATGGTGAAAAAAGTTTGTAAGAAAACTCTTTGCCGGTATTTCCATTTTTCTTCTTTTGCCTGTCCTCTTCCCATTTTTCGTCTTTAAATGCCCCCAGGGATGACTTTGCTTACTTGGGTCTCTTGCCAAACTTTCTTCGAACTGGTTTTACCCTCTACTGCTTCTCTCTGTTTTATGAGGCAATACTATCCATAATCTTCCATCATCCTTCTCCATAATATTTTACAAATGAGTTTATCTTCTAAACCGGTGTTGCCTTTGGCTGCCATTTCTTTCCCCTTGGTGAGTTAGTGAAATGGTTGCTGACTAAGATGCTTTTTATACTCTTTTGGTTTTATTGCTATGAAAGTTAATTTACCTTGGTTAATCTTCTGAGTACAATTGTAGTCTGTGTCCTTGTCCTTTTTTCCATCCATTACCAATAACCTGTTGAAACTGGTGATGGTTAGGCTCCTTCACTTGCATGCCATACTTTTTCTCATTTCTCTCTTCTAGCTTCATAGTAATTTTAATCTTTTCTCTAATTAGTTGATTGACTATACACAGAAAGCTAATTCAGGAATGGTTCCCATATCGATGAAGAGTTGTTTCCTTACTATTAATTTCATTTTTTATGTGCATTGTTATTTAGACCTTCCCATGCCCAGTACCTTCTGATTCTTTTCTTGAAGAAGATATTCTCTATCTATCTATCTATCTGTCCATCTATCATCTAAGTATATATATCATATATGTATGCAAATATACATGCAAACACATGTATTTAGGTACACATAGACATATATATGAATGTGTATATATACATATATACATGGCTTCCATGTAATCTACAAGTCTTTACCTTCCTTCATTTCTTTTTCATGACCCATATTTTGCAATAATGTCTTTTTTTTACTATCTTCACATATTCCCACTTTTTGCACTGAAGTCACTGAATATTCTAGTGTATGTTGATTTAATCTGGAAGTTCTTACTAAGAGATCTTCATAGAATTTTCCTACCTTGTCATTTCCTGTAATGCACTTTTGTATATACCCAGTAATTATTTTCATGGTGGCCATTTTGCAAATACCTACTGTGAGCATTGAAATATGAGATGACCAAATGCCCCACAAAATGATGCTTCTTATTGTCTTTGGGCACACGATGAAATCAACTCCAGAAATTCCTTAATACGCCTCTCCAAGGAAAATGTGTGAGTCACCTTTAGTTTAGCTACAAGTTCCTTCTCTCCTCTGGTTTTATTTAAAATGAAAATGTGAAAATTGAAACCATTCAATCCCTTTAAGTTTGTCCATTTGTGAGTCATTTGATAAGGATTTCATATTTAGGACATCAGTAGCCAAGGTAAAGTTTATAGAAGGTCTGAAAACTATGATTCTTATTGCCCTTTGACCTGTTTTGCATTGCTCTGGCACTCACATGCCGTAAATGGAAGAACCCCTTCCAGCCCTCCTAGGACTAAGGACCATTAGGTTTTTGAAAATGTGCAAGGATCTATACATACGAAAAATATACAACACAAAGCAATTTGGAGTGAGAATGGAGAGGGGTCCACATCAACCAGTACTTTCATAATAAGCATTTCCAAATGAGTGAAATTCAGTTCCGAAGTAGTAGGAAGAAATTAGGTATTTAACAAAATCTTGTTGATTGATTAAATGGTGCCTGTCATATGTTAGTGCTTTTCAAAACACTTTTATGTTCATGGCCAAGTCAAGTGAAGGAACATTTATTAAGAAATTGATGTGTGCTAAACTCTGGGAAAACAAAGAAGGGCAAAAAAAAAAGGTTCTGTGGGCAGAGCCAAGATGGCAACAAGAAAGCAAGGACTTGCTTAAGCTGTCCCTGCCACATCCCTCCAAACACCTGTAAAAAATGGCTCTGAACAAATTCTAGAGCTGCAGAACCCACAAAGTAGCAGAGGGAAACAGATCTCCAGCCTAGGAGAGCCTGGATGGTTGCCAGGAAGGGTCTATCACACTGTGCTGAGAGTGGAGAGCAGCCCAGTGTGGGCCGAGTTGACAGACCAGACTCGGAGTCAGTCAGCTGGAAGAGGCCTTGGGGCCATGAAACAGTGAGCTGTGGCAGTTACCAGACTTCTCAACCCACAAACGCCAAAGAGCAGGTTAGGGGGAAACTGCGGGATAGAGTTCAGAGTGGTCCGGCTGCCAGCTCGTGCAGCTGTGGTCATAGCAGCAGCAGGAAGCTTCTGAGGCTGCCTCCAGAGTGCCACTATCAGCGGCATCCTGAGTACCTCGCTCGCAAGGTGGGAGGAATCTAGCAGCAGATCAGAGCAGGAATGCAAGGAGCACTTTGTGGACACGAAGGCAGATTCTCTTGCTGTGCTCTGCTCGGATCTGTATTGCGGTCCTGGTTGGCGGTTCTTGGGGGAGGAGGAGCGCGCTGTGACAGAGCCTGGGGTGACAGTGGAGTAGAAGTAGCTCTGAAAAGAGCAGCTTGGGACAAAGTACTCTCTACTCTACAAGCAGTCATACCCTGGCAAAAAGCTCAAGGTCCAAGTAGTTGGCTGGGAACATGAACAGGCAGCAAAAACGAACTCAAACTCAAATTCTAGATTCCGTTTTTGTTGACAAAGAAGATCAAATCATACAGCCAGAAGGAGTCAACAAACTCAAAGAGCCTACATCAAAAGCTTCCAAGAAAGATATGAATTGGGCTCAAGCCATGGAAGAGCTCAAAAAGCATTTGGAAAAGCAAGTAAGAGAAGTAGAGGAAAAATTGGGAAGAGAAATGCGAGTGATGTGAGAAAACCATGAAAAACAAGTCAACAGCTTGCTAAAGGAGACCCAAAAATACTAAAGAAAATAACACCTTAAAGAATAGACTAAATCAAATGGCAAAAGAGCTCCAAAAAGCCAATGAGGAGAAGAATGCCTTAAAAGGCAGATTTAGCCAAATGGAGAAGGAGGTCCAAAAGACCACTGAAGAAAATACTACCTTAAAAATTAGATTGGAACAAGTGGAAGCTAGTGACTTTATGAGAAACCAAGAGTATAAAAGAGAAACAAAGGAATGAAAAAATGGAAGACAATGTGAAATATCTCATTGGAAAAACTGCTGACCTGGAGAATAGACACAGGAGAGATAATTTAAAAATTATTTGACTACCTGAAAGCCATGATCAAAAAAAGAGCCTAGATGTCATATTTCAAGAAATCATCAAGGAGAACTGCCCTGATATTCTAGAGCCAGAGGGTAAAATAGAAATTGAAAGAATCCACTGATCACCTCCTGAAAAAGATCCCCAAAAGAAAACTCCTAGGAATATTGTCACCAAATTCCAGAGTTCCCAGGTCAAGGAGAAAATACTGCAAGCAGCCAGAAAGAAACAATTTGAGTATTGTGGAAACACAATCAGAATAATACAAGATCTAGCAGCTTCTACATTAAGGGACCGTAGGGCTTGGAACATGATATTCCGGAGGTCAAAGGAGCTAGGATTAAAACCAAGAATCACCTACCCAGCAAAAGTGAGTATAATGCTCCAAGGCAAAATATGGATTTTCAATAAGATAGAGGACTTTCAAGCTTTCTCAATGAAAAACCAGAGCTGAACAGAAAATACGACTTTCAAATACAAGAATGAAGAGAAGCATGAAAAGGTAAACAAGAAAGAGAATTCATATGGGACTTACTAAAGTTGAACTGTTATGTTTACATTCTGACATGGAAAGATGATATGTGTTATTCAGGAGACCTTTCTCAGAATTAGGGGAGTTGAAGGGAATATAGACAGAGAGCACAGGATGAGTTGAATATGAAGGGATGATTTCTAAAAAAATGAAATAAATTTAAGGGGTGAGAGAGAAATATATTGAGAGAGGCAGAAAGGGAAAGATAGAATGGGGTAAATTATCTCACATAAAAGTGGCAAGAAAAAGCAGTTCTGTTGGAAGGGAAGAGGGGGCAGGTGAGGGGGAATGAGCAAATCTTACCCTCATCGTATTCAACTTAAGGAGGGAATAGCATACACACTCAATTGGGTATCTTACTCCACAGGAAAGTAAAGGGAAGGGGATGAAAAGGGGGGGATGATAGAAGGGAGGGCAGATAGGGGGAGGAGGTAATCAAAAGCAAACACATTTGAAAAGGGATAGGGTCAAGGGAGAAAATTGAATAAAGGGGGACAGGATAGTATGTAAGGAAATATAGTTAGCCTTTCACAACATGAGCACTGTGGAAGTGTTTTGCGTAATGATACATCTGTGATCTGTGTTGAATTGCTTGCCTTCTTAAGGAGGGTGGATGGGAAGGGAAGAGGGGAGAGAATTTGGAACTCAAAGTTTCAAAAGCAGATGCTTAAAAAAATTAAATTTTTTTTTGCATGCAGCTGGGGAACAAGATATATAGGGAATGGGGTATAGAAATCTATCCTGCCCTACAAGAAAGTAAAGGGAAAGGGGATGAGGGGGGGGGGTGGGAATGGTGTGAAAGAGGGGAGGGCTGACTGGGAAATGAGGCAAACAGAATATATGCCATCTTGGAATGGGGGAGGGGAGGGTAGAAATGGGGAGAAAATTTGTAACTCAAAATCTTGTGGAAATCAATGTTGAAAACTAAAATATTAAATAAAATATATACAGAGGTAAAAAAAGGTTCCCACTCTTTAGGAAATAACATGCAAACAACTATGTGCACACAAGATACATACAGGTTAAACTGGAGACAATCTTGGAGGGAAGGCAGTAGCAGGGGTGTGTTGGTAAGCAAAAATGGGCTCCTTAGCACTTAGTTCAACAAGTGTCCTTGAATAGTTTGGCTTTTGTTCCCGAGTAATTCATTGAGCCTTACTAGGTGCTAAGCCCCAGGCCCAAACCCCTATTAGGTATAAAACCTTGGTGGATGTGGATTGGCAACTAAGGTGGGGCCCAAGGTGGGGCTAACTCCAGGGAGGGCCTAGTTTACATGTCTGGGAGAACAGAGGCTTTTAGACCACGTGGGTTTAAGTCTGCCTCTTTGTGACGATTCTAGGTCATGTGGGTGAGTCGCATCTGTGACTCACCCCTGACGCTGAAAAAGATATAAAAACCAGGAGTTGGCTGTCTGTTCTTTGGAGCTCTCCCCCTGCAGCAGTGGTGGTGCATGTGACTCTGGGCCAGCCCTTGTACTGAGCTCCCGGGCTGAACCTAGATGTTGGTAACTATGAATTGTATTGGGTCTGTCTGTTGATGTTTGTAATTTGTTTGTATTTTGGTCTGAAGTTTAGGGTGCTGGCTTTCTCCCCTGAACTAAGTGAATGCTGTCTGTATGCTGGATTAAAGTAAACTTGTCAACCCCTTCACCTTGCTTTCCTTAGTTAAGCAGATCAAAAGAACCTGTGCTGTTGGCAGCTTTCTGGGTGCTGGCTGTGGGTGGATCTTACACACCCACAGAAGCTGCTAGCCGGATTGTTGAAACAAGGGGGTTGGGTGTTCTGGGTGGGGATGGGTGGGTGGGTGGGGTGGGGAGGTGGGGAGGTAGGGTGTATTGGGGACAAGGAAGGCAGTTGCTGAAAAGGCAGTTAGGAGATGAGGTGTTATGTCCTAGAAATAGCAATAAGACCAGTGCTGCTGACTTGTGGAGCACGGTAGTAAAAGTTAGCCGTTTACAAGATAGAAGACTACTGGATTTAGAGTCAGAGAACCTGGGCTGTAAACCTCCCCCACCACTTGTTTCCCCCCATTTAGTGATAGTGATTTTGGTTCAGTCATTTCAATTTCCTGGGGCCTTAGTTCCTATATCTTCAAAATGAATTGACCCAGATGATCTCTGAAGCTGCCAGCTCTAAATCTTGTCACAGTGAGCCAATCCAGTGTTCTGGAGCCTGATACAACCTGCTGTGCATGGAATATAAGTCCTTATTGCGATTCCTAAGTATGAGTGGGCACAGTAGTGACCACAGGGAGTGATTTTTTTCCTCATCCATAGGTTCAATAAGTATGTATGTATCCCTGAGATCATGGTCCTGAAAGGTATGCTCTTCCGGTATGAGTTAGCATAAAGTAATGCAGAGCCATCCAAAGAAGCCTTCCAGTGATTGAGGTACTAGGAGGAAGAAGGAGTCATGTTCATTAATTCCAGTTCCCTTAAGTGGGGGTGGGGGTCGTAGGTAGTTGTGGACACTAAAAGTATCCTAGCCTTCCCTTAGGCAAAGCTATGAAGTAGGCGAAGGCTGTGTGCGTTGCTCCTTGGCTGGCACTTTCTGTGACCTTTTTCTTGCTACTGCCATGAAGGATAGGCTGACTAGGTTCCTCCAGAAAGGATTCCTTTTAATAGTAAGGTTCTACAAATGCTCCTGTTTGCAGATGACCCTGTGCTGACTGAACCAAGGCCTAGAATGCTACTGAGTCCATTTAATTAGATCCATAATTACTCAGACAAAATGACCATGAATATCAATCCAGGAAATAATTTTTTAAAAATAGTAACTATCACTTATATACAAATTCGAGGTATTGCAAAGGGATTTACATATGTTATATCATTTGGTCCTCACAACAGCTGTGTGAAACCAGCGACATTATTATCCCCACTTTGCAGACGGGGAAAATGAGAGATGTTAAATGACTTCCCCAGGGTCATATAGGTCTATATATAGTATGTCTATATAGTATCTGAGGCAGGATTTGATCTTGACTCTAAGACCAGCATGATAAACAGAAAGCTACTGAGAAAAATTCTTATTGTCTGACTTTGACAAGCAGTTGGATGGGCAGTTCATTGAGTCACTTAATTAGGGCCTTAGATAGATACTTCTGATGGATAACAGGCTGAACCTAGGATTGGATAAAACCTTGATGGCATTTAGACTGTGGAAACCCCCTTGAACTCTCCTTGAATCTTCCCACTTGATGAGGCCTGAGGCTATAAGCCTTTCACTATCTCTAGGCCCAAATCTCTAGGTTACTCTTAACCTAGCCTAGCCCTCCATAGTTGGGCTGCTTCCCCTTCTTGTTCCTATCAAAGTGTCAATGCCCAAATCTGTTATCCTTAAACTAGCCTAGCCCTACATTGTCTGTTATCTCCAGGGAGCCTTCAGCTACTTCCCACCCTTAATACCATTCTCTTAGTTCCTAGAGTCTGACCTCACCCCAGTTCCATCAAGCTCCTCCTTAGACTCCTCCTCAAGACCCTCCCTAAACCACTCCTCCCATCACCCCAGGACCACCCTAGATCCTTCCCACAATCTTTCTGTATATAAGCTCCATCTTGCCTCCAAGAAGGTTCTCAGATTCAATCTACCTCATTATGGCTTTACCCATTATGGCGACTCTTTAATAAACTTTGTTTTTCTTTGGTGGAGAAGGCTTGAGTCAAATTCATTCACTCAGGGACAGAGTTGTTGGTATTTTGGGGTGTCGAGCACCCCTAAAAACATACGATTCCTTAACCTCACCAATCTTGGTTGCTTATGTGAAATTAATCAGTGCCTTCAATAATACCAAAGTGTTCTCAAATACAAACAAATAAACAAGTGAAGGGAAAGACAGGGAATATGCATTTATAGTGCCTACTGTGTGCCAAGCATTGGGCTAAACACTTTTTTTTTTACAAACAAATAACAAAACAAAAACAGAACAACCCCAAACAGACAATACAACTCATGTCTGTTTTTAGTTCTTAACCTCTTTTCGTGTTACAGACTCTTTTAGCAGTTGATTCTTACTGTTTTTAAGTGCACAAAATAAAATACATTGGGTTACAAAGGATACCACTTATATCTAAATGGTTATCAAAATATTAAAACAAACAAGTTTCTAGATTCTAGGTTAAGAATCTCTGATCTCTCTGAATGATTGGAAGGATGGAGCAGTAAACTCCCAAAGCCTTCATTTATCAAGGATCTGAACTTGCAGAACTTTTCAGATAACACCATTGTCCATCAGCAGCCTGGCTTGGCTTTGACTCTTTGGAACCTCGTTCCTCCTCCCCCCCCCCCCCCCCCCCCCCCCCCCCGCCAAGTTATTACCCTCCACTGCCACCCTGTTGCCATTTCTTTTTGTTCATCGTAAGGTCCTAGAAGGCAGGGACTGTCCTTTTCTTTTTCTTACTTGTGGTATCCCCAGGGCTTAGGACAGTGATTAATATGCAGTAGGAGCTTATAAACAATAAGCAATATAACAATAGACTTATAAATATATAAATAATAAACATTTGCTTTCTGAATTGAACTGAAAGAGATAGTGCCTCTCTGCTGAAGATGGTCTTGATAGGTTGAGGGTGCTGACATCTCTTTAGAGCACTCTGTTATACCAAGCCCATCTAGTTCGCTAGCCCTGTGCACAGTTTAATTAAGGAACCCACTATATCCATTTAGATAAAAATTTAACAAAAATAATATGGGCCTGTGAATGAATGGAAAAGCATATATTAAGCATTTAGTATGTGCCAAATATATATTAGTGCTGAGGATCCACATACAAAAGTGAGACAGTCCCTGTCCTCAGGTTGCTTACATTCTAATGGGTGAGGCAATACATATCGAGAAGTAATGACAAGGGAGAAGTGTCTTCCTTCCAAACAAGGATGGAATGTGAGGACACTCAGCAGTCCAGCAAACCCTGGAAAGGGATTGACATTCCTTTTCTAGTGTCAATGACAGTGTTGATTTTATTACAGTTCAAGAGCTGGAAGGAGGGGATGGGGAAGAGAAGCACACAAGAGATTGTAGGGTAAATGTCAAGGTTTAATGGTCCAGAGGGTGTAGTGTTAGAGAGGGTAGATGGCAAGAAACTGGTTGAGGTGGAATATGCTGGGGATGGCTAGAAATAATAGGTTAGATGATTCACTTACCAATCATGACAACAAAGGCCTAATGGACAGATTTCCGGAGCTAAAAGAGCTAATTCTTGCCTCAGATGCAACGTAGACGACAAGGTCTCGTTGTTTGAAGGTTGCAATGTAAAACAGGAGGGATGACAAGAAATGTCCAAAATGGAATGGATAGACTTCTGGGCTTGGAGTAAGATGACCAGGTTTCAAAACACATATCCCTATGAAATTGACTAGTTATGTGACCATGGACAAAATTTTCTCCCTTTCTCTTCATCTTGAAAAAAAATCACTCTCTTCCTTTCCCCAGTCTCTGACAAGATTATCTTGCACTTTACTTGACTTCATAAGTTGGGCCAATGATTCTGGGTTGTCAAAAGTCACATGCTCCTTGATTCAATTTTTTTTAAAATTTCATTTCTTACCCTTTCTACTGCAGAAGGCTTATGTGCATGTGTGTGTGTTTAAATGCTTTCCTTCCTTGTCTTATTTGGAAAGCAACAATAACCCCCAGATTCTGCCAATAATGGCCTCTGAGGGACACTTCCAGCTCTAAAATTCTATTGTTCTGTATCTCATCTCTTTGGGAAATTACTATATTCTTAGTCTCAGGTGAGGTTTTTTTTTTTTTAAGTTTCTCCTTGGACGTTATGTTATGGTACATTAAAATTGGCCAGGTTGTCAACTTAATTAAGAAATCTACATAAAGGATAATTTAATAAAATATTTGACTATATATAGGAATAATGAGGTCCAAAAATCCCAGAAAAGTGGGGTCTTGTTCAGCTTGAAAATACATTTGTTGGTATAGAGAGATGTGTATTGAAACAGAGAAGAGAAATCTCTAATAGCATCTGAATTTCCAGTGGGAAGGAAAAGAAAATTCACATGATGTGTATTTCTGCTTAATTGATGCTGGAAGCCATATTATGCATATATTATTTCATTCATTCATCTGTCTATTTCTTTCATTCATGGATCCATTCTTTCATTTATTAAGCACTTACTGTGTTCAATGTTCTGTTAGGTTTGGGAGAGAAATACATCATCGATCTGCTCTCAAAGAACTTATAATAATATATTCATTATATGAAAGCCTGTCTCAGTTCTCTCCTTTCTTTCAACTTCTCCAAATAAGGATAACTACACACACACACATGCACACACACACACACAAGCATGCATGCACGCACACATACGCACATACACACACAAATTAATATGATATAAATCAGGATTCAAGAAATCTATGAGGGAAGTATGAAGAAGCAGCATGGCAGAGTAGTTTAAAGGGTAGGACTTGAAATTATCAAGACTTGTGTTCCAGTCCTGTCTTTCACAGATGCTGACTATGTGACCCTAGGCAACCCTTTAAGCACGGTAAGTGCTGAGAAGGTGCTGGCATGAACTAGTAGAGAAAATTGCCTGGGCATTCCCTATATCAGTGAAATCACAGGTCTAATCCTTATCTCAATTAGGTTAAAAGCAATCTCTGATCCTATGACCACTTAGGCACATTTTTTAAAATTTGAAATTATATTGGGGAAAAAAAAGAAACCACATTAAAAAGATTAACTATTTCATATATATCATCTTTTCCCCCTGTTCTTTGTATATGGAATGATCATATGTGTTAATGTTTATAATATTCATAATTCTAAAGTTTTTTTCTTTTTCTTTTCTTTTTTTAATTAAGATTTTTTTATTTATAGTTTACAACACTCAGTTCCACATGATTTTGAGTTCCAGATTTTCTTCCCCCTTCCTCCCTCCCTCCCCAAGATGGCATGGAATCCTATATATCTTCTACATATAACTTCGCATTGAGCTTATTTACACAATAGTCAAGTTGTAAAGAAGAATTATGACCAAAGGAATGAATCATGAGAAAGAAGAAACAAAATAAAAAAAAAAAAAACCAAAAACAAAAATAAAAAGAGAAAAAAAAAACAAGAGGAAAAAAAAGGAGAGCAAACAGTTTGCCTCAACCTGCATTCAGTCTCCATAGTTCTCTCTGGATGTAGATATCTCTCTCCCTCATGAGTCCTTTGGAGTTGTCTTTGAACCTTGTATTGTTGAGAAGAGTGAAGTCTATCAAGGTTAGTCATCACAGAATCCATATATCTGTGGTTGTGTATAATGTTCTCCTACTTCTGCTCTGCTCACTCATCATTATATCGTGTAGGTTTTTCCATGTTATTATGAAGTCTGTATCATCCCCATTTCTTATAGCACAATAGTATTCCATTACATTCATATACCACAACTTGTTCAGCCATTACTCAATTGATGGGCATCCCCTTGATTTCCAATTCTTTGCCACTACAAAAAGAGCCACCGTATATATTTTTGTACATATGGGTCCTTTTCCCACTTGTGTGATCTCTTTGGGATACAACCCTAGAAGTGGTATTGCTGGGTCAAAGGGTATGCATATTTTTATAGCCCTTTGGGCATAGTTCCAAATTGCTCTCCAGAATGGCTGGATCAGTTCACAAGTCCACCAGCAATGTAACAGTGTTCCAATTTTTTCACATCCTCTCCAGCATTTACCCATAATTCAAATTTTCAAAAAGAAATTAGATTAGGATCACAAACCCCGAGAGATTGGTGGAGAGTGAAGTTCAGGGGTCAAAATAGGTCAAAGATATACCATTTATCTTGTTACTTGTTTATAGTCAATAGGCAACAGAATGTTTATTAAGTGCCTACCATGTGCTGAGCTCTGTGCTAAATGTTGGGGATACAAACACAAAAAAAGACAGTCTTTGCCCTCAAGAAGCTTACAATCTAACCGGGGAAGATAACACACAGAAGAAAGCTGAAAGGGAAAGTGTTATAGGGAAGCTTCATTTTAAGAATTATATCACTAGTTTACTGATTAACTACAAGCTTTATTTTTTTGTCAAATAATTGACCCTATGTAGATCTTCCCAAAGTTGAGACCAAAATGGAGGGAGGGAGAAGCAGGAAAGATAAGGGGTAATCTGTGCATATTCAGGGCTAGTGTTCAATATTAGCTGAGTCCCTGCAAGGAGGAACAGAGTTTAGCTGAGTTTGGTGTGTGTACTGATGCTATGCCACTATGAGCCTTGCAGTGAGTGATGCATAAAGCTTGATAGTTATCTAGAGCATGAAGTATACCAATTGCTGTGTCTCTGGTTAGTCACAGCTTACAAGAGTGTGTGTGTTGAGGGTGTGTGTGTGTGTGTGTGTGTGTGTGTGTGTGTGTGTGTGCTAGAACACTTTGCTTTGGTTCAGATAAACAATTGCACAAATTTGGGGCAGGAGAGGAATGAAGTTCACATGAAGAAGATCTGGGAGTTTTAGTAAACTTTCAGCTCAGTGAGCCAACAGTCAAAGAAACACTAAAAACAAACAAAAAACCTAACTCAGTCATCAAGGGAGCATAGATGTCCTAAACAGGGTGATGACGGTTAGTGTATATTTAAAATATTGTATGAAGTTCTAGGCACTATTTTATGTCACATGAAGAACATTTAGGAGTGTATTGTTAATTTAAAATACAGCCTCCTCAGGAGTGTTCAGAACATTACAGGATAATAATGATAGATAATATCATAGGAAAAACACTGACAAAGTGGAAAGGTTTCAAAGAAGAGAAATCTAGGATAAAGAGGGCACTGGAGACTAAGCCGTATAAGGAAAAGCTGGAGAAGCAGAATTCATGTTCTTGTCTTCTCCACCAATACTCCAGTATCTTCACAAAATCTTTCATATATAGTTATCGCTTCTACATCGTGGGGGTTAGGGGTGAGGCCCCCCCACAATCAGGAAAATACACATAAAATTTCTCGGCCCTCCCTTCGTGCCAGAGAAGTCTGAATTGTTAGGGTATTAAAAGATAAAATATGTTGATAAAATACAATACTGTACATATATTTTGTGCATTTCTGAGGTTCTAAACTTTTTGTGTCATCTATGGCTTTCACATATTGTCTGCAGCTTCCCCCAAACTGCCCCCAAATTCCCATTTATTTCTTATGCCAATCTGCGATATATTGACACTGTGGTAAGGAAAGTCATCACATGGAAGGAATAACTGTACATCTTTTTCTACCCACACAGTCACCACCTTCTTGTTGTTCATCATTTGTTTTGAAGAGGACCAACGGCATCACAGGGTCATGTCTTGCCTTGTGCATGAATGTCATTTATGTGAGGCGGAGTTGCACTGAGTTGTCAGCCTCACTCTCTCTTCCAGAGTCATCAAAGTCCAGTGACAAGACACAAGTCAGGAAGACTGACCATGACCCAGGATACAGTGTATGACCCTGGCATCTTTGATGTCTGGCAAGCTCCGAGCACCCCGCAATACCTGCTTGAGCCATCTTTGTGGCTGTTGGAACGAACTGTTTTCATCCATCTATTCCATAGTCAGAAGTCTTCACATGCTTGGGATAGACATCCCCCTAACTCATCGACAGATCTGAGGCCTATTGGTTACTCTCAACTTTGTTTAGCCCATCTGCCAAGATGGTTTTGCCAGGGTATGGCTGCTGCACATACTATAGTTTCTTGGAGCCACAGGTGAGAATTTGGTGAAAGGCAGACACCAAAGGTGGATGAGCGGCCCTGAAAAGGGCTTTGTAAATCCTCACACCAGTGGTGCTAGCCCTCCTTGAGCACCCCAAACACCCCAAGTCACCACCTTAGTTCAGTCCCTCAACACATCTTGTCTGAACTATGGAAATAGCCTTCTAACAGATCTTGCCTCAAGTCTGTCTTCAACACAATCCATCTTCCACTTGGCTGCCAAAGCGACTTTCCTAAAGTGTAAAACTCTCCACTCCCTCCTTCCCAATAAATCCCAGTAGCTTCCTGTTATCTTCAGGATCAAATATAAAATTCTTTCTTTGGCACTTACAAGGCTGCATAACTTGGCCCCTTCCTTCCTTTATTTTCTTTCTCTGTGCTCCCCTCCACAAATTCTATGGTCCAGCAATACCACGCTACTCCCTGTACCATCACCATAACCCTCCATCTCTCAATCTCTGTGTCTTTGCATTAGGTGCTTTCACTCCCAGCTCTCAGGCCTTGAATATTCTGACCCCTTGACATCCCTAGTCCCTGAAGGAAGGGGATGTCCATACATAGATCTGGTTTGAGGTCCCCTTGCATAGTCCAGGGGGAGTGGTCACAGTGGCTGCTGGGCCAGGGGACCGGATGGAGAGAGAGAATGGGGGGCTAGGGAGACGAAGCAATCGATTAAAAAAAAAGAGGAGTGAGAATAAAGGAATTGTCTTTTTTGGGGTGGGGCTCATCTGGAATGGGGCTTCTTTTGTGACTCAACTCAAACACCATTTTACGTTCTCCCTAATTGCTTTAACTTTCTTCCCTAAGTTAACCTTCCTTATACTCTGTTTCTAGTGGGAATATCTCCATATACTTACATGTTATCTCCCTTATTATGATGTAAGCTCCTTGAAGGCACAGACTGTTTTCGTGTTTTTGCCTTCCTTTGTATATCACAATGCCTGACACATTTTCATTGTTTAGTTCTTTTTCAATCCTGTCCAACCCTTCATGACCTCACTTGGGGTTTTCTTGGCAAAGATACTGGAGTGGTTTGTGCCATTTCCTTCTCCAGTTCATTTTACAGATTAGGAAACTGAGGCAAACAGGGTTCAATGACTTGCCCAGGGTCACCTAGCTAGTAAGTGTCTGAGGCTGGATTTGAACTTGGGAAGATGAGTCTTCCTGCTTGTAGGTCTGGTAGTCTATAGGGTGTATCACCTGGCTGCCTGATGCATATTAGGTACTTCATAAATGCTTGTAGATTGATTTATAGTATATTTTTCTCACATAAAATGCTAATTGGCTTCTCTTGCTGTAGTCGCTCTCCTTTAAATCCATCTTATACTCAATCTGGTAAATCTCCCTAAATGCATAACTCTGTTTAAAACCTTGAATGGCTTCCCACTGTATCCAGTATAAGGTTCAAACATTTCATCCTGGCGTTCACAGTCCTTATCTATCTTACTTTTGCTCATTCCTACTCCAACATACGTAGTATATGCACTGGTTAGACTAGACCACTTACTTTTTCCAGATAAACCTTGCACTAACTACCTTTGCTCTTACCTGGGATATCTTTCCTCCTCTAACTTACTGAAATTGGCTCAGTTTTTCAAGGCCCACATAAAATACCATGTCCCTTACAAAGTCTTCCTTGATCTGTAGGTGAGCTCTTCTTTCTCTGGCCTCCATAGAGTTTTTGGTTCCTCTTATGAATTTTTACTTTGCATTGTAGTTATTTGTAAGTGTCTTTCTCTCTCTTCCCTTTTAGGTTCTAAATTCTTGGAGGTTTGGGAATGATCTTTTATTCATCTTTGTATTTCCTGAGCTCGGTGTCTCCATGGATAGCTTGCTGGAGCTGGAGTTAGGAAGACTCATCTTCCTGAGTTAAAAATCAGCCCTCAGACACTTAGCAGCTACGTGACCCTGGGCAAGTCACTTAATCCTGTTTGCCTCAGTTTCCTCATCTGTAAAGTGGTCTGGAGAAGGAAATGGCAAACCCCTCCAGTATCTTTGCCAAGAAAACCCCAAATAGGGTCAAGAAGAGTCAGACATGACTGAACCAATAGAGCAAGAACAAAACTCCCTGAAAAGTTCAAATCACTATCTTCACATAGGAAGTACTAGATAAGTATTAGTTGAACTGAATACTAAGGTAACATGAATCAAAGAATTAAGGACTGGGAGATAGAAGGGACCTTAGAGCTCTAGCTTCAACTCCTCTGTTTTATAGATGAGAAAGCTGAGCTTCACAGAGACTTGCTCCAGGTCACATAAGAAGGAATTCATAAAGCTGAGATTTGCATTTCAGTCCTCTGACTCCAAATTCAGTATTCTTAGCACTGTGCCATGCTATCACCTAAGCCAATTGTCCATCCCTGGCCTCTGGGGCCCTTGAATCACACAATCAAACATGAAGACCATTTAAGACTTTTCTGGTCATTTAAAACATAGCCTCCTTACGGATGTTCAGATCACAGGATGATAACAATAACAGTATATATTTTATAAATTTACATAATATTTAAAGGTTTGCAAAGCACTTTACAAATATCTGATTTTATCCTTTACAACCACCCTGGGAGGTAGTTGCTATTATCAACTCCCCCCTTCCCCATTTTACAGATGAGAAAACTGAGGCTGAGAGAGGTTAGGTGGCTTTCTTAGCGTCACACAGCTAGTATCTGAGGTTGAGTTTGAACTCAGTTCTTCCTAACTGCAGGGCCAGCTCTCTGTCTATTGCATTATTTCCATTTAGACCTGAAAGGAAACTTAGAGGTCATCTAGTATAACCCCATCCTTTTGTGGAAACTGAGGCCTAGAGAGGGTACGTGACCTTCCCAAGGCCACTCACTAGTTCGTGGCAGAGCTAAGATACAAAATAAGGTCTGTTGACTCTTAATTCAGCATTCATTGCATTTTACCTTGTTGGCTCTGGTTCCATACAGGAAAATTGTGTTTGGCTATGTCATAATTGAATGAAAAACACCTTTACAAGCACAACAGCCCTGTGCCTGGTGCTGATTTGACCTCATTGCCCTTCTCATATTTCTGGGCAAATACGTGATGGGAGATGGGACCTCTCTAAAGCAATCAGAGGCCTCCCATAAAGTTCCTTCTGGATCACCTGTGTGGATGTCAGCTGGTCTGATGGAGTTGCTTGAGACTACAACAAACATTTTAATGAAGAAGGCTCATATGTTATAAGAGTTGGCAGATTACCACCCTGAAGAGTGTTAATTGCAGTCCCCATAGATGCTGCTTCTTAAAATCAGGGATTAAAGATGTCTGTAACCTGAACAATGCTGAAGCCTGTTTCTATCAAACAGGTAATTTATTCCAGCTGTTTGGCACTATAATCTTCCAGAGCTTTTCCCCAAAGTTACCGTTAGCTCCAGGCAATCTCAAAATTAATGCCTTGGTTACAGTGAAATGATTTTTTTTTTAAAAGTCTCTCAGAAATGAGTTGATGGTTTCTTTGGGAATAGGTTTCTCCATAACACCTGGCATTAACACCAGTTCACCCTGTTGTTTTCCTCTGTAGATGAGAAAACCCTTGGGTTTGTCCTTTACCCTGTAGACCAGAAATAGTCCCATATACAGCCACTCCCAGAATGACCACACTCTCCTGAAACCAGGCGACTGCATAACATAACACAAAAGGCATCTGTACAAAATGTTTGAGGCCCAAGGGTCAGATAAATGTGGTCATGTCTGTTTTCCAGAATAG
The DNA here is from genome assembly GCF_011100635.1 of Trichosurus vulpecula. Taxonomy (NCBI): domain Eukaryota; kingdom Metazoa; phylum Chordata; class Mammalia; order Diprotodontia; family Phalangeridae; genus Trichosurus; species Trichosurus vulpecula. The sequence goes on from NC_050573.1 coordinate 518,764,554, forward strand.
GAGTAAAAGGGTGTTTGTGTATTGAGAGGAGAAGCTAGGGATCGTGGGGCAGGAATGGGGATGAATTGAAAGAGCCTCCTAGGTTCAAATCAAGTTTACAGAAAATGAAGCAATCGGATGATCCATGTAGGAGAGTTTTCTTTCCCCAGTGGGGAGATATTAACCTGGTTCATTGCCATTCCTGTCTTTGATTGCCTCATAGTCATATATTATCTGTCTATTTAATTTGTGTTCTAACAGACTATGCCCCAGTGGACCTAGGTTACCAAGTTTGGTGATGAAGGTGGCTTACTGTCTTGGCCACATACCTTAGAACTGATGACGAAGAAACATTGGGCAAAGCGTACAAGCCGAGAGGTAAAATCTAAAATTGATACCAAATTATCTTAGAGTCTCTTATTTTTAAAATCTATTTTATTTTTAATTTATGGAATAAAACAAGCATTTCTATAACATAGTACAATAAAAAAGATGATTGCACATGAAACTGCAAATCTACTATGTGTAACTTGCTATTCCTTTCAGATATACAACAAAATTATCATGTGAATTTCTTTTTTTCTTTCCTCCTTCTGCCCCAGCCATAGAGATGGCTACCATAAGACACAAATAGGTCTGTGTATGTGTATGTGTATGTGTGTGTGTGTGTATACATATATATATACACACACATATACATACACACCCATGCATACCCACACAACACACACATACATACATATGTTTTACATATATATATTTATATATATATAAATTATTCTATATATATTTTTACATATTAGTTCTTTCTTTGGATATAGATAGCATCTTTCTTCATAGTCTTTTATAGTTCATTTGGGTATTTATAATAGACAAAATAACTTATTCAGTCAAAGTCATTCTTAAAACAATATTGCTGTTACTGTATGCAATGTTCTCTTGGTTCTGCTTATTTCACTCTCCGTTATTTTGGGCAAGTCTTTCCATGTTTTTCTAAGATCACTGAGCTCATAATTTCTTATAACACAGTAGTATTCCATCACAAGCATATACTACGACTTGTTCAACCATTCCCCAATGGATGGGCATCCTCTCAATTTCCAGTTCTTTGCCACTACAAAGAGAACTGCTATAAACCTTTTAGAACGTATATGTTTTTTATCCTTTTCCCCAATTATCTTTGGAAATATACCAAGTAGTGCTATATAGTGCAATGTGTTTTTTTTTAAAAAAGCACATGTCCATAAAACATATCTATCTCTTCTTGGCAGAGAGGTGGACTACATATACGTAAAAAGGCATATTCTTTAAGATATGGGCATTGTGTCTTATCATACTTATTCAGTGTACTCATTGGAAACATTTTCATTTTTTGCCTTTGAATCTGGGGTGCTGCCTTGTACAAAATAGGAAGCTTTTAGTTGAATTGATTTTTTATCACCTTTTACAAAGCAAGAAAGACAGAATCATATAGTAGATAGAGAGCCACCCTTGGAGCTAAGAAGACCTGGGTTGAAGTCCTTCCCCTTTATTGCTGTGTGACATAGGCAAGAGTATTAACCTCTCCATGTTCTAGGCAACATTCTAAAACTGAGAAGGTACCAGCCTTCAGTAACAGAGGTAGTTTTCTCATCTGGGAGTTTCTTATACCAATGCAACCACAGGCCAGTCTATATCCCTTACAAAGTAGGACAATGTTTCTTGAGAGGAGGGGCCGTATCTTTTCCATGTTATAAAACCTTAAAAAAAGATTTTGGCTCCATAACATCAAAGCATCAAGTCTTCTACTCTGATGTTTTGTCTACACAATCCATTGGAATGAAATTTTGACGGCTGTTTCATGAAACCTGGCCATAGATTATTGCACTTCTCACAGCCAGTTTTTATATGACTTCTATTTCTTTTCTTTCCCTCAGAATCACCCAATTTAGTGCCCTGCTTGTGACAAGTGCTTAAAAATGCTGTTGACTAGCAAGTCAACACATAGTCAATATTTAACTGTGATGATCCTTAGACATTAAGGTATTTCCAGGAAAAATAAAATTTCAAGATGTTGGTTCCTGTAGGGTCATTTGCTTCCCAGCTGTAAGTGCAGGAAAAAGAGCCTTTGTTTGCCAACTGCTTCACTGAGATGAATGTGGCATTTTCTTTCCTGTGTAGTCATGGGCAACTCACTTAACCTCTCTGAGCCCCAGTTTCCTTCTCTGGCAAATGGTAGACTTATAGCATACCTCACTTATGCCCAGGAGTGCGTTGGTAACTGTTTAAGCTCTCCAGAAAAGAAAAAAAATTGTAGATAGGGCACACTTTCAAGTTTAATCTGCTTTATTAACACTTTATCCATCACTTTCTTAAGTCTAGACAATCAGCCAAATGATACATTAAGCCCTGATTTCCGGTGATTGCTGATTTCAAGATGTAAATACACTGAAAATTTAACAATCGGCTCCAGAGCCAATGTAGCTCTGGAATCTTAACTGGCATCAATTGTGAAGAACATTCTTTATAAACTTCAATTTCTTTTGTAAATGCAAGGTGGTTGTTATTATTATTTTATTTCTCAGAGATAGTTTGTTTCCTTCTGGATTTTGATTTCTTAGTACCCAAGAGAATAGTGAAACTATATGGGTGAAATCCCAGGCAAAGAGGCAACTTGGCATATTTGATATGATCTTCAGTCTTGGAGTTAGGAAGACTCATGTTCAGGTTCTGCTTATAAAACATAACTTGTGTGTGGGTAGGGACTTAATAAACCCTTGTTGATTGGACTTAACTTGAGTATGTTCTCTATCAGAAAAAAAAAGTTACTTGTCTGGATTGATGAGAAGCAGTTTGTACTGTGGGAGTTTCCTATACAGACACTATCATAGGGAAGGAAGAAAAAAAAGCCATAGAATAGAATCTTCCAAGAAACAAAGTGTGAGCACCTTAATGAGTTGCTCCTTTTTGTTCTCTGGGAGCTGTCTATTTAATGATGAGTTCGTACGCTTTTCTCTCTAAATGGAAAGGATAGGCCTATTTAGCAAGCAGATGAGGTTGGGAACTCTGGTGGAGATATTCCAAAAATAATATCCAGATGGAAAACAAGATGTGAAAGGGCATAAAGCTTGAATTGAACATCCCCCAGAGAGAAAAGGAAATAAGCTATTTAATGAGCCAACCAATTTCAATAGGAAATTATTTTTTTTTAAAAAAAGAATTTTTTGAAGGACACCTAGGGGCATTTCAGAGAGCACAGAGCCAAAAACAAAAAAAGATGCTGGAGGGGAAAAAATGGTATAGCCCTATTCAACATGGAATAAGATGGAGGGAGGGAAAGTTCATTAAAAACAGAAAAGCCCAGAGTCTTGACAACTCAGGACTCATGTGCTTAAATCACATAATAATCTCACAGATATATTTTCTAAGAGGAGTTATAGCATCTGCCTTGTACCTCTGGGGGAAAAAAAGGTCAATGCAGAAAGAATTTAGCACTGGTTGTAGAAGTGTGATTAAGGTCAAGGTAGAGATTAAGCCATTTGACAGAGTAGATCCAAATTCCCCCTCTAGTCCCTCATCACTGAGACTGGGTAGTAAGAACATATGTCTTTCACACTTGAGGAATGTGCTGCTTAATTATCTATTGCTAATGAATTCTAAAGTGCTTTGGCACAGGGGAATTCCTCCTTAAGATCAAAAGATCATAGATCTAGAGCTGCAGGGAACTTAGGGATGATCCAAGTTCCACCGTATCATTTTATAGATGAAGAAACTGAGGACCAGAAAATGCCTTGCCCAAAGTCACAGAGCCAGTTAAGTGACATAACAAGGACTTTGAACTTGGATTCCATGACTACAAATTCAGCACTCTTTCTACGGCACCACACTGCCTACCCTAGTCCATATTTTATGGACTCACATATGAGAATATATATAATCAGACACATACTGTACATATATACATATACAGTATGTGTGTATATATGTAAATACACACACACACACACACCCCAATGTATGTCAAATAAAATCAAGCCAGCATACATTTATTAAGCATTTGCTTTGTGTTAGGCACTCAGACATATCCCTTGGTCATTCATGTTCTCTATATGCATAGCCTCTATGTATATTCTATGGTCATACATGTTCTCTCACACACATACCTTTCCCCACTATTTTATGATAACCAATGAAAGAGCTTTTGACCAATGTGTTGGAGGAGGTGGATCAGGGAATTTTTTTTTATTGCCATTTAATTTGCTATGTTGTTTGATTAAATCTCCTTTGTTTTGAAATCATGTGGCCTCTCTCTGGCTGATAAACACACTGATGGAGGTTCATAGGCTACGGTTTTGTGTAGGTGCTGACCCACAGAGGACCTCAAAGCTTAAACTTGGGGTAGTTTCTTTTCTAGGGGCCCACACATAAAGGGGGTACCTCAGGAATTTCATTTTCTCTATTGCTATTATTTACATTATATTTATGCTCTACTATGTTTAACTTTTTTTTGAAAAAAGGATTTTCTTGCTAAACAATCCTATTCTAATGCAGACCAAATTGTTTGAAAATAAATAGGTACAAAAACAATGAACTAATAAAATAGTTAATACCAATGAAATCATATGTCATGCAGAGTGAAGCATAGATCTCTTCCCGTCCCTCCCCAGACTGAGAAAATACCAAAAATGATTTTAGGAACCTTGACTTGAATGTCCAAATTTTGGAAATAGGCAAAGATATTCACTATTAGAATATTCTAGGCTTCTTTAATCAGTGATCTAGAATCCTCCCTCATGAATCAATTCTACACTAAAGCAAACTATTTGGATAGAGAGTGACATTTGGTCCATCATTTAGAGGCCTCTCTTTGTGACACCATTGATCTGGATGTCTAACATGAGGTACCCCACACACCCACATGTATGGCCTGGTAGCTATGTGAGTGTTCAGTGGATAGAAGCTATGGGAGAGAGGCAGGGAAGCTGAGACCGTAGAATTGCCAATTAATTGGTCTTAGTAGATTTGAGTCAGTACTAAATGACTCTTGTACACTGTGAATGTCACAGACTGTATCCCATATACTCATTTGCGTATTTCCTCCTGCCATATCTATTGAAGACCTCAGAAAGAAATTTCTTATCACCCTAAAGTCCTTGGCATTGTCAAATGGTTCAATATCAGAAACTGATAGGATTTTGTCAGTGGAAATGATGTTAAAAAGGTGATGTGCTTTGCCATTGGACTCTAAAGACCATGGGACCTTTCTATATGTCTTGCAGCTAAACTCTTCCACGTATGTTTTCATCCCCATTAAAAAGTGAGCTCCTTGAAAGGAAGGGCTATCTTGATTTTCTGTGTCCTTAGCACACTTTCTACATTAGTAAGTGTTTAATAAATGCTTGGTTTGATCTGAGAAAATTGTATCTTCTTAACTGAGACCAAAAATCGTGGAGCAGGCTGGCTTTGCTACCATTGGGGTATGAGGAGGCCCTTGGTATGAGTTGGATGTGCTGAAGGGACCATTACGATCCTGTCTTATAAGAAGATATCAATAAGGTTAGTGCTAATGGCCAAGTCAGGTCGTCCTATAGCTTAGTATTACATGTGTTTGTTTTCCAATAACAGTTCACATGTTTCCCCATGAGACTGGAAAATCTACACTGGACACACTTGCTGCCTGAATCTCACATTTCGGGCCAGCACAAGGAGAGGCTGATACTAATAAGATATCACATCTGTATGCCTTGCCTGTCTAGGCTGTTTGTTTCCCAGTAGAGATTTTCAGAAACTATGAGCAGAGAGGCCGTAATTCTGTCAACACCATGCACCACAGGAGCAGGGAGTTAGGACTTCATCCTTGGAAGCTCCACAATCCAACTAGTTTTATAAAACTGGAACAAAAAAAAGGAGGTCTCATACTAGGCTCCGGTAAAGATACAGTTAAAACCTTGTTCTGAAAAGCTATTGAGGGGAATGGAAATGGGTTGGCCATCTGACTGCCTGTGAGTCCACTCCTGATGTGTGCTGGATGGCCACTCAGAATCTACAGGAAAATAGGCCTACTTCTTCGGAGAGGGAATATGACCTTAAGCAGTGAGTATCCCCCACTGGACTCCAAGCTGTTTTAGTATAAAGCAGTTCCTTGAGGTTTTCATTTTCCAGTGATTGTCTTACAGCTTGGCTGGGATTAGGAGATCAAATCAAAACCAGAAGTCGAGTTTCAACCACTGTCAGCCTGGCCCATGCAAATTGGAATTTTCGCCCGCCTGGAGTGGCTCCACCCAAGACTTTTGGCTTCAGCTTCCCTTGGTTAAGATTCTAGTCAGTAAAGGAGAGGATAACCAGAAGCCTATTTAAATCTAGGAGGCCCCCTCTTCTTCCTCTGCTTTGTGGAGGGCAGACTCTTCTCCATTCTTTGCTAAAATATTATGTCAAAAATACCAACTTATTTTGTGATAAGGTCAAAATGCCACTTATGGATAGGTGACCATGACATTTTAGCATGGTCCAATAGTTGTGTGACATCCTATTGCTTCATTTTATGTCAGTTACTAAGCCCCTCCAAACTTCCTCCCTGCCCAAAGTTGCTCCTGTTGGTCATCTTTCCACTTTCTCTGGGTCCCTGAAGGCCTTCCCCAACTATCTCCAACACACACACACCTGGATCCTTTGCTGCTGTGATTCAGTAATTTACATTTTGCACAGTTGCCCTATTGTTTCCCTAAGCACCTCCCACTCATTCCTCATCCAAGGCCCCAGGTTTGTGCTGAGTTCTACCCCACTGTAGCAGAAGGGAGGAAGAACTACAGGCTTTTTCAGATACAGCTGAAGAAACTGAGTCCCAGAGAAGTGACTTGCCCAACCTCACACAGCTAGTAAGTGGCAGAGTCTGCCTTGGAACCTAGGGCTTCTGACTTTGAATTTAGTATTCTTTCCATTAGATCACCTTACAGGATAAGATTCATTGATACAACAGGTAGTATCTGTTACCCTTCAGCTTCACCCACCCTGGGGCCAGATATGATATAACTATCATCACCATCCCCATTATTTGTGGCTACAAGTTCAAGAAAGTGACTGACACCTTTATTCCCCTAATGCCAAATCAAATATTTTATATTTTTGGACCACCCCTTTGCCTAAGAGCTCAAAACACATTGTCAGCAGGCACTGTTACTGTTTGCTTTGGCAACGGAGGCCAAAAAGACTCAATGACCTGCTCAAAGTCACACACAGTAAGGTAATATAGTAATAGATCTGCATGGACACCCCAAGTGCTATATTTTCCTTGTCTTATAACAGAATTTCCAAAGTTATTTTGTATTTCAGTCTCATCAGGAACAATATACAGAATGGCTGTAACCCAAGCATCCAATAATTACGAATGACTGAAATAATTATGGCATATAAATGTAATGGAATATCACTATGCCATAAAGAGTGATGAATTAAAATTCAGAGAACCATAGAAAGATTTGTATGAAGTAGAGCAAAAAACGCCCAATGAAAAGAACAAGCTATGAAATGACTAAAACAAAGTAGTAAATAAAGGAAGCTTAGGGAGGCCATGAAACTCTGGTCAATTAAAATGGACAATTCTATTACCACACTGTCAAAATTAAAGGATACATTGCTCTTTTCTGGTAATAATTGACAATCTGACTTTTTTTGTTGGAGGGGAATATAATGTTTTTTTTTTTTTCCCTAAATTCTAGAGGTAGTGTAGTATAGTAAACAGAGCTCAGGGTTCTGAGTCAGTAAGACTAGGGTTCAAATCCAACCTCTGACACCTATTATTGGTATGACATTAGGTGAGTCATTTATGCACCTCAAGCAATTACCAGAGCAAACCTATTAAGTCATAGACAAGTTACTATCTGTCAGTGGAGGATTTTTTCCACTGACAAAATCAAAACTTCTCTATTATCTATTCAGAGTTTTTCCAGAATGTGTGCCTGGTACATACCATAGCAAACCCTTAATAAGTTCTTACTGATGGTTGGGAAGTATTTATTAGATAAAAATAATATATGTGTGAGTATTATATGTACATTATACATACATATATATATACATATACCTGCACTCTCTCTCTCTCTCTCTCTCTCTCTCTCTCTCTCTCTCTCTCTCTCCATCTGTAACCCCAGTACCAAAGCTCATTGGTATGGACTATCTCCTTATTAGTGAAGATCAATGCCCTGCTCTTACGAGAGGGGCAGAGTGGACTTGTCAAGAACAGGAAAAAGGACAGCTCTTGAGTTCTCTTCAAGCTTCAAGTCTTTTCAGGACTTCTACGTTCTCTCTCTCTCTCTCTCTCTTTTTTTTTTTTTAGTAGCTGAGTTTCTTTGGCCTCTTCAGTTGCTTCAGGCACTTCAGGCTTCAAGCTTTAAGAGTAAGGAAAGAAGATGAATGGGGTCAATCTTCAGGTTTCTTCAAGATTCTTGGAAGAAGCCAACATGAGAGAAGCTGGCAGTCTCCATCATGTCTCAGACTTCAGGGAACTTGCCCTAGAGATCTAGGACTGACACAATCTGTCTCTGTCTCTCTCTCTCTCTGTCTCTGTCTCTCTGTTTCTGTCTCTGTCCCTTTCTCTGTCTCTGTCTGTCTGAGTTACCTCAATCTCAATGGTAGAAGTCCTTCACTCTGTACTGTCTGATATATAGTGCCCTATGTATAACTTTCTTTAATTTCTGTTTTTCTGCTGAATTCAGCAAATGGATTTCCTTGATAATTGCTATGTGTGTTTGTTGTAGAATCAGTATTTGGTGAGAAGAGGCAAAACCTTGAAGATAAGGTTTGGGGTCTTGCTTCTCCTGTTATTGAAACAACGATAAAAATTTAGCTTGAAGCTGAAAACCATATCCTCTATAGAAATAATATTTAAGTGAGCAGAAAGATATAACTTTAGCCTGGTAACCCTGCTCTCTGAGGAGAGCAGCATGGCCAAATGTCTGGCTTCTCCTCCTGCTTCCCTTCCTGGCAGGAATTAAAGTCTCCTTTGGAGAGCAGTTGGGGGAGAATCAATCAATCAATAAACATTTATTAGATAGGCCTACTATGTGCCAGGCATTAAGCTAAGCACATGGAGAAGGGGTCAGAGATGTCTATTCTGCTTCCTTTTGAGCCATAGGATACACCCATCTTATATCTCTCATCACACATATATATGCAATATATATAAATGTTTTATTATTTTTTAGAAAGAAGTGAACAAATTAAAAAACAGTTAAAATTAGAATAAAATTATTTCAGGGGGAAAAAGATGCTTAAGTAGCGGTCCTGTTGCTAGGGAGGCCTAGGCTGGTGGATTGCTTGACTAGGGGAATTCTGAGTTGTAGTAGGGTTAAAGCTGAATGGGTATCTGCATTAAGTCTGGCAACAATATGTTGAGATCCAAGGAGCAGGGGGCTACTAGACTGCCTGAGGAGGGTTGGACTGACCCCAGGTTGGAAATGTAGACTAGACGAAAGCCTCTATGCTTGATCAATACTGGGACTGGTGCTATGAGAGGCTGCTGCAGTTTGAACCTAATTGATATAGGAAGGCCCCACCTCAAAAAAAAACAAGAACTGACCAACTAACAAATACATTAATGAGTAAATATGTACTTACATACATACACACACATACATACATGCATAAATGCAAACACACATACAAGAAAAACTGCTTAAATATTTGGATAAGTATACCATGTGAATTAGTGATTGGGGCTCATTTAATCACATAGAGTTGTCCCTAGCCTCAATTTCTAATCATCCATTTATTTTTAGAAGTGTTAATGTGAGAACCAAAATATATTCCTAGGCATTTTCAGAAAATAGCTTGATTGTGACCAGATAATATGTAGGTTTGTTTTATCTGTGCTACTGACAATGTCCTGCTAGGATCTGGCAAGAAAGCAAGAACAACCTTCTATGCTAGCTACCTACGGCACAAAAGCATCCTCATTGAATTGACAAGCAGGAGGCACTTTCTGCAGAACCTGTCGAGAGAAGCTGGTAATTTTGTTTCATTTTGCTTTATGCTTTTGTATTTAAAAAAAAATGACTTTGGGCTTTTCCTGAGAAATTTGAAGCAGTTATGGTACTTAATAAATGGTCCTACCATTACTCTTTCAGTATCACAAAAAGTTATTTCTTTAAAAGCACTAACAAATCCAAAGGCCAAGCATGGAAATAACAAGGCTTTGGGACCTTGGGGACCGAGATGCAGTTGAAGAACTATGTAGAAAAACCTTGACAACATCTGGCTTTTGCATGCTCGGCCCTATGCGGTATTATCAGTTTGTTACTAAGTCATATGGGAAAAGAATCAATTTGGCTTCACGATCTCTCCACATGCAGGAAAGATATTGCGACATTTATTTCTGAAAGAGTCTAGTGTATGCCTTTACAATCCAAGCTCATGAAAACAATTGTAAATACAACCAGTTATACCATGGGTCCCCCAGATAAAGTGTTAACATAATACTCCAACTCAACTCAATTCAAATAACTTCCTTCAAACATCAATCCAGTTCTAATTATAAGGTACTGTAACAGGCACTAGAGATAAAAAGAAAAAAAAAGCTGTCCCTGTCCTCAAGAGGCTTACATTCTATTGTGGAGAATACACATGTACACAGTTAAGTACATACAAAGCATATAAAAAGTTTTTTTTTAAAGGTCAGTGAACTTATAACTGGGGAATCAGAAAAAGGTCTTGTGTAGGAAGCCCTTGAGCTGGGCTTTACAGGATGTTATAGGATCTATGAGGTGGGGAAGAAGAGGAATTACATTCCAGATAGTAGGAAAATTTGTATGAAGGCATAGAGGATATACACACTAGATTTTGTGATCTTTCATAAATTTGGCGGCAAAGGAGATTTTTCCTCTCCAGAAGATCATTCGTTGCTTCTGGAAGCAAATATTTCGTTGCCTCATGCAGAAAGATCAGTAACTGATATTACCTGGAAAAGATGAGAAATAACTAGGTCCTATGACAGCCTTGTGGTCAACAGCCATGAGGTTCTAGAACATTCTTTAAGTAAAGGAGAAGGGCAAATAAGTACATTGTTTTGTCGTTGTGTGGCTTTCCCCCCCTAGTTTTGGAGTTTCAGGGATTTTATTTATTGCAGGCCAGGATGGCAATTAGAGCAGAAACCAGAGAGGGAAAGACTTTAGCCCATTCCTGGGAAGGTAAAGGACAAGAGGGATGCTATCAGTATCATGGAGACAAAGACGTGGCTAATAGAGTCACATGACAATAGATTGGGGTCTGAAATAAAGATGTAGTTAATGCTTTGGCTGCTCAAATAGGTAATGGAAAAAAATGTCTGGCTAGCATCAAATTTGACTCTTGACCAGAATATATCCACTAACTGTGATATATTATCATCTCTACCTAGTAACAATCAGAAAACCTAAGAAGACAAAAGTTTGGTCAGCAAAATTTAAATGTCTTAAGTTTAAAAATAAGTTATATATTCATATATATTTGTAAGTTATATGAAATATAATATATACATATTGTTGTTGTTTGTCTTTCGTTTTTAAAGAAGACTAATACGTCATGGGCAATACCTTGACTTGTGCATGAATCGTATTTAAATGAGGCAGAGTTGTACTAAGTCATCAGCGTAGTCTTCATAGTCCAGTGGCAAGACAAAAGTCAGGATGATTGGCGACAGCCTGGGATGGAAGGATGATCTTAGTGTCTTTAATGTCTAACCAAGCTCTAAGCTCTCCACAGCACCTGCTTCAGCTGCCATCATGGCTGTTGGAACAAGTTGTTATCCATGCCTTCTGCCCGGGGAAGTCTTCCTATTCTTGAGGTAGAAGGCCCCCTAACTCACCGAAGGGTTTGAGACCTCTCAGTTACCCTAAACCTGGTTTAGCTCATCTGCTGAGACCATTTCACTGTGGTGTGGCTGCTGCTCATGCTACAGCTTCTTGGAGCCACAGATGAGAGCTGGGTGACAGGTGGACACCAAAGGCGGATGAGCGGCCCTGAAAAGGGCTTGGTAAGCTTTCACACCATTAGGTGCTACATACATGTATGTGTGTATATAAAATACACACAGCCTCTTATTCAAGGGCCCCTCACTGAAATTCACAGATCACACTTGTTTTCCCCCACTCCTGCTCAGTTTTACCTAATTTCTTTTGCTATTCCTTAGTGATAGCATTATGTTTCAATATGGGGAAGTAAGGGGTGGGGGTGGGGCAACATTCGAGCAATACGGTATATCTTTGTACCCTCTTGTAACTAGTGTGTCAATTAACACTTATTCAGTGCCTAGTATGTACCAGGCACTGTGCTAAGTTCTGGGGACACAAAGAAAGGCAAAAGACAGTTCTCTAGCCCCATGCATAATGTAGTGTTATTTAAGCCAGTAACTCTGATCACTTCAGGAGGTCCTCATTGTCCCTAACTGCCACTTGGCCCTATTTAGCAATTTGTACTTGCAGACCCTACCCTTTGGAAAAGTGTCATTCAGTCAGCAGGGTACAGCATTGATTCTGGAGTCAGAAGACCTGGGCTGAAATCCCGCTTCTGATGGTTACTACCTGTTACTCTCCTAGGCTTCAGTTTCTTCATCTACAAGATGACCAGGCTGAACAGGATGGCCCCTGAAGTTCTTTCCAGGTCTAAATCTGTTATCCTAAGAACTATTTGACTCAACAACTGTTTACTAAGCATTTACTCTGTGCCTGGAACCATGTTAACATCTACACAGAGGAAGAATATGATATCCCTGGCTTTAAGGTCCTTCAAATCCAGTGAGTGGCAGTTGGGAGAACAGTTGTTGTTCAGTCATTTCAGTTGTATCCAACTCTTTGAGACCCCATTTGAGGTTTTCTTGGCAAAGATATTGGAGTGGTTTGCCAATTCATTTTCCAGACACCATTACCTAAACAGCTATAGTGCTATTTGGAGCCCAGAGGAGGAAGAGATCCAACTGGAAAGACCATGAAAGTCTTCATGGAGAAGACAGCTTTTGAGTTAGTATTGAAGAATAAGTAGGATTTTGGTAGGTGATAAAAAGGGAGAGGCATTTCATAAGCAAAAGACAAGGAAGTAGGATGCTTCAGGACATATTTGCTGAACAGCAAGCAGTCCAGTTTGTCTGGAGTGCATGGTATTTGTAGAGGAGTAGAGAGAAATGTGGTTGGAAAGGTGCCTTGGGATAACACTGGAGAAGTCTTTGAATATCAAGTTGGGGGTGTGGGTTTTATTTGGTGGGAATGAGAAGCCTTCGAAACCTTTTGAGCAAAGAAGTATTTCAGGAAGGTTCATGTGGCAGTTGTGTAACATCGGTAAGGGTAACTCAAGGGGCCATTACTGCACCATTGCCGTCTTCTACTTCACCACACTTATCATCCCCCTTGCCGTGGGTATTTCATCATAATAAATGTTACTTTTGATATACCAGGTGCTCTATTCATGCCTCGAGCTCAGTCTTTGTAAGAAAAAGGATAGGGATGGTAAGAATGTGTTTGAAGGTTCCCAGAAGGCCTGGCTGGGCCCCCAGCTCCCAGCTACCAACTGGAGTTGGAAACAGAGCTCTGGGAATTAGAATCCTAAGTGTTCACTTTATACAAGATACGATTCCACGTACGGCTAACCGAGTTTTCTACTACAAAGAGAATCAGGTTATTGGATGGTGATGTGAAAGGAGGAGGGATTTGTCTGAGAAAGGTAGGATGTCTAGGAATTTGAAGTTTGTTTTCTTTTTTTTTTCTCAGTTTTTAAACATTTTTTTTAAAGTTTTGAGTTCAAATTCTATCCCTCCTCCCCTGCTTCCCCTCCTTCTTCCCTGAGACAGTAAGCAATCAGATATAGGTGATACATATGCAATCATATAAAACATTTCCATATTAGTCATTTTGTATAAGAAGACTTGAATAAAAGAAAAAAATGAATGAAAGAAAGTGAAAAATAGCATGCTTCAGTCTGTTTTCAATCAATATCAGCTTATTCTCTGGAGGCAGATAGTATGCTTCATCGTTAGTCCTTTGGGATTGTTTTGGATCATTGTACTGCTGAACAGTATTGCTGTTACTGTGTATAACATTCTCCTGGCTCTATTCACTTCGCTATGCATCAATTCATATAAGTCTTTTTTAGGTTTTTCTGAAATCAAACTGCTTGGCTTTTCTTACAGCACAATAATGTTCCATTGTAACCATACACCACAGCTTGTTTAGCCATTCACCAATTCATGGGCATCCCTTTGATTTCCAATTCTTAACCACCACGAAAAGAGCTGCTTTAATTTTTCTTTAAACAAATAGGTCCTTTCCTCCTTTTTTGGATGTCTTTGGGGTTTCTCCATGTCAGGCACATTTTGGAAAGTTTAGGCCTGAGAACTCTAAGTCCATATATGGGATATGGAATATAGAGAGATCTATTACTTTGCTTCCTAGAAGGAACCCAAAACAAGTCAAAGGTTATCAGGTAGTACCACAAACAGCAATATAGCTTTTCAGCTTCTGGTTGGAGTTGAGTTGCCTAAGAAATTTGGGAAACAAAATGAAATGTTTCTAGAAAACCAAATGAGCTCTTTTTTTTTTAATGACAAAGAACACTGTATACAAATTACAAACCAATTTAAAAAGCTGGTCAATAAAGAAAAAGAAAGCATTGTAACTATGCAGAATAAACTGAAAGGACTTGAAATGCAGAACAGTGATTGGGAGTGGGTGAAGGAGCAGCACCTAAGAGCCTAGATATTGATCATGACATACATAAAATGTGACTTGTCTTTACATAAATTAAAAAGCTACACCTGGAGTTTCTAGTTTCAGTGTCACTTATATAGAGAGAAATTGGTTGCACACAATTTTAAAAAAGCATTTATTAGCAAGGTATTGTGTTCAGCACTTGGGATACATATACAAAATGAGAAACAGTGCAGTGGCAGATGGCAAGTGTCCATATGCTAAAGAGGCCAGATGCTAAAAAAGATATAGGAACGAGAGCCAGAAATGGAAAGTCCATCTTTGAGCTTCAAGAGAAGGGGAGGAGGTACTCCCCCAGTAAATCTTTCCTGGCTTGAG
The DNA here is from genome assembly GCF_011100635.1 of Trichosurus vulpecula. Lineage (NCBI taxonomy): Eukaryota > Metazoa > Chordata > Mammalia > Diprotodontia > Phalangeridae > Trichosurus > Trichosurus vulpecula. The sequence continues at coordinate 518,779,556 of NC_050573.1, forward strand.
AAAGTATGTATGGAAAGAGGGGTCAATGTTGTGTGAGTCCAATAGAGAGTTAGTTTGGGACTGTCTCAAAAGACGGCAAACTTGGTTCTCCTGAAATTCACACATGTTGCCCAGAAGCCGCTGGACTTCCCAGAATTACTATTAAGTATTCCAGAGAAAGATCCTAGCTCTAGGGTGGAAGGGACCTTAAAGATCATCTAGTCCACCCCCTCGATTTAGTAGTTGGAGAAGTCAAGGCCCAGAGAGATTGTTTCCCTCCATTTCCCAAGATCACAAGGCTGCTTGGTGAGAAAGCTAGGGTGGAAATCCAGGGCTCCTCCTACCTTCCCATGACTCTAGGCAGTTACTTTAAATACCTGGCCTGGACAGAGAGATCTTAACAATCATTTTGGAACCCCATGATCTTTGCCAACTCTACTCTCGTGTTTTGACTGTGATCTCACTTTTTTCCCCTCTGTCTGACCTTGAGGCCAAGAAAGAAACTTGGAATTTCCAAGCCACATTATTCACCCATGCAGCAGGACCCTAATTCTTCCCTCAAGATCAATTCAGACTGAAAAATAGCCAAAAGACCTCACCCAGAGGAGTAACAAAAGACCAGTGGTCTGCAGAGGGTCTGCTGTCAAAACATCCCCATGCAAATACCCTGAGTCCAAGCAGCAGGGAAGAAAAAAAATAGTCAGTTTTGAGCAGTCTTTTACAAACAGAAAGCAGAAAATTCCATATAATTATACATTGAGTATACAATGAAATTCTAAGCTTATGAGTACACACTACACAATCAACATTGAGTCCAGATGCCCATCCACTGGTGTTGCAAAGGCAGGTTTTCTAAAGCAAGGAGGGAGGCCTGGGCCCTTGAAACAATATGCCTGTGAAGCTATCAGAGAGGGGGCTACAGGAAAGGCAGTTTATATGAACATCTGGGTAAGACTACATAACATGAATCAGCACTACTTCCCAGTGAGAGGCTCGGATTCCAACGCTGTGATATAATCCTATAGAAAAATGTGAACGTGGGTCATTTTAATCATGCACATTTGGCTGGTAATTAAATCAGTTTTACTTCCAGAGTGTGGCTTTATTAGACCCCATCAATTTGTCAGGTTACATTACCTCCTAAGAGGTGTGCAGTGACCTAAATGAAATGAGCTGGCAGATTTCGGGCCCCATCCCCACACACTGAGTGCCAAACTTTACCCAAACTGCAATAGAAAGCCCCCACAGAGGAAAAAGGTAGGGAAAGGGAATTTGTCCTCATTTTCTCGTTTTGCTCCTGTGTCCCAAGGAACTTTTTAGGACAACAATGCATCTTTTTTTTCCTTCTTTTTTTCAAATGTGGAAACAGTAATGGGGCCCTGAATTTTCATGGTTGTTTCCTTGACAAAAGCAGGTTCTTTAGGGCACAGATGTGATCAGTTTTAATGAATAACAGAATTTCAGTTGAATGAGACCTCAGAGGCCAGCAAATCCTCTCTGTACCTGAAAAGAAATTACCCTATTTTACCCCCAAGAAGTAGTCACTCAACCTTCACTGGAAGGCCTCTAGTGGAGGCAACCAACTGTTTTCTGGAGGCAGGCCATTTCACTTTTGTATAGCTCTAACCACCAGGAAGTTTTCCCTTATAATTAAATCTAAATCTATTCCTTCAAAAACTTCTGGCCATTGCTCTTAAGTCTGTCTCCTGGAACCAAGTAAAGCAAGTTTTACTTCTCTTCAATGAAGATAGCTATCATCACTCTAGTAGTTAATACCTGTAGGATACTGGGGAAGTCACTCAATATTTCTGCGCCTCAGTTTCTTTATATGTAAAATGAAAGGGTTGGACTAGATCAGGGGTTCTTAAGCTTTTTCTGTGTTCTGGATTTTTTGGGGAGTCTCATGAAACCTAAAAACCCCTTCCAAAAATCTTTTAAATGCATAAAATTAAATACATAAGATTATAAAGGAAACCAATTATACTGAAATATAGTTATTAAAAGTTTTTAAAATTATATTTGTGGACTTAGATTAAGAACTCCTCAGCTAGATGGCCTTTAAAGTCCATTCTTGCTCTGCATCCACAGTCCTACTTCTTATATTACATTTCCCTTCTCTTTTCCAGGCTGAACATCTCTAGATTCTTCATGAAGTGATTTCTAGTACCTTCAAGACCTTGCTGCTTTAGGTCATAGTTTAGCTAGTCCAGAACCAAACATCATAATTCAGATGTGGTCTGACCAGAACCAAGTACAGCAGGGCTATTACTTCCACCTCAGATATTATACTACCCTCAATGTATGTAGCCTTAGAGTATATTAGCTTTCTTTGGCCTCCATGTTGTACTGTGGACTCATGTTGAATTATATGTAGACCAAAAGCCCTAGATTTTCATTCCCCATCTCCACCCCCACATTACTGGGTAGCCACACCTACCTCAACTTGAACTTATGAAGTTGATTTTTTGAGCCCAAGTACAGTGCTCTTTTTGTCCCATTGTTGTGGCTTGTCTATCTTTTTTTGTATTCTGATACTTCTATCAACTCAGCTGGCTATTACTCCCCAGTTTTGTGTCATCTTTGAATCTGACAATCATGCCATCTATTCTTCCATATAAGTTGCTGATTAAAATGCTGGACATAACACTGCACAAGATGTCCGGACCTTGATACAAAGGGAACTGGAGAACTAGTGGTGGGCCCTGAATTTTCATGATTGTTTCCTTGACAAAATCAGGTTCTTTAGGGCAGGGATGTGATCAGTTTTAATGAATAACAGAATTTCAGTTGAATGAGACCTCGGAGGCCAACAAATTCAGCCTGTACCTGAAAAGAAATTATCCCTTTTTCAGCGCCTAGAGAGCTCCTTCCAAGTCAACAAAAAGTCAACAAAGTTTCCCGGTCCAAGTCATTTGACTAGCTCCAAATCCACCTAATTGTATGATGGTCAGCACACATCTCTCCATCTTGTCCAGAAGCATAGTATGAGAAGCTTTATTAACTTTGTCAGAGAGGCAACATAGAATACTGGCTATGGGGTTGAAACTATAGTTAGGAGAAGTTGGGTTTAATGGAAGGGAAGTGAGTTTATGTAGTATCTACTATATGTCAAGAACAGTGCTAAGCACTTTTAATGAACTTTACCTCATTTTATTCCCACAATAAGCCTGTGAGGTAGGTGCTATCATTATCCCCATTTTACAGATGGGGAAAATGAAGCAGAAAGAGGTTAACTGATTTGCCCAGGGTCACAGACCTTTCAAGTGCTTGAGGCTGGATTGGAGCCCAGGCCTTCCTGACTCCAGGCCCAGCACTCTAATCATAGCACCAGCCTCTCCCTCCCTCCCTCCCTTCCTCCCTTCCTTCCTCCTTTCTTTCCTTCCTTCCTTGCTAGTTTTTCACTCTGTGTAGTCGGTCAACCTAAGTAAAAGATTTTTATTTTTAATTAGCAAGTCCTATTGCTCCAAAAATAAATCTGACAACTAAGGGTTCTTATATCCCCAGTCATTTAGCCAGTAGATAGTATTCATGGATAACTCATGGTGCAGTGAAAATTTTGGTAGGTCTCCTGACCATTACTGAATCACTTTCATTCATTTTGTATTTATCTTCATCATCAGCTGTGACCCTTTGCCTCATCCAAGCCAGTGCTTGGTAACTGCTAACCCTGAGACTTGGGAGAAAGTAGAATATAGCATAGTTGCTCATTTGTATATGGGAGAAATAATTGGTATTTTTGTACAATTTCCTTTTCTTCCTCTCAGCCATCTCCTATTCCTCAGTTTCCCTTTAAGTTGCTTTCTCCTCTTGCCCCTCTGTAAAGGGAAGACTTGGGGAAAGGGAGGGAGGAACTGATAGCTTTTTCTGAGTATTTCAGGGGCTGTGCCACTGAACAAGAAATTAGACTTCTTCCTTTTGGCTCAAGAAGACAGAACTTAGGGAAATGGAGTAGAAGTTACAGAGCAGCAAATTTAGGCTTGGTGTCAAGGGGGAGAAAGATCCCTACCAACAATTAGAGCTTTCTAAAATTAGAATGGGTTGACTCTAAAGGTTGTAGGGTCCTCTTCATTAGAAGTCTTCAAGCAAAGGCTGGATGACCACTTGTCAGGTATGTTGTAAGGGGAATTCTTTGTCAGAGATAGGATGAATTAGATGGGGTGGAGATCCCTTCAGGATCTGAAATTCTGTGAATTCCTCTCACCCTGCCCTTTCCTTTGCTCATCTCTTTCCCTCTCCTGTCTCCCCTCCCCTCTACATTCCCCTCCAATGTTTCTCATAAACACTTCAGTTTAATTCTCAAGTCTCTCCAGGGTCTCCACTGCTTTCATTAGCTTTGACAAAGGGATGTCATTTAAAGCCAATTTTTTTCAGAGATGAGAGCATTAGAAATGCACTCTCAGCCTTCAAGGAGTTTGTCAATTGGTGGGGGGATTAGATTGACAAATACTGATCTAGAAAGATAAATTGAACAGAATGACACAGAATACATTAACAAGCGGATTTACATTCAGTGTTATTTACATTTATTTTGGGAATTCGTGGTTGTTTTGGCTCAGACCTGTAATTTCACTGGTTTGGGGAGCTCACAGTGTGACATCTCCTTTTGTTAATACAGGACAGCAAACCCGTGGTAACTCACAGTCTTAGACAATTGCCTAGGGCATTCAGAACCGATGTGACTTCCATCATCATAGAGCCAGTACTAGAGATCGAGCATATCTGCTGAAACAGAAATTAGCATTATCAGTGTCCAGACAAACATAAATTTCTGACCAATCCTATGAGCCTGCACAAATATTTTGTTGTGGCTGTAGCTGAAAGGGTCTCTAGAACAGAGATAGTGCTCAAAATGATCTCTTTATATTGTATTGCCTTCTCAACAAGATCATGGAAACCTTACAATCCTGGTTGCTTTTTTTTCATCCAGTATCTTTGTTTCATCAGCCACCAAATGAACCATTGTTCCGTTTCTGAACTCCGGTCAGATAGACTGCTTTCCTTCCCTTTCTAATATTCAGGATGGAGCGATTTGGAAGCTAAAGTTTTCTCCAGCCTTTTTTCCCGTTGTTCACGGGCTGCCTGTACCAGCAGGGAAGCTGGGGCCCTTGCAAGCCAGACTGGTGGCCACTGTGCACCAACACTGTCCCTTCCCACAACCACCAGCAGGGCTGCCTATAATCCCCGTGGAGTTTCACGGTTTTCATTGTGAATCAGCTCCATTTTTTAAACCATAGAAATCTGATTTACAGTTAGCTGCTTCTCTTTCTTTCACTGGGTTGGAGAAACCATCCTCTGAAGGGCTGGAAGCAGCATATAAAATCTCCCAATTGGCTGAACTTTTAACTAGCAGTCCACCCATGGGGGTAATTTGCATTAAAGATAAAGCAGAAATTCTGCAGGGGGTTTTACAGGCATTTTTGATAGAAATGAAAATATCATACATCCGACTAAAATGGATTGAATGGTTCAGTGCACAGAGTGTTCTTTCCTCTAGTAAATAGTTTGAAGAATCCAGCAAGTGAAAAAATGAGACCTCTCATATAAATTTAATACTTGCTCCAAGTACTTCAAAGACTTTTGTGTTGGAAATCCAGAGCTCTGGGCGAAAGGCAAGACATTAACAATCTCTCCCTTTGGAAGCAGAATACATCATGATTAACATAAACAAAAGCTTGGGGTTTCCTGGGAGGAGGGGGATAAAGACTAAAAACATGACTGAATCTCAAGGAAATGTCCTAAAAATGATCATCACTATTATTATCTTCATTATCATGTGTTTGTTAAATGCCCATAGGCATTGCAAGCTAAAAGATACATTTGGTCCAAAGTGTGCTTTGCCTTCAAGGAATCTGTCAAAAGCGTTTGTGACCAAGTGGAGAGGGAAGAAGGGAAAGACAAGACCAGAAACACTAATCTAGAAAAATAAATAAATTGAAGAAAATGACACAGAATGCATAAAGAAAAAATGGATTTATATACAGTATTACTTACAGTTGTGTTGGGATTTTTTTGCTCTAGTTTTGTGATTTGATATAGGGAGTTCCTAGAGTGGAAATTCCCTCTATGGATGCAGATAGACAACATTTCTCTAAGTTAATGTCTTAGAGAATTACCTGTGTCCTAGGCAATTGAGAAGTTAAGGCATTTGTTTACGGATATACAGCTGGTATATCAGAAGCACGTTGTCCTCTACACTTCTGTGGGTCACGAAATTCCAATCTGCAACAAAAGGCAACTGAGGCAGACCGCCAAGCATGTGTTCAATTTATCAGGAAGACCAGCAGTCCCTAAACAATTGGGTTCAAGATTCTCCTCTGCAGTCAAGGACCCCTCTACTCACCTTCTGTGGGGTTTTATTGACCTTCAAAGGTCACTAATGGGCATTACAAGTTCATCATTGGTCAATTCCAGAAGCAGGGGAAACTCTATAAATGGCCAAAGGACCAAGTCCATCATTTACCAGTGTTTAGTCACTAGAACTCTGGGACTTTCTATAAGGAGGCATGAACATTGGGTGTGAAAGAGCAGAGAAAATAAGGAAACTGTGTTTTGGGAACACAGCTCTCATAGTACATTCACAGGAGTGGGGTAGGGCACAATTAATGCACAAGTTAATATAAATCTTTATAATAGGCCTAACTACTACAGTATAAATCCATCCAATAAATCATTTAAAAGCAATTTGGTCATCAATACATAGTGAGTTAATTAATCTAACTTATGTAACTCTTATCTTAACAATGTTAATTAACTCAAACTCAATTCTATCTTAACTAACTAAAGCAATCATTGCTAATTAGTAAAACACAATGAAATGAGTAAATACTGACCAAATTGAGGAATATCAAAATTATTCTCACACTCCAAGGGTATCCCTTTATCCATCAGGGCAGGATGGCTCTTGTTGCTTGATATTTGTGCCCCAACAGAAGTTAGTATATTTATTTGTTTTCTATGTGAACAAGGCATTTTTAAATTATCCTACTATGTGCAAGGTGAGATCGGGGTACAAAGGGAGACACAAATATGAGGAACTACTTTTGCCTTCAATCTAGTGATGAAGATAAAACATGTAGACAAATAACTTGTCAGCTAGTAGGTGTAGTAGTAATCTGAGCGCTAGACCTGGAGTCAAAAAGATCTGAATTTGAATCTTACTTCAGGTACAGCATGGCACACTTTAATTAGGAGAAGGTAAAATAATTTATGCATAAATTATATATAAATATATCTTTATATATAATATATAAAGATAAAAATATGTAAATATATAAAATATTTAATTTATAACCTTACAACCTTTTACAACTTTAAATAAATAATTTTTTGCCACAATCACTTGTTTTGCATGGTTTTTCATTGCCATTTCATTCCCAAGATTTGGACACGTAGTTTTAATTTTTCATTATGAAACCGCATTTCTATCCCATTGGTTATTAAACTTACCTTTAACTAGTTTTGACTATTATTGTAGGCTTTCAATGGAGTTTAAAATCAGGTAAGCTCCTAGGCCACTGAAGCATGTTTATTTCCATTTCTTGGGTACATTTCTTTATCTTTCATAATGAAAATGTGGCATAATACAAGGTGATGTTATAGTACTCCATCTCTATTTGGGAATTTCTATAGGTCTGGAACAAGTCAACCTCCAGTATATCAGTATATTTACCAAAGATCATCATTGCCTAAATGGGGACAAGACTTCCAGGCTCAATTGGATTTATAAAAACAAACAAATATTTTTTTGCAGGGGTAAAAATGTTCAGATATGCCTATTTACACTGACAGTGATTTTAATACAGCTTTGAATGGAAAAGTGAGTTTGATCAATAAAAATTACTGTTATCTAATCTTTAGTATTCCAGTCTTTGTATTGTCTTGCCCATGTCAAGTATTTTTTTCCCTTCATAACAATGTTTAGCAGCTGGCTGCATACACATATACATACCTATACATCTATACACACATTCATGTGTGTACATATATGTGTATGTACATGTATATATGTATGTGCACATATGTATGTGTGTATATATATGTACATATATATTTTTTAAACTATTCTTCCAACTTCAAGCAGCCTACACTGAATTGTAGAGAAATCAGTAAGAACCTCACACACATGCTTCCAGGTCCCTCTGAAGGTTATTGCTGGTTTTCTGAGGATTAATTAGGTTGCTCTGCAGCATTAGTTTGCTAGTTCTCCGAGTTTTGTTTTTGTTTTAGTTTTCAACTCTCAATCAATGAATAAACACCACATTTCCTTTGTGCTTTTGTGTATTGATTGTTTCATTGTGGGCTTGAATAATACTTGAAATGCTAGTTTTCCCCACACCAACAGCTGGTAAAATATTTGTAGCAGTTATTAAAGTGTGTTCCTTAATAGCTGTAACTTTTTGTACCTTTCCTTGAAATAAAAATAATTTTTAAAAGTAGGATTAAAAATACTATAAAAGAGAGGAATGAAAAACATATCTGTAGCATAAAATCTAGCACTTGACCAACAGAGAAGTAACTACAGGTGGGAAAACCAGTTCAATATGATTTCATGTGATTCAAGTCAGATGCTGTGAGCCAGTCCATGAGTTCATGGTAGCACTCACTCGTAAACATTGTTGTAACAAAATGAAACCAGGCAAAAATTGTTATTTGTCCCAAGTAATTTGTATATACCAGTGCACTAGGTAGATGGCCCTAGGCAAGTCACTTAACTGCTTTGAGACTTGGTTTCCTATGGTGGGGGGGAGGACAAAAATCGCCTCAGAGGTCTCATTCAGCTCTAAATCTATGATTGTATGAAGCATATTATAATATGGTGCATGAGGCACCTAGGTGGTACAGTGGATAGAGTGCGGGGCCTGAAGTCAGGAAAATGAATCTTCCTGAGTTCAAATCTGGCCTCAGACACTAGTTATGTGACTCTAGGCAAGTCACTTCACCCTGTTTGCCTCAGTGTCTTCATCTATAAAGTGAGCTGGAGAAGGAAATGGCGAACCACTTCAGTATCTTTGCCAAAAAAAAAAAAAAAACAAACCCAAATGGAATCATAAACAGTGAGACACAGTTGAACCAGCTCAACAAGAAGCACAGAAGAGTGGTATCAACATGGTTTATAGTGTGAAAGAATCACTTCTGGAAGTGATTGATGACTCTTCCTGATTCCAGGACTTGCACTCTGTGCATTATGGCACCACTTAGCTTCCCTGGAGTTACCTAAACAAATTTGCCATAGGACACTTTGGAGGCTGCAACTTCTTTACAGAGTCTATGTAGGTTTGTTTGGGAAGTCTGAGGTTTTGGAATACCCTCAGAATAAAGGCAATGTTTGGAGTAAAATAAAAGAAATTGAGCCTATTTCCATATTGAAAAAAAAAATGAACAAGCCAAAATAGTGCTTGGGCTTGAAGATGAGAGTCCTCTGACACTTGAGGGGCAGAAGGTTCGAGCAAGGAGCTGGGTAGAGGACTGTGAACTCAGGATGCGCTGGGGGTGTTTTTTAAAAATGTATTTTTATTAATTTTATTAAGTATTTCCCAATTACATGTTAATGTAATGTTAAGATTACTTAAACAAAAATTTTTTTGAGTTCCAAATTCTCTCCCTTCCCACCCCTCCCCTGGGAAAAGGTTTTTAATACTTCCCATTCTCCTTTCTCCTCTCCACCTCTTTCTCCTCTCCCTCCTCCCTCTCCCCTGCCCCTGCTTCTACTATCACAGTGTCAGGTCTACAACGTCTGCCCATCTTTCTAGGAGACTTTTCTCCGAGTTCAACCAGAGTTGCATGCTTGGCTTATGCACAGGCCTTGGCCTCCAGTGTAGTCACTATTTCACTCACTGGTCTCGCCCAAGTCTTTAGTAACTAGGGGCATGTGATAAAAGTATTATAGATTGAAAGGTGGAGAAGACCAGAGGGCCCATCAAGGCTAAGCCACATCATGTTATAGGTTAGGAGACTTAGAGATTAAGCAACTGGCCCAATGTTATACAGGCAGTATGTGGGGGAACCAGGGTTTTGAACAAAGATCTTCATGTTCTTGGCTCAGAGCCAAGTGAGAGGTGAAAGAGTACTGTCCACTCATTTGCATGTCATAGCACTACTTCCCTGATGTCATGGTCCTCTTCTAGAACTAAGGACAAAGAAAGACTTCTGTGAGTTGAAACAGGTGCTGCCCCACTGGGAACCCAACTAGCTGTTTCTTTCTCTCTCTCTCTCTCTCTCTCTCTCTCTCTCTCTCTGTCTTTCCCCTCTCTCTTCCCTGTGTCCACATAAGGTAAGGGATTGGCCAATAATAGGTCCCAGGCCAAACCCCACTTGGTCATTGTTTGGGCCCTGATTGGCTCAGAGTGAATGTAAATAGCAATTATTTTTGCTCTGGCCAGAAAGCCTGAGGGTCTTTCCCTCCCAGATTGATTTTTTTCCCCCCACTGGGTGAAGAGGCCTTTCTCCTCATTTCTTACCTAACCTTAATCACAGAATGGGTGTTAGCTCAGTCAGAGACTTGTTGAAGACCTTACTTAGCTTAAAAAGGCCAAGATCTCCCACTGCATCCAGGGCCATTTCCAGTTGTCCTGATCTATATCTCACCACTGGACCCAGATGGCTCCGGAGGAGAGAGTGAGGCTGGTGACTTTGCACAGCCCTCCCTCACTTAAATCCAATTCACTTGGATGTCACAGCATCACCTCCCTGATATCATGGCCCTCTTCCTGATGGAAGGACAAACATCAACAGCCACTACCTCTCTCTTGTGCCTTGCCTTGTTTTCTCTTTCCCTTTCCTAGATGCTGGGAAGAAGGAGTCTTCCCTCCTCAGTCTGGGTGAGTGGAAAGAATAACTTTTCGAGTTAGGAGACCTAGGTTTCAGGCCTGGCTTTTCCACCCACACATTAGATACATGACATTAGGCAAGTAATTTAATTTCGTGGTGCCTCAAGTTACTGTATAAAGTTGGAGTTAGATTAAATTATCATTTAGGTCCATTTCAAAACTAAGATTCAATTACTTGTATTCTTCAGTCCCTATATAACTATCACCAACATCAAAATTTGCTCAAAGAATCTATTTTTGTCACCGCATCCCAAAACCAGTCTTTCATGCAACACTGACCTAGTTCAATCTCTTTATTTTACAGATGGATAAACTGAGGCTTGGAGGAGATTAAATGATTTGTCCTTAGTTGCAGAGCTAGTTAGCGTGAATATATTTATTTATGATACATCTTCAGAAAGGAAACTTGGTAATCTGAAACTAAAGGCAAAGTCTGGTTAATAAAGTTGCTGATTAAGCTAGTTTGTGTCTTTTTTTTTGTCCAAAATGAGATTGATTTTATTGTCTGACTGGCAAATGAACTCTGAAGTTGATTCCGGAAAAGGAGGTTCACAAGAATGCTTTGTAATTTTTTTTAAATTTTTACTATATTATTTTTATATACATTTATTATATTATTATATAGAATATATATTTATTTACTATATTATTTTAATTTATTTCTTTGTTTTCGATATTGTAGTCATTTTCCATTATGCCTCCCAAAGGTCCCTTATAATGAAGAAAATGGTAACACAAAATCAAACAACACAACAGGCACTTCAGACAACAGAGGTAGTATTCCATACCTATGTTCTCCCCATTAATACCTTAATACTGATGAACTCAGTTTCCTCTTCTTTAAGATGGGGACAATGATACCTTCAAACATCAACCTTTGTTTTCTTGCAGAGTCAACTGAAATGATAGATATAAGTGTATTTACAATCCTTAAAATGTCATCATTGTTGGAAATACATACGCAAATACTTAAACTTGTAGAGTGCTGGACCAGGCATCAGGGAAATGATTCTGGTTCCTGCTTCAGACATTTACTACCTGCATGATCCCGGTAAAGTTACTTAAGTGCTCTCAATCTCATATTCCACATTTATATAATGAAAAGACTGGACTCAGTGGTCCCCAAGGTCCCCCTTAAACTTATAATTCTATGAAGAGGCATCCTGGTACAGAGGATAGCAAACAGATTCAGAGTTGTCAGGAGACCTGAGTTCAAATCCAACCTTTGGTACTTCTTAGCTCCTTGATCATGGGCAAGTCACTTAACCTCCAAACCTCAGTTTCCTCATTTACAAAAATGGGGATAGAAATGCCTATAGCACCTATCTCACAGGCTGGTGTGAGGCATGCATTTTGCGCTGTTGAGACGTGAGTTGCAATTAATAGTAACATGTGGTTTTTCCACTGAACAGCTGCCAAAATGGACAAAGAATAAGTAAATACAGATCCTTTATTTCACTGGGGAGGCAGCTCATCAATCAGTCATGAGGCCTTTCTTAAGTACCTACTGAGATAACCTGGAAGAAATATACTCATTTGCAATTGTTTTTTTAATTTTGAAGGAAGAAGCCGCTCAATCCTCAAATATTTATCAAGTGTTAACCATATGAACAATCTGCTAGATATTGGAAACACAAAGACAAAAATGAAACAGTTCATGCCTTTGTGGGCTTTATTTTCATTGGAGGAGACCAGAAGAGTACCAAGGCCCAGCAGAATGACAGATGAAGGACCTAGGTGTCTAAGAGAATGGTATATAAGGGGAGATGAGGAATAATAGAATGAATTAGAAAAGCTAAATGAATTAACAGTATATCTCATTTGATCTTGACAACAGCCCTGTGAGGTAAGTAAAATTATTACCCCCATTTTGCAGGTGAGACTGAGGTTAAGTGACTTTTCTAGCGTCAAGTGTCTGAGGTAGGATTTGACCTCCAGTCTCCCTGATTCCAAGTCTACCCCTCTACCAACAGCACCCCCTAGCTGCCTTGCTTGGAGAAGTTGGGGACCAAGGTAGTGAGTTGTTGCTGGGCCAGTTAGGGAGGTCCTTGCTGGTGGGAGTAGTTTTCTTGAATCAAGAATAGTCCTTGAAGAACATTTAAAAAAATGATTATGTCTTTGGGAATTCAAAGGTCCTGGGAAGTGTTTAGCTTGGTCTGAGGGGAGAAGCAAGATAAAATCTGAAAGAAAAAAAAGGGGGCTTTTGGGACAGATAAGATGAGACCTTAACTTAGAATGGGCAGTGCCTAGGTGGCTAGATAGCATAACAATAATAAATCACATTTATAAAGCACTTTCCCCAAATCTCCTCTCTGAAAGAGAAGGGGTTACAAATATTCTCCTCCCTATTTGACAGCTGACAAACAGGCTCAGAACAGGAGGTGACTTGCTCATGGTCACTCAGTGTTGGAGTCAGGATTTGACCCAAATCTCCTGACTCTAGGTCCGGCACTGGTTCTTAAATATATATATAGGAGAGAATTACAGGACAAATGATATGAGAATATTTTTGTTGATACCTTAATGTCGAGTATGGGAGCTATAAGTGGGAAGGAAAATGCATCCTCGGTACTATCACCCTCAAGAATGACCCTGGGCAAGTCACTTAACCCTGTTTGCCTCACTTTCCTCATCTGCAAAATATTCTGGAGAAGGCAATGACAAACAACTCCAGTATCTTTGCCAAGAAAACTCCAAATGGGGTCACGAAGAGTTGGAAAAGCCCAAACAACAAGAAGAAACCTTCAAGTGACCTAGGATCCAAGATAGAGGACTGGGAAGGACATTGGAGGTCATCCAATCCAATCCCCCCATTTTACTGATGAGCAACCTGTGGCCCAAAGAGATCCAGTCACTTACCCATACTTGCCTAGATAGTAAGTGTCAGAAATGGGATATGAACCCATGTTTTCTGACTGCCAATCCAGTGTTGAATCTGATGATTAAGGCAGACAACCTAGGTTGTGGTTGCATTTGGTAAATATTCAGAGAAAAGGGTGGGAGGAGTTAATAACTTAATGTGATGAATACAGAAATTCCTATTGCCATTGGTTAGGACTGCAGGCGATTTCTGTTATTTTGCATAAGAACAAAGAAAGCAAATAATTATTGCTACATAATTTCACTGAAGGATGTTTTCTTTTGTGTAATTTGCTGCCAGAGTGTTACTGAAGACCTACAGAAACAAAATGCAGTTATCCCTTCCGCATTGTGACTTTCACCATTAGGGTTTTGATATATCACGGGTTGGCATAAGAAATCAAATGAGAATTTTGGGGGGAGTTTTGCGGAAGCCTCAGACAAATTGAGAAGACCAGCAGACAACACAGAGCATGTGACTAAATACGTAACCCAAATTTTATAATAAGGTACCATTGTAAACATCCAATAAAAGAAAAAGGGAAAATTCTGTTACAAAGAGAGGGCCAAAATTTTTTACACAGATTTTTCAGATCGTGGGGGCACAGCACCCCTAAACCCTGTGATGTGGAAGGGATAACTGTGCATGGTCAGTATTCAACCAGTTGTAACCTTCTGTCTAGAGAGAGATTTATGCTGGTTGTTTTTTGCTTTGGACAACCTGCTTTAGCCGTCAAGTGGTAGGAACTTTGAACTTTATCTTTCAATCTGAATTCATCTGAACTAGAATTCTTAGGAGGAATAAAAGTGTGACACTGTCCTAGGTTTTTGCAATGGGGAAAAGATAGTGCTCTCTGTCCAGTGGTCTCTGGGATTAATTAGTGTCATTTTATTCTGGGCAACTTTTCTCTCTGTTTTCTCAGAAATCCTCCAGAGGTGATCCTTGTAGTGTCTCTGGAGCCTTCCCATAGTGCTCTTGACATAGTATGGATACCAGTGGAATACACAGCTTCAGTTATCATCTCTTGCTTTTGCTACAAGACCTACGTTCTTCCTTTGCCTGCCATACGTTTCTCTGATGGAGTTCTCTCTGACAGAGTTCTATTCCCTGTTTCTCCCTTGGAATTCTTCCTATAAAAGAGTCATTGCTGTCTATTTCCACATTTTAAAAAAATCAGTCTGTAAATTCATCAGTATCGAGAGTTCCTAGTGAGAAAGTTCTTCTCCCTCTCCTTCCTTTTTGAGGCAATTGGGGTTAAGTGACTTGCCCAGGATCACACAGTCAGTATGAAGTTGGATTTGAACTCAGGTACTCCTGACTACAGGGCCACTTGTTCTATCCACTGCACCACTTATCTGCCCCCAAATCTTCTCTCAATACAGATTCTCACCTGTTGTGCAATTTTTACAGTCAGAAAGTTGGCCAGGGGCCATTGAAAAGGTAAATGACTTTTCCAGGATTATACTTTATCTATCAGAGAGAGGACTTGAACTCAGGTCTTTCTGACTCTATTTTTCTATCTGCTAGGCATCGCTATCTATCATCTATTCCCCCCCCCTCCCCCCCGCTTTTTCTTTTGCAGTGGAGGAGGCGAATGAAAATCCCGAGAGACAAATTCTGGCTAATTAATAAGCAATTTATTGATTAGGCTAACCGCAATCAACAAATCGATAAACAGTGGTTTCTCTCAGTAACCAAAGATGCCACGGGAGACGCTTTAAATCCCTTCTGAAAGGGAATTCCCCTGACAAGTGAAACTCAACCCTGATTGGTGACATTAACGAGGTGGGCTAAAAGTCTTTTTCTCCTCCAGCTGAGAATGGGGCTTGACCATGAGACTCAGCAGCCTCAAGGCATCCGGGCAAGGAGAAGCCATCTCCATCCCCACCTCTCCAAGCTAGTTTTCTCCTCCATGAGCAGACCTAAACTCTGATAGAGCAGACAGAGGACGGGGTGGGGGTGGGGGGGTGGGGGGGGGTTCCTCCTCCAGGCAAAGGTTGGTCCCGACTGGATTCTGTTTATATTCTAAACAGAAGTTAAGTCTCCCATTTGGGTGGGATCCTACCCAGCTAATGAACATGTTCCTTTAGGGCTTAGAGCAAATCTTATCACTCAAGATGTCCTTCAGAGGCTGACTGACCTTTTCAAGAGATGCCTTTTAATAGAAATAAGAGGACAAAGGGTGGATCACAAATTAATAATTAGTTATTAATATAATACGTAATATTCATTTATCTCAGGAGATAATTATACCTGTCTTCCATCAACCTCAAAATTATTCATGGAAGACAGATGAGAGATGTGAAAAGGACTTGAGGTTTTCCAGATAAAAGTCCTATAGAAAGGAAAAATATTCTAATTTTCCTAAGTGCCCAAGTCATTCCCTAGGACAAATTCTGATGCAGTGCACTAATTGGTACGTTTGTGTTATGCCAGCTTTTGGCAACGTTCTACAGTTGGTAAAGTTTATCCTTAAGTGGCAAGAAGCAGGCCTTTCTTTGCTTCCCACCTCTCATTTTCCTGTCCCTTATTCTGTGTCTCACTTTGACTAGTTTTCTTTTACTTAGGCAGAATCTTGTTCTCCCAGCTAAAAAAAACACCAAGCTCTTTAAGGATTTAGCTGATGATAGCACTTAAAACCTCAAAGGCATATTTGCATTTTCACCAAGGACTCTGGAAAACCAAAAAGCCCTCAAGACTCAAAAGAATGGGGCTAGAAAAGTAGAACGATGAAGAGTGGAAATAATATTTTAGAGGAAGGGGTCTTACCCGAGTGCCCTCTCAAACAACAGAGAAGGAACCCTTAAGTAGGTGTAGAGAGTTCATTCAACAGTGTGATGCCTCTTGTAACACAATGATTTGACACTGGGGAAAATATTGCCCTGTATTTGAAATCATAACCATCATTCTTGTCTAATAAACAGTAACTCATCACATAATTTCAGCCATTACATCATCAATTAATTTCAAGTTGAAGGCTCTCTCCCAAGGTTCCCCCAAATGAGAATAATATTTTTCTCTCCTTTTCTTAAACTCAATTCAATTCAACAAACAAGTACTTTGTGCTAGGGGGATATAAAAACAAAAATAGACCCTCTCCTCAAGGAGCTGACTTTGCATTTGAGTTCCTGGGCAAAACATTTATTATTGTTTATTATGGTTACCCACAAGAAATAAAAGTACTTATACCCTGCTGTAATTAATAGTAAAAGAAAAAAAATGTATCTATTATCTGTCATCTCTTTCTGGCTCTTTCTTTCTCTTCCCCTCCCTCCTCTCCCTCTCTTTCACACACACACACACACACACACACACACACACACACACACACACACACACTCTCTCTCTCTACTATATCCCTATGCTGTTTCTAAGAAATATCCCATTTTTATGGTGTCAAGTAGGCATGTTTGATCATTTGTTTTGGGCAGTGGTGGGATTCAAATGAATTAACAACTGGCTCTCCACCAAACCAAGTCGAGGTGCTGTGGCTGCTGAAGTGGCAGGTGCAGGCCTCGTCCCACTAACAATTGGTTTGAAGAACACAACCTAAAATTAGGTACCTGTTCTATCTAACCAGTGCGAACTGGCTGAATCCCACCACTGATTTTGGAGTAGTTTACTTTCATTTAAAGTACTTTTTTCATTGATTACCGAGACACAGAGACAAACCTGAGTTCTTAAAAGCTTTGATAGCATATTTGAAGTTCTGTCAGGTTCTACTAAGAGGGAAAGACTTCTGGGAGGGCCTTAGTGGTATATTGGATGTTGTTGGGGGATCAGCTGAGCAAAAAGAGGTAGATGGAGTTCATCACCATAAGGCTGGCCACTGGGAGATAAATTCTGGGGGACTGCAGCAAGTGACAAAAGCCATAAGTCACTACCTGAGATTCTTCCCCTAAAGGGAAAGGAGAAGTATTCTCATTTGGGGAAACCTAGGGACAGAACCTGAAGCCCTGTTGAAAGATTGCCATGCTCATTGGCAGAGGAAGTGTCCATACCGATTAATCGCAGACCCCTGAAGGACTGAAGTTCACTGCTGATGAAGGGTCCGTGTTGCTCTGAACCATGCGCCCTTTTCACCTTTAGCTGTTCTATGATTCTGCAGTGTTCAACACTGAACTCTCAGAAAGCCAAGTAGGTGATTAAGGGAGGTGACAGAATTCCCTGCTCTGGAGCTCTCTAAAGAAGAGACAGATGTAAAGACCGGGGAGTGTTTGGAAGTAAAATCTACCTAGAGGGAGGGGGACAAATCAGATGACCTCTCCAAATGATTTCCATTCTTCATGGTTGTAGCCTATGAATTTTGGAGAAAATAAAAGACCTATATGGTGGAGCTAACTATTAGAAAACCTTGGATTATAAATTGCAGGGGGTGGGAAGTAGGGTGAGAAGGACAAGATCAGGTATTTGACTCTGAAACACCATCCAGCAGTTCTGATGATAAATATATCCTTTGTAAATCTAGTTCTGTCAACTGAGTCATGCATTTTCATGGTGACACAAATCAATGTAACAAAAGAAGCCCCAGATTTTGGTCCTTTGGGGAGGGAGAGCCAGTGCCAAAAGCAGAATGGGCACCATCTTCTACTTCCAGAACAAATGCATCCTTTGCATTAGCTGGGGACTCTCAGAAGTTTAAAGGATTATTAGATTTTTTTCCCGTTTATCATAGACACTATCTAAATCTTTATATTGACTGAATTTTTTTGTTGGAACTGTGATTTCATCCATAGAGGGAATTCTCAATTGACATTCTTGCTATAAACAAAACCAGAAGAAAGAAGGAAATTGTAGTTAAATGGAAGCGTGTCTCACAGATACTTCTTGGAGACGTAGAGAAAGGAGTTGTTGGACTGGGTTTTATCATATTCTTAAAGGCAAAAAAATTTTTTTTACAGGAAATTTGGCCGTCATATGTTGCAGTACTAATGATAAGTGTTGGCAAAAGACCACCAAATATGGCTGCTTATGATGCTGAGGGTGAACTGGTAGAGATATTTTAGTAAGAATTGGCTATGGCCCTCCAGATTATATTAAAATACCCTGACATATGAGGTGACTTCAATGCACAGTTGGGAAAATGAAAGGATGGGGAGAAATATATGAAATTATATGATTCAAGAAGAAGGAAAAAGAGAGGCCAAAGACTTAAAGATTTAGGTAATATTTTCTTTGAGAAAGGAATTGGTAGGCTCCAGACATGGCAGCCATCAAAAGTCATAAAGGACAAAGCAGATTATATTTTAACATATAGGGAGTTGTTATTGGTGTGGAGGTTATCCCTGAGTCAGCTGTCTGTTTATAGTTAGAACATCTAGTTCTTTGAGCCAAGATAAACAGAAACCAAGGGAAACATTTTACTATTAAAATCCAAGAGGTATATGGAGGTGATGCGTGCTATACAAGTTGTCTAAAGTAGGGAAAGATTCCAAAGGTGTGGGGAAAAAAATCTTGGACTTTAATGTGGTTAAAAAAATAGAACTAAGTGAACACAATCACTATTGAGAGTATATCTACTCTCCTATCTATGAAAAAATTTTATGAAAATAATCAGCTCAAAAATCAAGGAAATTCTCCATGAGGGTACTAGTAAGGAACAAGTAGGTTTTGCAATTAAATTCACCAATGGGCCACATCTTAACCACTGAACAATTAATTGATAGATAAAGAGAATATAAGGTCCCGTGAGCTTTATTTTCTGTTGATCACAAAAAAAGCATTTGATCTGGCAGAGCAAACTACAACAAAATGTCTCCCATACACACTTCAAAATCATTCAAGGTTCTTCGGGAAAATATAACAACATAAATAAGCCTGTTCAATAACTTTCTGATAGCAAATATAAGAAAAGGCATAAAACTAGGAGCTGGGTGGTTGATAGAAGGTATTTACCACTATGGTGAAGGTAATTCTATGCCATATCCAGGTCAAAGAGGGACCCTATAGGTGGTGAGGTTCTCAGGATTCTTCTGTTTCTCTATGGCATTGTGCTGATTGTATTAAGCCCCAGAATGCTGCAGTGCATCCTGGGTGAAATCTGTAAACATTAAAAAGAGTTTGGCTCATCCAACCACACTGGAAAGATCAAGTGGATGAAGAATATCTATTGCCCACATTTCAACATGCATTTGGATAGAACTCTGTAGAACAGCCCCATAAATATATGGGACATGCAGTACACATGAACAATGAATTGGGCTGAGTTGAACAGGAGAGGAGGGTAGATTGGTGCATCAAATGGAGGGCAATGGAGAGATATATGTGAGTAGGCTGAAACATGGAACTAATAAGGAACTCCAAAGAAGAATAAGAATAGAAGATGTCATTGAGGAATTATATAAGCTGGCTGGCCATGGATCAAGGTTGAGAGATAGAAAGCTACAATGCCGTATTGAAACCCTCACAATCTCAGGAGAAAGAAAGGAGAGTCTCTCACATTTTAGTAGACCCCTCCCCTAATGCCTCCCCCACCCCTCCATGGTAAACATATGGGAGGACATAGGCAAGAGTTACATAGGATCATCAGTCATGGATAGGTTCTGATCTGTGTTTTTGTAGGAAAATCTACAATCAATGAGATGATAGCTCCCTTTGAATATTTGAAAGGGAACTCCCAGTGTGAAAGCTCTCTATACAGATTGTCAGAAGCTTCTCCATAATTAGGTGCCTTTGAGAGTTTTCTGGGACACTGAGAAGCCAAGCTGTTTGCCTATGGTCATACAACTAGTCTGTGTCATAGATGGGGACTTAATCCTAGTATTTCTGATCATTAGATAAGGCCTCTTTGCACCCCATCATGGTGTGTCCCACCGATTGTATGCTATCTCAGTTTTGCGAAGAGTTTCACCACCATGAAGTCTAGCTCAAGTTCTGAGGTTTGTCCAGTGGTATGTCTTTATCCATCTATCCAATCTCTCAGGCATTGACCAATCAAATCTCACCTCATTAAGCTTCCAATAACACTCAAAGTGCCAGGTCAGAGGACTTATTCTTGCCTTGGTCTTCTGCTTTCCACCTTCTCAAGCAAATACTCATACACAAGATTGTGATGATGATGGCATAGCTCTCTACAAATTAAGAGCCCCCAATCCTAGAAGGGTCTTTATCACTTGAAGATTCTTTGTATGAGGCCAGCCAATGAATACTCTCTTCCCTAGCTCAGTATTCTCTTCCTCATGAGACACAATGTAACCTAGGTTTTTGGCAGGGGTTCTGAAAAACTGACTCCTGTTAATTTGATGATTCGACCAACGTCTTCCATCTAACATCTAACTGATTAGTTTGTAAGTTCCTTGAGGGCAGGTTCTGTCTTTTGACGCCTTTTGTATCTCTAGCATTTGGCATAGTGTCTTGCATGTAGTAGGTGCTGAATAAATTAATAAAAATTAATTAACTAAAATTAATAAATTAATAATAAATTAAATAAAATTAATTAAAAATAAAATAAACAAATATTGACTGATTGACAACTTCATCAACTATCCAAAATAACCAGACATTCCACGTCTTCAGCCCTCACCACTGTTGCTTAACGAGGTCTTATGAGTCCAAGTGGGAAGGATATAGGAAAGAATGCCACGAGGAAATAGCTTAGTTTGAGAGTGGGGTTGGCATGATCCCCATTTCTTACTCCTTCCATGTGTGGTCATATTTAGCTTCTGGCATCTTGCATTCCCCACGGTCAGCGTAGGATACTACTCTCTCTCCCTAACTGTGTACTGCTGGTGCTATTTTCTGAAGCACTTGGCTTTTCCTTGTCACACCCTCATTCTTTGGGAAAGAACTATTCTTTCCTTTATCCTATTACACAGCAGATTTCCCTGAGCTTTTGCCTTCAAATCCCTATAGCCAGATGTGACCTCTAATTGCTCTGGAAAAGTTGGGCCTGATTTTTTCCAGTTCTCACCTCTCTCTTTGTCTTCTGATCTGGGCTAGAAAAGTGTCCTTTCTGCAGCAAGCAGTCATGTCCTGTCTTCTCAGCCTACTGGCCACGTGAGACAGTCTGACGAGATCAACCTCATCTGCCTTCATTTCTCCTTTGAAATAGCCTTTGCACATGCAACAAAAATTCCAAAGGCTTCTCTCCCTCTTGCTGGTAGCTATTCAGGAAGTATACCCAGTCAGGTCAATAAATCAACAAGCATTTATTAGGCACTGATTTTGCGAAAGGAACTATGTTAAGTGCTGTTGTATATTCCTCTATGATCCCATCCTATGGTGTCCAGATCTTGTTATTTGAGGCTGAGTTTGAGATCAAACGCAGATTTCTTCAATTGGTTAATCAATCGACAGGCACTTATTGAGCACCTACCATGTGCCAGGCAATGTGTTAGGTGTCGAAGCGTTGTAAAGGTGTTGAAATAGGCTCTGTCCTCAAGAAGCTTACATTCTCTTGTCTGTCAGGGGACTGGGGATTCAACATATACATGAATAAAGATATAAGACGTTTATACAAAAATAAATACAGAGTTATGATGGGAAGCACTAGAAGCTATGGGTAAATAGAAAAGGTTTTATGTAGAAATAAGAATAATAGCTAGCAATTACATAGAACCTTAACATTTATAAAGAGGTTGATTAATCTCATAGTAATATATATATGTAATATATCATATAATTATACATATATCTATATGTGTGTATGTATATATCTTGATCTATTTCTCTAGCTAGCTAGCTATCTCATTTGATTCTCACCACAACCCTGTGAAGTAGGTGTTATTATCAAAACTTTTTAGACGAGGAAATTGAAGTTCACAGAGATTAAGTGACTTACCCAAGGTTGCACCAGCAGTAAGTGCTTAAAGAAAGATTCAGACTCAGGTTTTTTGACTCCAAATCTTGAAGTCTATCTACTGTACTACCTACTTAACTACCCCTGTAACTGGTGGGAATGTGGGAAGGAAGGAAAGGAAATAATTTATATAGCACTTACTATGTGACTATAGCTAGGTGACACCATGGTTAGAGCTCTGGGCCTGGAGTCAGGAAGAGCTGAATTCAAATCTGCCCTTAGACACTTACTAGCTGTATGACCCTGGGCAAGTCACTTAACCCTATTTGCTTCAGTTTCTTCTTCTCTAAAATGAGCTGGAGAAGAAAATGGCAAGCCACTCCAGTATCTTTGCCAAGAAAACCCCAAATGGGGACATGAAGAGTCAGGCATGACTGAAATGACTTAACAACACCAATACTATGTGTCAGGAACTATGGTAAGTGCTTTACAAATGTCACCTCATTTGATCCTCACAACAACCTTGCAAAGTTGGTGCTATTCTAATCCTCATTTTACAGTAGAAGAGACTGAGGCGGAGGTTAAGTGACTTGACCAAGATCACATGGCTAGTAAATATATGAGATCATATTGAACTCGAATCTTTACGATTCCAGGCCCAGGGTTCTATCCACTGTGCCACCTTGCTGCCAGAGAGCACTTGAACCAATCTTTGAAGGAAACCTAGTATTCTATGAGGTAGAGGTATGGAGAGATTGTATTAGAGGAGAGATTGTGTCATGTGTGAAGAAGGTCAAAAGAGATAATTAACTACTAGACTGTGCAAGTGAAAGAGAGAAATGTATTCTAAGGCTGGAAAGGTAGGTTGAGAATAGCTATAATGCCAGGCAGAGGAATTTGTATTTGACTGGAGGTAATAAGGAGCCGGTTTATTGATTTGGGGAGTCAGACCTGTGCTTTAAGAAAATCACCTTAGGTTTTCTGATAGCCTCTTCTGCTTATCCTTCTTAGTTCTCCACCACTGCTATAATGTTGAAGCCACATGTCCTGTCTACCTCTCTGCTGGCTCCTTCCCAGTGGGCCATGGATGCTCCCCTGAGATAATTTTTTCTTTGGGTCTCCAAGTTTGTTGAATTTCCACTGGCAGCTGCACAGACTGTTTGTAAAGGTATCTAGGTGTCTCTGATGTTGCTCTCCTTTATACAAGGGTCCCATTCTTTTTCAGACAATCCTACCTTCTGGAGGGATTTGGGCCTTTTCATTATTCCCCCATTCTTAGCCAAGAGGTCTAGAGACCACTTTCCAGGTATTCTCCCCAGTACATCTGTTCAGGGATGCAGCTAATTTGTAGAACACAAGTGGGGTGTTACTTACCTCCTTGTGCACTTATTATAGAGCTTTTAGTGAGTCCTTCACTTCTCCCCCAAATTTTATACAGCACCACATCATAAACCTCTTTTTAAAAAATCTATTGGTATCTTTTGTATTTATATCACCTATATTACCAACTATTTCCCCTCCTCCTCCTCAGGTCATTGTCTGTAATGAAGAACACACACACATACATGCACACACATACATATATATGTGTACACACATAAGAAAGAAAGAAAAAGAGGGAGAAAAACAGTTCAGCAAGACTAATAAGTTAAACAAGTGTGACATATGTGTTCTACACCCATAACCCCTATCTTTACAAAGGGAAGGAGGGGACATTCTCATTCCTTCTTTGGAGACAAACTTGATCATTATTATATCACAGCATTCAGTTTCAAATATTTTGCTGTTGTTCTTCCATTGACCTTATCGTAGTCATTGTGTACATTATTTTCCCTGGTTCTTCTTACTTCACTTTGCATCAGTCCACATAAGTCTTCCTATGCTTCTCTGTTTTCATCGTACTTATATCTCATTGCACAAATGTAATTGTCCATTACATTTATGTACCACAATTTGTTTAGCTACTCCCCAGTCAATGGGCATCTACTCTGTTTCCAATACTTTTCTTCTATTAAAAGTGTTACTATAAATATCTGGCCTATGTGGGGTGTTTATTTTGTCATCGACCTTGTTAGGGTATTTACTTGGCATTAGAATATTCATTTCAGTCCTTTTCTTTACATAATCCTTAACATTTCCAGAATAGTTGGAGCAATTTGCAGTTCCATTAACAGTGTTTTGGTATGCCTATATTTCCATATCATGCCCACTATTGACTTTTCCTATCTTTTTGCCAATTTACTGGGCATAGGTGAAACTTCAGTCATTTTGGTTTGCATTTCTCTTATTGTTAGGAATTTGGGGCATTCTCTCATATGGTTGCTAATAGTGTACAATCCTTTTAAGAACTATTTAGGCAAATCACCTGACCACTTATCTATTGAGGAATAGCTTTTGGTCTTACATATATTTGTAATTTATCTATATCTTTGATATCATAATCACATCCAAGATATTTGATGAAAAGATTTTTCTCCCTAATGACTGCTTTTTTCAATACTATTTGTGTTAATTTTGTTTGTGTAAAAATTTTTCATTTTCATGTAATTGAATTTCTATCTTTTGTGATCAAGCCTATCCTTTCCTTGCTAAAGAATTCGGTCTCTAGACATTTTTATGCAAGGTGCCTGTTCTGTTTATCTTCTAAGATTTTTATTGTGTCATCTTTAATATTAATTTCTATGTGGCAAAAACAAAATCCAGGAGGAAATAATATAAAGGAAAGTCTCATTCAAAATAACCACAAAGTGCTTAAAATATCTGGTAGTAACTTTACCAAGGCCCACTTGAGACCTGAATAGATACAATTACAAAATGATTCTTAAGGAAGTACAGGATGACTTAAATAAATGGATTCATCACTCATGGAGGGGCTATGCCAATAAAATAAAAATCATGATTACCTAAATTAATTTATAGACTTAATGCTATGTCAACTAAATTACCAAGGAGATATTTTATGGAAGTAGGCAAAACAATTACTAATTTCACTTTAAGCAACAAAAACTCTAGAATCTCAAGAGAAATGATGAAAGTAAAAGTAAGAATGAAGGGAGAACAGTACTTCTAGGCCTTAAATGGTATTGTAAAGCAGAAATAATCAAAACTATTTGGTACTGATTGCAAAACAGAAAGGTATATCAGCAGAATAGACTAAAGAAGGAAGAATCAGAAACAATTGAACCTAATAACCTAGACTTCAATAAACTCAGAACAAATTATTTTGGGAAGAATGCCCTATGTGACAAAAATTTCTGGGAAAAATGATTAACAATTTGGAAAGAATTAGGTTTAGGCCAAGATCTTACATCAACATCATAAGACACTCAAAATAGATTCATGATATGAATATTAAAAGTATTAACACATAAGAGACATCCCATATCTTTTCCCTCGTAGTCAATGAGTACTCTTAGAGCAAAAAAAAATTCCTTATGAGGATTTAAATCTGATTCTTTTCATTCCTGCTCCAAATATTTTACTTATTTTATATTCAATCATACATATCAATACAACAAATGTCAATGCTTAATCACAAAACTGGCAACAATAATCAGTGACAATAACATAGCAATAGCATAAAATTAAGAAAAAAATGAAACACAACAGTTCTATGCAGAAAGGTGGTCAGAAAAGGAACAAGAAAATTGTGAGGTGAAAAAAAGGGAAAAATGTTTGTGGTCAAGAGGAAATATCTTTAGGACACACCCACCCATAGAAAACAGATCCACGCTTGAAAAAAAATGAACAAGCACCCAGGTGTAAGGGCACGATCAACCCAAGTCACAGTTGATCATTGGGCCCTGATGGCCACTGAGTTTCTTCCAAGTTGTGTAAGCAAATGCAGGTGCAGGGGCAGCTGCCATCAATTTCACCTTGCTCAGTCTAGTAGCTTCATCTCCCTTACATGAGATCAAATACATGCATTGAGTCTGTCACTTCAATTAGTCTATCCACTTGTCTCTTTCTATCCACTGGCCTCCTTCTCCATTGCTTATAAACATGCCCAGATTGCTTCTATTCTAAAAAAAAAAAACACTTTCGAAACACAAAAGTGAACCTTTGCTTCATCCTACCATCCTCTCACAAGCTATGTGCTCTCTTCCTTTTCACAGTCCAACTTCTTTAAAGCTGAATACATTCACTGCTTCCTCTCCTCATTTCCTAGTCTCTTCTCATACCACTGCAACCCCCACTTCTTGACTAAAATTGCTCTCTCCAAGGTTACTGCTGGTCTCTTTAATTGCTACACCTAATAGATTCTCATAGCCCTTATCTTTCTGGATATCTATTAACCATACACTCCTGCTGAATGTTTTTAGGTCCCTGAATTTTCATGATATTGCTTTCTCCTAATCATCCCCTTACCCATCTGATCACTCCTTAGTCTCCTTCATTGGATCATTATTAATGGTCCACCTATCTTGAGTAGGAATACTCCAGGGCTCTGTCCTTGGCCTTCGCTCTTTTCATTTTTGGTGATTTCTTGGTTTTCAGATAAGTTCTTAATCTATGTATCTCGTCCTTATCTCTCTTTTGAACTCAAGACCTGCATCACCAACTGGCTGATGAACACTGCTACCTGGACATCCCATGAGCATTTTACCCTCAACAGGTCTGAAACAAAATTTGTTATCTTTCTCTTCATCCACCTAGCTTCCTAACGTCTCTATTTCTATTAAAGGTACCACAATCTTTGCATTTCTCCTCAGGTTTACAATCTCACAATTATCCTTGACTTCACTTTCCCTCACCCCACTACCATACTTAGTTCCCAAGTTTGGCTCATTCTATGTCCAAGACTTTTCAAGAATCTTTCCTCTATTCACTTGGGTACCACTTTATCCAGGCCCTCGTAGCCTTTCCTTTGGGCTACCACAATAATCTATTAATTGCTCCTCTTGCCTCTGAGCTCTGACCTCTCCAAACCCTCCTTCACCTAGCTACCAAGTTGATATTCCTAATCCTTGGTTCTGACAAATGTTACCCCCATGTTCCGGATGTTTCTCTGGATCTTTTCTCCCTTCAGGATAAAAATACAAACTCCTCTGATTGATACTTAAAGCCTCATACAATCTTAATACAGCCTTTATTTCTAAACCCACTTCATGTTCCTCTTCATATGCCCTATGTTCCAGTCAGATTGACTTATTTTATGATCCATCACTTTGCAAGGTTATCTCCTTATGCTTGGAATACTTTCCTCCCAAATCACTGTTTCTTGGAATCCCTTGTTCCATTCAAGGCTCGACTCAAGAACCTCATTCTATGTGAGCCTTTTCCTAATTTCTCTTCCTTCCATCAAAGTTAGTTTTTAGTACTTCTCTTGAAAATATTTTAAATTTATTTCACATATTCCCTATTTACTTCCTTATATACATACAGTTTCCCCCCAACAGGGAAGAAAATCTTGGGCAGAGATTCTCTCATTTTTTTTTTGCCTTTGTATCTCCAGGGCATAGTGCAATGGCTGGCATGAAGTAGATATTTATGAATCCCTGTTAACTTGAATTGAATTGGATCTATATCTATATCCCTTTAGTATTAAATAAAATCTGTTTGAGTTTTCCCCAAAGCTGCCTAGAAACCAAAGATCCTTCAAAGGCAAATGGCTACAGGGGGCCAAGAAGATGATTTCATGCCCAACTGACACTGCCTTTCCCTGTCTTACAGTATTCTCTTACAGAATAGCCTGTGTCTTTTTTTGTCATCCACAGACTTGTTCTCTGAACTCCGGGAAATTCATAAATGAGGCTAGGTAGTGATACTTCCTCTATTCTGGCAAGTCGTTATTCAGCCTCCACGTGAAAACCTGCAATGAATGTTTCGGAGGCAGCCCATTCCATTTTGAGATAGCTCTAGCTTTTAGAGAGGTTTTTGTTATGTTATATTCCTTTTAATAAGCTCTGCCATTATTCCTTCAGTTCCCAACAAGAAATATTTCTTAGCTTTCTCCAGCCAGCAGTAACAGATTCATTATGTTCTGATCTACCCAGATTTGGCCCATTGCCCTTTGGAGAGACTTAGAACACTACACCATGTTGAAATTCCTATGCACACCTACTGGAATATTTGGCCAGAAGGAATGTGGGAATTGGCTTGCAACTCAAAGATAGAGCAAGAAAGGGAGAAAGAGCATCTTTTACTTGGCCTAACAACAAAACATGCAAATAAGGCCCACTTTGGCACCAATGTGAAAATCCAATACGCCCTCTCAATGAAAGAGCCAGCCTCATTGACTCTGGGGATATGGGTTTTTTTGTTTTTTTGCCTTTAAAGATCAGGTTGAAAAATGTCTCATACTTTAACAAGACCCCACAAACACCGTGATTTTGCTGAGAGTGAAAATTCTTTTTCCAAATGGTTCTAGACTCTTGATTTACTTTATGAGTAAGTATGCAAAAAAGGAAAGCTATTTCCAGGTCTGGGGAGGGAGAGTTGGGGAGGAAGGGGGAAGGAGGGAAGGAGGGAGTCTGTAGAAGACAGTTAACAATATGGACATACTGTGTTACCTTGACTATAAAAGGCATTACCCAAAACCCTGAAATTGTTGAAATTTTGCTTCACATATTTAATAAATTACCTGTATTTTTTCAAGATAGAGGAACCAAACTTCTAATCATATCACTCATTTACTCTAATTCTTGAATAGTTTATTGATTGCCTACTAAATGAAATAGAAACGACTCAGTTTGACAGTTGAGTCACTCTACAATGTAGTTATAATCTACCTTGACAGTTGCTTTAAAAAAACCTTTATTCCACATAGTAAATGCTTCATGTCATTTCCTAAACTTTTAGAGGGTTATTTCTACCCCCATATCTTTCTTTTGAAATTATACCTTATCCTTCAAGGCCAGTTCAGATATTTCCTGAATGAAGCCTTTTTTGATTACCATTCCCTCTGAAGAAATGATCTTCCTTTCCCTAAATCTCACATGATCTTTTGTTTGACCCTCTTAAGTATTCATCATGTTTTATTTTGTACTATGGTTATTTGAATATATTTCATATCCCCCTGCTTCCAACTATATTGTAAGCGCCTCTAGGAAAGGGACAATATCTAATTTATTTTGAATCTCTACAAAAGCCTGGCACAAAGCCTTTCACCTTTGAGGGAGATGAGGTACCCAAATTTGTAATTTTATCAGTGAGAGGAACTCCCAGTATAGTAATCTTCTCTACCAGGGGCAATTACTCTGTCTCACTCAGTCTTAGAGAGTTGTGGGGGTTGGGGGGGTGTAGAGTGGGGTCAGGGGTAAGTGACTGCATGGTTAAGTGACATACCTGTGGTCACATGAACAGTAAATGTTGGAGCAGAACTTGAACTCAGGTCTTTCTCATACTAAAGACATCCATTGTACCATATTGTCTCTCATTTTGCACTTAGTAGGACCTTAATAAATCTTTATTGAAGCAAAGTGAATTACATTCAATTGCATTAAATGACATGCAAATATTTCTTATAGCACCAAGCATGAAATGGTCAGGTGACATTTTTCACCAGCAATCATTTCTTCCCATATCACCTAATCTCTTTCGCTTCTGTAGCCTACGACCCTACGGGGACATCTCCAAAGTCAAAACTATATTATCGAATTCTAGATCTTTAGTAACAATGACAGTAGCAACAGATATCATTTATATAGTGCTTATTATATGCTAAAGCTTTACAAATATGATCTCATTTAAGCCTCACAACAATCCCGTGAGGTAGGTGCTTTTATTTTCCCCTTTTACAGATGAGGAAACAGACGTAGACAGAGGATAAGGGACTTGCTCAGGATCACACAGCTAATAAGTACATGAGGACAGATTTGAACTCAGGTCTTCCTGCCTCCAGGCCCATAGGTCCATCCACTGTGGTACATGGGTACATGTAATGTAGGTATGTTAATTAGTCAATCAGTCAACGAGCCTTCATTTAGCACTATGTGTTGTTTTGTTGAGTTGTATCAGTCATCTGATTCTTCATGACATCATTTTCATGGCAAAGAAACCACTGGAGTGGTTTGCCATTTCCTTCTTCAGCTCATTTTACAGATGACTAAACTGAGGCAAATAGAGTTAGGTGATTTGCCCAGAGTCACACAGCTAGTAAGTGTCTGAGGGCAGATTTGAACTCAGGAAGATGAGTCTTCCTGACTCTGGACCTGGTACTCTATCCACTGTGCCACCCAGCCATCCAAGCACTATGTACCATTATGATAAATTCTGCCTCTGTCATGTATTGGATTTGCCCACGGACAAATGTCCAAACGTTCAGTGCCTGAAGCAGACTACTGAGACCATAAACTACCGAGGAATTGTAGATTTGTACTGGTGGAAGGATTTTCCACACTGAGGATTCTCCAAACCCTAGGAATCCCAGATCCAGATGAAGGAAAAAGCAACATAGTTGCTCCACAGAGTTTAGGAGGCTGAGTTGACAGAGATTCTTACATTGCATATACACTTTATGTTTACCACCCCCAATATATTCATTCCACATATTTAAAGTTTGGTTGGAAAATAGCATGCTAGGAAGGGAGTGTGGCATAGTAGAGTCACCTGGATTTAGACTCCAAAGATCCATGTTTGAATTACCCCCCAAATACTATATACTTATCAGGTTTGGGGCCTTGGGCAAGTCAAGTAACCTCTCTTGTAAGTCTCAGCTTCTTCATCTGCAAAATAAAGCTAAGAAAAATACCGATCTCACAGGACTTTTGTGAGGATCAAATTAGATTATATATGTATAGACATATATACACGCATATATAAATATTTATATGCATACATACATAACTTTATAATACATAATATGTTATATGTATAAATATGTAACATATATAACTATATTTAACAAATGATGTATGTTATAGGTATGTAATATATAATATATAACATGCAATTATATTTAACAAATAATATATGTTATAGGTATGTAATATATAATACACACAATTATAATTAATAAATAATAT
Source organism: Trichosurus vulpecula (assembly GCF_011100635.1). NCBI lineage: Eukaryota > Metazoa > Chordata > Mammalia > Diprotodontia > Phalangeridae > Trichosurus > Trichosurus vulpecula. The sequence continues at coordinate 518,810,924 of NC_050573.1, forward strand.
ATGTTATAAGTATGTAATATATGAAACATAACACATAAGTTATATTTAACAAATAATATGTTATAGATATGTAATATATAATTATATTTAACAAATAATATATGTTATAGGTAGGTAATATATAAAACATAACATATAATTATATTTAATAAATAATATATGTTATAGGCATGTAATATATAATATATGATGTACACAATTATATTTAACAAATAATATGTTGTAGATATGTAATATATATTATATTTAACAAATAACATACTATAGGTATGTAATATCTAATACATAGCACATATAATTATATTTAACAAATGATATGTTATAGGTATGTAATATACAATATATAACTTACACAATTATATTTAATAAATACTATGGAAGTATGTAATATATAATACATAACACATATAATTATATTTAACAAATAATATATGTTATGGGTGTGTAATATATAATATATAACATATATAATTATATTTAACACATAATATATGTTACAGATATGTAATATATAATATATAACACACATAATTACATTTAACAAATAATATGTTATAGGTATGTAATATATAATATATAACAACTATCTATGTAACTATATATATTACTTCATATATGTAACTTTGCAAAGTTACAACTTATTTGCAAACTTCATGCAAATTCTGCATAAAGCTCTATGTGAGCCATCATGCTGGGCTCAGTATGGGAATAAGATATAAGGTGGTATAAGTGAGCAAAGCGGGGGCTTCCAGAACAAGGACATAAGGCTTCTTTGCTGCTCAGTGATGCTGTGACCTTGGACAGAGTAGTTCACCCTCCTCTCTGAGCCTCAGTTTTCCTATTTGTAAAATAAAGGGATTAAATTAGTCTAGCTGTTCTCTGAGTTTCCCCCTCGTTCTAACATTCTATTATTCTAGGAAGGGATCTAGGTTCAAGGACAAGATCAGTGCAGTTGGGAAGCAGGAATCTTGCCTTTCCATATCGCCAACTATATTGCACTCTCTATTCATTTTAGAGAGAGCCAGAGGTAGGCAAATAGAGAGACAGCAAGTGGGAAAATCTTTTAACTTTTTTTTTTCCTCCAGGGCTAAGGTGCATGGAAGGGCATATAAGAAAACCATAAGGATTTTTGAAATCTGTGAAGATGTGAAAAGCCAGTGTGAGGTTTTAGAGACCCAAGAGATATTCAGAAGCTGAAAGTTCTTAAGAGACAACTCTGACAGAATGTGCAGATGTGAAAATCAATGTGTTAAAATGTTGTACATGCTAGGACTTTTGCATGGTACATTGGGAAAGCCTTAGACTTGGTGGTAGAATAGGACTGGTTTTAGTCCCATCTTTGACATGTTATCCATGAGGTCACATTCCCCCTTTGAGTTAGTTTCCCCCTTTGAGCCTGTAACCTGCTAAATAAAATGGAGTTGGATTTGGTGACCATGAAAGTCCTTCTGAATTTTGATTCTCTAGAGCAATGCTCACGGGTCACTTGTTTCAAAATCGGTCTCCCTGATACAATGCTCTCCCCTCTCCAGTCCATCCTTTGCATTGCTGCCACAATGCTCCTCCTAAAGCCTGGTTCTGGCCATGTCATGGCCTGGAATCTCAGTAATTTATCAAAGACATGGTAAACATGAAATCTCTATTATGTACTAGGGATTGTGCTAGAGGCTGGGGGTAGAAAGACAAAAATGGTTCAGTGGAAGAACTGTTGAATTTGAAGTCATGGGACCTGTGTTGGAATTCTAGCTCTGCCCTGCACTGACTATGTGACCTTGTGCTAGGTGACCATCAAGCTCCTTCCTGCCCTACATCTGTAATCCCAAACTCTCAAATACCTTACACTGGGACTGGGTGGGACACAACATGTACTGACACAAACAGATATATTTTCAGAAGAGAAAAAAATCAACAGTTGGGGATGGGGGCAGAATCAGTAAAAGCCTGTGTAGGAATCAGATGCTGAACTGATCCTTGAGGGATGCTTGGGATTCTTGGGAATAAAATAATGGAGAGGAAGAGAAGGAGAAGGAGGAGGAGGAGGAGGAGGAGGAGGAGGAGGAGGAGGAGGAGGAGGAGGAGGAGAAGAAAGAGAAGAAGAAGGAGAAGAAGAAGGAGAAGGAGAAGGAGAAGAAGGAGGAGGAGGAGGAGGAGGAGGAGGAGGAAGAGGAGGAGGGGGGGAGGAGAAAGAGAAGTAGAAGAAAAAGGAGAGGAAGAAGAAAAAGAAGAGGAAGAGGAAGAAGAAGAAGAGGAAGAGGAAGAAGAAAAAGAAGAGGAAGAAGAAAAAGAAGAGGAAGAGGAAGAAGAAAAAGAAGAAGAAAAAGAAGAAGAAGAAGAAGAAGAAGAAGAAGAAGAAGAAGAAGAAGAAGAAGAAGAAGAAGAAGAAGAAGAAGAAGAAGAAGAAGAAGAAGAAGAAGAAGAAAGAAGAGGGGGAGGAAGAAAGAAGAGGGGGAGGAAGAGGGTTAGGGTTTAGGGTTAGGAAGAGGAAGAGGAGGAAGAGGAGGAGGAGGAGAAGGGAAGAGAAGAGGACAGACATAGAGACAGAGAAAGAGAGAGATAGAGAAACAGAGACCAGGAAAGAGGGTGATAGAAGGGCCGAGACAAAGACAAAAAGGGAGGGAGAGGGAGGGGGAGAGAGAGACAGAGAGAGAGAGAGAGACAGAGAGAGAGAGAGAGAGAGAGAGAGAGAGACAGAGAGAGAGACAGAGACAGAGACAGAGACAGAGACAGAGAAAGACAGAGAGACAGAGATGAGGAGAGGAAAAAAGAACAGAGCAGAGAACAGACAGATATAGGTAGAGACCAAGAAAGAGAGAGACATAGAGACTGAGACAAAGAGAAAAAGAGAGGAGAAAAAGAGAGAGAGAGAATGGAAAATAATTCTAGACTGGGAAGCACTAGTATGGAGTGGGTGGTGGGTGAAGTGACATGTACAAGGAATAGCTAGTAATCTAGTTTGGCTGGAACATAGAGGGCATCTAGGGAAGGGAAAAGGAATTTCTTTAGCTCCTGTCATGTGCCAGGTACCCTGCTAAGTGCTTTCCAAACATTATTTCATTGGATCCTCACAACAACTCTGGGTGGTAGAAGCTATCGTTCTCCCTATTTTATAGATGAGGAAACTAAGATAGAAAGAGGTTATGTGACTTGCCTAGGGTCACACAGCTAATAAATGTCAGGCTGAATTTGAACTCAGATCTTTCTGACTCCAGATTCAGTGGTCTATCCCCTGTACCTACCTTGCTTCTTCTGAAGTTGCATAATATGGAGAAAGACTGGGAAAATCGGTGGGAGCCAAACTGTCTCTCTATGATGCTGTTCTCAATAGAGCAGAGTTCAGTATAAACCAGATGCCATTTGGACTCCATTCAAAGGAGTTTCTAGTGGCAAAGGCACCTCATTATAAAGTGCTTTGATGGCACTGACAACCAAACAGCATTAGAGTGAAGCACCGTAATACATGGGATGAGAAATAGGGAAGGGCTGAGAGTGAGCACTTGAGTTCATTATTTTTTAAGCACTGCGCAGAATAAAGGTCATAGGAGGATTCAAATGCCGATATTTTATTATGGAGAGATTATAAAATATAGGACATGCTTCTTTACCTGTTATTGATGGGCAATCTTTTCATCTATTTCCCATTATAGCGAGGCCAAGGACAAAGATGGGCCATTAGAGAAAACTGATCGTGGCAATTAGTAGGGGTAGAAAAGAAAATTTCCATAGGGGAAGTAATATGGAGTAATGTTTAACAACTGACAGCAACTTCTTGCAATTAACTACTAATTAAATTATTAAGGTCCCGACTCTTCTCTCTGAACATATTGTCTTCATCTGTACAGGCAAAAGAATGCGTGTAGAGTAAGGTAATTATCTGGATAATGTGGTACTAATAATAGCTGACATTTTGCAGTGATTTAATGCTCACAAGATGAATGATCTCACTTGTCCCTCTCAACAAGACTGTGTTGTAGGTTCTATTAGTATTCCTGACTCTCTGATGAGGTAAGCAAGGCTCAAAACCTAGGTCTTCCTAACTCCAAATACGGCGCTCCGTCTACTATTCCACATTTCTTTTTTTGTTACATTACATTTATTCCCTTTTTTGTCATGTTAAGAAAACCAATAGATAAAGGGAACAATGTGAACTTAGTAGGAAGCAGGAAACATCTGTGATTTGATCAACATGGAGACTTCTAGGTTTAGAAACTCCCTTCATATGGAGGGGGCATAACCCACTGAGAAGGAATCATGGTACAATGCAGGGAGTGATGAGTTTGGAACCAGAAAACTCCAGCTTGAAGCCCAGTTCTGACTATTTCTACTTGTGTGATCTTGGATAAATCTCTTAACCTCCTTGGGCCTCGACGTTCTCATTTGTCAAATGAGGGGGTGAGACTAAATGATTGCTGAGGTCCCTTCTAGACCCAAACCTACTGTCTTATGAACACTCCTGAGAAGGTCAAGTTCTAGATCAGTGTGCAATTGAAGATGCTGGAGACAGTCAGAGATAGTTGACGGAACAGCCTGATGCAGGAGAAAGAATGTGCGATCTGGAATCAGAGAGACCAGTTGCAAATCCAAGCTCTGCAAGTCTGTACCTCTGTGACCTTGAATCTCTCTGGGTCTCTGTTTCCTCATGGATGAAGGTTCTCTTTAGCCTGACTTCTAGGATCCTCCTGATTTGTGATTTGGATAAATCCAAAGGAGTTCCCTGGGGCAAAAGGAGGTTAAATGACTCACCCAGGGACACACAACAGAAAAGTGACCTTTCTGTCCCTTCTCTTGTTAAACTGGAGGAGAAAAAGACTTGGTTCTATGACCTTCCCCCTCCCTGTTTCTTTTGGAGGCTCTAACTTGACTGGGTACTTTGCACAAAACTCCCTTGTAGTGTTTGACTTCAGTTGACCTGTCTTAGACACAGCTGCTGATTCTGAAGGGAATTGTTATCTGCCTAGGGACTGCATAATTGAAGGTTGGTGTGAATATCTGAGTTTACTCTAGGAGCTCAGATCAAGCTTAATCTGGTGGTTGCTATGAGACCCAGGTGGATTTCACATGCTTACAATGGTCACCTAGCAATTACTTATAAAATTGTCTAACTTTTCCACCTATGCTTTAGTGATTAAATGGGGGAAGGAAGCAATCCTGACGTGACACTCCCCTGTCAGTGGTGAATTCTCAATTCAGTTCTCAATGTCAGTGGTGAATTGTCAATTACTCTCACTGGGAGCATAATTTCTTCTGGAGGCTGCCAGTAGCAGGCAGCAGGGACCACCCTGCAGAGTGGGAGCCTCTGAAGACTTGATAAGAGCAACTGAATAAACCTTAATAAGGTCAAGTACTCTTGCATGTACTTTCAGCAAATAAATGTTACATACAGTTCTTACTTCTTCAACTGTTCCAACTGAGCCTTTACATTACCTCTAGTGCAACTGGGGGAGAAAGGAATTGCAAGAAGGAAAGTAAACTATGTATTTCCTCTTCAAAAGTAGGATGAGGATGACTGTTGGAAAACAGGTGAGTTTCCCTGAGTAAAACTTTTCTTCATTGTGACTATAGATATTATCTTTGCATGTACATATTTTTGCTTATTTTCTAAGGGGCTCAAATGCATTTATTTTTAAGCATACCCATTAAAAATATTGCAGATTACATTACATTATAAATGACAAGTTGAATTACTGAATAATAATCATCAAAGGTAGCATCTCTGGAATGTCAGGCAGAGGCCACTTGCTGCTCTGAGCATCTGTGTAGGGAAAGAGAACAGAATCCTAGGGAAATTAAGAACACTCCTACAGGGGTCTCTGGAAGGATCAGTGAGAAAGCCCTGAATGATGCAAATGAAGATTCCACTGTCTGTGATTCAAGGCTTCTAAACCTCTAATGAACAGACCACTTCACTCTTGAAAATGAATGGCCTGATATGCTCCAAGGAGGTTAAAGAAATATTTCATAAGCACCAAAATGTACACAATGGTACTTTTCATGGTGGTAAAGAATTGGATACAAAGTTGATGTCCATCAAATGAATAATGGCTGAACATACAATGTTGGCAGACTATGGTAAATAACTACAATATAATAAATAAAAGTAAAGAACTACAAGGGAAGAAATGATGAATGGGAAGAATTCAGAAAAGCATGGGAAGATTTATATGAACTGATACAGAATGAAGTAAACAGAACTGGAAAAATGATAAACACCATGTCTACAACAATGTAAAAGAAAAAATACCAAAACAAAGAGGAAACAATGTTGTATAATTAAAATGACCAAGCTTAGCTCTAGAGAAGTGTTGAAAAAAAAATGAAACTCCTTCCCTTTTTTATAGTGGTAGGGCAATATGCATATGGAACATTGAATTGGTTGTCAGGGTAGATTGTTGGTTGATTTTGCTGAACCAATTTTTCTTTATTTTTTTTCTTTGTGAACAAGAAATGGATTTCTAAGGAGAGGAAGGGAAAGGATGTATTTGGATGGGAAAGTGATGTAAAAATGAAAACTACTAGGAAAAATGTTTTTTAAAACATAACTCAGAAACATCTATTACTTTTTCACCAATTAATAGATTTTTATTAACTAAAATAAATAAATAAACAAAAAGACCAACCAGCCAACAAACAAACAAATAGAATGACAGAAAGCCCCCTCAGCTTCTTTCTAGGCTAGTCCCCTGCACAAGGAATGTTCACTGGTGTGGATGAGAGAAAAATATGTAAAAGACTTTGCAAACCTTAACATGCTACATTAGTGCTAGCCATTATTATTATTATTATTATTATTATGGCACTATGGGTATTTCTTATGGACTGCAATTTCCTACTTGTTCCTTTTTTTTTTATAGAATCATCTTTGTCACACTCCTCCAATTCTTTCTGCGTCATTGTTCTCCAAATTTTTGGTACTGTCCAGTTAGTTTTCTCACTCTGACTCATTCTATATATGTCCATCCTGCTATTGGGCATAGCTCTCTGCCTCCGTCCATCTTTATCTCTTTCTCTGTGTCTGTGTCTATTTCTACTTCTATTTCTACATCTGTCTGTCTCTGTTTCTCTGTCTTTCTCTGATTCTCTATCTCTGACTCGGTCTCTAACTCTGTCTCTCTCTTTCTGACTGCCTTTCTCTGTTCTCTCTGCATCTCTCTCCTATGCAGGGGGGTTAGAATGGGGGTGGGAAGAGTTAATTATATAAAGCTTACCTGGGTCATCCAAAGGTGTATCTGTAATTGTGCAAAACCTAGTTGCTGAGTTTGCTTTTGAGTTCTTCCCATTGGAGTCACTCAAATATGTCAACCACTCTTTACTCCTTGGGAAGGAAATGCTTAAGGCTCTGGGGAACAGATGAATCATGACCTTTGGTAAGCCATTCTGGGTCTCATTTCCCTCATCTCCAAAATGAGAGGACTAGACTAAACAATCTCTAAAGTCCCTTCCAGCAATAATTTCTATGACCCATAAGGGACAGCTGTTTGTACCAGCACTGCTACTGGGATATTTGGAGATGCCAGATAAGTAGAAAAAAGCTGGCATATCTTGGATCAACCTGGCTTTCAGGACCATAATTAGGAATTCTTATGCAAACTGAGTTGATGAGGTGGACGTGGAAGAGGAAGCGAAGAGAATAAGTATTTATATAGCACCTACCATGTACTAGGTACTATGTTAAACCCTTTTTACAAATATTATCTCATTTTGTCCTCACAACAAGCTTGAGAGATGAATCCTATTATTAACTCCATTTTATAGCTGAAGGAATTGAGGCTGAGATTAGTGATTTTATCAGTACTGTGAGCCAACACCTCAATTGTTCTCTCTACTATAGTTATAACTCCTCCAGTATACTTTTCGTGGTTGGAGAGTATTTGCTAAATACGTGAAATATACATATACACACATGTGAAATTCACATATGTGAAATATACCTATACATACAAGTGAATGATATATGTGTGAAATATACATATATGTAAAATAAACAATATATAAATAATCAATATGTGAAAAATACAAACAAGCTGAGACCAGTAAAAATGGTGCAGCTTTGGTACCCACAGAGTTTGGTTTTTGTGTCCTTGTGTAGTAATTGCATGGAGTGGGGCTGTTTGTCATGTCTGTATCAGTGCAGGGTTATGGCTTATGCTACTTAGGACTTCCCTTCCCTGTGCCCCCACAGAATACATCATAAATGAGGAAGTAAACAATTATGAAATTGTGTTCTAGACCCAGCCTAGCATTCCTTATTTGAGTTATGCAGGCTGAGGTCATTCTTGATTTTCTTTCCTTAGAGAAGGATGCCCAGCAGTGATCACTGGGGGTATATAGCAGTGTGCAAATCAGTCACCTTTTATACAACTGAATACAAATTTTAACCCATTATCTTCCTGATTCCCCTAGATAATGGGTCCATAGATTTGGCTTTGCAATAAACTTCTCAATCAGGTTCTGTTCAAGGATACCAATTTCTTCATTCTTTGTGGTTCAGTTCAGAAAACAGAAGACAGGACATGAAAAAAAAAAACCAAGGAAAATCTGCAGTTTTCTGCAGAGATGACCATATTCAGCATCATAGAAAGTCTATCAACTAACATTTTAAAAGTGCCTACTGTGTGCCAACTGTTGTGCTAATCCCTGTGGATGCAAAGGAAGGTAAAAACAATACCAAATTGTTTTTATTTTTTTATTGGAAAACTGCCTCTTTTGTTGTGCATTTAAAAGGAATAGCAAGTTATTCATGGTAGATGTGCAATTTTATGTGCAATCATCTTTTTAAAATTATGTCATGTTATTGGAAAGCTTGTTTTATTTCATAAATTAAAAAAATAAAATAAACAATAACAAAAAACTCAATCTCTGCCCTCAAGGAGATCACAGTCTAATTGGGGTGGGGGGGGCACCAATATGCAAATAACTATGTTGGAACAAGATATATACAGGAAAAATTGAAGGTAGTCTTGGAAGGAAGGCACTAAAATTGAAGAAGACTTGGAAAGACTTCTCACAGAAAGACAATTAAGGTCCCTCAAATTGTCAGCCTTTCAGGTCCAGCTTTGCTTCTCAGCAAATTCTGACTTGAATTCAATGAGTACTCTTATAGTACTAGATATTGCCAGCTTGTGGAACTACCCAGAGACATGGGTAAGAGCCGATTTCACAGAATCAGTCTTGGAGTTAGAAGGGACCACAGAGGCTTTATACAACCCATACTTAATGAAGAATTCTTCCTACAATATACCCTGACAAAGGGTCATTCAGCTTTTACTTAAAGATTTCCTTTATCTTGATGTGTTTCCTACATATTAAAGCATCCTGAAGATTTGGAGCTGACCGATAGCCATGTTATTGAAAAGGCAGCAAGGGAGTCAACAACCCATCTGAGAAAACATGGCCTTTCAGGTTGAACCCAACTGTCTGTGCTCAAATCATGTTGGACGTTGGCAGGCAAACTGACAAGGATTGACAAATATTTATCTTCCATACATTTTGGTGAAGTATCCATCCAGTTGAACACCCCAGTGGGCTTAGATGGATCACAGGATTACAAGTTTAAAGTAGAAAGAGACCTCAGAGGCCATCTAGTCCAGAATCATCAGTTTACAAATGAGGAAACTGAGACTCAGGAAGGTTCAGGTTACTATTACCTGACCAAGGTTGCATAGGTAGTAAGCCCCAAGGTGAGATTTGAACTCAGGGCGCCTTACTCTAGAACCAGTATTCTTTCTACTCACTGTACCCTTACTGGCATTTGGTGATAGAAAAGTTAAGCAATCCCAAGTTTTGAAGGTTTGAAATGATGCTCATAGAGAGTAAGCCACTTCTCTTAGTAATGACCATTTCAGAAAGGAGCTGAAAGTCCAGAGAGTTTAAAAATGATTTGTTGCCAAGAGCCTCTCGCAACATCAAAGAAAGAGGAAAAAGACCCATATATATATAACAATATTCATAGCAGCTCTTTCAATAGGAATGACAAAATAGAAAGCAAGAGAGTGTCCATCTGTTGGGAATAAACAAATTATGATATATTAATGTAATGGATGGAGAAAGAAATGGCAAACCACTCTAGTATCTTTGCCAAGAAAACTCCAAATGGGGTTATGAAAAGTTGAACATGATGGAAATGACTGATCAGCAACAACAGCAACAATGTAATGGGATGTAATGTGTCATAAGAAATGATGAAATGGACAGTTTCAGAAAAGAAACTGAGAAGACCTTTATGAAGTGATGCTCTGTGTGATATGTTGAGCTAAGAGAACGATTTATAAAATGACAACATTAGAAGTAAAAGCATCTTTGAAAGACTTTAGAACTCTGAGAAATACAATGAGAAACTATAGTTCCAAAGGAATGAAGATGAAGCATGATCTATTTCCAGGATCAAATATAAAATCCTCTCTTTGGTGTTAAAAGCCCTTCACAACCTGGCCTTCTCCTACCTTTCCAGTTTTCTAACACCTTAAATTCCCCACCCCTACCCCAACCACGTATTCTTCAATCCATTAACAAAGACCTCCTTGCTATTCCGTTAATAAGACATAACATCTCTTGGTTCCAAGCATTTTCACTGGCTGTCCTCTATGCGTGGAACTGTCTCCATCCTCACGTCTGCCTTCTGGCTTCCCTGGTTTTCTTCAAGTCCCATCTAAAATCTCATCCTCTGTAGGAAACCTTTCACTAAACCCCTTAATACTAACCCCTTCCTTCTGTCGATTATTTCTGATATATCCTGTATATAACTTGTTTATATATAGTTGTTTGCATGTTATCTCCCCTGTTAGATTGTGAGCTGCTTGAGAGCAAAGCATGCCTTTTGCCTTTCTTTATATCCCCAGCACTTAGCATAGTGCCTAGCACTTTGTAGGCACTTAATAAATATGCCAGCTTGACAACTCACTTTCTTCTAGAAAGTGATGCACTTAAAATACAGAATGAGACATACATTTTTGGATTTTTTTGACTATGCATATTTGTTATGACAGCTTTCTTTCATATTTCTTCCTTTCTTTCCTTTCTCTCATTTCTCCATTTATAGAGGATAAGCCTGCCTTTCTCCTATTTCTCCCTTTCCTTCCTTTCTTCCTTCATTCTCTCCTTTCTTTCTCTCCCTTTCTTTCTCTCATTCTCCCTCCCTCCTTCCCTCTCTTCCCTCTTTTCCTTTGTTCTTTCTTTACTCCCTCCTTCACTCCCTCCCTACTTCCCTCTCTCCCTTCTCTCCTTCCCTCCTTCTCTTCCCTCCCTCCCTCCTTTCCTCCTTCCTTCCTTCTTTTCCTTCCTTCCTTCCCTCCATTCCATCCTTCCTTCTTTCCTGCCTTCTTTGCTTCCTTCCTTCCTTCCTTTGTTCCTTCCTTCCTCCCTCCCTCCCTTCTTTCCTTCCTTCCTTCCTTCCTTCCTTCCTTCCTTCCTTCCTTCCTTCCTTCCTTCCTTCCTTCCTTCCTTCCTTCTTTCCTTCCATCCATTCTTCCTCCCTCTCTCTCTGTCTCTTTTCCTATTTCTTTCTCTCATCTGCAAGGTCAAGGGGAGGGTAGATGGAATGTCATATAAGTAGATGTATTTGACTGGAATTTGTGCATATGAAAGGCAATGATAAGTAACACACCTGGAAAGATAGATTACTGACAGATTGTGAAAGACTTTAAAGACCCTAAAGAGGAGTTTATATTTTATCCAAGAGGAAACAGGTAGCCACTGGAGCTTTTTGAGCTTGGGAGTGAACTACATCAGTATATCCTCAAGACTTGGTCACTTCAAAACAGAGTAAATGACTCTGAAATCTGACCCCTGTACCTCATGAATACTTTCTCCAAAAAGAGAGTCAGGAGGAGGTGTTCACATTAAGCACCAAACAACATCATTAAAAATTAAATGGACTCTATCTGAACAGCCAGGAAATGAATCATTACAGGCATGGTAGTCATTTCTGAATCAGTTGTTTGTGTGCAGATTGGTTGTCAACTGGCTGGAGCTACAGTCACCAAATGAGAAGAGATCAAGAGGAAGATTCTGCCTGTAATGGTAGTTCCTTTGACCTGAGAAATTTAAACAAGATTCATCGTCTAGTCCCAGAACTCCCAAAAGGGAAACAGCAAAAGTAAATGCATTGATTCTAACTATCATCATTTTAAAAAGAGACATTTAATTGATACAATATGGTCTTCACAACATGGAAGCTGAAAGACCCAGAAACAACACCAGTTGGTAATCATTAAATATTCTTGCCAAGCGGAGAGACATGGTAGCCAAGGACAACACCCCTTTAAAGTAAAAGTTCATTTACAAGACATTACAGAGAGGTGTGATGGAAGATTATGGTTATTTCATACTCTCCAAAACAGAAAAATAAAATGTAATTGAAGAGAAAATAAGTCTGCGAAGAGTTTGGCATGAAATTCAGTTAACCAAATCATCCTAACAACTTTTATAGAAGTAACTAGGGGGAGCACAACAAATAGAAAAAATAGATCTAATAGTATTCTTCTGATGATCTTTGCTATCAGTTAAGATAATGGAAACCACATTGAATCTGCTACCCCAGTACCCTTAATACGTTATGTGAAAAATGGCATGCAAGAAGATAATATGGGGAAGGACCTGCTCAAATAGATAAAGAAGCAACTCAGATGCAACATAATTTCAGATGTACTAAAGGACTGATTCTAGAGATTATTAAAAGAAGGGAGAATTCAAGGATTGGAAAAGATTCTACATATCATCTTTCCAAAAACAGAGAAACAAACTTCAAATTCAAAACCACATCCTAGAAGATATCAGCAAAGATGATTCATGTGCCTTATTTCTTTTTTCTATGAAATTTTTGAGATGCAGTGTGGTCTAGCAGATTGAGAGCTGTTCTGCGCCAGTGAGGAAGATCTGGCTTCAAGTCCCAACTTGTAATGGTTGTGTGACCCTGGGCAAGTCATCTAATGTTTCAATGCCCCAGGTAACTCTGGAAAGCTGCCAACCTATTATGGTAGAAGAATTTCCTCATCAAAAACCCCTTATGCCCATGAAACCACATATCTAGTAAAGTAAATCAATTAAATTCTTTCTTAGTCTACACATGGGTATGCTACCTTGATATGTTGTTTATTTGCTTTTGTAAAATAAAGCATTTGACTCAATAGAATGAAATTCAGTCTTGAAGGCTCTTCTCAAACCAGGTGTCTCCTAAGAATGAGTTTAAATTTATATGGTTCTGTGATGAATGTAACTACAAAGACAATTTTGCTCAATGATCCATTGAGTATTAACACCAGTCCAGGAGTAAAACAGGGAGATGTATGCTTATCTAAGTTTCATGAAAGATGTCTTGCATAGCTTCAAAACAAAAAACAGTTTCTCCATGTATGGATTATATACACATATACTACATATGCCTTATATACAGAGTGTCCCAAAAGTCTTAGTGCAGTTTTAAGCTTTAATAGCTTCACTGGCTTTAAATTGCACTAAGACTTTTGAAACACTCTCTAGATATGTATATGTATATATGTATATGATCCATACATAGAGAATCTGTCTTTTGTTTGATCCTGTTCGATCAGCTGGATATTGCTGGAAGAAGTCACAAAATTGTGTCAAGTGGGTTATCATTGTCTAAGCTCAAAAGGGCTCTCATTGCTATAAGGTAATACTTTTATTCACTTCCAATACATAGTACCACACCTCCCACAATTACTGTTCCAAACCTCCTCTCTTCTAACACTACTCCCATATACTTCTGTCTCAAAAGATGAGTACGGTTCCTCCTTTACAAAGAAAAATGAGGCCATCCATTGTGAATTATTACCCACACTTTATAAAGCAAGACCTTTGTCAATCCCTTGCTCCTACTGCTCCAGTCCTAGAGGATAAGGTGACCTAGGCAAGACTAAGCCGCCTAGCCATGCCCTTAGTTCCATCCCCATTGATCATTTCTTCCTTCCTTCCTTCCTTCCTTCCTTCCTTCCTTCCTTCCTTCCTTCCTTCATTCATTCCTTCCTTCCTTCCTTCCTCCTTCCCTCCCTCCCTTCCTTCTTTATTTACTTCCTTTCTTCCCAACGGGCATCAGGACAAAGGTGGGTAAGGAGAACTAGTCATAGCTCTCTCCTATTTTTAATCTTTGCTAATTTACTAGAAAACTTCCTTTGGCCTCTGTTATTCTCTCCAGTTATTGTTCTATAGCTCTTATTTCACTCCTTAAGGAAGAGGAAATAAAAAATAATCTACATTTTCCTCCTCCTCTTTATGGCCCACTCTTTCCTTGAACCTTTGCAAATCTGACTTATAGTCCTATCAGTCTACTGACAAGGAAACTTTCTCAAAGGTTACAAAAGATAGAAAAGATAGAGATAGGGATTGAAACTGTGATCCCATTAGTATAGGGAACTCCCAGATGAGAAAACTCTCAAAGTAAGTCTGTACCATCTCTACTACTCAGGGTCTTAGAGAGTCACGTAGAGCACTAAAACATTAAATGACTTCCCTAGTGTCACACAGGTGGCACGTGTCCAAGGTGGGACTTGAATCCAGGTCTTCCTGGCTCAAGGGCAGTATTTCTATTCACCATTTCCACACTGCTAAATCCAATGATTTTTCCCCTCAGTATTAACCTTCCTTAAATTCCCTGTCCAATATCCTACTGGATACTCTTCCCTTCCTTTCTCCTCATTTTCCATAGCTGTGCCCCATGAAAGACGTCAAAGGAATATCAAGTAAACAGTTTCCAAAGTATGTTCAACTCATATAACCATTAAGGATGGTTGTTCTTCGGGTGAAGACGCAGCCCTCCGAAGGAACTCTGTCCCTGTATCTCATGACCGGGGCATGGACTGAAGGTATGGTTGGGCTAAGGAGAAAAATCTTTCACATGTCTGGGATGTACTGGATACAGCAGGGACCTCCAACCTTCTCTGGCCGTTAGCTAGGTCTTTAAGTGAGCTACCCTGTGTTCTGGTGTCCCTCTCTCTGGTCTTAAGTGCCGCAATTCTCTGTTTCTGTGGTTCTGTTACATCACTGCCTCACTCTATCCTCAGGCCAAAAGTCCCTGCTACTTCATGCAATATGATGGTAGTAGGGAAAAGCTAGAATCAAGTCATTACCAAATACCTAGTCACAGCGTTCATCTACTGAAGACTCAAATTTCTTCCTGAGCAAAGTTCATGTTTCTTAGGGTGGTATTCAGATCTCTCCACAATGTTACTGCCCTACCTCCCTACTCAACCTCATTTCTCACTCTCGTTGTTCAGTTGTGTTAGACTCTTTCTGACTATATAGAGGATTTTCTTGCCAAAGATACTGGAGTGGTTTGCCATTTCCTTCTCCCTACTCTCCTTCATTTATTCTATACTCATGACATCCTGGACTGTTTGCTATTTTCCATGCATGCTATATATTACCATCCCCCGCTCCCATCTTTGCCCATGCTCGCACCATTCCTTCGGTCTGAAATGTCCTTTCTGTGCCATTTTTGCTTATGCGCCTCTTCCAGGAAGCCTTCCCAGATCTCTCAATAAGTAATGAATTTTCTTGATTTTCTTTTTTTGAACTTATGTATTATTTTGTATTACAGAAAGGTCTCTAATAGTGTGAATAATGGAGAACAGTTACATTATTTGAATTTACACTGCATATTTCCATTGGCCTGGAACCGATGATTGTATTTTATACAACTATAAATTTAAACAATACAAATGTAAATGCGTGTGACCACTTCAGGAGATTCATTATTCACATTAATCAGGACTTGGCTTTTTAATTATTTCTGTCGTATCTCTCTATTAGACTGTAAGCCACATGATGGCAAGATCATGTATTTTCCATGGTTTATGTCTTCCCCTGGAAGTAAGAACAATCTTTACTGCACTCAGTAGGCTGTTAATAAATGTGTGTTGAACTGAATTGGTTTGAATCAGGGTCTAAGGATTTAGCAATAGCTTTCTTTGTGAGTTAAAAGCTGGCCATCTCTTGCTAGCAGACAATAAAATACAACAATATGGCACTTAGTATTCTATTTTGCAGAGGAAAAACTCCTTAATTTTATTCATGAAAATTTTCGAGCAGTGAAATTAGGATTTCTTTCTTAACATATCTCCAGAGAATATGATCCTCTTTAAAAAATTATTATGAACTAGGAAATCATCAACAAGCATATACAAAGAAAGCTAGTAAAAGAAGATTGTGTATAAAACTGAATCACTACATATAGTTTTTTGTGTGTATACAACTTATATATTTATATTAAATTTATATATGTACCCTATGTGTATATATGTGCACATATATCAGAGCAATGTTTGTACTATTACGTTAAATTGGTATGTGTACATATAATACATATGTAAAATATAAGTATACAATGGATTTATATGGATGTTTAATGTGATAGTACTAACATTGTCCTACTTTTCTGTTTATTATGAATTTCCTTCTACTTTCCCATCAGTATATTTTAGGATGTTTCATTGATGCTCTTTTATTTCTTTTCTTCATTTTTTTATCACTACCATTACTACTACCCATCCTTCCCCATAATCCTTGTACAAATAAAAAGCCTCTTCCCCATACTAATCAAGTAAGTATAGCCAAGTAAAACGATTTGTGTTGTATTGATCATATCCAAAATTGTGTATTTCATGCTGTACCTATATAGCCTATTACCTCTCCACCAAGATGTGCGAGTCATATCCATTACTGGCCTTTTGGAATCGTAGTTGGCCATTGCATTAAGAACTGTTTTCTTTTACAGTGTTCTGCCCATTCCATAAATGGCTCTATTAGTTTTGTTCACTTCACTCTACATTAGGTCATAGTCTGTCCAGGCTTCTACAAATCAGTTCCTTTGCTATTTCTCATGGAACAATATCATTCCATTACATAATAAATAATAATTTCTTCAACCATTCTCCAATTAATGGACGTCAACTTTGACTTAAGTTCTTTGCTACAATAAAAGAAGTGCTGCCATAAACAATTTTGTTGGTTTTTGTGACTTGTTTTTTGGTTGTTTTTTGTTTGGTGCTTTCCCTGTGCTTAAATTCCTTTGGGGTATAGGCAAACCAGTAATATCATTGGGTTAAAGGGTATGTAGTTTAGTGACTTGAGGGATATAGATCCAAAATTATTTCCAGAATGGAATTACAATTACATAATAATGTGCCTATTTGCTGTTCCACATTTGTCATTTTTCCTTTTTTTGCCATCTTTGCCAATACGACATGTGTGAGTTGGAACCTCAGAGGTATTTTAATTATAGTTTCTTTTATTATTAATGTAACCCTTAGTTCAAAAGGCCAACTGTATGAGGTTTTCTTTTCACTTGTTCACATTGATTACTCAATGCCCTTTACTTGCATGGGAGATGGGCAAAGTTGGTGAGAACTAGAAGAACAAGAGATCCTGCTGTTAAGGCTTCCACTGTCGAGAAAGAAGTTGTACAGTTCCAAGCACCTACAGGTCACTGAAGGGAGAGAAAGACTCTAGGAAGAAGCTGACATGTAGAGGAGCTAGCAATCTCTAACATGTCCTTATGCCCAGCTTGCTACACTAGAGACTTCAGATTGTTTCCCTTTGGATCAGATCTGGGATCTTTCTGTCTCTCTTTGTGTCTCTGTCTCTCTCCATGTCTCTGTCTCTGTCTCTGTCTCCTCTCCCACCCCCTCTCGTTAGCTGAGTTATCATGTTCCCAATGGGAACATTCTATCTTATGTTGTTTAATATATATTCTCACATGTAAACTTTCTCTGATTCATGATTTGCTATTGACTTGGATGCAGTTAGGTGGAGCAGTAAATAGAGTGTCAGGTCTGGAGTCAGGAAGAATCATCTTCCAACTTTGCCCATCCCTCATGCAAGTACAGGGTCGTGAGCAATCAAACTGAACCAGTGAAGAGAAAATCACATACAATTGGCCTTTTGAACCAAGAATTGCATTAATAATAAAAGAAATACCAATTGAAACAACTCTGAGGTTCCAATTCATACACATAGATTGGCAAAGATGGCAAAAAAGAAAAATGACAAATGTTGAACAGCAAATAGACACATTATTATTTTATTTCATTATTATTATTTTAGACTCACCTCTTTACCACTTTTCCCCCATGATTTCCCTTGAGATTCTTGGCCTTTTGTTCCTAGATGAATTTTATCATTATTTTGTTTAATTTTTAATACTAATCCTTTGATTGTCTAATTGTTAGGACACTGAATCCATAAATTAGTTTAGGTAGTATTTCATTTTTATTATATTAGCATGGCCCAACCAGCAGCAACTAATATCTTTTCAATTATTTATATCTTCCTTCATTTCTGTAAAGTATTTTTTACAGTTGTATCGATATGCAGTCATCTCTTCCACACCATGACTTTCCCCGTCATGGTTTCAATATATCACAGGTAAGCATAAGAAATTAAATGGGAATTTTCTGGGAGTTTTGTGGAAGCTGCAGATGACAAGCAAAGGCCAGCAGATGACATGGAAAAAGTTTAGAAACTCAGAAATTCATCGTATCATATCAACCTATACTTTATAATAAGGTACTGTAAACACCCTATAAAAGAATAAGAAAAAAATTCAGACTTCTTCTCTGGTATGAAGGGAGGGCCAAAAAAATTTATACAGGTTTTCCAAATTACCAGGGTGCTCCACCTCTAATCCCGTGATGTGGAAGGGATAACTGTAAGTCCTATTATAGGTGTCTTTGCTAGTGTACTCCAAGGCATATTCTGCAGAAAATTTGAATTTAATTTCTTTTCCTGTCTCTTGAAGCTAGATTTTTTTTGGCAAATATACAGAAATGCTGATAATTTTTTTTGGTTTTAATATATAATATTAATATCTAATTCTTTAATATAATTTTGTACTCTGATATATGAATCCATTCATTCATATACTTTGTAATGCTTTAGAAATAAAGGGTGATAGTTCATCAAAAGCTTTTTCTATATCTATAATAATATGATTTTTTGTTATTAGTATGGTATATTATATGTATAGTTTTTCTAATATTGAAATAATACTGTATTCCTTATACCAATACAACCTTGTCATTGTGTATAATATTTTAAATATGTTGCCGTATCTTTTTTGTTGAAATTTTATTCAATATTTTTACGTTCATATCCACTGTTCTATAAATTTCTTTTTTTGACCTATCTCTCCCTGGTTTAGGTATCAGAATCATATTTGCCACGTAGAGGGAGTGTAGTAAAATTCCATTTCCTCCCATTTTTGCAAGCAGCTATGCAAAATCAGAGTACAGTGAGTTCTGGGGGCTAGCTCTGTTCTTGCTGTTCTAATAGACCATGGCCTATGTCTTGCTAGCTTTGGATACTGGAACATGGTACTGGCTTCCTCTTCCCTTGCCTTTTCTCTACTGAGAATACCTGCAAACTTCTGAAAGTCTTCTTGTGGAATCTTGAACTGGATAGAGGAGGTTATCACTAATTATTTTTGGTTTTCTTTATCATTCTTCATTCTGGTACCTTTTTAGGACTTTGATGGAGTGCTTGTGGGAAAGCTGGGCTCTTCTAGGACTTTTCAAATGGCCTTTTCATACTAAGCTGAATCTCATGATGGTTTTTTTTAATCAGTATCTTTTCTATTCTTTAAGAAATGAGTCCTGGGAACATGGTGCTTAAAGATGTTGTTCTTCCCCAGAAGAATATTGTCTAGTTAAGTTAATATCACCTTTTACTTGTGTTCTGGGACTTGGCGCTGACTCTAGGGATTTAAGTATTGGCATTTATAGTGTTCTCGAGAAGGAGGTAAAAGTTAAAGATACCAAGATGTGTTAACATGAAGAAAACTTACCTCAAAGGGAAAGGAATACCTACACAAGGAATTGCATTTTGTGGCATGCTAAACTTTTTATGAGATGAAAGGAATTAATATAAAGAAGGCTATAGTAAGTGGGACAAGCTAAAGCTGAGATGTTGGCCATGTTTCCCCACTCTTGCAATCACTAAGTGATAGCAAAAAGGTTTGAAAGGTTTGCTGTATCAGATGCAGTTTCATTTGTTACATTGCAATGGACCCTAATGACACCCAAAGTCCAGAGGACCATAGAATCCCATGCAAAAGGACAGAAGTGAGCACTCCTCCATTTTACACACTACACAATCGAATCAGTTGTATTACATTTTACATTTTAGATATTTAATTATCAGAGGCCTTTATGAAAGACTTTATCTGCTATCTCCCTATTTGTTGCACATAGGGCCTCATAAGTCAGTCCTGTTGGAATGGCTTTTAGGCAGGATGGAATTTAAAATAGGACCATCTCTTTCATGGATCAAGAAGTGTCAGGTCAGAAATCTATAGCACTGCTTAGACCACAAGAATATAAATGTCCTTAAAGCTTTCTGGGCTGAAAAGGTCCTTCTCCTGTCAGAGCCCACAAGAAAATGGACAATTACTTTTTTTACGGGGAGGGGTGATAGCAGTATTTTCTCACATTTTTTTTAATTTCTCCATTTGCTATTTGTAGTAGATAGAGGGCTGGGCATGGAGTCAAGAAGACCTGGCTTTGAATCCAATCTGTAATATTTAGTTGTTTGACTGTGGATATATTTCTCCATGTTTCTGATATTCAGATTTCTCATTTATAAATGGGGATAATAAAGACCCATAGTACTTGCCCCATAGGATGAGGTGATATTCAATTGAGATAACGTATGTAAATTGTTTTGCCATACTTAAAATATTGTATACATGACTGTGGTGATGATGAAGATCTAAAGATGGTAAGTCTAGAGCAAGAAGGGAGCTCAGAGACCATCCAGTCCAGTTCTCTAATTTTACAGATGAGAAAACTGAGGTCCAGAAAGTTATTGGATTTGTCCAAGGTCACATTGTTAGCAAACATTAGAGGTGAGATTTGAACACAGTGCCTTTGACTCCACAGGTAATGAACTTAAACTCTTAAACTTAAACTCTTCTACTTTGACTCTTTGTGATGATGTTTGGGACTGTACAAATCATCATCTGAACTTTCATTTCGGTGGACAGGGCCGAGAGATCCTTTAAATCTACTTACACAGACCGTGAGGATTAAAGAAGAAACTTGAGTACAGACTAATGCAAGGAAGGCTTATTTCTTACCTATCCTTAATCACTGAATGGGTGTTACCTCAGTCAAACTGAGGCCTGGGAAGGACCTTAGCTTAAAAAGGTCAAGGTCTTCCACTGCATCCAGGGCCATCTCCAGTCATACTGATCTATATCTGGCCACTGGACCCTGATGGCTCTGGAGGAGAAAGTGAGGATGGTGATTTGTACAGCCTTCCCTTGGGGTGTGGAGTGTGATCAGGGAAGACTAGTAACTCTGGTGTGTAGGCTGCTGTCACCTTTTCAGGACTGATTTCCACCTTTGGTGTCCACCTGCTCCACCTAACTCTTATCTGTGACTCCTTGGTGCTGTAGCATGTGAAGCAGCCATACCTTGGTAGACCATTTCAGCAGACAGGTTAAACCAGGCTGAGGGTAACTGAGGAGTTTCAGCCATTGTTGGAATGCCAAACATATGCTTTCCCAAAAGACTGTTTTATGGAGAACTCACACAGGGCAAGCATTCACATGGTATTCAGAAAAATTGATACAAGGACATTCTCAAGGTCTCTCTTAAGAACTTTGGAATTGATTGTGCGACATGGGAGACACTGGCACAGGACCACTCAGCATGGCATGCCCACATCAGAGAAGGTGCTCTGCTCTGTAGGCAAAGCAGAATTGAAAACAGCTCAAAAGAAATGCAGATGCACAGATTCAGAGAATCTACCCCAAATGTTCACATGGACTATTTGTGCCTGACCTGTAGCGGAACATTCTGAGCTCGTATTGGTCTGGTCAGCCATAGTTGAATAGGCTGTAAATTGACTCTAGCATGGTGACATCATTTTGATCCTCTTCGAGAACTAAAGACAACAACCAACCAACCAACCAATCAACCTCCCTTGCTCACTTAAATCCAATTCACTTGCATGTCATGGCATCACCTCCCTGATGTCATGATCCTCTTTGAGAATGAAGAAAAAACAGCTGCAGGGAGGTATGTGCCAATAGAACACTGACAACTCCATCCAGACCACCCTAACCCCTCCAATTCTACCTCAAAGATATATTAACTCCAACATCAAGCATCCTTTTCTTCATAGGTGCCTCCCTCCCTCAGAAAGTCTACACAGTCAACAACAACTCAGAAAGCAATCAGCTGCCTACATCTGTGGAAACTCTAGATATTTGCTCTGAGGCAATGGACAATAACATTCAATCCCAGAAAAAGGAAGACGAATTGAAGAAGGACAAAAATTTGGTAACCAGGCTTATCTAGGAGCCTCCCTCCTCTCAGTGTTAATGTGAGGAAAAAAGGATGTGGTATTTTTATTTTCATTAAAATTCAACAAGCCCCCAAGTTGGAAAATAAATCATCTTTCTTGGAGGCTGGAAGAAAACAGGAACAGATGAGTTGCAGCAGCCTGCTGAGTATCAAAAGGAACTACTCTTTGCAACAGATCTTGTCATTCGACTTGCAAACACAAGCTTACCAGAAGGAAACAGTCTGTTGAAAATATCTGCAGTAACATTCCAAACAAAATACCTGGGCAGTGGACTAGTCAGGAGAAGTAGCTCGGGTAGAAAAAGAGGGCGCTGGATTTGATAGTCTAGAGACGAGTTCAAGTCCAAGCTCCCCCAAATTTGGAATCAGTCACTCAGTCGACAAACAGTTATTAAAACGAGTCTACCATTTGCCAGACACTGGGGGACACAAATGCAAAAAAAAATTCCTGCCCTCAGGAAACTCACTTTCTAGTGAGATTGAGACACATACCAAAACTATGCACAGACCAATAAAGACAAGTCAAACTGGAAATAATCAATAGAGGGAAAGGTAATAGTGTTCAAATAGGTTGGAAAAGACTTCTTGTAGGAGGTAGGACTTTAACTGATGCTTGAAGGAAGCCAGGGAAGTCCAAAGACAGAGATGAAGAGTGAGAGCATTCCAGGCTTGAAGGACAGTCGGAGAAAATGTCTAGAGTAGGGAGATGGAGTGTCCTGTATGAGGAACAGCACAGAAGTCAGTGTTACCAGATTGTATAGTACCTGGCAGTGAATAAGGAGTAAGATCTGAATTCAAATTCAACCTGAGATACTTCCCAGCTGTGTGATCCTGTGCAAGTTATTTAACTTCTGTCTGCCTCAGTTTCTTCAGCTATAATAATAATAGCACCTATCTCATAGTGTTGTTGTGAGAATTAAGTGAGATAAAATATTTAAAAAGCACTTGGCACAAAGTAGGTGCTTAATAAATACTTCTCTTCCCTCTTCCCAACTGTATCCTTCCCCTGCCCCTACCCAATTTATAAAAAACATTAAAAAAAACAAATACAGTTCAACAGTGGTTCAATGGATAGAGTGCTGGGCCTGGAGTCAAAAAGATTCATCTTCATGAGTTCCAATCCAGCCTCAGACACTTACTAGCTGGGTGACCTTGGGCAAGTCATTTCACCCGGTATGCTTCAGTTTCCTCATTTGTGAAATGAGCTGGAGAAAGCAATGACAAACCATTCCAGCATCTTTGCCAAGAAAACCCCAAATGGGGTCACAAAGAGGTAGAGACACCTGAAGAAGGATGGAAAGAATCAACCAACAGATTGATTCTGTCCAACAATATGTGTACATATATGCAGTATCCCATTCCCATATCCCTCCTTCTCCACCATGAAGGGGTGGAAGGTGCATGCTCTCAACTCATCTCTAGGGGGAGACTTGGTCATTATAATTACACAATGATGTTTTGTTTTATGCTATATTGTATCTATTTTGTCCTGCTTCTGCTTACTTCACACTCTACCAGTTCATATAAATGTTCTATACTTCTCTGAACTCTTCATATTCACCATTTCTTATAGCCCAGAAAAATTCCATAGTATCATATATCATCATTTGCTTAGTTACTCCTGAATCAACACACACCTACTTTATTCCCATAAAAAGTCTAGTCTGGCTAATATGGCTAGTATAGTTCTTTTTTGTGCATATGGGACATTTTTGCCTTTGGCCTCCTGGGGGTGCACATACGGCTAGCTCAACTTGTGTTATGTGGTTTTTAGCATCCTTTGTCTACTTCTGTATGCTCTCCATTTCTTTAGGAGACCCTCTGGGTTAAGTGACTTGTCTAAGATCGCACATCTAATATCTGAGGCTGGATTTGAGTTCAGGTCCTCCTGATTCCAGGTCCAGTGCTTTATCTACTTTACCATCTAGCTGCCCCTCTCCAATTGGTTTTAACATCCATCCTAAAATGTGGGGTTTGTTCAGAACTTAACATAGTACCCTAGATGTGGCCAGCTGTTGTTTGTTCTTCCTTTTCAAAGAGGACTTATGACATCAGGAGGGTGATCTCTTGATTTGCAAATGAATCAGATTTAAGTGAGACAGGGCTGTGCAAAGTCACCAGCCTCATTTTCTCCTCCAGAGTCATTTGGAGTCCAGTGGCCAGACATAGATCAGGATGACTGGAGATGGCCTGGGATGAAGTGCGAGACCTTGGCCTTTTTAAGCTAATGTCTTTCCCAGGTCTCAGTTTATCTGCAGCAACACCCATTCAGTGATTAAGGCTAGGTAAGAATTGAGGTAAAAAGTGGCCTTGTTTGCCTTCTCAAAAGAATCAGTCTGGGAGGTGAAGACCCTCAGTAACCAAGACAAAGAAGAGTGAGGCTATCAGTTCCCTCTGGACACATGGTTCATATTAAGCAGCCAAAAATCGCATTACTGTTTTGCCTGCCATGTCACAGGGTCTAGTGCTCTAAAATTCCCTTTGTCTTTTTTTATATGAGCTGCTATCCGGGTATGTCTTCCACATTCTGTTCCCGTAGAGCTGATTTTTAAAAACTCACATGTAAGACTTTACATTTTATTAAATTTCACCTTTTTTTTTTTTGACAAACTTGAAATTACAAGATTACAGATTTAGAGCCCATAGAAACTCAATTTAGTCCAACCCCTTTATTTTATACATGGGGAAACTGAAGTCCAGGTAAGGTAATTTGCCAAAGGTCACACAGGCTTACATCTTTGGCTGTAGAGCCAGAGCCCTTTTAAAGAGGCTTTATAGGGCCTTAGAGATGATCTAGGCCCATGACCTCTTTATACAGATAAAGAAACTGAGTCCTCCCTCCAAGCTGACATCCATTCAGTAACTACTCCCTCTCAACATGTTCCAGTTTGTCAACATCTTCCTTAAAATACAATGCCCAGAACTGAATTCATTGTTGTATAGTGATCTGATTTGCCAAAGGCAGGTTCCAGACTCTCATTCTGCTTATCATGCCTTGTTTAATGCAGCCTAAAATTGTATATTTGTATATTGTTATTTTTTTAATCCTCCATATCATTCTCTTGACTTATTTAGATTTGTGTCCAATAAAATCTAAAAAAAAATTGTCATTCCCCTGCTCAAGAATTTTCAATGACTACCAACTGACCTTAGTATAGAATGTAAACTCTTCTAATGGATATTTAAAATCCTTCAAAATCTGACTTTAAAAGCCTATGTTTCCAGTCTCAGACCACATTATTCCCACTTAGGACCAGTCTGGTCTATTTGCTATTACCCATATTTATTTTGCTTCTATCCTGTTTTTTACTCATCTGCAAACACCTTATATCCCACGATGGAGTGTAAAATATATGATGCTAGGGTCTATCTCCCTTTTGTGCTTGTATCTCCAATGCCGACCACAGTGCCTCGCATATAATAAATGTTTAATAAATACATATAAATTGAGTCCAAATTACAAAAACACTTTATCTAGTCTTTGACCCAAATATTTGACAAAAATATTGAAAGTATCAGGGCCAAGGAAAGACCAAAGAGACTCTACCAGAGACCTACATTCAGGTTGACATTGATCATTACCTGTGGGTTGGTCATTCAATAAATTCTGAATCTATCTAAATGTACTATTATCTAGCCTGTCTGTCTCCCTTTTGTGCTCACATCTATTTAAAAATGTTTTCAAGACTTTTGTCAGGAATTGAAGTTGGGTCACAAACTCCCTAGATATGAAAAATTCACTCACTTTAAGAAAAATCCTGACAATGTTTGCTGGGCTGCTCCCTGTGGCACGTCCCTGGTTCTCAATATTTCACTGATCACGGAAAGGAGCTTGACATTCATGTATGCGAGGCTTCTCAGAAACTTTAAATGTTGCCAGAACTTGGTGATTTGAATTCAATGGAGATAGCAAGGTACTTTCTTATATGCTAACTTGGGTTTCAATTCCATGGTAACCATTCTTTGTTCAATATTTCCTAGTCTGAAGGTCATGCTCCCTGATAGACAAAACTCTATCATCTATTACTACTGTTCCATAACCCAGAGCACTGGCCTTTGATCCTACTTCGTCTTCCAGCATAGCTTTAAAAGGGTCTTTTTGTTGTTTTTAGCATTCGTCTCGTCACAGTTCATTTTAGGTTTAGCAGCCTTGATATCACTGTAGAACTGTCATGTTTTTGTCTTTATTGTCCATCTCCTCATCTTGTTTCTATCTTTTGTGCTTATCTTTAAAAAGATAAGTTGGTTGATGAGTTTCTGTGCAACCACATTGGTCTCTTTGAACAATTGCCCCTTTTAATTCCTCATTGGAATAATTTTCTTTTGTGTTGTCCAAATTTTATTTTTAAGAGCTTCTCATTCCTTTTAAGCCAATTTGACCTTTAGGATCATCCATTCTCTAAACTCTCTCAAATTCTAGAATGTAGATTAGATTTAACCTGACTTTTCTATCCTTATCTCTTGAACTCCAATATATAATGCTCTTTTTTTCTCAGGCTCCTATCATGTCTATTTTGGCAATAAAATGTAAGTTCTTTGAGGGAAAGGATTGTTTCATTTTCTTGCATCCTCAGTGCCTGGTTCAGTGCTCTTCAGTACATAATAAGCACTTAATATGTTTTGTTGAATTAACTATCAGTTCTTCATTAATGATTAAATAGAACATTATTCTTCAGTCATTTTCAGTCATGTCCAACTCTTTGTGACCCCATTTGGAGTTTTCTTGGCAAAAATACTGGCGTGGTTTGTCATTTCCTTCCCCAGCTCATTTTACAGATGAGGAAACTGAGGTAAATAGGGTTAAGTGCCCAGGGTCGCACAGTCAGTAAGTGATAAACTTAGGTCTTTCTGACTAGGCCTGGCACTCTATCCACTGTGCCACCTAGCTGCCAGTGCCAAAATTACAGTTTTAAATGTTGATTTTTCTGTCTTTTGAAAGATAAAATTATTAAGAAGCTAAGCATTTACTTCTTGGCTTTGGTTTTAGCTATGAGAGAAGTTGAAGTTCTATATCCTATTATATCTGCTTTCCATACCCAGTTTAGAATTAATTTTCAGAATTTATCATCTATTTCCTCCTTCTGGCCAGGAAGTCTATAGTATACTCCCTCTACAATGTTGCTTGTTTCTCCCTGCATCAACACTCACTAAATGGTCCCTTTTATGTGGACTTTCTCATGGGAGTACATATTTTTGAAATAAATAATGCTCCTTTAATGTTCCTTTACATTGGACAAAATACATTCTTTTTAAAGAAATGCTATTCCATTTCCATGGCTAACTCATGAATCACATCCTGTCCAGTCTCCGTAGCACCATTTAAGTCAGCTTGTTGTTCAGTCGTTTTCAGTCTCGTCAGACTCTTTATGACCCCATTTGGAGTTTTCTTGGCAAAAATACTGGTGTGGTTTGTCATTTCCTTCCCCAGCTCATTTTACAGATGAGGAAACTGAGGTAAATAGGGTTAAGTGCCCAGGGTCGCACAGTCAGTAAGTGATAAACTTAGGTCTTTCTGACTAGGCCTGGCACTCTATCCACTGTGCCACCTAGCTGCCAGTGCCAAAATTACAGTTTTAAATGTTGATTTTTCTATCTTTTGAAAGATAAAATTATTAAGAAGCTAAGCATTTACTTCTCGGCTTTGGTTTTAGCTATGAGAGAAGTTGAAGTTCTATATCCTATTATATCTGCTCTCCATACGCAGTTTAGAATTAATTTTCAGAATTTATCATCTATTTCCTCCTTCTGGCCAGGAAGTCTATAGCATACTCCCCCTACAATGTTGCTTGTTTCTCCCTGCATCAACACTCACTAAATGTTTCACATGGACTTTCTCATGGGAGTGCATATTTTTGAAATAAATAATGCTCCTTTAATGTTCCTTTACATTGGACAAAATATATCCTTTTTAAAGAAATGCTATTCCATTTCCGTGGCTAACTCATGAATCACATCCTGTCCAGTCTCCGTAGCACCATTTAAGTCAACTTGTTGTTCAGTCGTTTTCAGTCTCGTCAGACTCTTTATGACCCCATTTGGGGTTTTCTTGGCAAAGGCAGTGCAGTGGTTTGAATTTCCTTCTCTAGCTATTTTACAGTTTAGGGAACTGAGGCAAACAGGGTTGTTACTCACCCAGGGTCACACAACTAGTAAGTGTCTGAGGCCTGTTTAGAACTCAGGAAGACGAGTTTTCCTGACTCCAGGCCTGGCCCTCTGCGTACCCTGGTGCCTCCTAGCTGCCCTGGAAGGAGAGAAAATAATAGTAATAATGATAGCTAGTATCTACATAGTGTTTTATGGTTTGCAAAGTGTTTTAAAGATTTTATCTCATTACGTCCTCACAAAAACCATGGGAAACAGGTGCTGTTACTATTCTCATCTTACAGATGAACATGCTGGGGCAGGGAGAGGTTAAGTGACTTACTCCAGGTCACAGTTATTAATTGTCTAGTGCAGGATTTGAACTCAGGTCTTTTTGCCTCCAAATCTAGTACTTTATCCATTGAGCCACTTATAATGAGCAGCCTATAATTTAAGTACATAGAAATAAATATAAAATGGATTTTTAAAAATATAAGGTAATTTGAATGGGGGTACATTAGCAGATGTTTTCTAGATTCTTTTTGTCATTATGTGAATCACTACAATTGGGTAACATTCATTTGATTTATGTCATTAAATTGTTCTCCAGACCATGCCACCTAAGGTTCCTTTTTAAACTTTGCTAATTTTCCATGCCAGTCATGGAGGAGGCCTCTACTTTGAAGGTTCTCTCCATCATGTCCTAAATAAATGCCCTACGGAGATAGTATGGTAAATTGACAAGGGGATTCTTCGATACCAATAAGCATAAAAGCCACAAATAATCAAATCTCACCTCTCTTTCCCATGACTAGTTGTGTGTTTGTCCTTCATTTTCGAAGAGGACCGTGACATCAGGGAAATGATGAAATGACTTGCAGTTGACTTTGATTTGAGTGAGGAAGGGCTGTGCAAGGTGACCAGCCTCACTTTCTCCTCCAGAGCCATCTCCATCCCTAGTAATAGATATTAAGCAGTAAGTCAGTCAACAAGCATTTTTAAAGTGCTTTCTATGCTCCAAGTCTTGTGCTAAATGCTGATGATACAAGGAAAGGCCAATACAGTTCCTGCTCTCAAGAACCTGCGGCTTCACCTCGACATTCTTTCGTAGAGGAATCTCAACACAAATCTCATCTACATCCTTCTAAAAGTTCCTTTGAGCACAGAAAATTGCTTGGTTTTAAAAGAGTTTAAATGCTATCCTTGATAAAGAAGAAGGAATATTGGGTTTGTAATGAGAATACCTCATTTCTAATTATTCTTTGTTACTTAACTGCCTATTTGACCTTGTGCCAATTATTTAACCACCCTTGGTCTCGATTTCTTCATCTGAAAAATGAGAAGTCTGAACTTTATACATTCTGAGATCCCTTCCACCTCTAAATCCATGTGCCTATGGTCTTCCTCTATCTCCGACTACTGCTTCTCAGTTTCTACATCTTCTTTCCAATCTCTTAAATTAAGCGATTCTTTAGTTTTAATCCCTGTTAAAATACAAGTATACTTAAGGGAAAATAGATACTTTAATCTATTATAAGCCATCAGTATCTCTATGTGAGCTTTAAATCTTTTTTCAATTCTTTTCCCTGCCCTGAGGATGGACTGCTACTACAGCGATGCCCATTGATTTTGCCTTTTTCATGATTATTTCTGACCAAGTCTCCTGTTTTCTTGATTTTTTTTAAAGCAATACTCTTTTAGTTTGGTAT
The DNA here is from genome assembly GCF_011100635.1 of Trichosurus vulpecula. Classification (NCBI taxonomy): domain Eukaryota; kingdom Metazoa; phylum Chordata; class Mammalia; order Diprotodontia; family Phalangeridae; genus Trichosurus; species Trichosurus vulpecula. The sequence continues at coordinate 518,841,027 of NC_050573.1, forward strand.
ATGGTTCTCTTTTGTGTTGCTGTTCAGTTGGTGGTGGCTAATCTGCTTGGATTTTAATTTGCCCTCCTGGGCCAGTCTCTTATCCTAGTCGCACAGAAACATCAGCCTCTGGGATTATACTCCAATTATCAAAATAATTATAATCTTGTGGATAACAGATCAGTTATTTCTTCCAAAGATATAGATTGCAACCCATCCCTACCTGCCCATCCTATATAAATCTTATCTACGCACTTCTAAAAATTCATAAAGGAAGTAATTCTAAAAATCTGGATGCCTACCTCACTTTCTCTAAACATTGCATAGAAATCCATGGAGTTTAAATGTTATACCTTGGTTGTATACAACCAGACCATCATTTATTTTCCCAGGCAGTTTTCCCTGATGACATTCTTTGTAATATTTATTTTGTAATGTGTTACAACCATACTGTACCCACCATGATTATTGTCTGTGAAAAACTGAGTCTTTCCTGGAATGCTCTGGATTTGTGGCCAGAATCTCCAAGGGGAGGGTGATTTTCCCCCCTCCCTGATAGAGATGGAGGGAAACAAATAGCTTTCAGAAAACACCATTTATGGATAAGTTGCTTTTCCAGAGCATATTGATTGTCAAGGCATACCACGTAAGGAAAGAGATAATTGAAAGGAAATCATTATTTTAATTACCATCAATATCCAGTGCCCATATCATGCAATATCCCTATGAGGGTGAGTCACACAATAAGACTGGATGAGCAGTGCTTATAGGTAACATGGTACCATCACCATGATTCCATCACAAATTTGCTTTTAGTTTTTGGTCTTCAGAATTGTAGCCAAAAGCAACCTACAGACATATTTCTCTGTACTGACAAATAATCCTCTCTGGCAAATAAAATGAGATGTGGAATTATTCTTTTCTTTTCTTTCATTCTTTTTGCCTGTTGGCTTTATAGATTAGGTCTGGGTTTAAGACACCTGTAAATCTTTCCCCCCAAAAGGGACAGACTGCCACTCTGTATGCAAATGATATACTTTCTTGCTTTAAAATTTTAAGCTTGACTTTGAATTGACCCCACACTTTATCCCTCAGTGGAGCTCCATGGAGGGCTATTTATAATACCTGTGGACATTGTGCATTGTACCAGAGGGAGATTTCTTCATCAGTAGATGAATAGCAGAAACCTGAGGAGACTAGACCACAGCAAATATATGCAAAAGAAGGATTGAATCTGATTTATTTAGCAGTCTATTATGTACTATAGCTTTCTTTGCTCTCTTTCTTTCTCTCTCTGGTACTAGAAATGGCATTATTTTCTGCAAGAGTAAAGTACTAAACTAGAAAAGAAAAGAAAACATATACTAAAATATCGGTTGAGTTCTTTAAAAAAAGTTTTAAGTACAAATGTCATTTTCTACTTCTTAAATAGAAAATATTTTCAGGAATGCCTTCAGTAATTTTTATCATGGCCTTTTCCCACATGCAGGCAAGTTGCAAAAATCATATTCACATCAAAAGATCTTGGGCTTCAAATTATGCCTTAGTGCATGTCAATTTATAGCTTTCTCAAAGGCTCTCCTTTTTTGTTTTTAACCTCTTTTCCACATTGCATTAAAAATTAGAATAGACCGAGCAGAACATTGACCTGGGATGAAATATGGATTTTTTTTTATGCTTCTCTCCGCCTCAAATCTTATTAAGGTCTTTGGAAATAAGATCACTTCACTTAAAAATGCCAGAGAAACCCAAAGTATGAAATTGCTAGAGATTAACCTACCTCTTCTTATTCTAAAGCAGGCCTACTCTCCTTCCAAATCTTGAAGATTTATTGGGTCTCGTTGTTTCTAGGCCACTTTTTCCCCCCTTGAAGCAATATTACATTAACTGTCCTATGGCTAGGTATTTATGAATGGTTTGAGAACACTGATATTCTCCTGCTTACTGCAGAGGCTTCTGTGTCCTAAAGGCAATAAACTGTCTTTTTTTTTCTTCATGACTTGATATAACCAGAATAAAACTAGAAACTGGGTGAAATTGTGAATTTGGAGAAGTTTGTCTCCCCAGAGTCCCCTTTCTATGGACTTTTTTCTCCTTTTCTGACTTCTTCTCCTCATACATATCTCACCCTGGGTGCCTAATACATACCTATCTTCTCTCAATAAAACCTATAGTCAGGAATGATATTAAGTTCTTTTCACCTTAATGTTTTCACTTCAATGTGGATGCAAATTCATGTGTTACCTCTTCCAGTAGTATCTGCATTTTGTTTCTCCCCTCCCCCATATATAATTGTAGAATAAAATGTTTCCTCTCCTTTTAAAGTAATTCTAGGCATCATTGCACAGATGGGGAGATTTGGCAGAGACACCCCCCCACTCCCTTTTTAGTTCATAGCTTCTTTTCCACATTGCATTGACAATTGCATAGTATTGAGAAATTTAGAATTTATAGAGCAGAATATTGGTCTGAAATGAAATATGTAATTCTTTTAATGCTTCTTCTGACTCAGATTTCATTAAGTTTCTACAAATAAACTTACTTCACTTAAAAGTTTAGTAAGAACAAATGTAAAGTTTTATACTTGGGTCCAAAAAATCTATGCTATAAGTACAAGATAGAAGAAATAGTGTGAGACAGCAGTTTATCTGGAAAAAAAGATCTGTAAGTATTTTATTAGATTGTGAACTCAATACAGTTGTATTCTTTGTTGTATTCTGCTTTGATCAGACCACATCTGAAATATTAGGTTCTGATCTGAGCACCACATTGGAGAAAAGACATGGATAGACTATGGCTTTCTAGAGAGGGGCAGGTATAATGGTGAAAGGACTAGAGATCATGCCATCTGAGAATTGTTTGAAGGAACTGGGAATGTGTAGTCTAAGAAAAATAGGAGATTTAACGGAAACATGACAAGCTGTCTTAAGCTATTTGAGAGATTAGTCTTGTTTTGCTCAATTATAGAGGGCAGATATAGAAACAATGGGCAGGAGTTTTGAAAAGGCAACATTAGGCTTAATGTCAGAAAAAACAACCCTACCCCACCCCCTAACAATTAGAGCTATCCAGAAATGAAATGGGTTGCTCTGGGAGGTAATGGGTTTCTCCTTATTGGAGGTCTTCGAGTAAAGCACAGATGAAAGCTTTTACAGGTATAATGTACAAGGAATTCTTTTTTAGGTGTGGGTAGGACTAGGCAGCTTCTTAGGTCACTTGTAGCTCTGAGATTTGGTGGTTGAATGCCAATGAAATAACACCAGATAAAAATCCATTTATTCCACTTATTCATAAGGTTGGTCTCAAGCTCAGGCTTAGGAACCCAAAGCCACTTTTGTAGCCCCAACCCAGACACTGTGACTCCATCTAAGTTGTCATCACTATTTCTTTAGAGCTGGGATCTTGTCTTCAATTTCTTATATACATTTTCACCAAACCTAATTGGATACACTCACCTTGGTGTTTGGTGAGTGCTGTTGGCTGACTGGAAGTTTGATCATTCTTGACAGGGAGATTTACTTTTAGGGGAAAAGCTTGGAGCAAGTAGGTGTTTGTGAAGCATATATCTTAGAGTGCACAAAAGTTCAAGTTAAAGGAATCCCTAGTTACATATACCTCTGTCCCCTTACAATAATAGTTCACATTATATAGAGCTTTAAAGTTTGCAAAGTGTTTTTCACACATCTCATTTGATTCTTACAAAAATCCTGTTAGAAAAGTGCTTGTATTATCATCATTTATACATGAGGAAACAGGCTCAGAAAAGTTGAATGACTTTCCCTGATGCACCAAGAGAGTAAATGTTAGAGGTGGGATTTGAAACTGGGTCTTCCTGACTTTGAGACCAGAGCTCTGTCCACCAGAATATGTTGCCCCTTTAAAGGATCCCTAATGGAAGAAAAGGCAGAGAACCTTGGCTCCTTTCACCTGCAGACGGATTTTAAAATAGCTTTTCAGTGGAACATCCAATTACAAGCAGCATGAGCAAAGTGCAATTATGCAAAAGATATTGACTATCTTATGAATCAAGGAGGAAAAGAATCACAGAATTTGAGTTGGAAGGGAGCTCAGTAGCATTCTAACTCAATATATTTGACAAGCGTCCATACAGCCTGTGCTTAAAGAGGGAGAAGGTAGCACAGTAGATAGAGCCCTGAGTCTGGAGCAAAGAAGACTTGAATTCAAACACAACCCTGTACACTTACTGGCTGTATGACCCTGGGTGAGACACATAGGCAGGAAGTTCAGTGGCCTCTGGTGGGCCTGAGCTCCCTTCTTATCAACACGGTAGCTTTTAGCCTGCTCTCTTTGTGTTCTGGGCCAACTCTCTGCACTTTAATTAGACAGCCTAATGACTCTGCTACCAGGGGTTCACCATATTGGCGTTAGATTTAGTACAGACAGCTGATTGGCTTAGCTCACTGCAGCTCAGAACTCCTGAACTCAGGCCATCCTCCAGCTGTAGCCTCCCTAGCATCAGGGATTACAGGTGTGTGCCGGCAAAACCAGAAAATCTAGGTGGTGCAGTGGAAAGAGCTCTGGGACTGGAATCAGGAAATTCTGAGTTCAAATCCAGCCTCAGCCACTTACTAGCTGTTTGACCTTGGGTAAGTCACTTAACCTCTGTCTGCCTGTCTCCTCTATTGTAAAATGGGAAAAAAATGACAACGTGTGTCACAGGATTATTGTGAGGTCCAAATGAGATGATATTTGTAAAGTTCTTAGTGCAATGTCTGGCATACAGCAGGAGATAAATAAATGCTTATTCCTCTCCTTCTATAGGATAAACTTCCCTGACTCTTTCTACTATCTTTGTACAGCAAGGACTCAAGTCCCTTTGCCAGCCTCACTGTCCCTCTCTCAATGCCCTCCAGCTTACCAATATCCTTCCTGTTAGCACCCCAAACAGAACACCATATCCCAGAAGTAATCAGACCAGAGCAGTCACCTTCTTATTCCTGAATGCTGTCCCTCTCTTAACATAGCCTATGAACACATTAACTTTTGTTGTTGGGATTCTCTCTCTCTCCCTGAAATCACAGGATCATGTATCTGAAGCTTGAAGAGACTTTAAAAGACATCAAGTTCAACCCTCGCATTTTATGGATGAGGAAACTGAGCTTCAGAGAGGTTAAGTTAGTTGCCCATGGTCACATGGCTAGTTAAGTGCCAAGATCTGAACCCAGCTCTTTCTAACTTCAGGTCTGGTATTTATCCACTAAAAGACTAGATAGGGTCCAAGGGTGGTGAACCTGTGGCCTCGAAGTCTCATGTGGCCTTCTAGGTCCTTGGGTGTGGCCTTTTGACAGAGTCTAAGTTTTATAGAACTATAAAGGGGATTTGTCCTATGAAGTCTGGATTCAATCAAAGGGCCATACTTGAGGACCTAGAGAGCCACATGTGGCCTTGAGGCTTCAGGTTCCCTACCCCTGGCATAAACTTTCATCTTCTCTAGATGACTTAAATGAAGGCTACAGTATAGTACAATCATGGAAAGCTCCTTTCTTCCTTCCAGGCATTATGATCATATAAAATGATCTACAGTGAATTTTTTTTCCTCTTTAGAAATGCTGTGATTCCTCAGGAGACTTTGAGCTAAAGTTGGGATATATCATTCCAGCAGCCCAAATGGATTCCCTTGTTCCCAAAACAGTGTCTAAAAATATTGCCTTGCACATGCATTTAGTGTGGCTTGGGCTTTGGGAGGATTTTCATAGTTGTTTCACTGAAATTAAATTACAAAAAATTCATAGTGCCTACCACCCATAATTCAGTGCTTGGTGAGGTCAAAGACAAATGGAAAAATCCATGTAAATAAGACAGCCTGCTGTGTCTCTCTGAATTCTGCTCTCTATGGCACAGAATCAGTGGACTTGAGAATCAGTTGGTGAATTGAGGTGTTTGCTGGCCCTCACCCTTTGACCTCCTCCAAAGGCGCTTATTTGTTTTTAAGGACACCATCCAAACTATTTCCCTAGACTGGATAACACCACTAGTCTGTGACTGTCCATTTCATTTGGTTTGAAATAGACAAAAGTCATTGAGTTTTATTGAAAGAGACATTCCCATTTAAGCTCCCATTCTTCCATCTACTTTTAAGAAAACAACAGTGCTGTTAAAGGGAAGAAAGGAGGATGACAGATTTGTATACTTTTAGAGAACACTAAAGCACCTAGAATATTTCCACCATAAAACAAAAATAGGTTGGAGTGATGATATTAATAATAACTGACAAATATGTAAAGTGTTTTACACCTATATGAGCCTCATGACAACCTTGTGTCATAGATTCTGTACCTCAAAAGGAAATTTATTAACATGACCTATTTAAAGAGTCACAATTTCAAACTTTCATTTTGCATGGGCAAAAATATACTGCCAGAAACAAAGAATGAATGAAAATGCATTTATTAGGCTCTTAGGGTGTACAGACACTACATTAAGTAGATTGCATATAACAGTTCCCCCTTATTCCTTAGGATTGGCTGCGGTGAACTATGCTCAGGATAGAAATGTAGAAAGGAGGCACTCCCTACCCTGAAGGATCTGACCTTGTAATAGGATGAGTTAACACATGCAGGGAACTGGTAGCCAGGGAAGAGGGTTTAGGGAGTCAAAGGGTGAGATGATGAATTGATCCATATCCCAGTTGATTGACACACTCTGACTTTGCTCAAAGCAAAAAAGAGGAACATGTGGCAAGGGTGGGAGGCAAAAGGAGACATGCTTGGGGTATGGCGGATGGAATGATGGCTCAGGTGGATGACTGAATGGGATGTGATTCATCCTTGGGTCTGGGGTCGGTTAGCCTCCACAAGCATTTATTAAATATCTACTTTGTGCTAGGTACTGTGTTAAGTGCCAGCTAGATACAGGGGGTTAGGTGAGTTCCCACTTGTTCACTAACCAACCAACACAGCTCGGTGTTGTTTTGACTGACCTGGTGAAAGAAGGAGAAATCTGAGGAAAAGATCCAAATCAACATGGTTGTGGGGGAAAACAGAATCTTCATACTTCATACCTAGGACCCTGCTTTCTGAAAGTGAATAAGCATCAAAATTAAAAATAAGAATGCTATAGATGGTGACATTAGAAGTATCTTTCAGATTTTGTGGCACATTGAATCCTTCTAAATATAGATCCAAATTGATGATGACACACTGGGTGTTAAGCTATTTTGAAATTCAAAATATTCCTGTCTTGGAATGGTTACAAGGAGTCAGCATGTTTGATCAAGGACTTAAAAGGAAAAGAAGGCTGAATTTAAAATCTTGGGTCTTGATTTGCACCATCTATGATGTCTTTCTTTTGCAGTTTCAAATGGCGGACTTCTTTGAGGTGGAAAGGTTTTGAGTATAAATGGAAACCTACATTTTGAGTATTCTTCCCCCCTCTAGTATTGATCACTCTCCCCACCCCAGGTCCCAATCCCAAGTAAAAGAAAACAGAACCCGAAAAAAACTACATTCTCACATGCAGGGATATTGTAGTCTGTTTTTGGCTTGAACATTATCTTCCCCTTTTCTTTTTCAATTTACTGTCTCATTATAAGGATTGATAATGATGCTGGCATCTGGGTGACTATTGTGTATATAATTTCTTTCAACTGTGGCTAGTAGCTGATTATAAAATTTTTACCTTCCCTGTAGGGGAATTTTTTGCATTCTTCCTCTTCCTAATATACCAGAGTATGGATGGACTTTATGTTCAGCCTTCTCTTCATTTCAAATAAATCTTTCCTTATAACTTTTCCTGTTTGTAAGTTTTTATTGTCGTACTAAAAAAGCAATATAAAGTACAATTGTACTTTCCTCTACTCCCACCCTTCACCACCATCCCAAACTCAGAAAGGAGAGGCCAAAAGGGGAAGATGTGGCAGTGAGAAGGGAGATCATAGAATCATAAATCTAGACCCGGAAGATACCTTATTCCAACGTCTTAGTCCAACATCTTCAATTTACAGATGAGGAAGCCAAGGCCCAATGAGGTTACCACTTGATTGGCCAAGGTCATATAGGTTGTAAGCATCAGAGTCAGAATTTGAACCCAAATCTTCTACCTCCAGGGCCAGTGAGTATTCTTTCCATTGGACGATACCAATAAGAATCCTTTGATGCCAATTTAACCCAACCCCTCTCATTTTATATTTTATATCATTGAGGCCCAGATAGGTATAACAGCAAGCACCCTGGCACACCCAACATGTCCTGCTAGCATAGGTTCTTTGATCTGCTTTTCTAAAGGAAAGGCAACTTTAAAGGGGTCAGCAATCTTGCTTTAATTCACTAGTTCAGAGGAAAGGTCAGCACCCTGAAAGTGGAGAAAATACAAGCAGAGAAATTAGCACAGAGATCAACAGACAGGGCTCCAAATTGTTTGAACAAGGTAATACAACCACCTACATACATCACCAGACTAGGGGAACACTAACATCTGAGTAGTTGGTGGGCTTTTAATAAACAGATACTCAGAGTCCAGTCCAGGAATCAAAAAGTCCTTCTCATGAGCAAACTCCCAAAACAAAATCTCACCTCAGAATATATATATACACTTTTGGCTAATAGGCTCAGAGCCAGAAGCCGTCACAACCACTGTGACTCAGTGCCTAATTAGTGCAGTAACAAAAAGTGTGAAAGACTTCCTACAAGCAAGCTTCCCCTAAGCAAGCTTTCCCTTAGGTAAGTTCTCCTTAGGCAAGTTCCTCCTCCAGTGGGCTGTGTGTGACTCAAGATGCATTACAGCTATGAAATGGGCCAGAGCTCAAAGCAGCAAGACATTCATGATTGAAATACCTGTGTACCTTCAGACCTGGGAACATGGCCCCTGTTCCAAGGAAAAGGGGACACATGTGGTCCCATAGGCCAATTAATGGTTGGGGAAGATCTTATATTCCATTAACATTATAACAGGATAACTGATTTGTTATAAGTCACATTTGGAACAGGGGAAAGATTTCAACCTAGATCCTCTAACTCCAAATCTGGCACTTGCTCCACTGTTGTGTTGTTGTTCGGTAGTTTTCAATTATATCCAACTCTTCATGACCCCATTTAGAGATTCTTTGACAAAGATACTGGAGTGATTTGCCGTGTCCTTCTCCAGCTCATTTTACAGATGAAGGTACTGAGGCAAAGAGGGTTAAGTGACTTGCTCAGAGTCACATAGCTAGTAAGTGTCTGAGGCCAGATTTGAACCCAGGAAGATGAATCTTCCAGATTCCAAGCCCAGTGATCTATCCACTGTACCACCTAGATGCTCCTGTTCCACTGTACCATGCTGTTTAATAAGAATCAGAAGACCACAGAATCTTATACCTGGAAAAAACTTTAAAGGTTACCTCCACTCCTGTGATTTAACACATAAGGAGACTGAAGCCGAGAGAAGCTGTGAATTTCCTAAGTACATACTACTAGTGTATTGGTAGGTCCAGAATTAGAACTCAGATCTCCTGACACCTTCATTGCTCTTCCAGTATTTCAAATGAATATTTCTAGGCACCAACTTCGTCCCTCAAGTTCCCTGTGCAAATAGACTAGACTTTTTTGACTAGTCACTATTTCCAGAGACGGGTGGGGAAGACATTTTAAAAATCTTTAAATAGAATTTATAAGGTTTTCTTTGTCTTTCTGGGGGCAGTGTAGGGGATGGGTTCTTTTCTGTATTCTGAAGAATGTAGAGTAAAACAGCCTGGTAGATAGTTGTAATGGTAATCAGGGCAGGACATTTTTGCTGTTCTTCTCTTTTGGTATGCTAAGGGTATCCAGTGCCTTTAATGAGTCTCGCCTTTCTTTGAATGGGGCAGGTAAAATGGACCTCTTTTTGTTTTGGAGTACTTCTCAGCACTAAGGCCATTGGGAGTCATTGATTAGAAACAATGTATATCATGTGGTACACCCTAAATGGTAGGCCCGCAGCACTCGGGGTCCTAAACAGCATATATGTACTAGAAGGTTAGCATTTGACTTTTGGGGGCACACTCATTGAAAGACTATGGGTGACGAGACTCTGGGCAAGCGGTTGAAACAGCCCCCTGGCTTTGAAAACCCAGATGCTAGTGCTTCTCTTTTTGGTAACTATGTATGTGATTTGATCAGACAAGGTCTCTCTGTTGATCTGTTTGTAATTTCTGTTTATATTTGCCCTGAAGTTCAGGGTGCTGATCTTTTCCCCTGAACTAAGTGAATGATATATGTATGTTTAATTACGTTTAACTAAAGTGAGATTGTTAACCCCTTAATCCTGCTTTCCTTAGAAAAGCAGATCAAAGAACCAGTGCTGGCAGCCCTTCTGTGTGCTGGTGTTATTGGCCTTACACAGCCACACCAGCTGTTAGTACCTGTATAAACAACCTTGGTCAAGTCAATTCCTTTCTTAATTTCCTCATCTGTATATAACAACTATGTTGCTAAGTGGCAGAGCCAGGATTTGAAGCCAGATTGTCTGACTACAAATCCACTGCTTTTTTCTAGTGTCCCACAGATGCTTTATATATTCTGGGCACTCATTTTTGACAATTATACATAGAGGGACATGGGCACTTTAGTTCAATTGGTTAGCATATGGTACTGATTTGATTCAATTCAACAAAGAATTATTGAATACCTACTATGTGCTTAGAATTGTGCCTGATGGTCTAGCCTATAAGTTTCTGGGTTTGAGATCATAAATATTTCCAAATAACTTTAAAAAAAGAAAATCATTTGTTTTAATTTCAAATTTTTGTTTTTATGTTCACAAGTTACATTCCAATCCCTAGTCCAAATGTGCAAATCTCCCCTGGTCCTCTTGGAATGTTATTGTGGTAGCAGTGAAAGAAGAGAAATTTGAAGGAATGTGGAAGTCTAGGACCAGAAGCCAGAGGAAGCAAGGGAGCAGAAGTGAAATGTGCTGGGAACAAGGATGGGGGCGGGGAGGGGAGAGATAGAGACAGAGAGAGACATAGAGACAGGGGGGTGGGGGGGAAGAGAGAGAGAGACACAGAGAGAGAAACAGAAGAGAGAGACAGAGAGACAGAGACAGAGAGAGAAGAGAGAGAGAGACAGAGACAGAGGGAGAGAGAGAGAAACAGATAGACAGACAGACAGAGACAGAGAGCAAGAGGAAGGGAGGGAGGGAAAAAGACACAGAAACTCATACAGAGAATCACAGAGACAGAGACAAAGAAGAGCACATAGAGATAAGTTCATGGGGGCTAATAATAACATTAACATATATAATAATATTAATTAATTAATTAATATTATATATTAACATATATAATAATAAAACATTAACAACTGCCACTTAAATCATGCTTAAAGGACTGCAAAATATGGTATGTCCATATCTCATTTGAGCCTGACAGCAGCCCTGTATGGTATGGTAAATACTCCAGGGACCGTTCTGCTCACTCTACAGATGAACAAATTGAAACCCAGAGGAGGTAAGCGAATAGCCTGGACTCATCCAGACAACAAGTATCGAAGCAGAGATTTGAATCCGGCACTTTTCCCACTACACTATGTCATTATGTTGCCATCTATGACAACAAATACCCCAAATTCATAGGTTGCTCTATCTCAAGGAACTCAGTTGGTCTAAACACAAGTTAATTCAATTCTTTTTTACAAAATTTGTTTTTTTAAACCTTCTAATGCAGCCACAGACAACATGTTCAAGGACCTAAGACGTAGTAGGTGCTTAATAGCTGTTTTACAAAATTGGATTGAACTTAAAGGTTGTTCCATTCCGTTGCATTCTCTAGTCTATTCCTATAATCATCATATTAAGTACTGTCCACTACTGGATGGAAAACTCCAAGAGGACAGAAACTGCTTTTAATCTACCTTTCTCCCCTCCCTTCAAGCCTACCACAGGGCTCTGTACACAGTAGACACTTCATAAATGTCTGATGAACGATTGAATGACAGAACACTTGGAAATCCTTGGCCCCAGGGCCAACCAGTTCGTTTTTTCCATTGCCTCAAGCTTTTTCAAAGTTTGTGAAAGTGCCCAGTTTCCTGATAGATAAGCTACTTGCAGGCCATGCGAGCATCCATGCCTGGGTTGCTCTAAGAACCCTTCTCAAAAAGGACCATTTTATCTATAATTGCCCAAGACATAGTTGATTTGAGTGTGTCCTCCCTCTTCCTACAAGCAGAAATTGTGTCAGCTTGACATTGGAGAGAGGATCTAGGGCCAGATTCCTTTCAAATCCTGGCAAGGAAGAGTGAATGGAGACACACAGAAAACCTTTGCTGCCTCTCATAAAACTCCAGCTTTCGTGATGGGCTTGCTTTAGGAAACCTTTGAACTTCCTCCAGAGACATTATCTTAAAAGCACTAATCCAGGAGCATAGAAAACCAACCTAGAGCTAATGAATCTGGCTTAGCTTCCCTCCTGAGCAACATTTGGGAAATGATGTCCGTAAGATTTTATTATTACTGATCACCCCGTACTCTTTCTGGAGTATTTGTCGACAAATAGCTCCAATAAAAGTCCTTCTAATAAGCCCCATGTGTCCTTGAGATTCATTGCCATGGAACTGCAATCTCCTTTGAAGATAATGTAGTTTGGTAGTTCAATGGCCTGCTCATTTAAACAGAAACTGTCAGAAGGAAAGAAAAAAATCCCACCCTCTTGAGTAGTGTTATGGGTCTGACTTCAATCCATAAAACTCAGAGGTTGCTGGTATTCTCGTTTCCATTTTGTCTCTATGTTCTCATGAAAGCCCATTTACAGAGAGGTTACCAGGATCATGAAGGGGGTGCCTAGAAACCAAATGATAGAAGGAAAAATCGAAGGAACTGGGGGCACTGAGTCTGGAGAAGAGAAAAAGGGGTGGTGTTTTAGTTCTTTTTGTCTCTTTAAAAGTTGCCAGTGTATTCTGTCTTGTTCCAGAGGTCAGAACTAGGTACGACCAATGGGTATAAGTCATTAGAAGTCATATTCCACTTTCTAATCGTTAAAGTTTTTCAAAAATGTAATGTTCTAAATATTGAGAGGAAAAACTGCATTTTGATTCTGAGGGAGCTGGGTTTGAATCCCAACTCTGCTACCTATCAACTATCTGACCTCAGCCAAGTTATTTTCCCTCTCTGGACTTCTTTTACCCTTCTGTAAAAAGAATGGGTAAGTGGCCCAATGGATAGAACACTGGAGGTGGAGTCAAGAAGTTGTTGTTTAGTCATTTCAGTTGTGTCTAGCTCTTCATGACCCCATTTGGGGTTTTCTTGGCAAAGATACTAGATTGGTTTGACATTTCCTTCTCCAGCTCATTTTATAGATGAGGAAACTGAGGCAAAAAGAATTAAGTGACTTGCACAGGGTCACACAGACACCTAGTGTCCTAGGTCACATTTGAACTCAGGTTTTTCTGATTCCAGTTCCATTCTGATTCCACTGTGCCACTTAGATGTATGTATGTATGTGTATGCATATATATACATATATATATGTGTGTGTGTGTGTGTGTGTGTGCATGCGTGTGTTTGTGTCTCTGGGTACATACATATATATGTGTTTTGCATATATATGTATATATATGTGTATATATATATGTATATAAAATACACACATGGCTTCCATGTAATCTATAACTCTTTATCTTCTCTTATTGCTTTTCATGAACCATAATTTTCCAATAATTTTTTATTATCCTCACCTATTCCCACCTTTGCACTGAAGTCTTTGAGTATCCTAGTATATGTTGACTTAATCTGGAAACTCTTACTAAGAGATCTGAATTCAAATCCAGCTTCAGATCTAGATAGGGTAACCCTGGGTGAGTCACTTAACCTCTGTCCACCTCAGTCTCCTTAACTACAAAATGGGGATAATAATACCTACCACAAAGGTTGCTGCAGGCAGCTAGGAGACACAGTAGATAAGAGTGCTGGGCCTGGAGACAGGAAGACTCATCTTCCTGGGTTCAAATCTGGCCTCAGACACTGGGCCAGTCACTTCACCCTGTTTGCCTCAGTTTCCCCATCTGTAAAATGAGCTGGAGAAGGAAATGGCAAAACACAGTCTTTGCCAAGAAAACCCCAAATGAGGTCATGACGAGTCAGACACGACTGAAAACAACTGAAAAGCAGCAAATGAGATAAAATTTTCAAAGCACTTAGTACAGTGCCTGCCACATAGAAGGTGTTCACTCTCTTCCCTCTCCTTGTCCCTTAGGTCTCTTCAAGCTCAAATCTTGTGATCCTATGGATCCTTGGAAGGCGGTGAGCTCCACATCACTACAGGCATTAGAATAGAAACTGGATATGCATCTGTCAAAGGTACAAAAATATGGCATTTATGCACTAGGTGAGAGGTCGGACTCAATGATTTATAACATTCCTTCCAACTGTAAGAGACTATAATACAGGGAAACAAGATTAGAGATAGGAGATTAGTTTTATTGCTAGGTGCATTTTATGCTTCCAGTTTATAGGCCTTATCATAATCATAGGATGAGTAGAGGCATGGACTGGACAGGAAGCCAGACTTGGGAAAACATACAAAGAGTCAAAGTTCAGAGGTTGCATATGCCAAAAGAAGCCAACAAAACCTAAGAACTAGAAGGCAGAGAAAGGCAAGAGGACTAAATACATGCAAAAATTCAGTAGCTAAGTGATTTTTGGCAGCTGGAGGGACTGAGCTATCCAAGTGATGGTCAAATTGCCAGGGAGTGTGGTCAGCAATCAGGAGCTATTATTGTTTATTATCATTACTACTTTTAGATATTTGTACAGATTTTGTATCTTACAAAGTGCTTTCACATATGTTTTCATTTGATTCGTAGAACTCAGCTAAATGAGGGAAAAAGCCATATGACATTGGTAACAAGGAAAAAAAATCCAAATTCAATTACCTTTATTCCCTTGTTATTCTGGTAAGAACAATCCCAAATGAACCTGGACTTGAGACCTATAGGTGATGATAATTGAAAGCAGCTGACTGGGAGGGGCAAAGAGCAGTCATATTTCTCTGGCAGAGGAATTTCTTCAACAGATACCTTCTTTTCCTCTAACATTCCAGGACATAGTGCAGTGGGAAGAATGCCAATTTGAGGCTAAGAGAAGCTAGGGTCGAATCCCGCATCTGACATTTGCTATCTGTGTGACTTTGGACAAATTAATTAACCTCAGTTTCCACATTTGTAAAATTGGCAGGTTAGGCTAGGTGGCCTCCACAATTTCTCTCAGCTCTTGGTCCATGATCCTTGTAAATCTTCTTAAGTAGGAAATCTGAATGTGGAAATGAAATGTACCAGCGTGAACACCATTTTCTGTCTCCACATAGCAGCTCTTTACGTACATACCAGTTTTATACATAAATTGTGAAGTAGGCAAAATTCATTTTCAACCCCTCTCCTTCCAGCCAGCATACTCTTTCTGTTTTAGCCAAAATGAACTCTTATCTACAACTCCCCCTTTCTCATCTTGCATCCTCATCTCTGATGCTCGAAACGGGTTCCCTTTCCTGCACCCTGCCACTATCTATCTATTGAAATTCCTTCCTCAAAGGGCCGACTTGGTTGCCACATCCTCGATTATGCTTTCCCTAATTTCCCCTAGGAAAACATTTTGTGAACTTTAAAGTGCTACATGAATGTGAGTTGTTGTTATTATATAAAAAGTATCCTTCTCAATTGGTTAAACGCAGCTCCAATTTGCAATAGCCCTGGTGTAGTCACCATCCTTTCTATTTAGCAAGGAGGTGGTGGAATGGATAGAGTGCTGGACCTGGAGTCAGGAGTGCTGGAGTTCAAATCTAGCCCAGACTCTTATTAGCTGTGTGCCCCTAAGTAAGTAATTACCTTCAGCCTCAGCTGGGTGGTATCTACCTCCCAGGGCTTCAGTGAAGATAAAATAAGACAAGAAATGTAAAGCACTTTGCAAACCTTAAAATGCCAGCTAGTATTGTATATCATTGCAAAGACAGATAAAATAACTCATTTTTGTAGTTAGAAAAAATTATTAGGATGTGAGCTCATGTTCTGTAGACTCGCTGAAAACATCATCCGTATAATTCTAGTAGCAAATAGTCCAGTGGGGTTGATAGATAACCTCATCCTGATTCCAGGTGATTTGGATCTCCTTTAGTATGTCTCTATATTTTGAAAGCTTTTTGTTACACACACTTTGGACATTATGGTATAGTCATAGCCGTTAAAAATATTGTTCTTAAGTTCTTAAGAATCAGCATTATGGGTGAATTTGTGCTAATGATTTAATTCTAGTACAGTTTATTGGATGAGTTTTCAAGGATATTTTGAAGCCTGTATCTGTAATACAGGGATTTTGCATTTGACAGTCCATGAGAAGATGATAAGCTTTTCATGCAGAATTCTGGACACCAAGTGGTTCCTTGCTAGGTATATTTATCTACAGTTTTCTCTTAGATAGCTTCTTAAAGGCATAATGTATCTTGATTGTAGGTAATGTCTTTCTACATTAGCTAAATTTGACCTCAAGAATCAAGCTCTAAATCTTATATTTATTGTTACAATTTTTTACGGGGTTCAGATAAAAACTGTCAGAGGTCAAGTTTCTATCCTGCTATATTATTCTATAGTTCATGTTCTATGAAATATTGCACAGGTGGATAAAATAACTGTTGGTTTTTTTAATGATCCAAGTATTTGGATGTAAGCTCGTCTTCTGTAGACTGTGTGAAAGCATCTTTGGGACAACTCCAGGAGCACACAGGATGACAGAAATGACATATACCTCATCCTGTTCCCATATGGTTTTAATTTCTTCTACTAGATCACTATATTTGGAAAGCAGTTTATTTCATGAGGTTTGGAAATTATGAATAGTAGCTATGGGGTAATCTACTTAAAATGTTGTTCTTAAATTTTTATGGATCAATATTATATATAGGCAATTATAGACAACAGTTCTGTCTACGATGGTGCTCCAGTGTGGTTTATTTCCTGAATCTTTAAGAATATTTTTGTGTTTGTAGAATAGGGATATGTTATCTGTTACTTTTTAAAGGAAAGTAAGTCTTTTGGTGTATAATTGTAGCAACCCCATCTCATCACATAATTAGATGTCATCCATGTACACCAAGTGATTAATATGATATAGTATTCTGGTCCAGCTCCCTCTTTGATCTGAAAGGCATATTCAGTTTTATTCAGAAGTGAAGCTAAGCATTTAAGACTATATAGAACCATAGCAGATTTAAACTGTTTCCTTAGAAGATACCACATTTTATATAAATTGCTCTTGATAGAACTATGTAAGTGGCATGCTTTAGAGATGGCCTCCCTCTGCTTGGATCTATTTTATATATCTGCAAGACAGACTAAGCCATGAGTGCAAAAACAAACAAGAAGCTTTGCAATAATCAGTGAAATATGTATATACATATACTATTTCCTTGGGACTTTTTTTTAGCACTCTCTTTTTGCTTCTCAGATGATATACTATTTTCTTTTAAGTGCTTATAAAATTTCAAGTGATATGAGTTGTGAATATTTTGTTCAAAACAAACATTTTTTGATCCATATTTGGAAGGGTTACTAGGGCTGTCATCTTTTGATAATAAATATGATGTCTTCTAATAAGAAATATGGAGTCAAGGTTGCATCAGTGAAAACTGGTGAAGTGTTTTTCTAGTAATTCATGTGCCACTGTTAAGCATTCAAACTATAATTTATGGATCATGTTTGGCCCTCCTGTTTTCCAATTTTGCAGGGAAGTTAGCATTTCAGTCACCTATCTTGACAGTGCCTTGTACATAGCAGATACTTAATGTTTGTTTCATGAATGGATGGATACCTTTCTGCAATCTCATTTGTGCCTCTTCCCTCTCCTCCAGCATCTGGTGACCTTGCCCATTTCCATATTCAGCTCTACCGAAACCTGCTCCCGGGATAGGAACTAAGAGAACTCATTCACAATAAGATTAATAAAATTTAATTAATGGGAAAAAGCCTTAATTCAAATGAATGAATTTTCAATGGCAAAACTGTAGCCATTGAAGTTGGGGAGCAGATGGGAATTTCTTTTCTGGCTTCCTTTTCAAATCGTACATACAGCTTGTGGCTACTCTACATAGCCTTGCACTGAGAGGAGATGGTTGTTGTAACTAGGCTGATGGCAGAAAAAGAAAAAAAAAAGAGAATCTAGACCATTAGCAGCAGTCCTTAGAGATTTAAAAGATTTATATATGTATATATATTTTACACAAAGTTACATAGGTATGAATGGATGGACAAACATGGACATATGCTATTGTTCATATTTTTAATGAAAAGCATATATAACAAACATTCATTAAGCACCTATGTTAAAGCATTGTTGTAGGCCCTGGATATACACAAACATGTAGGAAATGCCTTGATTTTGGTTGTTGATGCAATGTATAGCAAAGGTTGACAATTCTACCTAGTCCTTTTGGGTCTTACTATTGAGACGTTTTACGTGGGTAGTCAGTGGCATTATGGGGGAGGGGTTGAAAGAAATCTTACTCTAGCTCCATTTAAGTCTTCTGCATTTTTGCTAAATTGAGTTGCCAGGATTATCTTAAAGGGACCCAGACCAGACACCAACTCATATGGTAGGAGTTTAAAAGGAATTTTGGACCATAAAGCAGATAAGAGGTTAGAAGGAGGGATTCTAAGTGGTAGCCAGAGAAAAAGATTTAGAAAGACAGATTTAGTTTTGAGCTTGAGGGCTTCTTTTGGATTTTACTATCTGCCTGTGTAAGCATGGCTTAATAGCCCTGAGCTGAGTCTAAAAGAGCTTTGTCCTCTTCAGGGCGAAAGGCTGCATTGGAAGGCAGTCCAGTAATACGATAGCCGAGCTTAGCTTTGCAGAGAAACCTATTAGAGAGCATTGGGTCAGAGACAACAGGGAGGCAGAATATCCTCTGAGCAATCTATAGAAGAGAAAGGAGCTCACTTGTTGCCATGACAAAGGGACATCTTTGTTGTTCAGTCATTTCTCAATTGTGTCCGACTCTTTGTGTCCCCTTTTGGAATTTTCTTGGCAAAGATATTGATTGGAGATGTTTGCCATTTCTGTCTCCAGCTCACTTTACAGATGAGGAAACTGAGGCTAATAGGGTTAAGTGACTTGCCCAGGGTCACACAGCTAGTAAGTGTATGAAACCATATTCCAACTCAGTAAGTTGAGTCTTCCTGACTACAGGCCTGGCCCTCTGCACCACCTAGCTGCCAAAGGGACATCATCACTTGATTAAATCCTAATTTATCAGTGGCCTGCAAGTGTCAGAAAGCATTAGTTGCCCTCGCCACATACATTCACCATGCACATCCCTTTTCCTGCTGATGGTGTAGCAACACATGGGAGAGAGGATCTAGTTCTCTATGTAAGGGGGAATATTTCTTGTTACTTTTCTATGTTGTTTAGCTATATTTTGATTTGAACGAATACTGTGTTTTCTGATTTGTCTGATAAAAGAAACACATCAGTGGGGGTTTGTACCCAGATTCCTTTAGATTTTTTTTTGTCCTTGGTAAAAAATGAAGATCTTGAAATGCTTCTCAGCCATAGCTTGAAACCGTCAATTTTTTTCTGACTTATAATTTGAATGTTTCTATTTTCTTGACATTACTAGAGTTATCTCTTCCATATCACAGGGGGTAGGGGGCACAGCACCCCCACAATTTGAAAAATGCCTATAAAATTTTTGGCCCTCTCTTCATACCAGAGGAGAAGTCTGAATTTTTTCTTTTTCTTTTATGGGGTGTTTACAATACCTTATTAAAAATCTGGGTTGGTATTATACATCACTATACATATATGTTATGTATTTCTGAGTTTCTAAACTTTTTCTGTGTTGTCTGATGGACTTTCTGTGTTGTCTGTAGCTTCTGCAAAACTCCCCCCAAAATTCCCATTTAATTTCTTATGCCAACCCCAACCCCATCAATATGGAAGGGATAACTGTACTTTATATCTTTTTATTTGGAGAAATCTTGGAGAAAATTTTGAGAAATTGGGCAGCAAGGGTGGCACAACAGATTGAGCGGCAGGCTTGGAGTCTTCCTGAGCTCAAATCTGACCTCACTTACTAGCTATGTGACCCTGGCTAAGTCACTTAACCCTGTTTACCTCAGTTTTCTCATCTGTAAAATGAGCTGGAGAAAACAATGCCAAACCACTCTAGTATCTTTGCCAATAAAACCCCAAATGAAGTCACAAAGAGTTGAACAGGACTGAAAAACAACTAAACAAGCACAATGTTGCCCACATTGGTCAACGTATCTATTTTTGTTTTAAAGTTTTACCGATACATTTTTATCAGTACCATAGCTGATATTCCTTAGTCTTACCCCTCTTCTGCAGTGAACCCTCCCTGTAACACAGAGAAGTTAAGCCAAGCTAACCAACGAAACAAAGGTGTCTAATTGAATATGCAATATTCCATAGCCATACACCTCTACCCTTTTGCTGAGAGGAAGAGTGTGTTACCATCCGTTTTCTTTTTTTTTTTTTTTGTGATGCATTTTATTAAAACTTTTTTTTTAAATGCAATTTATTTATTTAACATACTTGGTTTTCAGCATTGATTTTCACAACATTTTGAATTACAAATTTTCTCCCCATTTCTACCCTCCCCCCCACTCCAAGATGGATTATATTCTGGTTGCCCTATTCCCCAGTCAGCCCTCCCCTCTATCACCCCCCTCCCCTCTCATCCCCTTTTCCCTTCCTTTCTTGTAGGGCAAGATAAATTTCTACGCCCCATTGCCTGTGTATCTTATTTTTTAGTTGCATACAAAAACTTTTTTTGTTTTTAAACATCTGATTTTAAAGCTTTGAGTTCCAAATTCTCTTCCCTCTTCCCTTCCCACCCACCCTCCCTAAGAAGTTGAGCAATTCAACCTAGGCCACACATGTATTATTATGTATAACCCTTCCACAATACTCATGTTGTGAAAGGCTAACTACATTTTGCTCCTTCCCAACCCATCCCGCTTTATTGAATTTTCTCCCTTGACCCTGTCCCCTTTCCAAAGTGTTTGTTTTGATTACCTCCACCCCCATCTGCCCTCCCCTCCATCATCCCCCCCCTTTTATTTTTTTTTAATCTTCCTCCCTCTTCTTTCCTGTGGGGTAAGATACCCAACTGAGTATGTATGGTATTCCCCCTCAGGCCAAATCTGATGACAGCAAGGTTCACTCATTCCCCCCTCACCTGCCCTCTCCCCTCCTCCCATAGAACTGCTTCCTCTTGCCACCTTTATGCGAGATAATCCACCCCATTCTATCTCTCCCTATCTCCCTCTCTCAGTATGTTACTCTCTCATCCCTTAATTTCATTTTATTTCTTTTAGATATCTTCCCTTCATCTTCAACTCACCCTGTGTCTGCTCTCTCTCTTTTACATATATATATACATACATACACATATACATATATATATGTATATATAAACACATATATATATACACATACATACACATACATACATATACACATAGATACATACATACATACATACACATTCACTTATATATATACATAAACATATATATATACACATATACACACACATACATATATATATATATGCATATTCCCTTCAACTACCCTAATACTGAGGTCTCATGAATCATACTCATCATCTTTCCATGTAGGAATGTAAACAAAACAGTTCAACTTTAGTAAGTCCCTTGCAATTTCCGTTTCTTGATTACCTTTTCATGCTTCTCTTGATTCTTGTGTTTGAAAGTCAAATTTTCTATTCAGTTCTGGTCTTTTCACTGAGAAAGCTTGAAAATCCTCTATTTTATTGAAACTCCATATTTTGCCTTGGAACATGATACTCAGTTTTGCTGGGTAGGTGATTCTAGGTTTTAATCCTAGCTCCATTGACCTCCGGAATATCGCATTCCAAGCCCTTCGATCTCTTAATGTAGAAGCTGCCAGATCTTGGGTTATTCTGATTGGGTTTCCACAATACTCAAATTGTTTCTTTCTAGCTGCTTGCAGTATTTTCTCCTTGATCTGGGAGCTCTGTAATTTGGCAACAATATTCCTAGGAGATTTCTTTTTGGGATCTATTTGAGGAGGCGACCGATGGATTCTTTCAATTTCTATTTTGCCCTGTGGCTCTAGAATATCAGGGCAGTTCTCCTTGATAATTTCCTGAAAGATGGTATCTAGGCTCTTTTTTTGATCATGGCTTTCAGGTAGTCCAATAATTTTTAAATTATCTCTCCTGGATCTATTTTCCAGGTCAGTGGTTTTTCCAAGGAGATATTTCACATTGTCTTCCATTTTTTCATTCCTTTGGTTCTGTTTTATAATATCCTGATTTCTCATAAAGTCACTAGCTTCCACTTGCTCCAATCTAATTTTTAAAGTAGTATTTTCTTCTGTGGTCTTTTGGACCTCCTTTTCCATTTGGCTAATTCTGCCTTTCAAGGCATTCTTCTCCTCATTGGCTTTTTGGAGCTCTTTTGCCATTTGAGTTAGTCTGTTTTTTAAGGTGTTGTTTTCTTCAGTGTATTTTTCAGTATTTTTTTGGGTCTCCTTTATCAAGTCATTGACTTGTTTTTCATGGTTTTCTCGCATCCTTCTCATTTCTCTTCCCAATTTTTCCTCTACTTCTCTAACTTGCTTTTCCAAATCCTTTTTGAGTTCTTCTACAGCCTGGGGCCAGTTCATGTTTTTCTTGGAGGCTTCGGTTGTAGGCTCTATGACTTTGTTGTCTTCTTTAGGCTGCATGTTTTGGTCTTCTTTGTCACCAAAGAAAGAATCTAAAGTCTGAGACTGAATCTGGGCGCGTTTTCGCTGCCTGGCCATATTCCCAACCCACTAACTT
Organism: Trichosurus vulpecula; assembly: GCF_011100635.1. Classification (NCBI taxonomy): domain Eukaryota; kingdom Metazoa; phylum Chordata; class Mammalia; order Diprotodontia; family Phalangeridae; genus Trichosurus; species Trichosurus vulpecula. The sequence continues at coordinate 518,863,789 of NC_050573.1, forward strand.
GACCCTTGAGTTTTTCAGTGGGGTATGGCTGCTTGTAGACTAACGAGTTCTATGTTCTACGTTTGGGGGGGAGGTGCCAGCTCTGTCAGAGCCGCACTCCTCCTTCCCCAAGGACCCCCAGTCCAGACTGGGCTTAGATCTTCAGCAGGCTGTTGCACTCCTGCTCTGATCCGCCACTTAATTCCTCCCACCAGGTGGGCCTGGAGCTGGAAGTAACAACAGCTGTAGCTGCTCCACCTCCGCTGCCCCCGGGGCTGGAAGCTGAACCGCGAACTCCTTCCACTCCCGCATCTTTTCCCACTAACCTTCTCAGCAGTCTTTGGTGTTTGTGGGTCGAGGGGTCTGGTAACTGCCGCAGCTCACATATTCAGGGCGCTAGGGCACCCTCCGCCCAGCTTCTGCTCTGGATCGTCCACGCCGCTCAGGCTGGGCTCTGTTCCACTCCGTTCCCAGCTCCCAGCTCCGTGTGGAATAGACCTCACCCAGAGACCATCCAGGCTGTCCTGGGCTGGAGCCCTGCTTCCCTCTGCTGTTCTGTGGGTTCTGCCGTTCTAGAATTGGTTCAGAGCCATTTTTATAGGTTTTTGGAGGGACTTGGGTACGGAGCTCACTCTAGTCCGTGCTTACCAGCCGCCATCTTGGCTCCGCCCCTCTACCATCTGTTTTCTAGGACCAAGACTCAGCATTGCAACTAATTCGAGTTGAGCTGCCTTTTAGCATTGTTTTCATTTACATCATTTCAGTCTTTGTGTATATTATCCCCTCAGTCTCCTGTTTGATTTCTCATCTGTTCACATCAGTCTTCCCACGTTATTGAATCCCATCTTATAAGAAAGATTCTATGTCTAATTTTTCTAAACTATCTTAAAGAACATATTAATTTCTAAAAAAGAAAATAACAAAAACCCTAGTGACCCCATTTGATACAGGGTATAAAGAAAATTTCTTTAAGGAGACTTCAAATATTTCCTAAACAGCTAACCGGCCTATCTCAGGCTCAGAGAGAAATTGAATGAGGCCAAAAGGCTTAAAAGACAAACACTTACGGGCAAAGAAAGTGGATTTCAAGGAGCCAGCAAAATTCTAATCTATGCAAGTAGAACAGGTTTTATAGAAATCAAAAAATGAGGTGAGTGACCTCAGACAAGAGAATAACTGGGGGAAACCAGAGTCAAAGGAAATGCTGAAATGATCTCCATATCACTCTGCAGTAGGTGCCAGAGAGGAAGCAAGGGACGTTAGAATGTGATAACTGAGGCGGCAGGGCAGCAACGGAAGGATGTGGAGCAAAAGTCTTCCCGAGAAAAGGTTTTGAAAGCACTAAAGTGGTAACTTCCAGAGCAAATTTTCCTGTTGCTTTCTCCTCACCTCCCACTTCCCTGAGTGGGGGTAACATTTTATTTTTAAACGTAGAATCAATATTTGCCCAGACAAATGGAAGAAGTCTAAGGTTCAGGTTGTTTTCTGTAATTCAGACCAAAATCTTCTGCTAGTGAGATAAAACATTTGGTGCTCTTTCTTTCTTTCTTTCTTTCTTTCTTTCCTTCCTTCCTTCCTTCTTTCTTTCTTTCTCTCTCTTTCTTTCTCTCTCTTCCCTTCTTTCTTTCTTTCTCTCTCTTTCCTTCTTTCATTCTTTCTTTCCTTTTTTCTTTCTTTCTTCCCTTCTGTCTCCCTCCCTTCCTTCCTTCCCTTCTTCCTTTCCTTCCTTCCTTCCCTTCTTCCTTTCCTTCCTTCCTTCCTTCTCTTTCTTTCTTTCTTTCTTTCTTTCCTTCTTCCTTTCACTTTCCTCTTTCTTTCTTTCTCTCTTTCTTTCTTTCTCTCCTTCTTTTCCATCCTTCCTTCCTTCCTTCTTTCTTTCTTTCTTTCTTTCTTTCTCTCTCTCTCTTTCTTTCTCTCTCTTCCCTTTTTTCTTTCTTTCTCTCTCTCTTTCCTTCTTTCATTCTTTCTTTCCTTTTTTCTTTCTTTCTTCCCTTCTGTCTCCCTCCCTTCCTTCCCTTCTTTCTTTCTTTCTTTCTTTCTTTCTTTCTTTCTTTCTTTCTTTCTTTCTTTCCTTCTTCCTTTCTCTTTCCTCTTTCTTTCTTTCTTTCTTTCTCTCTTTCTTTCTTTCCTTCTTTTCCTTCCTTCCTTCCTTTCTTTCTTTCTTTCTCTCTCTCTTTCTTTCCCTAAATTATATAATTTTGCTGTCTTTGACCAGCCAAATCAATTCTGCATAGACTCTATTCCTGCACATATCTCAGCCAAAAGAATGGGAGAAAATGATATCAAACACCAAAGTGCTAAGCTTTTCACTAAGCAAGCCCATGCTTTCCAAATCCAAATCAACTTTATTTAGCATCTCCAAGGTGTATGCACTATGCTGGGCTGAGAAATATAATAATATAATAATAATATTCTGTTTTATTTTTTTCCAATTATATGTAAAGACAATTTTCAACATTCATTTTTTGAAAGATTTGGAGTTTCAAATTTTTCTCCCTCCCTTTCTCTCCTCCCTTCCCAAGACAGCAAACAATCTGATATAAGTTATACATGTGCAATCATGTAAAACATTTCCACATTAATCATGTGCTGAAAGGAGAAACAGAACAAAAGAAAAAAAACCATGAAAAAACACAAAGAAAGTGAAAATAGTATCCTTCGATCTTCATTCAGATTCCGGCAGTTCTTTCTCTGGATGTGGATAGCACTTTCCATCATGAGGCTTTTGGAATTTTCTTGGATCACTGAGACAGAGAAATATAGAGCAAGGTCTCTGAGGAATAGGAACTGGACCTGTGATTTCATTAGTATAAGGAACCTACCAATGTAGGTTGGCATCTTCACTGCAGAGACTTGCCCAGGGTAACACAGTCAGTATGTGTTGGAGTCAGGACTTCAGCTCTCCTTCTAGCTACTATTCCATATTGCCTCTCTAGATATGGAGGAAAGGTTACCTCTCCCCCCTCCCAGTTTTTAAGCTTTTTAAGATTCTTTTCATCACTGAGTCCTATCTTTGACTATAGAGCTTCTCTCATATCTAATTACCACAGGTGAGTGGTAGATTCTACCTCCCCAATAGCTCTTAAGTCTCCTGATTCCTTTTTCTTGTCCAGACCTATAATTTCATTAGGATAGGGATTCCTGGTAAGGAAAATCCCTTTATCAATGCAGATTGACCAATGCAGATTCACTCCATGATTTATAGTTTTAGAGAGTTGCCTTAGACATGAGAGGTTAAGTGACTTCCCCAAAGTAACAAAACCAGGATGGATTAGAAGTAGGACTTGAATGCAAGAATTCAGCTATTTTGAATCCCCCACTCCTACAATGTCAATAAACAAGCATTTATTAAGCACCTACTATGTACCAGATATTTTGCAAGACAAAAATGAAATGGTTCCTCCTCTCAAAGAGCCCTTCGTACCTCTGCTTCTCAGCAGCCTCTGTTTCCTTCCAAATCTAGCTCAAATCCCACCTTCTGCATTAAGCTTTTCCTGATGCCCTCAGGTACTAGTGCCCTCTCCAAATAACCTTGTATTTATTTTGTACATAATTACATATGTTATCTTCCTATTGGTTGATTTATTGGCCACATTGCCCCCTTTTCTCTTTCCTCTTTATTCCCACTCTTATGACCCTAGTACAGGTTTCCATCACCTGTATAGACCATAGCCTCCTAGTAACCTGTAAGATGATAAATAGAATGTGTAACTAAGGAAAAGGAATAAAAAGGAAGGGTTGGGGGCTTACAGATCACAGTTTCCTCATTTTGAAGCTGAGGAAACTGAGGTCTAAAAAGGATAAGTGACTTTCCCCACATCACAAAGATAGTAGGAAATGGAGTTAGGATTAAAACTCAGTTCTTCTTGGTACAAATCCAGAGTACTTGCCACTAAAAGGTATCATTCTGCCTACATTTTTTCTCCACTTAAGTCCATCCTTCAAATATTATCTCTGCTTCAATTGCCCCATGGAACATAAGACATATTAAAGTCTAGTCAGGCAGTCAACAAGCATTTATTAGTCACCTTCTATGTTCTAGGGGTACAAAGAAAGGCAAAAGTGTGTTGAGTTACAACAGTCTCTTTATTTGATGGTGATAGGTCAAATTATATTGAGTAATGACTTTTCTCCTGAGGGCATATTTGTTCTATGTCTCCTTTCTAAAGCTATTCTTCAATTAATCTTCTATTTCTATAGCATTCGATAATTCTTCAATTATATCTTCAATCAGATGCTTTGATGACTCACTCTACTCTAAACGACCTTAGCACTAAATGGAAGTGTGGAGATACTTGACTTCTGTCTCTGCCCCATTTTGTCTCTTGAGATTCTTCTCTCAGTTCCTTCTCCCTAGTTCAGAATTCAGAGCTATCTGAGGTGTTCACATAATGAGAATTGCTGAGAAACCACTTCCCTCTCCTTCACCTTCTGCCCTCACATCTGCTGGGAAGCTTCAAGTTGGGAGATGCTGACAACAAATGTTTCAAACCTGTTTTAAAAATGTATAATCTAATTTTACACGTACTGAATATAGCCAACACTTTTGGATCAGTTATTTAAGCAGTACTTCTTTCTTGATGATCTCATCTTTTTTCTTATTATTTAATGTCAATTTAATATCAAGTGCCTCCTTCTATCTATCACAAAGTCCCATCTTTTAATGACATTCAGTGGTATACCTCCTATGGAATGATTTGGGTTTTGTTTCTTGAAGTTTTGGAACACTCCTTAGGAAGGAGTGAGATTATGGATGTAGCATTACAAGATTGTGCATAATGATGAATCTGAAATTTGGAAAAAGAAGTTCTGGTTGGCATACTTTTCAGACAGCCATGATGGAGCTACAAAGAAGAAGAGCCAATAATTGGTAAACACTTGCATGTACATAATTCCAAGTAACTCCTGGAATGTCTGGGGGAATCAAATGAAAGGTGACTTCCCAGCATTCATACTAAAGGCATTTCTGGGATTATTTTTTTTATCCTTTTTTCTTGGAGGGGGGAAGGGAGGGCGATTGGGGTTAAGTGACTTGCCCAAGGTCACACAGCTAGTAACTGTGTCAAGTGTCTGAGGCCTCATTTGAACTCAGGTCCTCCTGACTCCAGGGCCGGTGCTCTACTCACTGCACCACCTAGCTGCTCCCATTTCTGGGATTATTGTAAAATTTGACTTCAGAGCTCAGAAATTAAAATCATTGTACCACTTATAAAAACTAAGCTATTAGAATGTAAAGATGTTAACCAGTGAACAACCACAAAGATAATTCCAAATGTTCATTCCTGGATTATTTTACCAAATCTTGAAAAAAAAGAGCTATTAATGAGAGACAGAAAGATTTTGAATAAGGAAAGCTCAAATTAATATAGCTGTTAAAGTGCTTTGTAGACATTCTATTTGCCCGTCACAACACCCACTAAGTATTATTATTTCTGTTTTATAGATGGACAATCTGAAGCTCAAAGAAGTTAAGGGATTGGCCCTGTCCTTTCAAAGGATGGCATAATAGAGAGAGCACTCAGTTTGGAGTTAAAGGACCTGAGTTCAAATCTCACCAGTACTGCTTATTATCAGTTTGACCTTGGGCAATTCTCTTTACCTGTCTGGGGCTCAGTTTCCTCATCAGTAAAATGTGGAGGTTGGACTCTAAATTCCCTTCCAGCTTTAAATTTGTGAACCTATTGTAACATTTTGTCTCAACTCATGCTTACACTTGAGAATTGGGTCTTCAGAGGGCTTACTACTCGTAGTGTTTAAGGGTGGACTCAATCCACTGAGTCCCTATCTGTGGGCTTTCCATTAACAATCAGGCAGTAGATAAAATTAGTTTTTTCAAAGGCATTTACTAAGATTACACAGTGAAAAATAGTATCTATAAAAAAAACAACAACAAGGCACATTCTCCCACAAATACACATGGAATTCGTTGAAAAAAATAGACTCAAACATACAGTACAGTGACAATGAGATACATGTATAGGACACATGGAAAGCAAGGCAATTCACAACTCCTGGTTCTGGGGGTATCAGAAGTCTTAGGGTCCCCATGCAATTCCCTGTGGGTGCAACAGTGCCAGGTTATTCAGCTGAAATCCCAGGGTCTGCTCCTCATCCCAATTCGACTAATAATTGCTAGGGCCACCTCTCACTGTATATCACAGCCAATCAGTCTTCTCTACTGCCTGGGGCCCCATTTCTCAAAGCTGCTTCCTCCCTGGAATGACTGTTGGCTTTCCTTATCTATGTCTGTCTGCACTGTGCATCTGCTTCCTCAAACATACCTTGAACTTTCTTAGACTGATGATTTCTCAAACTTCTGGATTACATCTTCCTCTCTGCTCCTAGATGCCATGCTGGGAAGTAGGGAAGAGAATCCTATACATCCCCTTACATGAGTCTTTCCCACAAAATATTCCCAACTGGAACTCTTACAGAGCTAGCAACAATGAGTTTTCATGGACCTCAGAAGTAGGGCCAGTTTTCTGCTCAGTCAACCATGTTATCCCTTCTGATTCATTCATATGACTTGTTCATACCGCATAAGAGCATGGCCTCCATTTTTCAGTGCTTCTAACACCTTGTTACCACATTAAAACTTCATTAGCTGCAAACTAAATCTTGGGACTATGTCAACCAAGTTGGAGAGAGAGAGAATTACATTCCCTCTCCTTTAAACTCTCTCCAAAGTTGAATATTTGCTGTCACCAGCACATCAACAAAAGTGTTTGTTTTTGCTTGTTTGTTCATTTTGTTTTGTGGGAAAGGCCATGTGGCACAGTTCACAACAATCTAGGAATTAACATTCTTCCATGAGGATACTACTGTACCATATTTATTGGGGCTAGGATTACATTCCTTTCCAAATTAATGGTTACACAATATTAACAAGCATACAGACTTTTTTCTTTAATAATATTTTATTTTCCCCCAACTACATGTAAGAACAACTTTTAACATTCATTTTAAAAAAATGTTGAGTCCTAAATTTTCTCTCTCCCTCTCCTTTCCCCTCCCTGAGACAGTAATCAATTTGATATAGGTTATATATAAGCATACATTATTTTTCAAAATTATCATAGGCTATGGCCTATCCTGGTACTTACAAAGGCTTTGCATAAACTAAAGGTGGCAAGGAAAAAGGAAAAGAAAAATCAAGAAATCCTAATTTCTCCCTTTACAGGGAAGATCTGGTCCCCACAGAGCTCATAGAACTCCCTTCCTGCAGGGCTTAGGAACTTGAGGTCAATGGGAAATCATCTCCTTTCCTTTCAGATAAGAAAACAAACTGCTTTGTCTAGGTGTGTGTGTAATAACAGATCTGATGGGACCATAGTGTGCTAGGGTATTTTCTCTCTCCCTATCATAATAGGAACCCCTCTTCTCTGGACCAACACATGCAGAATGCATTTAATGTGGGAAGAGGGGTGTTTGTGAAGATGCTTCTAGGTCACTGTAACATATAGTGAATCCAAACAGAGTTCCAAGCTTGCACCCTTACTAGGACAAGTAGGGTAATGTAAAAAGGAAAACAAACTCAGTAAAGGTTCGAATTGGTTTGGGACACCTCAAAAGGGATTATTAATCTCTTGAGGCTGATTACTTAGGGTTTCTATGCCAACGGGCAAATCTTGTCCTATGAACCTAAGCACTATAACAATCTCACACAAGTTGACTATAGTCATGTCAAGGGAAGGCAAATAGTCTATGTCTACTCAAAATACTCAATTTAAAACAATCTATGAACTAATCAGTTTGGGAGTTTTCTCTATCAATGCAGATCATAACCCACATATGCTCATCCTGAACAGCTTTAGCCCAGGTCCTCCTGAATATCCTCACCAATATTAATGTATCCAATACACTGGAGCCCTTCCTCATTTTCTCATGACATCAGGAGAATACCTGTGGAGTACTCTGACTATCTATGTATTATCCCTCTCTCTTGGTACATGACCCATCCATCTTCTCTTTCTGTCATATAATTTTTTCCTTTTTTATTAATTTATTTATTTTTAGTTTTTAACATTTATTTTCATAAGCTTTTGAGTTCCAAATTTTCTCCCCCACACCCCAAGATGGCATGCATTCTGATTACCTCTTTCATCTCTCTTCCCTTCTATCACTCCCACCCCCTCATCCCCTTCCACTCTATTTTCCTGTAGTGCAAGATAGATTTCTATACCCCATTGCCATTATTTCTCAGTTGAATGTAAAAATAATTTTTAACATTAAAAAAAAAAAACTTTGAGGTCCAACTTCTCTCCCTTCTTCCTTCCCCACCCACTCTCATTGAGAAGGCAAGCAATTCAATATAGGTTATATATATATATGTGTCGTTATGCAAAACACTTCCATAATGGTCATGTTGTGAAAGACTAACTATATTTCCCTCTATTTTATCCCACCCCCCATTTGTTCTATTTTCTCTTTTGACCCTGTCCCTTTTCAAAAGTGTTTGCTTCTGACTACCCCCTCTCCCAATCTCCCCTCTCTTCTATCATCCCCCTCTCTTATTCCCTTCCGCCCTACTTTTCTGTAGGTTAAGACACCCAATTGAGTGTGTATGTTATTCTCTCCTTAAGGCAAATCCAATGAGAGTAAGGTTCACTCATTCCTTTTCACCTATCCCTTCTTCCCTTCCATGATAACAGCTTATATGATATGAGATAATTTACCCCATTCTATCTTTCCTTTTCTCCTTCTCCCAATATATTCCTCTCTCACCTCATACACTCACACACACACACACACACACACACACACACACACACATATGTATATACTGAGAAAGGTCTCATGAGTTACAAATATCATCTTTCCATGTAGTAATGTAAACAGTTACACTTTAATAAGTCCCTTATGATTTCTCTTTCCTGTTTACCTTCTCATGCTTCTCTTGATTCTTGTATTTGAAAGTCATATTTTCTATTCAGCTACAATCTTTTCATCAAGAATGCTTGAAAGTCCTCTATTTCATTGAATATCCATTTTTACCCCTGAAGTATTGTACTCAGTTTCCCTGGGTAGGAGAGTCTTGGTTTTAATCCTAGCTTCTTTGACCTCCAGAATATCATACTCCAAGTCCTTCAATCCCTTAATGTGGAAGCTGCTAGATCTTGTGTTATCCTGATTGTGTTTCCACAATACTTGAATTGTTTCATTCTGGCTGCTTGCAATAATTTCTCCTTGACCTGGAAATTCTAGAATTTGGTTACAATATTCCTGGGGGTTTTCTTTTTGGGATCTCTTTCAAGAGTTTATCAGTGGATTCTTTCAATTTCTATTTTACCCTGTGGCTCTAGAATATCAGGGCAGTTTTCCTTGATAATTTCTTGAAAGATGATGTCTAGACTCTTTTTTTGATCATGGCTTTCAGTTAGTTCAATAATTTTAAAATTATCTCTCCTGGATCTATTCTTCAGGTCCATGGCTTTTTCGATGAGATATTTCACATTGTCTTCCATTTTTTCATTCCTTTGGTTCTGTTTTATAATATCTTGATTTCTCATAAAGTCACTAGCTTCCACTTGCTCCATTCTAATTTTTAAGGTAGTATTTTCTTCAGTGGTCTTTTGGACCTCCTTTTCCATTTGGCTAATTCTGCCTTTCAAGGCATTCTTCTCCTCATTGCCTTTTTGGAGCTCTTTTGACATTTGAGTTAGTCTATTTTTTAAGGTGTTATTTTCTTCAGTATTTTTTTGGGTCTCCTTTAGCAAGCCATTGACTCATTTTTCATGATTTTCTTGCATCACTGTCATTTCTCTTCCCAATTTTTCCTCTATTTCTCTTATTTGATTTTCCAAATCCTTTTTGAGCTCTTCCATGGCCTGAGACCAATTCATATTTTTCTTGGAGGCTTTTGGTGTAGGATCTTTGATTTTGTGGACTTCTTCTGGCTGTGTGTTTTGATTTTCTTTGTCACCAAAAAAGATTCTATAGTTTGAGTCCTTTTAGGCTGCCTGCTCATTTTCCCAGCCAATTGCTTGACTTTTGAGCTTTTTGTCAGAGTATGACTGCTTCCAGAGTGGAGAGTGCTCTCTCCCAAGCTTCAGAGGTTTTGCGCTGCTGTTTTCAGAGCTACTTCTATTCTGAGGTAGCATGATACCCCTCTCCTGGCCTGTGCTCTGGCATTTTAGTGCAAGCACTCCTTTCTGCCATGTAACTACCAGGAGGACTCCCTCTCTACAGCCACCATAAGCTCTGCCACACCAGCACTCCTCCTCCCCAAAGGACTGTCAACCAAGACCATGACCCAGATCCAAGTGGCGCAAAGCAAGAGAATGCTGCCTCAGCACCAGCAAAGATATCCCTGAACTCCTGCTCTGGTCAGTTGCCTGACTTACCCCCAACATCTGTGAGCATGGAGCTCTGGAAGCAGCCATCACAGCTGCAGCTGCAACCACCTCCACCTCTCCGGGACTGGGGCTGGACCAGGCACTTCTCTCACTTAGGTCCAAGAGTTTTCCGCTGACCTGCTAAGTTGTCTTTGATATTTGTGGGTTGAAAAGTCTGGAAATGGCCACAGCTCAGTGATTCAGGGCCCTGAGGCCTCCTCCACCCAGTCTACTCCAGCCTGGTCTCTTCTGGCAGGGCCCAAGCTGGGCTGTGCTCCACTCCCAACATGGTGTGATAAACTCTTCCCAGCCACCATCCAGGCTGTCTTCAGCTGGAGGCTTGTTTCACTCTGTCATTTCGTGGGTTCTGTAGCTCTAGAATTTGTTTAGAGTAATTTTTTACAAGCATTTGGAGGGAATTGGGGGAGAGCTCAAGCAAGTTCCTGCTTTTACTCTGCCATCTTGGCTCAGCCCCTCTCATATAATTTTTTGATGACATCCTTTTCTACTCTTTGGAATTTCTTGTTGGTTGTAGATTGTCACCAGCTCATACCCTCTATGAGCCTTCCCATGCCCTCTGTGTGATGCTCATCTTTAGTTCTTCAAATGAAGTGGTGTTCCAGATCTGTAGATACATAGCAGTGAATAAAATATTTGCATTGAAAAGCTGGGCCTTTGCTATTATGAGAAGCTTGGGGTCAGGAAATGTGCTTCAAAGTTTCTAAAAAGTAATTCCAGTTTCTCTCCTCCTTTTCAACTCTGCATCATTTCTATAGGCTGTTCCAAATGTACAGGTTCCATCAGATGTCCATTAACATGCTTTAAAATCTAGGTGAGAACAGACATTCTTCATCCATTTGGTCTTTGTAGTGGATAAGGATAGGCTGAACACCTTTGAGTAAATACACATCTCTCCAAAGGCTCTGTTATGTTTTGGGGTTTGATATAATCCACACAATCTCCTTCACATATAATAACACATGGAGGACCTCACATATAATAACATATTCACAGGGAGTACCTCTTTGACCTAGACTCTATATTGGATCTCCTCTGTCACAGAGCTGAATACTTTCAATAAGTATTTATTTCTTTGTTTTATGCCTCACTTGATGTTTTGGAATGGAGTTATGTCTGCTGTTATGTCTTACAAGAAACCTTGAATGATCTTGATATATGAATGGGAGATGATTTGTTGTAAAGGAGCATGCAAGATGGCATCTTGTCTTCTTGAATTGATTTTTTTTTCATAGTCAAGAAACAATGAACACAATGGGATTTTATATTCTCTACATCTTTATGGCAATTGTGTGATGGTGAAGATGGAGCCCATTATTTTTTGTGTGGGAAAACTTGTTCATTTCTTATTAATATCCTCATTGTGTATCAAGTTGGTTGATGGACAGATGACCCTCATGAAGACTTAGCATAGGGGGGCAGTAGGCATCTGGGTCAGCAGCTGGTGATATTGTCTTGCTCACCTATCTGATATTAATAACGTCTAAGATTTTTTTCTCATATGCCTTATGGTCCCCCTTATCTTTAGATACTTTGCATGTTGGTCCCTTATTGGCTTCAGAATTGAGGCAATTGTGAAACAGATCTCAAGGAAATCTCTCTATATTTTATCCAATTGTTAGCATCCATCTGTGCTCAAAAGTAAAAACAAACAAACAAATGTGTATGAGCTCCTCTTTGTTCCAGGCTACTAGCTAGTTATGAGTATTCTAGGGATGTGATATCTATACTACTCATATTAGCTTCTATACTAAAAATGAACATGGTAATATAGTAGGGATCAGTACATAAGGATTTAGCCAAACAAAAGTTATCTCAGAGAGAGTTACCTGACTTTTAAAGAAAATCCAGTGAGATGACTGATTATATTCTACAGCAAAAGAAGAAAAATAATGTTAATTTTTTTCTAGTGAATGCCTGAAAAACTAGGGTATCCAAAGGAGAGTTCCAGATGGAGAATCTCTTTAGTGAACCTTGGAAAATGTTAAGGATGCACACCCACACGTGTGAGTATATATATATGTATATATATATATATATATATATATATATGTGTGTGTGTGTGTATGTGTGTGTGTATATATGTATGTGTACATATGCATGTATATATGCACATACACACATACACATGTATGTATACATATGTATATATTTGATATATATTTGTATATGTATATGCATATATCTTGGACAAGCTTCCACAGGATAGTGCCCCTAACACATACTTCCTCAATATGTACTTACACTAAAAGGCTGTGTCCTAAGAGAATGGCTTATAATTACAGCTCCTAGGACTACCCTTTGACATCATATAGCCCTTGAACTCCTACCAGTGTGCTTCCCATTAATATTCAAAATGTCTAAGGTTGATTCGAATCTACAAGTCAGAAGTCACTGTATCCACAACACCATGAATGGCACAAGTGAAGCACTTCCTGATTGGGTAGTGGAGTGGATCCGGGGACTTTTCTTTTTCCTTTTAGACCTTTGATTTTAGGCGGTATTTTGTTTACTTTTTCTAAAAACAATAAAATAAAATGCAAAGGAGTAGAAAGGGAATCACGATAGTGAAGTAAGCCCAGTCTCAGCATAACTCCCTAAACCTGGCATCTTTAATCAACATGTTTGTTGTTTGTTGTCCTTCATTCTGGAAGAGGACCAAAATGACATCACTATGCTTGAGTCAAGATTCAATGTGTCTGACAATGTGGCTGATCAAGCCATTATGAGCTTGGAATACTCTACCACAGGTTGAGCACAAATAGTCTGTGTGAACATTTGGGGTGGATACTCCAAACTTGCACATCCCACATTTCCTTGGAGCTGTTTCAATTCTGCTTTGCTCATAGAGCACAGCACCTTCTTTGATGAGAGCATGCCATGCTGAGTGGTCCTGTGCCAATGTCTCCCATGTCACACAATCATTTCCAAAGTTCTTGAGAGAGACCTTAGAGTGTCCTTGTAGCGCCTCTTCTGACCACCATGTGAACCTTTGCCCTGTGTGAATTCTCCATAAAATAGTCTTTTGGCAAGTGTACATTTTGTATTCGAACAGCGTGACCAGCCCATAGGAGTTGTGCTCTCTGAAGAAGAGTTTGAATGCTTGGCAGTTTAGTTCAAGTAAAGACCTAGGTGTCTGGTACCTTATCCTGCCAGGTGATCTTCAGAATCTTCCTAAGACAATTCAAATCGAAGCTATTCAGTTTCCTGGCATGGCACTGGCAGATGGTGTCATGGTTAGCACTCTGGACTCTGAATCTAGTATCTGAGTTCAAATCTCAGTGGAGGACCTTGTTGAATCAACATGTAATGCTCTAGTTAAACAGTTACTAATATTATAGCACAAAGGCAAGATGATAAGAAGCATATTCACATAAAGTAAATAATTATTTTTTTCTTTATTTGTTTTTTCTTTTCTTTTTCTGAAAGAAAATCCTGGGCCTGTGTGAAGAATCTATATTGCAGCCTTGGTTCCACCTCTATGCATCCTCACATCTTTCATAACCAACTATACAGGTTTTTGTTCATTGAAGCCCTAGCTGGGATAGCTTTTTCACTTTTTCCTCTGGCTGTCAAGCAATCTAATGCCACCCCTCCCCATGGGGGAGGTGAGAGAACTGAACTAATCTAGACCTATGCCTGGATAGGGTAAACAAGTGTGGGTCACAAAGATATCCAGCAACGTGGGAGTGGATCTGTGCAGGGAGGAAAAGTAGACAGGCTAAAAGCCCAGTTATAAGCATCTCCCTTTGTGTTACTTCTACATTCCAGGGAACCAACCAGAAATGCTCTCCCTGAAACTCCTAATCCATAACTTCAGGAGGTCTCTGAAATCGTCTAGACCAGAGGTGTCAAATGTGTGGCCAGAAAGCCACATGTGGCCCACAACACTCTCAAGTGTGGCCCAAATCAGCTTAAAATGTAATTGGGAAATATTTTATAAAATAAAGAAAACAATAATAAATAATAATAAAATAAATAAAATATGGATAATATTAAAATGTAAAACTAAACCAATATGCCACCTGCGGGGATCCTTAAGTACAGATTAATTCCTCCCCCTTTTCTGAGCTTGATACCAGTGGTCTAGGCAAGAGAAATGTTAAGGTAGAAACTCAGAGAGTAAACAGTAAAATTCCTAATAAAATATGACTTTATCAGAAGACAATGGAAAGAAGACAGAAATGCCAACAGAAAAAGCTTGGGTACATGTTAAGTTCACAAGTAGAGAATCTAGCAGAGAGATTCATAATGAAAGAAGGGGAAATGAGCACAAAAACCAGGAAATATTAGGGAACAACCACAATGAAAATATATGTTTCAATGGAATGGATGTGAAAACCCTTACGGCATCTTTTTACAGGTCCTCCTAAAAAAAATGGATCAAAAGCAAGAAATTCCAGAATGATTCAAAAGAGAAGTGCGAAAATTAAAAAAGAAAGAAAACTAAAACTGAAATTCTAGTAGAAATCAGAGCTCTCAAAAAAAGACAATAAGGTAATCAAGAGAACAGGCAATTTAAAACACATGTCTTTAAGACAAGTAAATAAAAATGGGAAAGAAATTTAGAGTCCCATTAGGGAACCTCCTTCCCTTGAATGAAATCCACTCTATACTTCCATTTGTTTACCTAGAAAATCAACGGATCACGGCCCGAGGGGTTCCCTGACCCCAAGAATAGAGCTTGGAGTCCCCATGGACTCCAATGGGAAAGATCTGTTATTATGGTAGCCGATGAACAGAGTAAAGGAGAAGGCAAAGCTATTGTTTCTATACTGTATGAGCTTCATATTAGAAAAATTAGGTTTGAAAGACTCATGGCATCTTCAGCATTGGGGCATTAAAGAGTATGCATATTTCTTAGCATTTTTGTAGGCCTTTAGGTGATGAAATATATAGAAAACTCAAGTTCAAAACCTGCCTAAATACTTTTTAATTGTAACCCTGGGCAAGTCACTTAATCTTTAACCCTTACTTCCCATTCTGCAGTAGGATTAAGGATTAATAACATATTTAAGTTGTTTTGAAAACCTTCCAGGTTATATAAATGTCAGCTATTATCTCATGAGTGGCCTGTGATTTGTATTATTAGCAGGAATGCCCAACTGATGGAATCAAAGGTCCATTTCAGTATGTGAGTATCCCAAGGGACTGTTACAAAATTGATCATATACTAAGAAAAAAAGACAGACACATTAACTATATCACTTATAGACTATAATATGATCAAATAAGTAATGAAAAGAATTAGACACAAGCCCATATGAAACTAAGTAGTGACATCCTGAACCATGACTGTATGAACAAGTCATAGGAACTATAACTACTTAAATGTTAATATCGACAATGAAACAACTTGTCAAAATTTTGGACACATAGCTAAAGCAGTCATCAGAAGAAAAACATGTCTCTGCAAACATTTACACTATAGAAAATGATAGATTTAATAGATATAATTAATGGCATACAATTAGAAAATAGAAAATCAAAATATTAACAGCACCCTCAAAATGTAAAAATCAAAGAAAAAAGGCAAAAATTAAAACAACACAAAAATACAAAATACACAATAAAAACAAAACCAAGAGCTGTTATTAAAAAAAAAAACTGACAAAATTAACATCTCTCTGAATATTACTACCAGATCCTACCCTCCTAAAATCTCCTGAGTTACAGATCTTCATTAATGACTGCCAATTAGAGATTGCTCACTGGATATTCCACATGCACCTAAAATTCAGTTTATCAGAATCAGAACTCATTATCTTTTCCTTCAAATTAGTTCCTCTTTAGGACTTCCCTTTACTGTCACGGATGCCATATCTTTTGGGTTACCCAGGTTTTCAACCTTGGAAGCATCTCTACCCCCTCATTCTCACATAAGATAGCTAACTAGTCTTCAAATTTTGCAACTTCTTTCACAACATCCTTCACATCCATCCTTATCTCTCCATTCACATGGATATCACCATGGTTTAGGGTCTTATCCATTCTTATCTAGGATATTGCAATGGTCTTCTAATTGATCTCCTTTCTTTAAGTCTCTCCCCATTCCAGTGTATTCTCAACAGAACATAAAAGTGATTTTCTTAAATCTTGGTACTCTATAATCAGTAAACTCCAGTGGTTCTCAGTCACCTGTAGGATCAAATAGAAATTCCTTTGCTTTGCATTTAAAGCTCTTTATAACTTGGCCCCAAATTACCATTCTAGCCTTTGTGTACAGTACTGCCCCATCTTCCCATTCACCCCAAACTCTATGGTACATCCATATTGGCCTCTTTATTATTCCAGGCATAATAGCTCTCAAATCCAGGCTTCTTGGTCCCGTCACTCTGCTTTCATTTCAACTATTGCAGCACAGGCTCATTGGCCTCCTACTTCTAGTTTCTCGCCTCTCTAATCCATCCTCCACAAAACCACCAAAAAAAAAAGTCCCAAAACAGATCTAAACAAGTCACCATTCTGCTCAAAAAGCATCAGTGACCCTTTATTTTACCTTCATTTTCACATTTGACTCTTCACATTCTGGTTTCTGTCTGATGTTTCAGACATGTCATATTGTTCTCCTACATTCAATCTACACTCTAGGCAAACTGACTTGCTTGTTGATCCTCAAGTAGTATTTCTGTCCTCAATGCCTTTGTACTGGCTCTTATCCCATGCCTGGAACATACCCCCTACCCACCTCTGACTCATGGAATCCTTGGCTTGCTTCAAAGCATTACTTAGGGGCCAATCCTTGCCCTGTAGCCCTCATCCACACTTGTTGAGAAGGATCCTGCCATCCCTGCTGCCACCACCACTGCCAATCCATAACAGTGTCCCTGAAAGGCAGGGAAGTGCAAGAGCCCTAACACCCCAGCAACAGGATCCAGACCATCTTCCTTTCTTCCAGTCTATCACCCACAACTGAAAGAAGAAACCTTGATATAGACTTGACCAGCAACATTCACTATACTTGTTAAAGCCCCTGCCTCCTTGGCATCCACAGCTACTGAAGACCTAGAATTGAAGGTTCTCACCAGCAAAGCCCTTGGTACTATCAAAAGATTCAACATCAGAAAGGGGTAAAGTTTTATTAATAAAGATGACACTGAAGAAGCTGTATTACTGCCTGTTTTGCCAATGCACCACTGGGCTAAAGACCATTGCCTTTAAGTCATTTGATTTGCAGCTAAAACTTATATATGTGTATTAGGAGGGCAGAGTTTATAATCTCAAAGAGGATCATAAACATGTCTGAAAGGTTCGGAACCGCTGGATATAAGAAACTCTCAAAGTAGAAGGCAGAAGAATCAAAACATATATTTAGGCTCCACAGTAACCAACCCATGAACCAGCAACCCCATTTTGATATATTGATCAAAAGCTTCCAGGCCCAATAAGTACGCCTTGAAAGAGTAACCAGGAGGCTACAGAGAAGCATGATTGTGTAAAGCAAAATCATGCTTCCCCCTCTATGGTAAAAAGATTACCCACTGGCCTGACGTCCTTGTTCAGCTTCCTCCCGTAGGTCAGCTCTGCCACTGGCAGCTCCTGCTTCAGCTGTGGCTGTGGCTGTGGCTGTGGCTGTGGCTATAGCTATAGCAGCCTCTGGCTCCAACAGGAGCTGCTTTTAACCATCCGGCTTCTGCGGGGGTGTAAGGTATGCCGGGGAAAGCACAGGTTCTTTCAATCTGCTTAAGCAAGGTGAAGGGGTTGACCGGGAAAGCACAGGTTCTTTCCATCAGCTTAAGCAAGGGAAGCAAGGTGAAGGGGCCGACAAGCTTACTCCAGTCCAACATACAAACAGCATTCAGTTCAGGGGAAAAAGCCAAACTAGTCAAGGGCACTTGTCGACTAAGTGCTAAGGAGCCCATTTTTGGTTGCCAACACACTTCTCCACCCCTTGTTATAGGATACATAATCTAATCAGCCATGTATCCTAGAACATACATTGTGATCCAATTACAAAGGAAACTAAAACATATCATTCATTATAAAGCAAAACATATCATTTGGTGACATTCCTAAATATTGGTTTACGATTCAAATGTGATCCACCCCTAGGTCCCAGCAAGATAATCTATTCAATCAATCATCCCCAAAATAATTATTAATAATTCAAATGTCCACCCCTAGATCCTTGTATCCATTACATAGGATCAATAATATCATAATAATAAAACAACATAGCAAGGATAACACAAAATAAGTAAACATAGAACACTATCATCATTCCCACCCCCCTTGAATGATTGGGGTTCAAAATCTTGGGGTAAGGGGTGAAGGTCTCATTTTCCATAGCTTCTTCATGCTGAAATTGGATGTAGAGATGGCCCTGCCCCAAAAAGTCCCATTCCAGAGGTCAGTTCTTTAACAAGCTGGCAGGAATTCCAAGAATGCCATGTGCTTAGGCAGTCACCAGAAAGTGCAGGGTGCTTAAGCCTAAAGGAAACAGAACTAGCAACAACGTTAGCCAAAACAAAGGACAAAAAGAGTAGACAAGTATGGACTATTATCCTTCAAATAAAATCTTCTCAAGTTTGGTTGAGATTTCAGTTATGCAAAGATCCAACATCAGAGCCAAACTCAGGTGGGAAATGTTTCTTTTCAAAAGGAACATAATGAAGAAGCCAAGAGGATCCCACCCTAGATAGAGACTAAGATTGTCCTCTCAGCCTTTCTCCAGATGTACAAGGAAACACAATGGGAAAATTAAACTAAGAGGATCCCATCCTAGATAGAGACTAGGATTGTCCTCCCAGCCTTTCCCCAAATGTACAAGTTTTCATCCGTTAATCACACAAGGTCACCTTTCCTCTGAGTGGCTTATGGCATTTACCAGCATCAGCCATACCTGTGGAGTCTGTGAATCTATTTTTATAACCTATTCACGGTAAAATATATGGTTCAGGGGTACGATTTGGTAATTATTTTCCCCTGAATAGACAACTGTTACAGTGTTGTCCTTCCCATGGGCTATAACTTCTGCAGCCTTTGGAATATCATCTGGCTTCCTTTTTACCCATACCTTAGCTCCTGACTTTATTCTATCAATGGAGCAAGACCCTTTTGCCCCTCTAGTAGTTATTTTGGGAGGAAGGTCAGTTTTCACAAAGGGTATTTTTTCACAGGGGATAATAATCACTTGAACTATCCTATCATTTCTACAAAATTGTACAGGTTTTTTACCCATATTCTGGAGTGTCACAACAATTTCTTTTTGATAATTAGAATCTATCACTCCAGCCAATACATGTATTCCTTGAGCCGCTAATCCTGGTTTAGGTAATATCCATCCAAAATGATTCTTGGGGATTCTCATACATACTCCAGTAGGGGTTTTTCTTATCTCTTTCCTATTCAACCTAAAATTCTCTATACAATGTAAATCATATCCTGCTGAACCAGGTGTTCCTGGACTTGGTAGTGGGACATCTTCCCTCACAGTCCAAAATTCAATGTTTCGGATCTCACATGTTTGCTGTTCTCTGATCTGCAGATTTGGGGTCATCATTCTGGCTAGAGGTGTACTCCTCCCAAGGGCCTATTATTCAAATTACGTAAGGCAATAGACAAATTATCCTTCCAATGTCGATATGAATTATTAGAGCTTAATTTTCTCAGCTGTTCTTTCAACAATCCATTCATTCTTTCAATTAGCCCAGATGCTTGTGGGTAATATGGAATATGATATATCCATTCTATATTATTCAACACACAATATCTTTTCACTTCTTTGCCCTTGAAATGTGACCCATTGTCACTTTGAATCTGCATTGGGGTTCCATAATATAAACTTACAATAACTAGAGTTTTACAGGTGTTTTTCTGAGTTGCGTCTTTATAAGGACAAGCCACTAGTACACCTGAATAGGTGTCAACACACGTACATACATACTTACATCCTTTATCCTGGGGTAGTGGGCCAATATAATCTATCTGCCAAATTTGGGCTGGAACTTTTCCCCTTGCTATTTCTCCAGTAACTATCCTAGGAAGAGTTCGTTCTTTTTCTAATTGGCATATACAACACTCCTCTGTTATTTGTTTTAACAACGCATGAGAAATACTGATATCTCGATCCTGTGCCCATCGATGGGTGGCCTGGACCCCTAAATGGCCAGCAGTCTGGTGGACCCATCTTGCTAAGGCTGGGTCATCAGTTGGAGTCAGAGTAGGGACAATACATTCAGTAGCAATCTTTGCTAGTCGATCCGCATGTGCATTGTACTCACGTTCTGGTGTGGTCAGGGTTGCATGAGCATCAACATGAAAAACTGACAGATCTGTAACCAAAGACATGTCCCATATATTTTCCCATAACTCTACCCCAAACTTGTTTGCCATGAATCTCCCAATTCTGATTCCTCCATATAGGCATCCAAGTAGCTAATCCATTAGCTACCGCCCATGAATCAGTAAATATATGACACTGTCCTCCCTTCTCCATTCTGATGGCCTGATGTACTGCCATCAGTTCCGCATATTGGCTACTTCCCCCTATCCCAGAATTTTCCAGAGTTCGCCTAGTACAGAGGTTATAGGCTACTGCTTTCCAATGTCTCTTCTGTTCTAAATATTTTGCTGTCCCGTCAGTAAACCAAGCGTGTTTCTTCTGTTCTACACTTAGTCCATCATACCCATTATTCCATTTCACTAAGGATGGCACCATCTGTTGCTTAGATTCAAGGGGTTTTTCATTTCTCTCAGTGCCAATGTTCGCCACCGATTCATGTAAAGCAGAAACTCCACTTTTGCCTGCTCTGGACCTATTCTGAATATACCACTTCCATTTGATTATGCTCGCCTCTTGGGCATGTCCAATTCTGTGAGAAGCTGGGGTACTCATTACCTAAGTCATAATTGGAATTCCAGGCCTTAATATCACTTCATGACCCAGGGTTAGTTGCTCAGTTTCTGCTAAAGCCCAATACGCAGCTAACAGCTGCTTCTCAAAAGGTGTATACTGCACTCCAGATAAGGGCAGTTTCCTTGACCAAAAGCCTAGAGGTACACTTCGGCTCTGTTGTTTTTGCCACAGACTCCAATTTGCATAGTCATCTTGTACAGTCACTTGTAACTCCACTGGCCCATTTTGCATAGGCCATAAGTCCAGAGCTAATTGTATAGCAGCCTTTGTTTCCTCAAAAGCTCTACTTTGTTCAAGGCCCCAATCGAATTCATATTTCTTTCTGGTGACTTTATACAAGGATTTTAAAATCTGTCCCAAATGTGGGATGTGGTGTCTCCAATAACCAAATAGCCTTATGAACTTTTGGGCCTCTTTCTTATTAGTAGGGGAGAGAAAATCCTGAATTTTTTGTCGAGCTTGTGGGAGAATTTCTCGCAGTCCTCTATTCCACTGTATCCCCAAGAATTTTACAGTTTGAGCTGGCCCCTGAACCTTTGCGGGGTTGATTTCCCATCCTTTGCTTTTCATATGGTCAATTAATAATGCTAAACTCTCCTCCACTTCTTTTATATTCTTTCCCTGTATCATGATGTCATCTATGTAATGTGTAAGCTGTACACTAGGTAGCTTTAATTCATCCAAATGCTCAGCTACAATCCTGTGGCAAATAGTTGGGCTATGAATATATCCTTGTGGCAGGCATGTAAATGTATACTGTCGGCCTTGCCAAGTAAAAGCAAACTGGTTCCATTGCTTGGGGTCTATTGGGATGGTAAAGAAGGCATTGGCCAAATCAATAATTGCATACAAAGTCCCTTCATGTTTTTGTATTCTCTCTATTAAAGTAACCGTGTCTGGAACAACAGCATACAAGGGAGGAGTCACTTTGTTCAGCTGTCTATAATCTACTGTCATCCTCCATGTCCCATCTGACTTTCGGACTGGCCAGACAGGGTTGTTCCATTGAGTAGTTGTAGGGACTAACACTCCTGCCCCAACATAGTGTTGGCAATTTCATCTTGCCCACCTGGCACACGATATTGCCTCAAAGTAATTACTTCAGAAGGTTCGCGCAAAGTGATTGGATCCATCTTGATTTTCCCCACTAAGACTGCATTAATGCCTATTTTCCTCACAGCAAATTGGTATTTCCCTTCAGGTAAATTTAAGGTCATACCCTTCAAAATGTCTATTCCAATGATGTATTCAGGAATAGGCACAATAACCACACTATATTCTTTCTTGGGCAACTGTCCAATTTTCATCATCAATTTAACTTGTCTGGCTGATATTTCAGTCCCTCCTAGTCCTGTGATGGTAATAGGAGTTCCATGGCTGAATTTGTCTGGATTCCCATAGATAAGGGTGGCCTCGGCCCCAGTGTCTATTAATGCCCTAGTTACTGTACTTGACCCATTTTTCCAATATATGGTCAAGTTAATGTGAGGTCTGCAATCCAGTCTGTGTATTTCCTTAATTTGGACTGGGGCTCGGCCTGTTCCCTAGTATTCCCTTTCATGTGATTCACTTGGGCTTGAAGGCTCAACATCTGTAGCATTTGCAGGAGCAGTTCTTATTTCCCTATCTCTCCTGTTATCAAGTCCTTTATCTCTATACATTCTGTATAATTCATTGGTTGGAATGCCATCTATCATTTCAAAACCTACCCCTGCTCTCAATAGAGCAGTAAACATTTCTTTCCTTGTTACTCTCCTTTGGCACCAAGTTTGCTGGTTATTCACCCTTCTCTCTCGAGGAGATCTATCCCTTCCCCAGTCACCTAAGTCATGTAACTGTAAAATCTTATTTATCACTGTTGTAAGATGGCTCCCTACTTCTCCAAGTAATAAATTCAAAATTAGTTGTTTATAAGCAGGGGGAGCTGTCCTAATTATTAAATTCCTATGAGGCAGTCCCATTGGATCATTGTAATATTTGTCTGCGGTTCCTATCATAATGGCAGTCTTCATCACCTCCTCCTTTAGTCTCATGATACAATCTCTAAGTGAATACCAGGGTCTGTGCTCAGTGGGCCACATAGAATCAGTAGCATATCTCTTATTGCATCCCACAGCAGCTAACGCCAAAAGAGTAGTCCTGCTATCACCATCTCCTTGCTGATGATGTTCCCTAAAAGCTTGTTGAACTAGAGGATCATGGCTGATACCTATGAATCTCATACAGTCTGTCCTATCTACTGATATTCCACTGGCCCCTTGATCACTGAGTCTTACCATCCAAGATATTAATGGTTCTCCTATTCTTTGGCTGAATCTACTCAAAATATCTGTGACCTCTTGCGGTGAGAAATCTTCCTGAATTTCCCTTGTAACTGAATCTTCACCTCGGGTTTCTGTCTTCCTCCTTTGTATGGGTCGAGCCCTTGTCTGATCATTTAACCATCTCCTATTCTCTGTGTGAGGGACATCCTGAACCCCAGTAGCGTTTTGTGCCTCAGCCCCTAACATTGTCTCATTTTCCCCCCACTCACTTCCTCTGCCACCATGGCTAGGACGAAGCAGGCAGTCAGACTCTTTCTGGGCTGGGTTGAAATGCACTCTGGGCTCTTTTGGTCTCCTGTTGCTCTTAGCCACATTAATAGAAAAGTTCTCATTTGAGTCAGTTTGGTCTCCTGCTATCTGAGATTCCCCTTCTTGCTGTGGGGTAGGAGTGCCCCCATGTCTTTCACTTAATCTCAATCTTTCGTATACTAGCTGGTAGGCTGATAACACTATCCAGCTTTGCCTAGATAGTGATGCCCCTGACTGAATCCCAACTTCTTGTAAACACTTTTCCAAATCCCTAGGATCTCCTCTCCGTAGCCTTGGTTCCCAGTTTTCACAGGGTCCAGCTTTTTTAGCCAATTCTTTTGCTAGGGAGGAATAAAATGGATCCTCCCATCCTGGGATATTCATCTCTTCCTCTGAAATTGTTCTGCTTCTAAATAGAGATCTTATACCTAGCGATCCCATCCTCGTCGCCAAATGTATTAGGAGGGCAGAGTTTATAATCTCAAAGAGGATCATAAATATGTCTGAAAGGTTCGGAACCGCCGGATATAAGAAACTCTCAAAGTAGAAGGCAGAAGAATCAAAACATATATTTAGGCTCCACAGTAACCAACCCATGAACCAGCAACCCCATTTTGATATATTGATCAAAAGCTTCCAGGCCCAATAAGTACGCCTTGAAAGAGTAACCAGGAGGCTACAGAGAAGCATGATTGTGTAAAGCAAAATCATGCTTCCCCCTCTATGGTAAAAAGATTACCCACTGGCCTGACGTCCTTGTTCAGCTTCCTCCCGTAGGTCAGCTCTGCCACTGGCAGCTCCTGCTTCAGCTGTGGCTGTGGCTGTGGCTGTGGCTGTGGCTATAGCTATAGCAGCCTCTGGCTCCAACAGGAGCTGCTTTTAACCATCCGGCTTCTGCGGGGGTGTAAGGTATGCCGGGGAAAGCACAGGTTCTTTCAATCTGCTTAAGCAAGGTGAAGGGGTTGACCGGGAAAGCACAGGTTCTTTCCATCAGCTTAAGCAAGGGAAGCAAGGTGAAGGGGCCGACAAGCTTACTCCAGTCCAACATACAAACAGCATTCAGTTCAGGGGAAAAAGCCAAACTAGTCAAGGGCACTTGTTGACTAAGTGCTAAGGAGCCCATTTTTGGTTGCCAACACAATATGTTATTTTCCCTTATATGAATGTGAGGTCCTTGAGATCAGGGACTGCCTTGCTTTTGCATTTACACAGCCAGCACTTAGCACTGTGCTTTGCACATGAGAAGCTATTAATCAATACTTTTTTATTTGTCTATTCATTCTTATTTGTTTTTTGTATAAGGAACTGTGCCAGACCCTGAGTACACCAAGACAAAAATGACAAACAGTTCCACCTTCGTGGAACTTGGATTGGAACATAGATCATATATATAGATAAGTAAATATAAGAAAAATTGAGGAAGCAGAGAATTATAGCAATCAGAAAAAAAGTATAAACAGGAATTAGCATCCAGATTTAGGCATTACTATTCCCAGGGCAAGATCCAAGCCCATCTCTTTTAATAAAATATTATTTATTATTTATTTTATAAAATATTATTTTATTGAAATAAATGTTCAATTGAAATAAATGTAGTGAATATTACTGGGACTCAAGAGACATTAAAAGATTCAGAAAGTGGCCTCCAGTGACTTGTGATGATTTTCTACGCAGAACAAATGGATTAATCACCTGAGAAATGTTAAGCCCTACTATGTGTCAAATGCTATCTTAGGCACTAGAAATTCAAATACAGAAAAATGAAAGTCTCTGCTCTTAAAAAGCTCACATTCTATTGGAGGAGACACTTGTAAATATGAATATATGTATTTATATATTATGTACAGGTGTATAAGCCTCAATGGATGAAACACATTCATGAGTGTATGTGCATGTGTGTGTGCATATATATACATATATGTGTGTATATGTATTCCATATTTATATGCATATGCAAGGAGGTTAAATAAAAGGTATTTAGGAGGTAAAATAAAAGGAGAGACAAGAATCATATACGATGAGAAGGCAAGATGGAGTTGATGTTCCCATCGTTAGAGGTGACATTGGCAGTGATGAAATCAATTGAAGTATCAAAGTACATATCAAGGAAAGAACAATTAGTATGAGTTAAGAGCAAAAGATAGGCATCTAGGTGGTGCAATGGATGACATGTTGGACTTTGTGTCGGGAGGACTTGAGTTCAAATCTACCTCAGATACTAGTTGAGTGAACAGGGAAAAGTCAGTTAATCTCTGCCTCAGTTTCTTCCACTGTAAAATGTGGCTAATAATGATACCTACCAATCTGGACTGTTGTGGGAATAAATGAGATAATACTTGTAATGTAATATTTACAAAGGTGGCACACTGGATAGAGCTCCAGGCCTGGAGTCAGAAAGACTCATCTTCCTGAATTCAAATCTGGTCTCAGATATTTAATAGCGGTAACCCCAGGCAGGCCACTTAACCTTTATTTGCCTCAGTTTCCTCATCTATAAAATGAACTGGAAAAGAAAATGGCACACCATTCCAGTATCTCTGCCAAGAAAACCTCAAATGGGGTCACAAAGAATCAGACACAACTGAAAAGT